>NC_084470.1:98295662-99545662 GCF_027409185.1 Cynocephalus volans | reverse complement strand
TTCCCGGCACCATTTATTGAAGAGGCAGTCTTTTCCCCAATGTATGCTTTTGTTACCTTTGTCAAAGATCAGTTGGCTGTAAGTATGTGAGTTGACTCCCAGGTTTTCTATTCTGTTCCATTGATCCAAGTGTCTGTCTTTATGCCAGTACCATGCCGTTTTGGTTACTATCACTTTGTAGTATAGTTTGAAGTCAGGTAATGTTATGCCTCTGGCTTTATTTTTTTTAAACTCAGGAGTGCTTTGGCTACTCAGTGTCTTCTGTTGTTCCATATGAATGTTAGGATTGCTTTTTCTGTTTCTGTGAAGAATGGCATTGGCATTTTGATGGGGATTGCATTGAATCTATAGATTGCTTTGGGTAGAATGGACATTTTCACAATGTTAATTCTTCTCGTCCAAGGCATGGTATGTCTTTCCACTTTTTCATGTCCTCTTTAATTTCTTTCAGTAGTGTTTTGTAGTTCTCATTGTAGAGATCTTTCACCTGCTTGGTTAAATTGATTCCTAGGTATTTTATTTTTTTGGCAAGTATTGTAAATGGGCTTGCTTTCTTGATTTCTTTTTCTGCTACTTCATTACTGGAGTATAAAAATGCTACTGACTTTTGGGTGTTGATTTTGTATCCTGAAACATTACTGAAACTGTTCATCAGCTCTAGGAGTTTTTTTGTAGAGTCTATAGGTTTTTACATATGTATGATCATGTCATCTGCAGATGAGAACAGTTTGACTTCATCCTTTCTAATCTGGATGCCCTTTCTATCTGGATACCCTTTATTTCTTTCTCTTGCCTGATTGCTCTGACTAGTACTTCCAATATATGTTAAATAGGAGTGGTGAGAGTGGGCATCCTTGTTTTGTTTCTCTTCTTAAGGGAAAAGCTTTCAGCTTTTCCCCATTCAAGATGATATTGGTGATTGATTTGTCACAAATGGCTTTTATTGTGTTGAGATAATATCCTTCTATACCTAATTTGCTGAGAGTCTTTATCATGAAGGGATATTAAATTTTGTTGAATGCTTTTGCTTTTTCTGCATCTAGTGAGATAATCATGTGGTTTTTGTCCTTGATTTTGTTGATTGGTGTATCACATTTATTGACCTCCATATGTTGAACCATCCTTGCATCCCTGGGATGAATCCTACTTGATCATGGTGTATAATTTTTTTGATGTTTTGCTGTTTTTGGGTTGCTAACATTTTGTTGAGGGTTTTTGCATCTATGTTCATCAAGGATATTGGCCTGTAATTTTCTTTTTTTGTTGTATCTTTATCTGGTTTTGGTAGCAGGGTGTTGCTGACCTCATAGAATGAGTTTGGGAGAAAGACTTCTGTTTCAATTTTTTGGAAAAGCTTGAAGAAAAGTGGTATTGATTCTTCTTTAAAGATTTGATAGAGTTCAGCTGTAAAGCCATCTAGTCCTGGGCTTTTCTTTGTTGGAAGATTGCTGATTTACTGCTTCAATCTCATTGGTTGTTATTGATCTGTTCAGGTTTTCTGTTTCTTCTTGGTTCAGTCTCGGTTGTCTGTATGTGTACAGAAATTTATCTATTTCCTCCAGGTTTTCATATTTGTTGGCATACAATTGTTTATAAAAATCTCTAGTGATTCTTTGTATTTTTGTGGTACTGGCTGTAATGTCTCCCTTTTCATTTCTGATTTTAGTTATTTGGGTTTGGGTCTTTCTTTTTATGTTAACCTAGTTAATGGTTTATCTATTTTATTTTCTCAAAAAATCCAACTTTTTGTTTCATTGATCTTTTGTATCATTTTTTGGGTCTCTTTCATTTAGTTCTGCCCTGATCTTAATTATTTCTTTCCATCTACTACTTTTAGGATTGGATTGTTTTTCTAGTTCTTTAGGTATAGTGTTAGGTCACTTATTTGAAGTCTTTCCATTCTTTTTATGTAAGCATTTATTGCAATAAACTTCCCTCTTAATACTGCTATTGCAGTATCCCACAGGTTTTGGTGTAATGTATCTTTATTTTCATTAGTTTCAAGAAATTGTTGTATTTCCTGTTTAATATCTTCTTGGGCCCATAGGTCATTCAGGAGTCTGTTGTTTAGTTTCCATTCACTTGAGTAGTTTCCAGAATTTTGCTTGTTATTGATTTTCCATTTTAATCCATTGTGGTCTGAAAAAATACTTGGAAGGATTTCATTTTTTAAAAATTGCTGAGACTTGGTCTGTGGCCTAACATGTGGTCTATACTGGAGAATGTTCCATGTGCTGATGAGAAGAATGTATATTCTGTAGTTGTTGGATGAAATTTTTGGTAGATATCTCCTAGGTCCAATTGGTGTAATGTGTAGTTTAAATCCTGTGTTTTTTTTTGTTGTTGTTGATTTGTTGCTTGGAAGATATGTCCAATGCTGAGAGAGGGGTGTTCAGGTCACCCACTGTTTTAGTCCATTTTGTGTTCCTATAACAGAATATCTGAGACTGGGTGATTTATAAAGAAAAATGACATTTATTGCTTACAGTTTCTGAGGCTGGGAAGTCCAAAGTCCATCTGGTGGTGGTGACAGTAAATCAGGGGTCTCACACTGCAAGATGGTGGAAGCGGAGAGAGCAGAGAGAGAGCAAGACAGACTCTCCTCTTCTTTTAAAGCCCTCAGAACCACACCCCTGGCCACTATTTTTAATCCATTCACTACTGTGCAGTCCTACAATCCAATCACCTCTTCAAGGTTCCACCTTCCAATTACTGTAATAGGATTTCCCATCCTCTTAACAGTCACAGTGGGGGCTAAGTTTATAATACATAAAACTTGGGGGACACAATTCAAGCTTCAGGGTCTTTTGGGGGGACATAATTCATTCCAGTACACCCACTGTTATAATATTAGGGTCTACCTCTCTCTCTTTCTCTTTTTTTTAGGTCTAAGAGTGTGCACTTTACCTATCTGGGTGCTCCAGTGTTGGGTACATACATATTTATGATTGTTATGTCTTCTAACTGGATAGGTCCCTTTATCATTATATAATGGCCTTCTTTGTCTCTTTATATGGTTTTTGGTTTGAAGTCTATTTTATCTGATATAAGAATGTATTCCTGCTTGTTTTTGGTTTCCATTTGCATGGGCTGTCTTTTTCCGTCCCTTCAATTTTAGTCTGTATGTGTCTTTATAGGTGAGGTGGGTCTCTTGAAGTCAGTCTATAGTTGGGTCTAGCTTTTGATCCAATCCAGTCTGTGTCTTTTGAAAGGAAAGTTTACTCCATTTACATTTAGGGTTGTTATTGATGAGTATTGCTTTACTCCTGACATTATATAGCTTTTTGTTTAGGTGTTTTAAATATGATTTGTTCCTTTCTTCCCCTTTTATTGTTTGTCTTCAATGTTAATTGGATTTTCTAGGTGACATGATTTAGCTTCTTTCTCTTTCTTGTTTGCATTTTGGTTTTAACAGTAGGTTTTGTTCTTTCTTGTAAATCTGTGATAGTGATTATCATTTTTCAGATTCCAGATGCAGGACTCCTTTGAGTATTTCTTTCAGGGCTGGTTGTATGATAGTGAACTCCTATAATTTTTATTTGTCTGTGAAATACACTATTTCTCCTCATTTCTGAAGGTTAACCTTGCTGGGTATAGAATTCTTGGCTGGCAAATTTTTTCTTTTAGTATTTTGAATATATGATTCCATTTTCTTCTGGCCTGTAAGGTTTCAGTTGAGAAGTCTACTGTTAGTCTGATGGGGGCTTCATTATAGGTGACTTGATGCTTTTCTCTTGCTGCTTTTAGAATTCTCTCTTTGTCTTTGAGTTTTGCCAGTTTGACTATAACATGTCTCAGAGAGAATCTTTTTGCATTGAATCAGTTTGGGGATCTTTGGCTCCTGGATCTGAAGGTCTGCATCTCTTCTTATGCCTGGGAAGTTTTCTGTTATTATTTCCTTGAATAGGTTTTAAATGCTTTTTCTTCCTCTTCTCGAGTAACCGTGATTCGGATGTTTGTGAGCTTGATGTTGTCTGCTGGCTCTCTTACATTTTCTTCGTTTTTCTAAATTCTTTTTTCCTTCTTTATTTTTTGTCTGCCTAGGTTATTTCAAAAAGACCATCTTTGAGGTATGAAATTCTTTCTTCTGCTTGTTCTAGCCTGCTGCTTAAGCTTTCTGTTCTGTTTTTTATTTCACTGAGTGATTCCTCTAGTTCTAGAAGTTCTGTTACATTCTTTTTTAAGGTATTAAACTCTTTGTAAATTTCCTCTTGTTTGATTGTGTTCTCTAATTGACTCTTCTCTTATCTCTTTGAGTTTTCTTAAGATCAGTGCTCATAGTTCCTTTTTCAGACATCTCAAGGGTTTACTGCTGTATTGGGTCTGGTATTTAAGAATCACCATATTCCTTTGGTGGTATCATATCTTCTTGTTTATTTGTAGTTCTAGTATTTTTTTGTCGGAGTTTGGGCAACTGATGGGGCACTTGTTTCTTCTGTCACTCTGGAGTGAGCTATGAGGGGAAAGACCTCCTCCTCTGTTTGTAGGCTTTGCTGGTGAATTTTCTCATATCAGTGCAGTTGAGTGTGTGGTGGACTGCCTCAGCTCCTGCTCAGTCAGTGGGCAGGCCTCTCTGGGGCTTGGGTGTGGGCTGGTAGCTATGGTGGGGTTGGTGCACAGGACAGTGCTCACCTAGGTGCCCTCGTAGTCAGTGAGCGGGCCCCTCTGGGGCTAAGGCATGGGCTGGCAGCTGCAGCAGTGTTGGCATGCAGGACTGGTGCTCACCTAGGCACCCTCTTGGTCAGTGGGCGGGCCCCTCCAGGGCTCGGGTGTGGGCTGGCAGCTCTGTTGGGGTTGGCATGTGGGCTGTTTGTCTTTCTGAAGAGCAGGAAGATATGCCTTCAGAAATGGAAATGTCCCACAGCCCAGCAGAATCAGACCTGTTGCTCTGATTATTCTGGACCCCTAGCCAGATCGTGTCCCCTTTAGACAGTCTGCTACTGTGTTACTTGTGAAGGGCTTGTTCCAGGAGCACATAGTTCCTCAGGACCATCCCTCTCAAGGTAACCTGTGGAATCCAGCTCTTTTCCTTGTATTACCACTTACTATAGGGATAGCACTAGGTGTTTAAAAAGTGTTCTCACACTTTGTCCTGCTCTGAGGATCAATTAAGGTGTTCACGGTAAAGTCGAACCCAAAAGAAGCCTTACGAACAATAGTGGAGTCGTTGATTTAGGAAAATGTCACAGAGTCAGGGGGTCAGTAGCACATGCCAATGTGTCAAGAGCACAGGCCAGGCCAGGCGGCGCTGGTCAGTATCAGGGCACAGGCAGCTAAGTCTGCTCATGACACATGCTGGGCAACTGCATCTGGAGGGCTCCCATCACCCCAGGTGCATGTGCTGCACACAAACTATTATCTTCCAGGAAGCTTGCGGTAAATGGCCCTTCTCTCCCTCCACCTCAGAAAACTCAGGCTCTGCTGGGCTCTTTCCTCTCCCTGTCCCTGTATTCAGTCCATTCCCATACTTCCTAAATATTTAAAAACTGCCCCTCCTCTCTATTGTCCCATCATATATTATATGGACATTAATGGTCTTCTTGCCTTTAGTTCCAGACCCCACATGTCTGGATTTCTCATTGCCTCAAACTGATCCTACCAGTCCCCTCCTCAAGAGGATGGTCCCCTGCTCAAGAGGATGGTCCCCTGGCATACCAGCCCCTACCTGGCTGTCTGCACCCCAAGTCCCACCTCGCACTTTTCCACCAGCAAAACTGACCTGTTTCTGCTTTGGAGTATACTTGGTGCTCCTTCAAGACTCTCTTTTTCTTCTAGGGCCTTGTCTGAAATGTGTTTCTCCCACCCTGTCCTGGGCAGGTCCTACATGCCCTTTAAGATGCAGCCCAGTCATTTCTACAGGAAGCTTCTCCAGGTCCAACTGGTGGAGCTCAGTGTTTCCTAGCCCCTGTGTTGGCTGTCACATCCTGAGTTTGGTCTGACTCTTACCGTAATCTGAACTCTCCAGGTCAAAAAGTGATTCTTGCTCATTTATTACAGCACCAGGATCCAGAGCAGGGGAAAAGGGGGAGATGAAACGTGTTCAGTGGAGAAGTAACCACCCAGCACAGGTCCTGGGAGAGTGTGGTTGACTGTGTGCCTGCCCAGCAAGGTGCCAGCCACCACAGGCTCTGCCAGGAGAAAGGGCTTTCTGCCTTCTGATTAGAAGCGATGCGAGCCCATGACCAGACATCTGGTTTGCAGAGCCTTCAGCTGGCCAGGTACAGGTACACTGCTCACTCTGCTGCGACATAGTGGCACCTAACAGCCAGAGGAGAGCCTTCCTTCGGAAGTTCAGAACACGAGTGATAATGGGGAAAGGGCTTGAAAGAAACGGATTCAAGTTTTATAGCATTTTAATTGAAAACCTCCAGGGCTTCTGGTGAGGGGTCTTGATGGAATCATGCACGTGTAGTTTTAAATGAACCAAAATCAGTTTAGAGGTGTGTCACTGTTCTTAGGGTCCTGTAGTCCCAGATTTTAAACTCAAGCCACAAGCCCAGGAAGGTTATGTTATTTACCCAAGTTACATGGCTCATGAAAGGGCTTCTAAAAAACATTGCACCATATTTTGTTTTTATTTGAAATGATTCAGATTATAAGAAAGTTATATTCTAGCACAGATTCTCCCTAAGGAATATTGCCATGAAAACCTGTAGGATCCTGTGTTTTCTGCTGTTGTCCCAGGAGGAATATAGGTCATTTCATTGTGTCTCGTTAAAATGGTCTGACTTGGCAAGTTATTTTTGATATGCTAATGGCATCTAATGAGAACACCAGCTTTCAGTAAAATAAATAGAATATATTGTAGAGTCTGCTAGTTTGCTGGTGGTTGTTGGATATTAGCTAGTGACTTTGCCTATCCTAGGATAGTGGCTAATATTTCTTAGATACTTACTCTGTGCCAATGTGCAAAACCCTTTGTAAGAATTGGCTCACACAGCCTGTTACTTTGTAGATACTCCAGAAATGTTTTTTGTATGAACAATGAGCAAGTGAGCTCATGGCAGAAGCCTGCTTTCTGATCGCATTCTCACTGGTCCTAGTATCTGGAGGCAGGTGTCACTGGTAGTGCTTAGAAAGAGGCCTGGTGAGTTCAAACGAAACAAAAGCAGCCGTGACGTATTTGGGGGATGAGTTAGTGTGAAGGTTGTTTGAGTCTCGTGAGAAGAAACTGGGCTCAACTGCCAGAACTCTAGGGATGTTTGCCTGCAAAGGGGAACTGTGTCTGAGGTAACAGATCAGCCTGCCAGAACTGTGACAGTGTTGTGCTGTCATTGATGGTATTTGTATTTTGTGACATTTAAAAAAGTGTAGTGAAGTATAATGGTTAACATTTTATGTTTTGTCAGCAGTGTTTTATTGAAAATATCTCTCTTCCCTCACGAACATGTAATCTTTAAAACATAGGCAGCACTTTTAAATGTGGTATTATTGCATCCAATGACCACTTTTCCCCTAGTGGACTGGAATGCACTTCATTGGAAAATGGGATTCAGTTCACAGAAATTCATTTTAAGAGAATGCATTTATTCCATTAAAGTAAACAGATTCTTATTTTCCTTTTAGACTGATTCTCAAATATGTAAACAATTGAAGGAAGAATGAGAGCTATGAGGAAAGTCTGGAAAAAAACTGGATCAATAAAATTTAAATAGGGAAAGCAGCCAACTGACCAACAGATTGAGGAATGTGAGCAGAGTGGAGGGAATGGGTTTAAATGGAATCAGAGAGACATCCAAAGAGGTTTTCGTAGGAGAAACACCCAGATTATGAAGATTTTAAGTTGTTGGGCTACGGATTATTAACTGCTAACTGAGGTTCTGAGGCCAAAAAGTGCCTCTGATAAAATAAGAAAAACAAACAAATAAAACAACAGATAGAAGTGTATGAATCTGCTTATTTTTCATAAAGAAACTCAGGAAGAGTAAATCAGGAACTCATGAAGCTGTTACTCACAGGGGTGAAGGGGTTGAGATGGGAAGGCCAGGGAGCGGGTGGGACTTCTCTTAGTAGACTTTTTATACATAGTTTGACTTTCGAACCATGTTAATGTTCTATTTATTCAAAAATTAAATCAACAAAGATGGGGAGAAGATGAATACAAACAGAAATAAATGAACCTAACTATATATCAGGTAGATACCACAAACATACAGAAAGGAAAAAATTAAATTAGGTGGTTTTCTGGTCTGGGCAAGATGATGAGATTTATCTCTCCCTGCTCCTTTCCACTAAGTACAGCCATGAATGCTGCAAATACTGGAGTGGCAACCATAGGAGAACACTGAAGGGTAAGAGGAGGAAGGCAAACTAACTAAGACCCTAGAACTGCAGGAACAACACAGCAGCATGGGTGTCCCATGCCCCTACCCAGGCCTGGCATCTCCTAACCCCCAAGATAGTGGTAGACAAAGCCCAGATAGACTCATTTCTCCACCACATTGAAAGGGAGTCCCTCCATCAACGCTAGGTGGGCCCAGCAACACCAGCAGGGGGGACCAAGTGGAGCCGCACTGACCACAAGTGGCCAGGAGAAGTACTGTTCATTCCTGGATGTCAGAGACTCCCTTCCCCCACCTAGAGACACTAGATGACTCAACAGCACCAGCAGGTCCTGCTACAACAAGTGGCCCAAACTGGGAGAGCTCTTTCTCTAGTGGGTCAGAGTCTCCCCTGCCACACCTAGATACCCCAGGTAGCTACAAAGCACTGGCCTTGGAAGTGTTCTTTGGCCCCATGGACCAGAGAATCATTTCTCCATCTAGAGACACAAGTGGCCTGCCGGCTTCGGCAGGGGGAATCCTATCACAAGTTTCCCAGGAAGTGCTCTTTGTCTCCTGTAGGTCAGAGACTCCCTTTTCCCACCTAGAGATGATGAGAGGCCTGGCACTGGCAGGGGACATACCCCTGTGCCATGCAGCTGGCAAGGAAACACTCTTTGTCTCTGCAGGCTGGGGAAGCATTTTCTGCCCCCACAGGTAGCACAACAGGGATCAACAAGAGCCCCAGTGGCCTCAGATGAACCAAGCAGACCAAAATAGTACTCTAAAGGCTCTGATTCAAGAGGCTGAGAAAACCCCAAATGGGACACACCCAAAGAAATCCACACCTATACTCATAATTAAGTTTCTAAAAACTAAAGACAAAGAAAAAAATTTGAAAACAATCAGAGGAAACCAACGTATTATAGTTATGTATAGCTTAATGACTGGGATGTGTTCTGAGAAATGCATTGTTAGGTAATTTCATCACTATGTAGACATCATAGAGTATACTTATACAGACCCAGGTAGTATAGCCTACTGCATACCTAGGCTATATAGTATAACCTATTGCTCCGACCACCTGCATATATGTGGTCCACTGTTCACTAAAACGTCATGTGGCACATGCCTGTACTTATAGGGTAACACCAGTCTGAATGACGTGGATTTCTCATCTAAAACTATGGAGGCTGGAAGGAAGTGGCACATTTCCAGTGCTAGAAAGAAAAAGAACTGTCAACCATGAATTCTATAACAAGCAAAATTATCCTTCACAAATGAAGAGGCAACAAGACATTCCTAGATAACAGAAACCTAAGAGAATTTGTTGCTAGCCAACCTACCCTTAAAGAATAGCTAAAGTAAGTTCTCAAACAGAAAAGAAATGATAAAAGAAGTAATCTTGGAACATAAGCAAGCAAGCAAGAAAAACAGAAAGAGAAAAACTGTGGATAAATGCAATAGATTACTCTTCTTCTTATGAGTTTTAAATATCATATTTGATTATTGAACAAAAAAAGTTAATACCATTTGATGTGGGGCTCAATGTATGTAGAAAAAATACTCAAGGCAAAAGTATTGAAAAATGGAGAAGATAAAGGGACCTAAATGGAAGTAAGGTTCCATACTTTAAGTGGTAAAATGTGATACCTTTAGATTATGGTAAGGGGCTGGCTGGTTAGCTCAGTTGATTAGAGCCTGGCACTGATAACACCAAGGTCCAGAGTTCAATCCCTGTACCAGCCAGCTACCCCCAAAAACGAACCACACACACAAAAAATCTCTATTATGGTAAATTACATATATGTGTATCATAATGCCCTATGCAACTGTAAGGAAAATTATATGAAGCGATACACTAAAACACACTATTAATAGACAAAGATGGTATCCTATGAAATGTTTAAGTACAGCAGAGGAAGGCAAGAAAAGAGAAATAGAGAATTAGAAATAGAACAAGCAAAACATATAATAAAATGGCAGACTTAAGTGCTAACATGTCAGTAATTACCTTAAAGATAAAATGGTCTACGTATACCAATTAAAAGGCAATGATTGCCACAGTGGATTTAAAACAATTTAACAAACTAATAACAAATTAATAAAAAATATTACTAAACTATATGCTGTCTCAATTCAAATACAATGACATAAGTCAATTGAAAATAATAGTATATAAAAAAAAGATATACCATGGAAACATCAATCCAAAAACTGTAGCAGTGGCTATATGAACATCAGATAAAGTACTTCAGAGAAGAGAAAATTTCTAGAGACTAAGAGGGACATTATATAATGGCAAAAGTATCAATCTACCAGGAAGACATAGCAATCCTAAATATGTATGCCCCAAACAACAGCCTCTCAAAACACATGAAGCAAAAACTGATAGGGCTGAGAAGAGAAATACACAAATCCAAAATTATAGTTTGGGACTTCAACACCCCTTCTCAGGAACTGACAGAACTACTATGTAGAAAATCAGCAAAGATATAAAAGATCTAAATGAAACAACAAACAGGATCTTATTGACACATGAAGATAACTTCATTCAACAGCAGCAGAATACTTTTTTTTTTTCAAGCACCCATTGATAATCACCAAGATAGACTATATCCTGGGCCATAAAACAAAGCTGAACATATTTAAAAGGATTGAAATCAACATACCAAAATATGTGGAATCCAGGGAATGCAGTGCTGAGAGGGAAACTTATGGCAGTAAATGCCTACATTAGAAAAGAGGAAAATTTTTCAATCATATTAAATTTTTGCCTCAAGAAACTAAAAAAGAATAGCAAAATAAACCCAAACCAAGAAGAAGGTAGTAAATAATACAGATCAATGTAAATTGAAAACAGGAAAAAAAAAATAGAGAAAATAAAACAAAAAGCTGGTTCTTGGAAAAAAATTAATAAAACTAATAAATTTCTAGCAAGACTGACAAACATAAAAAGAGAGAAGACAGAAATCAGTATCAGCAGTGAAACAGGTTCTATCACCACAGATTCCACAGTCACTAAAAGATAATAAGATAATTCTGTCAATAGCTTTGTGCTTATAAATTCTACAACATAGAAGAAATGGACCAATTCCACAAAAACCACAAACTTAAAACTCAACCAAGATGAAATTGATAACCTGAACAGTCCTGTAACCACTAAATAAATTGACTTCATGATTTAAAAACTCCAGAAAAAGAAATTTTCAGGCCCAGATAGTTTCTGTGGAGAATTCTACCAAACAGTTGAAGAAAAATGAAAACTAATTTTACACAATCTCTTCCAGAAAATAGAAAATGAATAAACTCTTCTCAGCTTATTTTATGAGGCCAGTGTTACCCTGATACCAAAACCAGACAAAGACGAAAGAAAACTACAGATCAGTATCTCTCATGAACTTAGACAAAAAAATCCTCAAAGATTTGCAAACCAAATCCAGCAATGTATAAAAGGAATTTACACCATGGGTATATATACCATGTGTATCCAATGGGGGTTTATTGAGGTATACAAAGCTGGTTGAGTGTTTGAAAATCAATCATTGTAATAATAAGCTAAAGAAAAAATCATATGATTATGTTAATTGACACAGAAAAAGCATTGACAAAAATCAACACTCATTTATGATAAAAAAAAAACTCAGAAAATTAGAAATAGAAAGGAACTACCTTAACTTCCTAAAGAGCATGTACAAAAAATGCTCCAGCTAACAGCATACTTAATGGTGAAATACAGAATGCTTTCCCTCTAAGTTTAGGAGCAAGATAAGAGTGTCCACTCTCACCACTTTAACACAGTACCAGAAGTTCTAACCACTGCAGTAAGACAAGAAAAAGAAAGTTAAGGCATATGGATTAGAAAGGAAGAAAAAAAGTGTGCCTATTTGCATATGACAGGGTCATCTACATAGACAATCTTAAGGAACCTACCACAAAACAAAATTAAACAACAGCAACAACAACAATAAAAACCCAAACAACTTCTAGAACTGATAAATGGATGTGAGGTCACAAGACACAAGACCCACACACCAAAATCAGCCTCATTTCTGTATGCTGTGTACTAACAATGAACATCTGGAAACTGAAATGAAAAACAGTGAGAGCATGACCCATAAAAGGAAAAGTTGATACAGGAGAAATTCAGTTGATACAAGTGGGGAGAAAAAAGAAAAACTTCTGTTCTGTGAAAGACCCTAGGCAGAGGATGAAAAGAGAAGTCACAGAGTGGGAGAAACTACATGCAAACCACATATTAGACAAAGGACTAGTATGTAGACTATATAAAGAACTCTTAAAACTCAGCAGTAAAAAAAAATTTAAAAAAAAAGAAATCAATCCAATTAGGAAAATTAACCAAGGAAAGATAGAGTGGCAAATAAGCACATGAAAAGACGTTTATGCCAGTTGCCACTAGAGATAACGCAGGTTAAGTGCACACTGAGGTACCATCACACATCAGGACAGCTTACATAGAGCAGTCACAACACAGCGTGCTGGCTGGGATGTGGAGAAATGATCACTCATGCAGGGCTGCTGGGAATGTGAGACAGTGCAACACGCCGGAAGTAGTTCCGTAGTTTCTTGTAAAACCAAATGTGACCCAGGAACGCTCTCTGGCATTTATCCTAGAGAAGTAAGATCTTATGTTTACACAAGAGGAATATTCACAGCACCTGCACTCATAGTAATCCAGAGCTGGAAACAACCAAAGTGCTCTTCAGCAGGTGAATCATAAACAGACTGTTGTATATCTGTGCCACATAATACTACTCAGAAATAGAGAGGAATGAACTGGTCATACAGGGATGAATCTTGGGTGAGTCTCCAGGGACTTATGGTGAGTGAGAAAAGTCCATTCCAAATGCTTAAGTATTGCGTGATCCCATTTTTGTAACATTCCTGCAGTGACAAAATTATAGAGGTGGAGAAGAGATAAGTGGTTGCCAGGGGTTAGGGAGGTCCGGGTGGGGACAGAGGGAAGAAGCTAAGTGGGTTATACAGAGGGAGCGTGATGGGTTGTGGTGGTGGTGGTGGTAGTGCTGTCCTGTGTCTTGACAGTGGCGGTGGTTACATGAATCTGTGCGTGTGACGAAGTTGCATTGAATTAAATGTGAACCACACAAAGGAGTGCACGTAGAACTGATGAAATCCTAGTGAGGTTCGTGGATGGTGTCGGCACTGGCATCCTGGTTGTGATGTCACGCTGTACTTATGCAAGATGTTACCACTAGGGAAACTGGAGGAGGGGTACGTGGGACCCTCTGCATTGTTCCTTACTACTGCCTGGGAATCTACAATTATCTCAAAATAAGACATTTAATTAAAAAATTAATTTAGGTAACTTTTGAACACAGTACTCTGTACATCCTCAATGGAGTGTATTCTAAGGAAGAAAGGAAATCTTGTAAGGAAGATAAGAACCTACTAAGTATAGTAGCAGATTTGGTGTGGTGATTCCAAAGTATTTTATTTGTGTTGTAGGATTGAGCACATAAGTATTGATGTCATTAGGAACTAGAGTTTTCATGCAAGAGAAGGTAGGTGCAAATGTGGAATGGAGGAAGGAAAGGCAGAGCTCTGCAGTGTTGGTTTGGAATTAGAGGAATCAATACCAACTTGGGATTTTTAAGAAATATATTTTTCCTAGCTCTGTTCATTTGAACACTGAAAGTGAAGATACCTCAGTAATAATGAGCACTCCATTTACCTAGATCTTGGTTTCTAAATGACCATTCCTCATGGAAATGAATCAGTGCTCCTTGAACTTGAAAACAGGATGGTGCCAAGGTTGTAGCAGGATATTGACTCAGTGAGCCTGAGATGTCTTGCCTTGGGAGACAGTAGGGAAGTGTTCAGAAAATGAGGAGCTGTGTGAATTTACACATGTCTGAGGAGCCAGCCGGAAAGGGCTCCCACTAGCCAAATTTAGAATACCTTGTTTGATCAGCAAAAAGAATAATGACAGAAATGGATTATTGTATTTTTAAAAAAGAATAAGTCCATTCTGATATAAAAATATATAGAAATAGAAGGAGAGTCAGGACAGGAAAACTGTCTTTATGAAAGAATGCCAACTAATAAATACAGAAGGAATGATAAACAATCACTGTCTGCCACTATAATAATTAATTCAGGCAAAAATAATGAGTTGATCAAACTATTGTATTATAGACTGCTGGGAGATAGGATAATCACACAGTCTTGCAGCATTACCCCTCAGATTACTAATTAATTACAGGGGGGAAAGGATGTGGTTGAAGTTTATCTATTCTTTCCTAACAAACCTATTCTATGTTGGAACATAGTAATGTCAAACAGCATTTGATTGCAAATTCTTGGAGTCAGGAGCGGAAACAGCTTGTCTCTGCCTCACAGTGTCTTGGGCCTTATCTGGGAAGACTTGAGGGCTAGAGTTGGAACCTCCTGAGACTGCCTCTGCTCACGTATCTGGCAGTTGATGCTGGCTTGCAGGTGGGACCTTAGCTGGACTATTGGCCACACCTACATGTGGCCTCTCAGCATGGGCTCTTTTAGGTTTCCTCATAGGATGGTGGCTGGGTTCCAAGAGCGGCGTCCTGAGAGAGCAAGGTAGAATGACAAGACATCTTCTGGTCTAGCCTCAGAAGTCACGTGATATCACTTTTGCCATATGCCATTGGCTGAAACAGTCATGAAGTCCCACCCAACATCAGGAGGAGGGACTACAGACCTCACCACGTGGTGGGAGGAGCATCACGTCGCATTAGAATCAGAGCCTGTGGGTCTGGAGACGTTGGTGTGGCCATCTTTCAAAAATATCTGCCATGAGATCTTTATAATGGAGAAATATGGTGGCCAGCACCTTAATTTCATGTAGCCACTACTGGAACACATTGAGAAGGGCACTTCATCACCTATGCCATGTTTCTACCAAGAATTTTTAACGTGAATCTAATCATGGGGAAACTATTCAAATTCAAATTGAGGGATGTTCTGCAAAACAACTGTCCTGGACTATTCAAAAATACCAGTACCTTAAAAGGCCAAGGAAAGGCTGAGCACAGTTTAGATTAAGAGAATAAAGAGACATGTCAGCTGAATACAATGTGTGATCCTGGATTGGGTCCTGGATTGGGGGAGGGGGTGTCATTACTGGGATAATCGGAAAAAAATCAAATATAGGTTATACTAGAAAAGTATTGATGTGAAATATTCTGAGTGTGGCAATTGTGTCGTGCTTGTGTAGAGCACATCAGAATGACCTTGTTCTTAGGAGATGCAGCTGAAGTGTCCTGATGACCATGGCTAGCTCTCACGTGACTTCAGCCACAGAAAGTGTGTGAGCATGTAAAGGCCACGGAACGCCCACAAGGGACGGATCTAGGTGAGGCACTTGTGGATATTCCTCATGACATTCTATAAATGTTGTAGGTTTGAAAGTGTTCAAGATGAAAATGCATGGGTAGGGTAAGCCTGTGCCCAAACTCTCCTCTTAAGTAGCAGAAATAAGATTTCTAGAAAGGTGTGGTAGTGAAACGGACATTAAGTGTAAGGAAAAGCAGCAGTCGGCTCTGCTGTCTGTTCAGTGAGATTCCATCCACATGTGACAGTGTTCTAGGTGTGATGCACATGGGGTCAGAGGAGAAAGTCAGGTGGGCCAGCTGACAGTGCCTCTTTCTACAAAGGAAGAGCCCAGGAAGGAAGTAGCCACATTACACAATCCCTCTGTTTTGTAGAGACAGACTGCAGGCAAGGGTGGAGATTAGTGACAGGGGAATATCCCTATAACCCCCTGCCCCATGCAGTGCAAGACTGTGTAGAGACGGCCTTGTTGCCTCAGCCACCTGCAGGAAGCAGGCTCCTGCCTCTCTCATACCTGCCCCAGGAGGAAGATCACAGTCAGATGTTGGGTCTGGAGTGGTGGCCAGACCCATCAGAAAACTAGATGCAAAATGCTGTGATCTCACTTGGAACGGAGAAGACACCCTCAAAGACAGAGCTCCCCGGCGAAGGTTCCCATATCCCGAGCCTCCTCTCACCACACAGAATCACTGAGTTTTAAAATGAGTTTGTATGACAGCCTGAATGTCTGAGAGGGTGATACCAAGATATTCAGGTGATGAATAACGATCTAAGGAAACCACTCACTATTTGGGGGACAAATTCCAGGGCTCGAGAGATCAGTCATTTAAGGATGAGTAAAAGCCCAACAGGAGGTATGTAGAAAGTACGCAGCCTCAAATAAGAGAAACTCAGCTCTCAAGGTAAAAACCTCGCCTTTTTGTTTTACTGGAAGAAACTGTGTACTCAAGGGAATTAAAGGGAGTCACGAAACAGGAAATAACGAAAGTGATCCAAGGAGGCTGCTGAGTGTGGAGGACAACAATGTCGACCTGACGTACAGAGGACGGTTCTTGGGATTCCTGAGGACCCTCCAGGGCAAGTGGGCAAAAGGAATAACGATGACACGGACGAGAGCCATCTGAGCCAGAGGCACGCGATTGGTGTGCGCACGTTCGCAGCGTGCTGACCTGCACGGGAGCGCGCAGTCTTGGCTGGGAACAGCTTCTTCTTCAGTAGGAAGTTAGTGGTGACCAAGCCTGTCTGCCCAGGCTTGGTTTGCACCCTCCCCCTGTCCCTGCAGGCTTCCCAGGCCCACTCTGCACAGAGGTTCCTGAGTCTGAAACGCTACCTGCAAAGTCTGTTTCCTTTCTCCTGGCCTCAGGTGGTGAACAGCTCCTGAGCCTGCCCCTCTTCCGAGCACCCAAGCCCAGCACCCCACGGCACATGCTCCTCACTTCTGTTGGGGCCCCGGTGTCTTCACTAATGTGCTGCTGAGGGGTTTGCCTCTTCTCCTGCCTCCCCACAGGACCCTGCACTGGACAGTCTGAGTGCAGCTTCTCTTGGCCACCCAACCCCAGCCCTGGATTTTTTTACTTATCTTCTTTTTTGTCTTATGTATTCCAAAGAGCTGAGGGCCACAAATAAGTGTTTATGACTGAGAAGAAGAGAGGAGACGGACTTTGGCATATGGTCAACAGGATAACAGCTCCCAAAGATGTCCATGCCCTAATCCCTCCAATCTGTGAATTTGTTATTTTACACGGCAAAGGGGAATTAAGTTTGCAGATGGAATTACCCTGGGTTAGCTGGGTGGGCCCAGTGTATTCATGAGAGTCCTTAAACATGAAAAGGGAGGCCGAAAAGTGGGCTGGAGTGATGTGATGGGAGGAGGACTTCCCTGTCACTGCTGCTGTGAAGATGGAGGAAGGGGCTATGAGCCAAGGAATGCAGGCACCTCCAGAACCTGGAGATGGCAAGGAAACAATTCTCTCCTGGAGCCTCACCTAGAACTTGCTGGCCCCTTGATTTGAACCTGATGAGACCCGTGCCAACTAACCTACAGAACTGTAAGATAATAGAATTGTGTTGTTTTAAGCCACCAAGTTTGCCATCATTTGTTACCGTAGCAATTGAGAACTAACACAGTCTATAAAGGGGACTGAGAGGAGTGGTGAGGAGAGGAAAGAGGCCAGGGGCTGATAAGCCCACAGACGTGGCTGAGCCCCACTAACCTAATAGTGAGAAAACCTCTGTCCCCTGCCATCACCCACACTGCCCTCTGGCCTTTGTAAATTGGACCAGCAAAGATGTGGGTGGGCACTGGGCAGACATATAGGCAGTCCAGCTGGAGGCATGGACTTAACTCCAGGCCCAGGGAGCAAAAAGATGCATAGGAAGTGGGGTTTGACAGTGTGGGAACCTGACTGGAGAGTCTTGAGTGACAGGCAGAGGAATTAATGAGGGGAGACAGACAAAACCAAACAGGTGGGAGTAGGCTAGTATGGCTTTGGGACCCCATCCAGCAAACATTCATTACCTCCCATTCCCGTACCCAGAGGCCTTGAGAGGAGTGACTGGCCAGGAAAGGGAGACAGCAGTCACAGGCGAGATGGGACGATGGTAAGAGTGTTTTGTTACTTTTCCTCTTGGAAATCACACCAGAACAAGAAGGGGACATCTGTAACACTGAAGCACAAAAGAATGAGGACAGGAGCGGACGGAGGATGGTATCTGACTCCGTGCCGATGAGAGGTGAGCCACTTTGCCCTGCAGGATCCCAGGACAGCTACCGGATTGAAGGCCTTGCAGAAGGCAGGTGTGGCACAAGAGCTGGAAACAGAGGGAATGTTTAAAAGTCTGGATGAGGAGCAGTTCGAGCCCCAGTAACCAGGTGACGCTGCCACCCCCCTCTCCCCAGCCCATCTCCAACACTGGATATGAAGTTCACAACCTAAGCAGCGATCGTCTTGCCCTCTTTCCTCAGCTCCTGTGATTCAGGCAGGTGGAAGGTCCTTCTAACTGAAGACCTCTGAGGAAAGATCCCCAGGGACTGAGATTTGAAGGTCATAAGCAAATGCTTGAGAATCCAAAGGGGGAGAGGCTAGAACAGTAGAAAAGCCTTCAAAACTCTAGCTGTGGTTTTCAGTCTAAGATCCTACACTCAGCCAAATTGTGTGAGGATAAAGGCAGTTTTCAGACATGCAAAATATTTTACCCTCGCCTCCTTTCTTAGGCCTCTACAGGAGGCCATGCAGAGCCAAAACAAGAAAAAGGGAGACACGGGGTCTAGGACAAGGAGCTGCCAGGAACTGCGGCGGGGCCGCGATGCTCGGGCAAAAGTGAGCCGGGACGCCCTCTGACGGGCTCGCCCAGCCACAGACTTCCGTCAACAGGCTACTGGGAGAGTTTAAGAATCAGAGATAGGTATGAAGAAAATAAAGTAGATTTAAATGAGGGAATTATTTACTATAGGTAAACTTTTTCTCAAGAAAGGAAATGTAATTGTGGCACACCGCGTGGGTCAGCCATGGACATTATTTATGATGTCACAGTAATCAATATTGACAATTGAAATGTATAGCACAACTTCTGTGGGAAAAGGTGTAAGAGAGCTACCCCTCATTGCCCGCCATGGGAAATTAATCACTAATATCGCAAGTCGATGAATCAGGAGATCGCTGTGAAAACATGGAATTGAGAGACCTGGAGTAAGTGCCAGGGGAATGGAGAGTGGCTTCTCCGAGGAGTCCGTGGGGGTGTCGGAAGGTGAGCAGGGCCCTGCTGCGTCCTGTTGTGTCTTTTTGCACTTACTGACCATTTAAAACGATTTGCACACTTTTTTTGATTGAGATATTTCTTCAATTAAAATTAAAACCCATTACACTTTTTAATAGATAAGTGCTCTGACAAAAGACAGGATGAGATGCAGGGGAAGCTGGCCCCGGGGTCTGGAGGCTGGCTGGCTGTGGGCTGGGCCTCCAGCCTGTCCTCTGCATAGACGCAAGTGCCTTTCCTCCTCCAAACTGGTCTCCTTTTCCTCCTGACTCTCCGGCGTCTGCTGGCTCTGGTGAGTGAAGCAGCCTCTCTGATGGCGGGCCCGGCTCCTGCAATGTGCTCTTGTTAGGCGTGAGCAAAGTGATCAGCTCCACTGCAGGATACTGCTCAGAGGGGAGGCCAAGGAGGTCTGGAATGCACGGTGGGAGGACAGGGCAGGTGAACCCGGCCTTAGCTTGGTTGGGAAATGGATCCACCTTTGAAACAGGCATCGTGGCTGTAGAGGTGGGTGCTGAAGTCCAAGCAGGGCTGTTCTGGCAGGTACAAGTTGGCCAATTTCTGGGCAGCAGAGGCACCATCTAATCGCCAGTTTTCTGCGTTGTACTGGATATAGTGCTAGATCAGCAGCTCGTGCCTAACAAGAGCTTGTTGGGTCAAATCAGTGGGAAGGGGGCTTGTTCCTTGGGACAGGACAACTTTAGAACAGACGCAGAAATCCCTGAGGAGTTGAGGCAGCTGACCCATGAGGAGTAGGAGAAGGAGAGCAGGCAAAGTGGTCAGACTGTCCATGCCAGGGGGAGAGACGCTGAGGGCAGGCTCTTCCACCCCTTTCTGCAGAGCCAGGATCTGGGGCAAGAGAGACCTTTCCCTTTGCTACCCGAAGAGAGAGCTCATGCACGGAGCCCCCTCCAGCAGCCCTCGGCTGACCTTTCTCACAAGGGTATGGGGCCCACCCTGGGCTGATTTCCAATCTCCGAGCCTCTTTCCACACCTGAAAAGGCTCTCCCTTTTAATTCCCCATCAGGGCCACTCTGTTGAAAGTCAGCAAAGCTTAAAGCTAAAATAACTTCAGATGCCTCTCACAAACAGCAGGGAAATTGGTAATTTGATGAGGTCAAGTGGCGGCGCTTGGAGGCCTGCGGCCCACTCTGCTCCAGCATCTCCCTGCTGTGGCTCAGGGCTGCTGGCTGAGCAGCAAGCCTCAGAGAGAAGCCATCAAATGGAGTCTCCAGCACACCCAGGCACAGATCTCTGCTGCCTCACTACCGCGGCTGTCAGTGGTGAGGGAGGCCTGGTTATTTCTGGCCTGGGTTAGGAAGAAGTTCTGCCTCCAGGCGGAGAGAGCCAGGGCCCCAGCTCCTGACAGAAGTCTCTAGCTTGAGGTGGCAGGGCTCCTGAGAAAGTGTTACAAGGCGTTTTTCTGTTGCTTATAACAGATTATGTGAAACTGGGTAATTTACAAAGGAATGGATTTTATTTCCTATGGTTTGGAGGCTGGGAAATCCATGGTCCAGGGGGCACAGCTGGCGAGGAACTTCTTCAGGGTGGGAACTCTACAGGGCCCCGTGGTGATGCAGGGAATCACATGGTGAGGATGGCAAGAGAGGTCTCTCGTGTGCTCTCCTTATAAAGCCACCAGTCTACGCCGATGACAGCCCATTAAACCATCAACTCATTACTTCGTGAATGGGTTGATCCATTCATAAGGGCACAGTCCTCACAATTCAATTACTTCCCAAGCGCCCTACCTTTCAAATATCGTAATAGGATTTCCCACCCTCTTAACACTGTCACAATGGGGATCAAGTTTCCGACATAAACCTTTGGGGGACACATTTGACCCATAGCACTTGTTTGGGGCCCACCCAAGCAAAGCCATGAGTTGGCCACACTGGCCATTTCTTCTCTGTTCATTCATCTTGTCCACACTTCCTCTCATCGCATCCCAGGCCATGTGCTGAGAGCTAGACATACAACACTGAATAAGGTTTGGAATGTTCTTGCTCTGATTAGCCACTCGGAGTCCATAGGGGCCCTGCATCACATGGTGACACAGTGAGGCTGAGAAGTGCCCTGAGAGGAGTCATGGGCAGAGGCACCAGACAGCCCGGGGCAATCCAGGGAGGCTTCCTGTGGAAGGAGATGACTGGCCTGAGAGGCGGCTCCTGTTTCCTCTGTGTGCACTTCACCAGACTCTCTGTGGTTAAGTGTATGTCCACCTACTTTTATGTGAATAGGAGCAGATGTTTTATAACCAGATATTTTGACTAAATAGTATATCATGGACATACTTTCTTGGCAGTGTATAATGATCCATCTTACTTTTTAAAAATTTCCATAGTATTTTATTCTCTGGATGAATCATAATATTATTTAACTATTCCCTTACTGATGTTTACTAGTTTTTGGCTGTCATACAGAACGCTGTAGTAAAAATCCTTTCATCTACATCTTCACTCCTGCCTGTTTCCTCGTGACAAGATATGCTCACTGCATGCTGACCCACACTGCCGACTGGCCCTCTAGACACGGCTCCCTGATTCCCACGCAGTCCTTGGGTCTTCACCAGTCTGGTAGGCAGGATGTTTCTCAGGTCATCTTTGGATTTTGTTTGATGAATGGTATGGCTGTCAGTCTGTTTCTGAGGGTATTGGTCATTTGTCTGTGAGGTAGGTTCTGAAGGCTGCACAGCTAGGTGTGGGGAGGCATAGTGCAGATACTCCAGGAGGAAGGAGCAGCCATGCAGAGGTAGGGGGTGTGAATGGCGTGGCATCTTCTGGAAGGGCCATGTGGGTTACGACTAGCTGTGGGATGCCTGAGGGAGGCAGCAGAATGTAAGGCTAGACCTTGGCGAGACCCCAGGACCCTGAGTGTGATGTAGGCATTGAGGCTTTGGTCCCAAATGGTGTAGGGGACCATCGATGGACTCTGGAGGACCTGTGCTTGGTGCTTCTCCTGCCTTTCATGTCCTTAGGTGCCCCTTTATCTTCGGTTGGCTGCCAGCCACCCCATAGGGGAGTTGATGCGTGACCATCGAGATCCCTGCCTGCCAGGGCAGGAGAGCAGTGTGGCCCCTCCAGTCTCTCTGTCCCTGAGCTCCTCAGAGCCCTGAGCTCCCCCCATGTGCCTGCAGGTAGCAGGAAGGGGTATGACATGGCCACCCTCCCAAACCAGGAGGTGGTGGAGTGGAATAGTGGAAAGAGCACAGCTCCCAGACATCCACCTGGATCTCCTGCAGTCCTGCCTCCTACAAGCTGGTGATGTGTGTGTTGGGGGTGGCGGGGTGGACATTTAATGTCTCTGAGCCATGTGTTCATGCATGGAGAAGCCTGCCTCATAGACTTGTCATCAGGATGGAATGAGAGCATGCTGCAAAGGTGCCTTGTAAAGAGTAAAGTGCTGTGAAGATTCCGGTTGTCGTGCTAATAGATAGTCTTGGTTCTTCACTGCAGAGGCTCCTCTGACGTGAACTCTAACCCTGGCCTCAACTCTTTAATTCATGTTCTCACATCTGATGAATTAATTTCTTTTACACATCAGTTGTTGGTGATAGTAACTGTGATAGCTGAAATTCATTTAACGCCTGCTATTGCTGGGCCTTACACACCAGAAAGGGTTTTTTCACTCCCCACAGCAATCTGTAAGGAAGTGATCTCCATCTTACATAAGAGCATCTTGAACCCTTCCAAGGCAACATCTCATGCCCGGGGTTTCTGGAAGAGCCAGGACTCTCATGTACAGACCGCTCCTTGACTCGAGGAAGCCGGTGTTTTGAAGACTGCTGTACCATACTGCGTTGGTGTGTGCTGGTCTTGGGGACAGGTGATCTTTTGAGGCACTCTCCAAACCTTTCAGACTGGTCATTGCTTTCAGCTCCTGCTGCCTCTGACCAGCCCCAGTATGAGCTGTGGGCTGTGGTTTCTAATTCCGTGCCTGTTTTCTTTATGTGATGTTGCTTATTAGATGTCTCTGCATGTATTGGGCTGTACTTGTGGATATGAAAATAGAACTTTTAGAAAGTACCTTTTTAAAGCCCAAAACATTGGGCTCATGTTAAAACCTGCAGGTTATCTCAGTCCTCGTGACATTTCCTGTTTGCATCTACATGGCTTGGAGAGCAAACGTGCACTGATGGGCTACAGATTTATGACCTCTTCTCCTTCCACTGCTGTAGCGCGTGTCTTAACTCATCCAGGCATTCCTTTTTTAGAAAGAGCAAAATATTTATTAGAATCTGTTACTTTTCTTTGTATCAAGTTTTCAAAAAAAAATGTGTTGGTGGAGAAGTGCACAGGCATTGGGGTAAAACACAGCTGGATCCAAGTCTTGCTCCCCTCACTGGAGTTCTGTTTGTAAAATGGTGTAGACGATCTGAAAGCAATTTGGGGATAGCATACAGTAGGTGCTGATAACAGGCGAATTCCTTCTCCTGTAGATTAGGCAGCATCCTGCAAAAAGGAGATCTTTTCCAGAGGAATCTCTTAACAACCTTTAGTAAACATTTAGCAAGAACCTTTTATGTACTTAATATTTGTAATTTTGGCAATAAAGGAGGGGATTGTTTTTAACTTAGGTAGTAATTTATACTACATATACATTCAGCTATATTGTCCTCACAAATCCAGCTCTCTACCAACATTTTGAAACTGTTCTTAAATTAGAATTGGAATTCATAGGAGTCAACAAACCATGAAGAAAACTCATCAGTGTGAAGGGAAGGAGAAACAAAAGTAGGTGTGCTGTTTCCACTGAGAATTACAGCAGGAATTGAACTTGGCTCCAATTACTTGAGGTAGCAAAGAGGGTCCATGAGAGAGGGGGTACGGAAATGGGTGATCAGAAAATTTGACCTAATGATGATAAGAAAGTTTGACCTAGAGGTGATCAGAAAGTTTGATTTAGTGATGATCAGAAAGTTTGATCTAGCAGTTTTTTTTGTCTTTTTTTAAACCTGCTTTCCTCTTTTAATTTTCTTTAAAAACAAGAAAAAAAGTCTGAAACCTCAAAATATCATACAACTTGGGAACTTAATACAAAGGACCAAATTACAGGGTCCCCTATCGTTCCAAATTTTGAAATAGAAAAGTCAGATTATTTGAAATTAGCGTCCTTTGGGGGCGTGAATCTAGCCCCTGGCAGGTGCCTACATGCCACATTCAGTGACAAGTAGCTCGTCTAGAACAGCCTAGAGCTCTTTCTGCACCCATTGTCCTGGGGGTTCCTGGAGGGCCTGGCCTTCCTGACTCCCTCTCAGTGTGTGGAGTAGAGGATCCTCGTGAGCACCCCTCCCGCTGACCCTGAGGCCAGTTATGCAACGTGCCTGGTGTCCATGTGGAAAGAGGAGCCGAGGGAGCAAGGAGTTTACACAGTGAACTAGTGCTCCTGATTCTGACCTGCATGGGCTTGTGGTGCAGTCTTGAGTTGTGAACACTTTGTTTCAGGACATGTAAGATCTGCCCGCTCCTTTGCGAAACTGTTCTTTGATCAGAGTTGTGACTTTCAGGTTTGGAAAACACTGATATTTTCTTCTCCTTCCTTTGAATCCTGTCCTAGCCCACCTCACCTGTTCTTCTAGTTTCTTCCATTTTTCATGAGAGAGAACTGAGTCCCGTTTTGCTAAGATTCCTGATAGCTGCACATTCATTGTCTGAATGCCTTTGAAGAATCCACCACCTCAATGGAAATTAATTTTAAAACATGTATTTCAAAATCAGTTGAATAATAGTTTGAAAATATTTTGAGTAAAAGTTCTTGTTCAAAGCATAATTGTTTATAAAAGATCTGAGCTCTTTCAGAGAGTAGTGTAATATAAATTGTGAAATTTCAAGAAGGCAGTTTATACCTAAGGAACAAATAATCCAAATCCCAGCAGCACCGTATCTGTCACCAGCCTCTGAGGATTCTCTCTTTGGGCAGGAGGGAACGTCCCTGTCCTGTGATTCGCACGTGAACAGATGGGAATTTGCAGTCCTCTGTTGCCTGGCCACTTTTACTCTCTTTGGCTTCTCCCAAATGAGGAGGAGTGGCCTGCAGGGAGTCAGGCTCCAGGAGGGGCTGTGTCAACAGCACACGCTGCAAGGGAACTGCAGGAGTGTGCAGAGGAAGGGCTCTTGCTGTGAGGATGGGAATCCCAGGATTGGATCCCTAGGAGGAACCTCACTCGGAGCCAGGACGGGGTGAGTGGAGAAGCAAGCACTTTATGTAACGCTAGGAGGAAGGCGGGGCCTCACATGTGAGTGCCAGAAGTTAAGGACCGGAGAGCCTGCTAGATTGTATTGATTTCTTTAAAAGCTCTGCTGTATGAATACTGCTTAAGTGTATTTATCAAAACACCTGAATTTAAACAGCATTACCAAGGCCCATTATGTTTTAAAAATAGGAGCTCCTTTACTAACAAACTTTTACAGAAATAAACCGAGCTGTATGTTGGTGTAGGAGCACATCAGCCCCCTCTGTGAGAAGCTACACCAGACTTTCAGACGAGGGGGGCTTACGGGCAGTCTTTGGGAGGGGTCTACTCACATCTGCCTCTGCATTCAATCTGCTGCAAGATACTATTTGACTGAAGTGTGTGAAGATATTCTTGTCTAACACCAATACATAGTTGCAAAGGGAGAATCTTCTGGATGTCCCAAAAGAGTCTCAGGGACCGCCCCCCCCACCCCCGGGAGTCCTCAGATCACACGTTAAGACTGCTAATGCTAGTAATGGTGGGGAAGCCCTTCTACACTGTGGGTACTGTTTGCTCCTGTGGATGGTATCCTGTTCCTTTCCTGCCTGCCCTCTGAGGCCTGGGCTGTGCTCCGGAAGCACTCGCGGGGTCCCACCTGTAGGAGAAGCCGCGGCTTCCCTCCCTGTCCTGCCCAGCCGCTCTTCTTTTCAACTCTGTGGGGTTTTTTTTCACTTTCATTCATAGCTCTTTGTCTTTATACCTAGGACTGGTATAAGAATTGTTCTTGCGTCTAATAGCAAAGTTTGATGAAACACTGTCTAGAGTCTCTGAAATTTGGTATCTGTGCTGTACGTTTGAGCTTTGTATTTATTCCTGGTCTCTGTGCTGTGAATCAGCATGGTAAAATAGAAAACCATCCCCTTTAGAATCAGCAGAACCTGGATGAGAATCCTGGCAATGGCACTTTATGGACTGTATAACCTCAGGCAAGCTATTCTTTCTGTCATTTTTTTTTCAACCTATAGAGTAGGGCTGTTAATAATTCCTACTATACAGCATAGCTATAAGGACTAATGACTCAGCTTAATAAGTGGTAGCTTTCATTGTTGTTATCATTATTATCTTTTCTTTCATCCAGGGATTTCTTGGCTTCTTAAATTGAGGGCTGTTATTCCTATCCGCCAGTGGATATTCTAGAGGTGTCCCAGTGTTGACTGGGGGGTTTGCATGAGAAGATGGGAGTTGGCTCCCGTGCAAGGGGATCTACCTTACTACTGCTATCATGTGTGAAGGCCCAAGAAAATAGCTCCCAGTGAGTGACTCAGTGTCCCTGGACTGGATCAGGGCCTGAAATACAGGTCTTCTGATGCTGGGCTGATCATTCCCGTAGGTCCTGTGTTCTAGATTGCACAGGACCCCAGATGCTGACCAAAACACAAGTGATGTCCACATGGCCCTCGCTTCCCAAAGAACTACTGTAAACACAGCTCAATAGGCCGCTTTAGACCAGCCACAGTGGAGGCCTAGGAAAGGCAGCCAGGCAGTCCACCCAGCCAGAGCATCCATGTTGTTAAACGAGAATCACGGACATGGAACAACAGGAGCCCGGTCAGAAGCTGCTAGTTGCCAACTCAGTATCCGTTCTTTCTTTCTTCATTGGCATGAGAACTCCAGTTTTATTGGAGGTAGCAAAGAATCTCACTGTCGTTCATTTCCTAGCCTCTCCGCAGCTGGGGGTGGCCATGCAACCCTGTCTGCCCAAGTACGCGTGAGCTGCTCAGAGTCCTCAGCTGGGCTCCTGCCCGCTGCCCGTCTGGCTGGCAAGCGTGGGCCTGGGAGCGAGAGCTCCAGCCTCCTCTCCTCAAGGAAAGGCGACCTTGCAAAGGGAAGCCACACATAAGGAGGGTAGAGCAGAAGGACAGAGGGAGCTGGAAGGCCCCTGGACTGTGGGGTCACCATGCCACCGGGATTGTTGCAACTTGGCTTCTTTTATAAGAGAAGAGGACTTCCGTGTGGTTTGTAGGCTTTCTGTTATCTGTAGCTGAATCTAACCCTAAGTGATAAAGAGCCCCTGGAAATATCTTCTGCTATCAAACATCTGAGCTAAGGCACAATTAAGGATCCCCCTTCTGTTGCACTTAATTGTATTTATCTATCTACCCATTCTTCATTCGGCAGATGCTGAGTTACTCTTGGGTTCAAGGTGCTGTGCTAATGGCTGCGTTCTAGTTAATATTGCAGAGATTAGTAAATTGCCACGCCCCACCCTTGCCTGCTAGGTTCTGAGGAGCTGTGCTTGGCATGTGTGATAGGACTCCTGGAGGCCACCTGGGTAAGTGACAGGGCCACCTGGAGGAGGCAGACTGAGCAGAAAGAGGCAGGGGAGTCTCTGGGTCTCTGTGTAGGTAGTGCCAGGGAGCTCACCAACATTGGCGGGGGCCAGAGATGGGGGAGTGAGGCCAGGGGGAGGGAGGTGCAGGGGGTTGCCATGTTCATAGAACACCAGTGCCTGCTCACATGGCAGGGCCCCTGCCCTGCTTGGCCTCCGCTCCCTCTGTGCACTCCCACTTTAGGGGCTTAGAACTGCCAAGCAGGACTGGGGAGAACTAGAAGTGCTCTGGGAAAGAGCATGTGGGGCTGGACGTTTCAGTTACCCTGCAGAGATGGTGATCTGAACGTTACCGGGAAAGTCATTCAGGCCCCCGAGTGTTCACCCAGGAACAAGTTCTCCTCCCACGAGTAAACCTAAAGGGGTGATGGAAGTAAAGAACTCATCTGCTTTTGGCTGTGTCCCAGGGCATCTGCTCACCTGTGCCCTTGGGCAGGGCTGTATCCTTCCTCCGTGGCAGTGCCTGTACACAGGGCTTGAGCCTGTAGGCCCACGAGCTACGGAGGTGAGCACGTGGACCCACTGGGACTTCTGCTCAGGGAGGAAGCAGGCAAGTCAACCCCTTTTCCCCGGGTAGTGCCCCTGCCATGTCACTCAGCCCCACGGCAGGACTTCAAGTCTGCTCTACACAGGATGTGGAGACCCATAAAATAGGGTGTGCCACTTGCAGGAGTGCACAGCCTACAGAGGGCCAGGTGCCAGTGCCCGCTGGTGTAGTGCGGCATACGCAGAGAGCTGGGGTGGCTGGCTGGTGCTGTTGGGCCCATGGAGGCTTCTTGAAGGAGTCAGTGCCAGCGTGGGCTATAAAGAAGGTTTGGGAATTAGACTTGCAGAGGGCAGGGGGGAGAGTCCAGGCTGCATGAGGCAGCTCTGGTGGGTGCAAGAGAGAAGGTGGGGAGAGGGCCCCAGGGCGAGGTTGCAGGGGCACTGAGGGGTGTGGACCTCAGCCTGAAAGGGCTGTGGAGGCCACGCCAACTGAGCATCTGAAAGGGGCTGGGAAGGAAGCAGCAGAGCAGCGTGCTCTGCCTCGACACCTTGCAGAGGACCAGGTGCCGTGGGGTCCAGGTGCCATTCTCTCCCACGCTATACTCAGCCCGAAGGGATGACCTGCTTTGGGCTTTGGCAGCTCAGGAACCCATTGTCCTTGGCATCCAGGCTCATCAGTGTGCACCAGAGCTGTCCCCCGCCCACACCGCTCCTGCTGAGCCCCTGCCCTGCTGCCAGCTGCCTGTCACACCTGCCTCTCCTCACCGTGGGCACACACGGTGGCCACACTTTCAAACCGCCTGGGGACCCTGTTCCTGGCTGTATGGTGCAGGGACCCTTGCTGCAGAATGTCTCCATATGCCTCCACTGTGTGGCCTTCTTTCCCTCTGCCTTTCTATTCCTCCTTCCTGCAGATTCTCTAGAGCTGCGGACTCCACCATTGCAGGGAACATCATGTCTGTGAAGGAGCCGTTGCCACAGCAACCCCAGCAGACGGCCTGCTGCCTGGTCCATAGTATCCCACTAGGTCCACAGAAACATGGGGGGTGGGGGCGGCTGGATGGACCCTACTCCTGCGTTTGCGGTTTGCTGGTAACACAGGTGGAGAAACCACAGAGGGACTGGGCCGGTGGCCCTGAGCTGACAGCATGGGTAGGCTCCGTGTCCCGGTGCTGAGGCTCAGCACAGCTACTGCTGTTTCCCCTGCAGCCTGCATGGCCATGGACAGGGCCAGTCAGAGGGAGTGTGCAATGACTCCAGAGGCACTCCAGCTGGTTTGGGGGGCTTCCCTGGATCATGGGCAGCTGCTTGGAAAGTGGGTGGATTTTCTGTGTGCCTAAGAGAAACCTTGCTGCCAGCCAGGGAACCCGGGAGTTGTCAGCAGTTTGGAGAAATAATAAATAACTGGACAAGGGCTGGAAGCTCAGCCATGCTCCAGCTGTGCTTATGTTCCTCATGAGCAAGTGGGGACCTGGGGTCAGCTTGGGCTTCCCTCGCTGACCACTGTGGTCCTGAAGGACTGGTGACACAGGCAGACAATGTCCCTCAGGAAGATTTGGGAGAGGCTGCAGCATCCCACCTACAAAGCAGGCATATTGGTTTAGGTCGACCAGCTGATGGAACTGTGTGCAGACTCTGTTGAGTCCCCTAGGTGCAGCAGGGTGGGCAGGAGAGGTTGGGGTGGAAATTAGGGGCCGAGGCTCTGAGCCCTTCTCCTCCACTCCACACAGAGCAGCTCCACTCGCATTTCTAGCATGTTGGGCTCCTGAGTAAGAGAGTCCCTTTGAACAACAGCTCTTTAGCCTAAGTTTGAAAGCCATTGTGCTAGCTGTTCTAAATCAACAGTGTAAGATTTTGTGATTACTGGTGTAACTTAATGAGTTCCATCTCTTCCAGTGCCGTGGCCTTTCCAGATGTGTTCTGAGCAGTGGTTCTCAGCCTCTGTTTCTGTCTCTGACACACCTCAAGGCTATGACCCTTCCCCGTTAGTCCCAGTGCCTCACTTTGGCTGGGGTCCCCAAGGGGACTGGGAAGTAGTGATGGAGATGGGAAGGAGCAGGGGTTCCTGCTCTGCAGTCCCGAATTTGTTGAAGAAGAAGGTGAGGGGCTTTGTAGGAAGTGTCCAGTGGGGTTGTGATTTGGCCAGGGGGAGGGATGGGATGGGGTGAATTTATTTAGCAGCTACAACACACCAGGCAGTAAACAAGACAGTGTCCTAGTAGGGAGACGGTAAACAAGCAAACTTATGAAAGATGACTCAGGTGCTGATGGGGGTTCTGAGGACAACAATGTGTATTGGAAAGTTGGGCCTGGGGCTTGCATTAGCTAGGTCTGTGGAGCCTTCCCTAAGAGAGTGGCCTTTGAGGTGAGACTCTAGTGAGGGGAAGCTGGCAGTCAGGGAGGCATCTAGGGGTAAATCTGGATCTATGCTCTGGAGAGATCTCTGAGCAGAAGGAAGAGCTGACGTCAGGGCCCTGAGGTGAGAATGCACTTGCACGTGGCCCCAGACCGGTAGGACAGGAGGAGAGCCTGGGAGTGGGGCCAGCAAGAAGGAGTGGTGCCGTGTTAGGAGGCCTCAGTAGGTCATGGGAAAGCAGTTTGATGTTATTCTGAAGGGGTGGGAAGCGACCAGAATGCTTTATGTAGATGTGACTTTGAACCTTGGGAAGATGGCCGCTGTGGCCATGAGGAGGATAAACCAGTAAGACAAGTCTGGAAGCAGGGAGCTTAGTTAGGAGGTGCTGGGTAGTTATCCAGGCATGCGACAGGGTGGCTGGCACAGGGCTGGAGGAGTGGGGGTGTGAGAAGTGATTGGACTTGAAATGTTTGGGAGGTTAGAGCAATTACTGATGGGTTAAATTAGAAAGGAGCTAGATGCAGGATGGCTTTAGGCTCTTGTCTTGAACTACTGGGTATATGGGGAAGAGGGAAGGCTCGGGCAGTGGCTGTGGAAGTTAGAGCGTCCCACCCCAGAGCTCCCACAGTGGCCCTGTATTCTGGCAATGAGCTCTAAGCCACTGGCATTTGGGAAGTGTCTGCACTTATGGCTGCGCTAGAGCACTGGGAGAAGCACCCTGTGGAGCCCGTGGCTTAGACACTGCAGGGGACCAGGGCTGCCTTGCAGCCTGCGGGGTTGCTGCTTTTCTCACATGGGCCTACCTGAGGGGAGATGCCATGTGCCTACCACAGCCCTCCCTTCTCTGGAGACTGCGCTCCCAACCTCCTTGGTGCCAGCCTGTATGAGTGCAGCCTGGATGGGCACAGCCTTGCCCTGGGCCCCGGGTCTGCACAGGCCTGGAAGTTTCTGTCATGGTGAGCTGCTTGCTGTTCAGCCGAGGTGCAGATACTGCAAATTCTGGTACAGAAGTCACCAGATAGCCAAGCTGGGCTTCTGGTCCACAGCAGTCATCCGTCCCAGCCTCCAGCTGTCTAGAACATTCTTCCACAGCTTTCCCTACAAACGTCCCCTGACTTTGGTCTTGCCTACCACAGGGTGCTTTCGATGTCACCACATAGCTAGGACCTTCTCTGTGCTGGGCATCCTTGAAACTCCTTGTAACCGGTTCCGGTTCTGCCCTTTGAGGGCACACAGCTCCGTCCTTAGTCCACACCCCGTGTCTTCCCTTCCCTGCACAAGCCCCCTCTCTAGTTGCCAGTCTCTGTCCTCATTCCCACACAAGGTGTGGGTTTTGGAAGCTCCCCGGCACTGGTTGTCCTCAGGAGCCGCCGTACTTTGCTCTCAGATTTGAGGCCTGAAAACGACCCTGTTCCTGCGCTGTAATGCAGTGTGTCCATTCCTTGTCCCCAATGTGTCTGCCGTTGTGTCTGTCTCGGTGAATGTGGTGCTGGTGGGGAGTGATTTCCTTTTTCTCCAATAGCTCTTACTTCCTGAAAGGCTCTTCAGGTGACTCATTTTTAATTGCATGATTTCTTGGCTTTGACCAGAGCAGTGTGTAACCATTTGGACTCCTGGCTGTAGGAGGGTTCTTCCCTCTCCTTTCTGTCATCAAGGTTTCACGTAGCCCTGAGTAATGCATTCTCCATCTTGGCTAAACCTGAAGAAACTGGCGATGCTGCCTCCAGTGCTCTGGCCTGCTCTGCACTGGGTCAAGACAGACCGTGAGTGTGCCTAGTCGTTTCCATTTCTCGCTCAGGAGTTGCTGTCAAGGCCATTAATCCAGTGAGTCCTGGTTCTTTATTATTATTACAAGAAGTAAATGACGCCAATGCACTGATAGCAGGATTCCAGATTGAGAGGGGTTGAATCTGTAGTGAAATTTGCCTACGAAAGGAACCCCCAGAGCCAGCAGATCTTCCTGGGGACAGACACCTCCAGGCAGGTGGTGTGAATTACGGCATGGCTTGGTGGGGGCCGGACCTTTTCAGCAGAATGAAGACGGAGTGACTATCCTGTGTATCCTGCACAGCCCTGCTGCTAGGCCTGAGAGAGAAGCCACCCAAAAATAGGTACCTTAAAGCTGTGGAGAAGTGGCCAACTCCTGGGAGACATGCACTAGACTAGACTAGGTACCCCAAGAGGGGATGCCGACCGGCAGAGGAGGAGGCAGCTGGCCTGTGGAATGGCCCTCGCTGGTGCTCGGGCTGGGCTTTGAGATGCCTGGCCCCTCCCAGGGCCCAGCCCCGAGGAGCTGGTGGGTATTTGGAGCCTGTGCTTGGCTGTTACTTGGTTTCTCCGCCTGGGAAACAGCCATGTCACAGTAATGCCTCAAGTATTTTTCTCCTGAGGTGCCCCATGGCCCACCCCATGTCCCCACTGTCCTTACTCCTGTGATAGAGATGACATGTCTTAGACACACACTGGGACTCACCAGCACCCAAAGAGGTGACGTGGCTCCCTCTCAGGGAGCGGCCTTACTCAGCGTTTGCCAGGAGCCTAGTGGTGTGCGGAGGGCCAGCGAGGGTTCAGGGAAGTGAAGTCCATGGTCTTTTCTGTTAAGTAGCCTCTCTGCTCTTTGGGGCCACTTGAAGTTCATCAAGACAAAGGATAGACATTAAATTCAGGAAGAAAGGGGCAGGAAGTGTAGGATGGAGGTCATGTAGGGGAACAGGCTGGGTGTAAGCTGCATTGGAAAGACAGGAAGGGGTGAGGGAGAGGGGTTGCATTCTAGACTAGGAGCTCCCCAGGGGCAAGGACACCCGGCAGCCTGTGAGCGTGGGCACCTCCCGGTGGAGCAGGAGGCTGACAGGCTAGTGTTGGCCTTATGAAGGAGGTCTGGGAGGATCCCGATAGACTTGTGACCAGGCCAGGGCTTTCTTGCTGTTCCAAAGATGCCTGTGGTGGGGCCACAGGGGCGAGGCTGCAGTTGTTATTCCAGCACAAGTGATGGCAAGCAGAGATTGGGAGTGCTGCTGACTCCCGCGACAGAAGGTGCTTCCACTCGTTTAAAGAGTCAGGTGTGCATGCAGTAAGACACTTAGGTCCGTGTGACATTGAACACCTCTTTTCTGCCAGCCCCTTATCCCACTAGCCAGAGAGTAGCCACTGTTAACACTTTATTGTGTGTCCTCTCCAAAAAATGTTAATGCAGACTCAAGTACGTATTTTACCCAAACGGAATCATGCTATATTGTTCTGCAGCTTGCTTTTTTCTCTTTAATGATACGTCTTGCCTTTCTTTCTCTGTGGGTATATATAAATCTTTCTTATTCTTGTTAATGGTTGCATAGCTAAAATCATGATTCTTCAAGCTGGAAAGAACCTTCAAGTTGATGTGATCTAATTGCCTCCTTTTGCTAGAACCCAGAGGGGTGAGGTGACTTGCTGGAGGGCATAGTGAATTAGTGACAGGAGAGGATTCCTCTGAGAGCTACTTAGAGAGAAGAGCTTCATGAGGGCTGGGTATTGGGGCTGACGGGTAGGAATGACCGTGACTGGCTGGTGTGTTTGAGCAGCAGCAGCAGCAGCAGCATTTACACCCATTATTCTAGCTGCGTGCAGCAGGGGGACATGGGGAGGTCTGGAGAGAGGAACTGCTACTTTTACGTTAAAGCAAACACTGATATTTTGGAATAGCATGGAAAATTCAAGTTACTTTTCAAGCTAAAACAGGCAATTCCAAAACACTTTTATCCTTCTTTGCCTCAAGTTTTAACTATTAGCTCCTGGAGGGTACATGTTCTCTTTGCTCTTTGGGTTTGCTGAAAGTACTTTAGTTAGATTGGGGTAGTTTTCTCAAGGAAATGGAAGTTTATCTTAAAGATGTACGCAGCCTACAACCAGGCAGTGTCAGTGCCCTGGATGGCTCCAGGTGGGCCTCTGCTTCCCCCTGTGGTGGGCTCTGTTGGCTCCCTGCTGCCAGCACGCACATGCCCGCTGGGTGTGTTCTCTGGTCTCTTGCAGTTTCTTCCACGCAGCTGGGCTTGCTGGGCCCTGATGCACCCTCCTGGCTCCTCTTGTGCTGCTGCCACTGCTTCTCTGATTCTTCCCAAAATGAAGACTGACCGGCTCCTCTCACCTAATCACAGGCCAGCAGCCAGGCCAGGGACCAGCTGCCTTGACTAGGTCAGCTGGAGTAAGGAGTTCAGGTCATCTCATGTGAGATAGGTCCCCAGGTCATTACTTCTGGAGGGCAGGAGGGACTCGTGACCCTAGAAGGGGATATGCATGAACTAGTGCGCGGTGCTTGTGATCCAGCAAGCCTGTGGCACAAAGGAGAGGTGGGGACCCCAAAAGAGAAACAGTCGGTGGTGGAGGTGGGCAACTCACCTTCCCAGTGTTCCTCTCCACCTCATGGAACTTCTTTCCTAGGCCCTGCCACTTTCCCAGATGTTCCCTATCAGCAAGCTGTGGTCTGAACGAGCACCTGCCTGCTGCTGTGGCCCAGGCCACCTTTGAGGATCTTTAACTCATAAGAAGCTAGTCAACACGGACTCCCTATGTGGACCGGGCATGGAGAGTCGAGGAGAGGAGAGCATCTATGTGGGAGGGCCCTGCCATGCGCCCACTTTGGTGGGGGAGAGGGGCGCTGGCAGGGCCACCCCTGCTGGCAAACACTTGCCATGGTCCACAGATGCACGGTTCCAGCAGGGCTAGCAGAGCTAGCGTCTATTCATCCAGTCTGGCCGTGTTTCAGGAGCCATTAATCCACTTTGTATCGCTAAGTACTGTGACCATGGACAAGGCTTTCTTGGCAAGAATGTCATGATATCAGTAGATAACGACTCTGAAATATTTTTCTTCTCTTGGATTAATGTGGTGGTGATGCTGTGGGTTAATGTGCTTGAGATAGGGTGTTACTCTTTTAACTAGGACATTATTAACAGAGAAAACCTGCTTTTTCATCTGACTTTATCCTGTTCGTATTCTTTATTGGCTTTTATGAAAGGACCTTTCCATTCTCTCTTATCTAATTGTAAACGTGTGGGCAGTTTGTGGTTTCGGGAATCAGACAGACCTGGGTTTAAATTTCACCTCTACTTCCCACTGGCTCTGTGACCTTGGACAACATTCTTCATTTCTCTGAATGTTTTCTCATCTATGAAGAGGAGGTGATGTTTCCAGGCTTCTCTGGCTGGTAGAACTTCATGAGATCGCTTACAGTTGGCACGGAGGACCTCTAACCACTCTGACCTTTTTCAGCGTGTCCCCTAGAGCCTTTGACATGCCTTTGCTCTGCCCCAAATGCTGTTCCCTTCCCTTTCCTCCAGCTGCCTGAGATCTCAGGACGAGACTTGAACACTCTAGCACAGAAGCTTGTCCTGGTTTTTCTACCAGGTAGGATTGTGGGCCTAGAGGGGTCTGTTAGCCTTAGTCTCTTTGTAGAATGGGGAACACAGACACTATCTCACAGGGTTTCAGTAAGACATGATCACCCTGCAAGAGCCTTTCTATCAAGTGTTGTGCTTTGTTGATTTTTGTTGTGACCTCCTTCACTGGAGTTCCTCAGGCTCCAGCAGTTATGGGTGAGGCCTCACAGCTCTGCAGGGCCCTGCACGAGATTGCCTCCCAGCCACCAGCCCAGCTCTTGCTGCCCTGGAGTCAGAAGTCAGTCTGGAGTGAGGCCCCTGCTCTTCCTGAGAAAAGCTGGAAGTGAAAAATGTGAACGTTTGCTTTCCTTGCTTGCTGGTCCTTCTGGGGTTCCCTTTCTTCTTCAGCTGGGAAGTCCCCAGTCACACTCAAAGTACACTGGGCTGTGAGCTGGGAGTGTGTTCCCTGATTTAACCCTCGCCATCCCACTCCCACCATGAGAGGCAGTGTCACTAGCTCTGCCACATGGGCGAGAAGGTGGAGCTGGAAGAGAAGACAGACTTGCGTGTGGCCTTGTGGCCTCGACCAGTAGGGTAGGAGGTGATGGCGCAAGGCTCCGGACCAGAGGCTCAGCGTGAGGCACACAGGTTGCCTGTGTGACTTGAGCATCTGCTGAGCTGCTGCCTGCTCCACTCCTTTCTTGGCACCTGCCCAGCCCCACACTGCCCTGCTTTGCATTAAGCACATTTGTGCAATGCCTGTCTAATACTTCTGGAAGTTCCCAGCCTCTACCTTGTATTCTTTCCTAGGCCCTATAGATTTTGTCTCCCCTGCTGGAATATCAACTACCCGAGGATAGAAATGCGATCTTTATCAAATTTTTTTTTAAATTCTCAGTGGATGTATTTATGTAATTATGAGCACAGAAGGGTCCATACATTAGCTTTAGCCCATGACTACATTCATGCTCCACTTCAAAGTTAAAAACAGAAAGGACTGTCTTGAAACATACAGCAGACCACGGCAGAACCTAGGGGTGCAGAGCCAACTGCTGAAATGTGTACCCATGCTGCGTTCAGTCTCTGCAGAGCTCCAGAGCCACCACCCCATGAGGAAGAGGAGCCCTCTCACCAGGCAGCACTCCCTGCAGTGATTACCAAGGCTAGCCAGCTCCTCAGGTTTTGTTCCCCCAGAAACAGCCCATTTGGAAGACAGGAAGACAATTTCACAGCACGGATGACCACTCTTGAGGATTTGGCGTAGCTCCTCATCCCCTTGTCTCTGCCAGCGTTTGGGTTGTTCCTTGACCGTGTGAAACACTGCTCTTGGTGGTGTTGCCACATTATGAGAAGACGACTTTGAATTCGTGGTGGCTGCATTGCTTCTCAGCTCTCAGGCTGGCTTCTCTTGGACCTGTTTCATGTAGTGCCTTAGGTCCAGGCAGATGGAACTCATGGGTACACCCTGAAGGGGATGTCCAGAGGGCAGTCTCTGTAGTTGTCCCAGGATGCCTGCTCACCCAGGCTCCAGCACCCTTGCCCCAAGCCACCCAGCTGGCATGCTGCCTGCAGTGGCACCTCACCCTCTGTGAGCCCCATACAGGGCAGGCTGCTTTGGAACTTCTTCCTAGCTCTGCAGTTGCTTACTCTTTTTGCAAGAAGGTTATTTCTCATTGTAGTCACCTTTGGAAAAAGAGGCCACATCAATGAGGGCACCAGATTGCAAGTAACAAAAAACCAACCCAAATACTTAGAGAAAGACTTACTAGTTTACACAACTGGAAAATCCAGGCATAGATCTGGCTTTAGGTGCCTCCAGACTCGGGTCTTCTATGAGGTTGTGAGAGGTGATCCTCTCGGCTCCACTTCCTATGGGTGGGCTCCATTCCCAGGTTCCAGTTCAGGCTCATATTATCACAACACTCAGAAGACTGAGCCCACTTTCCCAAGAGTGGAAACAATCCCATAACAGAACTGCATGGCCTTGATTGCCCTGAATGAGAGTATGCGGACTTCCTGCACCTGTCTTTAAGGCCAAGGAGACAGACACACTCCCTGACTTAGCCTCAGTCACCAGCACCATTACCTGAATACCTGGGCTGGGTGGGGAGGGTGCATTGCTTGGAGGAGAGAGCATCCGTAGATGCTGAGTGGCAGAAGCAGCAGCTGTCCACTGCACTGGCCTATTACCAGACTGAGGTCTTTGGCTTGCTGCCTCCAGCAGCATGTTAACGTCATCATGTGTGGTCGCTGTGATGTAGTGGTTCATCCACAGCTATTCAGTGTTCAGAAACAAGGCCAATGTATTCCTCTCCTGGTGGATTCCCAAACAGCTTGTTCATGGATGCAGCTTTTGCTTAAGGTGAGGTTCTCCTCCTGAAGCCGTCATAGATCACAAAGGTGCAGATGGGCAGAGCTTTACAGTGACGGGGTCCTGAGCTGTCCTGCTGTTCCACCAGCTAAATGCAGAGCTCCTGACTTGACTAGTTGACAGTTTTCTCTCTCAGAAGCTTGAGGAAGAAATGAGAGAAAATGTTCAGACCCAGAAAGGATTAGAGAAACAGAAGCCATGCAAACACCGGGCAGCAGCTTATGCCTCGTGGAATGCGTCCTTGCTGGGTGTAGGGAGTAGAGCGGAGTACCGAGGAACAGCACCCTCAGCTGCAGAAGGGTCGCAGGACAGGGAGAGCGCAGAGGTAACTGAAGACTGAGGACAGACAGATGGGTCCTGATTTTTTAAAGGGAAGAAGAGATTTTCTAAGGTGTGCCCTGGAAGCTTGCTGGCCTCCCAGGCAAACTTTTCATGAGATTGACAGTGCCGGCTTATGAATGTTTCGCTAACACCAGTGTGATCACCTCTTTTTCAAGAGTTATGTCTCTCATTCATCCGATAACTTCTTAGCTGCCTGTTCTGAGCATGGCCCTTGTCTGGAAGCTCCTAGGGTAGAAGGAGAAGAACCACCAGTACCTGCCCAGGACGGGTCACCGTGTCTCTGGCCAGAGCTTCTGCAGGAGCCTCCTGAGCTGGCCGTCCTGCTTCTCTTCTGCACTCCCTCCCCGTGCTATCAGCTGTACTCTCTGGCCCCCTCTGAGCTGCCTGCCATGCTGCCCCAGGCCTGAGTGCCAGGATCTGGCACTGCCCCTCCTCCACTCTCATCACTGGGCCAGGGTCAGGATCCTCAGCCTCTGGCCCTTCCTAAGTCCTCCTAGATTGCAGTCCCTCCAGGGTTCCACTGCCTGGCCTACTTCTGCCAGGCTTTCTTTGCAGGCTGGATACCTGTGTCCTGGATGCAGGCCAGCCCTGCTTGCTTTAGGCCCCTGGCCACTCTGTGGTCTGCCCCAGGTGGGAGCTGCTTCATGGAGATGAAAACCCTGGGGTCCACCTCAGCCTGGGTGGGTCTCACAGGCCTGGCCTCTCCAACCCCCACCTGCCTGCCCAGCAGCCTAACCCGTTACAGGTGGGGTCCAATTTTGTAGTGCATCTGATTGTCTTCCTCACACCCCAGCCCTCGTAGGCAAGGGCAAGGCCATCACGGAAGGGGACAGGGCTGTCCCCAGAGGCTCTCCTCTCTGGAGATCTCAACCTATGCCTGAAGGGCCTGGCCTGAGCTCAGAGAGGTGATGGAAAGTCAAATTAGGAAACATGGCTGAAACATTTTAAGTACACCTGGTACATTGGCAACTGATATGTGTGCATTATTTGGAGAGAAGGCCTGGCAGCTGGTGGCTGGCATGGATTCCATGAAGTCCTTAGCACAGCCAAGAGACCCAGCTTGGCGGGTGCATAACCCGTGGGCTCTCCATCAAGACTGCTGCTGGTGGCAACAAGAAGTGCCAGGTGGTCACTTGAGACAACTTCATTTCACATGCACCAGTGCGGGGGCCCAGCTGTGAGGCTCTGGGCAGGGAGCAGATCCCTTATAGCAAGGAGCTGCTGGTAAGGATTAGAGGTATCCCTGGTGATGCTGTGACTCACACCATGCCGTTCCCTGTAGGTCCCTCACATGTGGAGCCAAGTCCAGCCTGCTGCCCCGCATGCTGCACCCTGGCCAGCAAGGCCTGCTGTCTCACTCTCGCCCTGCTGCCCTTGCTCCTTCCACTCCTTCCCCGAGAGCCTCCACCAGGCCCCACCTGGGCCTTTGTGCTCTCTGGCTCCTCTCCTGGACACTGTTCCTCTCCAGCTCCTTCCTCTCCACTTCATTTCTCTTCTTCCTGTCCTTTCTTTTGTCTTTTTCTTTATCTCCCTTTTCTCCTTTTTTTCCCTCTCTTCCGTATTAGTCTCACCTGCACTTGAACTCCTCAGCAGTGACTTCTCTTGCACCTCTAAGGTACAGTGAATGACATGCCCCTTCATTTTATGTCATCTCACTCTGCTTGGTTTCGTTTACGGTCCACAACAACCACCTTGTTCATTGTCTTGTCTGTCACCCATGAGCCCCTCAAGAATAGAACTGCAGTTGTAACACCAAGGTCAAGGGTTTGGATCCCCATATTGGCCAGCTGCCAAAAAGTAAAAATGGGTGGGACCGTGCCTGTTCTGTTCATTGCTGCGTCTCTAGTGCCTGGGCCAGAGCCTGGAGCGTGGGCTGGGGAGTGTTCAGCAAATTCTTGTTGACTGAATGGATAAATGACACTGTCGATGACAGTGCGAGGTGTTGCTGGGGCTGCCATAACGAAGTTCCACAAAGTCGAGTGGCTTAAACAATGAAGTTCATTGTCTTATAGCTTCTGAGCCAGAAATCAAGTTGGAAATCAAGGTTTGGTCAGGGCCATGCTCCCCCTGAAAATGCTAGAGAAGGGTCTGTTCTGGGCCTCTGCTCACTTCTGGTAGTTTCTTGGCTTCTAGCAGCAAACTCCAGTCTCACGTGGTATTCTCCCCATGGCGTGTGTCTCTCTGTGCCCCAAATTCCCCTTTTTTATAATGATACCAGTCATATCAGATTAGGGCCCACCCTGCTACAATATGGCACTTCATCTTAACTAATTACATCTGCAACAACCTTATTTCCAAATAAGTCATGTACTGAGGTACTGGGGATACTTCAACATGTACATTTGGGGGACACAATTCAACTCACGTCACAGAGTACCCGTGGGTGTTGTGCATGTTTGACATTGGTTATGAGGCCCAGGGCTGTGTTCAGGCAACCTCAAGGCTACCCGAAGCCTGGGCGTGAGAAGATGCTAAGGCCTCCCCAGGAACCTGCCGTTCTCTTGTTTTGCCTCATGGCCCATTGTGCTCGTCTCAGTGATGCTCCTCCACCATTTTGTCCATTCAACTGGCCTGTCTCCTCTGTGTTCTGCAGGCCGTATTCCTACCCTCAGGTCAGGCCTGCCCTTGGTCCAGTTAGCAGCTGTCCTGGGACACGTTGCGAGTGGGGCACTGTCTTCAGTAAGGACAGCTGTGTGTGCTGGGCCCCTTTGTACAGGGGTAGAAATAATGCTGTGGGACCACCAACAAAGAATCAGCTCACTCTGACAGGAGGAATCCAGCCCTAGTCTCCAGAGAAATTAAATTAGAATGGGATCTGATAGAATGAATTAGAGGAACCTTCAGAGAGAGCGGGAACTGTATTCCAGTCTGGGGCCAACACCGGCCCAGACACAGTTGAGAATGCAGGTTTGGGAATGTCTCTGTGGAGCAATGTTGCTGCAGATGGACTTCAGAGCAGGTCGAAGGCTTCGCCCTGTGCCTTGATCCTCAGGCTTTGTCCTATGATGGTGTAGGGAGCTGGGAAAGTGGGAGCAGAGGAGTAACAAGGTAAAATTTGTGCTATGGGATTTAGCAGGCATGTGGGAGAAATTTGGAGACAGGCAGAAAAGATACAAAGCTCTCATGATTTTCTTGGGAAAAGGCAATGAGGACCTGAAACCGGGTATTTGGGACGGTGGGTGGAGAGGAAAGGAGGGATTTTCTGTGTTTCTGAAGTAGAACAACAGAAATTGGTGCAGCCCCTGTGGAGAGCAGTCTGGTGATTCCACATAGAATTGCACGTGATCCTGCAGTTACCCTCCTAGGTACACATGCAAAAGAACTGAAAACGGACTCGAACAAGTGCACTGTACATACATGTTCATAGACGCACTGCTCACAAAGCCAAAAGTGGAGACAGCCCAAATGTCCATCACTGATGAGGGATAAACAGAACGTGCTGTATCCAGGTAATGGAATATTATTTGGCCATAAAAAGGAATGCTGCAGTGCAGATGAGCTTCCAGAATGTCACACTGCTGGTGTCAGACTAACACTGTTCCCTGTAGTGATACCTAAAACAGGAGATGGTGGAAGTAGCCCCGATTTGCTATAACTGCCCTTCCGTGCAGCACTTGGTGGGATCTGATGACATTCTGGGTCAGGTGGCTGTGTGATAGGTTTAATTACTGTACATTGGAATTGGAATTGGAAACAGATCAACATTGGCTCAGAGAGTTCTGCTCACTTGTAATCTGGTCAACATTTTTATTAATGATTTGATTGAAAAGGAGAAAACTTACCTTTGCCTATTTCCCAAAGCTTGGATGGATAGTGAATGTGTTGACTGACTGTCAAAGACACTGGCTGTGTTGGGATGCCCAGAACCCACTCTCCTTCCTTTTGGTGTTGGTATATGAATTTTCACTTGGAAACCTTTCTTTCCTACTCTTCTGATAGCCCATGCACTTCTGTGTGAAGTGAACCGAGTGCCAGTTCTACCTCTTGTGTTCTGTGACTGTCTTATGCTGGTCACGCCCCATTCTCCTGGCCTTTATTGTTGGTTCAGATCGCAGGACCCCATGTGGGCTGTAAGGATAGAAGAGAAGTTTGGGGATTCGGGAGAAAGAAGATCCCTCAGGCTCCAGAGAGCCCAGTTCTTCTCTTGTTTCATCCATTTACCTTTCCCGTTCATGAGGGCAGCCTTCCACAGTGTGCTGGGAGGGACACTGTCTCCTGCTACCCTCCTGCTGTGCATGAGACAGGAAATGTGCAGCCCCCAGCAGTGCGGGCAGCTGTCTTACAGCCACAAGGGGAACCAGGCTTGGGATGGAGCTGACCTAAAGGAGGCAGAATAGGGAGATGGAAGTCACCACATCTCTGGTGACATTGTTCAGCCACTTGATACGTATGGCATAGTGGACTTGGCAGTTCTGTGAGCCAGTCCTTCCCGTGAGTCACTCAGACCACTCCGATTCTAATTTTCTTTACTTGCCATCTACAGTGTCCTGACTGTCACAGTGATAGATCAGCCTCCTGGTATCTCATCACATCTTATTCATTCAATTGTATATTTGTTAAGTTGTCACATTGAAATTTGGTGGGGATAAATGCTGGGCTTTTTTACTTTGTTCCAGAAAACTTATTGCGCACGTACTTTGTAGCGACGTGAGTAAAAAGACCTCGGGGTTTTTGTAGACATTAAGCTCAGTGCGATGGGGAGATAGACCTGATCTTAGTCCCCAGCTTTTTCACTTCCTACCTTTGTGACCTGGGTACAAAAGAGTCAGTTTGACCCTTCTCAGCGTGGCTTTCATCCTCTGTAAAAGAGGGGCAACGCCCACCTTTCCACTGTTAGAGAACCAAATGAGATGCTGCTTGTGAGTTACCCAGCACCGCACCTGGCACAGAGCGCGGCAGATGCTGACAGAGCTTAGGGTAAGCATGTATACCTTCAGCTCAAGACGCAAAAAGCCAAACTCATTAGCTTCATCAGTAAGGAAGCGTGACAGGAGACCCTGTGTGGTGCAGCCTTCATGGTGGGCTTCATCCACAGGCTCTGCCCGTTTCTCTCTGACTCTCTTGGTTTCCCTTCTCTGACCATCCAGAGCAGGAGATGCCTTCAGTGTCTCAGAATTTCCAGGAGTTGTCCTGCGTTTCACTCATCCCACCTGTCCAGCTTAGATTGCTCACCAGTCCATTGGAATGCACTGGGTGGCCTGACCCCAGACACATCTCACCAACCCCGGATGTGGGGCTGTAGTCCACTTCTTAGAACCACATGGATTCCCCAAGGGAAGGTGGGAGCTGTCAGAGAGGGAGAAAAGGAATGAATGCTAAAGAGGCCACCAACAGGAGTGGACTCAAGTAGAACCATCCTGAAGGCCCAGCAATCTATGACTATGTTCCTGTGGGCCTAATCATGTGACAGAGGAGGCGGCGGTCTTCCTAGTCAGACTGCGTCTTGGACTTTTGTTCCATTGTGGAACACAGACTGACTGAGGCTCTTTCCAAAGGTGCAAGGAGGATTTAGGTACCATTTGAAACCATGCCATGGGAGGAGGCATCATGCTGACAGGTGAACACTCACTGGCACTATGACAATGAAGGGCTGTGGGTCATCTGGATGACCATGTGCATGGAAGTGGCACCAGCAGCGTCTGTCACTCATCGAGTGCATATTGCGTCACCATGTGTCCTACAAGACCTCTGCCTGGTCGCCTCCTCAGTCCTTACAACGCTACTTGGAGGGAGGGACCAGACCTACTAGGTAGTTGCCTTCATTTGATAGATGAGGAAACTAAGGCACAGAGAAGTTCAGTAACTTGTCTGAAGACACCAAAGCTAGTAAGTGGAGAGCCCAGGATCTAAACTCAGGTCTCCAGCTCAGGTTGCCCTGCCCTTAGGACAGTGATTCTCAACCTTAGCTACACATCAGAATCCCCTGTTACAGGAAGGGGCTGCGGGGGTGGGATTAAAATACCAATTCCTAGGGCCCACACTAATAATCAGAGTCTCTAGGGGTGGGCTTAGGTAATTCCATCATGCACAAGGGTTGGGGACCGCTGGCCTAGAGTGTAAGTACTGAGCTGAGGGCCACAGGTCAGCTGCCTTCCAGAGCCCAGTGGGAACTTCAGGTATATGAAGTTGAGTTGTAAAACCACGGGGACCTATAAGGACTGTGGTGAACAGGAGAGTGGGATCCAACCAAGGGTATGCACATTTTAAAAAAATCAGTGTAGTGCTATGGAGATAGCTCCGAGGAGGCCTACCTTCGGCACACCCGTGCTTCTCAGACTTCACGTACGCATGGGCCACCTGCAAGCGTGTAGAGAGCAGGTGTGGGTCAGGACCTCAGGGATTCTGCATTTCTGACAGCTTCCGGGCTGTGTCGGTGCTGCTAGCTCAGGAGCAGTCCTTTGCATAGCAAAGCCGCACACTGCCGTAGGACATGGGACTGACCAGCTGGCGGCTGACTCAAGAGTCGGCCTTCAGTTCCATCAGGGGAACCATGCTTGTAGCTGCCTGTCTGGGGAGCACATCCCTCTCATGGAAGTGTTCTGTGGGGTACCAGCGCCCACTCTCAGGAGTGTGCTGGCCCCTATCACAGAGGGCTGAGAATCACTGTGTGCCCTGACTTGTCTAGCCTTACTTCTGTGGACTATATGGAAGCAGAACCTCTAGGATCAGCAAAAAGAGCAGAAACATCTCATTAATGCTGCAGTGGCCCAAACGCACAAGTGCCCAGAGTTCTGATACTCCAGAGAGCGTCCATGCCTCGGCCCCTGGATTCTGGGGCATAGCATTGTTTCTTAACCATGGAATTCCCATCCTCAGATTTTTCTGCTTTTGGGTCATCTTCGAGCTTTTTCACCCATCTGCTCTGTTGCAGAAACTCACAGCAGTTCACAACATCGAGACCTGTGTGCTTTTACTCAGCCAGATCACCAGTAAGTAGCAAAACTAGAATTAAAATTCATGTCTCTTGATTTTTTTTTTTTTTTTTTTTGTCTTTTTCGTGACCGGCACTCAGCCAGTGAGTGCACCAGCCATTCCCATATATATAGGATCAGAACCCGTGGTGGGAGCGTCGCCGCGCTCCCAGCACTGCCGCGCTCCCAGCGCCGCACTCTCCCGAGTGCGCCACGGGCTCGGCCTGTCTCTTGATTTTTTAATTTTCTGCTGTGCTGTGAATTTTCTTTTCAAACTCTTTACATGTTCATTTAGCCAAATATGTTTTTGCGAATGTAAAACCCAACTAACCAACAGCACCAAGGCATGGCTGGCTGCCCAGTGTTTGTCAGAGTAGTTCTGCTACCTGGCTGGATGGCCCTGCCTCCTTCCATACCCTGCCGGTGGAGTGATTACGGTGGTAGATTACCTTGTCAATCCTGTTTACTTCAAGCCCACTGCTGAATTCCCTCTCTGTCTACTCTCTCATGGCTTCTGTCCATCTGGGTTAATTGCTGTTCTTTATTTCATAAGCATTTAAAACTCTTTGCCTTCCTTCCTACTTTTGTGCCCTCTCCCTGGTCTTAGGCTGGTTCTAGGGGATCCCACTATAGTCCACAAGCCCTGGGTCTGGGAAAGGGGAAATTTACCTTTCACGTACCATAGCATATTTTTAAAAATTGTTTTTCACATATCACTTTAGATGAGACTTTGATCATTTTGCCCTTAACTGTTTATCAGGTAGTTCTTCCCCAAAGTTTTTCTTCAGTAATCCCACTTCTCTGAATTCACTTTTTCTGGTCCAGACAATCAAACACAAACCAGTCCCTCAGATTCTCAGCCTGTCTCCCACAGGGACAGTGCCAACGGGCTGCCCTTACATGCCTGATCAGCCTCTTCTATTGCAAATCACTTGGCTTGCTTGTAAGGAGCCATCCATTCTTACTGCCCTGTGTAGTCCTGACCTTTCCAGGAAAACACAGGCTAAAGCACCTTGTGTGTGTGTCCTTTGGGGCTCCGCAGTACATTGCCAAGATTTACAAAAGGGGTGGCTCGTCCTCATTCAGACACCTGTCTTGGCTACACACAATGAGAAATACTTTTTGGGTGAAATTCAGCACTCACCAAAGGTCTGATGGCTAATGTTTAGCAACCAGTGTAAATCAAAATTTTAAAAAACCTATTTAACACACCCTTACATTTATCTATTGCTTTACTACGTGCAAAGTGTGCACGTGTATGCACACGAATGCCCAAGGCTCTATTTTTTTACTCCTTTGTAAGGAGAGAGTAGTAAATCCCCCCTAGTACACATATAGCAACATACAGACACCTGGAAGTGACTGCAATGTTAGGCGACTAAACCAAAACCCCAGAACACCCAGCTCCGAGCCTTAGACTCCTTGTGGCACAAACACAGAGACAGAGGCATAGGGGACTCTTTTCTCTCTGCCTTTTCACAAATGCAAATACTTCTGGGAAGGTCTCACCTAAAGCCACTGTTGCTAACACTCTAATTAGCAGTTCACTTCTTAGCAAGATTTAGAGGAAAGCCAGCTAGATGTGTTAGGAAATAGGACATGGAATAGATGTCCTTGGAGTGAGGGGTTTCTAGAAGGGGAAGGATGGAGTGCCCTGGAGGAGGAGGGAAGGGCAGAGTTGCAGTATGACACGGTCAGGCGTGGGTTCCAGGAAGACTGTTCTGCAGATTGAGGTGGCTAGGCCGGAGGGGGAGGTATGCCAGGCGGGGCATGGAGGGCCACCTTGGGCTGGAGGTGAGGAGGCGGAGCAGTCTGGAAGCATGTCGTGTCCTGAGCCAGTTAAGCAGCCGTGCTTTCGTTCGCTCTTCAGCCGCGCGTCCATCAGGACCGGGGCGGCCAGGCATTAGTGGTGAAGATGGAAGCTGACCCCGAGCCCAGGCCTTTCCAGCCTCGGTCAGGGAGACACGTGTGTTAGCAGGTGATCGTAGTGCACCACAAGAAATGCCACTGGGGAGTGTGTCGTCAGAGAGCACCGGGAAGGGAAGAGTTAGTTTTGCCTGGGAGGTGGGAGAGGAGTGACATTGCCCAGCAGAGGGGATGTTGTTGTTGGGTTTCAAAGCATGAACAGGAGTTTCTCAGGTGGACAGGGAAGAATTAGCAGAGGAAACAACATCTAGAATATCGCAGAGGCTTGGACAACAGCCTTGTGGATGAAGTGCAGAGTCCACGAGGACAGTGCCAAGGTCATTTATTAGAGAGGCTGGGCCTCAAAGGGAGAGTCTTGGGTGCCACTGCACATGTGGGGGGGAACTTTGACAGTTTTCAGCTGAGAGCTGTGTTTAAGGATTGCTCTGGCAGTGGTATGGAGGATAAGATGGAGGCCGAGGAAGGAGCAACAGGGGGACCAGTGTGGGATATGTATAAGGTACGTGCCCATACCCGCCCACCCACAAGACACTAAATATTGAATAAAAGCAGTCATGGTGGGGAGAAAGGGGAAGATTCAAGAAACAAGCGGGAGGCAGTGTTAGCCACATTTTGTTGCCAGCTCGATGTGGGGGCCCCAGGGGGCAGGAAGCAATGGTCAGATAACCATCCGAGAGCTGGATGAGCAGTGATACTGTGTGCCGGTGCAGGAGCTGCAGGAAACAGAGACCTACTGAGAGAACCAGAAGACAAGGGTTTGTAAGTGGGGAGAGTTCTGGGAGGAGAATGGCTGACAGAGGGAAGGAGGAAATGCGAATGGGGTGAAATCATTAGTGGACTCAGTTCTGATAAGGGCCAGAGGGGCTTCAGCCTTCAGCTAAGACTGCTGAGTAGATACTGTGCCAAAGCCGTCCAGTTCCCACTTGCTGGGCTCCTGGCTCCCGTCTCCAGCAGCCTCCTTGACTTCTCCACCCATTAACTCCTCAATGTTTCAGACTCGGCAGGGCTGAGACTGAGGTCATGAGCTGATTTTCCACCACCATTGGCAGAGATTGTCCCTCTGTAAATGACCCAGCCATCTCTTACTCGGCCACTGAAGTAGCCTCCGTGTGGCCAGGTGGCTTCCGCTGTCTCCTCCTTGTTGACTGTTACACAGCCGCTGGTGATCCTTGCAGAATGGCAGTCAGGTGATGCCATGCCCCTGATCAAACCCTCCCGTGGCTTCCTGCCATTGCTAGAATAGGCTGTGCATGAGCACGGTGAGGCCCCTGCTGATCCCTCACTGTGTCTGTTCCCTTCCAGCCATGCTTATCTTGCTGCTCTGGCACATGCCAAGTGCAGCTCCCCGTCAGGAACTCCCTCGAGGCCTGTACTTACTTCCCTCCTCCATGTCGCCCAGATCTCTGCAGCACCACCCCAGCAGAGAAGCCCTCCCTGATCAACTATTTAAATAACACACCTCCGCCCCACCCCCCGCCACCGTGTTGCTCTTGTGTTGCCTTAACCTGCTATATTTTTTTATGGCATTTATTACTGAGTAAAATTTTTGTTTTCCTGTTTTTTTCCATATCTGAACTGTTAGCTCTCTGAGGACAAGGACTTCACCTGTCCCGTTTACTTCTTTGCTCACAGCTTGTGGAACAAGGCTTGGTAAATAAAAGGCACTCAATAAATATTCACCAAATGAAAGAAACAAATGAACTTGGACGTGCCAGGCAGCATGCTCAGCACGTTCGTGTCCATCGTCTATTGTGTCCTCATGCCCCTGAGAGCTAGGCAGCCATTTCCAAACAAGCTCAGAGAGAAGGGGTCACCGTGAGTGTCACAGAAGCACTTAGGTCAGGAACCCAGATGGAAGGTGGGTGTATCTCCTGAGGGTTGAGGGGTTATGGCGTGGGTAGAGGTGCACTCGGTACTGAGGAAAACGCCGTGGGGTGTCCCGCAGCAGCTTCTGTAGTCTCTCAAGTCGAGACACAGTCATTTGCTGACAGCAGAATTCAGGGCTGGAGTAACAGGTAAAGGTTGGGACAACTACTGAGGGGGGTGGGCAAGGAAGCCAGCCCAGAATCTCCAGTTATGAGCTGCATAGAAGGTTCAGCGGAGCTGGGAGCCTGGATTTGCAGCAGTTCTAGTTGGGGCAGATCTCTGAATCTCTCCAGGGTCTCTATGCCCAGGGGCAGAGAACACAGGTTGTTTGATAGTTCAGGTTTTGGAGCTTGATGTGGCTGTTACAGGCAGTGTCCTGGGGAGAAAAACTGAGGGTCTGAGCAGGCTGTAATGGGAGGGTCTGGAAGTGGGGCCCATGCTGATGGAAAGGGAGCAGAGTTAAAGAGGGGCTGAACAGGAGACCAGGAGGGGCTGAGACCAGGAGGGGGCTGAACAGGAGACCAGGAAGGGCCTGGAGAGAAGACCAGGAGGGGGCTGAGACCAGGAGGGGGCTGAACAGGAGACCAGGAAGGGCCTGAACAGGAGACTAGGAGGGGGCTGAACAGGAGACCAGGAGGGGGCTGAACAGGAGACCAGGAGGGGGCTGAGACCAGGAGGGGGCTGAACAGGAGACCAGGAGGGGGCTGAGACCAGGACGGGGCTGAACAGGAGACCAGGAGGGGGCTGAGACCAGGACGGGGCTGAACAGGAGACCAGGAGGGGGCTGAGACCAGGAGGGGGCTGAACAGGAGACCAGGAGGGGGCTGAACAGGAGACCAGGAGGGGGCTGAACAGGAGACCAGGAGGGGGCTGAGACCAGGAGGGGGCTGAACAGGAGACCAGGAGGGGGCTGAGACCAGGAGGGGGCTGAACAGGAGACCAGGAGGGGGCTGAGACCAGGAGGGGGCTGAACAGGAGGCCAGGAGGGGGCTGAGACCAGGAGGGGGCTGAACAGGAGACCAGGAGGGGGCTGAGACCAGGAGGGGGCTGAACAGGAGGCCAGGAGGGGGCTGAGATCAGGAGGGGGCTGAACAGGAGACCAGGAGGGGGCTGAGACCAGGAGGGGGCTGAACAGGAGACCAGGAGGGGGCTGAGATCAGGAGGGGGCTGAACAGGAGGCCAGGAGGGGGCTGAGACCAGGAGGGGGCTGAGACGAGGAGGGGGCTGAACAGGAGACCAGAAGGGGGCTGAGACCAGGAGGGGGCTGAGACGAGGAGGGGGCTGAACAGGAGACCAGGAGGGGGCTGAGACAAGGAGGGGGCTGAGACCAGGAGGGGGCTGAGACGAGGAGGGGGCTGAACAGGAGACCAGGAGGGGGCTGAGACCAGGAGGGGGCTGAACAGGAGACCAGGAGGGGGCTGAGATCAGGAGGGGGCTGAACAGGAGGCCAGGAGGGGGCTGAGATCAGGAGGGGGCTGAACAGGAGGCCAGGAGGGGGCTGAGATCAGGAGGGGGCTGAACAGGAGGCCAGGAGGGGGCTGAACAGGAGGCCAGGAGGGGGCTGAGACCAGGAGGAGGCTGAACAGGAGACCAAGAGGCAGCTGAGACCAGGATGGGGCTGAACAGGAGATCAGAAGGGGGCTGAGACCAGGAGGGGGCTGAACAGGAGACCAGGAGGGGGCTGAACAGGAGGCCAGGAGGGGGCTGAGACCAGGAGGGGGCTGAACAGGAGACCAAGAGGCAGCTGAGACCAGGATGGGGCTGAACAGGAGATCAGAAGGGGGCTGAGACCAGGAGGGGGCTGAACAGGAGACCAGAAGGGGGCTGAGACCAGGAGGAGGCTGAACAGGAGACCAGGAAGGGGCTGAACAGGAGACCAGGATAGGGCTGAACAGGAGACCAGGATTTGGCTGAGAACAGGAAGGGGCTGAGACCAGGAGGTGTCAGCCGGGGCAGGAGCTGGAGGCAGGAAGGAAAATGTGGGAGAGTGGAAGAGGTAAAAGCCTGTGTCCTATGACCTGGAGGAGCTGCAGTCTCATGCAGGCCATCCTGGGGCAGAGTGAGGGTCTCAGGTGGAATGTGTCCTGTGCACCCTCACTGGGTGAGTGAAGAGCAAATTAGGGAAGAAGGTCCCTCTCCCCAGATGACAGCACGGTAGGGCATCACCAGCTAGCTTCGGAACCTTGCCAAGAACCAGCTTTGTAGCCACTTAACAAAATTAAAATTTTCATTCATTAATTGGCTGTGTAGATGAGTACATGTCCTGAGCTTTTAATTTTTATATTGATGTTTTGGACCTTTTTATAAACCTTTATGTTCATTTCTCCTTTGTGGTTTTTGTTTGTTTGTTTGTTTGTTTGTTTTACTATTTCCACATCAGAGACTCTTTCTACAAACCCAGAATATGTTAATTTTCTTCACTTCCATTAAAATTCCTGTGAGCTTTGAGAAGCTGTTCATAATTAGGCTGGTGAGTTCCAAGTCCCCCCAGATGGCCAGCGTCCGGCCAGGAAGACAGCACCTTGGCTTAGGCTTCTCCTGTCGTCAACTTGTTCCTCTCAGATATCTGGGGTAACTTGTGCTTTTAATCTTTGGCCATTTTCCAGTCCACACTCATTTTGCTGGGAATCTCTCCCCTTCCCTGGCAGCCAGGATTCTAGGCTGCACATTTTTGAGCATCAGTGCCGCGTCCTGTCCGCTGGCCTTCAGTTTGTCACTTTTCCTCTGAGGGGCAGCTGGGAAGGCATGGCACCTTGTAGGAAGTCCATGGACCTGTTCTCGGATCCTGCTCTTTTGCTTGAGGCTGTGACACCCTGGGTAGGATTCCTTGCCTTGCTGAACCTCATTTCTTCATCTGTCAAAGGAACCATAATTCTCACCTTGAAGTATGGCTTCAAGGATTCCAGAAGCCGGAGAGTTGGAAAGTCCCTGCTGCGGTGCCTTGCCTGAGGAGGGCCTTTGAACCTGTGAGCAGATGCGACCCTGTTTGGTTGGAGTTTTAAATGCCACACGAGTGGGCAGAGCGCTGCCATTGGTGACTGCTGGCTCTTTCATCCTCCCAAAGCACTAGGTAAAATGCTCCCGCTTTCTGGGAGAGGGTCCAAGTTTCTGATTTGCGATCACTCTGAGCCTCTGGCCCCACCCTCAGTCCCTCTGTGTGCTGGCCGTGCCCTGTGCTATCCCAGCTGGGCTCCCACCAGCTGAGCCCGCCCAGAGCGGGAGCTCAGCAAGCTGCCTTCGTCAACCAAGTAAATGAATGCGCCCCAGCCATCCTTCTGATTTCTCTAGTGGCTCTGACCTCTATTGCCCTGTACTTGATAGCTGTATCAAGGGCCTGCTGTGTTCCAGGTACTGTTATAGGCTCTGGGGACAGACTAGTGAACAAAACAGGCTAAAATCCCCACCTTTGTGGCATTTATATCCCCAAGGAAATGTCCTTCACTCTTCCAGTACTTTCAGCTCTCCCTTCCAAATATACAGTATACTTCGCTGGTCAATATGCATTGAGTAGGGGTGTTTGTGAAGTTGCTAACACATTTATTGAGCGTTTACTCTGTGCCAGGCACTGTTCTAAGTATTTTATATGCATTATCTTGTTCCATGCCCACAAAACTATGTGAAGGAGGCCCTGCCGTTATTCTCATTTCACAGGCAAGAAGCTGAGACGCACATGGAGGTCCCGACCCCTGCCCGTGGTTGCGCACCAGGAGGCGGCAGCTCCTGACCAACGCGCCGCCCTCCGTTGTTCTCGCAGAGCTCCTCCTACCTTAGTTCTGTCTTTCCTGTTTGTTAGTCGTACATTCCCCACGTGTTGTGATTCCCTCTTAGGCTCTTTATCGCTCGTGACACCTAGCACAGGACTGTGTATACAGTAGGTCGTTAATGAATGCCCTTTGTTCGGGTTGTGTCTTTCAGGGCCCGAGCCCTGCTCTCCTCCAGGCTGATAGGTTAAACTCTGCTGTTTCCACGTGCGCCATCTCACAGGCCTTGGTGCGCCGGCTGCACTGCTCCACCTGCGTGCGGGCTCATCGCAGAGCTCTGCCCCATGTCCCCCCCTGCTCTGCACTCCAGATCCTGGCTCCTTGATGGGACAGCAGGATGATGTCTTCTGCCTACAACACGTCTTGTCATCCTCCCCTCCCCTGCTAGCCGTGCGTCTCTCACCCGCACACTCTCTTTTGATCTTGCAAATCCAGGCCCTGGGAGAAATCAGACAGTATGAAATATGAAAACTGCTCGGGAAGTAAATGAAGACGCACTGTGACTTTTGAAACCCACAGAGATAACACTCACACCTTCTTACTCACGTTATTTAATTTTTAATGGCAGATTTAATTAATGGAGATCAGGTCTTCTGCTTTCAGATGTGCACATGGAGCAGCTGCAGGAGGAGAAGGGGGGGCAGCTGTTTATAGGGCAGAGGCAAAGACTTTTCAAAATTAGGAAACCGAAGAGCCTAATGGAATTGAAAATCATCCAGAAATAATAGTTCATAATCATTGGGTGCTAATTAATTTGTGAGAATTCAGTATAGTGCACTTCAGAGAGATTTCCCAGACACTCATAAATGGGTAATGGGGCTCCTTTACAGGCGCAGGACCACACCTCCCCTGGGGCTGTGCTGTGGGGTTCCAGGAGCTCCAGTACTGATGGTCTTGCTGGGGAGAACTGGGCTCCGTCATCCACACAGCTGCCAGAATGCTCTTAAAATATAAACCTTCCCTGCCACTCCCTCACTTAAAAAGCTAAGCCTCTGTGCACCCCTTGTTGTGCACGGGGTGAGGTCCAGGCTGTGGAGCCAGCAGTCGCAGTCATGCGTGTGATACCGTGGCTCTCCAGCCCATCCCCACCCAGTCCTGTGCTTCTATGGCAGCAGCAACTATGTCTCCTGCCTCAGGCCCTCGTGCTGTTGCCTCTGTTCATAAGACCTCTCATTAGCTCATTTCTGCTTATTCTTTAAAATGCACTGAAAATGGATACACCCTTTGAACCAAGAATTTGACTTCTAGAATGTTCCATACAGATATACTTGCTCAGGCACGAACTTCTAGGTGCCAAGATGTTCCTTTCAGTGTTGTTTATAATAGCGAAAGACTGGAAGCAACCTAGTGTGCTGGATGGGAGCTGCTCGATTGAGTTACAGGATGTTCATCTGTACAGCAGGACACTTTCCAGCAGGAAAAACGGATGAGGTCTCTGAGGATTCACTGGAAAGACGAGGTGTGGCACATTGTGTCTGCTGTAGTGCAATGAGTGTCAGGGATGGAGGGCATGTGTGTGCACTCACTCGCGTGTGCTTATGTGCACATGCTTCCACATGCACAGAGGTCTTGTGCACAGGTTCACAGAGGAGGGTAGAGGGCGGGACCCAGGCTGGCCAAGAGGCTCACCGTATACCCTCTGTCCTTTCTGCTTTTGATTTTTTAAACTGTGTATAAGTATTAACTTTTTGAAAATGTTGTTTAACCTAAAAAAAAAATTTAGGCCTCATTTCATGTATCAGCTTCCAATAAGCCAATCTGACCCACGGTTTCTGCCAGGCTGTCCTTTTCAGGTGCCCCCACAGCACCTGAGATGACCAGCCGAATGTCCCGTTATCACTGTGACCTGTCTCATCAGAGCAGACCACATTCATCTCAGAATCCCCTGGCACTTCCTGGGTTCTCAGTATTGGTGCCCAGTTGGTAGTGCACAGTCCTTCTAGAAGCTCCTTGATGGTGATTAGTCCAGGAGTCCACAGAGTGCCCTACTCTTCCCAGAGGAAGGAGCCTGGGTCCACTCCAGCAGCCTTGGGAAGGCCAGGGGGATGAGAGGGTTCATGAACACAGGAAGCCAGCTCAGCACTCCTCAGCTGTGGACCAGAGACCTAAATATGTCAAGGACACAGCAGTCGTGACCACGTCCGTCCTTGTGAATCTGCTCAGGCAGATGGGATGAGGAGGTGGGGCGGGTAAGGACAGGACAGGAAGGAGATCTCTCTGAGTCATTCTGAGAAACAGTTGAGGAAGTTGCAGTGGGCTAATCACAACCACTTCTTGGCCTGTGGGTACTTCCTATGACAAACCTAGTGACCACATGTTCAAGCTGAGCTTGCAGCCTAACTCAGCCGCTTACCAAATTCACTCAGGTCAGATTGTGCTCCTGGTGGTAGTGTCTAGAGCAGCAGCTCCAAGCGGCTCCTGTCAGCCCACAGCAGGCCATGTCCCATCTGGGCAGGGATACTGCCCTCAAGAGGGACACCAACAGGTGACTGGGCCTGAAAGATAGTAACCTGACATCAAGGAGCCCTGTGGGAAGAGAGAAGTTTGGCCTAGAGAGGGCCTGAGCCATGAGGTTGTCTTATGGGAATAAAAGCAGACCAGGATCAGTGGGGAACTTAGGGTAAATAGCATTTTAGCCTCAGAAAACTCAGTGGCCCAGTAACAGGGACTGTGGTGGGTTGAGTGCTGTGTGTTGGACTGTCTCTCAGCCACCCTGTGAGGCACACGTCTTGCAGTTAAGAAAACAAGACTCAAAGGAAGTAAGTGACTTACTCGAGGAACATACCCAGCATATGCCAAAGCAGAAATTGAAATGTGGTTTGTGTGATGGCAGAAGAGAGGGTCTGAGGGGCCCAGTGGCTGGCCTCGACCTACCCCGTCCTCTTACCAGGTTCTGACTCCACCACAGGAAAGAATCCAAGAGCAGAATCACAGTAGAAAGTGAGAACAGGCTTAAGGTAACTAATAGGAGACATGGATTTCACAGAGAGTGCAGCCTAGCTCCAGAGACAGAGCAGGGCCCACACCACGTCTAATACAAAAGCAAGCAATACACAAAGTTCAGTACAGAGTGCAGCCTGGCTCAATAGAGTGAGCAGCTCCTTGCTGAAAGTGAGTCTGATGCAAAAGAAAGCAAACACACCTCAGCCAGAGAAGTGCAGGTTGGCCCCAGGAAAGTGAGCAACACCTCGACCTTTGGCTGGGATTTGGCTTTTATAGTTTCACTGTCTAATATATATTCATGCCATCTAATGAATAAAGATTCTACTTTACTGAGCACTCTCGGCTATTAGGGTTATATAATCCCTTTCTACTGAGCATGCCCAGCCACTAGATTTGCATAAATCCACCCCCTGAGGTCTCAGTTTCCCTGCACTGGTGCCAAAAATAGGTCCAACCAGCAACAGTAAGTCTCCTCTAGGAGAGGTCCTAGAGGAGGGGCTGGAGACCTCAGGGAGTGGCTTGAAACTTGCAGGAGTGTCCTAAAACCCAAACCCATGGAAACTAAGTACCTCCTGTCTCATATGGACCATGCTATCTCCTAGTGAGGTCCCATGAATGGAAGGTTTAAAGGGAGTCTAAATGACCCCTATCAAGGGTGTCACAACAAAAAAACTGTTGGAATTGATAAATGATTTCAGCACAGTAGCAGGATACAAAATCAACACACAAAAATCAGTAGCATTTCTTTTCTCCAATAGTCAACATGCAGAAGGAGAAATCAAGAAAGCCTGCCCATTTACAATAGCCACCAAAAAAATAAAATACTTAGGAATTGAGTTAACCAAGGAGGTGAAAAATCTCTATAATGTGAACTACAAACCACTGCTGAGAGAAATTAGAGAGGATACAAGAAGATGGAAAGATATTCCATGCTCTTGGATTGGAAGAATCAACATAGTGAAAATGTCCATACTACCCAAAGTGATATACAAATTCAATGCAATCCCCATCAAAATTCCAAAGACATTTTTCTCAGAAATGGAAAAAACTATTCAGACATTTATATGGAACAATAAAAGACCACGCATAGCCAAAGCAATGCTGAGCAAAAAAAATAAAGCTGGAGGCATAACACTACCTGACTTTAAGCTATACTACAAAGCTATAATAACCAAAACAGTATGGTACTGGCATAAAAACAGACACACTGACCAATGGAATAGAATAGAGAATCCAGAAATCAACCCACACACTTACTGCCATCTGATCTTTGACAAAGGCACCAAGCCTATTCACTGGGGAAGGGACTGCCTCTTCAGTAAATGGTGCTGGGATAACTGGATAACCATATGCAGGAGAATGAAACTAGATCCATACCTCTCACTGTATACTAAAATCAACTCAAAATGGATTAAGGATTTAAACATACACCCTGAAACAATAAAACTTCTTAAAGAAAACATAGGAGAAACACTTCGGGAAATAAGACTGGGCACAGACTTCATGAAGACGACACCAAAAGCACGGGCAACCAAAGGAAAAATAAACAAATGGGATTATATCAAACTAAAGAGCTTCTGCACAGCAAAAGAAACAATTAACAGAGTTAAAAGACAACCAACAGAGTGGGAGAAAATATTTGCAAAATATACATCTGACAAAGGATTAATATCCAGAATATATAAGGAACTCAAACAACTTTACAAGAAGAAAACAAGCAACCCAATTAAAAAATGGGCAAAAGAGCTAAGTAGGCATTTCTCTAAGGAAGATATACAAATGGCCAACAGACATATGAAAAAATGCTCAACATCACTCAGCATCCGGGAAATGCAAATCAAAACCACATTGAGATACCATCTAACCCCAGTTAGGATGGCTAAAATCCAAAAGACTCTGAACGATAAATGCTGGCGAGGCTGCGGAGAAAAAGGAACTCTCATACATTGTTGGTGGGACTGCAAAATGGTGCAGCCTCTATGGAAAATGGTATGGAGGTTCCTCAAACAATTGCAGATAGATCTGCCATACGACCCAGCTATCCCACTGTTGGGAATATACACAGAGGAATGGAAATCATCAAGTCGAAGGTATACCTGTTCCCCAATGTTTATCGCAGCACTCTTTACAATAGCCAAGAGTTGGAACCAGCCCAAATGCCCATCATCAGATGAGTGGATACGGAAAATGTGGTACATCTACACAATGGAATACTACTCAGCTATAAAAACGAATGAAATACTACCATTTGCAACAACATGGATGGACCTTGAGAGAATTATATTAAGTGAAACAAGTCAGGCACAGAAAGAGAAATACCACATGTTCTCACTTATTGGTGGGAGCTAAAAATTGATATATAAATTCACACACACACACACACACACACACACCCACACACACACACACACACACACACACACAAAAAAAAAAAAAAAAAAAACCGGGGGGGGGGGAAGAAGATATAACAACCACAATTATTTGAAGTTGATACGACAAGCAAACAGAAAGGACATTGTTGGGGGGGGGAGGGAGAAGGGAGGGAGGTCTTGGTGATGGGGAGCAATAATCAGCTACAATGTATATCGACAAAATAAAATTAAAAAAAAAAAAAAAAGGGTGTCACAGAAGAGCATCTGCATGGAGTAGGAGGAGAGGCCCTATTTGGATTTATCTCTGTGTCTTTACCCCTCACCCATGACAGTCAATGTTGGTGAATGTCAGACCAGTTGAGGCAAAATCATGATCTCTTGGTTCGAACGTGAGGGCTCCAGACAGAAAACTGGAGCCCTTGTACTGGGCATCTTGGGAGTCAGCACAGACCTACAGTTGCCAGGGCAGCTTTGACTGTATGGGAGGACCCCTATTTATTTTGTGCCTGTGTGTGCTTGGAGTGTTGGCATTTCCAGCAGGCATTCCTGATAACCATGGAGGGAGGCATCCATTGTCTCCCTAGTTCAGAGGTGAGGAAACGGAAGCGGGAGGTGAGGTGACTGGCTCAGGCTCACCAGGCAGCTGGAGAGTGAAAGGTGCAGGACTGTGTCCTGGGCACCCTGGCTCAGCCAGCTTGCTCAGAGCAGAATCCCTGCTCCTAGTGCTTCTTCCTCACCATGCGCCCCAGGTGCCTCCCTCGGGCTCACACTGCTGCATTCGCAGCCCGTTTGGCACTTCCCTGAGGCCGTGGTGCAGTGGGGAACTCTCCGGTGGGGTGGGATGGAGTGGGGTGGGGCCTGGTCCCAGCCCAGACTTGCCTCTGATGCCCAGTGGTTCTGAGGGGGTGGTACTGCAACCCTCCCTCTTGGTGGCCTTCCTTGGTGAGGGCTCCTTGGTTCCATGGGACATGTGAGGCACTTTGCTTGTGTGGCTCTGTGAGCATCTCTTGAGTCCTCCTCCTTGCTGCTGCTGTTCAGGCCAGGCTGTCTGTGTGGATAGCAGGTGGAGAGAGCCAGGCTCAGGTCCCCAGACATGCAAGGCAGCACAGCTCTGTGGCTTCACGATCCCTTCACCGCTATGTGGGCTTATTGCAGGGGCTGATGGAGCCTCACTCTTGGAAAGCACCTGAGGCCTGAAGCTTGCATTTACACATTTGTAGGACAGGGACGATCACCCTCCTGCGTGAGGCTTCGAGGAGCAAAGGTGGTCTGGTCTGCAGAGTGTCTGGCTGTGGGCAGACGCCACATGGCATCTGCTGCTGTTGCTGCCCTCACTAGGGAGGTCTGGCCACCAGTCCCTGCTCCACACAGGGACCACCTGTCTGTTTCAGACTGCTTCATTCTTGAACCTGCTTCCTGTAGGAGTCAGCTCTGAGACTCAGCTTCTCCTTGTCACCTCCGTGTCTGTCCATTTGTGGGCCTCGCAGCATTCCCTCCTGAAGCACATATGGATATCCTCTTGGAACAAGCGAAGGTGTTGGAGCTTCAAGGAAAGGAGAGTGCTGGGTCTGGGCCTGCGTGGCCTGGAGCCACTTGCGTCTTAGGCACAGAGTGGTTAAGTAACTTACCCAGAGTCACAGAGAGGTAGTACCAGGGTTTAAACCCAGCTCCATCTTGTTCCCAAGCCTGGCCTCTCTCCCTGCACCAACCTGGCTCTGTAGGTGTGCATGTAGTAGGTGATCTCAGGAAGACTGAAGTGCGGGCCTTGGAATCTCCCTGCAGCACTCTGGACAGACAGTTGCCATGACGATGAGGAGGGTGGTGGTGGTGGGCGGCAGAACGTGTCCCAGACTGGCAACGCAGACACCTGGGGTGTAGTCCTGGCATTGCCCTTTGCTGTGTGACTTTGGGCAAGTCACTTCATCTCTCTAGGAGGCAGAGTCCACCTATAAAACAGGGGTTGGACCAGATTAAGGCTCAGCAAATTTTTTTTCAAAGATAGTAAATATTTTAGGCTTTATAGGCCACACAGTCTCCATCACAACTACTCAGCTCCACCATTGTAGCAGCAGAACAGCTGTAGACATTGAATACGTAAACGAGAGCAAGGCTGCGTTCCAGTAAAACTTTATTCACAAAAATGGGTGGCAGGCTGGATTTTGCCTCTGGATGATGGTTTGCTGACCCCTGAACTAGAGGGATTCTAGTCTAAGATTCTGCAGCAATGGTTGGTCCAGGGTGGGATCTAGAACCCTAGTAGCTGCGGACTACTCACCAGTCTGCTTTGATGCTGGTCAAGAAATTAGCATCTGTCGAATTCTTCATGGTTGCATACCATGAGGGAGCCAAAGGGAAGTCTCAGTCTTGGTAACCGGTTCTGTTTTTCTCTTTGTAGAGTGCCGAGATGTACAAACTGTCTTCACAGCAATTCCATGAGGCCGCTTCTAAAATGGAGAGCACAATAAAGTAAGAATTTGTTTTCTTTCTCTTTATAAACTTGGCTTATGTTTATAAAAATTCCCACATGTGGCTTGAAGCCTGCCAGCACCTGCCTAATTTCAAATTTCTCTGATAACACAGACGACCATCTGTTCCTCTGTGCTCTCACCTGGATGTGAGTGGCCACTGGCCATCCGTAATTGGCCACGTCAGCACTCACTTCCTCCCTAGCTCTTTGGCAGATTGGAGTGGGGCTGAGGCAGACTTGCAGTCATTTGCAGGACCTGGTGTGTGCTGAGCGGGGGCTGTTTTCATTGTCCAGCTAGGCGAGGAGCTGGCGATCAGGCCCCAGAGGGGTCAAGGCATGGGGGCTGCTGCCCTCCCCCTGCAATGTGTGGATGTTTGGGGGCAGCATGTTTCTTGCGGGGTCTCCAGTGTGCCTGGCACCTGTGATGTGCCTCTTGCGTACCAACGCTTAGGGTGGCCCACGCTTTACGCCCAGAGGAACTGGGGCTCAGAGACGAAGTGCTGACATTCTGTCCCTGTCTATTGCCCTCCTGTATTGTCCATTGAAGACTCTGAGCCAGAATGTCAGAGATCAGGGAGGTGTGTAGAGTGTGTCCATCACAAACACGGCTCTGCTTATTAGAGGTGCAGGTCCCGGAGGGTCAGAAGGAAATTCCTGAGGAAGGAGAGCCAGGCCTTGTGGCTTCTTTGTGTGAAGATGGTCTCTGTCAACCCTGGAGACCTCCATAAATTAGCCAAGAGGGCTTCCACCAACTTCCTGCACTCCCTTGGCAGTTTCTCCTTCCCAAGAGTAAGTCAGGGTGATTCACCAGGCAGTGAGCACAGTACAAAATGGGGAGTGTTTGGACCTCTGTCGGAGAAAGGCTTGGATAGGCAGGAGGTGCTGAAACACTTGTGAGAGTGGCTGCTTCGGAGAGCCGTGCAAGGACCAGGAGGGCAGTGGGGACAGAGACGTGGCCTCCACAGAACAGAGAGCGATGTAGGGCTGCTGTTCATGAGCAGTGTAGAGGGTTAGAAATCTTGATTCTCATTTGTTTAGAATAGGGTTTTTAGGTAATGCATGTATGGGACAAAAGTCCTCAGCCAGGGGGCAGAAGCCCACAACTAGTGGGCAACAGCCTGTCTAATCAACTCTAATCACTGCTTAGGTATGGGATTATATACTTTAATGATTTTAGAGCTAACAGGTGGTTGACATACCGATCTTGTTAAGAGATGTTAAAGAATTGCTGTCGGGAAAAATGTGAAAAAATGTTTGCTATGGGCAAGCTGTTTGTTGATGGAAACTTTAGAGACAATTATACTTAGATTTAAATGATATTATAGTTTCCAATGTTTAATCTGTACTTAGCCATAGGTAATTTTTGTCACATTGCCCATGTCTTTGTGTCCTTTTGTAATGATTGAATCAACTGAATTTTCTTATGAAACTTCCTTGTCATTGTAATAAAAAACCAGAAGCTAACTTTGAATCAGGGCTGTCCCCAGTTTTCTCCTTCTAACAGAGGAGCTGCTGAGGTGCAGTCCCTTCGAGCTTCTCATCGCATTCATGTTGCTTTGAGTAACCCTTTTTTGAGTCTCCATTATACAGCGAGAAGTGGAACAGAGCAGGAAGTGCCTGAAGCTGGCAGGGACTCCCCTAGTTGTGGCAGAACCGATTAAAGAGCGGGTTTGGGGAGAGAACAAAGTATCTTGAAAGTTCAAGTCCTGGGCAGCCCAGGAGCCTTAGAGGAAGAGGCTTTCCCAGCAGGTGGCGCAGGCCGGACGGGCGTGGAGGTGGGAACCTCAGCCCTGGTGGTACTGGGACCCACTGGGTTGGGCACGAGGGAGTGCCTGTGGACCGCAGCAGCTGAGGGGTGCTTCAGCTGCCTTGCAGGGCCTGGGTGTTTCCTGCACCACGGGACAGTACGGGGGCCCATTTATCAGGTCTGAGAAATACTCAGAATCACAAATAAGTAAGAGGGGAAGGTGTGGGGACAGCTACAGCAAAGAGGCCACTAAGTGACAGCCGCAGTAGCGGGATCCCTGGAGATGGGCAGCACGAGCAGCATCGGTGAGGGCCCACAGCCACTCTCCCTCTCTACCTGGAGTGAGAAATAACCTGCTGAGGGGAAGAAGCTCTGAGGGAGAAACCGGACAGCTTTACTGTCAGTGACAATGGCTCTTTGTCACCTGCCTCAGTGAATCTGACTTTATTGTCATGTCTTTCCCATCCTCATATCCTGTGAAGGAAAGGGGGGCTGGATATAAGTATATTTGCAAGCCAAGTGGAATGTAAAGGTGTTTCGTATGTGTACGATATCCCTTGGTAGTAACTACTGCTGTTTACTGAGCACATTACTAGGTGGCAGGTACTCTGCCAGGCCCTTCAAGTCTACCCTGTCATCTACAACCATTAATTCCCATCTTTCAGTGCCCCTTATTCTGTCCGCAGTCAAGTTGCTTCCATGGCGGAGCTGGCTCAAGCTTAGCTCGTGCTGCTACAGAGCCTGTTTCTTCCTTTGCCTGTCTCTGCACTGTGGCTGTCCCTTGAAGGCCCTCTCATGACAAGATGGCAGCAGGATGGAGTGTCAGAGACCGCTGGGCCACAGAGTCAGGCAGAGCAGGGCCTAGCCTCAGCCCTGCCGCTTACTGCTGACCTGCCCTTGGGCGGGTCCCTTCACCTACAGAACAGACAGGGCGCCCTCTTTAATGCTTTGAGCAATAATTGAATGAGATTCCCCATAGAAAGTAGACCTAGGATGTCAACAATTGTTGTTGGTGTCAGAGTGACTATTTGCTATAGTGTGACTATAGACCGAATGTTTATCTCCCCCCAGAATTCACATGTTGAAACCTGCTCCCCAATGTAATCATATTAGGAAGTGGGTCTTTGGAAGTGATGAGGTCACGAGGGTGGAGCCCTCATGAATGGGATTAGAGCCCGTATAAAAGGGACCCCAGAGAGCTCCCTCACCCCCTCTACCGTGTGAAGACACAGAGAAGACAGTATCTGGGAACCAGGAAGCAGGACCTCCCCAGACCAGAACAGATTTGATAAATAAATTGAGTTTACAAAACACTTTTTTTCCCCCCAAACAGAGTAACCAGGAAGCAGTGTAGAGTTATAAATTATTTTACCTAAACATCAAGGGAAGAAAGTCTTTGGGAGATTTCTTGGATTAGCAAATGATGGTAAATGCCATCATAAATGCCGTAGAAATAAATGCCAACAGCTGACAGCAGGAGTACTGGGGAGTTTTCTTCCAAGACAGTGGAGCATCTTTTAACAGCTTTGAGTAAACTGAACAGTTACTTAGATGGTAAACTAGATGTCCGTGTATTCATTCATTCATTCATTTAACACACGTGTGCAGTGTGCCTGCTATTTGCCAGGCACTGTGCTAGGCCCTAGGGATGCAGTGGTGAATGAGACAGCTTCAATACCTGCCAGCAAGGATCTTATAGCAATTGGGAATGACAAACAGTATTTTGAAACTAATTGTACAGTAAGCAATCACTCAAGCAATTATTGATTATAGTAATAAGTGCCATGAAAGAAAGAGTTTGAATTAAACACTGTGTGTCCTAGGACCTAACCTCGACTTGGACTTTGGGAAAGGAAATGGCATTTAAACTGACTCCTGCATGACGAAGAGTTGGCCAGAGGAAGGAAGGGGAAAGCGCATTTCAAACAGAAGGACCCACGTGTGCAAAGGTCACGAGGCAAGAAGTGATTTAGCTTATTCCAGGAGTTGGAGAGCAGGGCTGGAGAGCAAGGATCAAGCAGACACGAAAGACGAAGGTCCCAGTCAGCAGGAGCCAGGCCTGCAGGGCTCTGTAGCCCTACCAGGGATTTAATTTTATCCTAAGAGCAGGAAATACCACTTTCAGGTTTATTTCTTCTCTAATATATGTATTTAAGGCTATGTATTTCTCTGTAAACACAACTTTAGCTATATCTTACAAGTTTTGATATCTTTGAAATTTTTTAAACTCTTGATTTATGGCCCAGTATATGATCAATTTTGGCAAACTTTCCATGTACACTTAAAAAGAAAGTGTATTCTGTTAATGGACATAGTGTTCTATATTCATCAGTTACCTTAAATTGGTTAAGTCATGTTCAGATTTTCTGCATCTTTACTGAGTTACGGATTTCCTATCTCTTTCTGAGATCCCTTTCCTTCTGACTAAAGAACCTCCTTTTGTATCTGTTTTAGTGCAGCTTTGCTGGTTAAAAATACTGTTTCTAATAATCTGGAAATATCTTTATTTCACCTTCACTTTTGAAGAATACAGCAATCATCTTTTTCGGCTCTTTGAAGATATATTTACGTTCTCATTTGATACCATTTTTTTCTTGGGGAGTCAGCTGTTGATATTGCTTTTACCCCTTTAGGGTGCTTTTTACCCTCTCTCTCTCTGTCTGCTTTTAAGATTTTTCTCTGTCTTTGGTTTTTTTAGCAGCTTTACTAAGATGTGCCTAGGTATAGATTTTCTCTTTTTTTGTCCTTCTTGGGGTTCATGTCTTGGGGCTTAACATCCTTTTGTCAGTTCTGGAAATTTCTCGTTCTCTTCAAATAATACTCGCCTATGTTTACTTTTCCTCCTTTTTGGGATTTCAGTTTCGTGTATTACTGTCTCATATCTCTCTTGCTCTTTTTTCTGTTTTCATCATTTTTTAAAATCTTCATGCTGTAGCCTGAATTTTTTCTATTGATCTTTCAGTTTACAGATCTTCTCTTTACTGTGTCAGTTTCGCCTGAAACCTAATATTGAGTTCTGAATTACAATTACTGCATTTTTTTTTTTTAATTCTAAAACTTTTGTTTGCTTTCTTCTTTTTTTTAAGATTTCCAGTCTGGTGAAATTCTGCTTTTCACTATCTATTTTCTTGAGCATATTAATGATAGCTATTTTAAAGTCATCTGAGGGTCTATTTCTGTTGCCTTTTTCTCCCCTCTTGGTCTTATTTCTTTGTGTGCCTGGTAATTCTTGATTGAATTCCAGACACTGAACAGAGAAAGTACAGAGGCTCTGGGTGATATCGCTTTCCCCCAGAGATGCCCCACCCTGTTTTTTGGTGGCTACCTGAATGAAGGCAGATAGCCTTACTCTTAACAGGGACTAAGCTCACTGGAGGCTTGCTTACAGTTTTTGTAAAGCTCAGTCTACTTGTATTTCACCCCTGTTCCTGGCAGGGGTATGGCTTTCCTGGGTGCATCTTTCTCGATGAGCTCTAAACTACTATTTCTGCTTCCTGAGCTCTGTGAGACTTCTGAAAATCCCACTCTGCCTTTCAGTGGCATTTTAGTTAGCTTCTTAGCCTCTTGCCTTCAGTAGCTCAAGAGTCTGCCAAATGTTTTAAAAGAAGAAAATCATGGAGGGTTGGCCCACCACTCTGTAGCTCCCTTCTCTCCAGAATTCCGACCCCTCAAGTCCTAGCCACCTCGACAGTCTCAAGCTGCGAAGGAATACCATCTCTCTACAGTCCGTGAGATGGCCCAATACCCCGGCAGCTTCTTCACCTCCTATCTGAAGCTGTCTGCCTGATGCCCAGCCTCTCTTCCTGCACCAAGAATTGTCAGGAACTTTGCAGGTAACAGTAGCTCTGAGAACAAATGCCCACCTCTCCACAGGTCCCTTCTGCTCATGGTCTTGGCCCTCAAGTCTTAGTTGCCTTGGTCCTTAGATGCCTTCAAACAGATCTTTTTAATTCAACTTAATTTTTCCCCCCAGGGGACAGCATAGGTCTTCCTCAGGCTACTCCATTAAGGCTGGAAGCAGAGGTTCCAACTTAGCTTTTGAGGAGTAGTTAGAGTTTGCCAAGCAGAAAAGGGTCATTCCAGGTAGAGGAAACAGTGAGCACTGAAGCGGATTCAATCAAACACTGTTTATTTTAGCAGCATTAGGCATGGATGGCATGAGTAACTCTCCTGACTTCTCTTTTCTTTACCACCAAGCTTTCCTGAGGCTGGGGCCAAGCCTAGCATACATCAGCATCTCAGGAGACTCTTGCCTCAGTGTCAACAGAGGACTCTCATGGAGGAGGCCACAGTCACAGCTTGGGAAGAATCCACTTGTTGAGGTAGAAATGAATATCCCAAGTACGCACATACACACACCCCTCTACCTCACAGCAGACCAGCAGGCAGAATTGTTCAGATTTTCTGAAGGAAGAGATTAAGACCCTAGGGAGCATCCTGTATTTATTGTGTCATGTCTGTTTTTTATGGTGGCCTTCAGTCCTCTTCCTGTGGGATTCACTTAAATCCTGTCTTGGCTCCTCATTGTCAGGAAACTCGTACGGTGCTCCCTGGCCCCACGAAGAGCCAGCCCTCAAGTGGTTAGAACAATCAAGTTCAAGGAAGAAGCTTATTAAGTATTTCCTGAAACCGAGTCATTGTGCTCCAAGGACTTTGATCCAAAGAGGTCTGATTAGCATGGACAGGCTGACTTGGGGCCTGCCAGCGCTGGGCTGCTGCTTGTAGAATGCTGTCACCCTCACCTGGGAGCCAGCGCGTAGTCAACAGGCTGTGCAGGGGGAGCACGAGCCACCAAGAGACTGGGTTGTTGCTGGGCACTTGAGCTTCCCAGTGTCCATCTACTTAAGGAGCTGATGGCAATAGGCTATAAAACAGTGGTCATTTACTTGAACTCCAAATAAAACAGTATTCTAAGCATTCTTTACTCCAGATAACATTCAACTTAGTCTGAATTCAAAAGATTTTCCTATATCTTACTTTCTACTTAGATAACCCTAGATAACCTTCTAAAAGAAACTGTCTAGTCTTCACCAGCTCATGTAGCAGATGCCAGTATTATCCCCGTTTTGCAGATGTGGAAACTAAGGTAAGCTAGTTAACCTCTCTGACTCAGTTTCCTAGTCTGTAAAACAGGGGCAGTGACGGTGCCTACTCCTTTTGGGTTCTTATGAAGACCAGATTGGTAATCCACATTGTGCTCAAGGATACACAGCGGAGAGTGGTGGGGGCGGTGGATTTGAACCTAGATCTGCAGGAGTGTAAACTTACTCTTGTCCCTTCTACCATGCTCCTTGTCTCTCTCAGACACTTGTAGGATGAGGAATGAAGCTGCATGCTCATTAGCTGACTGACCACCTCCCCCAGCACCACCCGTGCCCTTCCCTGATAACTTGTGAGGGACACTTCAGCCTAGCACTCATGTGTGTGCCCGTGTGTGTACACGTGCATGTGTTTTTCCAAGCTATAGTGCCCTTTCTGGGCATTCACTCCTGAACCAGTGCTGGCAGAATTCCGCCTCTTGTAGCAAGGGAGGCAGGTGCATGGAGAGAGAGTCATCGACAGAGGTGTCTGTGTGGCGCATGGGAATGGAAAGTCAGAACAGAAGATGCTGAACGACAGCTCTTTCTTAGGACTGAGTCTGGGCAGGTCTGTGGCTGGCTGGCGATGAGCCACCTTTTCAGTGGCTCTGTGGCGGGATGAAGGGCGTGTCTTCTGGCCTTGCTCTGTCCTAACCCCTGGCCGATATCACTGATGGATGCCAGCCATCTCCCCCTGAACCTGTACCTGGCCTTAAGACCCTCAAGCCTTCCCGATGTGGCATGCTAGCACCTGGTGTCGGCCTCAGGGGCTGGCATTCAAGGGGCAACCTGTTTGCCATCCTGGAGCAGATGAGCTCTAAAGATAGAGTTTTCAATTCTCAGACTCTGTGCTTGGTTCCTGATATCAGAACACAGAATCTACTGAGTTGTTTATTGTGCATATCCTGTTTTCTGTCCAGAATGTCATCCCTCTTTTTCCCTTATAGATTATGCTCACTTTTCAGAATCCACCTAAAGCATCTTTTCTGCTTACTATCTCTTACCTGGAGGTCAATCCAATATCTCATTTATCTCTGTGTCCCGCTGTCCAGCCCAGGACTTAACCATAATAGATACTCACCAAGTGAGTGTCGGGCAGGTAGGTGAACTGTGGCCATTCTGTGGAAGTTAGGGGTGGGATTTAAAAACAAACAGTTGACAGTTTAAGCACTTACTCTGGGGAGGCTTCTGCAGCAAGAAGCGGACCTCGTGGGGGCAGGGCCCTGCCTTGTATGCGATAGCACCTTGCACAGGGCAGGGGCCCCACATGGGGCAGGGACTTCAAGACCAAACAGTGAGCACAGGTCACAGTGGCCTACCCTGTGTGCTCTGGTCAGATGAGCCGTACTTTCCTTGCTTCTGAAGGTCATACTGAGGGCATGAGGCGGTGGTTCATTAAACCTCCAGGAAAGTGTCTGGCACCTCCTAAGCACTCAGTGAGTGGTAGCTATTGTTCTACAAAAACTCAATTCTAGTGAGAGATTGGAATACAGTAGCCAAATGAGGGTACCATTCCAGGTGCATAGAGAGTATTCAGTGACAGAATCTGGAGTCAAGAAGGAAGGGGAGACCCTAGTATCCAGCATCTCTCTTGGGTATATGCCCTAGAGTGACAGTCAGGTGTGTGTACAAGCAGCCATGGGCAAGAGGGACATTGCAGCCCTGTTTCTAAATTGGAGACAACCTCACTGCCTATCAATAGAGCAATGGGTAAGCACAGTCCGTCTGACTGTGGGGTCCCAGGCAGTGGTTACATGGTGCAGCGGGGGGGATGCTGGAGACATCCTGTGGGGTGCAACAGCTAGGTGTAGTGCGCTGTGTGTATACGCTATTGATGTACAGACAGTACACTGTATCTCTTCTGTAGATATGGGTACATTTATGTGATATCAAGAAAAAGTCTGAAAGGACACACTGCTAACAGAAAACAGTAGTTACCTCTGGGTAGTTCAAGGGAGTTCAAGATTATAACAAGGGTCAAAAGGGGCTGTAGCTTTATCTGAAATGTTTATTTTTAAAATAATATATACTCATATATAGCTTGTGTAATTAAAATTTAATAGGCTATAAAGACAATTACAAAGAAAAGAATGATAATGATTTGGGCTAAGGAAGAGGGAGTTTCCCAGTACAATTGGGATCAGATCCCCAAACTGACAGCGACCATACAGAGGGACAGGAACTGGCCCCGGAACTGTGTTCTTGGTTGCATGAGAGAGGGGAGTGTTTGTGTGTGTCTGTGTGTGTCTGTGCGTGTGTGTGCGTGTGTGTGTGTGTCTGTGCGTGTGCGTGTCTCTGTGTGTGTGTGTGTGCCTGTGTATCCGTGGGTCTGTGTGTGTGTGGGGGTGCCTGTGTGTGCCTGTGTGTGTCTGCACATGTGTGTGTCTGTGTCTGTGCGTGTGCCTGTGTGTGTCTGTGTGTGTGTGTGAGCCTGTGTGTGTCTGTGTGTGTGTGTCTGTACATGTCTGTGCGTGTGTGTGTGTGCCTGTGTGTGTCTGTGCGTGTGTGTGCGCGCCTGTGTCTGTGTGTGTCTGTGTGCCTGTGTGTCTGTGTGTCTGTGTGTTTGCGTGTGTGTGTACACGAGAGAGAGAGAGAAAGACAGAGGGAGGGAGAGTGTTGCTTGGCCTCTCACTCTCGTGTCCTGAGGCAAGCTCCTTTCCTGCCGTGAACTTGATCTGTGGTTTTTAATGTTTGTTAGCTGTGACTCTCATGTTCAAAAGAAGTCTGATGTGGACATGTGAACACCTATGGCACAGATTAGCTGTGATTCTGGCTGAAGCTAGAGTGGTAGAGCCTGGAGGGCCTCTCCTCCATGTACATTCTGAGGAGCTTGCTCAGAAGTGCAGCACCTGGGAGCTGGCGGGCTCTGGAACGTGGAATCCCTTTCCTTGCAGGCCCCCATCACCCAGCCTTCATTAGGAGCTGCTGGCCAGGTTTTGCCAGCCTGCCTCCCCGCTTTAGTAGGGAGATGACTAGAGGTGAGGCTCGAAGCAGTCAGTGTAGCTGTTTGCTCTCAGTTGTATCCAAAGTTTCCGTTAGGAATGAAGTGAACATTTATTGGAGCAAATGAAACTTACGGATCAGCCAGTGGTTTTCTGTCCCCATTTTGTCCTGTCACCATGAATGATCAAGTGCTGGGTGTTGGTGCTTCTTCAGGGCTGCACTGTGAAGGCCTGCAACAGAGATGGAGAGCTTCAGAGGGAAAGAGGCCAGAGTGGCTGAAGGGTTGGAAAGGTAAATGCACAGTTTGTGCCAGCCGGAGGGCTGACTGGAGGGTGGAGTTGCATTCCTCTGAGAAGGAACCTTGTCTGATTGGTAGCTGGGCAGCTGTGAAAATTTAAGTTAGATCTGGTGAAGAACTTCCTCCTTGCAATGGGAGATATTTAAGAAAAAGTAACAGCATTGCTCTGTACTCAGAACGTACTGTAGCCAGCCCTCTCCCCGGTCTGGTGACAGATGCAGGAGAACCACTCCTCTGTCTGAGCACCAGCGCTCCGTCTCTGCCTCCCCTGGCTGGCAGGCAGCGGCCCTACGTTTCTCCCAGGAAGAGTTGCCTGGTGGTTTACTCCCGAACCCTGCTTAGAGCAGGAGGCCTTTTCTCTTCTCGTGACTCAGTCCCCTAACCCCTGCTCCAACCCCGTGGGCCACCATCCACAGAAGGGAATCGGGGAGGGCCTGGAGTATGTTTGCCATGCAACCTTACTTCCCCTATTGTTTTTTAATAATCGTTTCCCCTTAAAGATGGGATTAAATGATGGTGATCTAGGACTTGACCTCTGACCCAGTCCAGTCACCCTTTCCTGAGGCTGGCTCAGTGGCAGATTTGGTGTCAGACAGGATGTGTAACACAATGGACAAGACATGGTCCCAGCCCCCGCTGGAGAACACCAGCATGTCCCAGGTTGCCTCTGCTTGCAGTGTCCCCTTCACCAGACAGCACCTCTTGTCTCTCCACATTTGTCTCAAGCACGTCTTTCTCCACAAAGGGCTCTGAAAGATCCTTGCTGCCCACCCAAGGTAGAGGGCACCTTGCCCTCCTTGGTGTTGCCGGGTACACTCCTGGCTGCCACTAGCGGGGCTGTTTTGACTTCTGTGTTCAAGCCGTGTACTACACATGACTGTGGGCTTCCTGTGGGCAGGAGCCTCATTTATTCATCTCTGTGTCCCCAGGCTCCAGCACTTACACTCTCAGGAATATTTAATGAGTGGAGAAAGCCGCTGTAGCAAGCAGCAAGTGCTACAGCAGTACACAAGCAGAGCACTCCTGGGGCAGCGGGAACGGAGCGATCACTTCTGTCCCACACGGTGAGGCTTGACGAGAACCGACTGTGTGCTGGGCCAGGACAAAGTGGAGCAGGAGGGCGCTGTGGTGGGGTCGGTGTGAGCAGAGACTCAGGTGGGCCTTTCCTTGTGGAGTGTTAGAGGAAGGTAGGGGGCTGGGGTTGGCAGGGGAGCAGATACCTGAGGGGTAGAGATGAGGCTCAGATGAGGCTGGAGGGGCAGGCTGGTTCTGGATGTGAAGGGCCTTGGGTGCACATGAGAGAATTTAGAACTCATCCCACAGGAAGTGGCAAGTCATAAAAAAGCTTTTAAGTGGGGAACTGATATGATAGATTTGTGCTTTAGAAAGTAACCAGCAGCACAAGGGAAAAGTAAGCAGTAATGGTGTGGAGAGCAGAGACAGGGCCTCAGTGTGGTGCCTCCAGCCACGATGACTCGCCAGTCAGCAGGCATGTCCTACATGCCCTGTGCAGGCCTCGTTCCAGGGGACAGCCATGGATGGGACAGAAGGGTTCCTACTCTCAGGGCAGTGAGTCAGACAAGCGGTCAGCAGCAAGATGATATGACTACACAGAGTGCTGTGAAGGAGATGAAATAGGTGATGTGACAGAGGGTGCCTGGGTCTCTGAAGATCAGAGCACCAGGGGCAGCTCTGACACTTAAGCAGAGCCGAGCAGGGAGGAGCCGGGCAGGCGCCCCGCCATGGGAGCTGCTGGTGCCCGTGGGACTCTGGCCTCCCAGCTGCGGCCATGAGGAGGGCTGGGTCCTGCAGGAGGTGGGGGCTGGCCAGCGCTGGGAGGCAGGAGGTGGGCGGGGCACACGCGGGAGGCTTTGTCCACTTTCTGCTCCCTGTCTGCCACCGGCACCCGTGTGGGGAAGGGCAGAGGAGCCTGCCTGAAGAGTCGGGGCAGGACGGTCCTGTCAGGTTCAAAGCACCTGGTGCGTGACAGCAGTGGCCACAGGCTTATGGGCAAGGGTAGGCTCACTGGGCAGCTGGCCTCAGTCCGGTGCTTTCTTAGTGCTCAGAGATCCATGACTCAAAAATCTGGGCTTAGAGACGGCAATTTGTTAATCCCCTCCCCTTGACAAAGACAAAAATGGCATTTCATTCCCAGCTCTGTCAAGGCACTCACTCCGGAGATAAAGCTGGACTCCACAGGCAGGGGCTGGGCTCTCTTCCTTTGTGTCACTTCTGTTTCTTTTGAGTGCTACATTTAGGTTAGCTTCTGGTTATCAAGCATTATTACAGTTGAGGAATCTTTTTTCTTTTTTTTTGAATCAGTAGAGAGGTTTCCTCCGCTTAGTATCATCGCCATTAGATTTATTTTCCCAGGTCCCGTGGCGCCTCATTCCTGTTCTAAAGAGAAAGCTTGGCTTTGGCTTGACCCGGCCGTCTCTGCCTTGGGGGAGCATCCCTCCTCGGAGCCAGGGTCTTCCCGTCGGCTGGCGGTGCCAACGCACCCCTGTGGGTGCTACACGTGGATGTGCACGCGCTGTTCCTCCTGCGAAGGCAGCCCTGGCAAGGGGGATAGGAAACCGTTAATTGGTAAGATGGTCCTGGAGCTGAAGAATTCCCCTCAGATCTGCTTACCTTCGACCATACTACTCAACCCAGGGTAAGCTACAGGGGTTCTAGGCTCTTCTGACTTCCCTGAGAGGCCACCAGCAGGACCCTTCGCGGTAGAGACTGACAAGACCTGTCTCCTGGTGTCTAGTTCTCGTGGGACCAGGGTGAATATTGCAGAAAGAATGGTTCCCTCTGCAGCATTCTGTAAAGGCATAGTCATCTTAACAGACCTTGAAGTTTAGAGGTTCAGAGACAGGTGTCTTAGGTGGTTGTGTTTCAGGATGCCGATAGTCAGCAGACCACAGGAAGAAAGTCACGTGGGAGATGATTGGGGTCTCCACCCACCACCATCAAAGAGCTCTCTTTGTCCTGCATGGACCAGCCAGGAGGGCCTACCCTGAAGAAGAAATTGTGTACAGAATGCTGGCTGGCCACACTTGACATCGGCCCTTTATTCATTCCCCTGAAGGCTACAGCTCCAGGCTGGAGGAGACCCTGAGAGACCCAGCTTGCCATTGCCTATTGGCTACTGTTTTATTGTACAAGGAGGAGGCTTTGTTTTTGGTGAAGCCAGACCCAAGAGAGCCAAGATCCAGGATTCTAAGACTTCTCCGTGAAGTCTAGTCTCTCTGAGAGGTACAGGCTATCTGCACTGAGCTGTACTTTGTAGGAACGTTCTGAAGGGTTCCATGACCGTCAGTCCCATTGTCCCCACCACCACACACATGAATGAGATGAGGTTCTGGACTCTGCCTACATTTTATGGAATGTCCCCTTTCAAAACTCAAGTCATTGAAGACTATTTTTTCCAGTTTTCTGGTGTTTCTCATTCTTGAGGATGCTGTGGAGATGATAGCAGCAGCTTGGAAAGCATACAAAAGCCCATATGCTTTCTTGGTCCTCTCTGGTGGTCTCACTGCCCACTAAGACCCTCCATACTTTCTCACTGGTATTTGTTGCATCTTCTGGGAGGTGGCTAGGTAGAAATAAGACATGGGCTTTGAAGCAGAAAACCCTGAATCAAATCCTGGTTGTCCTCTCACTTGTTGTGGTACAGTCTTGCAGCTTGGGGTCTCTAGAATGAGGTCTCCCTGCCACTGTACCCCTGTGCTGCCCAGGCAGGCTCACCTGCCCAGACTGGCTACCCTGTTGTCAGGAAGCCCTCAGGGGCAGGCCCCATTCTCACTCTGTGGGGTAAGGTCTCAGTGTAGCAGAGTAAAGTGGGAGATACGAGGGTCTTGCATCCGCCCTGCCTGGCCTCACCCCTGCAGGACTCCTTTGTCTACACTTTCCAAGGAAGAAGAGTCAGGGTGTCTCCTAAATTTGCACTTGGGTCCCCAGTGACCTGGGGCAGTGGGTGCCCTTCCTGCATAAACAGGTTCAGCTGGGGCTGTGCATGTGGAGGTGGTTCTAGATGTGCTTCTCACTTCCATCCCAGCCCTGGCCTCACCTGCCAGCCTCTGGTCTTGCTTAGGCTGATGCCTGCTCATTGCAACCCCATTTAGAAGGACTGATCGCGAGAACTAGTGTGCGCCTCACTGTGTGGCCCTTGTGATGGACTCAGGCCTCAGAGCAGCTTGAAGAGCTGATGAACTTTGACCTCTGCTCTTTCACCACAGTCTCCTCTCCCCACCCCCATCATTTCGGGTAGACTTGCCTGATACTTCCCTTTCTTCTTAGTGCCCCTTTACATACACTGCCCCTCCCCTAGCCAAATACCCACTTTTAGAGCTCTCCACGCTCCCATTGTTATTCCTCTGTCCAAGCTGATTACCAGGAGAAAAGGGCTCAACTAGTGTTTGCATTAAAATACCAGCTTCCAGGCCCCTGGTGGTATCTGCACTTGACAAGAGGGGCCAGGACTGACTGTCCACAGCAGAAGGGATGGGACTGGGTCCCCATCTCAGAGAACACACAAAGCCGCCTGGGACAGGGGAAGCTCTTACCTCATTTCTCTGATGAGGAAGCTGGGGCTCAGCTGGCTAACTTGCCTCACGGTGTTGGGCCTGGAGACAGTGGGGCAAAGATTCAAGGCCCAGCCTTTCCTGACCACAGCCTAGAAATGTAGGTTTCATCCCACAGCCACCCAAGTTCAGGATCACTAAGGTGGGTGTTTATGTGAGGACACAGAGGCTCTGGAGAGATGTTGTGTGCTCTCTCAGTAGTCTTAACAACTGTCTTAGTCCGTTTCTGTTGCTTATAATAAAATACCTGGAACTGGCTGATCTACAAGAAAACAAAATTTATTGCTTGCAGTTTTGGAGGCTGGGAAGTCCAACATCCAGGGAACATATCTGGTGAAGGCCTTGGTGGTGACTTTACAGCAATGCAGGGGTCTCACATGGCAGAAAATGATGGAGCAGAGAGAGAGAGGCTCTCACATGCTCTCCTTTTAAAGCCCTCAGAACCACGCCCATGACCACCATTATCAGTCCTTCACTATAGCATGTTCCTGTAATCTAATCACCTCTTTGAGACCCCACTTTTCAATTACCATAATAGGATTTCCCACCCTCTTAATACTGTCACAGTGGGGGTAAGTTTTGGAGGGACACTCAGTCTGAGGCTTCAGAGACCTGCCTGGGCCAGTGTGCCATAATCCAGTTTGTAACTTGCTTTAGAATCACATGGAATGCAGAGCCCAAGGCCCCACGCAGGCTGGGAGCCTCAGAATCTGCATTATAAACAAGCTCCCAAGTGATTGCTATGAGTTCTGGAGTTTACTTCAGCTGCCAAGTGAATGTGTTCCAGCCAACAAATTAATCACTTCCCCAGAAAATCCCCCTTGGGAAAGCCAGTAAATCCATCCTGACTTCTGAATTGTCTCAAAGGGTTCTGCAGCCTTTTCCTGCAGTGAGGAGCTCTCCTCCCACCCTGGTTCCTCCCCAGGGTCAGGGCCCAGAGAACGTCATCCTGGGCCTTGGGTCTGGAGAGCCTGCAGTGAGCAGCCAGCGGCCTGTGGGAGAGCCTGAGCCCTTCCTGTGGGAGGGAGGGCTGTCCCCATGGCTTGGGCCAGTGCTGGCATGGGCTCCTCAGGCTGGCGCACACCTTTCTGCTGTTTTGTTGGCACTGCAGGGTGGTACGGGTACCCTATGGCTTGGCAGAGGTTGACTGCCAAGGGAAGAGAGGTTACAGGCCAGGGAATGTCTGGAGAGCAGGGTCACGCCTGTGCTGTTAGTGGATGAACCCATACTCCTGAGAAGGTGCTTCCCACTCTGGGCCTCAGCTCCTCATCCATGACGTAGTTGACCACGGATCTCCAAAGCCCCTCCTAGAATGTGAGCCCTACCTGCTTCCCCAGGCCCCTCTTCTCCCCTCCCAGGCCAGACACAGCCTCCCTCTACGCTCACGCTGTAGGGCCTTTGTTCCCCAGGCTTTTCCAGTGGGCTTTGGTAGCTACCATTTCCAGCAGCAAGGTGAAGGATTTGGGAAGCTTTAGGTGACAAATTAAATTCTATGCCAGTGGTGATAACAATTAAGTAAAGTTAACTCTTAAGGACCCACATTCATGGGTGAAAAAAATTTCCTACATCCTAGACATTGTCTTAGCCAGTCCCTGAAATACCTCCCAACAATAACAGTGACAATCATATTCTTTATCCACAATCCATGTTTTTAAAACTTACACAAGGAGTGAGTCAAGTCATCTTTGGAAAGTTGGCTGTTTTTATTTATCACTAACACCCGGCTATGTAAAACTGATGGCAGCATCAAAGCAGCCCCTTGAGGGGCCGGCCCGTGGCTCACTTAGGAGAGTGTGGTGCTGATAACACCAAGACCACGGGTTTGGATCCCTATATTGGGATGGCCGGTTAGCTCACTTGGGTGAGTGTGGTGCTGACAACACCAAGTCAAGGGTTAAGATCTCCTTACCGGTCATCTTTATAAAAAAAAAAAAACAAAGAAGAAGAAAAAAAACCCAAAGCAGCTCCTTGGACACACGCACTCTGTCACACACACACGCACACGCACTTGCACAGCCCATGACCAGATTGCCGCCTGGCCCATGTGGGGACTCAGGGGCTCAGCACCCGTGGTGAGGACCTCACAAGCTCAGGTCTGAGAGGCACGGGACTGAACCCGCAGGAGCTAGAGCGCTGGGAGCGGATGTGGAGCGGCACCCGGTCTGTGTGCCTACTGCTGCCAGAAGGTCTACGTCGGTCAGGAGGGGATGTTCTCTTTGTGTTGCTGAAGATGACTCTGGCTTTTCTAGGTCCTTTCTCTGAATATCACAGGGATAGATGAGTTGCCTTCCAGACTTTCCTATGATAACAGTTGTCAGGAATACCCAAGAGTTTTACTTACACTAACAAATGATTACCCTTCCCATTAGCTCTACAAACAAGCCCCTCGTTAGTGAACTGACTAATGACAGTTGCCTCTGGGGTCATTAGTCCTGACAGACAATGCTGGCAGTGTTCCGGGCACTGTCTTGCTGTTGTGAAGTGTGTTGTCAGGCTCTGTGGGAAGTCGGAGCCGGGGACACTTGGAATATTGCCCCTGTCTTTTAAATCTTTTACGTTATCTCCTTGGGACAGGTAAATTAACTTCTACCTCAAACAGTATGGATTTCTAAATATGGATTCGAAACATGGATTTTTAAAATAAAAGGGGACTGAGGAAATGGTCACATCAATTCTAGACGAGAAAATGGTTTTTATGAAACATAGTTCCATTTTTAACAGACCCATCTAGTCACATTTGGGAATCATTCTGGAAAGAGCAGGTATCTTGCCATGTAGCTCTGTGATTCACTTGTGAGCACAAATCAGCTGTTCTGTCTCTGGCTAGGGCCTTTAGAAATGTTTTTGCCCTGAATTTTGAGCTTCTGGTAAGCATGGTGGCAGTGTTGGCAAGAGGCTGAGCATGGTTCAGATGTGTCACTCCTCCTCTATGTGTTTCCCTTTTGAGAGCCTCCCTCCCTCCAGACAGAGGGGGCATTAAGGCCCAGCACAGCCCTGTGTCTATCCTGACTGCTTGAATGATCTTGAACTGCAGACGCTCCTGGAGCACGCAGGCTCTCCTGACCAACCTGATAACTGCCTCTTGATAGTCAGGCAATCTGCCTAGTCGAAGTTCCAGAGATGAGGACAGCCTTGTGTGGGTGAAGCACGAAGAGCTCTGTGCAGGGAGAGGGCAAGGTGGTGGTAGCAACCGTGAAAAAAAAGGTGCTTTGCATCCAGGTTCTGTGCCATGCCTGTTCTTGCTACATCAGCTCAAAACCGCATGCAGCTTAGTCTAAATGCCTATTAAGCAAAGGCCAAAAGTCTGTTTGAAGATAGAAAGGAAAAATAGGGTGTTCGTAATACAAAGCCTGCAGCTAGTTGTGGAGGTAAAATTTCCATATGGGAAAAATGAGTAATGAAACTGCATTTATTTGTTCAAAAGGACAGAAATGCATCTTGAAGAATTTTTTTGAATTACGAAAAGGTGATTATACAGCATAGCAAATCCCTAACATGGATTAAACTGAATTGTTTAGGAGATAAAATGCCAGCATGAACATGCATTTTGAAAGAGGGAAGAACAATACTGGGTTTAGGCAGGGAAAGCCGGGCTTCTGCTTTTGTTTGGGGCTGTTGTGGCAGGAAGTTGCCGGTTCATGGCCCAGGAGATCATGGATGGAGAGGTCCTGGCCGCTCCCGTGGAGTGTCGATACGCACTTGACCTATGCCTGATGGGTTATGCAGGACATTCCTGACTGTTGCCTGCAAGTAGGAACCCAGCTAGTGCTGTGTGGCTCCCATGACCGTGGATCAGAGCATCTGCGGTAGCCCCGTGGCCAGGCAAACCTGGGTTCACGTTCTCCTCCCATGACTTCCTACTCTGGGTCCTGGGACAGATGGTTCAACTCCTCTGAGTCTGAGTTTCCTCTCCTGTGTAGAGGGGTGGTAATTCTGCCCTTGCAGGTTGGAGGGGGAGGATGACATGAGATCATCCTCATAGAACACATAGGACAGAGATTGGCTCAAAACAATGTTTAGTCCTGGGCAATCCAAATGTTATCACCACTGGCTACATGTGGCTGCTGAAGTGTGGCTTGTCTAAGTTGAGATGTGCTAGGTAAGTACAGAACACACATCAGAGTCAAAGACTTAGTATAGAAGACAATGTGTCTTGTACAATTTTTTCATGTTGCTTACATGTTGAAATGATAATATTTTGTTATGTTTTGCTAAATAAAATACATTATTAAAATTAATTTCACCTGTTTCTTTTTACTTTTTAACATGTCTGCTAGCAAATTTAACATTCTATACATGGCTCACTTGGCTGTTTCTCTTGGGCAGCGCAGTCTTCCCTCCCATGTGGCCTCCTCACCCCCTCTTAACATCCCCACTGCCTCAGATGCAGCCTCACACAGGAGTGCTTTGAGTCCCACTGGACAGTTACATACGCGGAGGGATCTGCTCCAGGTCATGCAGGTAGAGAGCTGGGGAGCCAGTGCTGTTCTTGCAGAAGGCTATTTCCTTTCCCCATTATAAATACAAGGAAGCCATAAGTGAGATTTAGTGCCTTTGTCAAGGTCAGAAGCCAGGTAGCAGTGGAGTAGGGGCCTCCTCCTGAGTGTTCTGGCTCTGATCCACTGTGATTTCCACCCACCATAAGACCGTTCATTTTATTGGCTGAAGACAGCAGGGTCCAAGCTGGCATCGAGCTTAACTTCCATGCTGAGTTGGAGAGGCTGAGCTTCCAGGCCCAGAGAGGAGCAGCCTGGGCGATGAGATGTGGACATATATCTGCACGAGAGGTGGTGAGGGACTGCTGGAGGAAGCCTGGCACACCCCTTGGACTGGCGCACATGTGGCTGGTGTTGGAGGAGGCTGGGGAGATGATGCTGTGCGGTGCTGGCCTTGTCAGGTATTTAGGCTTTGGAATCTGATGGGGTGGCCTGGGGCCAATCATCCTGTCTGCTTCGGCATGACAGTCTGTGTTTACCAAATGGGTGTACTTCGGTGCAGAGTTCCTATGAAGATTAAATCACATACCCTTCAGATGCTCAGTACATGTTTGCAGCCTTTACCCTTCCACCCCACCGACAGTTCAGAATCTCTGCATGAATTGTTCTGAGAATCAATATCTCCTCGTGAGAGTCTGTCACAGAGCATGCTGGATGGCTCTCTGTGCTTTGCATTCTCAGGCTGACAACAACAGGCATGTATGGGTAAGACTTTGGGCAGAATATGAGACATACAAGCTTGAAAGGAGTTGGAGGGTGTGTGTAGGGAGAGAGTGTTGTAGGTTCCTTCAGTCACTGCTGGGGCTACTGGAATTGTAATAACCCATGGTGCCCAGGCCAGGATCCCAAAGTTTGGAAAGGGTGTCTGCTCTCTGAGCCACATGACTGAGAAAAAGAGGGATGCCCAGATTGTGCATGGAGGATAGGCTGTAAATGACCTTGGTATGTAGACTGCCTGCAGCACGGCATGACCCAGGAGTCCCAAGAAACAGCCCTTCTCATCCAGGTCACTGTACTCTCACTCACCTCATTTGTGGAAGTCCAGGCTATGACAGAAACTATTTCCATCAGGGAAAATTGGCAAAGGGCCATTAGCTTGTGACTGCTGGCCTGAGGCAAGACAGGGAAAGTGGGAAATGCAAAGTGGCCACATCTTCATGACCACCACAGTCTGAGCGCCTGCCTGAGAGCACAACGGCCTGGGCTGCAACACCAGACCCACCGTGCACTAGCTGTGCCTCTCTGCGCTGGCAACACAACCTCTCCTCATCTGTTTTCTCAGCTATAAAATGGGAATAAGAGGACAAGCCCACAAGCTGGGCATCTAGACTCCATGAGAGCGTGTATATAAAGCTGAAAGCAGAGTGCCTGACACGTGGCAAGGATTTGATAAAGGCAGCTGTTCTTACTTATTACTGCTGTCGACTCTGATAGAATCCAACTTCCAGTGTAGACTTTTCCAATTTCAGTTTTTTGTGCCATCAGCCACATTAAAATACCAGTGCCAATAAGGCTTCATAATGAAATGCTTCTCATAATAAGAGAGAAAGTCCCAGTAACTATGATGTTCCTGGGCTTAGTCAGGAGAGTGCTCTTCCTCCTGGAGCTGTGCCGGTTGGTAACCCCAGCCAGGCGCAGAAGGACAGGTCGTCCCTGATGGTTCCCTCAGGACCAACTGCAGTGCAGCCGCCACCAGTCCCCACGGGGTCTCCGAAAACTCTGTTTGCACACCGCCAGGGCTGAGGAGGACGCCTCTGCTGTGCACAGCTGCTCTGTTGCTGCCATTGCCTTCTCTCAGCTTCCCGTGGGTCGAGAGCGTTCTTCCTTCAGAGTTGAACAGAATCCACCACTTCCCTTTGCCCTTTGGTACTCCTTTCAGTAGTTCTGTGGACAGAGAGGAGAGAGGTGGGAGGGCGCTTGTACGAGGGATCTTCAGAAAGTCTGTGGAAAGATTCCCGTTATCTTTTAATTCTATTTTTTCCATGAACTTTTTGAAGTACCCTTGTACTTATCAGACCCTTCCTGAGGTTCAGGCAAACTGCGAGGCACCTTGAATGCATTATCTCATTTATTAGGTCTGTCTTATAGACAGTGAAATTGGGAGTCAACAAGGTGAACGGACTTGTCCAAGCAATAGAGCTAGTAAGCCAGCCAGCCTGCTCCAGAACCTGCCACTCCGGGAGGTGTGGTGGGGGCAGAGCTGAGATGGGACCACACGGCAGAATTTTGAGTGCTAGTAGTTGGGGCTTTATGTTGATGCCTTGGGAAGCCATCAGAAGTATCTGAACTTTGAAATGACATGATCAGACATGTGTTTTAGGAAGATGATTCTAGAAGTTAAGCCACAACTCTCCTATTCTATCCTTGTGCTGTTGATTATTTTTAAACCCAAGTGCAGAAAATTACACTGGTCTCTGCCTGACTTCATGCACATTTTTTTTTTTTTTTTGTCGTTTTTTCGTGACCGGCACTCAGCCAGTGAGTGCACTGGTCATTCCTATATAGGATCCGAACCCGCGGCGGGAGCGTCGCCGCGCTCCCAGCGCAGCACTCTACCGAGTGCGCCACAGGCTCGGCCCCTTCATGCACATTTTACTCTGTCGTTCCAGCCTCTTTCTCAGTCTGTGTGTGTGCATGTGTATGCCTATGTGTGTGTGCATGCATGCGTGTGTGTGTGTCCAGGCTGGGGGCGGGGGCAATATGCCAAGAGAAAAGAAGCATGCCCTGAGGTGGCTTTCTGCCATGCAGCCACTGGCTTGTAACAGCCTGACTTGTGACAGTGTAGAAAGCAGGAATCTTATCTCTCATGTACCTGGGCAGTGATGGGACAAGATGTGAAGCCAGAATAACATGATCTTTGTGCTCCAGGATTTGCACGTACTCCAGTGACTCTATCTGAGCAAATTGAGTTGGAACTTCTATTTCATAATTTCAGAGATAAGCACATCCTTTGTTCTCCCTTCTAATTTGACAAATATTTATCGAGCTCCTGCTATGTGCAAGTACTCCTTTACTCTGCACGTCACGCGCATCTCTGGCACTCACGGTTATTAGAGAATGAAGTGTGTGTACATATATGTATATAATAGTACTATAAGAAATGGATCTTTTAAATGCATCCCGGCTCTAAGCTTATTACTTTAAATTTACAGTTCATAGATTTGGTGTCTGTACATTGTTTGATTTGCTGTTTACTGTAGCATCTTAAAATGACACGTGATACAAAATATTCAGATTGTCTTTAATGTTTTTTAAAACAAAAAATAATTTTGCCTTTTGATTACAAAAATGATATATGAATATTGCAAAAAAAAAAAAAAAGATCAAACAACACAGAAAAATACAAAGAAAGTTTAAAAGAAATCCCAAATCTCTTCCCAATTCTACTGTGGTCACACCACTGTGTGTTCACAGAGCACAGCCACACAAGTGCACATAGACAGGCTGTGAGCCTGTTTCATGTGGTACACGCAGCTCGGTGTCTGCTGTTTTCCCTCATACACATGCTGTGGACATACTTCTAAACCAGCAAATGTAGATTTACATCTTCATTTTTAATTACCCTGTTATGCTTCTATCTGATTATACTAAAACTTATGTAACCAATTCCTTATTGATGGATCCTTGGGTGTTTTCCAATTTTTTACCGATATAAAGAGACTTATCCGTCTTTGTGTACTACAGGGCCAAAGGATACACACACCAAAAAACTACATACATATTTATTTATATACTTACATTTTATGTTGTATATATATACTTACATTTTGTCCTTCAGAACAGAAATGTACCAATTTTCACTCCAAACAGTGATGCTAGAGGGCATCCCTTGTCCCAAGACTTTCCAAGCACAGGATTTTAACTATATTTTTAAAAAACATCTTTGCCTATCTCAAGGGGGAGAAAAACCCTCACTTATAAAACTCCTTATTTCTTCATTTATTAATAAGGCTAAAAAACTTTTCATATGTTGTTGGCATTAGTTTTTCTTCTTTTGTGAATTGCTTACTTACAGCCTCTGCCCATTTTTTCTTATTATTCATTTTTAAAAGGTCGTTGTGCAGTGGTGTTATTAATCATTGTGTTATAATGGTTTTTTTAATTTAATTTTGTGTTTAATTTTTGCCCCTTGGAATTTCATTTGGAGATAGGGAACTTTTGCTGTTCATATTTCTGTTGTGACCTGTTGTGTTGCAAAGGCCTTCCCTCCCGCAATACTGTAATCTTGTGTACCATGTGTTTAAGACTAGTGCTTCTGTGATTTTGTTTTCTGCCATTAAATTTTTGATCTAAGTAACCCCCTGGGATTTACTTAAGAGTAAAATATGAAGTAAAGATCCACTTTTTTTTTTTCCAGATGGGGAGTCCCTTGTCCCATTAGCACTGATATGAAATTTCACCCAATCATATGCTAAATTCTTACTTACAACCTTGGGTCTATTTCTAGACTTTTCCAGGACCAATCCTTCATGTCTCAAATATGTTTAAAGCATATTATGAAGCTACAGTTACTTAAGATATTAAATATCTGACAGAACACGCTCTTCTTCCTCGATGGTCTTTTTCAATCTGTTTTTTGAGATGGATTTAGAATCACCTTGTAGACCTTCCCCATCCCCACTCCCAGCCAGAAAATAAGAAGAAAGAAAGAGAAAGAAGATCTGATAGGCTCTTTTTGGGGATAAGTGCATCCTTTTAAATACTTTCAGTTCTGTCAAAACACCATCCTTGTTGTTTGCTTTATTTTGAAATAATTTCGAACCCATAGAAAGGTTGCAAGAATGACAAAAGAATTTTGGCGTCTCCTTAACCAGGATTCCCACATTCTTTATATGTTACAGAGATTGCCACCTTTTCTCTCTAGATAAAAGCGTTGTCTTTTTCTGACATGGCAACCCATCACCCCTAAAGGCTTTAGTCTTTCATTTGCCTCCCAGGGTAAACTCCTCCATGACCACCACACACTGCTTCCAATCAGAAAACCAACCCCGATGCAACACAACCATCAGCCTGCAGACCACACTGCAACTGCTACTCCAGTAACATCTCTTGCTGCTTTCTGTCCAGGAATCTGTCCTGCACTTAGTTGTCGTGCACCATCAGCTCCTGCACGTGGAATAGTCCCTTAATCTTTCCTGTCTCGCGACCCTGACAGTCTCAAAGAAAGTGCAGGGTGGCCCCCAGCCTGCGTCCGCCCAATATCTCTTCATGTCCAGACTCAAGCCATGCGTTCTGGGCAGGAAGACCCCAAAACTCGTGCTCTCCCCAGTGCATGCCATCAGGAGGCTCAAGAGGCTACATGTCCTCCACTAGTGACCTTGACCTGGGCCCTGTCACACTGGCACCTCCCTGGTCTCTCTGTTCCAGAGGCCTTATTTTGCCTTTGTATTTGATTGGTATTTTGTGGGGAGATACTCCAATATTATGCCAAAATCCCACCCCTCCTCAGACCTCGACACATCAGCCTTAGCTTCCATTGACAACTCTTGCCTGGATCAACCACCCTAGTAACAATGGTTGTCAAATGGTGATTATTTATTTCCATCATTTCTTCTGTGTTTATGAATTGATAATCTGCTAGAGGAAGAGTTTTCCCTTCTCCTTGCTTTAATTATGTATTAATCTGTTTAGTTATGTTAGTAAGGACTCAAGGATTCCCATTTACTCATTGGGTTGTAACATATACTTTCATTTATTTCCATGTTCAAAATGTGCTGGGTTTGTCCCTTCAGACTGACTCCTCTGTTATTTTGACACATCTCTTTATTCTGTAAGCACGTCTGTACTTTCTGGCACAGGGTGTTCCAGGATTGTCTTGTTCTTTCTCTGTATCAGTCCTGGAATTAGCCATTTCTCCGAGGAGTCCGGTTCCTTTTATTGGAGAATGGTGTTAGAAACCAAGACCTGGGCTCTGGGTGTGCTCACTGGTACTGAGGTGCTCTTAGTGGACAGAGTTGGGAAACACAACATGCCTATATGAGGGTACTCCAAAAAGTTCACAGAAAGATTTGTATGATCTTTTAATTCTTTTTTTCCACAAACTTTGTGAGGTACCCTTGTATGTTATATGTGTGTACGTATACATCCACAATGCCTGTATCTGTAAGGATCTCCATATCTGTGCAGAATAGTTAAAAAAAAACCCAAAAGTTCATATTGGTACTTCCAGTTTCAATATCTGAGGGTTCTTTGTAGCCTTCCCTTTTCTGGGTTTAGAAATCCCTTCTCAGAAAGGGAGAGACCTGGCTTCTGTGAGCCTCAGCAAGATGCTTATTTGCACAGTCAGGGGACTCCTGTGCTCCCTATAACCAATCTCCCAGCCATTCAGGCTGCCTTTTCACCTGCCACCTCCTGGTAGCCCCTCCCTCACCACCCCACTTCCTCTGACCTCTCCTGCTGGAGGGGGAGGGTGATGGAAGGAAAGGGCTTTCATCCTTTGTTTTTGAAATCAACAAAGTCTTTTAAAAGTGACTTCAGGTTGACGTGAGTTAGGAACTGGGCACAGCTTGGAGGGGACCTCCAGGGGGTGCCAAGAAACAGGATGTGGCCTGTCCAGGCTGGACATGAGGGATGAGGCAGGAGGAGGCATCGAGAGTGTTCCAATTGTCTGGGTGTGGAGGGTGCTGATGACACCTAGGAGTCCAGAAGCATGTTTAAGACTTGAGTTTGGGTTTCACTAGACAGAGGCTACAGAAAGTCAGAGGTGGGGAAAGGGTCAGCCAGACACCGAGGGGCCCCTGTAGGGAAGCCCCCCCAGAGAAGAGCTGGTGTGACAAGGCCCACGTGAAGTCACAGTCAGGCACCTCTGTCTCAAACAGCCCAACCGGGCCAGCTCCAGCTCTTGGCTCCCTGCCCTGTGTCTCCCTAGAGCATGTGTGAACTGGAGTCTGTGCGTCTGTCTCACTGTGAACCCTTTGCTGCACTTGAGTGGCAGACTGAGGGGATACCCAGCATGCACACCTAGGCTCAATCCTGCTGTGGCTGAGGCCTAGACAGGCAGGGCTGTGTGGAGTCCATCCCAGCCCCTGAAGGAAAGCTCTGGGACTTGTTCATCAGCAACCAGTGTGGAGCACCTGGCTGGTCCCACCCACGGGACCAGAGGAACATGGCAGGGACTCTAGCTCTGTGAGGCTTCCACAAAGCTGCAGGGGGGTCAGGGAAGATAGCTGGGGCAGGGGGGTGTGGTGGCCCAGGACAGACACATGTGTAATGGGGGCTGTGTGGATGGCTCAGGGCTGGGCCTGCCAGGCAGCAGAGGCCTCAAGCCAGACCACACAGACATCTAGCACACCAGGGGGCATGGTGTCTGCCCCAGAAGCTGTAAGACGGTAGAGCCACAGGGACTCTGCCTACCTCTAATTATTTATGGAATGTCTGCCTCCTGCTCAGTATTCTGTGAGCACCTGTGGAGACAGAGGTAATAAACTGTGGTTCCTACCTTACAGGCACTCCTGTCTAATGGGGATACAGCTCCCCACATGACCAGCCTGCAGTGTGCTTGGTGCTCTGACCAGTGGTGGGCAGGCCAGGGAGGGCCACGGAGCGGAAGTGACACTGAGTCGGTAACACTCCTCCTCTGTGACGGGATGGGGGAGGCAGGGGCTCCAGCACACTCAGCCAGGACCCCAGTTCACATGTGCAGTACCTGTGCAACAGCAGAAGGAGCCCTCAGCCGGGGTCCCAGTGGGAGTGTGTGGTGGTGTGCAGTGCCTGGAAGGGTGGGTGGGGGTGGAGAGGATGTTCCAGAGAAAGAGGGGTGGGAGCCAAGGTGCAGACACAGGGAAATGTGGGGCATGTTGAGAAGATGGCCCAGAGTGCCTTCTCTCACCACCTGTTTATTTGGCACCTGCTATGTGCAGCACAGGCAAGGAAGAAATGAGCCACCAGAGGAGTTTGTAGGCCAGAGAAGAAACAGAACTGTGGCTTGTGACAACTGTATGTGCTGCAGATCACATGTGGCAGGCTTCTGGCAGGCAGAGCTACCAGCATGGTGGGGACACACCCCAGGCCCTCGAGGGTGTTTGCAGCACAACAGCACCTCAGTCTGCCTGGGGCCAGGGGCTCTGCTAAAGAGGGGGGTGGGGGGGGCCATGAAGACAGGTTGGTTTGCCTGACAACCACAGACACAGAGGCTGCCCAATGCCAGGGACATGGAATCTGCCAGATGACCAGGGGCACGGAGGCTGCCCACGAAACAGGGGCAGGGAGGCAGAGGGAGTGGCATGTACACAGAACAGAGGCTTGAGAGGACCAGGGTGTTCCAGAAACGCAGCAGAGACACAAAGCCTGTGCAGAGAAGCAAAGCAGGTCGTGAAGGGCTTTGAATGCCCTGTGAAGGGCACTGGATTCCATCCGATAGGTGCCAGCAATTAAGACAGTATAATAGAGAGCAAAGAGATTTAGGAACCAAAATAAACAGGATTCCACCCTCCAATTTGTGGGCCTCTGGGATGCTCCCTCTCCTTTGGTCCCCTGCCTGGACAGCTTCTGGCTGTGTCCCGTCAGAGCCTTCCCTCCGTGGCTCCAAGGGCAGTTCACAGCCCACACTTAACCCTGAGGCTGCTTGAGTCGGGTTTCCTACTCCACAGTGTGGGATGCTCTGCAGGCAAGGGCTGGCTCACATGGGAACAGGGACACTCCGCTGCCCCTGTGCTTGGCTCCTTGCGAACACTCAGAGATCAGCAGTGCATGGATGAAGGGGTGAGCAGAGGGACAGGCAGCTCACATGATAGTGAGAGCTGTGACAAGGGCAGAGCCAGGGGGCTGGAGCAAAGCCATCTCGGTGACAGCCATGGGGATGGAGAGGGGCTAGATAACCAAGGCCCTGGGAAGGAGGGGTTTGTGGTATTCAGATTCTAGGTGTGAAGGGTTTAATTAGGGTTCAGGCGCTCATGCGACCATTGGGAGAGATGCACAAGAGGGGATGGGAACCACTGCTGTTGGTCAGTGCTGCTGGTCTGGAAGACCTGAGCCTCAGGCACAAGCGCTGGGGGGTCTCAAGAGTTTGTGGGGCAGCCCCCGCCGCTGCAGAGCCTGGACTCTCCTTCCCTCCGCACACGTGACCCCCCGTGAGTTCTGCTCACTGGCTGGCTTTGACCTGGAACTCTACCAGGAAGGGGTTCAGCTCTGGGAATTAAGATATGCTTGAGACTGTTGTGTGGTATGGTAGCTCCAGTCAAATCGCTTTTCATCAGACTGAGGGTCTTTTTGCTTATCCCAGCCCTCTCAGTCCTAGGCACACCATGGCCTGTCAGTCACAACCAAGGATGTCTGCTGCCTGGTTCAGTGGCTGCCCTCACTGGGGTTCTGGTGGTCGAGGGCGCTGCCCAGAACCCTCCTCGTGAACTCAGGGAGCCCTCCTCAGGAGCAGCATCTGCATGTGAGCCTTGGCCTGCAAAATACGGCCACCACTGACCTCCCGAGGACACTGAAGCTGCCCTCAGCACCATGTCCCCTGATGCCTCAAGGAAGGCTCCCCAGGGATGGGTGAGCTGGCTGCATGTAGTAAGTCCATGGCAGCATTCCTAGCACCTAGATTCCTTCCTTTGCGGGATATACTTGCACATGGCACTTCCAGGGCCGGGCCTCACTCCCACCCAGGCACAGTGTGACAATCACCACAAGCTACTCCAGCCAGCACGGTGAATCCAGAGCCACTGCTTAGTGGACAGTGTCAGCAGACTCAGCCTGTCTGCTCCTGGGCCAGTACCCTCAGAACCCTCCTGCACAATCCCTTGGCTCCTGCCAATGTAGACTAGCTGAGCCTGTGGCTCTTCCGTGGGAGGATGGCTCCTTCTCCTGTATCAGACTGTGTTCTTGTCCCCCTGGAGTTGAGGGCAGTCGTGGATCTGGAAGCAACCAGGGTTGGGAGATCCTGACGTAACCTGGCACCCCCTGACAGTGACTGCCTGTGTCTTCAGGAGGAGGCTGACCCTCTGCAGGCTGTCCACACCGAGGAGCCGGCCTGCCTCTGGCCCTCCTGGCTGCCAGGGGCTGGACAGCCTCCACTGCAGATGGCTGCCAGAGCGCCTGACCTCAGAGAGGGCTCCCTGAGGGCGGGCTGAGGCTTTGTCTTTTGCGGGTCTGGTCACCTTAGGCCCTCAGTAAATAGCTGTTTTGTGAGTGAAGGAAGGGCAGGCATGCTTGGGTCTGCAGGCCTGTATGGTGGAGTTTCTCTGTGGAACAGGCATCGTGCAAGCAGGTTAGGTAGCAGGGGATGAGGGAGAGCTGAGCAGGACGCACGCGGCTCTTGTGAGGAGAGTCTGGCTCGAGCTGGCCAGGCCTTGGGTTCTGGGAGCCCCGCTCGTTGGGCAGGTCCAGGTGGCAGGCCTTCCCCCCAGGAGTTCCTGGGCCAGAGCACCTGTGTCATTCTTGTGCTTTACAAAGGGCCACTAATTGGTGTTGGCAAGGAGCTAAGGTGGAGGGGCAGGCTAGAGGGAAGGAGATAAGATAAACCAGCCAGGCGGTGACTGAAACTCTCCAGGTAAGAGGAGGCAAGGACTCAGGTGAGGGTAGGGGTACTGGAGACTTAGTCAGTCGCCTGAGTGCTGGTGCCCTGCTTTGCTGAGGGCCTGCTGCTGGGTGAGTTCGAGCCGTGGGACTGTGCCTGAGAGCCCCCAGAGCCAAGCAGCCTCTGCGGAGCACGGCTGAGTCAGCCATGGACCCCTGCCCCATGAGAGGCCACAGCTGCAGGGGACTGCCACAATGGGACTCTCATGGCAGAAACAGCACCAGGAAGCTCTTCAGCCATAGGTGACCTCAGTGTCGTCAGCCTCAAACACCAAAGACTGCTGTGACCCTACCCTTTCCTTCCTTATTGTCAAAGCCCAGAAAGGGCCCCACTGAACCAGGTCCCTTCCACACACCTAGTGAAGGGGCCTCTTGGGGAAGTGTGCACCCTTCCATTTTGTTTCCAACAGAGGAGCAGAGGCAGGAATGACACTTCCCCTCCTGGGTGTGTGTGTGCATGTGCGTGACAGAGAGAGGAAGGTGGCCCCAGAGCAGCCTGGCTCAGCAGCCTCCCTCCATTGACTAAGGGCAGCCGGGGGCTCATTTGTGTGTCCTTCCTCTTTGGACCTGAGCGCTCCCTGGGCTCAAGGAAGGGCTGTCTCGCCAGGCCCTGGCTCTTGAGGAGCTCCCTCTCCTGCCTGAGGTGTGGGCACAGCTGCAGCCTGGCGTTGAGCCGCTGATAGTGGTCCCATGTGGCATGTGGATCAATGCGGATCTCTGGGTTCCACTTACCCAGGCTGATGGCACATCGTCGATAGCAGCCAGTTAACCGAGTCTTAGTAACCAGCTGGTCTCATCAGCACCTCAGCCTATCCACGGGTTAAAGCAAAATCCTCTCCTGAACAGCGAGATTGGACCTGACGAAGATGAATGTCTAATTCACTCGGAATCTCCTTACTGCTGCCTGTAATAAAAAGCCTGCTCCATGTATTCACCCCCCTGCCGATGTTTCTCTGAAATTAAATATCAGGAGGACGTATAATAGCCCAATTCCACACCAGGCCAATATTATCAGATTGATGTCAGTGGTGATAATAGGAGAGGGATAAGGTGATGCGATTTCATTTATTAAATAAAGTGAAGAGTGCACACAGAGGATTTGGGCCCGTGTGTGTGAGCAGACACTGCGTGCGCTCAGACACAGAGGCAGCTGGAAGGAGAAAGAAGGATGCCCTGGGCTGGTTCACAAAACCCCCTCAAGCTGCCCGCTCCAAAGCTGAGCCCCAGCGCCTGGGGCAGGAGGATGCTGTTGTCACTGTGTCCCGGGCCAAGATGGCTTCACGCGGGAGGGTTCATCCCCCCCCCGTTGACCCTGAGCTTTGTCATCAGCTTGGCGCGGCCACGTTTCCACCGCCTTCCACCCTCACTTGTCCTCCCAAGGATCCTTGGTTGGTGAACCGCTCCTCTCTTGTAACCAGCAAATTTTTGCCTCCATCGAGGAGCCCTGTGTCCCATGTGGTTGGCAGCGACTGTCTGGTGTTTCTTCTTCCATCCTTAATTGTCCCTTCTTTCAGAATTTTCTGGGAGTTTTCTAAAGTCAGAGTGAGCAAAGATGACGCGTGTGGAGAGCAAGGTGTGTGGAGCCACGCACACGAGGCTGCATGGTGCTGCCATGTGACCTTGGGCAAGTCACTCAACCTCCCTGAGACTCATTGCTGTCATCTGCAGGATGAGACAGTATGCCTAGCTCACAGACTTGTGGATACTGTAGGGACCTAGTACACAGTGGCCTGGGAGGTATTGGCTGGACAGGTATTGGTTCTCAGAATGACCAGGACCACAAGCCCGCCCAGGTGCACTCTCATGTGAGACAGAACTTCCACCCGTGCTGTTGACCGAGCTAGAAACACGCCCATCGTCCTCTTCCTTCCCAGACCTCTCTCACCACAGAAGCCTCGGGAACAGAAGGGAGGAGCTGTATGGACCTGGTCACAGCTTACAATTCTCCACGTGTCTGTCGGTGAACTAAGACAAGTCAATTCATTTCCAAATGGAGATGACACCTCACAGGCAGTGGCAAAGATTGAGAGACTGTGTGCAGACCCTGGTGCAGAGCCTGGCACACAGTAGGTGCACATTGCAGTGTAGCTGTTGATGGGAGGAGCCCTCTGGGCCAGGCAGCATGTCACAGGAGAGTGAGTGCTCCTCTCTGTTAGACAGCTGCCCAACAGTGAGTCTGTCCCCCTTTAACTCCTGCCTCCACTGCCCGCACTGTGCCTCTGGAGAGTAGGCCAATCTCTTTTCTACATGAGCTGCATAACAAAGGACCACAAATCCAGTCCCTTTAAACACAGACATTTATTCTCTCACAATTCTGGAGGCCAGAAGTCCAAAACTAAGGTGTCAGCAGATCCAGGCTCTCTCTGAAGGCTCTGGGGAAGAATCTGTTCCATGCCTCTCCTTAAGCTGCTGGTGTTATTGGCAATCCTTGATGTCCTTGGCTGGTAGGCACATGCTCTACTGTTTGCCTCCGTCCCCACACAGCCTTCTGCCTCCGTATCTCTTTTCTTAATATGTGGCTATTAACTGGATTCACATTGGATTAGGGGCCTACCCTGCCCCAGTACGACTTCATCTTAAGTAATAATATCCACAACAACCTTGTAGGTCACACTCTGAGGTTCCAGGAGAGATATGAATTTGGGGGCAGACTCTCCAACCCACCGACCTTTACAGGTATGCAGGTAGTTCTCAGGAGCCCCCAGATGCTATAACCTCTCCAGGTTGTCTTCTCTTGACAGCGTTTTTGATTGGAAGTGACAGACACCCAATCTAAACTAACTTAAGCCAAAATTGGAAAGGCTACAGGAAAGCTAAGAATGCTTCTCAGGTTCAAATGGAGAAGCTCAAATGGTGTGAGTGTCTTTGTCCCACAGGCCATAGGCCATGGGCCATGGCTGTTGGAGCCGTATTTTGTGTCCTCCCTGGAGAGTCACGTGTTCAGCCTTGTACCTTTCACTGAGTCCATGAGGAAATCGTGCAGACCTGTCTGGACTGTGTGGCCCAAAGCTCTGCTCCCAGGTCGGGAGGGTAGAGCCACGTGGGAGGGGGGCAGATGCTGGATGCTGTGCAGGGTGCGTCCGCTGTACCTGGTGGTCTTGCTGTGTAAGTTCAGGCCGCAGTAGACAAGAGCGTGGCACAGTTGCTGCTTCTTAGAGTGGGTTTCCTTGTCTCCTGGTGCCCCTGCCTGGCAGGGTCTCAGAAGCACCTGGTCATGTGCTTTCAACACACAGGCCCTGCTCTTGGCTGAGCTGAGGAGAATAGAGTGGACAAGCCCGAGCCTGCCAGGAGTTTCTAAGTCCTGTGTGGAGACAGAAAGGTGACTGTGCCAGAGTTTGGTGTTGTGCCTGCCAACCAGGGTTTAAGAACACTACCCCTAGACCCAGGGAGGTTCCTGCTATCGGGGAAGGCTGCACAAAGGTGTGCCATGGATGGGGGAGCGAGGTCAGAGAGAAGGACAGAAGCAGGAGGGAGAAGCCCCTGCGTCCTCCAGCCAGCACGGGGAGCATGACCGCAGTGCAGCACACTGTGCCTGGGAGAAGTGGGGACGAGGCTGGAGGCCAGCGGGCCCCAGAGGCCTGAGCGATGCTGCCACCCAGCTGTGGGTATGCCAGGGTGTAGGCCTCCTCTCAAAGCACGCAGGCTAGTGACGTCAGCTGCACGGCTAAGCACAGTGACAGGTCACAGTGCCAGGGTAGGTAGGGGCCACTCAAGGGCCATGGGGGACACAGCAGGACAGCAGGTCTGGATGAGGCCTAGGCCTGAGTCCTGGCCCTACTTATCAAGTGTGGACCTTTAGCAAGCTGCTGGGTCACTCTGAGCCATCATTTCTGCATGAAAGAAAAGCATAGCTCCTACCTCATAAGACTCTACTGAGGGTGAAATGAGATAATGCTGAGCACAGGGTCCAGTGAATTGTGATTACCCAGGAAGTGAGTCTTTTAAACTGGCCTGATGTTTTAGAATCCTGTGGCCTGCTGTATGTTCTGAAAACATCGTGGGGGGCTGGAAGTAAGGATAGTGGAGGAGGCTGTTGTATGGACAGTGAAGACAAGAGCACGGGTGAGGGCTGTCCTGGAGATGAGACTTGTGTGGGTGGGGAGGTGGCAAAGGTTGGGTGCTCTGGTGTGTGGGGGTGGGCTGGCTGGGTGCTGGTGCTGCTGACCAATGTAAGGCATGCAGAGGAGGAGACTCTGGGGTAGGGGCCAGGCCCACCTGGTCCCTGTGGGCTTGGACGCCCGCTGGGCTATGCAGCCTGCAGTGGATGACCACTCTGGACCTGGGCACTGTGCTCCTATGCTGTGGAGCAAGAGCAGGGTCACGGTCAAGGCTCAGGGTGGGGGGAACAAGGGCAGAGGGGCGATCAGAGGACAGCCAGAACAAGGGGCCAGAGAGGCAGTGAGAGCTGGGCTATAGGCACCAGGGCCACCCAGCCTGAGGACGGCAGGTGCTGTTGGCCATGCAGTGAGGCTGTGGGGGTGTCCTGAGCAGGCAGAGCTCGAGGGGGCTGGGCCAGGGCAGCAGGGCAGGGGGTGAGAGGGCCCAGCGGCACTCTTGGGGAAAGAGGAGCGACTCTGGCCTGACAGGGAGATGAGGCAGACTTGGTTTGGGTTTGAAACTCTTTTAGATTTTTTGAGGAGACGAGTGTGTTTTTAGTGGAGCAAGCAGAATGGAGAAGATACAGGAGAGAAAGGCCAGTAGGAGAGTTGGAAAGGCAGAGTTTGGGAGGGAATCTCCAGGGCCTCTGGACCTGTGGTCTGAGTAGACAGGGTGGCACCAGGAGTCTGGCAGACCTCTGTGACCTGCTTGCCAGGGACTGGGACTCGCATGCCCCGTCTGTGGCCATTGCGCCTCTCAGGGCTATCAGGAGGCTGGGCACTGTCCCCCATTCTCTCAATGGCTCTGCGTTGGGCTCCTTCACACCTGGCCTCCTGCCCACACAGTGGAAAGTGGCAAGGCCAGACCCTCCCTGGTGCTCTGAGCCCAGACCTGTTCTCTTTCCGCTGGACCAAGGCCCCTGGCATCTGCTGGCTCCTTGATGAAGGACCTCCGTGAGCGCACAGATGCATGAGTGCCCAGACTCCTGAGGAGGAGGCTGGGCAAGGTCTGGACCCATCTGGAATGATGTTGAAGCTCAGGCTGGAGGGGGAGGGACATGTCACGGCAAGGTCCCACCTCCAAGCCCTGCATCTGCTGTTCTGCCTCCCTGAGGCTTCTGTGTCTTAGCTCTTCTCAACCAAGTAGTAACCCAGCCTTCCCACAAGCGCACACCACCCCAGCCCCGGCCCTTTTCCCACCTTAATTTCCCACACTGACACATGGGCTGCTCTGAGTGCAGCTCTTTACATCATGCACTTTCATGCACCTGCCCATCTGGCCGCCCTCAGCCTCTGGGCAGGTGGTGCTACCATGCCCACTGCACAGGTGAGGAAGGCAAGGGTCAGCGAGGGCAGACGACCCGTCTGGCACTGCCTGCCAGACCTGAGACCAGACGCCCCGCACACTGACTCAGATGACGTGAGCCCTGCAGACTGTTAGGTCTTCATATGCAAAGGGCATCCTCGGGGTAGCAAGGGTACAGGACTCATTTCTAACCTGGAGAGCTCACAGTGTGCTCTGGTGCCTTTGTTTTGTATTTGAAGAACAGCTGTTCACAGGACTGAGTGTTTCTAAAACTGTGAGCTGTTTTGTACACATTGCAAAGCAGAGTTGCGTGGACCAGGGCTGGGTGTGGCCGAGCTTGGGTAGAACACATCTGCTTTTCTAAATGCTTGAGCCCAGGCCGAGCCCTGCCTTGCTCCAGAGAAAGCTTTCATTTCAGTTCATTTCAAGATCTGAACCCTCCTTGTCTTATCCTACTCAGAGCCTTTTTGCAGACAAGTGGGTGAAATTTCTTCCAGTTGACATTGGCCTAACATTCAGTCTCCTCGTATTATTACTGATAAATCCCAGAGGAGAGAGGCCTATATAGTCCCAGAGGTGATATTTTGGTGTGGAAGGGATAGATTTCACCATGGCCCAGTTTCTCCTAAGCTGGGAGCCTGCCGGGTGTTCTGTGAGGTTTGCCCTCAAAACACATAATGGCCCTCATCCAGGGACCTGAAGTCAAAGGAGGAGCCAGTGAGGAGAGAACAGAGCCCTGCATGGTCATGGGAGAGGGACAAGTTATTGAGGACTACTGTGCTCATTTACAACCCTGCAATGTAAGTGCCAGGGTCTCTGCTGTACGTATGTAAAGAGAGAGGCTTAGAGGCTCAGAACGTCACTCCAAGACAACCGGCCACATGACCCAGGCCCGGACCACTCTGCCTCCAGTCATCCTGCCCAGGGCCCTCCTTCCCACAAAGATCAGTATGCCTCACACAGAGTTACAGCTCAGGACAGCTCTGCCTCTACTGAGCCTGGAGCTTGCCCTGGGCCAGTGACCTGACAGGGACATCTGCTGAGTGCCTGCTGGATGCCCCAGTGCAGCCAGAAGCGATGCTCTGGGTCACGTGATGGCAGGGCAGGGGCATGCTTCAGGAGAGTTCAGCAGAGGGTGCGATTGCCCCGTGCCCTCGGGGGCTCAGACTCTAGAGGGGCAGCAGGGCAAGGAAGAGCAGAAGACAAGGGGCTGGTATGACAGGACAGCAATGCAGGTGACAGGGAACAGCCTAGAAAAGGAGCACCGGGAGACTGTAAGGGAAAGGGAAACGCACTGCACTGTCCCAGGATGGAGAGCCAGAGATCAGAACAAGGGCAGGTGGATGGCACGGAGGGCGGAGAGCAAGATCTCACCTGCGACACTGCTAAACAGAGCATCAGAACTGTGGAACCGAGGCAGTGTGCAGTTGTAGTCCTTGCCTAGACGAAAGGCCATCAGGGCAGCTGTCCTCCAAGGAAAAAGTGGCTTTTATTTAAAAGGCCCACAATTAGATGCACCCATGTCAAAAAGTTCTTTAAATATAAAAATGGAGCCATCCTAACAAGCACTTGAGAAGGATCAGTTATCACACCTGGTGCACCAGCTGTGGGCCTGTGCCAGGTGAATGCACGGCAGACAGCCAGGGAAGGGGGTCTCCCAAGCCAAGAGGAGGCGGCTGCATCCAAGAGCCCTGTCCTACATCTGCAAGGACAGGTTAATGCAGACAGAAGCCCCCTGTGTCCTCCTTGAGAAGAAATAAGAAGGCTCCTTAAGACTTGGTCTGTGTAATGTAGACATGGATCAGAATTGTTACCTCAAGACTGGACCAGGGTGGGATTAAAGGCCCCGGATCGGGACTGGGCCAGCATGGTCCCCAGCCCTCTGCTTGCCCCCACCTCCAGGAATGGAGAGGCTCTCTCTCCTGTCACATCCTTTACATTTTGAGTCAGTGTTGGCGTGGCACGGCGACAGCCTTGGGCAGCTGCCCCACCCCAGTCATCACTCCTCCTCTTCAGTGTATCAACTGTCTGTTTTGTTCATGCCCCAGGGATGGATCTTACTGGTCCTAGTGAGCATCGTAATCGCACTCCCCTCATTAGTGATTGTTTTAGGGTGGGCCTATGACCCCGTTCTGGCCAATGGGTGAAGGAGAAAACCGGGAGTGAGGTGCTTGGGAAGGACTGTTGCGCCTGAGAAAATGAGACAGCTGCTGCGGAAGGGACAGCGTGTGAAGACTGCGGCCTGAGGGTGGTTCAGGGACAGAGGGGCTGGCCTGGACGGCCTCGCTGAGCTGGGGCTGTGGCACTAGAAGTGCCACCTCCAGCCTCCTGGGTGAGATGGGTGACTATGGGGTGTCTCTCTTCCTACGCCACGGAGCATCCCTTTGCCTGCTGTTCTTAACTGATGAATTTGGATTGAGTTACCTTTTATTTATCGGAATATAATTGATTATACGTATTTGTGGGGTACAGAGTGGACCATAAGTGTTTGTGTACAATAGATGATGTTTGACTTATTGTAAAGTAGGAATTGTGCCGCTCCATTCTAGCATCTACTCCATGGCCAAATGTTTTAAATGTAGAGATACCGGGCAGGAGAAAGATCGACCTACAAGTCTCCACCTCCTGTGCCTGGAGCAGAGCTGCTAAGGCTTAATAGTGATCCCTTTTACTGCTAGGACACTTGAGGAATGGTCCACTGCGTTTTTACGGCCCCCGTTGATGCCCTCAGCCACGAGTGGTGCTGAATTCTGAAAGATGATGTCAGATGCTGCTCTGAATCCCTCTACAGCCGTAAGGGTTCCGGTGGGAATCTGGCCTAAAAATCCATAAAATTGGTAGACCGCTGGACCAAAACCACTGGGTGTATGACCTTAACTTCTCTGTACCTCAGTTTCCGCATTTGTAAGAAGTGGATGACAAATACTGGATCTACTGCGCAGGGCTGCTGTGGGCGCGCAAGCATGTGGCAGTGCCTGGCATGGGAGGCGCCATGGTGTGGCTGCCGTGTGCGAGCACGGGAGTGTGAGGGCACGGCTGTGTGTGAGTGGCGAGGAAGAGGAGGGATGGGAGGAGGAGTCTGGAAGGAGACGAACCAGAGACCACCCCAGGCAGGCTGGGGTCACCAGCTGCAGCGAAGCCCATCTTTTACTTTCTGCGTCACTCCCTTTGGCTCCACAGTTTTAAGAAAGTGAATGTGTTCATTTTGGGGGAGTTCTAAAACTACTTTGATAAAGGAACAAAAAATGAAAAAATAGTAAAGTACCCCAAAACATTGTAGTGGTTATCTCTAAGAAGTGAGAGTCAGACATTTTTGTTTCTTTTTTAGGCATTTCTATAGGCTTCCAGTTTTCCTTGTTGCACCAGTTTTAAAATCAGGGAGAAAATTTAATGAGAAAGTAAATACAATGTATATAAATCACATGGTTATAGTCACCGTAAAGACACAGACACAGAAAAGCCCCAGAAGACAGCTGGCCTGGCACTGCTAGGAGGACTGTCCTGGCGGCAGGATGCACCATCCCCATGGGGGTCCTCCAGCTGGGCCCATTCTCGCATTTGGGGGTGCTCAGGCTGCAGGGGGGGAGTGTGACTCACACAGCCCTGTCTGCTCAGCGTCCACGGTGGTGGAAGTCTTAAGCTGCCAGCCACAGGGCTTGACGCCCGAACCCTCCTCTCCTCCCTCTCAGAGGGCTCAGTGGACACTGATGGAGGTTGGGGCCGAGCCCAGTGTCCAGCACATTGATGTTGAGTGAGTGTGAATCTCTTTCCTCCCCTGGCCACTGGGCAGTGGCCTGGGCTGTGCTGGCACCGAGCTGCAGGCCTGCCTTCTCTTGTTGTCCTGCAGGCCCCGCCGAGTGGAGCCCGTATGCTCAGACCTGCAGGTCCAGATCCTCCGCTGCTACCGTGAACACCTGCACGACGTGCTGCTGTACTCAGACCTGGTCAAGGCATTCCAGCACTGCGTGAGCGCTGTCCACAAGGTAAGGCCTCTGCTCTGGCCTCCCGGGGAACAGGCCGCATCTTGAGTTTGGCAGACCTCGCCACCTGTGTTTCTGTCTGCTGGGGTCAGGCATGCTACCTCTGTGTTTGCCACTGAGGGTCTCTTGAGTTGTAAAGCTCCTCAATTGCCTCCCAGATCACACTCTACCTGCCTGCCCCCATTAGTGCCTTTGACGCCTGGCCCAGGAATCAGTGGTCCCTCCGGCACTTCGCACGGGGCTGGGAGCAGTGCTAGGTAAAGCCAGGCCCCAGCTTGGAGGGGCCAGCCCCCAGTTAAGTGCCACAGACTTCTTACCTTTGGGCAGGTAGGGGTGGGAACACAGAGGAGGGCCCCAAGTACAGGGTGGACAACATGGTGAAGGCAGGACAGCCCCTGGAAGGTGGGAAGAGTAGTGTGGGCAGGGTGGCCATCAGGAGCTGCTGCTCCCACACCAGGGCACACATGCCATCTCCGGACCCCACGCCGGAGCTGCAGCTCTCCTGTGCCCTCAGACATGCTTCCAAAGCCTTGCCCTCCCTCCCCCCACTCCCAGCCAGCTTCCACTCCTCTCCTCCCACTGCCCCCAGCTTCTAGACAATTCTACCCCCTTCCAGGCACAGCAATGTCTTCCAGTGCAGTCAGGATGCTCCAGCTGTGCCTGATGCTTCCCCCTCTGGACACACCACCTCCCACCTAGGGGGGCATCCTTCACTGTGGGGGTGAAGCATGCTTGTTAAAATGTATTGAAAAAGTCGTAGGATGGGCCTTCTCTCCCACCATAGTCTCTTTTGCTGGTGTAGGAAACAAGCAACTTTAGATACCTGTGGTGAAAGGGGCCGAGGTCAGAGGCCGTGTGCTCTCCTGCCAGGTCTGAGGGAACTCTCTCTCCCGCTGAACTGAGTGAGGCTCACGCTGGCCTGCTGAGGCTGGCTGCCCCACCCTGGCCTGGGCACAGCCCAAACAGAGCCCAGCAGCATCTGCACATGGTAAGTGGCCATGCAGCCTCCGTCGGCCTTCCAGGAGAGAAGCCCTGGATGGGAAAAGAGCTGCCTCTTTGTCATGCAGTATGGGCAGCAGCTTCCTCAGTTTCAAGTTGGGCGTGAAAGGCCCTGCCAGCTGTCCCTGCAGAACTGTGGACAGAGGGATCTGAGCCAGCAGGCTGGGCTGGGCCACGCATGCATGTGCCCCTCACGTTTCTGACTCATCAGCAGGCTGGAGGCCTGCCCCCAATTCTTATCCCACCCGATCAATGGGCTGCCCCACGTCCCTGCTCACCGCATGCCTAACTTTCCACTGAGGGAAGGACACGGTCCTGCTGTGGCCTCCTTGGCTTCCCAGCAGAGCCTGCCCCAGCCCCCAGCCCTGGACTCTGTCCTTCCCTCTCCATCCTGCCCCACCACTCTGGCAGTTTTTAGCCCCCACCCTCCAGAGTACATGTTTAACAAACACATCTCACCAACATTGCACCAAGGTGAAAATGTAGTCGCGAAGGAAGACGGATCGCATTAGACTCCAGTGCACCTTCTGTAGCTCCAGAGTGCCTGCAAGGCTCTGGGACACTGCTGGCCCAGCCTCGCTTCCTGGCCCCCACCCCTGACATTATTAAAGAGCAACTGGCAGCGGCAGAGGCCAGCCTGGCCCTGCTGTGCTGCATGTGCAGTGTGTGTGCGTTTGTGCCGCATTCCGGGAGAGCGCATTCCACCCAACTCCCTCAGGGCCTCGGGGCCCAGACACACAGTTGGTGAAACACCCTGTATGTGAGATGCAGCAGGTGCTGCAGAAACTCTGTCTGTCTTCTGCCAGCCTCTGCCTCAGAAGGCTCCCAGCAGAGCCAGGGATGGGGATGTGAAGGATCCCTACAAGTGATTTGCTTCTAGAAGCAGCCAGGTGGCAGGGGACAGAGGCCTGTGGTCAGGGCCCTAGGTGGGGCAGTGCTGCCTCTCCTTCCTGAGGCCTGAGCAGCTGCCGCAGAGCTCGGTGGTGCCCTCCAGGCCCGGGATGTGTGCCTGTGTGTCGTCGCGCACTGTGTCCCCAGTCAAGATGCTCCAGCTGGCATGTTGTCACAAGAAGTCTGCAAGGAGCCCTGAGAGCACAAGGCTGGGACCGCTTGGGGCTGAGGCCTGGGGGCTGCACAGGACCCGAGGCAGAAGAGAGCCATCACTGAACTCTGACCTGTTCTCTTTGTAGGGCTAAGGAGCAGCCAGCATTCCTATCCCAGGCAGCGACATGGAGCCCTGAAGAAGGGACCGTTCATGGGACCACAGTCCACAGAACCCTGGGCCACAGCCACTGTGCCCTGCTGCTTCCTGCTGGGCACCTACATATGCCTCTGAGCTTGGGGCTGCCATGTACTTAGAAAACAGTCTGTGCTACTGTCCAAAAACAAATAAAGCAAATGTCTTTGTTTTCAGTCATTCCCTTGGTGTCAGTCACTGCTGCTTACTCTGTGTCCAGCCCTGTGCTGGACACTAGCGATGCAAAGTGGACTAAGACAGGCTTCTCCCCATGGGAGTGCCGACCTGGCAGGGGAGCTAGTGTGGAAACCTGTAATTACACTGCAGCGGCAATTTGCCACCGTAGAAGCAGGTGTAAGATGGAATGTGGGGGAGCAGTTCTTTCTAGGTGGGAGCAGCGGGGAGACCAGAACAGCTTACTGACAGAGGTGCAACTACAGGGCAGGCCAGAGGCTGGGTGGAGTGGATCCCAGACTCGGGCAGTTTGGTCCACAGCTCAGGGATTCCAGGAGAAGGAAGAGGAAGGCATGGGACAGGAGACAAGGCTGCAGGGCCGGGGTGTGGGCCAGGCTGAGACGTTGGGGTCCCGATGAAACCAGGGCTCCGGCAGGGAGCAACGCTGTCAGATCTCTGTGAGCAAGGCTGCCCGTCTGCCAGGTGAGGGCTGCAGGAGCAAGGCAGGGCTGACCGCTGTGCATTCCCGGGGCTGGTGGCTGTTGGGCAGACCAGAGTGAGCTTGAGGCTCCAGACTGGCAGGCCTCTGAGTCTGACTGGGCAAAGGAAGAGTCAGGGATGATTTCCAGATTTCTGACTTGGGTGCTGGCAGTTCTACTGACTAAAACAAGGGAGGTTGGGATTGGGAAGGGATGGAGATGTGCTGCTTGACTGGTTTCCAAACACTGGCCTTCTAGTCCTTGACCACGTCAGAGCAGGAGATGGGTGGAGCTGGAGATCCCCTAACATCTGCTGGTAACCCGGGGTTTCCTGGTGAAGTTCGTTTGGGGCTCCCCACGCCATCTGGAGCTGGGAGCCTGCAGTCTTAATCGGGCTATGAGTGCAACATCTCTGCTCAACCCCAAGTTCTTACACTCCAGGCTCAAGGGAGGCCTGGGAGTGTCCAGCTGTCTGGGCAGGTGGCATAGAACAGTTTCATTCAGCCAAGCTGCATATTAGCTGAGAGGAAAGCAGCTTTGGGAGACACCCAGTCTAGAAGTTTTGGGTCAGCTGATCAGAACGCACGAGGAGACATGCAGGGAACATGTGGCTGGGGGGAACAGGGCGCCCTGGCCTGAGCCCTTCTGGGAGGACAGGGGCTGGCAGAGTCACAGACCACCTGGCTTATTGTCCTTGTTAAGTAACATCAGAGCTGTCCTCCAGCCAAAACGTGATGAGGCCCTTCTGAGACTCCCTCAGAAGCCTCTGGCTTCCAGGGCTTTTTCAAAACCTCACTGGAGTAACTTTCAGACGTCTATCTCCTCTCTGGAGGTTATTGGGAGTCCTGGGGTAGGAAATAGAGGAACTACCAGGCACATACACCTGCGGGCCGGGCACTGCCCAAGCCTGTCCCAGCTCGCTCTGTCTGGGTAGCAAACCAGCCCCAGACCTCATGGCTGAAAACAACACCCGCTTCATGTAGCACATGATTCTGCTGGGCAGGGCTTATGTCCCAGCCTGCTTGGCTCCTCTCTGCTGGGCAGGTCAGGCAGCAGGCGAGTGGTCCCAGACTGCCAGCCTACCTCAGTTTCCTCCACCGGGCCAGCTCGCAGCCCCTAGGGTGAGTGCTTTCTTATCCTCTGCCTGCAGCCTTTTGTTCCCTGTTCCCTGGTAGCCAGAGTCTGGTGAGATTGCAGTTGACCTGAGGGGAGTGAAAAGACCCCTTTGGCCTCTGAGCTCTAGAAAGCCACATTCTGCTTTGGGAATGGGCCACAGCAAGGACTGGCCTCAGCTGGGCCTGTCTGAAAAGGTGGCCAGGGATGGAGGCTGGAGGAGCAGCCTCTGGAAATAACCACTGCTGCCTGCAAACCCCCCGAAAATCACCACACTGTTGACTCATACCCAGGAGCCACGCAGCAGAGCTGAGAAGCAGGCCCAGGGTGGCCTAAGGAGGCCCCTTCTCTAGTCAAAGGCCGCAGGTATGAGAGGGAGGCGTGGGGCAGGGGCTCACTCAGACCCAGGCCCTTCCTTGACCTCCCCCCTACATGTGTTCTCTGCATGTCTGTCTCAGATGCTGGGCCTCCCCACACACCCCAAATCCACACATCTGTCTAGGGGTCTCGCCGGGTTTTCACACGCTCTACTTGGTGCTGAGAATAAAGTGCACGAGTCAGCCCAGCTGGCCCTCCTGACCCCTTTCCCTCTTCCTTCCCCTGTCCACCCCTGGCTCTGGAGCTTGTGGCCCTTTCCCCAGACTCTAGTCTGCCTCCTCCTCCAGGCCCCTGCCTTCCCTCTGCAGCATGTGCTGGCACTTCTGCTCCCTCTCAGTACGTCAAGCATCAAGCCCTCTGTGAAGCCTTTGACCCTCCTCCTGGCTACCTGCTGCCCTGACGTGGACACGAGTCTCCAACTCAGCAGGCGACACAGCTTGTCAGCAGCCGGGAGGGCCTCTCTACAGCACCTGTGGGGGGCGGCGAGGGGGAGCGTTGTGGGAGGAGGGCTGGAGAATGAGTGAGACGTAATGACCATCACCAACTTGTGCAGTGTTTCCCACGCCTGTCCACGTCTCAGTGGGAGCAGCGCCTTGACTGGCTCACAAGGTGGGCTCGGCAACAGGGGAGTGTGGTGCACATAGAAAGAACGTGGACTCTGCAGGCCCGTGAGCCTCGCTGTAAATCCCAACTCTGTCTTCTCTTGGCTGCCAGCAAAGGCCAACAAGTCCCTTTGGCCTGAGCCTCAGTTTCCCCATCTGCAGAGCGACTGAAGCAGTGTCCAGGATTCGTAGGGAACGTCTGTTGCCTGTTCAGCATCCGCCTTTCAGAAATAGCTTCCCAAGTTTTCCGAGATGCCGCCCCTCTCAGTGACTATCCCCACTCCCTTCTTCACACCACTTTCACCTCCACAAGGGGAGAGAGTACCAGAGAGCCAGCAGAGGCATGCAGAGCCAAGTCATGGAGAGAGAGTGCATAGAAAGTCACTGAGCACCTGGGTTCAGCCCTACCTGAAGTGAGAATGAGCCAGCAAATTTCCCTTTTCGGTTGACTCTAGAAACTGGGTTTCTGTCATTTGCAACTGGGGAGTGAAGGAGATGCTATCTGGCATATAGCTCCCTGACTTCTATTCTTTTCTCTGAGCCATCCAGGGAGGGGAGCACTGGCTCACGCTGATCCCCCACACAGGGCAGCCTTGGGAGCTGTCCAGGGCACAGCTGCAGACTCTGCCGCTGGACTGGAGGGGAGACTCAGGAGTGGACTCCATAACGGGGAGGAGGGGACAGGCTAATGTAAAACCAGAGGTGCTGGTGCCTGGGGAAGATATTTGGGGAGGCAGGGGAGCTTTCTGGAACTTCTTACACCAGGCTAGTTAGAAGTGAAGCAGTCGCCCACCACCTCACCTGGCGAGATCCTATCCACCCTTAGAGGCCTGGCTCAGATACCCACACCTCTGTGCCCCCCATGCACACCCTCAGGTAGATGCTGGTGGGCTCTTCCATGAGTCAGTCCCTACAGTGCTCACTGGAGGGGGTAGAGGCCAGGCCTGGGGGCTTCTGTGGGTGGGGTTCTGCTCCCCAGACCCCAGCATCCCCAAAGGACCAAAGTATGTTCAATTGTTTCTATCAGATTCTTTCTTCCTAATTGTTTTCTGTGGGTTTTGGATCGGGGTGAGGGAGTGAGCTGCTGACTGTGCACAGGTCATGTGCAGAACCTTTTGCACACACAGGCAGGCATAAGTGTGCGAATGTGTATGCTGGCATAAACAGTGTCTCTGTCCAAGTATGCAAGCATGAGGGGCATGGGTCTGTGTGCACATTCCCATCTGTGCATGTATTATCCACACCTGTGCGTACACATGGGCAAGTGTGTATGGGCCCTGGTCTGTGTGCACATGTGCTTATGGGTCTGTGTGTGCACACACGTGCAGGTTTGTCTGTGTGTGTGCATAGGTCTATGTGCACCTGTCCATCTGTGCATGCTCATGTCTGTGCATGGGGAGCCAGCCATGCTCAGCACCTGCTGATTCTTATGGGCTCTCCCTAGCTGGATCTCAGCCCATCTCCCTGACCTCCTTGGAGCCAGAATCGAGCTTTCTTTTCCTGGTATTTGCCCTCCCCTGCTGCAGACTTTGGGTGTGCATGTGCATGCACTCACATGTGCATGCTTATGTGCATTCCTGCACCTCCAGTACCTCGCGTGGCAATGCATGGCAGAGGTCGGGGCTCAGAGAGCATTGCATGGGTGATGGGGTGTGTCAAGCAGGGTGGGCACCTGGAGGCAGGCCCTCTGGCTCATGCCCCTGAGTGACTGCTGAAGGGAGTGTGAATGCCTTCCTGCCTGGTTGTGGGAGCGTCAACGTGATGGTGTTAGCTGTGTCGTTTGAAATCCGAGCAGGAAGACAGAAAGCACCCTCATGACTGAAGACAGAGGGAGATGGATGCAGGGAACTGATCACAAAGGTGACGGAGGAGCTGGAAACCCGAGTGGGGCGGTGCGATAGCCCAGGGATTAGCAGAAGTGGGACACTCCTGTCATCTGGGGCTGGAGGGACAAAGGGGAGAGACAGGACTACCAGGGGAAGCTGGCACCACAGAGTCTCTGCTCAGGGGAGCTGCAGTCACAGAGAAGACCCAGTGGCTGCAAGAGGACTGCCCAGGCAGAAAAGGGAGAAGTACCCGGCTCTCCCGCCCTCCGGCCTTTGTCACAGCCTCCCATGGTTTCACGGGTGGGGAGGTCAGAGGCCAAGGTGGCCTGAGAGCTGCTGCCTGACACCGCCCCTGCTGCAGAGGAGCGAGTCTGGGGAGAATGCGCACGGGAGGGGCCTCATGGGCCTGTTTGGGGTGCATTGAGCAGGCATATGTGCCTCTGCTCAGATGGGTGTTCTGAACGATGGGTGTAAACAGCAGGTGCATAGATGCACCTGTGTGCATTTATACCTGTGTCAGCAGAGAGACTGGCCCTGCCTCAGCTGCCACCACCTTGTCCTCCCATGGCTATTGCCACTTCCAGGTGCAGATGCAGCTGGGGACACCCAGAGTCGGTCAGGCGGCAGGGAGAGGGGGCAGGAGCACCCAGGAAGGAGCAGAGTGGTCACTATGGCTGCTACTGCAGGAGGTGAATCACTGTGACCTCCAGGGAGCACACACTTGGTGAAATGCATCCAAAAGCTTTTAAAGTACGCACGCTCACAAAGAAAAGGCAATATCCCAAACCCTCTGTGTGCTACTTAGAAGAGACAATACCTTGATTATGAGACACTTGATTGAAAATGAAGGAACAGAAAAAGATGCACCTGCAGACTCTAAGGAAGGTGGAATGGCTACATTAGTATAAGACAAGTGGACTTCAAGACAAGGGGTACTGTGAGCAGCAAAGGGGACAGTTCGAATAAGAAAAGGACAGCTCATGGGAGGACTCAGGAACACACATGCACCTGACAGAAGAGCTTCAAGGTACATGAATCCAAACTGGCAGAACAGAAAGAAGCAATCACCAAATCCACAATCGCCACTGGAGATTTAGGAACATGCACCGCCTCTGCCCAGCAATGCCCGTTCTAGGACTGATCCTGAGGAAGCAGGAGTGCATGCAGGTTCTCCGTCCTGGGACATGTGTCCTGCATCTGCTCCATGACAGTCTCCCTTCATCGGGCACAGTCCTGGAGTGCCCATGCAGCAGAGTGATGTGGAGATTTGGAGCCAGGCAGACTCAGCCCTGACTCTAAGCCCTGCTAGGTGGCCGAGGGACTGTTTCCCAGCTGTAAAATGGGGGCAGTCATAGGCTCCATCTCCTAAGCAAGTTGTGACAACAGATGTGGCATGCTTAGTGCTCAGCAAGCAGGAGTGCAGGGGACCACCGCTCACATCACTTCAGGGCCAGCGGCTGGGGTGCTGCTGGCGGACAGCCCTCGGTTGTGGGTCCTCTCCCTCCAGGAAGGGCTTAGGCTGGTGAAAGTCACTTCACTAAAGGTCACACCCCAGGGGACCAGGGGGCTGCATCCAGTGACTGGTGATGGGGTGGGTGCAAGGCCACTTCCTGTGCCCCAACTTGGAGTAATTCAGAAGGGCCCTTCCCACCCAGGAGCTGGGTGACGCCTCTTGAGGCTGTGTCACAGCCCAGCTCTCACTCCGTCCTCCGCCCCCTTCCCAGACCACATCGGTGTTGACCCAGACACTCCCTGATGAAAATCCTGCAGGCTTGTCTCCACCTCATAGTCTGCTGTTCAGGGAATCCAGCGAACCAACATTGTTGTAATTATTATATCCTATGTGCTGTCAAAGCAATAGTAATACCTAGTCCACTTCCTCACGGGCTTAGAGTCTAGCAGGAAAGATGACATTCAAGGTCAGTTGTGGTGAGGCCCCCAAGGGGAGGCAAAAAAGCGTACACACCCCGAGAAAAAGACCTGGAGGGCTGTGCACCAGCACGCTGCCGAGCTTTTCTCTGGGGAGAGGATTATAGAAGTTGTGTTTTCATTTTTATAATTAACTGGATCTTCTGTTGTTCTAAGTTGACCCGAAAATTTTTTTAAAAAAAGCAAAAAAAAAAAAAACCAAACAAAAAAAACACCCAGGCTAGATGCCTTCTGAATATACGTGGTGGATGTGGCCTTCTGCAGCCCATCCCTATCAGGTCATGGCAGGGCAGTGGTCCTCTCTCCCAATGGACATGGGGGCATTAGTGTCACTCAGGCCCAGCTGTTCAGCTCTTAGACAGAGCCTGGGTCTCCTTGAGCATGGTGCTTTCCCTCTGCCAAGCAGGGTAGGTGGAGGATAAACCTTGCTGAAAAGGAGAAGCTGAAGAGGGAGAAGCTGAGCGGCCCAAAGGCACCCAGAGGAAGACCCCCAGGAGCCACTGGAATCACAGCAGTAGGAGGGTCTCCATTCGTTCATACCCTTCTGCATTCAGCAAGCGTCCACACTGAATATCCACTCTGTGCTAGACACTAGAGATACAGCAGTGAGCAAAACAGAGGGAAAAGGCCACCCTCAGGGAGCCTGGAGATTAGTGGGGAGGCAAGCAAGCCAGGTAACACAGACTACGCAGGATGGTATGCAGTGGGGAGGAGCAGCGGCGGGGTGTGCTGGAGTGGGTGGGGCAGGGGCTATGCCCCCTCTCCTTGGGGGGGGTTCCTGTCCAGACACAGGTGAGCTTCCCACACCTCCCTGGCCCTAGGACCCACACAACCAAAGCCAGGCTGTTCTTAAGGAAAAACAACTCCACCTCGTAAGTGATCACCTGCCTCATTAAATTTAATGGGCTGGTTACTCCTGTTAAATAAACACCAACTAATTATGAAAAACATATTTGCTGAAGTTTGACTATGGAACGGATGAACCAATTACATGGTTATTCAGCCTCAAAACATGCTCAGCAATGAAGCGGGGTGCAGGCCAGCAGCAGGGAGGGCTGGTGGAGAGCCTGGGATTCAGAGCTCCCATCCACTGTTTCCCACTTCCTTTCCAGAGCTTGGTGGGCCTCAAGAATGTCAGCATCCTAGAGAGTCAGCACCTGGGCCGACTCAGGTTCTGTATCAGTACCAGTGACAGGACCCCAGCTCAAAAGACTTGAGCAAAAAGAGTGTATGCTTGTGTGATTGAAAAGTCCAGAAGTAAGCTTCAGGCACAGCTGGATCTAGGAGCTTAAAAACAGTTACTGGACCTAGGTTCTCTCCTTCCAAATCTTAGCTCTGTTTTCCTCTGTGTTACCATCGTTCTTGGACTCCATGGGGTACCTCAGCAATTCTCACCTTACGGACAGTTTACAGAGAGTTTCTCTTTCCCTGTAAGTTCCAGTTTTGTGTTTAAGGGCAGACAAAAAAATCACTCCAGAGCTAGCAAAGTAATATCAGAGAACTCTCAAGCAAGGCCGATAAACATGTGAAAAAAAGTTTTGCATCATTGTGACTTACCAGGGAAATAAAAGTAAAATCACAAAGGAACCCTCCATGTGACCTCTGATGGCAGAAGTGGGCAGGACCGGCACAGTGCCAGGTGCCGGTGAGTTGGCAGTTCCTTACAGAGTTAGACATCCACCTGCACTGTGGAGCAGCAACGTCCTCCGGGATGGATACCCAGGAGGATGAACACGTGTGCTTTGTGAATTGTGAGTATGAGAGTGTCCGCCAGATTCGTTCATCACAGCCATAGAGCTGCAGCACCAAATGCCCATGGAAAACAGAGGGGCTGAGTTGCAGCCATTCACACAGCAAAGCGCTACACATGATGAGAAGAACAGGGAGCGGCAGCGATACAGACGAGCCTCGCAGAGACGTGGCGCTAGAAGCCAGATGCAGGGGAATGCGTGGCTATCCCAGTCTTCTGTCACTCCTGACCCACGGCCACCAGCTTGGCAGCCCGCAGCGGCATGCATGAGCTCGCACGCGCCTGTGTGTCGGAGCCCCGGCGTGTCTTAGCTGTGTCCTCTGCCCAGGGTCCCACAAGTGAGGAGTTGAAACTATACCACCCCGGCTGTTGACTATTATGAATTAAAGGCACTTGAAAAACAGGAGATGCAAAGAGATTGTTCTGGCCTCTTTTCTGTTTCCTAAAAGCAGGGAGGAAATCCCTGTGTGCAGGCCGCCCTCCAGTACTAGGAGAGGCAACGTTCTCATCTCCTAGGAGAGAGCCTGCGACCCAGAGTGGGCTGCTGCTCAGACCTTGTCAGAATAACTCTCAGCTTTTAAGCCTCCCCACATAACTTAGTCACTTCTTCACAACTGAATACTCTGTCTAACTCTAACTGCTTCTTTGGGTCATCATTTCCTTATAAGGGCTCCTGTGCCACATAAAACTCATATTATGCTTCTCTCCTGTTAACCTGTATTAACGTCAGTTTAATACTTGGACCCAGCCGGGACCCTAAGAGCAAGGTGGGATTTCTGTGTCCCCACGCAAGGCTGCAGTTAAGGTGTGGCCAGACTCCGTTGACAAGAAATTCAAGGACCAAAGATGGACATAACCCACTTATGGTGACGGGAGTCAGGCTGGTGGTTCTGGGGTGTTGGGGGGCGGTTATCAACGGGAGGGCATAGGAAGGAGACTTTGCTTCTGGGTGGTTGCACATGTACGAGCAGATGTGTGTAAGTGTAAAACTGCATTGAGCTGTATGTGTAAGGATTGTGCACTTTATCGTGTGTGACTGAAGTAAAAATAAAGAAGGTGGGAAGAGAAAGGACAGGAGGAAGGAAGGAAGGAAGGGACGGTAGGTGGGAGGGAGGAGACGCAGAGAGGGATCTGGAGGTAATTTGTACCTCAAGATCTTCAAAAGTCTATTGGTTAGAGGAAGAAAGTGTGGTGGGGGGGACCACACAAGGTTCGGGGCAGCGTGTGCAGTTTGTGTCTTTTGAGAAAACAGAGAGGTGGGTATTGCTGGGTGTCTGCGTGTTCCTAGCAGCGCATGACTCTCCGCAAGGATGCGGGGCAGGGGCTGGAGAGAAACTGGCTTTTTACTGTGTGTCCTTTTATGCACTCCTTGGATTTTTTCTTTTTACCATGACCATATATTTTAATCATGAAAACATCTGTTTAAGAAAAAGGCCAGACAATGGGAGGGTAGAAGGGTTCTGGAGGTGGCAGCAGTGGCGGCACCAGAGCAAGCGTCCCCGTGCCACCCCCACCTCACCGTGTGCACTGAGAGGTGAGCACAGCTGGTGGGAGTGAGAGGAACTTCTGTCATCTGCTCCAGGGTGGGAACGTCGCCTGTATTTTCTTCACAGTGGCCACAGCAAAGGGGCAGCAAAGGGGCAGCAAAGGGTCAGCCACTGGGACAGCAGGTAGGGAGAGCACACCTGAGAATGCACACAGAGGAAGGTGAAACCAACAAGTGATCCCTGGACTTCCAGTCAAGATGGCGGAATGGACGGTCCCCAGCGTCACTCTCTCCCACAAATCCACCAATTTACAACTATAAAAGAGCAACGACAGCCAAGCTGGGGCTGCTAGAGCTCAGGGGAAGAGGAAGAGAGACCTACGGAGTGCAGAGAGGCCAGAGAAGCCACGATGAGAGAAAGAAAAACTGCTCTGACCGTTTCGAGCCCCGGCCACTTCAAGGCTGGAGCTGGTGAGCACATGGAGCAGGAGGGGGTAAAAGCCACTGCTGTGCCCTTCAGATGGAGTTGCTTGGAGGCAGCAGGGGAGAAGAGGGCCTTGGTGGCCCCCAGGCAGCAAGACCACTAATAAGGTTCCTATGGACCCACGTGGGAGCAAGGAGCTACAACTGAAAAACAGGCCAGTGAGTCATCACAAGGGACCAGAGCATGGCCTGTCCCATGGGAAGTGTTTGGAGCACAGGCGATGGGGGAGACCGGCCACTGGGGGAACACTAGGGCACAGCAAGGGCAGCTGATCTGCCCCTCAATCAGCACAGGACCACTCAGCAGAGATTGGTTGGGAATATAGAACTGCAAGGGGTACAGTTTGATGAAAAGACTCAGGCCCAGACCAGAGTTTCCGCACAACCCAGGTGTACCGGACCTCATGAGACCCAGAAATACCTACAAAGTCAACTATTAAAACCTGAGCGGCACAAAAAGCCTTCCCCAGGGAATCAGCAGCAAAGCAGCAATTTAGCTCAACCACAGAGCTCAAGTACTGGTCCCCGCAGGAAGTTCCCTCATTTTAGAAGTAAGCAAAGGCCAAAAAGTTACTTCCAGCACAGGGTTTAAGTGGGGGGAACAGGAAATAACCCAACACAGAACTGAAAGAAAAAACAAAGTACCCGCAACCAGAGACAAAGTTTGATATTAACTAGTAAAGATCTCATTTCACCAAAGAACAGCCATAATACCTAGAAGGACCAGAAGTCTCCTGCGCTACCAAGCTAGAAAGCAGAGAGGGCTGGGTGCCTCAGTCATTCCCCTGATACGCACAACCAGTCCCGAGGGTGGGGGCCTCGGCCACAGCCCCGAACAAGTGCAACCATCCCAGTGATGACCACCAAGCTGCCATAGGAAGTGCCCCAGGCTCATCCCATTTCTTTCCCCTTTTTCCTCTCCCCCTCCCTCCCAACTACTCCACAACAATATCCTAGAATGTAAAAAAATAATATTAATAAAATAAAAAAGCAATTAAAGAAATGATACCTGGTGACATTACTGGAGCCCCTGGATCCAGCTGTGCCTGAAGCCACATGTGCCTTTCAGAGAGTCAGTGCATGTGCCTTTGGATGAGCAGAGCTGGGTTTTGTCAAGGCTGGATGTCAGCCAGGCTGCACCTGCACTGTCCTGTCTATTGCTTATGTCTGTTGTCCACTCCAATGGGCTGTTAAATATTTTGAATGTCATTTTGGTGTTTGTCCCTTGAACCAAAAAATCCTTGCCTGCCCTGGTGGGGGTTTCCAGCACATGGGGCTTGGGGCTAGGTGTGTGTTTAGGTCCCAGTCCCTATCCTGCCCTGCCCTGCTGCTCCCTCCTCCCTGGGCCCGTGCCCTCCCTCGGGGCTGGCACCTGGCACAGTAGGTGCCCAGGAAGATGGGCTGTGTGGCTGGCTATGGCTGTACCTGTTAGGGGCTCGGGAGGGATGGGCTGGTCCCTCCTCACACATTCCCTGTGGAGCCCAGCCCAAGCTGGGCCCAGAAGCCGATGGTGGTGTCATGTGGTGAGGTGCAGGGTCCACGAGTCCAGGGCTGCCCCGGGCGAGGTGGGCAGGTGCTTCCGGGCAGACTTCCCAGAAGAGGAGCCTAGGCCAGGGCTGGAGGTAAGGTCAGCAGGGTGACCTCAGGGAAGGAAGTGGACCCAGAACAGAGAGAACAAGTATGACATGCACAGCTCATGGTTAACAAGGGAAATCACAAAGACCCCTGCCACCTGTGACAAAGCATGGGTGGCAGGAAGAGATGCCCCCACTCTGCAGTTCAACACCCGGCCCTGCCAGCCTCTTTTCCTGCCCCACCCCCATGCTCCATCAGGGGGGTCATGACGTGTAGTGGCCCAAAGCAGCTTGCTCATCATGTCTCTTTACTTCCTCATGCCTGAGTTTCCCCTTCTGTGAATGGTGAATGAGGTGCCTCAGAGCGAGATCAGCCCTTCACGGTGGCCCCAGAGCCACACAACTTTCCCCGTGATCCTGCAAGGGCACTGAGGTTGGTGTCTGTAGGGGAGCCCAAGAGGGACTGGCCCCCGTGTTTCTGCACTCGAAACCTGTGCTCTTTTGGATGGACGGAGCTCCCGGCTATCACGGTGGCCATTCCTTCCCAGGGAGAGTTTGCCCAGGAGGGGCAGTGCAGGGGGAGACAGGGAGTTAGAAAAGACACCCCAGAAATCCCAACTTCCTTCTTCATCCCCACTCCACCCTTGAACCCAACCAAACCAGTAGTGCAGGCAGCAGCCAGCCACAGAAAGGTGGGCTTGGGGCCAGGAGCTCTCTGCAGGTGGGTCTGAGATCCAGACCCCAAGAGTCCCGCCTGCCTGCCAGGTGGCAGATCGTGTTTTCTGTCTACACTGCCTGACCCCCAGGCAGTGAGGTTGTGTTTGCTCCCCAGCTCTCTCCCTCTCCCTGACCCGCTTTCTGGCCTTGGGAGCTCTGAGCTGGTTTGTAGGAAGTCCAGCTGCCCTGAAGCCAGTGTGCTGGAGAGCCTGTGGAAAGGCCACATGGAGGCGGAGAGCAGTGCCCAAGGCACACTAGTCCCCAGAGAGTCTCCCCAGCCCAGGCACCAATACGCAGGTGACAAGCAGGTCCCCGCTGAGGCCTCAGACACTGTGGGGCAGAGACTAGCCTTTCTTATGGTGCCCTCTGAACCCCCACAGAAGCCACGAGAGATGAGGAGCAACTGCTGCTTAGCCATTGCATTTTAGGGTGGTTGGTTCTGCAGCACTGGATAGCGAAAACACCCCATAACCCCCCACAGTCACCTCACCTTCTGTCAGGAACTGCACACATTACAGGACATGTTACGGGGTTCCTGCCTTCGGGGGGCTTCCATCTGGGGTGATGGACGATAAACAGCTAAATGGACAGGGAAACGCCAGGGGATCCATGTCACAGTGAACCTAAGTGGGGGATTCAAGTGGTGCATCTCACACTGGTCACAGGCGCTCTGAGGACGTGGGGCAGCTCTGAGGCTGGCAGGATGAGGGGACGGCCCAGATCCCCCCAGCCCCCTGGGGCTCCACAGGGCAGAACCCCCGCAGCAGAGCTGGGCCGGGTGCAAAGGCAACAGCTCAGGTATTTTTTTTTTTTAACTTTTTACTTGGAAATAATTATAACCTGTAACAACAACAGATTCACAGGGAATTGGAAAGAGTAGATATCTGGGTACCCTTCACTCAGTTTCATGTGGTTACACCCTGCATAACTACAGCACAACATCACAACCAGGACACTGATGTTGGTGCAATGAGTGTGTCAGTTCTGTGTCATTTCATCATGTGTGTCCATCCGTGTAACCATCACCAAGATCAAGATATCAAATGGTTCTCTCATCCCAAAGAGCCCCTTGTGCTGCCCCATCATCCCTTACCTGGTAACTCATAATGTTCTCCTTTTCTAAATTTTGTCATTTCAAAAAAGTTACATAAATGGAATCCTACCATTCATGTTTTCTGTAATTATTGATATTAATATGGCTCATCTGCCATTTTATTTTTTGCTTTGTTCTCGTTTATTTTTGTGTGGTTTCGCTCTCTTCTTTCTTCTCCCCGTGGTTTACTTGACCATGTTTTAGCACTGTCTTCTGGCTTACCTGGTGTTTTCAGTGCATCTCTCTGTACAGATTCCTAGCAGTTGCTCTACCATGCTGCACATGCATACTTACCACAGTCCACCACTGTCCATGTTCTACCAACTCAGGTGGCTTGTAGAAACCTTCTCTCTCTTTATGTCTTTCCCCCTCCCTTCTTTATAATATAATTTATCTTAAATTATATTATAAAGACATCAGGCAATGTTACAATTTTTGCTTCAACCATCAAATGTAATTTAGAAGCCTGAAGAGATGGGTCTATTGTATTCACCCTTAGTTTTGCTCTTTCCGTGATTCTTTCTTCCTGATGTCCCAAGATGCCTTTTTAAATCATTTTCTTTTTGTATAGAGAACACACTTTGGCCATTCTTTCAGATGGCCTGCTGGGGACAAACTCTTTTACTTTTCCTTCACCTGAGAAGGTCTCCATTGCCCCTCATTCCTGAAGGATAGTTTCACTGGGTATAGAATTCATGATTGACAGTTCTTTTCTTTCAGCACTTAAGAATGTTGTTCCTCTTCTTTCTGGCCTCCCTGGTTTCTGATGGGAAATCCACATTATTTTGAATTGTTTTCTCTCACAGGGAAAGTGATATTTCTTCACGGTTGCTTTCAAGATTTTTTCTTTTTCAGTTTTTAGAGGTTTGACTATAATGTCTTGATGTGGATTTCTTTAGGTTTATACTGTTTGAGATTCATTCAGCTTTTTGAATTGGTAGGTTTATGTCTTTTCCTGCATTTAGGGAATTTTCAGTCATTATTTCTTTGAATGCTTTTCAGCTTTGCCCTCTTGCTCCTATCATTCTGGCACTTTGATGACATGAATGTTAGGTCTTTTTTTATGTCCCAGTGTTTCCTGGGGCTCTGTTCCTCCCACCCCACCCCCATTCTATTTTCTCTGTTTTTCAGAGTGGGTAATTTCTCCTATTCTATCTTCAGGTTCACTAGGTGTTTCCTCTTCCCCTTTGTTCTGTTGTAGAGACATCCATTGCAATTATTTATTCCAATAATGTTTTTTTAAAAAACCTCTGAAATGTCCATTTGGTTCTTCTTTATAACTTCTATTTCCTTTCTGAGACTTTCTGTATTTTCATTTATTTCAAGCATGTTTATAACTGCTCATTGAAGCATCTTTTATGATGGCTGCTTTAAAATCCTTGTCAGATAATCTAACATTTGTGCTATCTCAATACTGGCGTCTGTTGATTGTATTTTCTCATACAAGTTGAAATTTCCCTGGTTTTTGCTATGACAGGTGATTTTTTTATTAGATCTTGAACATGTGGAGCATTGTATGTTGAGACCCCAGATCACATTTCAATCTTCTGTTTCACAACTGGCCTCTCCTGCCCCATACTGGTGGTCACAGAAGAGTTCTGCCCCATCTCTATCAGGAGCAGGGAGGGAAGTCCAGCCTCCCCATATCAGCCCAGGAATTCTTAGCACAAGGAGAAAATGTGGGCTGCTTCCCCCATCTCCAGGCGAGCCAGGAGGCTGGTCTCTTGCTGCTCTGATTCTTGGGGCTGCACAGGCAGGGCTGCTTGGCCTTGCAGAGGGGTGTTGAGGATGGCTTATCTAGAGTCTGTGGCCCTGGAGGGGGCTCCCATGCTGGGGATGTCAGCGGTGACCTGGCTGTGAGCCAGGGTGATGAGCATTGCTCTGGGCAGGTGTGTGCCATGTGCAAGCTGGACTGCGCCAGGGATCACACACCGGAGGCCTGCTGGCCAGGCTCTTCTCACCCGTGTGTCTTGTTCATGTAACGCTCTCCCAGTGACTCATTGATGCTTTGCACAGAGCAGCTGCCCTCCAGCTCCCTGCTGGCTTCAGCCCCAACCAGCTCTACACTAGGCCAGTCGCACTATTCACCTCCTCAGCCACTTGGCCCCTGAAGTCATCTGAGTTTGCAACCCTAGGACAAGGCAATGACAAGTCCTTCCAGTGCTTCTGGGGAGTATGTGTGGGCGTGTGGGCACTCTGCTACTGCGTCTTTTGTGCAGTGTAGCATTGACAGTGACCTCTTGTGTCTCCAAGGCGGAGGGTAGAAGGGTGACAGATAGGAGCCCAGACTGGTCAAAGCTGGCACAAAGAGGGACAGGAAGCCGAGGAAGGCTCATGGAGTGAAGAGGGGGCTGTAGTCAGGGAAGCTTCCTGGAGAAGGGAAGGAGGAGCTTGGGTCTTGAAAGATGAAAGCTGGAGGTGGGAGCACTCCTGGTCAGGGGACATGGCATGGGGAAAGAGCGGAGGTGTCTTTGGAGCAAGAATTCAGTATGGCAAGAGCATGCAGGGAGAGAAGCAGTTAGGAGGTGGTGGCCTGTTGGCACCATGGGGCCCTGAACGGGGGCATCCCCATGCTGCCCCACTGGCCACATGGCAGAGCATGGGGGTTAAGGCGGCCTCTGCAGAGCCATGACACCGGCGCTGAAAACAGCTCTGCCACTGCCCAGCTGTGGCCTTGGGCAGGTCACTTCATCCCGGGGCTGCTGCGTCCACACGTGTAGAGTGGGGACAGCAATATACCCACCTCACAGAGGAGTTCATGTGGTTAGCACGCAGACTGCACCTTGTGCGTGCTGAGCGCTTCGTTGAGCTGGGTGTGTGGGAGGGTGGACAGCGGGCACTGTGCCGGCTGCGGAGGGAGCATGCTGGGGGTGCAGGGGCATCTGGGGCACTTGGCCTCCCCTGCATCTAGGCCCGCTTGTTTTGAGAACCGCATCTGAGTTTTTTGGGGGAAAGCCACCTCCCTGATCCCACCCCCTAGCCCGGAGAGGTCCCGGATCCCTGCCCTGGCCACGGTGACTGGTCCCAGGAGGCTGCGCAACAGCCTAGTTCACTGAGGCTCCATTCTGGGAATTCTCCTCGACCTATGGGGAAAGAAAAGCTCAGAGCTGCTGAGGCCCCAGACGCAGAAGGCCTGCATGGGCATGAACCCAGCCAGTGGCCAGCACAGCCCACGGATGGTGAGAGGGCTCCAGGGCCCAGTGGCAATGCTGTGTCTAGGACCCTGCCTGTCTGACTCTCTGCTCATCTGAGCCAAAAAATGCCCTCAAGCCTAAGCCCTGTTGAGTTTCCATTTCCCGTCACTTGCAGCCAACAGTGCCTGACTGACGTGGTGAAGGTGGGGAGGGCAGACAGTGGAAGAGGCTTTTCGTTAGGGCCCGCACCCAGGCTGAGCCCTTCTCCTACTGGGGGAGGACCAGGCAAAGCCTTGGAGTTTGAGGATGGGGTCTGTGAGCACCCCCATTGGCATCACCTCTGGCCCCTGGGACAGTTTCTCCCTCCACTGGCCCCCTGGTGCCCTCTGTGCCAGCAGCTCCTGTGGGCTTTGGCTCACAGCATGTCCCCACAGGGTCATGTGAGGGGGAGCCGGGATGACCGTGGCACTCCACGCTGAGGGCCTGGCCAGGGCACATGCTTGCTGGATGCCAAGGAGCTCCCAGGGAGCACTGCTAGTGCCAAGCCACAGGCACGGTGACAACAAAGTGCACAAGCCCTGATCCCATAAGCAGGGAGGCTGAGGGACCTGGCGGTGACGGTGGAGTGGTGATGCGGGAGGCTGAGGCAGGGCCACCCCATGGTCTCCCCAAAGAGAGGATGGATAGAAGTGTTGCAGACAGAGGGGGAGGGAGAGCTTGGTGTGCTGGAGGGACAGGGAGGCTGGCGTGTGTGTGTGTGTGTGTGTGTGTGTGTGTGTGTGTGTGTGAGCTTGCATGTGTGTGTGTGTGTGTGCGCATGTGCATGTGTGTGCTTACATGTGTGAGAGTGCGGAGGCATTTTGTGTGTTAAAGGCAGCCACTGGAGGGTCTGAGGAGGGCAGGATCCCCACCCACTGTCCTCTCTCTGGGCCGCAGTGTGGAGAGCTGAGTGGGGAGGGGTGGGTGGAGATGGTGACCAAGAGTGGCCTCTGTGTCCTCCGGCTGGAGGTGACAGGGGTGGGGGAGATGAGAAATGGGTGGGACAGGAATACTTGAGAGTGGTGGTGCCCAGTTCTGATGTGGGGTGAGGGACAGGAGGAGCCAGGAGCCCCCAGCATTGAGCCTGGTGTCCAGGGATCAGAGGGCCATCCCCGGGGGCCTGGGGCCTGGACCCTCCCTGCTCCTCCTGGGATCCTCCCCACTCAGCAGCAGGGGGACTGCTTCCAGGAGGGAGGAAGGCCGTGAGCCACTTTTGCAGAGAGTGCCGAGTCATATGAATGCAGACATGGCCCTTGGAGCTGCTCCAGTGGCAGGAATACAGGAAGGCACCAAAACAACCTCCTCTGCAGATGCCCCTAAAGGGGACCATGTTGCTAGGAATCCTCCTGAACCTCCACAAACTCCCCTGCCCTCTGAATGGCATCAGAGAACCCAGTGGGAGGAGCCCAGCAGCGCGCTGGCTCACTTCCCTGCTGTCACATGGGGCCAGGGGCCCATGGCATGGGTTCCAATCTCAGTTCCAGCTGTCACAGCTGCTCACCTCTGACTCCCCTTCTGCTGTGGTCCCTCTCCAGGAGCAGTGTCAGGGCCCGCAGAGGTTGCCGAAGAGCTTAGCACTGAGCCAGAGGGCGAGTGCTGCTGAGGTCAGGCATGCAAGGACCTGCACCTGCAGTGCACCAGTGGCGTTTGCATTTGCATTTTCTTGCCAAAGCCTGCTGGCTGGGTCTCCTCATCTTCCTGTTGGGTTGTAGTCTTTTCCTTGTTGATTCTTGGGAGCTTTTTATATATTCTGCACTCACTGTCTTTGTCAATTATATGCATTGTAAGATGTTTCCCTAGATCCTGGCTTGTCTTATCTCCTTTTTTGTAACTTTAATGAACAAAAATAACTGATTTCAATATAGTTAAGTTGATCCATATTTTCCATTGTTTATTTATCTTAAACATCTTGTTTAAGATGCTAGGGAGAGGCCCTAGCCCCAGGTCACAAAGGTAATCTGCTCTGCTGTCCTCTGAAAGTCTCATAGTTTTCTTTATCCCACTGAGGCCTGCTGTCCATCCGGAACTGGTGGCTGTACCTGATATGGGGTAGAGAGAGGTACGTAGTTGGATATTCATTTTGGAAGTTCTTAAATTTTTTTCCTTGGCAGCTGGCTGGTATGGAGATCTGAACCCTTGACCTTGGTGTTACAAGGCTGTACTCCGGCCATGTGAGCTAACTGGCCAGCCCATCATTTTTATGTTCTGGCCACTGTTGACTGGGGAATGGACAGAAAGGTGTTACCAAGTACAAGCAGGGAGAGCAGAGAGGAGGGGCTGCTTCCTGAGAAGACCAGAGTGGGGATGTGGGGATCAGGTAGAGCCCACGGGCTGGGCGACATGGGGGCTGGGGGAGGCAGGGGCTGGTCCGGGAGAGCACTGTGTGCCTAGTTGTGCGACCTCGGTGATGTGGTGTACTTTGCAGAGATGGGAAGAATGGGGGGGGGCGGGGCCTGCCAAGTCAACAATGAACTTGGTTCTAGCCACTCAGAGTCCAGCGACCCCCACCGCAAGCTTCCCCAGAAGATGGCTGCAGAGCAGGGGCTGGGCCTCAAAGGAGAGGCCTGGGCTCTCTTGGGCACTCAGGGAGTGCCTGCCTCAGCAGTCTTGTGGAGGACAGGTTGGCAAAGGAGATGGGGCAGGATTAAGCAGAGAGCTGAGGACAGCCCTGGGACAGGTGAGCAGGGACGACACGGGAAGACTTGGATGACAGTTTCCGAGGCCCACTGTGGCCTTCACACGCACTGTCTCCTTGCCACAGCCTTGCAGATGGGTCTCTCAGTTCCCCTTCATGGATGAGGGAAGCGAGGCTCAGAGAGCAGATAGGACTTGCTCCACATTAACCGGCCATGGCATATCCGCACCCATGTGTGCGTAACTCAGAAGTCCATGAGAAAGGAAGGGTCTCGGTGGTGTCTGCCAGGGTAGCAGAGTGGCTGGGTCGAGACCACAGACTCTGGAGCTACACTGTGGGGCTGGCCTCCCAGCTCTGCCACCTACCAGCTGGGGAACTTGGGCAAGCCACTTCACCTCTCCAGCCCCAGTTAACCCATCTGTAAAATGTAACAGAGCCTTGTGTCACATCAGCATTACGTTAATGCTTCTTCAGTAAAACTGTAAGTATAACTTTAGAAAAGATGTTCATCCTCATTCAGGAACGTGCAAATTAAAACCACAATTAAAAACCAGTTCATACCACCAGACCCCCAAAGACTCAGAGTGCCAAGTGCTGGCCACCTGATGGCAGGGTCTGGGCACATGGGTGGGGACGTCGCTTGGGAAAACTGTCCTGAGGGTCCACTAGAACTAAACATGCACGTCCCCCAGACCCTGCAGTCCACCGTGGGTCTAAACGTGCCCACCAGGAGAGATGCGCAGGACGCTCATCACACCTTTGTCCCTATGGCCCCAAAGGAGGGACAGTCCTGCGTCCATCGCCGAGAATGCATGGTCAGTGAGTGGCACGATGCGGTGGAGCCCTAGGACACCCCGCCCACCAGCAGCTGCACACGAGTCCCTCACTAGGCGCGGAGAGAAGCACACGTGTGTGATCCCATTTCTTCAAAGTCCCAGAACAAGTCACAGAGAACCACAGCCGTTCTGGGACACAAAGGTCACACCCACAGGAGAGCCAGGAAGAGAGGGACACAAAGCGGTGGGGGCTGCCCCTGGGGAGGGAGCCCCAGCCCTGGCGGTCCCCACCTCCTCTGTCTGAACCGCACAGCGGGGCTGCAAAGGCGGCCTGTGCGCTCCGGCGCAGGCCCTCTGTCCCTTCGCTTCTGCGCCGGGGCCGCCCGGCCTCTGGCTGCTCTGGGACGCACGGGCCACTGCGCGTGCTGCAAGGCACCGTGTCCGCCACAGACCCACGGGCACATGGGAACGCCCCGGGGCCAGGCCTCAGTTTATCCTTCCGTGGACGGAGGCTGTGCTCCTGGCCCGAGCACACAAAGGCCGGGGCCTGCGCAAGAGGACGCGGGTTCTCCCGGGACGCCCCGCCGCGGTCTCCCGGCCGAGCGGTTCAAAGCGGGCGGCAACATCACTCTCTGAAGGCTCCCGTGGGCCCCGGCGGGCGCTCGGTGCGGGGCAGAGCGCCCCCTGCAGGCCTTCGGCGGATCCGCCCCGACCCCGACCCCGCCCCCCGCCCCGCCCCCGAGTTCTGGGCGGCGCATGCGCGTAGCGCGGCGCTCCGCGGGAGGCGAGAGCGCGGCGGGTCCGTATCCGCGCGGCGCTCGCGCCCATTCATGCGGGGCAGCGGCGGCGGCCTCGCAGCGGAGCCCGGCGCGGCGACGGCGGCGGCGGCAGCGGCGGCAGCGGCGGCCTCGGCCTGGGCAGCCTGCGCGGCTCGGGCGGCCCCGCGGCGGGACGGGCGGCGGTGGCGGCGAGGGCGGTGGGGCGCGGCGATGGCCGGCAGCGGGGCACGCCCCGAGGCGGCCGGTGAGTGGGGCGCAACTTTCCCGCGGCGGGCGGGGGATGGGGGACGGGGACCCGGGGCGGCGGCAGCGGGGGTGGCGCGCGTCCGCGGCCGGCGTGTCACTGCGGCTCCGGCCCGGCGCCCGCGTGTGTCCGGGCGCGGCCGCGGCGCCGGGCCACGAGCCGCCGCCCGGCCACGAGCCGCCGCCCCCTGCCCGGCCGGGTGGGAACGGGGCCGCCGCCTGCCGCCGGGCTCCGCTCGGGGCGGCGCGGCCCCTCTTCGGGGGCGGAGAGAAAGTTCGCGGCGGCCTCGGGGCCCAGGTCGGGCCGGGCGGCTGACCGCGGGCTCGGACCTCCGGGCGGGGCCGGCCCGGCCGCCCGGACAGGGCCGCGGGGTCGTGCGGGCTGCGCCGTCGCCGGCCTAGGGCGCGGGGCGGGAGCTGCGCCTGTTCCGGCCGGGCCGCGCCGGGTCCAGCCGGGCCCGCAGGCCGCCGCCGGGCCAGAGGACAGCGCGGCGCCCCCACGACCGCCCGGTCTGCCCCTCGCGGGGCCTCTCCGGGGTCAGCGTGCCCCGCAGGCTGCCGATGGCTGCCCGCGGCCCCGGCCCGGCGTGCGGCGCGGCTGGAGGCGGCCGCGGCGGGGAAGGAGAGCGCGAGCGACCCCAAGGAGGCCCCTGCGCCGCCGCCGGAGCCGGGCTGGGCGGCGAGAGGGGCGCCGAGGGGCCGTTGGAACCCGGGGCTGCCCGGGCTCGTCTGCGGGGTGCCGGCCACGCCCCTTGAAAGGAAGGGGTGTGCTGGGGGAGGGGCGGGCCGGTCTCTGCCCCCCAGCGGGCTCCCCGGGCTGCCCACCTGCTTTCACGCCGAGGCCGCTTCTCAGGGTCGGGCGGTGGGGGGTGGGGCTCAGCCTTTGCTCCCATCCCCCGAGGAGCGCGCCCTAGGTCCGCAGGGCTACTGCTGGTTTGGGGTGTGCGGGAGAGGCCAGGTGCGGCGCCCGGCAATGCCGAGACCCTGCCACCCCTTCAGGAGTGGCAGGCCCCTGGTGGAAGCAGACGCGCGCTCCCGCACTCTGCTTCAGGGCCGGGCTTCCAATCCGTGGGAGGGGGTATGGTGGCCCCAGGAAGAGTGTCAGGCAGAGGGGACCATGTGGGCGGAGGCCTGGGTGTGTGGAAGCGCTGAGGTGTATGCTCTGGGGGTGAAGGACAAACGAGGTGCGCGTGGACACAGCAGATGGCCCTTTGCTGGACTCCTGGGCCCCCCAGGTCATTGCCTGCATTTTTGAGCTCACTGGAATCTTCTTGTGTGTGGAGCAGCTTAGAGCAGCTGGCCAGGAGGAGGGGGCACCCAAGGGACACCCGGGCGGTGAGCACTTTTTCTGAGGAGCAGAATTCCAGGGCCTCCAGATCCTGGTCCGGTTGGACTGGTGGGGAGCAGGGCCGCTTGGTATCACCTGCTGCAACCTCCGCTGAGGGGAGGTGGGGGTGGCAGGAGCAGCCCTCTCCCCAGGTTGCTAATGGGGAGCCACCGAGTGGGATGACAGTGTCTTCCCTGGCCCCCTCTCCCCAGACTGTCCAGCCTCAGGAGGGTCCAGAGAGGAGGGCGGGGGGGGGGGTTCTCTCTCTGTGAAGGCTCTAAGGGCCTTTGTTTCTCAGGGTGAGAAGGAGTCTTGCCGTAGTCCAGGGCTGGTAGAGGAGAAGGGGATGCTACTCTTAGTTCCAGTGGAAGGCCGATCCCATCCTGTTCAGATTCTATCTTTTGGGACATGGCCCCCACCTGCCTGTAGCCTGGTCTCTCTCTCCTTGGCCAGCCCTGTTTGGCACGCCCAGCCCCTGTCCAACTTCTCCCTCCTGGTCTGGCTCTGACTTGGCCCGCACAGCTCTCTGTCCATGCCTGGAAACTGTAGCTCTTTTAACTGGCCCCTCTGCATGTCCAGCAGCTTCACACGCGAGGTCTTCACTCCTGCTGTTCTGCCACCCAGAACATACCCCCCACCCCCCAGCTCCGTGAGCCTGGTCCTTCCAGAACGGGTGGAAAGGTCCACTGGGGGGCCTCCCCAGGCCATAGGGGCCAGCTCTGCTCCCTTGTCCTTCTGCACAGAGCACAGCATCTGTGGTGCAGTGCCACAGCCCAGCATGCCCCTGGCACCCAGGCTCAGCTTTGGAGTGAATGCATCTTTCCTGGGCAGACCTGAGGCTATGGGAATTGAGCCTCAGCAGTTGGCATCCAGTGTTGGGTGTCTGCAGAAGCTTGGGATTTGGTCCCCGCCCTGCCAGGACTAGCTGGGTGACCTTGGGTCTGAGTCTTGAGTTCCATATCTCTAAGGTACAAGAAGTGATCCAAGCATCCTCACTGACCTAGGTTAGAGGGTGGGCATGAGAGACTTTGCCCTGGGCTTGGGACTCCCTCTCCTGGCTGGCAGCCTCGGGTGGGGTGGGGGTGGGGGAGTGGGCCAAGGGCCAGGCTAGAGTTTGGATAGTGGCTTCTTCAGCTGGATTCCTCCTGTTTAATATAAAGAGTAGGGCCCGTAATTGCATTAAGACGTGTATAATTATCCGGAGGAGGGGAGAGCCCAGCCCTGGTAATTGCAGGCCTGCTTTGAACTGGTATAAACGGTGAGTGATTCATGTTTTCTTTGGAGTTCACATGTGCTCAGCCTCAGCCCTGGCCCTGCTGCCACCTCAGGACACTGTTCTTTGGCTTCCTGATCTGCCCTGGGCTCCTGAGTGGGGGATGGTCGGTGGGGGGTGGAGCCCTCCTCTCCTGGCCACCTGGGGAGGGGAGACCCCTATAGCAGGGGTCTTGCAAGGCGGCACAGCCCCGATTCTCCCGCTCTGGGGTCCAGCCAAATCTCCTCACTTACCCAGGCCTCAGTTTCCCCACCTGAGCAGTGGATGTACACTGTGGGTGGGGAGTGCAGGCCTGACTGGCCCCTCTGTTTACCTGTGCATTCATTTGTTCATTCACAGGTATTTACCAAGCCCTCCTGGGTCCCGGCCTTGGCTTTGGGGACGTGGTGGCAAAACACACATTACCAGGCCCAACTCTCACAGCTGCCGTTCCGGTGGGGAAAAGGAAAACAATGAGAAGCAGAACCCGCTAGCACCTGCTAGAGTCCTGTGCCACACGTTAAAGCAGGGTGACCGTGGGAGAATGAGCAGTCAGGGGACACAGCTGGCACATGAGCAGGGGTCGGGGGCAGGGCAGAGCAGCCCCCACAGAGACTGACGGGGCTGTGGCCAGCTTCCTGCCTAGACTTGGCAGAAGGCCTCGGCTTCCCCACCTGTGAAGTGGGGCATCGTGGGAGTGTGAGCCCTTGGGCGTCTGCTGCAGTCAGGGCTCAGCACTGCTGCATGGGGGCTCCAGCCAGGAGGGGGTTGAACAGCCCCCAGCATATCAGGCCAATCCAGGGCATGCCCTGCTGGCGCCAAGAGGAGGCGCCACGACCTTCCTTCTTCCATCCATGGGAGAGGAGCTGTTGTTAACCCCCTTTCACACGTGGGCGAACCGAGGCTGGCAAAGGGGAGTGCCCTTGTCAGGGCCACATGGCTACAGGATGGTGGAATCTGGATTGAACCCAGCACCTGGCTGCCAGCTGCTGGGCTGAGGGGAAGTGAGACTTTTTCAGAGGTGGTAGGGGGCCTCAGCAGGATTCGGGCAGCATTGACCTCACATGCAGGTTAGACAGCTGGCCCAAGCTGCTGCGGTGAGGCCTGCCTCTAGGTCCAGGTAGGATGGACAGGCAGTGTGCAGGAGGTGAGCCCGACCCAGAGAGTGAGGGCAAGTGTCGTGGACGTGCCTGGCCCTGTGGAGTAGACAGTGCTGGGGTGCGGTGGGAGGGGCAGGTCGGTGGTGAGCCTCTGTCCAAGGGGGGCAGGCAGGTCGCATACGGAGTCTGGGTGGAGACAGAGGTGCTGAGGCTGGGGCTCAGGGAGCGCCCACCCCCTTCCCTTTGGAGAAATTCCTCTTTCCTTGGAGTTGGTTGTGAGGTCAGGGTTTGGAGGGAGAAATGAAAGGCAGGGGCTGGGGCGACCAGGGAACCTGGGAGGGGCAGCGTGTGGGCATGTGGGTGGCAGTGCACACAGCTTGGCTTCTGGATCCTTGGAGTGTAGATCTCCGGGTTCAGCAAGGGGTGGGGCCGTGTTAGCCAGTGAGTGGCTCCAGGGCCAGGATGCATCTCACCTGGCTGTGCATCTTGGTGACTTGGTGGGGCTGTCGGGATGTTTGGGGGAGTTCCCACCACGTTGGAGAGTGCTTGGAGGGTGTTATTGGTGGACACCAGCCACACTGGGCCCGAACTGGTTCTGGGGTGCAGAACAAGACCCTGTTCTCATGGGGCATGTGCTCTACTGTGTGAGGACAGGGAGCTTGGCAGAGGCCGGTGGGGTGGGGTGGGGTGGGATGGTGACAAGTGCCAGGGGAAGGGCTACCCTGATGTCATGTGCATTCAGCCTTGGCACACCCCCTGCCTTCTGCCCAGGCCAGCCCTAGGCCAGGGACACATTCCCCAAATCCAGGCCGGGTCACAGGGCAGAGGCCTTCCATCTGGGTGGGGCTCCAGTGGCAGGGCCTGGAGGTGAGCGTGAGCACTGAAGCCCATCCATGTCTAGCTTCCATGGGGTGATGGTGGTGGGGCATGTCCCTAGCAGCCTTGGGCAGAGAAGCTGTCACCCACCTGGGAATGAGGAGCTTGGGGGTCTTACCCCTTAGGGTATGGGTGGCTCTGAGTCAGGTGATGCTCCCAAAGTTGGGGTGGCAGCTAGGGTCCCAGTCTGGACCCCAGGCCGTTGTCAGCTGCCTCCTTGTTCCCACGATGGCAGGGTGTGGCATTGATGGAGTGTCCTGTCGTCAGGCAGGCATTCTGTGCTGCTCGTGATGCCATGGCTGTGTCATGACGATACTTGGTGCACCCTCACCGCTTGCAGTGCCTTAGGTCGGGGAGGTACCCCCTCTTTGTCTCTAGCTCCCAAAGAAGGGGAGTGAGTGTGCACGTTGCTGTGTGCTGGTGTGAGGGCTGTGCCCACACTCATGCACCCTCCCTGCCTGTTCTCCCCCAGGGCTGAGGCTCCCAGCCCCATGATGCTCGCCACTGCAGGACCCGAGCACCCTGGCCCGAGGCCCGAGCCTGCCATGCCACTGCCACCTCTGAGCCCACAGGCACTCCCAGTGCTGTTGCTGCTGCTGCTGATGGGGGGCATGTGGGCGGCTGCGGGCTCACCCAGGACGGGAGGGGGTCTGCAGCCCCCCTTCCGCACCTTTGCAGCCAGTGACTGGGGCCTCACCCACCTGGTGGTCCATGAGCAGACCGGCGAGGTGTATGTGGGTGCAGTGAACCGCATCTACAAGTTGTCTGGGAACCTGACGCTGTTGCGGGCACACGTGACAGGCCCCGTGGAGGACAACGAGAAGTGCTACCCACCACCCAGCGTGCAGTCATGCCCGCATGGCCTGGGCAGCACTGACAACGTCAACAAGCTGCTGCTGCTGGACTACGCCGCCAACCGCCTGCTGGCCTGTGGCAGCGCCTCCCAAGGCATCTGCCAGTTCCTGCGGCTGGACGACCTCTTCAAGCTGGGTGAGCCGCACCACCGCAAGGAGCACTACCTGTCGAGCGTGCGTGAGGCAGGCAGCATGGCAGGTGTGCTCATCGCCGGGCCACCAGGACAGGGCCAGGCCAAGCTCTTCGTGGGCACACCCATTGACGGCAAGTCTGAGTACTTCCCCACGCTGTCCAGCCGTCGGCTCATGGCCAACGAGGAGGACGCCGACATGTTTGGCTTTGTGTACCAGGATGAGTTCGTGTCGTCGCAGCTCAAGATCCCGTCAGACACGCTGTCCAAGTTCCCTGCCTTCGACATCTACTACGTGTACAGCTTCCGCAGCGAGCAGTTTGTCTACTACCTCACCCTGCAGCTGGACACGCAGCTGACCTCGCCCGATGCCGCCCGCGAGCACTTCTTCACCTCCAAGATCGTGCGGCTCTGCGTGGATGACCCCAAGTTCTACTCATACGTGGAGTTCCCCATCGGCTGCGAGCAGGCAGGTGTGGAGTACCGCCTGGTGCAGGATGCCTACCTGAGCCGGCCCGGCCGAGCCCTGGCCCACCAGCTGGGCCTGGCCGAGGACGAGGACGTGTTGTTCACCGTGTTCGCCCAGGGCCAGAAGAACCGCGTGAAACCACCCAAGGAGTCGGTGCTGTGCCTGTTCACTCTCAGGGCCATCAAGGAGAGGATCAAGGAACGCATCCAGTCCTGCTACCGTGGCGAGGGCAAGCTCTCGCTGCCCTGGCTGCTCAACAAGGAGCTGGGCTGCATCAACTCGGTGAGTGGGCAGGGCTGTCCTCATCCCGGGTGCCCGCCGCGTGCCCCGCCCCACTCTCAGCCGCCTCTCCTCGGGCCTTGCAGTGGAGCCTCTCCCCCTTGACACCAGCCAGCCTCTGGCCGTCTCCGGATCCTCACGTTATCGATTGCTTCCCAGTCTGCTCAGCTGGCCCTCCCTTTGCCTCTTAGGTGTGATTGCTTCCTCCTGTCTGAAAGAAAGCCTCCATCTCCACGGTCGCTTTGGTGACCGCCCTCCCCCAACCTCTCCAGAGAGGGGCCACCCTCCTCTGTCCAGCTGTCTCCACGGCTCTCGGGGTGCCTGGTGCAGCGGGCCCTGCCTTCGGGACCATGATGATCATGCTCCCCCTCCCTTCCTCCCTCTAGGCTGCCTTTTTTGGGGCTGAGGGCTGTTGTCTCCCCCCCCCACCCTGAGGCTAGACAAGGGTGCAGGAGAGAAGGGTCACACCCTGGGCACACCTGTCTGGGTCTGGGCAGTCTTGCTGGGCCTTGGTTTCTCTATCTGTCCAATGGGTACAGGAATTCCTAATACCCAGAATTGTATTATCTGTGTCTGGGGCTGTGTGTTCGCCTCCGGAGGACCTTCTGTGAGCCCCTGCCCCCTCTAGACCTCCTCCCCAGCTAGCGGGTTTGGACTTGGCCCAGCTGGGAGGCCCCCATTCTCAGAGAGCACTGGTGGCACAGCTCTCACCCTGACCCTTCTCACAGCCCCTGCAGATCGACGACGACTTCTGCGGGCAGGACTTCAACCAGCCGCTGGGGGGCACGGTCACCATTGAGGGCATGCCCCTGTTCGTGGACAAGGATGACGGCCTGACTGCCGTGGCTGCCTACGACTACCGGGGCCGCACTGTGGTGTTTGCTGGCACGCGCAGTGGCCGCATCCGCAAGGTCAGGGGGGTGGGCTTGGGGTAGGTAAAGGGCAGATGGAGCCCTGGGGCGGCAGCGTGAGCAAAGGCCCTATTTGAGGCAGAGGAGACAGCACTGCTCTGTGACTCGGGAAGCTGAAGTCTAGTGTATGAGAGTGGGGGCCTTACCCTGTGCCAGCACAGTGACCTCGAGGGTACAGCTTGCGGGCACCTCTGAAGGTCCTGATCTCCTCGCCTGTCTGCCATGTACGATGGCCCTGGTCTGGTGTCTGGGGGTCTGACTGACCTCAGTTGCACTAAGCAAGGAGCTGGCCTTGTCTCCGTGGAGCAGGATGCCAAGGCCAGGCCAGGCCAGTTCTCCAAGGGCACATGGTGACCTCGAGGAAGGCTGTGTAGGAGGTGGCAGCAGGGCAGCTTGCACGGTCCCCTCCCCTCTGGGTCCCTGCTCTGGCCCTGTGAGATCCAGTGTCTGCTGAGGCAGCACTCCACTGTGGCAGGCGGCCTCCACCCTGCCCTGCGTGAGACAGCAAGGCCAAGGGCAGGCCAAGGGTGAGCCCCACCTCCACCGTGCCACTGGCAGGTGCTGCAGGAACGGGTGGCTGTGGATGACCCAGGGCCAACTCAGGGCTGCCGCCCTAGCCCTCGGGGTGAGGGGTGGGTGCTGTGGGGCCGGCTTGTCTGGTCTCCTAGCTGTTCCTTATCCTCCTGGGGACGTTGGGCTATGCAGAGCTGGGTGCGGAGCTGGGTCGGGAGGCTTCCTGGAGGGGGTGGGTGGAAGAGCTGCCTTTTGGAGGGATGGGCACTGTAGGGACAGGGTGGGGACTGGGCCAGGGCTGGGCGGGCCTGGTGTGGAGGGTACTCCTGGGGACACTGAAGGGTGGGGTGTCCAGGGACAGTGAGGCTTTGCTGGCAGGTATGTGAAAGGGTCTTTCCATCTCTTGCCCTGGGAACCCTGTCCCACCACTCACTGGCTCTGTGATCTCTGGGAAGGGACCCCCTGCCCCCCGCCTCATCTTCTCCATCTGTGAAATGATCCTCCATGTCCAGGCTCTGGGCTGGGGTGGCTGTGGGGCCGCTGGTGATCTTTGGGCCAGTATGGACTCAGTTGCTGACTGAAGGCCTGCCAGGGTGGGGAGTGCCCTGGTGTCCTGTTGGGTGCTTCACGGCTGAGCTCCTATGGGGACAGGTGGCAGGTCAGCTCAGACCCACCCTGGTGCCCTGCACACAAGCCCTGTACTGTTGGAGCTGGGTCCTCTGATGTGCTCCTGCCCTGGCCCCTTGTGGGGTACTGCCTGAGGCAGCAGTGTGTACCCCCACATCTTGTATGGGGTATGTTGGAAGCTGGGGTGCAGTCAGCTTGGAGACACTCCCGTGGGGCATCCCAGAGTCTCTCCCCAGCTGGAGATGTCTGTTAGGGTTGGGAGTGTTGCCTTTGCTGGTGGGTGGGCTGAGGGAGTGTAGCGGCTGGAGAACGGTTGCTGGAGGCCTGCCTCCCCTGCTGCCTCCTGCACCAACCCACACTCCTGTGCCCAGGAGCACCATGTGGGGGGCTTTGCTGGGGGGAGGGGCAGGACACAGCCATTCCCCTGAGTCTTAGTTGGCCCAGCTCCCCTCCCTCCCCACCCGAGGCACATAGCAGGGACACTGAAGCGTAGGGTGTGGAACTGTATGGCTGGGCTTGGGCCCGTATATGAGAAGAGGCTGCATCAGGCCTGGGGCCGCTCCAGCCTGAGGTTCCCTCATGCCTCCCTCTCCCTGGCCCTCTCCCCAGCCCTCTCCTTCCAGTCCCAGGGAAGGAGGGTCAGTGGGCAGGTAGGGGTTGGAGCTGTCCTCTGCACCCTGGGCCAGGCCCCTTCTCAAGACCTGGAATACTTGGTGTTTGGACAGTTGCTGGATAGTGCAGCGGTTGTCCTCCATGCCTGCGGGTGGCCTCTCCCACCCCTGTGTCATGCAGCTGGCCGAGCTCCACACGGGCCTCAGCTCCCCTTTGCTGACTGTGTGACCACCAGGAAGCTGTCAAGCTTCTCTGAGCACCGCCCAAGGCTGACATGCTTCTGCTTCATCGAGGGAGTGCCACGGGTGTTCACCATGTGCCAGAGCCTCGCAGAGGCCTCACAAGAGCCCCATCGTCCACCTGACAGGTGGAGACACCGAGGCACAAGCGGTCCCCGCATATGCTCTTGGTTGCTGGCTCCAAGGTTGTCACTCTTTCCTCCCTTACAGAAGGAGCTATGGTCCTTGGAGGTAGGAGCTGGGCGCCTGGGCAGAGTTCTCAGAGAGCTGGGCCAACACTTCAGTGACCCCTCCCTGTCTGAGGGAGCCTGGGTCGGGGGCAGCCACTCCTAAAGGAGCCCCCTCCTCCACCCGCTCTGTCTTGCACTGCTGGCCTGCAGGGTCTTTCTCCAGCCCCGGGACCTGGCAGTGGCTCAAACTGCTGTGGGTGGTGTTTGAGAATGGGGCAGCCACCCGACGTCATCTCCTTACTGTTCCCTATTCCTGCAGTGCCTTCAGGTCCAGCCTCCCACCATGGGGTGCATCTGCCGGGGGCGCCCTGGCCTGGGCGGGGGTGGGAAGAGGGGCTGTGAGGAGGGGCCCCCCTCGCTTGTTGCTGGCCCGGTGTCGGGTCCGCCTCTGCCTGCCGTGGCTCTGAAACCCCCCCGTGGTTCCCAGCACAAAGCCTCTGGACTTGACCCACTGTGAAGGACACCTGCTCACTGCCAGCTGCACAGGACCCTCCTTGGCCAGGGCCTGGTCTGCGGGCAGCACACTTCCCACTTGCCCGTCTCTCCAGTGTTGTGCCGACCTGGCCCAGGTGTGCGGTGGCTGTGGCCCAGGGTCCAGAGCCAGGTCCAAGAGGCCCTCCCTGCTGGGCAGCTCCACCACATCCTGTTCCCTGGTCTTTGGGGAGGGGTCGGGCCTGGGGGCCTCCTCCTCCTAGTTACACAGAGGCTCCCCCTGCCCTTTCTCCATGCTGCCTGCGGAGCCTGGACCCTGGGGACCCCTGCTCACTGCCCGACCCAGGGGTGGGCCTGCCATACCAGCCTTACTGTCTTTCCCAGGCCTGCTTCTTCCCGGCTTTAAAAAGCGTCTGGGGAGCTCCAGGGACTTGGCTGGCCCCAGGCCAGGCCCTGCCAAACGTGGTGTTGTGTAAAACTGTAGCCAATTAATTCAAGACCTGCCAACTTGAGCTGCTCAGGCTTGCTGGGGTGCTCCCTGCTTCCCCCTTCCTTCCCCAGAGCCCCACTGCCACCTGTCCCCTCCCTCTACAGAGGCAGCCTCCTCCTGGGCATCCCCCCTGGAGCCCCATCCCTGTACGTAGTCCTTCTCCATGGCTTCTGGGGACCCCAGGCCCTAGCAGGAGTTCCCAAGGGCAGCCCCTGGTTTGAGCGCTGTGGAGTCAGCACAGGCTTCCCAGTGGGTAGGGAGAGAATGGGCCCTGGATTCCTGCAGAGCGGGTGCCCCCAACAAGAAAGCAAAGATGGTGAGAGTCCTTGCCCTGCGGGCTAGATGAGGGACACCTCAGACCAGCCCCACCCTGGTCCTGTTGCTACTGCGGGGCCTAAGAGGCTAGGCCCGCATAAGGCCCAGCCCTGCCCACTCTGGTGACCATGGGCAGGTGAATGTCGGTCCCATCTGCCCGAGCATCCGGTTTTTCAAGAGAATCTGGAAATCCATATTTTGTGTGAGATTGATTGTTAAAAGCTGACAACTAATGCAGGTTTTTAAGTGTTATGGGCCAACTCAAGCGTGCCCGTGGGCCAGCAGTTTGTGGCCCAGGGACCTGCACTATGGAATTAAATAACTTAGGGAAGAGGCATTGCGAGAGTCTGCGGGATGCCAGTCCTCAGGGTGGGGCCCAAGGGACAGTGCCCACCTGGGCTCTGGGCCCCTCCTGGGCCTTGGCTTCCTTCCCTAGACGCTGGGTGCGCCAGGACTCCCTGGAAGCTGTGGGAGGCTGAGGCAGGTTGGCGTGCCTTCCTGTGCAGGGCCCCTGCAGAGATCCCCTGAATGGGGGCGGAGGCTGCAGCGCTCTGTCCCCTCCTGGCCACGCCTGCATGCGCAGGCCCTCATCACAGACCGCAGGCCGCAGTGCTGCTGGCGCCTTCTGGCTCTCAGCCTGTCCGCACCTTGCCCAAGCCTGTTCTCCTTAGCATTGGGAGGTATTCATGGAGGCGGGCCTTGCAGTGGCGGGTCTCCAAGGAGCTCACGTGCCCTGTGGTGTTAGTCGTGTTGTCTGTGGGGCCTTGGGGACTGTGGCCGTGGTCTCAGCTCTGCCAGGTGCATTTGGGGCCTGGGACAAGAGTGACGACTCCACAGGGGGCTCTGTGTCTGCAGCTCCCTCTGCCTGGCCTGTCCTCTCTGCAGACAGGGCTGTTTCCTTGGGCTGTGACTGCTGAGCACCCACTGTGTGCTGCTTGGGGCCTGGGATGCCAGGGGATCAGGAACAATACCCACCTTCCAGAGGTCCTTGCATCTCTGGAAGCTTCCAGGATTCTCTCTCCTGACACCTCCCCCAACCCCAGGCAGAATTCTATAATTTAGAAGTCTGCAAGTTGAGTGGTGCTTCAGAGACCCAGACAGAGCAGGCATGACAAGTGCCCAGCACACCATTTCTCAGGTCTCCACTGCAGCCCCCTGCCCAGGGCCTGTGCAGGGCATGGGTGGGAGACTCCTCTGGGGCTGCCGCCATGGGGCAGGGGCACATGTGCCCTCCTGCTGTTGGGTTGCATCTAGGGTGGGTGGGGATTGATCTCCAGCACCCTGCCCTCTGGGGCCTGTGGTTGCTCTGAGGGTCAGCCTGCCCTGTTGGCGTTCTCCTGGGGACCTGCAGCATGGTGGCCTAGTACTGGCTGTGCTGGAGGGTCTCAGTGTCCTGTGCATGGTCAGCCCATGACGGTGCCTGTACTAAAGTGACACACACAGAAATGTGCACAGTGGAGGGTGTGTTGCAAGAGAACACACGGGCACCCACCATCCCAGGAACCCCTCTGTCCCTGCTCTTCCCAGGGTGACCATGCCAACTGAGTCGTACAGCACATTTTCTATTGTCTTCCTATGCTTAACGTGACTGGCAGTGGCTGGCCTTATGCTGTGGGGAGCCATGGTCCATTTCATGTCTTGTGTTGTGCCTTCCAGATACACGCCTGCGTGTGTCCCTTCCAGTATGGATGGCGTGTATCGTGTGTGTTCTGTGACGAGTGGTGCTGTGCACACGACTTTCTGTGCCTGATCCTGGTGCACGTAGGGATAACTCTGTTGAGTTTCTGCCCGGGAGCTCAGCTGTCAGGTCTTCGTTGTGTTTTCTTTCCTCTTGAATCTGTCAGACCATCTCTGTTGCAGCTTTGAGAACCAGGTGGGGGACCCGTGGCAGTGCCTGGAGGGTGGTCAGTTGACAGGCACACAGCGGGTGCTCCTGGGCAGGTTGCTGGGCCCGTTTGTGCTCCGACCCACATGTGGCCATTGGTGGGGACTGGAGGGGACCCAGCTGCCTTCTTCCTGTCCGCTGTGGCTGCTCTCTCTGGGGGGGCCCCGGGGGTGCTGCCCCTGCCCTCCCAGACAGGGGTCCCAGGACCTTTTGGGTAGCATTGGTGATGCCCTACAGGCATCTGTGCTTCCTGGGGAGCACGTGCCACCCTCTTTCTGTTTCTGTTGGGTGTAGTCAGCCACCGTGCCTTGAGCCACAGAGACTCAGGGGAGAGGACCTCTCGTTCCCACTGTGGGTCTAAATTGTGCTGTCCCAGCCACTCGTCCTGGAGCAAGTGGTATGTGAAAGTGCGTGAGTGTTGCTTCTGCTTCTCAGCAGGTGCCAGAGTCACCCACGGGCATGCACAGAGCACCCTGGCCAATCAGACTGGAGCACCTGCATGGGCACCTCGTCACCTTAGATAAGAACGATGTTCTCAAGTGCAGGCGGCTTTGGCCCCTGATGCCCCGTCTCGAGTGTGCCCAGCCTGGTGGGGGGCCCCATGAGGGCTCACACTGGGCAGCCCCCCCTCCCCTGACAGATAAGGCCCATCCATGGTGGGGTCAGGGTGTGGGAGCCCCTGCCACCATGGCAATGGATGAGGAGGCTGGCATAACCCTGGAGGCCGGGGATCTACAGAGAACAGTGTCTAGTGACAGGGAATGGTAGAGCCAAAGCTCAGAGGTGCCCCAGTGCATGCTGAGACTGAGCAGTGCCTTAGTGGGGGTGGGTACGGGCCTCAGGTGCTACTGCGGGCATTCTGCCTGTGCGTGGTTGGTAACTCACTGGCGACCCTGTGCTGGTCAGTGTGGTTGGGCAGGGCCCAGGGAAAGTGGAAGGGGCAGCGTCCACCTGCAGTGCTCGGGACCAACTGGATGGGGTGGAGTGGTAATGAGAGTGTGTGAGGGTCCAGGACTCTGAGGAAGGTGCTGGGGGTCAGGGCTGGAGGTGGCATTATGGCACTGAAGTGACAGGGGTGGGGAGAAAGTGGAACGACAGTGGACTGCTCATGGGCTTGAGACAAGACATTGGCCAGGTGGTCCCTGCTGTGGTCCTCAGAGTCCCTGCTGGTGAGACCCTGAATTGCAGTGGGGACCCCAGCCAAGTCCTGGGTTAGGACAGAGTCCCAGTCAGTGACGTGTGATTGAAGGCCGTGTGATACACACTGTCTTATGGCCCAGTGTGTTGTGGGATTGGATTCCTGGGTAGCTGTGCACCGCTGCCCACATCAGTGTTTAGCTTTGGGACCCAGTTTGTAGGTGGCTTCTGAGCAGACATGTCCCCCTTTGGAGCTGTGAGCTCCTGACTCCTCACACAGCCCTGTAAGGTGGATGTCAGCAGATGACGAGACTGAGGGTCCGGGAGGTCTGCTGCTTACAGAGGGGTCACTGCTGGCGTGGGCTGGAGCCTGTCTGAGGCAGCCATGGCTTTCCCCCACTTGCTGGGACCTGCTCTCCTCTGCTGGATGGGGGTCAGGGTGGGAAAAATGGGATTCCCAGGAACTACCCCTCCTCCTGCCAGGTGTGTCTGGCCCAGTCCTGCCAGGTGTGTCTGGCCCAGTTAAAGCTATCAGGTCTTCTGCAAATAACATTTTAATTACCCAATTATGCCAGCAGGAACTCACTAATTGCTTTTCCGGTATCCAATTTTTCCTGGCCTTTCTGAGAATGGTGGGGACCCAGGAAGGGGGCCAGAACCTGCTCCCAGCCGGAGGAGAGGGGAATCCCAGGAGGGGCAGGAGCTGGTCCATCAGGGCATCCTGGTCAGGAGGAGGAGAGAAGGGTGGGCTTTGTGCCCTTTGGAGGGTCCTGAGAAGAGAGGGCAGCAGAGGCTCCTGCCCCTCATGTAGCCCCTCCTGGGACCCCTTTTGGCTGCTGACAGGCTTGGCAGCTGCATCTGCAAAGGGGCTGAGATGCCATGAGGCCCCAGTGCTGCAGCTCTGCCTGGAGACCAGGGGTCAGCTTGGCAAGTGCACCCCACTTCACAGGCAGGGAGGCGAGGCCTGGGAGGTGCCTGGTTGGCCTGCCCCCAGCTGCCTCCCCAGGCCAGGGCCAAGCTGGGCAGCCCCCTGCCTCCGGGCGGCTAGGGCGCGTGCCGGTCCTGGCACAGAGCCTGGGTGGCCCAGACATCCTCCTCGGCACCCCCGCCTGCCCTCAGCCCAGAGAACAGGCCCTTTGTTGGCTCTGGGCTGGATGGACAGCTGACCTAGCCAGGCCCTCAGCTCCCAGCCTGCAGCAGTTGGCCAGGGCTACAGCGGTGATGGGTGTGGGGGCTGTTGGCCGGACCAGCCTGGGGCTTGGGCCTCCCATACCCCCGTGGCTGCCTCTCCTCAAGGGCTTCTTCTGCAGGGATCCCTGCTTGTTGTGTCATGGGCCCCTGTGGCCCACAGAGACAGGGGCTGGCCCAGTGACAAAGCGGGTAAGCCTGCTCCCTGGCCCGACTGTGGGGAGGATTGGGTGACTCCCCAGGGCCGTGATATGTTCTTGGTCCTCAGGTGCGGTCAGTGGCTGGCCTGGCACTGAGCGGCCACTGGGCTGAGCCCCACCCCAGAGATGCTGACTGCCCTCGTGTCTCTGTTCAGAATACCGGGACGACTCCCCAGTGTACAGATGGGACAGGGGACTGGAAGGCTGGAGGTCTAGCCAGAGACTGGGTGGGGTGGAGTGGGGCCCGGTGCAGTCCAGTTGTCATGTCCAGTGGGGGAGGGGAGGAGTCCTCAGCAGGCGTAAAGAAGGCTGCTGTGGGCAGAGGGAGCTCTGGGAGCAGGGATGAGCCCCTCCACCCCAAGGGTTTTGTGGTGGCATGTGGGAGGGAGGGCTGATTGGGTGTCATGGGAGATTCTGGTAATCTTTAGGGGAAGGTTTGCTGAGCAAGGAGGTGACAACTGGAGGTGTGAAGTACACCAGGAGACTGGCCTGGCCCCCATGCCCGGGACACCTCAAGTCTCCCGATGCCTCTGCCAGCAGCCCAGCTGCCTCCAGGGTGGGCTGTCTCCAGGTGGGTGGCCGTCGAGTGGACAGCTGCGGGCTGTGGGTGTGTTGTTGGCACATGTGCTCACGACTGGCCTGTGCCCGCTGCCGTCTGTGCCCCTGTGTGCCTCCTCTCTTGGAATGCCTGCCTGGCAGGGGGCTGGCTCCCTCCTCCCACTTTTGGGGGAGATTCTGTGCCCCAAGGTGCAGCTGGGGGTCCAGGGCCCTGGGTTCCTCCAGCAGGTTCTGTGTGAGCCTCAGTTAACCTCCTGTCTGTGTGGTCCTATGAAGCTGGCTGAGCTGCACCAGCCTCCAGCCTGGAAACTGCCAGGACGAAGGGAACACATCCTGGGACTGTTGTTCCAGCGGGGCACCCCCATCCCGCCTTGTGTGTGCACGTGGGGCCTGCTGAGTCTGGGCTGTGACTCCTCAGCCCAGTGTGGGTCTGTCACCTGGGTCGCATCCACACTCTGAGCTGGCACTCTGTGCTGGGCTCCCTCCCCAGCACCCCAGTCATTCCGTGCCCCCCAGAAACCATGACCCTGTTGTCACTCTGTGGTCTGTCTCCAGGAGTCAGCCTCTCCTGGGATCTGCTAGTGTATGTGAGGGGGGACGGCCCAGTGCTGGGACAGGTGGGGGGACAGACGGGTGTGTGGCGGATGGACAGCTGGACGCGCCTGCTCCAGTGGCAGCTGTTTGTGCCGCCTGTCCGAGTGGGCACCCTGCCGGGCTGGGTGGGGCGGGGTGCTCCGGGCCTGGGGTTGGAGTGTTGCTTATGCCTCCTGCCCACCCCCACACCTGGGATCTGGCCTGTCCCTGGACTTGCCTCTCCCTCAAACCTTTCTCCATCCTTTGCTGAGTAGACAGGGGGTTGGCAGGCTGAGCAGGGCTGGGGTCAGGCCTCCAGCATCATGTGGCCACTGGTGGTCAGAGTGGGGGAGGCTGGGACCTCTTGCATCGTGTCCCTGTTCAGATGCCTCGTGGGGACCCTTGAGCCCTGGGGTTGATGATCCAGTTAGGTCAGGCTGCTGAGGACCTGTGTGCCAGGTGTCTGTGGTGGGGAGGGCCAGGCTCAGGGTGTCGGGGCAGCGGCTGCAGACCTGCTGCTAGGTGGGATGGGGTTGAGGCCTGGGCCTCAGGGTGACTGCTGGAGGGACGGGGTGAGGCGCAGCCAGGGCTTGGGGGAAAATCTAGAATCCCAGTTGGTTGGGGTGTTGTGGGTTGGAGATGGTGCTTCTGGAGCTCTGGGTCCCTGTGTTCCACCCCTTGCCCAGGCTATGTCCTGCCCTCCTTGCTATCCTGCCTTCTGCTCCCTGTCAGACGTCTTGGGCTGGCTTTCCCAGGCCTGTGTGGCTGGCTGCTCAGTGTGGTGGTTGCTGTGGGGGTGGCCACCCCGTGTCCCCTCTGCCCTACATGCTGTTTGGTCCTTATTTAATCCTTAGAACGGCTCTGTCTGGGGGAGGAGTGTCTGTCATCCCTGTTTCATAGTTAGGGAAACTGAGACAGAAAGAGGTTAAACACCCACACGGGCCCCACAGCTGGGGTGTGGGTCCAGAGGCTGGCACCTGGCCGACATCCCACCTGGACCTGGCCGCTTCCATGAGCGGTGCCTGCCCTCTGACCGCTGATCTGGCACAGGGCAGGAGGTTTGTAGAGCCGGCACCTTCAGAACCTCATGGGCTCTAGGTCATGGGCCTGCATGGTAATTTTGGTTGAGGGCTCTCTCCCCTGCTCTGGCTGTGCTCTGGCCACAGGCTTGGGTGGGTGTGGGTGTTTGTGGGGTGGGCTGGGAACTGGTTTGGGTCCTGTGCAGGCCCCACCCACAGGGGTGCTGGGCTGCTGTGGCCCCTTGCTGTACTCTGTAGTACCCTTCTTGCAGAGGCTGCTGCCCAGAGCCGTTTAGGCAACTGTGGCCCAGCCCTGCCGGCGTCCCAGCTGGGCCCTGCCCAGCTCTGGGCTCAGCTCTTCCGGGTCTGGTTTGACTTAAGCCTGCTTGGTGGGGAGGCAGCTGAGCGGATGTGGGGGGTGGATGTGGGGGGTGGCCATGGGAGCTCTCAGGAATGCGGCCCTCCCCGTCTCCAGCAGCCAACAGCCTCTTTGGCCCAGAGACACAGTGCCCCACCCTGACTGGCTGCCCTTGGCCCAGCCCCTGCTGGGGCTGGCTGGAGCCAGGGGCTTTTGCCTGGCTCTGCTGCCCCGACCTGCCCTGCCCTGTCACTGCGGGGGCACAAAGAAGGGTACTGTGCTGAGCTGGGCCCAGGCCCTCACCCTGAGGTGGAGGTGCAGCCATGGGCTGGCTGCTAGAGTAGAGCCTGGGGTGGGGGCTGGGCTGGTCACGCAGCGAGCAGGAGCAGGAGCAGGTCCTGTGCCCGGGAGAGCCTGCCTGGGACCACAGAGCTGGGTGGATGTGCCTCGTGAGTCCCATCTCTGGAAAGCCCCCTGGGTCTCTCTGTTAATTAAATACATTTGTTTGGTAAAAGCGACTAAAAATACTCACTGCATTGCGAGCTGCGGAGGAGACGAGCTGGCTAATTAACGCCCGGTTTGTTTGGGATCTAGAATACATTTCCATGCAGATGAAATGCCCGGCCCTCTTCACTGCTTCTTGCTGGAGTACCCCCCTCCAGGACAGCCTGGGGCTTGGTCTCAGCCTCCCCACCCCAGAAGCTCCTGGGCTCATTTCTCAGCAATGCTGGACTCCCCACACCCCCTGCAGGGCCCTGGCCTCTGCTCTCACCCCACCCCAAATATCTCCTCCTCCTAAAGCACAGCCTGCTCCAGGGAGGGTCAGACGCCTTTGCTCTGGGTATGGCTGTGCTGTTCACTGGTGGGTGCTGGGCTGTGGTGGTCCCCAGCCCCCAAATACCTTTCTGGCCTCTGATGAGCCTGAGTGCCCTGCACGGGCTGCCTACCTGGCACTGGGGCTGGGGCAGTGAGTGGGGCTGCCTTCCGCCCTCTCTGAGCCCAGCCTTGTTCTTGCAGGAGTTGGGGGCCTGGGGGAGGGGCTTTGGACCCCTGACCTTAAGTGGGGGTGGGGCTGGCACAGCATTGGCACAGCCCCCCATTTAGAGCCCTGTTGCCACAGATCCTGGTGGACCTCGCGAGCCCTAGTGGCCGGCCAGCCCTGGCCTACGAGAGCGTGGTGGCCCAAGAGGGCAGCCCTATCCTGCGTGACCTTGTCCTCAGCCCCAACCGCCAGTACCTCTATGCCATGACAGAGAAACAGGTGGGTGTCTCACTGGCCCGGCCACCCTCCTGCCGGGGAACTGCTCACTGGAAGGTGGGGGCAGGGCACAGACACGTAACGGGGTGGGTAGCTGCTTCCCCTCTCGAGGGGGATACCACAGCTGGCTGGTGGTCTGGGTTTGCATTCTGAGCACCCTGTGTGCACCTGCAGGTGCGGGAGCTCAAGGGGGCCTGCACCACCAATGCTGCCTCGAGTCCTAAGCTGGGCTGGGAACGACTTTATAAGCACAGATATTTGAAAGTCTTTCAGAGGAGAGGTGTCACTGGAGGGTGTGGGGTGTGCCTTGGGGGCCCCTGAGTGTTTGGACCTGGTGCCAGGATGCTGGGGCTGTGGCCTGGCCTGCTTGGGGGCTGCCTCTGCCCTTCTGCTCAACCTGGAGACCTTGTGGCAGCTGGGAAGGGGGTCACACAGGGCCAGGCCAGCACACGTTGGGGTGAGGCCAGCCCTCCCTCGCCTCTCCACCTGCTCTTGCTTCTCTGCCCCTCTCTGGAGCACAGTTGGGGTCTTCTGCCTCCAGCGAATGGGGGCTGTTCCCTTGGGCTCTGGGGTACTGGCTGAGCAAGGGAGGCTGGGGTGAGCATCGCTGGGGCCCTCTTTGGTGCTTAGAATTGGGGCTGATGAGCCCATCGATCCCACAGGAAACTTAGACCTTGGAAGGGGTCCAGACAGAGTCTTGCTGTGGCCAATGCTGCAGGTTCTCTGCTGGCTGGCTCTTGCACTGACTCTCGCTGATTAGGCTGAGGCAGGGTAACTGGGACCAGCATTAGAATAGACTGAGCACAGTTGGTGTCAAACCAGGAGCTTCCTAGAGTGCAGGGACAGCAGGGTGGGGTCGGGGAAGCGCACCATCTGGGGCAGGCAGCAACCTCTTGGTGGACCTGGAGGGGTCTCACGCCACGGCCCCTGCCCCAGGTGACGCAAGTGCCTGTGGAGAGCTGTGTGCAGTACACGTCGTGTGAGCTGTGCCTGGGGTCGCGGGACCCCCACTGCGGCTGGTGTGTGCTGCACAGCACGTGAGTCAGGCGGGCATGGGTGGGCAGGGAGGGCCCTGATACCTGGGCTGGTGGTCCCAGCCTGGGAGGGTGGCAGGGGCCTCACTGTGCGCCTTGCAGTCCAGCTGCCTGCCCTGCTGTGGGTCTCACCTGGGCAACGCATCAAGGTGAAGCTGGTGACGGCCCTGCTGAGCAGGTGCAGGAACGTCCTGGGGCTGGGGGTACATCCTCTGCCTGGGGCCCGTGTTCAGAGGGCTGGCTGTCCAGGGGCTCTCCCTGGATCGCCCCTTGTGTGCCCAGCCTTAGTCCCCTCTTTCTCCAGCTGCTCACGACAGGATGCCTGTGAGCGGGCGGACGAGCCCCAGCGCTTTGCCTCAGACCTGCTGCAGTGTGTGCAGCTGACGGTGCAGCCGCGCAACGTGTCTGTCACCATGTCCCAGGTTCCGGTGAGTGTAGTACCTGGGTGTGGCAGGGGCAGGGGCAGGTGCAGCTGCAGGCCCCGCTCACCCAGGCCTCCTGCCTGCCGGGCAGCTTGTACTACAGGCCTGGAATGTACCCGACCTCTCAGCTGGCATCAACTGCTCCTTTGAGGACTTTACCGAGTCTGAGGGTGTCCTGGAGGATGGCCGGATCAACTGCCGATCACCGTCTGCCCGGGAGGTGGCACCCATCATGCGAGGCCAGGGTGAGTGCCCTTCCTGCCCCCCACACCGTGCCGGAGGTGTGTTTACATCTTGCCCAGCTCGGTTCCAAGGGCGTGTCTGTGGAGATGGTGACACCTGATGCCTAGGGCTCTCACCTCCTGTTTGTCCTGGTATTGATGGAATAATTCAGGCCAGGCCAGGCTGACGGGCCCTCGCTCCCAAAACGTCCACAGTCACTGGGGACAGCAGGTGGGTGTCATGTCATGAGGCTAGAGGATGGTAGCGTAGGCAGGAGGACGCTGGGGCAGAGAGGCAAGGTGTGCTCAGGGATCGGTGGGACTATAGCTTGGTGAGGGGCAGGCTATGTAAGGTCAGAGGTCAAGTGGGCGGGGGGGCAACAGCCATGAGTATAGCGGGGCCCATGGGGGTGTAGGGCACAGGGTCCTCTGGCTGCTGGGAGCTTTCAGTCAGGTGCTTTACAGACTCTTCCCGAACACCCCAGCCTGCATACTCAACAGGGCTGATGTCAGGGGCTTGGAGGGTCCTGGACTCTGTGGTAGCCCTGGTGACTCAGCTCTACTGCCTCTGCAGGAGACCAGCGGGTGGTGAGACTCTACCTGAAGTCCAAGGAGACCGGGAAGAAGTTTGCCTCCGTGGGCTTTGTCTTCTACAACTGCAGCGTCCACCGGTCGTGAGTGTCAGGCCCCGTCCTGCTGTGTGTCCTTTCTCTGTGGCCCCACTGTCATCACTCTGCAGCCGTGCCCTCCTGCAGCGGGAGTCCAGCGGGCAGGGGTGGCACTTGTGAGGCTGAGGTTCTTGCACCCAGGAGGTCAGGGAAGGGGAGAGGCTGCCATGAGAGCTGCTGGCAGGTGGGAGCCAGCAGAGGCGAGGCTGCGAGGGGCAGATGGGAGGGTCCTGAGGCTGGGATGGAAGTGCCAGCAGGCGCGGGCAGAGTGAGCAGCAGAGACAGCCTCCGGCAACTGGCCTGGGGTGAGAGGACGTCGCTGTTGGGCCCTGCAGGGGGCCAAGCAAGGTGATGTGCACTGAGGTGCATGTGGGACAATGTGTCCACCATGGTGTGGACAGTGGCCTGTGGCCCAGAGTGGAGGCTGGGAACTCAGGAAGGAGGTGGTCTTGTCGGGTCCCGGGCAGGGGCCCACACATGTCCACTCGGTGCCTGCTGCCTCTGGCCTGGTGGACGGCTGCTGGATGGGGGCGTCGAGGTTCCCTGCAATTCATGCTGGCCTGGGGTCTCCTGGCTGGGCTGTGGAGAGTGGGGAGCCGCAGCTGTGCTTTAGCTGCCGTGTCCGCTGTCCATCCTGGCCATGAGCTTCCCGGCCTCGGAGCAAGGACTGGAGAAGCTGAGGGCACTGCAGTTGAGAGGGGAACCCTCAGCTCTGCCCTGACTTAGAGGGCCCAGGCTGAGGCAGGAAGGCCCCTAACAGGTGGTGGGTTTTGGCCTCAGGAATGGGGGAGTTGCCTGGTTTTCTGCTGTGCCTTTGTTGACTGACTCTCAGACTGTCTCTCACAGCTCTTCGTGGAGCCCCCCCATGTGGGACCAGGCAGTGTCTTTACTTCCAGAATGCAGCTTCTCTTGTCCTAGGCAGATGGGGGGGATCTTTGGGGCAGGGGATTGCACTGGCAAAGGCCTGGAGGGGATCCTGGTCCTCAGGGGAAGCAGAGTGGCTGGAGTGGGCCAGGGTGGCTGGTGGGTTGCGAGATCCTGGAAAGAAGGCGAAGGTGGAACGTTGCTGAGATGAGTTGTGAGCCTTGTGGAGGCCACGTGGGCAGAGCACCCATGGAGGCCGGCTCCACCTGGGCCTCAGGACGGGTCAGAGGTGACGCAGAGGCCACTGTGCAAGTGGAGCCTGTGTTTTGGTTGGAGAGGAAGGTGTGCACCATGGCTCTGTCTAGGTCTCCGGCAGCTGCTCATATCTGACTTTAAATCTGAGTTCATCAAGATGGGGGAAAATCACAGGTGTAACAGTCATGCGTGGCCAGTGGTCGCTGCGTTGGTGGCACTGGGGTACTGTCACGTGGTGATGGAGGCTCTGGAGGGGTAGGCAGTGAAGAGGATTGTCAGGAGGGCAGCCTGGGCCTCTCTGAGGAGGGATGGCAAGCTGTGGGGGGTGTCCGGCTGTCCTGTGGTCCCACCCTCACCACCCGCTCTCTGCCTGCAGCTGCCTGTCGTGTGTCAATGGCTCCTTCCCCTGCCACTGGTGCAAATACCGCCATGTGTGCACGCACAATGCCGCTGACTGTGCCTTCCTAGAAGGCCGTGTCAATGTGTCCGAGGTAAGGCTGGCTGAGGGGTGGGGGGCTCAGGCTTTCGGAAGTGGAATGAGCCATGGGGAGACAGTCCTACCTTGATGTCACAAAATCTGGCCTGGGAGAGCACCCTGTGGGTGGCCAGGACATCATCTGTCATTCATGGACCACGAGGGCGTGACCAAGCTGGGTCAGTCTGGGAGGATTCTGGCCCCAAAGCTCTGTGGGGTTGGGGACATCTTCCTGGGCTGCGACCCTCCAGGGAAGGGAAAGACCCTTCAGATGAATTGCTGCACCTGGCCTCTGCTTGGTGGACGAGGGTCTTCTGGGTGCAGCAAGGAGGGCACTGTCCGAGGCCCCCAGTCAGCACTGGTGGGAGCTTGAGCTGTGAGGTACCTGGCAGAGGAGGTGCACAAGGCCTGGTTCCTGGCATCCCATGGCAGGCGAGGGAGCTCTTTGGATTAACTTGCAGAGCGGCTGGTAGGTTCCTTGAGTCGTCTGAAGTACTCCATGGTAATTGCTAGTAATTAGGTAGTAATTATTTTGGAGCCCGGGCAAGGCGCTGACTTTATTTATGAGCAGCGGGCTGGTCCTCCTGGAACCCCAGGCTCTCAGAACCAGGATGGGGCTTGCTGGGCACTGAGTGGATGGGAAGTGGAGGCCTGGGCCAGGGGTGGGGGGCTCCCCGCCCAGCCTGTGGGTGTGGAGCCAGGATTTGAAGTCAGGGCCTTTCTTTGGCTGTTGACACCGTGCTTGTTGGCTGGATGGGGGAAGGCAGGCAGGTCTGTCTGCCGGGGCACTTGGGGTTGCAGCCAGACTGGACTTCCCTGAACAGGCCTGGGGCAGAGGAGGCCTAGGGGGGTATGGAGCCCCTGAGATGCTGTGGGCTCCCCCTCCTCACAGCAGCCTCCCCTGACCACTCCTCTTCCCCGTCATTCTCTGGACTTGGCTTTTCTGCTCCCTGAAGTGATGCCGCATATCAGGGGACAAGACACGGTGGAGGGTGGGCTGAGTGCAGGCGGGGATGGCCTGAGGACCTAGGCCAGGTGTCTTGCAGCGGGTGGGGGCAGCGGGGTTGGGGAGCCAGGTCCTGGGGGCTTTGGGTGGGTGTGAAGTCAGTGCAGGTGTGACCTGCTTCAGGCAGTGGCTCTGGGCCCATGTGGTGCCTGGGAGGTAGTTGAGTGGTCATGAAGGCTGGGGCAGAGCCATGGGTGGGACTGTGGGCAGTTTGAGGTGGTTTTGGAGGCTAGTAGCCCAGTCTCTCTCTCGGGTCCTTTCTGACCCCCTCCCCATCCAAGCCATCAGCTCTAGGACAGCTTCTGCAGGTGTAGGAAGCCCCTGAAGCTAGTGACCCTGGAGTCCTGCGGACCTGCTTGTGGGCATATTGGCCCTGGGAGGTAGAGCAGGAGGGCCAATCCTCTTGAGGAGGTCACCTGCTCAGAGCTGGGCTGGGGGAGTGTGGGGTCGAGGCAGGGTTGTTTGGGGGGGTAAATTCATTGCGTAGACTCTCACTCTGCAGCTATAGCATGGATTTTTGTGTGGACGTTTCCAAGAAGTGTGATGTGTCCACAGACTTATCAGATGAAGTTGCCTGGGGAGTTGTGGGCGTGGAATGACAAGCCCCTCACCCTCAGGCCCCTGCTTCTCAGCTCCAGTTCTGGTGGCTTCTGGGGCAACCTCCTTACACGGGTGTGCCTGCATCAGCCATCCGTCTTTCTGTTGAGACAGTCGAGGGCTCCCTGTGCCATCTCGTGGTGGGAAGGGATCTCTGAGGACCCTGCCCTTGCCCCCTCCTTGCACTCTCGTATGTTCTGTTTTGGGATACAGGGTTGGGGGTATTGAGGAGGCTGCTGGTGCCATGTGGCTGGGGCCTGGAGGGTTCCCATCTGGAACCCCCTGAAGCAGCACTCATGTTTAGCCTGGGACACACTGAGGCATCGGGACTTTGGGAAGTCTGCGAGATACGAGGCGTGGCTGGCATCTCCACTCAGAGGTCCAAGGCCTGGACCCCACACTCTGGCCTCCCTCCTGCCAGGCCCAGTGGAAATCCGGGTCTGTGACCAGAGTGAGACATCAGGAGGGACAGGGCCCTGGGCTAGTTGGTCACTGTGTCTCTAGCAGTGAAACACATGGTGAGTCTACTCAGTTTTCTCTTGATCTGTGTCAGCAGAAAGTTCCAGGAAAAGGGAGCAACTTCCAAACTGAACCATAAATTAGAGTCTCAGCTCCTCAGTTGGTTCACAGACTTGAGCCAGTTTAAGACCCAGCACCCTTTAGTGAACGGCCCCACTGCACTGTCAGAAACGTGCACCATTCATCTCTTCCCAGCCTTCCCCAAAGGGCCCTCTGGCCTTTGCCAGGGTGACCGTGCATTGGGGAAAGGGAAATAATTGACTTTTCTTGGACTGCTGGTCATGGGTTCAGAACACATTTTTCTCCAGGAGCCCCAAACGTTACTGTGGCCCACAGTGGAGACTTGTGGAGTCAGATGATCAGAAGAGTTCCAGCCAAGGCCCATCTCACAGTGGGCCCAGGGGTCCCCGTCTTGTCTGTAATTTCTCCCTGAGTTCTGGAGTGTGTAATTGAAAGAGACACCTTTGCTGGGTGTGTGGAGGAGGAGGAGACAGGGAGGTGGGAAGGAGGCAGGAATAGCCCCAGGAGAGGGCCAGGCGCAGCCGGGCAGGACTGCCACCAAAGCGCAGCGGTCAGATGGGTGGTGGAGTGGCGCAGGGAAGTGGACAACCTCAGAGTCTGGGGACGGGCAGGTGGGAGCTCCAGCTGGCTTTGCTGTCTGCTGCACTCACATCCTCTCACTGCAGGGCCCTGGTGGGGTCCTTGTGCTAGGGGAGCCTGTTCTATGTCTCCTGGGCTCGTGGGCACCAAGGAAGCCCAGGCCACGCCATCGTTACCTGATTATTTTCTGGTTGGGTGGATGTTAAGGAGCCACTTAGCCTGGATTCCAGCTGTTCCAGGAGCTGAGAGCAGGCCTGGGCTTGGACCTAGAAGGGATCTCAGAGCCCAAACTGACACCATTTTGATGGCTGGGGCCCCATGGTGCCAAGGCCTAGGGCAGGCCCAGTCATGGTGAGACCCCAGCCTGAGCCTTGGAGTGCAGAGTCACTGGGCGCCCTTCAAATGGCCAGGGAAGTGTGGGCATAGGTATGGGCCACTGTAGATGCCTTGCCTTCCTACCGGGCTGTGGCCTGAGCACACAGCTGCTAATGCAGCCTTGAGTAGGGGCTGGTGGCCCTACTTACAAGCTTCCACCACCTGCCTCTCCCCAGTGGACACAGGGGCATCCCTGCAGACCCAGTGGCTAGTGGTCAGCTTTCCCAGCTGGGCCTTGCTAGCTGTGCTCCCATGGAGCCCCTGAGGGGTTGGACCAGAGTTCAGGCCTCCTCCTGGGGCTCCCCAGAATCTCTGCAGAGCTGGTCCCAGGCCCAAGCGTGCCTTGGGAATTGTTGCAGAGCTTGGGGATTATGGCCTGTTTTCAGATTCCCTATTTTAAGCCCGGCCCAGCAGCGTTCCCGAGGGCTGTCTGCTCTGCTCCTGGCAGCAGCCACGCTGCAAGCAAGCAGGGCCCTTGCATCAGATAGTGTTGCTGAGATGCGGGCCCCAGGGGCCCGGGCTGTTTTTCTGCCATGCTCTGGCTATTTTTACATGCTCCTTGGGCCCCCAGGTGAGCACTTGCAGACCAGGGCTGCACTCTCAGCTGCTTCTGCCTCTAGGGCCTTTTCAGCTACAGGCCAGATGGGGCCCCTTTGCTCTCCAGAATAGTGGAGCCCTAGCACATGGGCCAGGGCATTCTGGGGCAAAGGGGAGAGGGCCTGTCCTGGTCACAGTATGTAGCTGCATCCTGGGGGAGAGCAGAGCCTGGGCCTCCTGCCTCTGGCCTAGTAGGCTGCCTCTTCAGCCCTCTGTTTGCCAGTGCGTGAAATGGGCACGACGCTCCTTGGCTGGAGAAGCCCATGCTCTGTGCAGACTGCAGTTCAGCATGTGGAGGGCACACCCTCCTCACTGGCCACCAGCCCTGGGCTCAGCTGAAGCCTTGTCGCCCCTAGGACTGCCCGCAGATCCTGCCCTCCACCCAGATCTATGTGCCGGTGGGTGTGGTGAAACCCATCACCCTGGCTGCTCGGAACCTGCCACAGCCACAGTCGGGCCAGCGTGGCTATGAGTGCCTCTTCCACATCCCGGGCAACCCAGCCCGTGTCACCGCACTGCGCTTCAACAGCTCCAGCCTGCAGTGCCAGAATTCCTCGGTGAGGCGGGTTGGAGTGGGTGAGTCTGGGGGCAACCCTGTGCCCTAGAACGGGACGGTTGCCTTCCCAGCCCTGGACCTCGTCTGTGTGCATTCACAAGGGCCAGTGCCTGTGGGCAGGGTACTATGGATGGGTCAGGAAGCGCCTCTGGCTTCCCGGGCGCTGCCCCACCCCTCAGGTGTTCCTGGGTTGTGCAGGTGAGCAGGCTGCAGGTGGGGCCACACAGGTCCTTGGAGCCACTGTGAGTCCCCTGGACATTTGCTGGGAGGCCATCTCGGATGTGGGAGTGGGCCACTGTTGTGAGGCCCAGTGGTGTGTGCAGACTGTGACTCTGTGGGTCTCCTGGTCATGGGCTGAGAGTCAGGTGCCAGTGTGTGCAGGAGCAGTGAGGTGCTGCCATCTTTCATCACCCCTGCTCCAGGGGCCAGGGCCAGAGCCCATGGACTCCTGTTGGTGTCCTGTGGCCAGATGTGAGAATTGCTCAGGTCGGCCCGCATTTGCACATTAGCAGATGGGCCATGCCTGTGAGCCAGGAAGAACCCACATTTGTAGCTTCAAGTCTAATAAGATGATGTTCTATGAGCTCTGTAGTCAAGTTCAGTGATTTTAGCAATGGGTGATCTTTGCAGAGATCTGGAGGGCCAGAGGGAGTGGGCCAAGTCAGTCGTTGGAGGCCTGGGCTCAAAGCCCGTGCTCTTGTAGGGCTCCTTCTATGGCAGCCACAAGCCTCAGTTTCTCCATCTGTCTGAGAAGGGTGTGGTCAGGCAAGCAGTGTTCTCCTGGAGTTGACTTGGGCCCTGTTTGGCAAGGTGGGTGGCTCTGGGCTGTTGGCAGGGCCTTGGTTGTCCTCCAGGCCCTAGAGTGCCAAAGAGGGGCCTTGATGGGGTCAGAGGTCTGGCTCCTACAGCCCTTTAGCTGACCCCTGGTCTGTCTTAGAGGTGGGTGCAGGGCCTGAGATCACAGCAGCTCCCTGGGGCAGGACGGGCTGCAGGTTGGCCACGAGGATCACTCTGTGTCGCCAGGGCAGGCCTAGAATTCCCTCCATCTACCTACCAACCTTCCCAGCTATTTCTGTTCTTTGGCCTGACTCCCGTCTGCCCGCCTCTTCCACCTGCACCTGTCTCGGTCCCTCCATCTCCATCCTCCATGGCCTGTCTTTCTGTGGGTCTTGAAGACTCTCTCTGTGCTTCCCTCATCCATGCCCCTTCCTCCTCACCAGGCCCCCATTTATCTTTTCTCCAGCTGCGTTTAAAGGGAAGAAGGAGTATCCTGGAATTTGATAGGAGCCAATTAAATTCCTGCAGATAAAATAATGATGAATTGCAGGGCTGCCCCTTGGAGACGCCAAGCTCCCTGCCTCCACTCCAAGCACAGGAGCAGAGTTGAGGTCATCAACCTCAGAAAACGGGACCCAGCTGCAGTGCTAGGCCCAGGCTTCCTGGGAAGGGGCGGTTCCCCCGAGCCTAGCCCAGCCTTGGGAGACTGGGGCAGGGTGGCACTGGACAGTGATTCTGCTGGCCTGTGCCCCAGTGGGGGACTCGCTTATCTCGCACCTCAGGGCAGTCCTGGCCCATCAGCAGATGAAGATATTGAGGTTCCCAGAGCATCCCTGATGTCTGTCCATGGGTCCCAGCTGGGAGGCCTGGTTTCCCAGCAGGGCTGAGCACAGGGAGCAGTTTGAGGCTGAGGGCTCGTTGTGGTTGGAGGAGGTCCTTGAGATTTCATGGAAGCTGACCGTAGAAGCTGGGAGGTCACCTCATATGGAGGCCGTGGAACCAGGAAGAAGCTGTGTGTGAGGGGGTGGGTACAGGGGAGCTGGGCGTGACTGCAGAAGCTTGCCCCTTCACTGGCAGGTGGGTAGGCGGGAGGCTGCTGTGGGGTTTGCTTGGGAGGCCATGTGCTGGGGCCCTGCCAGGCCCACTTCCAGTGGCCAGCCCTGGAGATGGCGAGGTGCATGCAGGCCCCTGCCCAGGAGGTGGTGGCCTGTGAGCCTTGGGACCTGACTGCCTGACTGCCACCCACAGTACTCCTACGAGGGGAACGATGTCAGCGACCTGCCTGTGAACCTGTCAGTTGTGTGGAACGGCAACTTTGTCATCGACAACCCCCAGGACATTCAGGGTGAGCGGAGGCACCCTGGCCAGGGTGGGGCAGTGGGCAGGGCCAAGCTGACCATGACCCATCTCCACAGCCCACCTCTACAAGTGCCCGGCCCTGCGTGAGAGCTGTGGCCTCTGCCTCAAGGCCGACCCGCGCTTCGAGTGCGGCTGGTGTGTGGCCGAGCGCCGCTGCTCACTGCGCCACCACTGTCCTGCTGACTCGCCCACATCCTGGATGCACGCCCGCCACGGCAGCAGCCGCTGTGCTGACCCCAAGATCCTCAAGGTAGGTCGTGACCCCTGCTAAACCCAGGTGCCTGCCCCATCCCCACTTAACTCCTGCCCACCATGCTGCCTTACCTGGCGGGGCAAGCCCCGCGAGGCTGGGTACCTAAGATGCAGTGCCTGGCCCCTGCCGCCCTGCAGCTGTCCCCCGAGACAGGCCCACGGCAGGGGGGCACGCGGCTTACCATCACGGGCGAGAACCTGGGTCTGCGGTTCGAGGATGTACGGCTGGGCGTGCACGTAGGCAAGGTGCTGTGCAGCCCTGTGGAGAGCGAGTACATCAGCGCCGAGCAGTGAGTGCCACCCAGGTGTTGGGGGGTGGGCATTGGGGGTCCCCGCAGCTACTGAGGCCCACCCGGTGCCCCCAGGATTGTCTGTGAGATCGGGGACGCCAGCACGGTGCGGGCCCACGATGCCCTGGTGGAGGTGTGCGTGCGGGACTGCTCTCTGCACTACCGTGCCCTATCGCCCAAGCGTTTCACTTTTGTGGTAAGCCCTCATTCTGCTGCTCCAAGAAGGTGACCATGGGTACCACTGAGACCGCATGAGTGCAGGGTGGCCGGGGCCCATGGGCCCCTCCTTTCCTCCCTTGGGTCCCCTGGTCCAGCACACCCTGCTCCCCACGGCCTCTGGTGCTGTCCCCTCTCCTGTGCTGAGACCAGCCCCAGGGCTCCCTAGCCCACCTCCCAGTGTGTCTGGGAATCCCCGAGCGTGGGTCTGGAGCCCAGCTTTGGACAGGTGGCTTCTCCTGGGCTGGGTACAGCTTGTGGTGCACACAGGCAGAGGGGGGCCTGGCCCCATGTACTCGAGAGGACTTCCCTGGGACCTCCAGTGAGTTTCTTCTTCCTGCAGACTCCAACCTTCTACCGCGTGAGCCCCTCCCGTGGGCCTCTGTCAGGGGGCACCTGGATTGGCATCGAGGGGAGCCATCTGAATGCGGGCAGTGACGTGGCTGTGTCTGTGGGAGGCCGGCCCTGCTCCTTTTCCTGGTATGGAGGCAGGTGGGAAGCCCTGTCCTGCTGGTGGTTGGGGGCCAGGGCTGTACCTCCTCTGGGTTCACATGACTGTATGCCCCTTCCTGTTTCCCAGGCAACAGGCTGGAGAGCCTGGCTGGGGTGATCCTGTGGAAACCTGGAGGCGGGAGAAGGTTACCATGGAGACAGGGGCTACCTCGAGAGTGGGAAGAGGAGGGAGGGCCAGCCTGCGGTGGGTGGGCCTGGCCTCCCGCATGACCTGGTGCCTTCACCTGGTTCTTCTCTTGAGGGGAGAAGGAAATCCCTTGAGAACAAAATACAAAATATTTTTGAAAAATTTTGAGGGAGAAAAACAGAAATCTTAACAGAAGTTTCGAAGCTTGAAGTGGATAATTTTAGATTAGGGATGATAATGGAACAGCCCGTTAGATATTTTCCTGTAGTAATTACCTGTTATTAGACTGATCATTGATGTTTGCAGCCGAGCTGGGCCTGGTGGCACTGGGGTTCCCAGCTATGCTGAAGTGGCCAAGGGGACGGGTCCAGATGCAGGCAGTGCCTGGCCAGCTGCGTGGCTGGGTTGACCCTGTGTCTCATCCCCCAGGCTAGCTCATTTTGTGTTCTTGTGGTCACCCAAGGACATGAAGATTGAGCCCCATTTTTCAGGTCGGGATGGTGTAGAGAAGGAAGGTGCCTACCTTACTGAGGGCAGTGGGAGTTAGCACCGGACTAGGTGGGAGAGGTCGCGCTCGTAGGCTGGGGCTGCTTGCAGCTTGAGCCTACTTGCCAGCCCAGAGGACGGCATGAGGGCAGGTGTGCTCAGGGCCTGGAGAGAGTGCAGCAGGCAGGCCCCTCCCCATCACAGTGGGGCTTTTGAGGACCACAGGTTCTCAGGTCAGAGGTCCAGGGGAGGCAGCAGGGACGAGGTGGTCAGGCCCTCAATGCCAAGCAGGGCAATATGGGTGGTGGCAGTGGCCGCAGTCACACAACTTGGCTGTGGAGCCATGCCATCCATCCCCCTTGAAGGCGAGCTGTGGCGTGTGTCCTGATGCCACCCCACTGTCCCCCTGGGTCCCTCCAGGAGGAACTCCAGGGAGATCCGGTGCCTGACACCCCCTGGGCAGAGCCCTGGCAGTGCCCCCATCATCATCAACATCAACCGTGCCCAGCTCACCAACCCCGAGGTGAAGTACAACTACACCGAGGACCCCACCATCCTGAGGATCGACCCTGAGTGGAGCATCAACAGGTGGGATGGTCGCCCCAGGCCCTGCCCCTGCCCCTGTGGCTGAGACCCATGCCAAGCCAGGAGCCCCTCTGCTGCCTGGCTTGCCGTGTTTTCTGGCCGTGAAACGTCTGTGCTGAGTACCTCTACCGTGCCTGCTGTCTGGGGAGCGGGCTCTGGCTGAGCTGTCAAGCTTCGTCCCATGACTCTCCAGCCCTCACTTTCTAGTGGTGGGACCCTCCTAACGGTCACGGGCACCAACCTGGCCACTGTCCGCGAACCCCGAATCCGGGCCAAGTATGGAGGCGTTGAGAGGGAGAACGTGAGTCCTTGCCCTCTATGGCTTCCCTCGGACCCTGCCCTGCCTTCCATCCCTGCCTGGGCTCCCTCCTCAGTGTGTGCCAGCCTCGGCTGCTCCTGGAGGCCCTGCGGAAGGCAGCGTCCCTTCCAGGGGGTGGGAGGAGTGTGCCCAGTCAGCCAGCCTGTGCCCCTCCTTCAGGCCCGCCTCTTCCTCGGCCCACACAGGGTGGGCGCCCCAGGAACATGCTCCCCCCTGCTCCACCCATGCCTGGAGCCTGGCACCTTCCTCAGGGCCGGGCTCTGTTACGGGAGAGTTGTCCTGTCCTCTGTGAGGGCCGGCCGAGCGTCCTTGTATCCTGTGCCCCCAGAGCTGCGTGGTGTACAATGACACCACCATGGTGTGCCGAGCGCCGTCCGTGGACAACCCGGTGCGCAGCCCACCGGAGCTGGGGGAGCGACCGGATGAGCTGGGCTTTGTCATGGACAATGTGCGTGCTCTGCTAGTGCTCAACTCCTCCTCCTTCCTCTACTACCCTGACCCCGTGCTGGAACCGCTCAGCCCCACGGGCCTCCTGGAGCTGAAGCCCAGCTCCCCGCTCATCCTCAAGGTGGGTCACGGTCACCTGCCAGCTGTGGGGGTCAGGGAAGAGGCTCCTTGGCCGGGGCTCTGACTCACCTCACTGTCTACAGGGACGGAACCTCCTGCCGCCTGCGCCCGGCAACTCCCGGCTCAACTACACAGTGCTCATCGGCTCCATGCCCTGCACCCTAACCGTGTCGGAGACGCAGCTGCTGTGCGAGTCGCCCAATCTCACAGGGCAGCACAAGGTCACGGTGCGTCCACTGTGCGGCCCCGGCTCTGTTCTCCTGGACCCCACCCACCTTTCACCTGCTGACCTTGCTCCAATCAGGGCCACCCCAGCTCTGTGACTCAGCCCCAGACATGCCCATCTCAGCAAGCCCAGCTCCAGGATGGGCCCTACCCTGCCTTTGGCTGCATGAGCTCCTGGACCACCTCCTGCCCTGAGCCCTCGTGCTGTCCAGGCTGGCTCGGGTGCCTGCCTTGGGTCCCAGCATCCCCACCCGCTGACCACTCTGGGCCCCTGTTGGTGGCACATCACCCACAGGCAGGTGCCACGGGGCATATGGAGGGCTGTCAGGACAGGGCTCTGGAGGTCCAAGGGAGCATGGCTGGTTCCTGAGTGGCCTCCACCCTACCCAACAGGTGCGGGCAGGTGGCTTCGAGTTCTCTCCAGGGATGCTGCAGGTGTACTCAGACAGCCTGCTGACACTGCCTGCGATCGTGGGCATTGGTGGTGGGGGGGGCCTCCTACTGCTGGTCATCGTGGCCGTGCTCATCGCGTACAAGCGCAAGTCACGTGACGCTGACCGCACCCTCAAGCGGCTGCAGCTCCAGATGGACAATCTGGAGTCCCGTGTGGCCCTCGAGTGCAAAGAAGGTCTGTTGGGGCAGAGGCTTGGGGGCTGGGGCTGGGGGTCTGGGGCTTGCTGAGGAAGCTGCTACCCCTGAGCCACGCCTGTCCTGCCTGCTGGCTCCAGCTCATTTTACAGCACTCCGAATGGCCATGTTTTGCCAGGCTTGTCCCAGGGTGGTTGGTAGCTGCCGACCAGGACTTGCAGCCTGGCCCTGGAGCAGGTGCCATCTTGAGACACAGACCCTAGAGCCAGGCTGCTGGCATCTGCATCCTAGCCTGGCTGTGAGGCGGGGGATGGGCTGCTTTTCCTTATGTGCCTCAGTTTCTTCTGTAGAGTGGGCACAGTGATTGGGCCCGCTTGGCTGGGCAGCGTGAGTGCTGTGGCCTGCTGGGCGGTGGAGCATGTGCACGCCTGCCAGCATGGGTACTACTGTACATGCCTTGAGTAGGGGCCCCTCGCCAGGGTGCCTGTCTTCAGTCCCCAGGCACACAGTGCTTGGCCTGGCTGGCCATTGTCCCGAAGGAGCTCTCTGCCAGGGAGTCAGGCCACACCATTCTCTGGAGGTGGGGGTGCCTGTCCACTGTGACTCGTGATTGTGAGTGGTATTGATAGGCTCAGACTGGCTTTGGCAAGGGGCAACATTGGGCTTCCTGTGCAGGGAAGTTCAGGGGTGGCGGGCGTGCATTGGCATGATTGGCCTGGGCCCTCAGCATTGTGTCCCGAGTCTCATGTTTTGTGTCTCCTCTCCCCTGGTGCCAACCTCTCTTGGGCACACACTTCTCTTTGGTGACAACATGCCACAACAGAAGGGCTTAGCTACCCAGTGGGTGGGCTCTGTTGCTGTACCAATCCCTGCGGGTCACAGCTGGTCTTCTCCTCCCCTTCGTCAGGTCTATTCCCCTGAAGCCCCTGGCAGGGAGGGGTGGACTCCAAGGCAGGTGGAGTGTGACCCAGACAGTGGGATGGGTTCCAGGTAGGCAGGGTCTGCAGACATGCTGTCTGTGGGCCAGGAGCAAGGAGGTGAACAGCTGCTGGGGGTCAGGGGGCAGGGCACAGGCAGCAGGACCCCAGGCTGGAACACAGGCTCCACATGGAGTGCATCAGGGCCCCAGGGGCCGCTGTCCCTGCCTGATGTGGCATGGAGAGGCCCGTGTGCCCAAGGTTGCACTCGTCCCATTCAGAGCTGGGCCTGACCCCAGACTGGTGTTTCCAGACCCCCAGCCCCTGTGCTGAGTGCTGCAGGGTACAGACAGTTGGGGTGGGGGTGAGGGTTAATGCTGGGAGCAGGGAGGTGGGCTCTGAGGCCAGGGCCCATGGGGATCCCTGGCGGCCTAAGACAGAGAACCTCGTCTGCACAGTGGATGCTTGGTGGAATGGGGAGGCTCGTGGGTTTGTGTGTTGGGCTGGAGGTGGCAGACGACAGCCCTTGGCCCCAGGATGGCTGACATGGCTACAGGGCTAGGTGCCACCCACCTTTTGGGGTCCCATGTGCAGTGGTTGTGAGGGGACTAGAGCAGCGCTGATGATAGTTGACATTTTTGGAACATCTGTTAGGTGCCAGGCAAGACCTAGCATTTTGCAGATGCTAACTAGCAAACGCTTATGGCCCTAGCAGGCAGACACGGGAGTGTTCCTGTTGCAAGGATGGGGTATGAAGGCAAGAGCTGGAGTTATTACTAATTCTTTTGGGCTTCTGCTGGGCTAGGGTGTCCAGTTTGCCAAGGCTGGCCAATCTCAAAATGTAAAGTCCTGCATTCCAGGAGCCCCCACAGTCCCAGACAAACCTGGGTGGCCCAGTGGTTGTCTCGGCCTCGTCCACCTGCCTGTGGGCGGTCCTGGGGGTACTGCAGGCAGGTGTGTGTTTTGGGCTGGGTGGAAGGCAGGTGGCCTGGGCCTCTTGTGGGGCTCTTGCTTGCTGAGGGTGATTGTCCACCAAGGCCGGCATGCACAATGTCTGTACCTGCCAGCCTGTGTGTGGATGCAGTGGCTGGCGGCTGCCCCACGGCTGGCCAGGTGGAGATAACCAGATGCTGCCCGGCAGTGGTGCCTGGGAGATGAAGGCCCTGGCTCATAATTAAACCTGCCAGATGTCCTCAGAGACTGCCTGGTGCTCCTCTGGCTCTTGGTCAGATAGCGTATCCTGCAGGCTGCTCCAGGGCCAATACTCAGGGCTCTGGAATGTTCCGCTGGGGCCCCTCCCACTGCCATGCCTGCCTTTGTTCCTGAAGAAGGCAGAGCTGGTCTGGAGCAGGGCGGGCCCTGTTGAGGGCCCTGTGGCCTGAGGTGTGCATGTGGGGGTTGTCAGCATGGGGGTGTGGGGATCTGAGGACAGCCTGCAGCCCGCTGTCCTTGGGATCTCTCCTGTCCACCACCTCCCACACCTTCCCTTCCTGGGTGGCCAATGGAGCCAGCACTCTATGGCTGCTCCACCCCAAACACCAGTGTCTGGGATACAGGAGGCCCCACCCAGCCTGGCCTTGGTGCTAGTGTCTTCTCTGCTATTGTTTTGGTTAATCTTGGGAAAACCCAGTGAGAGAGAAAGGTTTTATCCTGTTAGGACTGGAGAAACTGAGGCCCAGGGAGGCCCATTGGTTTCTTTAAGATCACGAAACCAGTAAGTGGCACAGCTAGGATTTGATCCTGGCCCCAGGAGCTGGAGGGCGGGCCATGGAGAGGGGCTGGGGCCAGGGGACTGGGGGGGCTGGCAGAGCACCTTGCCCTGATGCCATGTCTGGCCACAGCCTTTGCAGAGCTGCAGACAGACATCCACGAGCTGACCAACGACCTGGACGGTGCTGGCATCCCATTCCTCGACTATAGGACCTATGCCATGCGGGTGCTCTTCCCTGGGATTGAGGACCACCCTGTGCTCAAAGAGATGGAGGTAGGACTAGGCCAGGTATCAGCTGAGTGGGGAGGGGGTGCCGGGCTGCAGAACCAAGACTGGACTAGCACTGTGGGGCCCTGAGCCCTGGGGATTGGTCACCATGGCTGTGCTCCCCACAGTGCCTCAGGAGGGCAGGAACGAGGGTCTGGGCCTGGGGCAGGAAGCCCAGCCTCATCCCAGCAGTCTACCCTTTAGCCTGGGCTCCTGGCTTCTGTCTTGTGGCTGAGCTCCGTGGGCTCTGACTCTCTTCGTCAGGCCCACATGCTGCTTAGTTGGCCTGGTTTCCGGGATGGCTCTGGATGCCAAACTTGGCTGGGTAGGGGCTGCATGCTGGGAGGTGCGGGCACCGAGCTGGAGTTTGCAGTGGCTGGTTGGGGTGGGAGTATGGCTGTCCTGTTATGGGGCCCGCAGAGAGCTGGGTTGTGCTCTGTAGATATTGGAAGCACCCAAGCTGTTGGCAGTGTGCCTGATCAGCAGAGGGGCAGAGGCTGTTCCCCAAGTCCAGCCCGGGACTAGGCAGGTCAGCTCTCTCGTGCTCTTTGGGCCATCTCTGCATCCTGTTGGATGTTGGATAGCCTGCTCCCCTTGTGGCTGTGTTGGTGGGAAATCCTTCTTGAGCTGAACCTGAATGGCCCTTGGACCCACGGGCTGCCCACTGCCTTCTTGTTCCCTGAGATTGCTGCCACACCAGGGGCTCCGTATCCTCCCCCTATTGGATCTCTTTCAGTGTCTGCATTTGCTGTGTCTATCTGGCTCTTTGTCTTAGCTGTGACTGTGGGTGTTCTATCTGGTACCTGTCACCTGTTTGCCTGGGCTGGGAGCCGGCTGTCACTGGTGGCCTCTGGGCATAGCCTGGTAGGGAACTTCCTGCCCTGAAGAGAATTGGTTCCAATAAGAGAGAGAGCAGGCTCCTTGCAGCAGCCGTGCCTGCATGCCACCCGTTTCCCACCTCCCTGCTGTTTGGCCCTGACCAAGCCGCCTGCCCTCAATGGCTTCTGGTGGCCTCTCCGTGAAGTCTGGAGGACACTTGTGCATTGGTTATGGCTGTGAAGGCAGAGTGAGGCTATGGACGTGCACCCCACACCCAGCAGGTGGGGTGTTGAGCTGGGCTTCCCTCAGGCCACTGGAGGCCAGGCTGGCAGACCAGGCCCTCTCGTGCTGGGCCCCACCAGCGCTGGTAACACCTGTGTTGTGTCTGCCTGCAGTGGGCTTCTCAGGCTGCTGTGGCTGGGGTGTCCGTGGCCAGGGGCTGTCCTGATGACAGTGGCATTGGTGGCCGCTGCCACGTCACATCTGTGTTGATGACAAGGACAGTTGAGGATGGGGACTGGCCTGCTGGGGCCCTGAAGAGTCAGAGCAATGTGTCAGCTGCCCTCAGGCCTGCTCTCTGGCCCTATGCTGCCCACACACACCGGCTTGGGCTGGCGGGCCTCCCTCCTGTGTCCTCCGTGGGGGCTGGGTACCCCTCTGTGGTCGAGCAGGCCCATGTACCCCTACAGGTGCAGGCCAATGTGGAGAAGTCGCTGACACTGTTCGGGCAGCTGCTGACCAAGAAGCACTTCCTGCTGACCTTCATCCGCACCCTGGAGGCCCAGCGCAGCTTCTCCATGCGCGACCGCGGGAATGTGGCCTCGCTCATCATGACGGCCCTGCAGGGTGAGATGGAGTACGCCACAGGCGTGCTCAAGCAGCTGCTGTCCGACCTCATTGAGAAGAACCTGGAAAGCAAGAACCACCCCAAGCTGCTGCTGAGGCGGTGAGCCTCCTGTGGGTGCTGGGGGCTGGGCCTGGGCACAACCTGGAGGTGGGCACGGGGAACCCCTGGCGGGCAGGCGCCAAAGGGAGGTGTGTGCTGGGGGGTGTCGTGAGATGTGCTGGGGGGAGCAGGTGCAGAGCAGGGGGACCGTGTGCTGGGGGTGAGCAAGCACAGAGGGGGTGCATACTGGGGTGTGGGGCACATGCTGGGGGGCAGATGCGAGGGGCCATTCTGGGGGCCGGGGTGCAAAATGGGGGGCTGTGGTATGTGCTGGGGGTGAAGCAGACATTGGGAGGGACTGCTGGGTCTGGGGCACAGAGTGGGGGGTATGCTGGGAGGCGTCATATGTGTTGGGGGTGGGGCAGTGAGGGCCCTGCTGTGCTGAAAGTACCCAAGCCAGGTAGGGGTCAAGGGGTGTGAGGAATCACTGGATCCCCCGAGCCTCAGCCTCCTCATCACCAGGTGCTGACAGTGGGGACCCAGGTGTGCCAGGCACCCTTTGGGGCCCACTGATGCCAGGCCTGTGTCTTTATGTCCAGAGGCCTGGGCTCTGGGATGAAGGGCTAGGGTCTCCATGGCAGCCCCCAGAGCTGCCTGATGCCCACCCACGTGGGTGCCTTTTGAGGCCTGACCTTCAGCTCTGCAGTAGCAGAGTGGAGAGTGGGGCCCACAGGGGTGTGGTGCCTGGTGGGATGACACCATCCTACTGGTATTCTGCACCCCCAGGACTGAGTCGGTGGCGGAGAAGATGCTGACCAACTGGTTCACCTTCCTCTTGTACAAATTCCTCAAGGTAGGAGAGGAGGGTCTGAGAGCGGGCGGCAGAGGCTGGGTGAGTGGTGGGAGGGAAGGGGAAGGGTGGGGAGATGCGGGAGCCAGGAGGGGAGAGAGGTGCTGGGAAAGGACAGGCTGAGGGCTCCAGGGGTAACCACGCACATGCTCCCAGAAACTGCGTTCGTTGCCCCTGTCCCGTCTCTTTCTGAGACCCTCACCCTACCCACTGAGGTAGGTATGGATGTCCTCACGCTGAAGCACGTGGCCGAGCTGTTTGGGCACAGGCCCAGGTCTCCATGCTTTGCCCAGAGCCCGGAGCTGGGCTGTGAGGCTGAAGAGGGCAGAGGGCACCTAGGCAGTGGCTTCCAAAGGGTCGCATGCCCAGCCCGGGGCCAGCCTGGGGAGGTGCCCAAGGGCTCCCATCTGGCACCCATTAGCAGGTGAGGATGGCTATGCTGGGCTTCCTCTATGCTGTCCACACTCCAGGAGACAGGTACTGGGCATGTTCAGATTGGGGTGTAGGCCAGAGTTTGTAGACTGTGACCCTGGGCTGGACATGGGTCCCCCTGGGCTTTATTTGGGCTATAATCAGTAGAATTGGTCACCTTCAGATACTGGGAAGTCATACAGATACGGGTATCTGCCCTCCCCTGGAGAACCCAAAGGCTTGGTGGAGGACCCGCGTTCTCAAGCAGCGGGAGCAGCAGGGCCTCCACGTGGAGCCTGTGTGCGTGAGCACCTGCTCCCTGCGTGGGCTCCGTGGCCTGGCTGACACTCTGAGGACGAGGTGACCAGCAGAGTATCCTAGCAGTCAGGGTTGGGGCTGGTGCTGACTGCTTGGGTTCAAATCTCCCAGTTTCTTATCAAATCCAGGAGTAGCATCTGTGTTCCACTGGCCCACAGGGCTGTCAGCCCTCGCTCAGTAGGGCACAGCTCAGTGACCCATACGCAGATTAGTGCACAGAGTGGAGTCCTTGTCCTGGCTGGGTGTCTTTGCTCCCTGATAGATGGTGGATAGGAAGTACAGGAGACAGGCAAGGGGTCTGCTAGTGAGCAGGGAGGGCGAACTGTGAACAGAGGGGGGAGTCCCAGGCAGAGGAGCAGCTACAAAGAAGGCCCTGGTGGGCATGGGGTCAGAGCTGGAGCACTGAGGCCATCATGGGAGGTGGCACGTTTGTGTGTACACAGCAGTCTGGGGCAGTGGTGAGTGCCCGGTGAATGATCACTGTATTGTTATGTGGAACTGGTGGCAGATAGAACAAAGCTGTGCACTTCCTGTAAAAAAGCATGGTTCTGCTAAGATTGACTTATTTACTTTCTCGCTAAACTGGGCTCTGTAAACCAAGGGAGCAGCAGTCTGGAGCCAGCTTTAAAGTGTGCAGGCAACAGAGTTTGAGGTGTCTCAGCCTCATCGGTCCCCATTTCATCCTCATTCTCCACACCCAGAGAGACGGGATTTACTTCAGCAGTAGGTCTGAGAACTTAGGTTGGGTGTGGATTCTGTTTCATGCTGGGGTGCGGGGAACGGGCCCATCCCCAGGAAACCCGGCAGAGCGTGTCCGCCAGTACCACACAAGTCGAGAGGATGGAGGGGCTATCCTGGGGTCTGTGGGGTGGGTCTGCTTCACGGGGTTGGGGGGAGTGGCTGCATTTTGAACAGGTGCTGAGGGCCATGTGGGGTCATGCAGGAGGAAGAGGAGGGCAGTCTTGGCTGAGAGAGCAGTAGGAGGGGCACAAGGAGGGGGAAGGCCCAGTGCCTTTTGGGGTGGGAGCAGCACAGGCCTGGAGGGGGTGGGCTGTGGGCTGCGCTGGCCCCGGCCACCCACATCGGCAGAGGGGTCCCAAGGTTGGGGAGCTCCCAGACCTACTCAGTTGTCTCCCCTACCCACCTCATGACACTGAGGAGGAAGCTGATGCTGGACACGAGGACACGCCCAAGGCCACGCAGTGGAGGTGGCCAAGCTGAGGACTTGCTTCCCCCCGGGGGCTTGTGTCTCTTGCGCCAGGATGGTGCCTGTGGCTGGCCAATGACTTCCTTTTGCCACACACTATTTCTTGGGTTTTTTGTTTTTGCTGTTTCTTAGGCTTTATTTTTCAGAGCAATTTTAAGTTCACAGTAAAATTGAGCATAAGGTGGACAGATGTCCAGCACAACCCCTCCCCCCACACATCCACGGCCTCCCCATTGCCAGCATCCCCCACCAGAGTGGTGTGTGTGTTGTAGTGGATGAACCACAGTGACACATCATTGTCACCCAGCATCCAGGGTTTACACGGAGGCCTGGGCTTGGTGTTGCCTGTCCTAAGGGTGTTGGCAAATGTGCAGTGACACGTTTCCTCCATTACAGTGTCCCCCAGAGTAGTTTCACTACTCTGAAATCCCCTGTACCCCACCTGACCATCCCTTCCTACCCCTGAGCCTGTGGCAGCCACTGACCTTTTTACCGTCTCCATAGTTTTGCCTTTTCCAGAGTGTCACATAGTTGGGGTCAGGTAGCCTGTCCACACTGGCTTCTTTCACTTAGATGTGTGCATTTGAGGTTCCTCTGTGTATTTCTGTGGCTGGATAGCTCATTTCTTTTTAGCATGTTACAAACCTTTTTAAAAAATTTTTCTTTTGTTGTGGTTAGATAAACATCTTAACCATTTTTAAATGTACGATTCTGTTGTATTAAATACATTTACACTGTTGTGCAGCCATAACCACCATCCACCTCCAGAACTTGAAAATTTCCTCCTGAAACTCCCCACTGTACACTGATTCCCCTCGCCCTCCCCGGCGCCTGATGCCCAACCTGTTACCTCCTGTCTCTATGGATCTGACTGCTCTAGGGACCTCCAGTGAGTGGAGTCACACAGTGTTTATTCTTTCGTGGCTGGCTTATGATGTGGAAGCTGCCAAGTGTCCACTGACAGATGAGTATTAAACCAAATGTGGTCTGTACACACAGTGGAATATGATTCTGCCCTAAAAGGAAGGAAATTCTGGCATGTGCTGCAACATGGATGAACTTTAAGGACACAAGCTTTTTTTAAACAATCCAAATCTTCTTCAATCTGTGCTATCTTTATTTTTTATTTTTTTCATTTTTAACGATATTTTATTTTTATTTTTAAAATTCATTATTTTTTACATTCTAAGATGTTGTTGCAGAGCAGTTGGGGGAGAAGAGAGGGGAAGGGGGGAGTGAAATAGGGTGGGGAGTCGTGGTCAAGTCCTGTGGTACCCCCTTTATTTCAGCAGGGGAGACCAGGGGCCTTCCAGCGACAGCTCTGCCATTGCTGGGCTGGATGCAGATGTCAGAGGGGTGTGGCTGAAGCCCTGGCCTCTCACCTTCCCATCTTGGGAGCTCAGGGTGTTTCCAGTAGTGGCTCAGTGGTCATTGCTGGGCTGGTTGCCAACGTCAGGGGGTGTGGCCAAGGCTGTCAGTCCCCCACCACTCCGGATTGGGTGTGCTACCTTTAGAAACAAAAACTTTAACTAAAAGGTAATCCACGCTCATTTTACACACTTAAACAATGTAGAAGTAAGTATGGAGGGGCGACCACCCCACCTGAATTCTGGACGTAGTGACAATCCGTGTTTTGGTGCCTGTCTTCCCAGGCTGGCTTCTAAACTGAAGTATGCTTTTAATACTACGAAGCCCTGCTGCTGGGCATTGTCTTCATTAGAGTGTCTTTCTTTTTAGTGCCATACATTTTGCATGGCACCTCATTCCCTGCCCCCCCCCCCCCACTTTGGGCAAAGTAAGGACATAGGTGTTGCCTTGTTCTTTTTAACAGCTGTGTAGTGTTCCACCACGTGGATACTATGTCGTTTGTCCAGCTGTTGCAGTGCTGATGGGTGTTGGGAGAGCTGGAATTCTTACCTGCTATGACCAGCACTGCAGCCAGCACTCCAGTGCTGCTGTCTTTGCCTGCTGGGTTAAGGTTTAAGGGATTTCCAGAAGAGTGAGTACGGGTGATCAAGCATACTCATTTTTAGTTGTAATACTTGCTGCCATGTTGTCTTGCAGTAAAAGGTTGCACCAGTTCGGCATCTGAGAGTCTCACCAGCCTGGGATAACCCTTGTTTAATGAATTTTTTTCACCTTTGCCAATTTCATAAGCACAGATTGATATTGTTGCTTTGGTTGGCTTTTCTTTAACAAACTGGGCATTTTTTTCATGTTCGGTCACTTGTTTTTCCTTTGAAGCTAAGTTTGCAAGGGTCTATTTTTATTCTTTGCCTGTTTTTCTAGGGTTATGATTTATAGGAGTTTTTTAAAAAATATACAACATCCAGTGTTATGCTAAGAAATTTTTATTTGTGTACGGTATGAGGTAGGGATCTAACTTGATTTTTTCTACTCCTAAACGGAGAAGCACTTGACATCATTTATTGAACTGCCCATACTTATGTTACCTTTGTACTTGAAAAGTGACACTTTTTGTTGGGCAGTTTCTGCACATTCATGGCTGAGGCTGGAGGAGTCTGAGGTCACCGCTTTTTCCCTCACTGTGCAGGAGACTGAGGCCAAAGAGGGAAAGGACGCAGAGAGGTCTTAGGTTCTGGGCCTCCTTCTTTTCTAGCCTCTCTTTTACTCCTTTGTGCCATCTGGGCAGGCCTTAGAGAAGAAGTGGCCAGGGATGAAACAGGAAGGCTGCTCTTGAGTCAGGTGCAAATGGCCTGGCTCGGATGAGCCTCCTCTGCGGACACCTGGGCTTTACGAGGCATTGCTGTGGCATCAGATAGATCCAGGTTCGAATCCTGGCCTCCTCAGTTCTTTGCTGTCTAACTTTGGCTGATAACCTCACTCCTCTGGCCTTCAGAGACTAGCTGTTCTCCTTTTGCCCTCTGCAAGGTCCAGGCCCAGGAGCCTTTGGACAGGCATCTGATTTTAAGACCTTGAAAGGCTCTTGTCCTCTCTTCGGCCACTCCCTTCACTCTCTTCAGATGGCATTTTGAGGAGGAGCGGCAGCTGTTAATGCCACTGTGTCCAGATCTGTGCCCTTCCCTCCTCCTTCCTGGCTGACTTCATAAAGCCAAGTTTACAAATGAAACTTGAATCAAAGACAGGCGTGTTGTTGGAAGGTCTCAGGATGACCTATGCTGTGGCCACTCCTTAGCAGCTGTCTCTTTAATTAGTGCAGGTGCTAATGAGGTGCCTGGAGTGTGGGGTTATAGGGGCAGAGCCATTGTTCACTTGCCAGGGGCCAGGTGGGAGGCAGGGCTGCCCACTTGGGGACATTCACACCTCCTGACCTCTGTTGGACAGCCAGGGCCTGTGGAGGACTGTTTGCCCCTGCTCTGGTGGGGACTCCCCTGTGCAACAGATGTAGCCAGCCTAGGTGCTACAAGGGGAGACACTTGTACTTGGGGCCAGCCCTGAAGGGCCAGCAGGCTGAACTTGGCTGGCCAGCTTTCTTCACTTTGCTGTAATGCCATGAGCTTTTCCTCACACAGCTTCCATTCCTCCAGTTTGTTGTTCAGCTAGTGTCCGTGCTGGGGCCTGGCCTGTCTCTCAGGCAGCTTTCACGCCGGGGGAGATGGCGGGAAAGTGAACAAGCTCATTGCGGGGAACAATGGTGCCAGGAAGACGTGGCAAGTCTCCAGGACGGTGGTGCAGGGTGCAGCCTTGACTGGGTGCTCAGGAGGGCCTTTCTGTAAAGGACGTTGGGGTGGGTCTAGAAGGACCAGGAACAGCTGAGGGAGAGGGTTCTGTCTATAGGGATAGCTGTTCAAAGGCCCTGTGGTGGGAACAGGGGATGGCCCTTAAGGCTACTGTGTGGGGAGCCAGTGGGTGAGCTACTGGGGGCAGGGGCAGAACAGACCCTTGCTGAGTGCCCAGGGGCCACCTCACTAGACCCCGAGGCCCTGCTGGCCCCGGGCCGTGGACTCCTGCACCCCTCAGTACTGTGAGCCTCCCTGGGCTAGTGTGTCTGCAGGGATAGGTAAGGAGAAAGGGGCGCCTTCCACCTGCAGGGGACCCAGCCAGGTGGGTCCCCGACATCCAGCAGATCATAGTCACACCTAGAGGGGTGTGTGCTGTGCGATGGGGCCTTCCGGGTGAGCTCTGTCCTGGGGGCTGGGAGCTGGTCCTGCTGCGGGCTGAGCCAATACAGAATTTGGGCGGAGCCAGCTGGCCTTGGTCTTCCTGGGTGTGCGCCTGCTTGGCTATGCTGTATCCCTTACGTGTTGTCGGCGCCTGCTTACCAGTGTTTTATTTAGGATTCCCACATTGCTGCACATGAGGGCGATGGGCCTGTTTTACTTATTAATTTCCTTTCCCTGTCTTCCTTGGGCTTTGGGCCCAGGGACACATATACTTGCCACTTGAAAGGCATTTGGAAGCGTGTGCGTCTGTCCTTACCTGGGAGCCATGTACGTGCTCCAGGAGGGAGGGCCGAGGGCAGGAAGCCCGAGCCAGCCCAGCCTCATGCCCCGCCCGCTGCAGGAGTGCGCAGGGGAGCCGCTGTTCATGCTGTACTGCGCCATCAAGCAGCAGATGGAGAAGGGCCCCATCGACGCCATCACGGGTGAGGCACGCTACTCCCTGAGTGAGGACAAGCTCATCCGGCAGCAGATTGACTACAAGACACTGGTGAATGGCCAGCCTGCCCGCCCTGCCCCTCGCCCAGCACGCCTGCCCTCATCACACCCAGGTGGGCATGCGGCGGGGCTGATGCTGCCACCCACCCCTTGCAGACCTTGAACTGCGTGAACCCCGAGAACGAGAATGCACCCGAGGTGCCAGTGAAGGGGCTGAACTGTGACACGGTGACGCAGGTCAAGGAGAAGCTGTTGGATGCCGTGTACAAGGGGGTGCCCTATTCCCAGCGGCCCAAGGCTGGGGACATGGACCTGGGTGAGCAGCAGGGGTCAGGGGCTCTGATGCTGGAGTGGGAGCCTGGGGCATGGGCTGGGCTCTAACACTGGAGTCCAGGGGTCGGGGGCTCTGCACAGGTGAGCATATGCATGCTGATGCAGAGGGGCCAAGAGAGTGTCTGGGAGCCACAAGCGACCCGCTTGGTGGGGAAGTCCAGGCAGGGCCTCAGAGCTGCGCTGGATGGGACAGTGGAAAGCCACAGAGGGGAGCAGGGTGGGCTCCCCAGGCCACGGTGAGGTGGGATTCTAATGTACTTCAGGAGACAGTGGCTGTTGGAGCCGGGGGGCCTCTGCTCATGGGGTGGGCAGGTGGGGGCCATCAAGGGAGGGGCAGTTCTGGAGTGGGGCTCTGGGTCCTGCAGCAGGTGTGCCCAGAGAGGCTGGGGCCGCCATGGAGGGCCTGGGGTGGCAGGCAGAGGAACAGGGTCTCAGGCTCGAGGAAGGCCAGACAGCCCCAGGGTAGGGCGGTGGCAGTGGGTGGAGGGGCTGAGCCAAGGAAGGTGTCCTCCTCCCTTGTTATTCTTGTGTTCAGAGTCCCTTACCCAGTTCCCCCAGCACATCCCTGCCTTCCGGGGTGGTCCTGTCCCCACTCCTGCGCCATGCCACAGCCAAACGAGAGGCTCAGGTTAGGAGGGAGGCCCTGTGGCCCCGCTCTCCAGCGCCCTCCTCCCCGCAGAGTGGCGCCAGGGCCGCATGGCACGCATCATCCTGCAGGACGAAGACGTCACCACCAAGATTGACAACGACTGGAAGAGGCTAAACACTCTGGCTCACTATCAGGTGACAGCCACACTTCTCTCAGGGGCTTGCAGCAGTGCGGACACGGGTGTCTGGGAACCTGGGGCTGGAACACGGCCTAATGTGTGGTGGGTCGTAAATGTCACAGAGAAAAGGGGACACTGCCTGTGTGGACAGTCCTGGACCCTGTGCTGTGCCCGTGGTCCCTCTGCCAGCCCTGGGACAATCCCAATGGGGAAACTGAGGCTGCGAGTAGTGAGGTGCCTCTCCTCCAGGCACAGACCAGGGGTGTCACTTGGGTTTCTGACCAGGTGGGCAGAGTGCCAGTGTCGGGTGGTGTTCTGGTGGGTCATGATATCCCTGTCCCCGCAGGTGACAGACGGGTCCTCAGTGGCACTGGTGCCCAAGCAGACATCTGCCTACAATATCTCCAACTCCTCCACCTTCACCAAGTCCCTCAGCAGATATGGTGAGGGGCTGGGTGGGCACAGTGAGGGCCTGGGCTGGGGCAGGGTGCCCCCTGGGCTTCTGTACTGCAGCAGGTGGCATAGGAAGACTGAGGGGACTTCTCCAGAGCCTGTCACTTGGACACTGGCCCTCCTTCAGGTTCAGGAGCCTGTGCTTCTCTGTGGACAGCGCTGTCCACTCTTGTATAGGCCTCTGAGCTGTCAGTGGCTGTCCCTGACAGCCCAAGGCGGTGGGGTTGATGTCCAGTGTTAAGATGAGGAAGCAGGCTTGGGGGAGTGCTTTGCCAGAGGCAGGTTGATGCTGGGGGCCCTGCCCGCTGATGGCCGGGGTCCCGCAGAGAGCATGCTGCGCACAGCCAGCAGCCCCGACAGCCTGCGCTCACGCACACCCATGATCACGCCTGACCTGGAGAGCGGCACCAAGCTGTGGCACCTGGTGAAGAATCATGACCACCTGGACCAGCGCGAGGGCGACCGTGGCAGCAAGATGGTCTCGGAAATCTACCTGACGCGGCTGCTGGCCACCAAGGTGGGCCCTGTCCGGTGGATGGGTGGCAGGGACGTAGGGACGGCCAGGCCCCATCCTGAGGACGCCAAGCTTGGAGCAAGCCCCATCCTCACCTTGCTCCTGTGGCCACCTGGAGCTCTGTGCCCTTGCCCCCTGCAGGGCACGCTGCAGAAGTTTGTGGACGACCTGTTTGAGACCATCTTCAGCACGGCGCACCGGGGCTCGGCCCTTCCACTGGCCATCAAGTACATGTTTGACTTCCTGGACGAGCAGGCCGACAAGCATCAGATCCACGATGCCGACGTGCGCCACACCTGGAAGAGCAACTGGTGAGTGCATGGGGCGGGGCACCTACCGTGGCCAGGCACACAGGTGCAAGCGCAGGCATGAGCTGGGCTCTGTGAGGTCAGGCAGGGTGGGTACCCAGGACCAGGTGCGCTCCTCCCAGAGTCCTTTTTCTTCTTGGGCCTGGCTGGCCTTCCGGGGCAGTGATCTCTTTTCCTGGTCGTGGATACCCGGCCCCACAGTGCTGGCTTCCTCTGTTGCCCAGGCAGTCTAGTCCTCAGGCTCCACGAGCTCCTCGCTCCCCACTCAGGGCCCCCAAGTTCTGGTCTGAAGCCTGTCCTGGTCAGCACACCCTGGCTTTGGGCTGCCAGGCACAGCACTGGGGGTCAGTCTGGCAGAGCCCCAGCCCACTGGAGTGGGCCCCACTGCTGTGTGTGCATCACCCGGCCCCAGCAGACACCCAGGCTCCCGCCTGCTGCAGGGGGACACCCTCTGTGCACATCTGGCCTCCCTGCCATGGCCCTTGGGAATTCTGGAAGAGGACTATGCAGACCACACCTGGGGCAAGGTCCACTCCTCTCCCCCACATGGCTAGACCCTGTTGTACCAGGCAGTGTCCCCTCCTTCCCCCATGAGCCCCCCCACCCCCAAACCCAGGACTCCCCTCCTCCTTTCGTGCATATCCACCCTTGCTCCCCCTCCTCTTAGCTCCTCTCTCTGCTGGATTCTGCACCCCTATGGCCCCCATATCTCATGGCCAGCAGCCCCTCTCCACCTGGCCTTGTCTCCCAGGGCCTGAGTGCCTCCGTGGCATTTGCCATGTCCTCATTGGAGCTCCTGGGCCTTTGGCCTCTGACGTCTTCCTCCAGGCTCCTCCTGGGTGACCCCACCACCACCCAGCAGTCTCACCCCTCCTAAGATTCTGCTGGCCTCCACATGATGCCATCGCCCGAGGCTGGGGTGCACCCCAGGGGGACCTAGGGATGGAGGACCCTCAAGGTCACCTCTCTTGGCCCATGCTGAGGGGGCTCCATGTGGCAGGAGAAGAGGCTGCTGGGGAGGCAGCATCATTCAGAGTAATGCTCTGTAATGGCGGAACGTTCTAGATCCGTGTTGTTCAGAGCAGTGGCTGCCAGCCACTTGTGGCTGCTGAGCATTTGATGTGATAGGTGCGACTGAAGGTCTGAATTTTTAACTTTCACTTAAGTTTAAATAGCCACTCACGGTAGTGATGGTTGGGCAGCCCTGCCAGCAGTAATCCCTGAGGAGGCGTTTTGGCACAGAGGTCTGCTCTCTGGGGACACGTCCCCTGGGTCAAGCTGTGGGTCTCCATATAGGAGCAGGGCCGTGAGCCAGCACACAGGCCTAGGAGGGCAGTATGGTGGTTCCGTGGTTTGCAGTCCCGCGTGCGGGTGACCATGTGCGTGAGTGCGCGCCTCTGAGCACATGTGCCAACTATCGAGTCATACTCTGCTGGGGCACCAGGCCCCAGGCAGCACAGCTCTGGCTGGGCAGCAGGGAAAGCCTACATTTACTGAGGGATCCCCCCCACTATGGGCCTTGGTTTCCCCATCTGCATGAAAATCCATGACCACTTTGGAGTCAGCCAGGAGGGCCATGCGGTAGCTGGCCAGCCCCATCTCGTGCTGTGTAGACAGAAGGGGTGTGGAGGCCCAGAGAGCAGGGTCCCACCCAGCCCTGATGTGCCTGGCCCGCCCACCTGCAGCCTGCCCCTGCGCTTCTGGGTGAACGTGATCAAGAACCCGCAGTTTGTGTTCGACATCCACAAGAACAGCATCACAGATGCCTGCCTGTCAGTGGTGGCCCAGACCTTCATGGACTCCTGCTCCACGTCTGAGCACAAGCTGGGCAAGGACTCACCCTCCAACAAGCTACTCTACGCCAAGGACATCCCCAACTACAAGAGCTGGGTGGAGAGGTGGGCAGGCAGGCGGGTAGTCCAGGGTGGACAGGGCGGGCGGGGCTGGGAACCCCCTCATGCGCCTGCGTCGGCCACCAGGTACTATGCCGACATCGCCAAGATGCCTGCCATCAGCGACCAAGACATGAGCGCCTACCTGGCTGAGCAGTCACGGCTGCATCTGAGCCAGTTCAACAGCATGAGCGCCTTGCACGAGATCTACTCCTATATCACCAAGTACAAGGACGAGGTGAGCTGCTCGGCGAGGGACCCTGCCTGCTCCCTGCTTGCCTTGCCCAGCAGAATCCCTCCTGGGGGCCTGTCTGCCAGCTCCTCCCTGCATCACAGTCTGGTGCCTGCCTTCATTCCCTGCCCCTAACAGCCGCCTAGCTCCCCAGGGTAGGAAGGGGAGTCAGCCAGGTAGGGCAAATGCTGGGCCTGCGGCAGGTCACCAGGTGGGGGCAGGGCAGACGAGACAGCAATGTCTCCCGAGGTGGAGGATGGGGTCAGGATGCCTGAGCACCTCCAGGTGTATCGAGCTGGGTGGACATCTCCAGGGCTGGGCACAGGCTCCTCCATGGGGTTTTCCTTTTAGTGTCCTTTCTGCCGACTTGAAGTGAGGCTGCAGGTCTCTTTGTTGTCTGCACACATGGAGCTGGGGCTCCATGAGGCGTCCGGGAAGGGGGACCTATCCCTGGGCTCACTGGACAGAGTGCACAGGGCCAGAGGGGGGCCAGTGCTGGGCAGGCGGGGCCAGTGCCAGGCCCTGAAGCCAGAGCGGGCCCAGTGGTCTGAGGATCGTAGGCGGCTGCCGGCTGAACCAGAGCCATGCTGGGGACAGGGAGGGATGTGACACAATGGGGCTGTGCTTGGGTGTGCAGGCTTCAGGGGACCTGGGCCATTTCCCTGGATGTGACAGGGCCAGTGGAGGTTCAGACACAGGCATGGCCTGGCTGCTGGGTGTGGGGCTGGGCTCTGGGTGGGATCTGGGTGTTGAGGTGGAGAGGTGGGGCAGGCTGGGGGAGGCCTGGGTCTGAGGTCAGGACTCAGGCTTCGGGTTCTTCAGATTTGAGGGCGGTGGAGATGTGAGGTCAGGAGAACTCTGGAGTCAAGGCCAAGCATGGAGGTTGTCAGCTGAGCAGAGGCTAGGGGAGATGCCAGGGCGACGAGGGCACAGGAGGGGACAGTCCCAGCCCTGGGGCTCCTGCATGCGGGGCTGTGGGACAGAGACTCAGAGCAGGATGCTGAAGTGGTCTTCAGGCAGACGCCCTAGAAGACAAGAAAGGTGACCAGCAGGTGGTCTTGAGAGTGGCAGTGGGGACCAAGCTGGAGGTCCTGGGGCTCACGAGGGGCAGGGAAGGCCACAGAGGCTTTCTGAGGAGCTTTGCTGTCCAGGGGCCCAGGGAAGCCACAGGTGCTGTGGGAACGGGGAGTGGGCAGCAGCGTGGCCACCCTGGGTGCTGAGGGACCAGAGGCTGCTGTGTTTGGGGATGAGGGTAGGAATGATGACCTGGGGGCACATACTCTTCACACTGGGATCCCAAGGGTCCAAGCTCAAAACCCAGGTCCCTCAGCTGGGAATGGGAGGGCCTGAACCTCTGGCATCTGCTCCAGAGTCCCCGCCGGGTGCGACCACATCACACGGCACAGAGGGCTCTGGGGGAAGCATGGCCTTGCTGTGTGACCCTCTGGACATCCGCATGCCCAGCTTAGCCCTCTGATGCCCCTCCCCGACCTTGCAGATCCTGGCAGCCCTGGAGAAGGACGAGCAGACACGGCGGCAGCGGCTGCGGAGCAGGCTGGAGCAGGTGGTGGACACCATGGCCCTGAGCAGCTGAGCCCGGCCCTCAGCACAGCGGGAGGCGGAGCCAGAGGCGGCCCTCACCCACCTGTGCGGGGTGCCCATGGCGCTCGGGGCAGGTGGCCCAGCGTCCTCCCGGCCCTCCTCCTCCTCTCCCCCCGCCTGGCAGGGGTCCCAGCTCTTTCGCTGATGTGGATGTGAGGTGCCTGCTGTGCCACCCCTGTGCCCAGAGCTGCTGGCACGGGGGCTAGGAGAGCACAGGAGGGACGGCTAGGGCCAGGGACCTTCGCCGACCAGTGGGAGCTGCCCGGCAGCCTTCACAGGAGAGGGCTTGAGGGGTGAGGCTGGGGCCTGCCCGAGGGAGGGGCAGCCAGCCTGGTTTGTCTCCTTGAGGTCAGGACGAGGGGCTGGAATGTTGGCAGCTCCTGGCTTCCCGAGCTGCCACCAGCCGTCTGAGAGTCTGGGGTCTTGGTTGGCAGCCAGAGGGAGAGGCAAAATGCCCAGTGCCAGGCAAGAGGAGCCGAGTTGGTCCTGGTCGCCACTGCCGCCTTCCATGCCCAGCTCCCCTATGTTATTGCACAGCTGCCACCATCCTCAGATTCACCGCGTGCTCTGCGCGGCCGAGGCAGAGCGCCATGTCCCCTCCCATGGAGGGGCTGCAGGACGGCACTGCCACGTCTCCAGGTGGCTTCCACATGGACCAGACAGCTCCCTTTCTGTCTTCAGGGCTGTGCCTCTGGGAGCCACCTGGTCTGGGGCTCCGGGTTACAGAGCGCATGCTCCTGTTATTTATTGCCCCCACGTTCCCCCCCTGGTACCAGCTGCCTGTGAGGCAGGCTGAGCTCTCCCCACCATGGAGCTCCAGGGTAGCCCCCAACCACCCTGCTTCCTCTCCCTCCATCCTTCCTTCTCTCTCTCTCTTTCCACCCCCCGCCCCGTCTTCCCCATCCCCAACATCACCCCTGGTGGCTTCCAGTCTGGCATCTTAGCAGTGTCTTGCCCCTTCAGAGCAGTGGGACATCTGGGGCTGTTTTTGTTTTTCAAAGGGGAAAAAAATCCTGCTGCATTCTGCTTGGGCTGCAAGGGCCAGGCAGGGCCCCTCTGGCCACCATGCTGACGTGGATCTATTTGGGCCATGAGCAACAGGCAGGGACCAGAGGGACTGGAGGTCAGCTGCTGTCCACCCCACCCTCAGTGAGCAAGATAGAATGAATTTTTAATTAACACAAGTCTGTACATATATATAAATATATATATATGTGGCTCTAGCCTCGGTCTCCAGCCCCAGTGGGGTACTGTACAGTTAACTGAAGGAGAAGATTCATGGACACCTCAGAATGAGAAGATGAGGCGGTGGGAAAGCAGCACCAAGTGGTCATGGAGAAAGCTGCCTGCTCTGCGCCTGCGACCTGCAGCCACTCTTCTGTTTGACATCGGAAGGGAAGACTCCTCGCCTGTCCCCTGAGAGCTTCCAGGACGTGTAGGGTCTGTGCATTATGCATGATTGTGCTAGCGTTTAGTCTGAGTTGATCTTTTTAAAACTGCAAGTGTTGAATACTAGAGGTCGTTAGGCCCTTTTTTTATGTTTTTTAATTGATTAGTCACTTGTAAAAGCAAACAAGCGGCCTGTCCCCTTTTCAAGTTCACTTTTTCGATGGTACTAAAGATTCCCACAGACTTTAAGGGACAGCTAACTGTGGCCAGACCCAGCCTCGGCACCCTTGGCCCAGGCCCTGAGGAAGAACACGCGCCCTGTGGGGCTCCTAGTCCCCTCATTCCCCTCCTTAGCAGCATGAGCCAGACTGGACACCGCGGAGATCAGATTAGGAGCCACCCTTCACATGGGGTCAGTGTGAAATTGGTGACCTGACTCAGGGAGCTCCTTGGTCCCATGGGCACTGCAGCGGGGCCCAGTGTCGTCCTGTGCATGCCCGGCTTGGGCTCTGGCCTGCCCCCCGCCCCCAGCCCACCAAAGGTGTGGGCTCACTCCCTGGCAGACTGGCCGGAGCTGAGGCTGGCAGTCTAGATTGGGCTTTTTTGGTAGCCTCTTGTGTTGGCCAAGATTCGCCTCCCCACACACAGCCTGTCTCCCTCCTGATGCCTCCTGGCCGCACAGGGGTTGGAGTCTGTTTCCCCCACAGTCTTCCCTGGACGTGGGCTTCACATTGAAGCCCCCGGTTCTTCCAGTTCTGCACGGGTCAGGTGCGGGCTCTGCAGCCCTGTCCCCTCATCCGTAGGCTGCCCAGCCCTGGCAGGGAGTGGGCCCACCTTGCTCAGCCCTCCCAGTTTGCCCTTGACCCCTTGGGTGGTGGTAATGGAGAAGGGTGTGCCCACCCAGCCACACTGCAGGGTGTGTCTAGCCGCAAGCACTTTAGCCGTATCTGTTTACATACAAGTTGATTTGAGCTGATTCTAGCCATGCTGTCTGCCCAGTGCAGCAGGTCCCCAAGCATTTCCACTGGACCCCACGCCTCTTGCTGAGTCATGAACATAGGCTCCAGTTTCTATGTGTCACTAGTTCCCTCCTCCCAACTCTGCAGACCCTAGGAGCTGGGCCCAAGCCCCCTACCATTATTACCTCCCAGCGGCCTCCTGCCAGGAAGCTCCAATCCCAAGCTCTGCTGCAGGCCTGGGTGGCCCTAGGGCCCCCTTTGTGCTCCAGGGGTGGTGAGACACTCCTGTGAGCCCTGTGTCTGCAGTTCCAGGGTGCAGGAGCCAGTGCCACAGCACAGGGTGCCATTCAAGTGACACTCCACCTGGTGTGTCCCGGCCCAGACACTGCTGCTGTTGGCACCCTGCCATGGGTAGCCTGCTTCTTGCAGCCCCCCACCCTGCCCAGGGCATCTCCCTGGGACAGCTCACACTTGGGCCTGGGACAGCTTGCACTTGGGCCTGGGAGCCTGGCCTCTTGATATACCTCGAGCTTGCCCTGCACTCCCCAACTCTGGGGCCGCACTGGCCCTGGGCCACCTCTCCCTTGGCCTGAGGGTATGGGGGCCCCCAAGACCCACAGCAATGAGTCTCAGGCACCGGCCTGGCACCCTTTGTTTCCATCAAGGGACCTGAGTGTCTCCCACCCTGGTCTGGCCTTGCCAAGAGAGCCTCCATCCTGGTTTTCTCCCAGTTCATGATTTGATGGCTCACGTCGTTGGTGCTACACAAGCTAGAATAGATATATTTAGAGAGAGAGATATTTTTAAGATGAAGCCCACAATTAGCTGTCCTTTAACACCGCCAATCCCCCACCCAAAAGAAGAGCGATCACTTTTGTGGTCTGAGCGGACAGTCTCTCGCCGCAGTTTCTAACAGAAGCGGCGCAGCTGACCAGAGCTCAGCTCAGATGTGTAAAATACCTACTGGCTGTTTCCTACTTTACTGATCTTCAGATTTAGTACTTGTACATAAACACACACGTTAAGGAGAGATTAAACATTTTTGCTAAAGCTTGTGGCTCCGAGTTTTCCTTGCTGGGAGGCAAGTGGGATGGGCCACATTCCAGCTGCACTTCCCAGGGGAGGCCGGAGACGCTGCCCAGCATCGCCTGCAGGACCGCACAGGCCGTGGGCGTGCTGACCCAGCAGCACCTGAGAACTGAGCAGGAGCGCAGGTTCTTGGTCACCCATGTCCCCGCAGACTCCCAGGTGGTCTGATGCACTCGGGCCCAATGGCTGTGCGGTTATGGTGAGTGTGTGACCTGGGGGCGCTTGGCCCTGGTGACACATTAGAATCCTCAGCTGACACTAACACCAGTGCCTGAGCCCCACTGGAGACAGTTTCCCCGCTGAGCAGGGGTGGGTGCATTTTAGAAGCTCCCCAGGTGATTCTCATGCACGTCAGGGTTATGAGCCCCTAGCTAAGAGCAGTGGTTCCTAGCCTGTCACTGGAGGCAGGGTTCCTGGTGGCCTTCTCATACAGTGTGGATTCTGACCCCCAGGGCCTGGCACAGAGTGGAGGCCTGTGGCCAGCAAGCTTGGGTGCCCAGAGGTTATGGTCTGCCTGGAGCAGCGGAGGCTGGAATTGCATTTTCCAGGCTTTCTTGGCCTTAGAGCCTACTTTTGTTGATAGCTTTGTAGCTGAGGAACTGAGTTTGGGAAATGGCCTTTCCAGCACAAACTTGCTGCTTAACCTCATGACAATTTTTACAAACACTTCATGATAGAGAAGGTGTTGATGCAGCCTGTGCTGCTGTGTGGCTTTGGCGGGGGCCGTTTCTAGGCTTGTTTCTGCCATGGTTCAGCAGGGGTGGCCTTTCCTGCCCCAGAGGGTGGGTGTAGGAGTCAGGGGTGATGATTCTGGATGAGGCAGGCAGTGTCTGGGCCGAGGACCCCGGGTTCCTGTGTCTCCAGGCAGGCCCCAGGCAGAAGTGTCCACTGTTGGTTGCACTCGCTGTTCGGCCACTGAGCACTGCTGGTGAGTGAACTCACCTGGACCTCCTAGCGACATGTGAGGTTGGGGTTATCCCCAAGCATGACTGAGGAAGCTGAGGCATGCACACAGGTTGTATAGAGTGTCTGGGGCCCCCGATGGTGAGTGACAGAGCCAGAGTGGAAGCAGGCCAGTGTGGCATCAGGATGGGGCACCAGAGCCCCCTGCAGCCCGGCAGCGCCCCACCTGCCTCTCTTCAGTGTCTCCGTTGGTTCCGAGGCTGGAACAGTGGTCCATAAATCATAATCAATTCCTCCTGCTCCCAAACAAGCCCATCCTGACAGCGGGCTGCAGGCATAGAGCTCTGTGCCAGGCTCAATTACTAACAAGAAATCAGTGTAATCACCATGAAATTGCATCGGAAACGTATTTAGCAAATGCCATCCCATTTGGGGTGTGACGCAGCCTGTTCTCACAGCTCGGTCCCCTCCAGCTTTCTGGCACAATCAGCCCTGTCTCGATTACGCTCGTTAGGCCACCGAGGGCTCCAGCCCCACCAGCCCGAAACTCCGTGCCATCTCCAAGCACAATCAGCGCTCACTGTGCCGAGGTGATCAGGTTAATTGCAGCGCAAGCAAGCGCGGGTGGCGGCGCCTTCTAGTTGCTGTGCACGTCGGCTCACAGAGGGCATCGAAACCGCCAGCTATTGGTGCTGGGCTTGTGGCTGCTCTGAGCAGAATGTGTCAGTGTGCTGTCCATGGTGTGGGGGCTGAGGCCAGCCTGTGGCCAGGGCTGGCCAGCAAGCCCAGCGGCATGGCTGGAGAGGCGATTTCTTCTCACCTGGGTCCCAGAGCAGCCACGCTCAGGGCAGGGGACAAGGCACAGACTCTGAGCAGGGATAAAATAATAGGCCAGGCTAAATATATACCGAGGTGACTGCAGGTGGGTGCAGGTGCCTTGAAGAAAACACAATTGCATGTGAGGGCAGTACCGGGGCAGTAGCCACCCAGTGGGGCAGGCAGGGGGCTGGCAAGGGCCTGTGGGACCTGGAGGACAAGAGGAGCCAGCCTTGTGATGTTGAGGAGAAGCATTCCTTGAGGCAGGGACAGCAGGTGTGCTAGAGGCACAGGCAGAGTGTGCAAGGAGGTCGTCACACAATGAGGGGCCTGCTCCTTGGGAAGCAAGAAGGGCAGCTCTGACATGCATGTGGCAGCTGTTACTAGAGGGCACCAGAGGCTGGAGGAGGCCCCTGCCGAGGTGCCCCAGGGTCGTGGCCCTGCTGTGCCCCTCTGGGGCCTTCCTGGAGACCTGCCAGCCTTCATGGTGTTGACTTGTTCTAACCCCCTAATTGTCAGTGAAATTGACTTGGGTCACATCCAGGCTGAGTGTGTCCTGCTGAGTGTGTGAGGATTCAGACTCTAGGGAGCAGAGCCACAAGCCGACCTGCTCTGGGCACCTGGTGTGAGCACTCTATACAACCTGTGTGCATGCCTCAGCTTCCTCAGTCATGCTTGGGGATAACCCCAACCTCACATGTCGCTAGGAGGTCCAGGTGAGTTCACTCACCAGCAGTGCTCAGTGGCCGAACAGCAAGTGCAACCAACAGTGGACATTTGGGGAGTTGTTTCTGAAGCATAAGCTAGACTAAACTGACAGATGCAAGTGGGCACCACGACCACCCCAATTCAGAGAGGAGGACCTGGGGACAGACAGCTGAGCTCTCACACCCAGGTACATGGGGTGTCCGTGGTGGGGCCAGGATTAGGGCTCAGACTGCACCTGCCCACCGCAGTGCCTCCCTGTTGCTGGGGGCTCCTCTGGGACAAGGCCCAGGAGCTGATGTGCAGAGTCTGGGCACAGAGCAGAGGTGAGAAAGTGAGCCAGGTCCCAAGAGCTGGGAACGTGAGTAAAGCTTTTGCTCTGGAGCAGTTTCCCCCATGGCTACCAGCCCCTCGAGTCTCCCTGCTTGGCTGGGAGACTCACCCACTCTCCCTGGCATAGGGTCTGTTTGAGAAATTGATTTTCCAGCCATCATTGCTGCACCCAGCTAAACCCACCCTGGGAAAGACCCAAGCGTGTTCCTTGTGGGGCACCCTTCCCCATTATAAATGACAGGAACTTGACCTAATCTGGCCCAAGCAAACAGAGAACTGGCTGGCTTATGCAATAGAAAAGTCCAAGGGATGAGGCATGGCTGGATACGAGGGCACTTGTGAGGTCCTGTGGAATCTTTTTCCTCTGTCCTCTGTGTGGTCTTCACTCTCAGGCAGACCCTTCCCACATTGGGCAGCCATGCCACCAGCAGCTCCAGGATGACCAGCTTGGTGGTCATGGTGGGAGCAGAGCCCCTTGGCTGGCACGTGTCTAGGGAGGGATTTCGCTGGCCAGCGTTCAGCACATGTCTCTATTTGAACCAATCATTCTGGCCTGAGGTCGAGGTGCTTTGATTGGCTGGACCAAAGTCATATGCCCATGGAAGGGTCAGTCCATTTGAACCTCAGGGTTTTGCAAATTGTGTGGAAGTGTGCCCAGGTGCAGGGAGAGTCTCGCACAGTATGTAAGTTCTGCCTGTGCACGAATGGGCAAGGGGCAGGAATGGATCATCAGGGGGCGCTGACAACTAACTGCTGGCTGCCTACTTTAAAGGCACTTAAAATGCCCATGTCCTGTCTACCACAAGCTTCTGCTGCCTGTGTGACCTTGGCCAGGGGGAGATTTGGCCAGAGGTTATTCAGGGTACCCAGGGACCCCTGCCCGGTGACAGGCGGGACAGGTCTGGAGAATGGCTGGGACGCGGTTACACATCTCTGGCTTTGATCGATCCCAGCTCCGAGAGAAGGCCAGGGCACTCTGGTCTCTAGCACAGATGTGTCTCCACAGGAGGACCGCCAGCCTGTGTGATGTCAACACTCCTCTCTCCACTCCACTGACCCCCACCCACCAACCCCCACTCCACACACTACTCACCCACCTACCCTGCCGTCCCCTCCACCTGTCTGCCCCCCACACCGTCTGTTGTCCACCCATCCACTTCCAGCTGCAGTTCTCCCCTCCCCCTCTGTCCAAGCTTCTGGCAATCTATCCACAGGTCCACTCAGGTCAGTCTGAGACAGGCTTGTGAGGGACCCTGGATGCCACACAGAGTCTTGCTTACAGGTGTTGGTGAGGGCATGCAGAGACTGGGTCCCAGTGCTGCACTGTGGGAAAGTAAAATGATGCAGCCGTGTGGAGAATGCTGTGGCGGTCCCTTCAACAGTTAGGCGTGGGGTCACCGCATGACCCAGCAGTCCCACCTCTGGGTGTGCACACACAAGAAGGGAAAGCAGGGGCTCAAAGAGATACTGCACACCCATGTTCGTGGCAGCATCATTCACTGTGGCCAAAGGTTCCAAAGGTGAACCTCTCTTTTCTTTGTTTATGAGATTTTTTATTTTTTCTATCAGATGAAGATGTTTTTTCTTTATACAACCACTGTGTCATTATCACAGTAACAAAATTAATATTTTCATATTCAAATGTCCTCAACTGTCTCCAAACCACATTTTCAAAAATAACCATCTATCTGAAGGGAGACCTCCATTACACTGTTTTAGAGCTGCTTTTGGTGCAGAAACCAGGTTGTGTGTCCTAAAGAGTCAGACACAGTGGAGTTGGCGTGGTGTGTGGGGACATGCTGCTTTGTTCCCATATAGCTACAAGCCGGTAGCTTGACTGGATCTAGGCTCAGTTTTCCAGCAAGCAGAGCCCTGCACTCCTGTCGAACCTGCCTGGAGGCCCATGGCATCTGGTTGACCAGAAATTCAGAGCCTAAGCCAGCCTTAGTGGGCCCCCTCACCTCTATATGCCTGGGTCCTTCCAACGACCTTGAATTTTTCTCTAAGTACACTTTAACCATTTTAACTAGAAGAAAACTCTATGGCACTAAGTGGATAACCAGCATTGCTTGCCATTAATAGAAGGTGACTGTAAAAATAAATACAATAATCATAAAAGTAATATTAAATTCTAGTAATGACTGTTGCCCACAAGGCTCCATCTCTGATAAAATTACCAAGTACTAATGAGAGGTAGAGACCTACACAGAGCTGTCTCCTTGATGTGAGAGGAGTTCTGGGTCTGCGTCCTGCCCGTCAGCTCTGACTCACGCCCTGCCCTGCCCTGCTCTCTGGGGATGAGTGACCCTGCAAAGTCCATTCCCCAGGCTCTGTGCCCTGGAGGGAGGCTGGGTAGGAAGTGCAGAGAAGCCCTGCTCTCTGCTCCTGCTGGCCTTCCCTTGGGCTGGGTGTCCTCCCCGGTGCTGGTGCCCACCTGGCAGCCCAGCCGAGCCTGTAACACCACCCCTCCCATTGCCCCTCTGGCCTGGGCATCAGGACGTGCTGCTGTCCCTCTGCCTCACCCCTGCGTGAAGTTCCAGTGAGGGTTCGTTGCATGTGTCAGCTTGCCTGGCCCACAGGGTACCCGGATATTTGGTCCAACGTTCTTCTGAGCATGTGAAGGTGTTTGGATGGGATGGGCATTTGAATCTGTAGACTGAGTCAAGCAGACGGCCCTCCCCTGTGTGGGTGGGCCGCATCCAATCACCTGAAGGCCTGAATAGAACAAAAGGCTGACCACCCCTGAGCAAGGGGGACTCCTGTCTGCTTCCTGACAGCCTTCAAGCTGGGACACTGGCTTTCTCCTGTCTTTACCCTCAAACTGAAATGTCGGCTCTCCTTGCATCCCAAGCCTGCTGGCATTTGGACTGGAAGAACAGCAGGGCTCTCCTGGGTCGACTTACACACTCGCCCTGCAGATCGTGGGACTCCCCCTCCATAACCACACGAGCCAGTTCCTTACAACAAATCTGTCTATTTGCACACCCTGTTGGCTCTGTCTCTCTGGAAAACCCTGCCTAACACAGTTTCCTCTAAGAACTGCTTTTCTCCTGACTAGAGGCCGCCTGCGGGGCACCTCAGTGTCATCTAGTGTCACACGTGTGCTACCTAAATCTCTCACATGCCACCCGCGCCCATGTTTCAGAAGCTTGGCCTTGGTGGACCTGGAGGGAGGCCCTGCCCTTGCATGTGTCCCTGCCCCTGCTGTGACTCCCTCAGCTGCCTCAAGTGCTCCTGCTCCCTCATTCTGCTTGGCCAGGCCCACCTGCCCCGCATGGCTTCTGCATGCGTCTCCTGAGAAGGCCCCACCCCCACGAGTGTCTGAGTGGGGCTGCGCCTCACTTGGGCCTGGTCTCCTGGCAACGTGGCACATGCAGGTGTGTGACATTCCTATCATTCTTTGTGTGTTTGCAGGGCTGAAAAGGACAGAGGGGAGGGTGCAAAACAGCTTTTAGTCCAAGAAAGAGAGTCCTCTTTTCTGTTGCTGGAACAAATTACTTACAAAATAGTTTTCAAGACACAGATTCCTCTGTAAACTATCAGTCCTCAAAAAGGAAAGGCACAGAGTGTGCGGCTCAAGGCCTGGGTCTCGTTGCGCGGTGCTCATGTGATCTGGAGCAAGTCCGTCTCTTCCGCAGCCTCAGTTTCCTTGCTGTAAAGTGGAAGCTCGGCTCTAATCGCCACGCCCAGCCCCACCAGGCTTGGGGTGGAATCCAACGGTGAGGTCTGCGTGAAAGTGTTGCAGGGTGATGTTGATGTTTTCATGCCTGCAAATCCTATAATCCTGGAAAATGAGTACTACCTAGAACAAAGGAACCTTCATGTCACTCCTGCCCATAGTGCCGACTTCCTGCTTAAGGCTGTCTGGAGGCAATGCATGTAGGGATTCTTTAATCCCGAGTGCCCCTCATGATCCAATCACTTTCCAAAGGCCCCACCTCTCAACACTGCCACACTAGGGATCAAAACTCACGTGAACTTTGGAGGGGATAAACATTCAAACCATAGTTGTCTCTATGGATTTTTCTATTCTGGACATTTCACGTAAGTGGGATCATGCAATATGTGGTTCTTTATGTCTGGCTTCTCTCACTTAGCATAATGTTTTCAAGGTTCATCTATGTTGTAGCATCAATGGACTAATGAGTTAATGGGTTAGAGGGTGACTGGGTTATCCTGGGAGTGGCGCTGGTGGCTTTTTTGGCAGCTGGCTGGTACAGGGATTGAACTCTGGCCTTGGTGTTATCAGCACCATGCTCTAACCCACTGAGCTAACTGGCCAGCCCTCACAGGTGGCTTTATAAGGAGAGCAAGTGAGTATGTTAGTATGCCCTTGCCCTCCCACCATGTGACACCCTGTGCCACCTCAGGACCCTGCAGAGAGTCTCCACTGGCAAGAAGGAACTCACCAGATGTGTCCCCCAAACTTGGACTTCCCAACCTCCAGAACTGTAAAAGAAATAACTTTTACAGAAGCCAAGGACAGCCCTCTCTGCCCAGAAGCAGGCAAGAGAGCACTCCAGGAAACACCACTCCCATATAGCTGGCCCACCACAGCTGCTGCTGCTTGGTGCCACAACAACAGCCTGATACCAAAGCAGTAGCCACAGCTACTGTGCAGGTGGACCACTAGACACTCAACTGCATTGACACAAGGAGAGTCACCAGTGCAGATTGGAAAAAAAAGAGGACTTCTCTCTCCTCAAAGCCCATTCCAGAGTAATACAAGAAACAACTGTCCTACCAGATGACCACACACCAATGTAGAGATACTAGAAATAAGAAAACCCAAGAAAATATGACAACACCAAAAGAATACAGTAATTCTCAAATACCAGACCCTATAGAGCAGGAAACTCTTGAAATGACCGAAAAGGAATTCTGAGCAACAATCTTCAGGAAATTCACTGAAATATGACAAGACTCAGTTAGACAACATAATGAAATAAGAAAAAAATCCAGGATATTAAGGAGGAAATTTACAAAGACGTTAATACCTTAAAAAAGAATGTAGCAGAACTCATGGAACTCAAAGATTCACTCAACAAAATAAAAACCATAACCGATAGCTTAAGCAGCATGCTAGAAAAAGCAGAAGAAAGAATTTATGATTTCAAAGACAGTATTTTTGAAATAACACAGGTGGACAGAAAAAAGAAAAAAAGGATAAAAGATTTTTTAAAAATGAAGAAAATCTAAGAGAGCTAGCAGACAACCTGAAGTGCACAAACATTCAAATCATGGGTGTTCCAGAAGGGGAGGAGAAAGGAAAAGGCATGGAAAACCTATTCGTCAAAATAATAATGGAAAACTTCCTAGGTATAGGGAGAGACATGGACCTTCAGATCCAGGAGGCTCACAGACCCTCAAAGAGATTCAACCCAAAAAGATCCTCTCCAAGACATATTATTTTCAAACTGGTAAAACTCAAAGACAAAGAGAAAATCTCAAAAAAAGCAAGAGAAAAGCATCAAGTCACCTATAAGGGAGCCCCTGTCAGACTAACAGTGGACTTCACAGCAGAAACTCTACAGGCCAGAAAAAAATGGGATGATATATTCAAAATACTAAAAAAAAAAAAAAAAAATAATGAAACCCTTCCAACCAAGAATACTGTACCCAGAAAGGCTATCTTTCAGAAATGAGGGAGAAGTGATAGTGTATTTTCCAGACAAAAACTGCAGGAGTTCGTCACCACATGATCAGCCGTACAAGAAATGCTCAAGGAAGTCCTGCACCTGGAATCCAAAAAATGATAATCACTACCACAAATACACAAGAAAGAACAAAACCCACTGGTAGAACAAAAATGCAAATGAGAAAGAGAAAGAAACTAAATCTTACCACCACAAAAAGCCATAGTGACAATGTAGTGATGCCCCTACTTTATTTGTGATTTTAATAATTTTGGTCTTCTCTCTTTTTTCTTGGTCAGTCTAGATAAAGGTTCACAAATTTTGTTGATCTTTTTAAAGAATCAACTTTTGGTTTTGCTGATTTTCTCTATTGTTTTTTAATTCCCTATTTCATATATTTCTGTTATTTCATACTTATATTTGCTTTGGGTTTAGTTTGCTCTTTTTCTGTTTTCCTAAGGTAGAAGTTTACATTACTGACTTAAGATTTTTCTTTTTTTAAATATAGGTGTTTACAAGTATAAAATTTCCTCTAAGCACTGCATGAGCCCTGCATCCTATAAATTTTGATATGTTGTGCTTTGATCTTTATCTCAAAGTACTCTCTGATTTCCCTGTGATTTTTCTTTTTACCCAGTTTATTTAGGAGAGTGATGCTTAATTTCCACACATTTGTGAATTTTCTAAATTTCCTTCTGTTATTGTGATCAGAGAACATATTTTCTATGATCTTAGTCTTTTTAAATGTATTAGGACTTGTTTTGTAGCCAAAATTAAAAAAAACACAACACTTCTATTTCCTTATAAATTACCCAGTTTCAGGTATTCTGTTATAAGTAACAGAAAGTGGATTAAAACAGACAGAAAATAAATTCACGGTTGCTAGTGGCTAGGGGCTTTAGAAGAAAAGGAAGGTGTAGTTCCTTTTTATAGGTAAGTAATATAACATTGTATAAATGCATCACATAAAATTTATGCATTTATTAGTTGATCAGAATTTTGGTTGTTTCCATTTTTTGGCTATTATCAATAATACTGCTATGACAATTTGTGTACAAGTTTTTCTGTGGACATTCATTTCTTCTGGGTATATATCCAGGAGTGGAATTGCTGGGCAATACAGTAACTCTATATTTAATTATTTAAAGAACTGCCAGACTGTTTTCCAAAGCATCTGCACCATTTACATTCCACCCAGTTTCTCCACTTCTTTGTCAGCACTTGCTATTATCTGACTTTTTTGTTCTAGCCATCCTAGTAGATGTGAAGTGGTATCTCACTGTGGTTTTGATTTGAACATTTTGGTTTGATGTTGAACATCTTTGCATATTCTTTTTGGATATTTGTATATCTTCTTTGGAGAAATATCTATTCAAGTCATTGTCCCATTTTTAAATTGGCTTATTTGTCTTTTCATTATAGAATTGTAATAGTTCTATATATATATATATATTCAAGATACAAGTCTAATATCAGACATGTGATTTGCAAAAGTTTTCTTCCATTCTGTGAGTGTCTTTTCGCTTTCTTAATGGTGTCCTTTAAATGCTCTGCTTTTAATAAAAGAATGAGAAATCTGATCTTAAGTTCAGGGGTGGAGGATGTAATCCAGGAAAGAGAGATTAGAGCCAGTGGGCAGCACAGTACCTAGGAAAGACAGAGGAAAAGGAACTCTGGAAATGGAAGTTCTGAATACAAGTTCCTCTGAATCTGTCTCTTGGTGACAAGCTCTGTTTTTTTTTTTTTTTTTTTTCATGAAATTACCTTTATTTCATTTTACCCTCTTTCTTGAAAGAGAGTTTTGCCAGGTATACAACTCTAAGCAGAGCTATTTTCTCCCAGTGCTTTGAAGACCCACTGTTTTGTGGCCGGCATTGTTGCTCTGAAGAGGTTGGCTGTCAATCTAGTTGTCTTTCCTGCAAGGTAATTTTCTTTTTTACTGGCTATTTTTAGAATCTTCTTTTCATCTTCTGTGTTCTGCAGTTTTGATACGATGTCTTGCTGACACTTGCATCACAGTTGTGGAGGAATAGTCAGGATATCAATGCTCCTATGGGGCCACCTAGGGACCCCTCCCAGAGGTCATTTCTCAGCCTTTCCTGGGATGGCATAAGGACTTCATTCCCACTGCTCAATATCTTTCTCTTGAAATCACTGCAGTGATACCTGTTTTGTGCAACAAGCCCTTCCTTGCAGGGGCCCTCACCTTGACTGTAATATTGTGAGCTGCATTTTTGTCCTTTGTCTGAGTCCCACAGGCTCTGATCCCTGTGTTGCTGATGAAAGTCTTGAGGGTGGGCTTATGATTCCCACAGGGTGGGGGTGGGGGTGCTGCATCCCACCCTGGGTGTTTGCAGTTCTCATCCCTTTCTCTCACTCCTGCTAATCTTCCACCCACTGATGGAGCATTGTAGCAGAGGCTGAGAGCTCCTCTTGGTCCCCGCTTGAGTCTGGCTATCCTGCTCGATCATGATTATTTCTATTGGGGATCTGAGCCAGGGCATAGAATGATGCTGACGAGTGTTACTGTCATAGCCCAGCTCCAGCCTCTGATGGTTCCTCACAAACTAACAGGGCTCCTTGCTGGCCTTTCTCAAAAGCTGGAGGTCTTTTCCAGCAGTCCCCTAGCTCAGGTATCAGGCATGTGTACCCGAAGCTGCTGTGGCCATCAGCGGTTGAGAGGTTGGAGTGTTCCTTAGCTTAACTGCCCAGTAGTTGATATCCACAGAGGTGTATGACAGCTGGGGGCTCCTCTACAAACATCAGTAAAAAGGCCGCCAAGGCCCATGTCTCCAGACAGGGTAATCCTGGATTAGCCAGCAGTAGCCACACGCTGCAGGGCCGCTCCATTCCGCAAGTTCCCAGCAGTCTGATGAAGGCCCATTAAGTCTCTCAGGTGGGGGCCCTTGAGGCTTGATAGGCAGTCATTCTTGACTTTTGAATTCCTGCCAAGTTGAAATACTTCCCATAGCAACTGACTCTCCAAACGCCTCACACAGTGAGGGTGTGGAGTCAGCAGAAGGAATTTCCCCAGTGCTCTGGGCAGAGGGGCTCACAGATCTGTTAGTACAGGCGGATATGAGGAATGGATGGTTAGTCACCCTGAGGGTAGTCCCGGTTATGATCCTGAGTTCAAGAAATGACATAAACACCAGGTCTGCTAACTCCTAGCTTTGCTAGTAGGAATTCTCCGTCCGTTTACTCCGATGCCACCTTCTCAGTGAGCACTTTCTGGCCACCTATTCAAAGTAGTCATTTCCCACAGCAGGCTCCGTCCTGCGGTTCTGCCTGTTTTTCTCCACAGTAGGCATCATCCCTGCTGTGTCTTCTGTCCCTAGAACAGGGCCTGGTGCATAGTAGTTCCTCAACGAACACCTGCTGAATGGAGGGCTGAATGCTGGCTGAATGCTGCTCTTTGCACGCTCATGGCCCACACTGCGGTGCATGGCCACACACCCAGCAGCACCGTCACCCGTCCCCTCGCTCTGTGGATGGCCTTCCCGAGGCAGAAGAGAAGTCTGCACAGCCCTCCCCAGGGCCTGGCAGGACCGTACAGTTGGTTATAATCGGAAATGTCTCCCATCCAGAGCAGAGCCTCTGTGCTTTGGAGAAGTCACATGCCTCCCTCAAGGGTCACCCACCCCATGACTACGGCCACCATGTCTACGGCCTTGCCATGGAGCTCTGGAGCCAAACTTTGCATGGCCTCTCCCTATTCAGAAGTCCGTGTGTGCTTTTGGTTGGGTGGCCCCAAGGCTGCTGGGTACATTGATGGAGAGGCTGTCCCCATTCCTGACTCCTGCCTGTTACCCCTCAGCTGCTCCTACATGAAGACACAGGGTCCATTTCCCTACCGCTTGAAGCTGGCTGCCTGGGGCTCACTTTGACCCGTGGCGTGTGGCAGAAGTGGTGGTGTGCCAGCTCTGAGCTGTGGTTCTCACTTTCTTTTGCATCATGAGAACAAGCTGGCTGGGGGGAAGGCCACTTGCCCCAGCCACGGCTGTCCAAGATCTACCCATAGTCGGCAACCGAGGCACATGGGTACCTCAGCCAGAAGAACTGAATGGTGGCCCTGAGGACCGTGGGCCGTGATACACACTCTTGATTCTAAGCCAGAGTTTCAGCATGGTTTGTTAAGTATAAGGTTGCCTGATTAAATACAGGACACCAGTTAAATTCAAATTTCAGATAAACTACAGAAAATTATGTGTTGTTTATCTGAAATTCAAATTTAACTAGGTGTCCTATGCTTTGAGTTGCTAAGCCTGGTGACTCTAGTAAAGCAGCTGTAGTTAACCTGACACAGTGTGGTGGCTTCAGCCTCGGGGGTGGGGGACGCCCAGACATACTTTCCCCCTTGGGGCAGCAGCCCGGCTCTCCCTGGGTTCTCTGCCCCGCACGTGGCTGGGTCCTGGCCAGCAAGCGGCACCACACCGCCCAGCCCACCCTGCAGAGCCCAGCCATGCTGGTGAAATGAGGAGCCTGTTTTGTTGCTTTGTGTTGCTTCGCCCCCCACAGATTTGTCACCCTACTTCCCCTGGGTGACGGAGACACAAAGGATTACTCAAAGCCCATCTCTTCTGAATAGTGAGAAGCCCCAAAGTGGTTAACTTCCCTGGGACCCTCCAGCAACCCTTCCTCGGGAAATTAACCTCGAATTGGGGTTCTCTTCCTGCATTTATTTTCCAGAGCAGGAAGTTGCAGGAAGAGACATAGTTGGGGTTATAGTTTAACAATATAGGCTGGTAACTTTCAGTGAAACAAGCCAGATGACATTCCAGTAAGGCCATCAACAAAAGCTTGATCTTAGCAAACATTCCTTCTTACAGCAATTTCTCAGTATCTTTACATAACAATCAGTAACTAGTCTGTCCTTGAGCCAGCAACCTTGCTGTGCCATAAATCTTTATCTTACACCAGAGACTTTACACATAGCCTGAGGAAAATTTCCAGTCCTCCGCAAGGTCAATATTTGAAACTGCAAGGCTTTGGAAAACCAGGCTCTGTGAAGTACATATGCTTTTAAATATATTCCACACTGTTTTCCACTCTTGTTTAGAAAATTACCTTAAAATGTAACTATTTTGGTGCTTAAAATCCAGCTTTCCAAAGGGAGCATGGGACTTGTCTGTCCAGTGGGGGTGGTGGAGTGAATTCCTTCGGACTCCCCAGATACTGCACAGCCCCTGGGGCTCCATGCTGGAGTCTGACAGTGTCCTCTGCCTTTCCAGTTTCCTGTCTGCCCCGGCGTATGTCCAAAGGCCGAGGGCCTGGCGCTCTCCCACGCCTGCCACGGGGCTAGCCAGAGGTCTGCGGTGCACATGACTCTCCTTTCTTGGCTGCCCGGGATCTGAACTCCCTCCCGAGGTGTCCCTCCCCATCTTCTGAGTCTCGCCAGCCTTCCATTTCAGAGCCAGAAGGGCCAAGTCCCTGCCCAGCCTCCTCGGCAGCTGGGATGTGGTCTGTGGCCACACTGAGACTTGGGGGAGGGCTCAGCCCTCCAGGGGCTCCTTGCTCATGGTGGTGAGTGGCCGGGCAAGCATTGCACCCATACCTCTGGCAGCCTCAGGGCTCCTCAGCAGCCTGGCTTTGTGGTGGGATCCAGGCTGTGGTCCTGGCTATGGCCTCCTGCCCTGCTGCCATTGACTCCAGGCTCCCTGCACCCTGTGAGCTGGCCCTGTTAGGACAGGCCGTCTCTGTTTCCTGCAACTAAGAGTGTTGACGGCCTCAAGGCCCTCCTGTCTGCTTGGCCTGGGGTTAGATTGATGAGATGTTGGGCCAGTCGGACAGGATGCCTCCCTTGGTTACTGGTGACACCTGCTCTGTGCAGTTGGATGAGATGGTCAGGGAGCAGGGAAGACCTGTGTGCTCTCCAGGATGAGAAAGCTCTGTGCCCACTTAGCATAACGGATCCTCTGCTTCCCACTGAAGGTGACCCAGCACCGAGGGCTTGCTTTTCCTGCTGCTCCAAAGGCCGCTGAATTCAAGCACATCATCCCCAAACCCTGCCACCTAAGTCCCATTCACAACCCAGCCACTCCTGCCCGGGTCTCGAGATACCCTGGAACATCCCCACCAATAAAAAAGGCCCTACTGGGCAGACAAGCTGGCCTTCTGTCCTCCCCCACCCACCCAGCAGTCTGCAATCTCTGCGCCCAGGGCCGAGCATTCTGGCACCCCAGGGGCAGCCCACGTGGGCTGATCCTTGCTGTTCCCACCTACCCAGGGTCCAGGCCTGAGGCTCGCACAGCCTGATGCCCCGACTCCTCGCTGTCCATCAGGCCAGGCACACACACATGCGGAGGCTTGTGTGTGATCGCACCCCTCGTTTCTTACTCTGACTCCCCTGAGGGGCTGCGCCCACCCCTCCTGGCCCCACTCCCCTGTCAGGAAGCCCACGTCCCAGTGGCTGTCACTGTAACTTCTTCTGCCCCTCAGTGCTGGGCCTTCATGGGCTTCACATGGTGCCCTGGTGCCTCCTCAGCGTGCATGCCCTGGCAGGCCTAGCAGAGGTGTCTTCGTGTCTGTTTGGTGACCCCACATCGTGGCTTTGGCCACACGCTGCTCTCCAGGCCCGGACCAACCACCTCAGGCAGAGCCCCCAGTTGCAGGCAAGCAGAAATGAACTCCAACCTGAGCCTAACAGAATTTGTTGAAAGGGTACAGGAGTCTATGTGGCCAAATTGTGCCGCGTGGCTGGGATGAAGACCACACGGCTGCTGCCACTGTGGTGGCGCATCGGCTGAAACTCTGCCGTCCTTGCCAGCATCATGGCACCCGGGCACCCTGCGGCCACTGCTGTGGCTGCTGCAGCCTCTGACACACTCACCATGTTCCTGCACGACTGTGTCACAAGCTTCCCATTCAAAGTTGGGGTGGGGGCTTCAGACCCTTGCTGTTCAAGTGCGGTCTGTGGACCAGCCTTCAACATCACTGGAGCCTGTTAAAGTGCCAGATCTTAGGCCCCACCCCAAGGACTGGGTGAGAATCTGTACTTTAGCAAGTTCCCAGGTGGTTGGTGTGCCCATCGTATTAATTATCTATTACCGTGTAACAGTTACCCCAAAACTTTGTGGCTTAAGACAGTAAACATTTATGGTCTTGCCTCATTTCTGAGGGTCGGGGAGTGGCTTAGCCGGGTGTCTCTGCCTCCGTGTCTCTCATCAGGCTCAAGGCAAGATGTTGGCCTTGGCTGCAGCTGTCTGAAGGCTTGACCGGACTGGAGTCAGTGCTGGTGTTGGCTGGAGGCCTCAGTCCCCTGTTGTCAGGCTTGCCATGGGACAACTTGCTTGTCCTTACAACACGGGGGCTGGCTTCCCTAGAGCAAGTGACCCAAGAGAGAGCCAGGAGGAAGCCCTGATGCCTGCTGTGGCCTCACCTTGAAAGTCACACCTGTTGTTACTCACGTTGGCCCAGGCTCAGCCTGGGAGGGTCTGTCAGGAGGTGGGGGTTGCAGGCCATGGTAGGTGGTGAAGTTTACTCCACGAGCTCATACTCAGATGCAGGGAAAGGTGAGCCCCGGCTTTTCTGGACAGCCCAAAAGAACAACCAGGATTATTATTTTGTTGTTCTTTTTCTAACCCCTTGAGTTGGATATTTAATTCAATTATTTTCATTGTTTCTTGATTATTAATATAAATATTTAAGGCTATGTATTTTCCTCTGAGGAACGTTAGCTTCAATGCAGTGTTTTTATTATTTTCAGTTATTCCAAATTTAGGTTTTGATATCTTGTTTCATCTACATGTTGCTTAAGAGAGAACTTTAAAATTTCCAAGCAAAGGGCCTTTTATATTAGTTATATCTAAGTTTATTGCATTGTGAATAGAGAATGTTTTCTGTACTTATTTTTTCATTTTTATTTTTTAACAGAATAAAATGTATACAGCTTAAACATTCAGATTGTAGCATTATCAAACTTAAAACAAAAATTTCTGTTCCCTGTCGCACCCTCACGTATTCCAGGTCCACTCCCCTGAGGCGTGTATTCTCAAGCTTTCAGACGCTGTTTCTGTATGTCTCCACAAAGGACTGTGCTACTGATTCTGGATTAAATGTCAGGCCTTATCTGCAGACTGTCATCTCTACAAGCCTCTTCCATGCAGAGGCCCCTCTCCTTGTCCTGTCCTTGTAGTTGTGACACCACTTTCGATTAAATCCATTTCCAGCATTTACGTTGATCTGCTTGTGTGAATATTGCTCGCGTGGCTGAGTGATATTAGTAAATCACTTGGTAAACGACGATTACATTTTTTTCTTACACAATTTGCCCCCCTGGAATTGCCCCATTTTTTCAGTTTGCTCAGTTATAATCATTATTATTCAGACACATTAAGTAATCCACCGATTTTAATTTTTTCTCGACAGCACCCCTCCTGGAGCCCCGGATGTTGACATTGGCTGTTGCTGTGGTTTCAGACCGGCCTCATCGCCCTGGGACTTCTCTCGCCTCACCCTGTGCTCCAGTCTCCGGGGCTGGGCCCCCAGCGCCCCCTGGTGCCCCGGCGTGTGCCTCGTGTGCACAGAGCACATTCTCCAGATGGCTGCTCTGGATCCCTCTGGATGCAGAGGGGAGGCAGCATTTTGGGGGCCTTGAATCTGAAAATATTTCATCTTACACTTACACTTAAGAACATTAATTTTCCAAGTAGACTTGATGATAATTTGGCTGGGTATTGAATTCTAGGTAGAGTACTTTTTTTTTTTTTTCCTCCCAGCATTTGGGGCCATTTCATCGTTGTCTTGTAACTTCCAGGGCTGCTGTTGAGAAGTCAGATGGTGTCTGCGACCTGTGTTGGCCCCTTGGGAGCGTTTATAAACATCTCTTTGCCTTCAACATCCTGAAACTTTGCAGGTGTGGTGATGTGCTTCCGTGGGGTCTTTTTCATTCATGGATCTGGCCCCGTAGTGAGGCCCCTCCTTGGGGACACTGATGTCCTCCTCCAGCTCTGTGATTCTCTCTCTCATTATTTCCTGAAAAATGTTCTCCCCTTCGTTTTCTCTGTTCTCGAATTCCTGTTATTCAGACGCTGGACGTCCTGGATTAACCCTCTGGCTTTCTTCCCGCTCATCGTTTATCTTGATCTCTGCAGCGTTTCCTGCGCTTTACCTTCCAGTCCTCAGAGCGAGTTTTCAAATACGCGCCCCACGTGCTCCGTGCTCAGAGCTGCTCTGTCCTCGGGAATGTCCTTGTTAGAGCCTCTTGTGTCTCCTCTACGGATCCTCCTCGTCTCTCTGAAGACACTCCAGCTCCCCTCTGGAACCTTCGTTTTACTCCCTCAGGTGATCCTTGCCTGCCTGTTGATATTTAAAAGGGAAGCACTGAAGGCTGATTAAACACATACTGTGTATTTGTGAGAGCTGAAACCGGAAATCACCCCAATGCCCATTAACACTGGAGTGGATAATAGTATATTCACACAATGAAATACTCTACAGCACTGAAAATAAACAGTCTATACATACATTTGTACAGAGGAATCTCAAATATGATGTTGAACAGAAGAAGCCGGATGTAAAACAATACACATTTACCTAAAGCATAAAACCAGGCAAACTGAAGTCGGGATAGTGGTTATCACTGCCCCGGGTGGTGACTGGAAGGGGCTGAGGGGTCTCTTTGGTGCTGGTATATTCTGCTTTTTCACCTGGCACTGAAGACACAGCTGTGCCCAGGAGTGAAAACTCACCGGCTGGACTCTCACGACGAGCGCACTTCTCTGTGTGGCTCTTGTGCTTTAATACAGCTGAAATCATATAAAGGAAACCCTGTGGGGTTGAGGGGTCTCCTGACTCCATGTGCAGACTTGCTCACACCCCACCTTTTCAGTAGGATCCTCACTTCTTCCCCCAGAGGGGCTGAGCCCCCCACTCCAGAGAGTGTCAGGCTCACCCTCTGCAGAGACTAAATCTGCCACCTTCTGCTGGGACCAGTGGGAGAGAAGGAGAGCAAAGAGACCAGACCCACCTGCAAGACATCTGGTGTCTCCAACTCCACAGCCTTTCTGGGCCTGATGAGGTGGCTCGATTCTGCCTGGATTCCTCAGTTCTTGAATCCAACAGTCTTTGTTTCCTTGTATTTTCTGTTTTGTCTTTCTGGGCCTCCTGTTAGTAAGTGAGGGAGCATCTGGACTAGTTTTCTAAGAGTTCTTTTTTCTCTCATATTTTCAATCTCCCTTTCCTTTTGTTATACTTTCTAGTAGATTTCTGCAACTTTATGTTCCAATCCTTAGGTAGATTTTAAAACATCAGCAGTCATATATTTATATTTTAATTAAATTTTTTATTTTGAGGTAACTGTATTCACATGCAGTTATAATAAATAACACAGAGATCCCCTGTACTCTTTACTCAGTTTCCCTCAATGGTAACAGCTTGCAGAACTGTCGTAGCATATCACAGCCAGGAGGACATTGACATTAACACAGTCCAGACAGGAGCATCCCCACTGTGCAAGCGTCCCTCATGTTGCCCTTTTAAAGTCGCACAGTCTTCTCCCTCCTCCCACTGTCCCTGGTCCCTGACACCTGCTAGTCTGCTTTCCAGTTCTATAATTTGTCATCTCAACAGTGCTATGTAAATGGAATCCTTCAGCACATGGCTTTTGGGATGGGCTCTTTCACTCAGCATGATTCTCTGGAGACCGTCCAGGTCACTGTCTGTATCAGCAGCTTGTTCCTCCCACTGCTGATCAGTATTCCATGGTACGGATGGACTGTGGTTCATTTAACCACGCACCTGTTAAAGGACATCTTCAACAGGTTGTTTCCAGATTTTGGCTATTGTAAATAAAGCCGCTATCACTATTTGTGTACGGATTGCTTCAGGAACATAAATTTTCATTTCTCTGGAGTAAATGCACAAGGGTGTGAGTATTGGGTTGTAAGGTAGTTGCATGTCTAGTTTTATAAAAAACTTCCAAACTGTTTTCCAGTCTGGCCGTACTGTTTTACCTTCCTACCAGCAATGTAAGAACAATCCAGTTTCTCCATATCCTGGTCAGTATTTGGTGTTATCACTATTTTTAATTTCAGCCATTCTGCTAGGTATGTAGCTTATCTCATTGTGGGTTTTTCTTTTTTTTCTTCTTCTTTTTTATTTCTTTTTCTTTTTTAATTTTTAAAAAATTTTTATTTTGTCAATATACATTGTGGCTGATTATTGCTCCCCATCACCAAACCCTCCCTCCCTCCTCCCTCCCCCCCAACAATGTCCTTTCTGTTTGCTTGTCGTATCAACTTCAAGTAATTGTGGTTGTTATATCTTCTCCCCCCCCGTTTTTTTTTTTTTTTGTGTGTGTGTGTGTGAATTTATATATTAATTTTTAGCTCCCACCAATAAGTGAGAACACGTGGTATTTCTCTTTCTGTGCCTGACTTGTTTCACTTAATATAATTCTCTCAAGGTCCATCCATGTTGTTGCAAATGGCAGTATATCATTCGTTTTAATAGCTGAGTAGTATTCCATTGTGTAGATGTACCACATTTTCCGTATCCACTCATCTGATGATGGACATTTGGGCTGGTTCCGACTCTTGGCTATTTGTAAAGAGTGCTGCGATGAACATTGGGGAACAGGTACACCTTCGACTTGATGATTTCCATTCCTCTGGGTATATTCCCAACAGTGGGATAGCTGGGTCGTATGGTAGATCTATCTGCAATTGTTTGAGGAACCTCCATACCATTTTCCATAGAGGCTGCACCATTTTGCAGTCCCACCAACAATGTATGAGAGTTCCTTTTTCTCCGCAACCTCGACAGCATTTATCGTTCAGGGTCTTTTGGATTTTAGCCATCCTAACTGGGGTTAGATGGTATCTCAGTGTGGTTTTGATTTGCATTTCCCGGATGCTGAGTGATGTTGAGCATTTTTTCATATGTCTGTTGGCCATTTGTATATCTTCCTTAGAGAAATGCCTACTTAGCTCTTTTGCCCATTTTTTAATTGGGTTGCTTGTTTTCTTCTTGTAAAGTTGTTTGAGTTCCTTATATATTCTGGGTATTAATCCTTTGTCAGATGTATATTTTGCAAATATTTTCTCTCACTCTGTTGGTTGTCTTTTAACTCTGTTAATTGTTTCTTTTGCTGTGCAGAAGCTTTTTAGTTTGATATAATCCCATTTGTTTATTTTTCCTTTGGTTGCCCGTGCTTTTGGGGTCGTATTCATGAAGTCTGTGCCCAGTCCTATTTCCTGAAGTGTTTCTCCTATGTTTTCTTTAAGAAGTTTTATTGTTTCAGGGTGTATATTTAAATCCTTAATCCATTTTGAGTTGATTTTAGTATATGGTGAGAGGTATGGATCTAGTTTCATTCTCCTGCATATGGATATCCAGTTATCCCAGCACCATTTGCTGAAGAGGCAGTCCCTTCCCCAGTGAATAGGCTTGGTGCCTTTGTCAAAGATCAGATGGCAGTAAGTGTGTGGGTTGATTTCTGGATTCTCTATTCTATTCCATTGGTCAGTGTGTCTGTTTTTATGCCAGTACCATACTGTTTTGGTTATTATAGCTTTGTAGTATAGCTTAAAGTCAGGTAGTGTTATGCCTCCAGCTTTATTTTTTTTGCTCAGCATTGCTTTGGCTATGCGTGGTCTTTTATTGTTCCATATAAATGACTGGATAGTTTTTTCCATTTCTGAGAAAAATGTCTTTGGAATTTTGATGGGGATTGCGTTGAATTTGTATATCACTTTGGGTAGTATGGACATTTTCACTATGTTGATTCTTCCAATCCAAGAGCATGGGATATCTTTCCATCTTCTTGTATCCTCTCTAATTTCTCTCAGCAGTGGTTTGTAGTTCTCATTATAGAGATTTTTCACCTCCTTGGTTAACTCAATTCCTAAGTATTTTATTTTTTTGGTGGCTATTGTAAATGGGCAGGCTTTCTTGATTTCTCGTTCTGCATGTTCACTATTGGAGAAAAGAAATGCTACTGATTTTTGTGTGTTGATTTTGTATCCTGCTACTGTGCTGAAATCATTTATCAATTCCAGCAGTTTTTTTGTAGAGGTTTTAGGCTGTTCGATATATAGGATCATGTCATCAGCAAACAGGGACAGTTTGACTTCATCTTTTCCAATCTGGATGCCCTTTATTTCCTTCTCTTCTCTGATTGCTCTGGCTAGTACTTCCAACACTATGTTGAATAGGAGTGGTGAGAGTGGGCATCCTTGTCTAGTGCCTGTTCTTAAAGGAAAAGCTTTCAGCTTTTCCCTATTCAGGATGATATTGGCAGTGGGTTTGTCATATACGGCTTTAATTATGTTGAGATACTTTCCCTCTATACCTAACTTATAGAGGGTCTTTTTCATGAATGAATGCTGAACTTTATCAAATGCTTTTTCAGCATCTATAGAGATGATCATATGGTCCTTGTGTTTGAGTTTATTGATATGGTGTATCACATTTATTGATTTGCGTGTGTTGAACCAACCTTGCATCCCTGAGATGAATCCCACTTGATCGTGGTGAATAATTTTACGTATGTGTTGCTGTATTCTGTTTGCTAGTATTTTAGTGAGGATTTTTGCATCTATATTCATCAAGGATATCGGCCTGTAGTTTTCTTTTTTGGTTATATCTTTACCTGGTTTTGGTATCAGGATGATGTTTGCTTCATAGAATGAGTTTGGGAGATTTGCATCCGTTTCGATCTTTTGGAATAGTTTGTAAAGAATCGGTGTCAGTTCCTCTTTGAATGTTTGGTAAAATTCTGCTATGAATCCATCTGGTCCTGGGCTTTTCTTTGTTGGGAGCCTTCTGATAACAGCTTCAATCTCCTTTATTGTTATTGGTCTGTTCAAATTTTCTACGTCTTCATGGTTCAGTTTTGGGAGCTTGTGTGTGTCCAGAAATTTATCCATTTCCTCCAGATTTTCAAATTTGTTGGCGTATAGTTGTTTATAGTAGTCTTGAATGATTCCTTGTATTTCAGATGAATCAGTTGTAATATCGCCTTTTTCATTTCTAATTTTTGTTATTTGAGTCTTCTCTCTTCTTTTTTTTGTTAGCCATGCTAATGGTTTGTCAATTTTATTTATCTTTTCAAAAAACCAACTTTTTGATTCATTGATCTTTTGAATTGCTTTTTGGTTTTCAATTTCATTCAGTTCTGCTCTGATCTTAATGATTTCTTTCCGTCTGCTAACTTTAGGTTTGGATTGTTCTTGTTTTTCTAGTTCTTTAAGGTGAAGTGTTAGGTTGTTCACTTGCCATCTTTCCATTCTTCTGAAGTGAGCATTTAATGCAATAAATTTCCCCCTTAATACTGCTTTTGCAGTATCCCACAGGTTTTGGTATGATGTATCATTGTTTTCATTAGTTTCAATAAATTTTTTGATTTCCTGCTTGATTTCTTCTTGGACCCATATATCATTAAGTAGAATGCTGTTTAATTTCCATGTGTTTGTATAGTTTCCAGAGGTTCGTTTGTTATTAATTTCTAGTTTTAATCCATTGTGGTCTGAGAAGATACATGGGATGATTCCAATTTTTTTGAATTTATTGAGACTTGATTTGTGACCTAATATGTGATCTATCCTGGAGAATGATCCATGTGCTGATGAGAAGAATGAATATTCTGAGGTTGTTGGGTGGAATGTTCTGTAGATATCTGCCAATTCCAATTGGTCTAGAGTCTTGTTTAGATCTTGTGTTTCTCTACTGATTCTTTGCCTAGATGATCTGTCTAATATTGACAGTGGGGTGTTCAGGTCCCCTGCTATTATAGTATTAGTGTCTATTTCCTTCTTTAGGTCTAATAGCATTTGTTTTATAAATCTGGCTGCTCCAACATTGGGTGCGTACATATTTATGATTGTTATGTCTTCTTAATGGATCAGTCCTTTTATCATTAAGTAGTGTCCCTCATTGTCTCTTTTTATGGTTTTTAGTTTAAAGTCTATTTTGTCAGATATAAGAATAGCTACTCCAGCTCGTTTTTCTTTTCTGTTTGCATGGTAAATCTTTTTCCATCCTTTCCCTCTTAGTCTATGTGAATCTTTATGGGTGAGGTGGGTCTCTTGTAGGCAGCATATAGTTGGGTCCTCCTTTTTGATCCAGTCAGCCAGTCTGTGTCTTTTGATTGGGGAATTTAAGCCTTTTACATTAAGAGTTGTTATTGAAAGGTGTTGATTTATTCCTAGCATTTTATTGGTTGTTTGGTTGTCTTAGGTGTCTTTTGTTCCTTGCTTTCTGATTTACTGTTTGGTTTCTGTGTTTGTTGCTTCCTTAGGTTGTAGATAGCGTTTTTGTTTGCTTGTTTTCTCTTCATGAATGCCATTTTTATTATACTAGTGTGTTTTGATTTTTCTTGGGTTTTTATGGCAGTGGTAGTTATTTTTCAGGAACTAAACCCAGTACTCCCTTGAGGATTTCTTGTAAGGGTGGTCGTGTGGTAGTGAACTCCCGCAGTTTTTGTTTGTCTGACAAATATACTATTTGCCCTTCATTTCGGAAGGATAGCCTTGCAGGGTAGAGTATTCTTGGCTGGCAATCTTTGTCTTTTAGTATTTTGAATATATCATCCCATTCCTTTCTAGCTTTTAGGGTTTGTGATGAAAAGTCTGATGTTAGCCTGATTGGGTCTCCCTTATAGGTGATTTGATGCTTCTCTCTTGCAGCTTTTAAGATTCTCTCTTTGTCTCTGAGTTTTGCCAATTTGACTATAACATGTCTTGGAGAAGGCCTTTTTGGGTTGAATACGTTTGGAGATCGTTGAGCTCCCTGGATCTGAAGATCTGTGATTTTTTCCTATACCTGGGAAGTTTTCTGCCACTATTTTGTTGAATATGTTTTCAATGGAATCTCCATTTTCCTCCCCTTCTGGAATACCCATGACTCGGATATTTGAGCGCTTGAGGTTGTCTGATATCTCTCTCAGATTTTCTTCCATGTCCTTGATTCTTTTTTCTTTCTTTTTGTCTGCTTGTGTTATTTCAAACAGCCCATCTTCAAGTTCAGAGGTTCTCTCTTCAACTTCGACAAGCCTGCTGGTTAAACTCTCCGTTGTGTTTTTTATTTCACTGAATAACTTCTTCAGTTCAGCAAGTTCTGCTACATTTTTTTTCAGGACATTGATTTCCTTGTATATTTCCTCTTTCAGATCCTGTATACTTTTCCTCATTTCATCATGATGTCTAGCTGAGTTTTCTGGTATCTCATTCAGTTTCCTTAGAATTATCACTCGAAATTCCTTGTCAGTTATTTCAAGGGCTTCTTGTTCTATAGGATCTAGAGTATGAGATTTATTAACTTTTGGTGGTGTACTTTCTTGATTTTTTGTATTTCTGGTGTCTTTTTTTTGGTGTTTATTCATTGTGGCAGGGGGTTTCACAGTCCACCGGTTTGAGACTAATGACTAACTAGGATGTTGCTGTGGTTGCCAATTTGGTATGGCTCCCGCCGTGACTGCTCAGTTGGCCTCTAGTGTCTTGTGTGTGTGGTTGCCTCAGGTCTTGGGCTTCTCCGGGGATCCACCTTTCTGGTCAGCTTGGACTCTGCTGGGCTGGTGGATCACGTACCACAGGGTGTGTGATCTCTGTTGAGCTTTCACTTCCTGTACAGGACTTCTCCCCGTTCCGTGTGCTCTGGCCCAGGCTGTTAGATCATGCAGTGGTGACCCCACAGGGTGTGTGGTTTCTGTCGAGTCTCCGCCTCCCTGGCTGCACGTCTCCCCATTCTGTGCGCACTGGGCTGGGCTGGGATGTGTCTTCTGCAACCCTCGTCTATCAGGTGGGCCTTCAAGACCCTGCTTGGCACCGCTTCACCCAGGAAGTCTACCAGGTTTCTGGTAGGCACAGACGACCGGTCTCTCTGGGTGCCTTTGTAGTACTGTGTAGATCTTTCTCGGGACTTGTTCTCCTTTGTATCCCCCCGGTATGGACCGAGTCTAGCGCCTACTTGCAGCCAGCTCTCTGGCAGGTTCAAGTGGACTTGGGAACTCTCCTACCACACTGTTCTCAACCAGAAATTGGTTAGGTGTTTTTCTGAACAGGTGGCCGCAGAGATAGTATCTGCCTCCCAGTAGCAGGAAGTTTACCGGGGGCCGGAGTCCAGGGTGTGGTGGAGTGACAGTCGGCCCCACCCGTACATCCTTGCCCTCCCAACACTGGCCGGGGATGCCCCACGCCACCAGCTCCACCAGAGAACTGCGGAGGGAGTGGGAGGGGGGCCGGCCTGCAGGCCCTGGAAAGCCCCGCCCCGGGGCAAGCAAGTGGGAAGGCTCAGTGAGAAACTGAGGCGAGCCGGGCCGGAGCTGCCAGCACCTGGGAAAATGGAGGCAGCCCCGGGGCGGTGAGTGAACGGGTGATGCAGGCAGAAGCCGGGTGGACGTCAGCCCCCCGAGCAGGGCTGGGCCAGGGGTCACTCACAGGGCTGTGCCAGGTCGGGCGCTCACTCTCTGCCTCTGGTTTGTCGCCTTCCCCGTTCTCGGCCACTGCCGCCTCGGGCTATTCAGTCGGTTCCGCAGCGCGGCTCGGGCGTTCCCAGGAATCTTCTTTTATGCCGGCCTGAAACCTCGAATCCTGAATAGGGCAGCTGGCCGCCTTCAGCGCGGCCCCGGCCTCCGGGATCCTGTCTGCATCCACAGCAACCCTGGCACCTTGTTCCCTGTTTAGAGACTCGCTTTTGCAGCTAAGAAACAGTTCTTTTCCTGCTCCACACTTCAAAGCTGTTGCCTGTAAATGAGGCAGCCTCTCCTGCCGAGGGCAAAGTGGCGGTCACCCCCCACGACTGGCCACCAGCAGCGGTCCTCCCTTAAGAGATGGCAAGAGGAAGGTCCACAAGTTTCCCGGCTGCCTGAGGCCCAGTGGCCGCCTTTTCCACCTCAGCTACTCCGCGCCAACCGCTGCAGCCACCGCCATCTTGAAAACCTTCATTGTGGTTTTAACTCACATTTTCTTGATAGGTAAAGATGCTGAACTTCTTTTTCTGTGCTTATTTGCCATCTGCATATCTTCTTTGGTGGAATGTTTGTTCACGTCTTTTGCCCACTTTCTAACTAGATTGTGGTTTTTTACTGCTAATGTTTGAGTGTTCTTTATTCTAAAAACTAGTACTTTTTATATATGTGGTTTGCAAATATTCCTCCTAGTCTCTAACTTGATTTTCCATAGGGTCTTTTGCAAGCAAAAGTTTTTAATTTTGGTGACGTCCAATGTATTAGTTTTTCTTTTTGTGGATCATGCTTTTGCTGTCTAGTCTAAGAATTCTTTGTGTAGCTCTAGATCCTGAAGATTTTCTCCTATTTTATCCTAAAAGTTTTATAGTTTTACATAATTACATTTAAGTCCATGACCAATTTTGAGTCAATTTTTATATAACGTGAGATTTAGGTTGAGGTTCTTTTTTTTTTTTTCAACTTATATTTATAAAAACTAATTATTGAGCTACTTTTTAGAACAGTTTTAGATTTGAAAACAAATTGAGGAGGTTGTATAGAGCTCCCATATAAAATCCTTCCTGCAGTTTCCCCTACTATCAACATCTTGCATTAGTGTGGTGTACTTGTTATAATTAATGAGCCCATATTGATACATTATTCAAGCCTATAGTTCACACTTAGCATTGTGCAGTTCTACGGGTTTTGACAAATGCGTAATGTAGTGTATCCACCATTACGATATTATACAGAAGTTTTACCGCCCAAAAAACTCCCTGTGGTTTAGCAACCAGTCATCCTTCCACTGTCTCCATAGTTTTTCCTTCTACTGAAGGTCATATAGTTGGAATCATATGGTATGGAGCCTTCCCATCCTGGCTTTTTTCCCTTAGTCATATACCTTTAAGTTTCCTCCATGTATTTTTAGGGCTTGACAGATCATTTCTTTTTTTAAATCTAAATCACTGAATAATATTCTGTTGCACGGATGTCCCTCATTTGTCCATTAACCTAGTGATGGACATTTCGGCTGCTTCCAGTTTTTGGCAATTATGAATAAAGGGTTTTGTGTGGACACAGGTGTAACTCAGCTGGGTGAACAGCAGGAGCGTGACTGCTGGATGCTTCGGGAAGACTGTGGGCAGCTCTCTAAACACTCCAGGGCTGTGCGGGCCGCTCCGCTTTCACTCCCCCAGCAATGTATGAGAGTTCCTGTTATTCTACATCCTTGCCAGCATTTGGCGGGTTTTTTTTTTTTTTAATTAGCATACTGTTCTTGTTTCATGCTGTAGCATTTCTCTCATTTCTATAAGAACATTAGTTAGCATTTTTGGTAAAGGGTCCTTATGTTTCCTGCCTTATCTGTTGTTGGCTTCTTCAATTTCTTATCTATTTTTATTTTGTTTTCTGTCTTTTAAGTTGGGGCTTTTGCATATAGTCAGCCTTGCTTCTCCATTCTTAATCAAGAGCTGACTGGGCACTCATGGGCCGGGCTTTCTGATTGGGGGGTGTTTTAGTCTGGTTTGTGTTGCTATAACAGAAATACCTGAGACTGGGTAATTTATAAAGAACAGAGGTTTATTTTGCTCATGATTCTGGGACAGCTGCATCTGGCACGGGCCCCAGGCTGCTTCTACTCATGGAAGAAAGGGACAGGCAGCCGATGGGTACAAGCAGCTCACATGGCAAAAGGAAGCAAGAAGGGGGGTGCCAGGGTCCTATAAAACCAGCTCTCACAGGAAATAATGGAGTGAAAACTCACTCATTTATCCCCCCTCCCCCAGGGAGAGCATTAATCCATTTGTGAGGGATCCACCCCCACGACTCAAATCAGTTTCCAACACTGCCACATTAGGGATCAAATTTCCACATGAGTTTTGGAGGGGACAGCACATCCAAACTCCATAATTCTGCTCTTGGCCCCCCAAAACTCATGTCCCTCTCACACACAAAATATAATCATTCCATCTCAACAGTCCAAAAAGTCTTAGCTTGTTTCAGCACCAACTTAAAAGTCCAAAGTCCAAAGTCTCCTCTGAGACCAAAACCACAAGTTCTTCCAGCTATGAACCTGTAAAAGTCAAAACCAAATTTATCTACTGCCAAGATACAATGGTGGAACAGACATTGGGTACACATTCCCATTCCAAAAGGGAGGAACAGTCCAAAAGAAAGGAGAAACAGGCCCCAAACAAGTCCGAAACCCAGCAGGGCAGACATTATGTCTTAAAGCTCCAAAATAATCTTCTTTGACTCCAAGTCCTGCATCCTGGTCACAATGGGACATCTAGGCCCCCAAAGCATCCAGCAGCCTTGCTTCCACAGCTCTTCTAGGTGCAGCCCAGTGGGTCACGCTGGTGCCTGCAGCTTTTCCAGGCCTGTGTTGCACGTTACCAGTGGCCCTGGAGTTCTGCGGTCCTGGTGGCAGTCCTGCTGCCTTGGCTCTACTAGACATTTCCTTGGTGGGGGCTCTCTGTGGGGGCTCTGACCCCACTTTCCTGCTGAGCATAGCTCTAGTAGATGGCCTCTGTGATGGCTCTGCCTCTGAAGCAGGTCTCTGCCTGGGCTTCCAGGCTTTTCCGTACATCCTCTGAAATCTGGGTGGAGGCTGCCACACCTCCACTGCTCTCATGCCCTGCTGGCCTGCAGACTTAACATGATGTGGATGCCACCGAGGATTCAGGCTTCTACTCTCCAGGGCTGCTGCACGAACCACACTTGAGGCAGTTTGAGGCAGAGCTGCTCTAGCTGGAGCAGCTGGAAAGCAGGGAGCAGGTTCCTGAGGGCAGCTGTGCTCCAGGTCTGTCCTCTGGGACAACTCAGTCCTTCTCATTATCCTTCTGGGACAGCCAAGATAATGTCCTTAGCAGACAGTTTATCTGCCTCACCCTTGCATTTTTCTCCTGCTCTCTGCTTCTCTCCCACACGGCCAGGCTGCAAATTTTCCAAATCTTTATGCTCTGCTTCCCTTTTAAATTCTGGTTTTACATCATGCCTTTGACACCATAACTCGGAGAAGGCTGTTAAACGTAACCATACAGCTTCTTTAATGCTTTGCTGCTTAGAAATTTCTTCCGCCAAACATTCTGGTTCACAACTCTTAAGTCCCACCTTCCACAAAGTCCAAGGGCATGGACACAATGTAGCCAAATTCCTTGCTGTGGTGTAGCAGCGGTGATCTTTTGTCCAATTCCCAATAATTTCCTCATTTCTGTCTGAGACCTCATCATCCACATGGCCTTCGCTGTCCACATTTCTATCAATGTTCTGGTCACAACCATTTAACCAATCTCTAAAATCTTCCAAACATTCTCTCATCTTATCTTCTTCTAAGTCCTTCAAACTGCTACAACCTTTGCTTAATACCCAGTTCCGAATCTGCATCCACATTTTCAGGTATCTATATAGCAACAGTCCACTCCTGGTACCATTTTTCTGTATCAGTCTGTTTTGTGTTGCTATAACAGAAATACCTGAGACTGGGTAACTTATAAAGAACAGAATTTTATTTGGCTTACCGATTCTGAGACAGCTGCATCTGGCACGGGCCTCAAGCTGCTTCTACTCATGGTCGAATTGGCAGGCAGCCGGCGGGTACAAGCAGATCACATGGTGAGAGGAAGCAAGAGAGGAGAGAGAGCGGAGGTGCCAGGGACCTATGAGCAACCAGCTCTGGCAGGAACTAATAGAGCGAGAACTTACTCATTAATCCCCAGGGAGAACATTAATCCATTCATGAGGGATCCGCCCTCATAACTCAAACAGCTTCCAACACTGCCGCATTGGGGATCAAATTTCCACATGAGTTTTGGGGGGACAACACATCCAAACTTCATCAGTGTGCTTAGTTTTTGGTTAGCTGCAAGCAAGAACATCTGTTTTACTGGAGGACCACAAAGTGTCCAGAGTGGTGTCTCTGGTCTTCTCTGTGGTGGCAAGAGGAGGTGAGTGGCCTCCATCCTGCAGTGATCTGTCTGGGGTGGAGAAAGAGGGTGGGGTGGGGGGATTTAACCATTCAGTGTCCCGGCTTTCAAACATTCCTGCACCCTGGAGACTCTCTCTTCTCACATTCAGTACATCCACAGAGTAAGACTGCAGTCTCCTGCTGGGGAATTCAGCATCTGCCTGGTGTTGGGCACGGGCAGGGGATGGAATAGACCATCTGGCATAAAGATCTCCTGCCTGTCCCTCTGCATCTTCCTCTCAGGTTTCTGCAGGGAAAACAGGCTCCCTGCCCATCAGCAACTCCTCAGCGTGCCCATGAGCTGGAGGCTTTTCTGACCTGTTCCGTCAGGTATCTTCTTTTATCTTTCAAAGAGTAAGAAAATCTCTATCCACTGATAGTCTCCTTATGTTTGTTTCCTTTGCCTCAGTGGGTTTACAAATTTGAAACATTCTAGTTCCTTTAGTTCAATCTTAGGTGGAAGCAGGGAGAAACTCATATGGTCAATTGGTCACCTTTAACCAAAATCCCTCAATTATTTTATAATGATGAGATTAGATACAGAAACATTTTAAACAATACAGAAGCATGTAAAGAAAAAAAATAGTGACATTTCCCCACCATTTTCTGCCACTTTTCTATTCTCCAGATGTCAGCGCATTAGTGTCAGGACGTGCGCTTTCAGATATTTTCTATGCATGTGGGCTGTGCTCCTACTGTGCGTGGCAGCCATGGAGACATGTTCCTCACTTCTAGGAGATTCCCTCCTAGGAAGGACTCGCTGTGAGGGGCATGGGTGGCTGCAGCGTTGGGCTATAAGCTTCATTAGCAGTTGGTTTGCCTCAGGTTCTGAGACAAGGTCATGGTCTTCTGGGGCAGCCCCAGCAGTGGCTGAGCCATACGGAGGCCCACAGACTGCCCATCTCTCCCAGCCACCAGCGTTCTGGAGCTCCCGTCAGGTCTGCAGAGGTGACCAAAGGCTCCCTGCCCAGTGCTGCTGCCTGTTCCTTCCCAGGCATTGCTCCAGACAAACTTCAGTCCTGTCCTGACCCTGCAGAATCCAAACAACACACTCTCTTCCTAACCCTGATTCTTCTCAGTTAACATTTATCAGTGACACCTTCCTATGTCAATGTGTGTACATCTGTCCCATTCTTTTTAACAGCTGTGTAATATTTCATAGCAAGGATGTATCATAGTTTATTTAACCATTCTGTTGTTGATGGAACCTTAAGAGGTCTCTAAATTTTATTGTTAAAAATCTTGTGAGCCTTATTCTGGGGGCACGTGTCACTGTGTGTCACCCAACTGTGAGGGCCTCCAGTGGCTCTGCCCCACCTCTGTTGCGCTGGGCCCTGCAGTGATCACACAAGCCGTAGGAAGGTCTGCGAACACCCCAAAGCCAGGAAATGGACTCAGTGGCCTTTGAGGACATGGCTGTCAACTTCACCCTGGAGGAGTGGGCTATGCTGGGTCATTCCCAGAAAAATACTCTACAGAGATGTCATGTGGGAAATATTGCAAACTTGGCTCCTACAGGAAAAAAAAAATGGGAAGACCAAACATTGAGCATCAACACAAAAACCACAGCAGGAGTCTGAGGCGAGCGATCATACTGTAGGGACAGTCAGTGAAATCACTGTGGGGAACCTTCAGCCAGATTCCAAATCTTCATCGGAGCAAGAAAAATCCTCCTGGAGTAAAACCGTGTGAATGCAGTTCGTGTACTTCACGTGTCATTTGTCCCTTCACAGGCACATCCCGTCTCACACTGGACACAAACCTCACAGGAATCAGCAACATGGAGGGAAGGCATGTCGACATCAGCCAGTGGGGAAGCCTCAGTTACCTCCCCTCCTTGTGACTTCATGAAAGGACTCGCGCTGGACAGAAGCCCTGTGACTGCAGGCGACATGAGAAAGCCTTCGGTTCTCTTGCAGATGTTCGAAGACACACAGTGATACACACTGGAGATGGACCTTACACATGTAAGGTATGTGGGGAAGACTTTGGTTGTCCCAGTTTCTTTTGAATGCACAAAAGCAGCCACACTGCAGAGAGCCCTATGACTGTCAGAGATGTGGTAAAGATTTCACTTCTTCTGGATCCTTTCAGAAGCATGAAAAAATTCACACTGGATAAAAATGCTAAATGTGAGGTAGTGGAAAAGCCAAGGCTTCAGTTGACAAAACCATGTACAAATGCACACTGGATTGAAACTTCATTAGTTTTCAAAATACAGGAAAGTTTAAAATTTTAACAAATACTTTAAAAGTCATGTGAAAACTCACGTTGTGGTGAAATCCTATAAATGTCAATAATATGGAAAGCCTAATGGCAATTAACTCATGTATGATTCTCTAAAAAATTTACAACATGAAAAAAATGTAGTAAAAAAATTGTGATTTTATTTTATCTTACTTTAAAATTTTTTCTCCCCCCTCCATTGTGATATTTTAAATATGTATTAATGTTATTCTATATCATATTATTACATACTACCTATTGCATATAATACATATCTGCCACAATATGTGTTATATATGATGTACTATGTATCACATTGTTATACATGTATAACGTATACATATAAACATGTATTCAATATTACATCTGCACTTCACAAGCATTGCAAGGCAGCAGATCAGTTTCAGAACAGTTCATGCACGTGTTTATTTTCTCTCCCGCCTCTCACCCAGCACCAGGTGCGAGGCTCCTGCACTCCAACAGCCCTTTCTGCAGAGGGCAGGGAGGTGGGACGTGGGACCGTGGGAGCCTGAAGGTCCTGGAGCTGCTCTGCTCTTGGTGCCTGTGGTGGCTTTGGAAGGGTCTTTTATACACAAAGGAAGACAAGACATCACCCACCACCCCTGCCCATCGTCACAGCTGGACCCCAAGGAGGCCTCCAGCAGACACCACTCATGAGTTCTGTTCGAATTTCTTCATGAGCCAGAGGATTAAATAGGAATTTTATTCTCCTCCAATGTCTCTGTAGGATTTTGACATGTCTTTAAAAATATATATTTTCCTTTCCTGTTCTTGTCATGTCAAAATCCAGTCCCTTCTTTGGTCTCTCCTCCTGCCTCCTGTGACCCCACACTCTGAGCGTCCTCAAAGGTTCTGTCTCTTCCTTTTCAGTGTCCTTTGGGGGCTCCCCTTTCTCAAGCCACCCCTTCCAGCTAGAGTTTGTCCCCTGGGACCCTGTCATGGACTCTCTCCTTCCTCCTGGATACACTAAAGAGGGATATTGGGCATTGTTTTCCAACAAACTGGCACCCTACTCACGCCCTCTCCACTTTCAGTCTAGCCAGCGTCTTGTGGACATTGGCCTTGACGCAACAAGCTGCCATGTCCACAGGACATGGCATGCTTCCCAGAGCCACCCAGCAGAGGCCCTCTCTGCACATGGCTTGTCACATAAATCTGACACACACAGCAAGAGACAAAACACAAGAGATGGGGGAGATGACACCCTTAGGTAGAGCCAGGGTAGAGTCCCACACCCCCAAGTCTGGGTGTGCCAGGTCCTTATGTCCAGACTCCCACCCAGCTGATGTTGCATCTCAGGGAGAAGAGCGGAGGACGAGCAGAGCCAGGGGTTCAACAGACAGAAGTGCCTGGGACCAAGGACACCCACACATGTTCATTCTGCTGGCAAAACAGGACGATGGCTGTGGCTCGCCAATGGACAACTACAGATTTTATCTGGAGTAGGACAGGAGGGGCACGATGGGTGTCAGCAGCTGGTGATCAGCTTAAGACCTCACAGATATTGAGTGGTTTCTGTACGTATCATGACTAGTTGTCATGAACATCGAGTCTCTGCTTGCCCCTCCCGCCCCTTCCTACCTGTGTCTAGCACCCACACAGTCTCTCCGGTTCTCCAGCGTTTCTCATGCTTCTTCGCTCTTGGATTTCACCTGCCCCACTGGTTTTCTTTCTTTTCTCTAGCAGAGCTGAGAAAGCCCATTTTAGGTTATTTGAATTTATTTGTTCTTAAACAAGCAAAAACATATGACAGTCAATCTTCTTCAAAACAATTTTATAAAATTATGTAATATGTTACACACATCAAAGTGTGTATGAAATGTGTATATGTAGTTTCAGAATTGTAACAAAACAAATACCTGTCGGGGCTGGCTCAACGGTTGGAATGCAGCCTGGTAACACCAAGATCTAGGGTTCGGATCCCCTTACCTGCGAGTCACCCAAAAAACCAAACAAACAAGCAAATACGCGTGTACCCCCTCTCGGGTTAACAAAGGTGACATTAATAGTCCCTAAGAAGCCCTTGTGACCCTCCCTTCCCCTTCCCCCAAAGTAACTCCCTCTTTGTAATTTGTGCAAACATTTCTTGGCTTTGATTAACAGTTTCATTCTGAACAACATCTTGTTTGGTTTTGTCCATTTTTGAGTTTACGTGAAGGGAATCATGCCATATATGTTTTCTGTAACGTGCTTCTCCTGCTCAGCGTCACGTCTTTGAGATGACTGGTGCTGACGTGTAGCTGGGGTTCCTTTAGGGTGACCAGCTGCTCACGCTTGCCTGGGACTGAGGGTTTTCCCAGGACACAGGACATTCAGTGCTGAAAGCGCGGGAGTCCTGGAACGTCGTGTTCGTTCTCATCGTGGAGGGCTCTGTTTTATGAAACGGTCATGACAGAGTTTGGATGTGTTGTGCCCCCAAAGCTCATGTTGAAATATGATCCCCGGTGCAGCAGTGTTGGGAGGTGTTTGGGTCATGGGGGTGGGTCTCTCATGAACAGATTAATACTCTCCCCTGAGGGGTGGGGAGGGTAGTGAGTGAGATCTCACTCTATTCCCCTGAGAGCTGGTTGTTTAAAGGACCCGGCACCTCCCCTCTCTCTCTCTTGCTTCCTCTCGCCATGTGGTCTCCTTGCACCCGCCGGCTGCCTGCCACCTTCCACCATGAGTAGAAGCAGCCTGAGGCCCGTGCCAGATGCGACTGTCCCAGAATCGCGAGCCAAATAAACCTCTTTTTATAAACTACCCAGCCTCAGGTATTCTGTTATAGCAACATAAAAACCGACTAATACAGGCCACGACTCATATATTCATGGACATTCGGACTGTTTTTATTTGAGGTCTGTTTGGACAGTGCTGCTTAGAATGTCCCTGAACGCGGAGCTGGATTGTTTATCACCAGGTTGGCAATTGCTGGATGGGCTGGTGGGCACATGCCGGACGTTTCTAGATAACAGCAAACTGTTTTCCTGGTGCTCGCAGAGATTCACCTCACCCCCAGCAGCACAAGAGCACCTCACCCCTCCACATCTCCAGCAACACGGCGTTTCGTTCAATTTGTAGGTTTTTCTCATTCAGTGGCAAGAAATGGGTCTCTGTGATTTTCATTTGAAACCCCAAGGTTACTAATAAGGCTCGCTGGCCATTTAGATTTCCTTTCTGTGGAATGCCTGTGTCTTCCCCTCATTTTTCTGTCACACTGTTTCTTTACCGACTATTGGAGTCCTCTATACATTTTGGATATTAATCCCTTGCAGTCATGTGTTCATAAATAGCTCCTCTCAGTTTGTGACTTGTCATTTCACTTTTATTTATGGAGCTTTTGCTGAGCAGAAATTCTTCATTTTCACATAATTGACTTTGTCTTTTCCTTTTTCTGTTTGTTTAAGGGATTCCTTTTAACCCCAAAGTCAAGAAGACATTCTCCCATGTAGTTTTCTGGAAGTTCCAGAGTTCCCTTTTGCATTTAAGCCCTCAGTTTACCTGGAGTTGACTTTCTTATAGGGCGTGAGGCAGGGACCCAGCTTTACCTCATGACTTCCATGTGGGTCACCAATGACCACCACGTTTTTGGGGGGTTTTTTGTTTTTTGTTTGGTTTATTTTGACTAATCCATTCATTTCCCCAGTTTCCAGAGATGCGTGGGTCTGTTTCTGGGCTCTCTCTGTTCTCAGTGACTTTCCTTCCGCACCTGGTGTCCATTTGGTAGCGTCCTCTGTGGACGTCATCTGGGTGGGAGGGGCGCCTGCTCCCTTGCGACCAAGGACAAGCAGGAATGTCCAGGACTCTCTGTCCCCCGTGCAGATGGGGCTGAGGAGAGACGTGGGGACGGTGTGCTAAGGCAGGGCTGGGGTGTAGGCCTTGAAGGCTGTGGCAAGTGTCAATGCTTCAACCACGGGCTGCGATGGAGATGTGGATGCCCTTCAGTCAGGCCATGTGGTAGGACAGATGTCGTTTATGCCTTATAGAGGCCACTCGGGCTGTTCCGTGGCGTGCAGTTTGGAGAGAGCTGAGCGATCTGTGTGCTGCCTCACAAGCAGAGACGGGCCAGCACACTGATCTCTCCTTGTACGGTTTGTCCCTCCCTTCAGGCCTTTCATAGAGACGCCCCTCTCACAGGTGTTACCGGATGCCCGCCTCCCCAACTGGCCCTGGCTCCTTCAGGTGGCGCGTGTGCCTCGGGGCCTTTGGGCCTGCTGCCCCTCTGCGTGGAATGCTCCCAGCCCCCAGCCCGTGTGCCTTGCTCCTCGCCTCCTTTTGGTCTTAACTCAAAGCTCCCTCTTCTATGTTCTTTTTTTCCTGGTGGCTGGATGGTACAGGGATCGGACCCTGGTCCTGGTGGTGTCAGCACCATGCTCTAACCAATGCAGCTGACTGGCCAGCCCCCAAGGCTCCCTTTTTTGGTGCAAACTTCCCTGACTACCTTATTTAAAATCACAGCTCCCCACCCACAGCACCCCACAAGTAACCTGCTCTTTCTCTCTCACCCCCTTGAGCTTCAACACAGTGTAATGATGAACTATGTGGCTTGTTGTTTCCACCTTCCCCAAATGTGACTGCACGCCAGTGCCTGACACACGGTAAGGTGCTCAACAGAGATGCATTGAGTGAGTGAGTGAGCGAGTGGAGGATCAGTGGGCCCAGTGCCCAGCACAGGGATGGACACAAAGCAGGCGCTGAGAGTGTCGCATTAGACAGCGTGGGGGTGCCAAGGCCAAGCTGCTCTCTCAACATGATTTGGGGACCCTGCTCCACAGTGCTCCCTTAAGCAGCCATAGCATTTTAAGACTCCAAAGGTGTCACACACCCTTGCTCCCGTCGTGGCTTCCCTGAGTCCTTCCAAAGAAGGCACCTCAGATGGGATCCCAGTTTGACAGACAGGAACCTGTTGTCCAGAGGAATAATGTGACTTTCTCAAGGTCCCACAACAGGTCAAGACCAGCCTGACTCCCCGACACCCAGTGTGGCCTGTACAGAGGAAGTGCGCAGGCCTGGGCCCAGCACCCACCAGCACTTATTCCTCATTCCAACTGTGGAGCATCCACCGAATGTTTTGATGTCTCTTTCTGAAGAGTTGTTGCTTGGCAATAGTTGCTAGGTGAAATTCATAATTAATGAAGAGCTGGTGCTCTTGACTGGGGCCCTCAGGAATGCTGAGACTTCTGTGGGCTGTGGTGGGCAGAGTTCTGAGATGGCCGCGAGATCCCTGCCCCAGGGGTGCACATTCTGTGTAACACTATCCCTGTGGACAGGGTTGAATAGCTGCTCCCTTGAATAGGTCAAATTCTGTGGCCAAGGTGATGAGACAGTCACACCTGTGATGGTGTTACATTAGGTTAGCTCCATCAAAACAGCCCAGAGAGAGACACTCCTTCTGGCTGTGAAGAGTGAGCTGCCTGTGGTGAGGAGGTCGTGTGCTCAGACCTGGGGAGAAGCTGAGAGTGACCCCCTCTGACTGCCAGCAAGACAATGGACACTTCAGTCACACAACTGTAAGAAAGTGGATTCTGCCAACACCAGTGAACTGGCAGGAGCAATGATATCACAGCCCCAGCTGACACCTTGATTTCAGCCTGGGAAGACCCTGAGCAGAGGAGCCAGATCCCCAGTGCGGGACACTTGGCTTGGTGATAATAAACAGGTGATGTTTTAAGTCACCAAATTTGTGGTAATTTACTATGCAGAACAGAAGACTAAAACACAGGCCATGGGGGTGGGGTGAGGAACTGGTTTTTAGGAATAGCTTTGGTGCTGAGGTTGGCTGCTGGGACTGAGGAGGAAAATCAGAGACCTGTGCTTGGTTCTTAAATAAAGCTCTCAGAAGACTCCTGCAAGGTGGAGGTTCTAATCCTCACTCATGGATGGGAAAATAAGTCTAAGAGAGGCTATAACTTATCCAAAGTCACACAACCAGCAGGAGGCGAGGCTGGAACCAGACCCAGAGGGATCCCAACTGCTAAGCGTATGTGCCTGTTTCAGGGGTGTCTGTCGATGGAGTGTTGACGGTGTGTGGGCAAGGTGACAAAACCGACACGAATGGGCCAGGTGGGGGCTGCTGGGAGACTGGAAGCTCCTGTCCCCCCTACCCCCACCCCACCACGGCTTGTAACATAAAGCTTCCAGACCATTCCAGGCCAGTCTTCCTTAGTGAGTGCTTCCTAACGGGGTGCTGAGTCCTCCTGATTCTGGTGTTGAGGGAGAGCAGCAGGGACTCGCCCCGGGAGGCTGCTCGAGCTGACACCAGCTCGCAACACCTTAACCACCTACCGGTCTGCTCACCCTTCTCCAGAGCCTTCTGTGTTTCTGAGCAGGAAAGAAACCCACAAAGTTAAAAAAAAAAAAAAAAAAAAAAAAAAAAAACCCCACAAAAACCCTTTTTCTTTGATTCTCAGAAAAGAGCTTGCTCAAGCAAAAAGGCATCCAAACCCTTTTTCTCCCCCTTTTTCTGGAATATTCCTCCCCTTAATTAAGTTAGAGAAACACTCCCATCCCAGAACAACATATAAACCTTTCCCTAGGAATTCAGGGGCACCCTTCACTCGCAAGGAGATGCCCGCGCTCCGTTTCTGCCTGTGCTTTAGCTTTGCAAGGGCCACGTCCACCTTGCTCTTCCCTCGCTGTCCAGGGCCAGAAGAGGGGTGTCCTTTCTGGGGGGCTAGGGCCGCAATGCAGACCCCACCTGCCCTCGAGGTGGCTGCCCCAGGCCTAGATTGGGAAGGAGGGTTTGAAGCAAAGAGGCCGAGACACCGTGTCTTCCACCGGAGCTGATGCTCCAACCTCCAGCCTGGCCCCACTCAGAACAGTGCTCTGGCCTGGACACGTCTGGCGCTGAGTCAGCCGGCATTGTCCCATCCACTTACCGGACCCCCAGAGCTCACAGGGTCCGCTCCTTCCTGAGACCCGCACTTTCTGCTTTCTTTCCATCTGGGAGCAGCCGGCTATCCTCGAGTGAATCGTCATTTCGAAGAACCTGCCTACCCAGGTGGTGTTTGCACGGTCCGGGTCACTGGGCCCACCCCTCAGCATGCACACAGCGGGTTGTGGATGGCTGTCCTGCCCTCTCAGGACACTGCTGACGGACAGCGAACCAGGAGCCAGGGTCTTGCGTTTGCTTTTGCTCTATGACAGCTGCCTCGTGTGTGATCCTGGACGGGTCTTGTTTCTCGGGGAAAATGAAGCCTTAATTCAAAGGATCTTCTCCAATTTCAGCAGCACCAGACTCCAGCTGCTCACCTGCGGGGCTGCACCAGCTCTGGGACCTGTCCCCTCACTGGTCCCTCAGAGAAATGACGAGCATGACGGCACGAGCTTGAGCAGCACTCTCTGGTGTATTGCTCACCACCCTGCTTTACTGAAGAGGAAGCTGAGGCACAGAGAAGTTTAGCAACTTGCCCAAGATCACATAGCCAGCAGACCTCGCCCTGTGCACTGTGCTGGGCCTCGGCCCCCACCGTCTGTGCTCCTGCTCTCGGGGCCCCACGTCACTCTTCCCTGCCTCTCTGCCCACAGCCTTGGCCCTGTGGCCCACTCAGGGGTGCATTTTATACTCAGGACCTTCGTGAGACAGGACCTGATTGCTCCAGGCAAACTCAATATGGAATTCCCTGCGCTGGTCCTAGCTTACCTTAGAGGCTTCCCAAACATTATGCCAGATCAGCAAGGTCAAGTGACCAGGGAAGGTGGCCATTTGGGAGAAAGTCATGATTAGGAATTAGGAAGGAGTGTGGCTGTTTTGCTGAGAAAAGTCACCATGGCTGTCATGGACTCCGAGCCTCCAGCATGCCTCTCCCCCACCTTCCCTGGAGGGTACGATGAGAATTGATCTAGGAAATGAGCTTGCTTTCAAAACTTCCCAGTGCTTTCTAGGGCAAAGTGTTTTTATCATCAAACCACAGAGAGCTTTGTAAACTGTGAAGAGTTACATTCAGTTGATGCAGCCACAAGTGTCTGTCCACCCCCAGCCGCCTCCCTCTCAGAATCTCAGTGTCATCCGGATGTAAGCATGGCAGGTGGAGGGAGCCAGTCTGGGCCATCTGTGCCCCTCCCCAGTGGCTGGCCTGTGAGTGGGGGCAGTAGCATTTCTGGAGCTGGGCTGGAGGGGTGGACAGTGTGTTTGGCTGTTAGGTTGCACAATGCTGCACCATGGGGGTCCTGAACCCTTAGAAAGGGGTGTAAGGGACCTCACATTGACCAAGATTCCTCGTTGCTTTTCAGAGGGATTTTACTTGCATCTGTCTGTCAGGATCTTTCACGTTGTGGTTTAATCCACAAGGGGCTGGATTTTCAGTCTCTTCCATCTGAATATTCTGATCAATTTAAGAGATGGCTGGGGCTCCCTCACCCTTGCGCTCACATTCCAGGTGAGCTGGGGCCTCCCGTGAAGGTCCTTGACAATTCCTGAGCTTCCCAACAGAGGCTCTGAGAAAACTCTTTTGGAAGACCTTTACTCTGGCCATTTTCTTTCATTGTTATTTAAAAACAAAACTTCAAATGCAGATTAATAAACGTACACATGCACATTGTAGAGTGTTCGACAAAGAGATATATAGAACAAAACATGACAGTGCTCCACTCTTGACCTTCCTGTAGATGACCAGTGCAGCGGGACTCTCTCCCGTCTTTTCTCTATGCCTTCTCTTTCTCTTTCTCTCACACACACATAGCACACTGATTTCTGTCTTCTTTCCTTTTTCTTTCTTTCTTTCTTTTTTTTTTTTTACATAGGTGGGTCATACCATGCAAACGTTACTGCACAACTTGCTTTAACAATGTATCTTGGACATCTCCCCACATTAGGACAGATAGACCTACCTCACTTTTTTAATGGCTGTATCGTCTTCCTTTGGAAGTACTGTCTGCACCTAGTGTGGAATTTAGTTCCCCTCCTTTCTATTTTGTTGTTCCAAGTATGTTGAAAACAAAGCCCAGGAATACTCCGTTTGGAGAAAATCCTGCTCTGGCCCTCTGAAGAACGATCCACGTGGAGGTTGGGGCAGAGGCACGGTAGGTGGGGTCCAGTGGGGGCAGGCTCAGCGTACCTGCCTCTTGCCCTGCAGTGGTCTCTCAACTGCAGGACGATGGGCTGGCACCCTGGGCTTGAAGACAGCTGCTCCTGTGTGCACCGTGCGGGTGACATTGGAGGCCTCTCGATCCCAGAAAACCATGGGGACCTCCCCCTAGAGAGGATGTCCTGGCTTGCAGAGGACAGGCGTCTCAGGGAAGAGCTTGAGAGGCTCAGGAAAGCCACAGGTGAAGCTCGTGGAGGTGAAGGCGACCCTGCCCCACCTGTGCCGGCTCTTGCCAAGGCCCACACTTTGTCTGCTGCTGTGAAAAGCGACATGAGGCACAATAGCAGGTAAGAAAAAGAGACGCAAATGAGGGGTGTCGTGCAGGGAGGCTGTGAGACTACAACAGAGTCAAGCACAACAGCGAAAGAATTAACATTGCTGCAGCGATGACATAAGATTTTGAAACAAAAGATTTGAAGAAACCCAACAAAGATGAGACCTTTAGAATGTGAAAAATAATAAATTAAAAAAGACGAAAATGAGATTTAGGATAAAGAGATAAAAGAAACTGATGAGGCGCCACGTGGAAGGCTGGAAACACAAAGCAGCTGAGATTAAGAACAGGATAAAGTTAATAGCCATGAAATAATTTTTAAGTAGGTGAAACCGTACATTGAGCATGAGAATGGAGAGCTCAGCAGTCATGAGTAAAAATGAGTATAAAAGCTGGAGGGGACACGACGACACAGCAGCTGTCCACTCTCGCAGTGCCCGTCGTCCCCGCCTTCCAGGCAGCAGACAGAGACGGGCGGGAGTGAGCTGCAGGGGCTGCGGTTGGGATGCACAGAGGAGCAGTTTACGTATGTGCATCAGTAATGTGATGTGAAGGTAAGGAGCTCAAAGTCCTGAGTAAAAGCCCATCCGAAGGGGGAACTTCTAGAAACAATCCCGTCCACCAGTGTGGGTTGAGTGTGCCCTGTGCCCAGCTGGTGCCCAGAACCCGGCCTCTGCAAGCCTGCGAGCCTTCCAGCCCACCGAAGGCCAGTCTCCCCGCTGCCCAGCGGCTCCTCCACAAGTCACTCTGGCTCTCTAGGCCTTGGTTTTCTCACCAGTAAAGGGCAGGGAGGGTCAGTAGTTTGCAGGGTTGTCATGAGAATTAGCCAGAGCTCAGTACACATCTGCCAAGTGCACACATGCGGGCAGGGTGGCTCACTTGCTGGCCCAGCAGGCCCCAGTGGGCGGGGACAGGAGGGGCCCCAGAGTGACAGCCTGGGCAGAGGGCAAATGGCAAATGGCGCATGCATTCTCCGAGTGGGGGCAGGAACAGCAGCACCTTCCCATGGACAATGGGAGCCATGGTGAGGTCTCTGCTGGGGAAGGCACAGTAACCTAGGGCTTTAGGGGAGGGTGAAGCAGGTGGTGTAACAGCCCAACTGTTGCCTTGGCCCTGGGCTTGCAGCCACCTGAGCCGCACAACTCTCATGCAAGACTGGCTGGAAGCGCCAGGACAGGCTCCACGTGTGTCCCACGTGCTCTCCAGAGTCTGTGGCAGGATGGAGCCAGCTGCCTGCCGTGGCTACCTACTTGGAACACACCCTTTCCCACAGTCTTCCCTGCCCCTGCTTCTCCACTGCCCTCCAGGGCATCCTGGGGTCAGTCCCCACGCAAACTGTTCACACGTGAACACTTGCCTAACCTTGAAGGGAACCTGCACTGAGACGGTGAGTCTGGGCAAAGGGCCCTGCTCTGCCCTCCAGTGGGGCTCCCCTGGCCCTCCCATGCTCCCACTCATGCAGAGTGGGTCGCACGCAGCCGGGGCTGCCAGGCCAGGTGCTGGGGACCCTCGGAACACAGGGGAGCGGGAGTGGCCACCACAGCCCCTTTTCCAACCCAAGAGTGGGAGGAGAACAGGCTGGGGTGGCGAGAGAGAGAAGAGAAGAGACAGATGACAGAGGGAGGGTGGCCACTCAGCTCCCCGACATGTCCTGAGCATCTTGATGGGCAAGGACACATGTGGCCAGCCTCAGGAGGGGCTGTGTCATCCCCTTCCCAGACTGAGGAATGGAAGCTTAGCTGGATGGGTGTCTTCACAATTTTGCCGGCCAGAGAGGGTTGGGACCTGACTGCTGGCGTCTCGGGACACAGGTCCCTGGGAGCTGGCCCCTCTACCCACCTGCTGCCTGCCTAGGGGCTGGGGCAGGGGCAGGGGAGAGGCACTGCCCTTGACCACTACAGGGTGGAAGCCAGCAGTCAGAGGGTACATGGTCAGCTGCCTTCCCGGGCCTGTCCCTCTGCTGCCTGGAGTGGTGTGGGGGGGCCTGCTGGAGCACCCTGACTGAGGCGGCCCCCACTCCCAGCCCAGCCTCCAGGCCCAGGCCTTGCACAGGAGGCATCCAGGGAGTTTCCCTCCACACCTGACCCTTCTGTCCTTGCCTGCCCCTGAGAGGTGCCTGGAGTGTGAAAATCTCATCAAAGCTGCTTGCTGTGGGCTCATGGGCAGGAGGGCGGGCACGGGGAGATGTGGGGCCTCAGGCTTCAAGCTGCTTAGTCAGAACTGGATGCTGCTCAGGGCCAGGGCCTGACTTAGGATGAGGAGGGGGTGGGGAGCTAGAGGTGCCCCCATGCGTGTGCATGGAGGGGCAGGGGTGCTGACACCCACAGGAGGGGCAGTTTGTGGCCTGGCGGGCACTGGAGCATGCAGATGGGGTGGGGGTGTTCCAGTGTCCCTGTGACCATGACTGTCTCGTCGCTCAGCCAGCAGACATTCACTCATTCATTCTCAGCAGCTTTTGTGACTGTTATTTTTAAAAAGCGGATGATGCACTTCCATGGTTTTAAGATGGGGTGGACGTGGTGGGCTGCTCCCTTTCTTTAGCTGGCATAAGCAGTGTGGCGAGTGTAACCTCGCCCAGACTTATTTTGTCGGTGGGTAGGCATGTCCTCAGGGTAAAATGCTGCAAGTGGGATTGCTGGGGCAGTGGGTGATCTCGGTGGGGACTTGCCACATGGCCCTCCACGGAGGCTGGGCCATGAGGCCCTCTCAGCAGCAAGGTAAGTAGTGCTCGCTTCGCCATGGGCTCGCCAGCAGAGCGCCTTAAAAACGCTTGGAGTGTGGCCAATCTGATAGGGGAAACACATTTTGAAAAATATAAAGAAGCTGGTTTTCTTTATCCTTGCTGAGTGGCTTTCTTAGCAAACAGCTACAGGGTGAGTTGTCCTGTGACCACAGTATAATGAGCTTGTTTTAATTCTGGGCAACATGTGTAAGTGTGTGTGTGTGCATGTGGGTGCCTGAATGTGTGCCTGCATGTGCATGCATGTGCCTGCACATGTGCATGCCTCACTAGAAGCATCAGATCCACCCCTGGATCTGCAGATCAGTCACCAGGGAAGAGGAAGCTCGATCTGAACATGAAGCCTATTTTCTGGAAGGCAGAGAATGAATCCTTTCAGCCCTGCTCCTGAAGACCTGGAATGAGGGAGACCTGGATGGTGGGTCTGATGATGAGGGGCCAGCTCCAGATCCACGTAGCGAGGAACCGTGACTGCAAGTTAGGGGAGCTGGTTTGGGAGGTACTCCACCTGGGCCTGGTCCATGAGGCCTCCCATTTTCCAGCAGCCTGGCCTTGGCTTGTCAGGCAGAGGCAGAGCCCTGGGGGACAGTGAATCGTAGGCTGGGCACTGGCCCTGATGTCAGAGGTAGGGTCCAGGGGACCCGATAGTCGACCTTAACCCACTCCATCCTCTTACCAGGTTCTTGACTCCACCGCAGGAAAGAATTCAAGGGCAGAGTCACAGGAGAAAGTGAGAACAGGTTTAATACAACAAATAACAGATACAGATTTCACAGAGAGAGTGCAGCCTAGCTCCAGAGACTGGGCAGGGCTTACACCAAGTTTAACACAAAAGCAAGAAATACACACCTTGAAGCTCAGTACAGAGCACAGGTTGACTCAAGAGAGTGAGCAGCAGCCCCACCTTCTGCTGGGATTCGGTTTTTATCATTTCTTTATCTAATGAATATTCAATTAAGGGGATGGTTCCCAGTTGTGTGACATAGCCTTGCACATGCTCAGCTGGTCTCTTCTTGCAGCATGCTCATTGGTCAAATCCTATCCCAGGCACCAAACATATTTAAGAATATTCTGTGCTCTCTAGCTCCTATAGTGGAAGGTCATTCAGCTACCAGGGTTACATGACCCCTCTCTACTGAGCATGCCCAGCTGCTGGATTTGCATAAGCCAGCCCTTTGTGGTCTCATTTTCCCCATGTTGGTGCTGAAAATAGGTCTAACTGGCAACAGTAACTTTCCTCTAGGGGAGGGCCTAGAGAAGGGGCCTGAGACCTTGAGGAGTGGCTGGAAACCCAGATGCATGTCCAGAAACCTGAACCCAGGGAAACTAAGCACCTTGTATATGAGCCCCACAACATCCCCACATTCTATTGGCCACAGCAGTCACAGGCCAGCAGGGCTGCAGGGTGGGAATGGGCCACTCCTTTGGTAGGAGGGCTGCAAGGTCACATCACCAGGTGTGTGGATACAGGGATGGGTTAAGCCTTGGGGCAAATTTTGCAACCCTGCTCCCCAGGAGGACAGGTGTCCACGGGGCCATCCATGCAAAGCCGACCACCACTAACAAGAAACTGCCGACGCTGGGGATTGGGTCTCAGCAGTGAGCAGGAGGTGGCTGGAGCACATGGTCTAGTGGGTGGGGAAAAGTGGGGAGGACACTGAGGCAGACACCAGCAGGGGAGCATAGTGGAGCTGTGGTGGAAAACAGGAGAGAAGGATTCCCGTGGAGAGGCTTGGGCTGGGGATTGAAGGGTATGCAGTAGCTCACCTAGTAGGCACTCAGGGCGAGGCAGAGGACCTCCTGCCTCCTGGTTCTCCCTCTGGGGCCTGAAGGCAGAAGGCAGAGGAAGCCCAGGCCCAGAGCTGAGGAAGGAGGGAGCCGAGTGCTCATGCCTCAGGCACTTAGGAGCCTACAGCCCTGCATAGTCTGCCCCTGCCTGGCAGCCCCAGGATTAAACAGACTTTGTTGGGATTATTGCTGCCAATCAAGTTCAAGTGCATTTTTAAGAGCTTAATTTGCGTCCCTCGGTTTCAAATAAAATCATCAAGTCCAGTCGATTAAACTCATTAAGGCGGGTGGACGGGCTGGCGTTCGCACTGCCATCAGATTCGGAGAATTAATTAGGGGCCTGTTATCCTTTGTCGGGATTAACTGAGCCAGCCCAGAGGCCCGGGGTTTACGCTAAAAGACAGGCCTGTAATCTCTTTAGTGGGCCCTGGGAGACAGCGAACTGGGCGGCTTCTACGGAGCAGCAAGCGCCATGCGGGGCGTCTGTTTCTGCAGTGTGCAAGTGTCTGAGCCCATGGGATGGGGGGTGGGTGGGCTCTGACCTTGGACCGTTCCCTGTGCTCTATCCCTGACCTCTGTCTCACAACCCCTAGGAGTAGAGGGCCTATGTAGAGGACATCTGTTGGCTCCTCTGCCTTTCTAAACTGCCCCCCTCCCCAAGTGGTGGTGCCTGGAGGCTCCATCTCCCCATCCACCAGGCCACGTGAGCAAGTGGCCACCAGGGGCCTCCTAACCCCTTGGCACACATTGATCCGTCTCTGAGTGCACATGTGACTCAACAAGAGCCGGTCAGGGTTCTGTGGAGGCCCAACACAGCCCAGGGCACAGACAGCGAGCCTGGAGCTGCCAGGCCCTGAGGACCAACAAGAGATGAGTTTCTGACAACACTGGGTGAGTCTCTGGATCTAGCCACACCTGAAGCTCACCCTGGACTGTTCAGTTACATGGGCCAGCCCAGTCCCCCTTTTCTGTGTCAGCCAGTGGTTGCTGGGTCTCTGCCACTTGCAGCCAAAAGATGAGTCAGCCCAGGTCTCAGGTCTCCTGTCTTCCAGAGTATCAGGGCTGGGAAGGAATTTAGAGGGTCCTTTTTCTTTTCCCTCCCATTTTATATATGGGAGAGGGGAAGAGACTCGCTTAAGGTTGGTGTGAATGTCCGTGGAATTTTCTGGTAGCCCAATCTCTGCCTTCCTAAGAAGGAGTTCTCCCCTCACCTTTCTGGGGGGGTCTGGCCAGGCCAGTGTGGGTGGGGCTTATTGGGCATCCTCACCAGAGGTGGAGGGTGGCCACGGTGAGGGTGGGAGAAGCTGGGGACATCTTCTGGGGGAGAGGAGGGAGGCAGACAGCCCACAGTGCCACCCACACGGGCCCTTGGGTCCTGATAGCTGTCACCCAGCACAGGACAGCATGTGGCTGGCGCCTCTGGGCTTGGCACTGGGTCTGCTTGGAGTCCTCTTTCTCTGTCCTAAGAAGTGGCATAGCAGGGTGGCTAAAGGACTGGCTCTGGAACCGGATTATCTGGGTTCAAATCTCTCCCCAGCCAGCCACTGGCCTGTGACCTGGGATCGGTCATTTAACTTCTGTGTGTATGCTGGGGCGGTGATGACCAGTGCAGTAGTGCCTGGAGCTCTATGAGGTTGCTGTCCCTGCTCACCCCGCCCCCCCATGCCTTCTGGCTTGGCTCTTACCCCACCCCATCAATTCTCAGCACAGCAGCCAAGAGTAACCCTTTAAACATTATAAATCAAGTCATGCCACTTTCTTGCTTAAAGGAGCTCAGAACACAGCTTCAGCGCCTCACTGTGTCCAATTCTGGCGGTCACGGGGGGCGGGGGTAACAGCGGGCGCGTTGCTGTGGTCCCTGCCGGCCAGAGCTGGAGCCTGCGCGCGGCCTCCCGCAACACTGGGGCTTTCTCACAGCATGGCGGCTGGTGCGAGAGGGGCTTCTGGGGACACGCGGTGGGACCAGGCTCAGAGCGCGCTCAGTGTGGAGGGAGGAAGCAGGGAGGTGCCATACTGCCCACGGGATGGCAGATATGCGTGGCCATCGCTGGACACTATGCGCTCTCTGGGCCACACAACTGAGGGAGTGACCTCTCCCTCTCACTCTCTCATTTCTAGGCAACGCCCTCTTTCTGTCCCTTAACGTGCAAATGTGCTCTGCCTCGGGGCTCCGGACGGGCCTCTCACTCCGAAGTTCCTAGTCCTCTGCCGCCTGCTTGGAGAGGCCTCGTGACCCTCAGTCGAACCACTGCGCCTCCGAAAACGCTCTAGGACAAAGACCGTCCGATGGAAAGATCACGCGAGCCACATACGTAACTTAAAACTTTACAGGAGCCACATTTTAAAAAAAGGAATTTAAATTTATGTATATTTACATGTCTATTATTTATTTTCATATATTTATATTTAATGTACTTTGAACCCAATATATTCAAGATGTTGTCATTCAATATGCAATCAATTCAAAAATGTCAATGAGTGGCTTTTATTTTACATTCTTTTTGTTGTGCTGTCTTCAAAATCTGGCATATATTTTATGCTTAGAGCACATGACAATTCAGAAGCTAAATTTTTGTTGGAAATACTTGATCTGCATTTAGATTTGATAAAATTGACTGTTGAAAGAGATTTGCATACCCAAGTTGTTCCAAAATATCTGAATTGCCTTGAGTGTCCATTTTTAAATTTAAATTACTTAAAACTCAATAAAACGGAAAGCCCAGGTCCTGAGCCTCACTGGCCACCTCACAAGTGCTCCGTGGTCACATATACCTGATGGAGGACATTTCTGTCATGGCAGAATGTTCTGTCAGGCTGTGCTGCTCGAGAGTGTTCCCGAGCTTGTCCACGTAGCACTCGCCGCTGTCTGCAGATCTCCTGTTGCCCACACAACCTCCCTCTCGCTTCCTCTGGACCAGAGGACTGAGCCTGGCCACAGAAGGCACTGGAGAATAACTTAAGTGAGTGAGTGAGAATCGAGGCCAGGAATCCTCGGCACAGGTTTAAGACTCTTTCACAGAGGAGGAGACTGAGGCTCAGAGTCACAGTCACCACACAGGGTGACACAGCAGCAAGGAGCAGTGTGGGACTGAGGCGAGTTGTCTGACACAGAACCCAGCTGTGTGTCTCCAGACCACAGGGCTTTGCAGATGAGGAGGAGATCGCTACTGCTCTTGGGGAGCTTATGTCCCGTCAGGGAGATAGACATGCAAGAAAAGGACGTTAGCAGGATGGGAAAATGCCACGTGGGTGTGATCTAAGCAGAGAGATGATCCATCCAGGGGCCTGGGAGCAACCTCACGGGAGACACAACTGTCGTCCTGAGCAGCTGCATGCAGCAGGACTCCTTCGGTTCAAGGGACAATAGGGTTAACAGACTAACTCAATCTGCTCAAGAAGCAGTAGCATTCGTGGTTCCCGTGGCAGAGAGGGGTGGCTGCAGGTATGGCCGGTGTCTCTCTGTCCCTGGCTCTGCTCTCCTCTGTGTTGGTCTGTTCCTGGTGGGCTTTCCATGCCGAGATGGCTCCTGGCTGTGTCCTCTCTGCAGCCACTCCAGCAGGAAAGGAGGTTTCCTCTCTCCAACAGCCGCTGCAGGAGGCCCAGGGTTGAGCCCCCTTTGGCTCTGCTGGGACTATGCCCATCACTGGACACCTGAAGGAGATGCAGTGATGGGCTAGGCTGGGTTGTATGGCCACCCCTGGAACTGGGGATGAAGGTGGCTCCAAGAGAACTCATGCCAGGCAGGCAGAGGCCGTGGGCCATGGGTGGGGAGCACTCTGCAAACTGGGGCCAGCCCTGCCTTCCGAGCGCCTGCCTGGCCTGGTCTCTGGGAACAGCCTCCAATTTTGAGTCCGCCAGAATGTGTGACCTTTCAGTGGCATGAATGCTCAGAGATGGGCGGTCGGAGCGTCTCAGGCAAGGCTGTGAAGAGGCACTCTTTCCGTGTGTACTGTTTGGAGACGGTGGGCCTGTGGACTGTGGGTGGCTATCTCCTCGGCCATGTAAAGGATGAGGCTGACCTGAGAGGAAGGAGTTGAGATGGGAGGATGGTGTGGGGTCCTGGTGAGACTACTGAGCCAGGCCTGAAGTTGGCAGCCCCTTGGACGCCCCAGATCCAGTAATAGAGGAGCTGGTGGGGGGTGGTGCCGAGGCTGGGCACCTTAGGCTCTCTGCCGTGCAGGATTAGCATGGTGGGCCAGGCTGATCCTTGAGTCTGTGGGAGGATCTGGCACCCAGCCTACCCTTGGGAGCCTGGACCAGCTCCCAGCGTCTTGGGCTGCAGTGCATGCATGGAATCATGTGTGTAGTGTCTGTTGCTGCGGGGCAGGCCAGGGCTCAGTAATGCGAATTCCCATCCCTCTTCTTCTACAGGCAGCTTCCCACGGGGTCTGCACCAATCTCTCTGTCCATCATAGGGCGGGAAATCCCATTAGCTCCCCATCTGTAAAGTGGGGGTGACGATCCTGTCTGTCCAGGGTTTGTATGGTGTGCACGAGCGTATGTGTCTATGTGATGCACACACATCACATGTGCGTCTTATGCATGCTGTATATGTATGTACTGTGCATGTTGTGCATGTACATATGTGTGATGCATTATTCATGTTTATTTGATGCTTACTTACCTCACAGCCAGGAATCGAGAACACAGAAGTTAGAACGTGCTTAACACTGAGCCTGGCACAAAGCGAGTGCTTGGAAATGACACTGACAACCAGCACCCATGTCTAGTCACGGTCCATCTCCTGGTCATTCTGTCCTCACCACAGCTGGAGGCCATGTGATACTGTCCCCCCATGGATACTGGGGCTCAGAGAGGGGCAGCCACTCCCCAGCTTCACATATCAGGAAGAAGCCAGCTTGCGGGCCTCCCTGAATGCGGGCTCTGCCTCGGCTGAGCTGATGCTGTTACCCCGTGGGGGCCTGCACTGCCTGTCGGGGAGGGCTTCCTCGTGCCCTTCTCTCTTTGTTCTCACCAGGGAAGCTCTCTCCCAGGTCTTTTCCTCTCACTGATCAATAGCGTCTTGAGCAGATTCAGCCTGGAAATTCTCATCCAATGGTTTCCTTAGCAACCGGCCCACACACCGCTGCCCTTGGTCAGTGCTTTCTGATCTGACACTCAACTTGGAGCCCAATGGGCTTTCTTTGAAGGCCCTGCCCAGCACCTCCAAGCCTGGCTGGGGGCTGCAGAGCCCTGTCCATTGCCCAGTCCAGTGGGCAGTGCTGATGCAGCACCCCACAGAGCCTAGGGTGAGCATGGTGGCCGAAGCAAGACCACACATGGATAGACCTGAAGAGAGAGTCTGCGTCTGGAAGCGTGGGCTGGGGTGTGTGTGGGACTCTGGCCGGAGCTGACCACATGTTGTCAGGGGCATGGTCCCAGCCTGTGGCCACCGGTGTGACTGGGGCACCAGGCAGCCAGAACGGGGCAGACATCGGTGGTGCTGGGCCAACAGTCACGACGCCAGGAGGGAGATGGGGCCTGGCTCAGGACACCAGGTGACAGGAGAGTGTCACCTGCCCTGGGGGGTGAACCTGCCATGTTTGAGTACAAACCCAAGTCCTTCCAGAAGGGTAGCAGGAAGTCAAGGGGCTCCAGAGGGTCCCTGGCAAGGCTGGGCTTCAACAGGCCCAAGGTCTCCACTGCCTGAGCACAGCCTGGAAGCAGCCTGACCCAGCAAACATGCTGTTCAGACCTGTGGAGTTTGGGGGCTGGCCCCGCAGGGTGCCCGGAGATCCATGAGGCTGGTCTCTTCCCAGGCTCCGAGGTTTCTGCTGGAACTATAGGGAGTGCTCTCTTTCTACCGGCCTGCTCAGACAGCCTCTGCCCCCAGCAAGCCTGGCCGATGGCTGCTTCACCTAGATTTGACTGTGCCTGAACTGCAGGTCATGAGCCCACCTATTCTCATTGGCCTCGGCAGGCTTGAGCTGGGGCTTTGTCACTGGCACCAACGGGCCCACTGAGGCCCAGGCAGAGACTTCCCTGAGGCTTTGTGTCCCCTGCCTTCTCCTCGCTCTGAGGGCCAGGGCAGAAGTAACTCATCCCCAGGTCACTGTGGCATCGACCTAAGTTGATCCCCACACGAGCCCCCTGGTGCATGGCATCTCTGCCTGGATCCTTGTGGCCCTTCCATGCCCTTTGTCCAGAATTCCCTCCTCCAGGACACACAGCACCAGGGCCAGAGAAGATGGAGCAGCTGGGAGTGAACCTCATGTGTCCGGTCTACAGCTGGGCGGGTCGGACTTCAGAGGCTTGGCCTTTAGGAGCACAGGCTCAGAGTCAGGCTGGAGATTAGGTGACAAATTGGTCCTGCCTCGCTGTGTGACCTTGGGCAAGTTACTCACCTTCTCTGTACCTCAGTTTCCTCACCATTGTAAGTATTGATGGAGTTAATATTGGAAAAGCCTCTGAGCAGTACTTGGCATGTGGCAAGTGCTTCTAAGTGTTGGTTAATGAGGATTAACGACCCCAGGGCTGCACTGGGCCACTGAAGCTCCAGACCTCGCCTTGTCCGCGCTGGCACCATCAGAACCGTATCCAAGCTGTCTCATGCACAGCTGTGGCCAGAATGGCCTCCCTTGGAGCTAATAAACCTGTGGGTGCTGCGCAGGAGAAGGTGCCTGAACACCAGGACTGTTCCTGCTGCCTCCTCAATCCCACCCCAAACACAGGCACGCACACCCACACACCTGTACACACACATGACCACATGTATGCAATTCGTATACATGCACACACCCATGCATACACACACCCATGCATACATACACCCATGCATACACACACCCATGTATACACGCACACCTCTGCATACACACACGTACACACACACACCCTTACATACACCTGTACACACCCGTACACAAATGCCCATATATACACACACCTGTACACACATACCTGTACATACACAGCTGTACACACAGCTGTACACACACCCTCACACGTACACACACACAAATGCTTCCTTCTGAGCATGGCTGGAGACACAGGCTAGCTGTGAGCTCAGCATGCCCAGGGCTAGCAGCCCAGGCATCTGGAATGTCCAACAGAGACCCCACGAGGGCCCTGATTTTCCTGTCTGTGGCTCAAGACAGGGTCATCTGGCCCTTGGCCTCTGGTCTTGCAGAGACTGCCTGTTGTGCCAGGCAGTCACCTCTCTCAGGTTGGAGCCAAAGGCCTGTCCACTGTGGCCGGACAGTCCACTGTGAACGCCTCCCTCCAGCCCACCACAGGTTAAAGCTGCAAGAGGACACTGGCAGGGAAAATTAAAGCCTGAGAGCACTCAACGCACGCAGCAACCGCTCAGCCTGACTGGCGGGCATGTGAGCTGGCTCAGCCTCTCTGTGGTAATTTGCTAAGTGGAACCAGGCCTCAAAAATTACACCTTTGGACCCAGAAATTCCACATCTGGGGATCAGTCCTAAAGTACTAGTTTTCTAATACCAAAAAACCAAAAAAGGCTGTCTGTCCAAATTGCCAGAGCCGGCTCATTCTGGCTCTTGGGAGACAACCACTGCCTATTCAGGAAAAATTGTCAGTCAGTTGTTAAATTGTTGGTAAGTTGACAGGGCCATGGCGGCAAGATTCACACCACAGAAATTGGCAAATGATGCAACCCAGAGCTCTGGTGTTTCCTGGAGAGCTGGTTTACGAGCTCACTGCTGCTTGTTCAGTGCGATATTCTGCAGCTGTGCCGATAAAAGGCTAATCTTCGTGTACCAGCCAGGAACGAGCCCCAGTGTGCACTGCTGAGTGACAGACAAGCTGCACGCTGCCGTTTGTGGGGAAAGTGGGGCACATTTAGAATGCATGTGTTACGTGCATATGGAAAGTCTCTTGGATGTAGCACAGGCAGCGGGTGCCGGCGTTGCCTCCAGAGGCTAAGGAAGAAGGGATCAGGGGGAGACACTTACTTCCTTCTGGAAACGCTCTTGTAATCCGTGAATTGTTTCCATGTTCAATGTATTTTTTTTATTTAAAAGATGATTAAAAAAAAAGGAAAGTGCTTTTTTTCACAATCTCAGCGTTGTTTGTGAGTGTGAAAAATAAGAAACACAACATAGCTGTCCACGTAAAGGGGATTGTTGAAGTAGGGCACAGCAACTCATAGGGGGGAATACCGAGTAGTTGTTAAAAGCAGATGTTTACAAATCATTTACTGTAACAGGGAAACTGCTAATGAGAACTTCAAAAGAAGCATATCACATAATTATATACACACTATTATCTTGACTGTAAAAATGAGCAGAAATGAATGTTGTCCTCTCAGAAAGAGAGGCTCTTCTTCAGCTTCTGTGAACTGACTCTGGGCCATCCTCTAGATGGGGACAGGGACACACACCTCACACTTCTCACTTTTCCTGCCCCTGGGTCCCTGAGGAAGCCATCCTTCCCCCACCCCAAGTGCCCAGCCCGGGACTGGCCTGAAGTGCGGTCTCAGGAAGCGAGGGTTTGCTCCCAGGGAGGGCAGCGAGGCATGCCCTCTAAACTCATGCCCAGCACCCGCTCGTCCCTCCTGCCGAGTCCTGGGTGTCACTGTGCTGGAGTAGTGACAGCCCTCGCTGCTGCTGTGACTGCCCAGTACATCAGAGCCACTGGCCTCGAGGCAATGGGCAGAAGGGGCTGAGCTCGCCCTCCTCCAGCCTTACTCCTGGCCTGGAGGTGGTCCTTCAAAGCTCCCCCCAGCGTACCCTTGAGCCTGTGTCCCCCAGCACCCCTGCCCGCCACCCCCTTGGCTGACTTCACCCCACGTTCCCACCTCAACATATTGCCACCACCCTTTGCATGTTAGTGGCATCATTTACATTGATTAACGACAACAGACGAGCCCCTGTGTTTCTGTCTCATTCTGAAATCTTAATTACTCTGGAGGTCCTGCAATCTACATCTGTGATGGGGCTTTATTTCTGCCAAGGCCTGCAGGCAGTGTCTGGACAGTGGTCCACTGAGACCTCTGACTCATTCTCTCTGTTGCCTGCTTGGTGCCACGCTCCAGGCTGAACTGGGGACACAGATGTGAACACAAAGTTCCACCCCTGCCCTCAAGGAACTCCCTGGCTGGTGGGGCAGGGCGAGGGTGGGAGGAGATACAATACAAACAACTCAGAGGGGGACAGAGTCTCTGCTGCTACAGCATAAAGCCCAGGGTCTACGGGAGCCCCGAGGAAGCACCTGGCCCAGGCTGCAGAGCCAAGAAAGCTCTCTGGACAGGGGAAGCCTGGGCTGGGTCGTGAAAGATGTGTTTTGCAGGCAAGGGAGGAGAACCAGGCAGTGGGAATGGCGGCTGTGAAGGGCTGAGTCGGGGCAGTGGGGAGCAGGAGCAGAGAGGAAGGCGCTGCGTGGCCAGGCAAGAGGGGGCCAAGGCTATGCAGGGCACACAGTGGCGGCTCCTCTTTCAAGTGTGTTGGTGGGTCACTAGAGGCCCATGCTGGTGGGAGTGGGACAGAGAGCTCAGTCGGCGGGTCCTTCATGCCAGGGCCACGATCCCAGCTCTACATGTCCAGCCAAATGACCTTGGACACGCCACAACCCTCTCTGGCCTTCGGCTTCCTCATTCATAAGATGGGGTCTGAGAGAGCTTGGATGGGGCTGTCTGCACAGGGACTGCTGCAAGAGGGGCCTCTCCCCTGTTGTCACCAGCTCACTCCCAGAAGGCTGCTCGTGCTGGCTCCTTCCCTACTCCCAGAAGATGTGCAAAATGCTGCAGGGAGCTGGGCCTGCCCTCCCCATCCCCTGATCGAGTGGGGGGCAGCTCAGTGTACTTTTGGGGGGCACTGCCTGCAGAGGCCCTGCAGATCTGCCCACCTCAGATGCTGCCAGGGAGGAAAAAGGGAGATGCAAATAGCCACCTTCTCTCTGTCTCCAGCCAAGGGTCAGCCCCAGCTCTCGCTGCCCCCCCCCCCCCCCCGAGGAGTTGCTATCACAGGGGCAAGGTCAGAAGCTCCAGGCCTCTCTTTCCAAGGGGTTTAGTCCCTGACTGAGGACCGTCCAGTCTTGTTTTGGTTGCCATTGCTGCAGACAAACCCGGAGGCGTAGACACAACTTATCACGCTCCTGGATTTGGTGGCTCTGGAATTTGGAAGGGCACATGCAACGGCTTTTCCGTGCTCCGTGATGTCTGGCCTCAGCTGGGAAGGTTGAAGCCTCGGGGGTGACCCACTACACATATCTGCGTCTGCGCCTGCGCCTGGGAGACGTGAAGACCAGGACCACCCACAGGCCTTTTCAAGTGGCCTGGGCTCCCTCCCAGTGTGGCAGCCTCAGGGCCATCAGAGTCTGACACGGAGCCTCAAGGCTCTGAAAGCAAGTGCTCTGAGCATTTTCTGTCCTGGACCCAGGAGTCGCACAGTGTCACTGCCCTGTGCTCTAAGGCAGACACAAGGACATCCAGAACCCCAAGCAGCAGTGTAGGTCCCACTCTTGACAGGAGTGCTAAGCAACTTGCGGACACTCCTGAGGGGTCCTCCTGTGTGACCAGACACTGTGTGGTTTCTGAGATTCCTGTCAGAACCCCCGCCCAAAGGCTCCACAACCCAATGCCCGACTTTCCACCACCAGAACTTTCCATCTCTTGCTTGGAGGGTTGCTCCCTGCACAGAATGTAACATCCCCATGAAAGTCTTACCTTCAGCTTCTCGGTCAAGGCCGCCTGTCACGGATCTCACATAAATCCTAGCACCCTCAGGACAAAAGCCCAGCTCCCAGCCCACGACCTGCACTCCTGCTCCTCCTCCACTCCTGGTGGGTGCCGCTCCACCCCGTGCCTGGGCCCTCGCTGACCCTCCTCCGCGTGGCCAGCCCCTCCCCCCCGCCCCCTGTTCGGGGTGCCCTTCCTGACTCCCTCCCCCTCTGGGCATACTTTGCCTTTTGCTCAGACCCTCGTCTTGCTGCCCCAAAGTGGGTGCCCCCTTGGGCAGAGTGCCCGGCATGTGCCAAAATCATTTGCATGCACCCCTGGGTACTCGGTGCTGTGCCAGGCTGCAGGAGGCTCACCCCTACCCAAGTGTGTGGCTTTGTGTTTCAGTGCTGGCTCCAGGTCCCAGCATGCCGCGAGGTGGTTGCAGCCATCAGTTAGGACAAGCATGTGCCCAGCTCAGTGCCTACTAACAGGCTTCTACCCTCGCCCCCACCCAGAGCTCTGGGGTTGAGTTCAGGTCTGTGCCAGCCATCCTTCCTTTTCCTTGGGCCCGCAGCTCCCCAGGCATGTCCTCATGGTGGATTTTGGCTGTTCCCAGAGAGTGTTGCTTAAGGCCTGGGCTTAGAACCCACACACTTACACCCTGCGCATTCCACTGACCACTGCAGGCCACCAGGCGAGTTCCTTGTCATGGGGTTGGGGTGTGGAGGTGGAAGTGGAAATTTGAGGAACAGTGTCTAATCCACCCCACCAGCTATGTAACCTCGGGCAGTCATCTACCCGGCCTGTGTTCCAGTGTCCTTCCATGTAAAGTGGGCATATTAACTAGCAATTTTACACCACTTCATGAAATTCACCCCCAGACAGGGCTTAGAACACTAATCTGTTATTTCTCATGTTCTCTGTGTCAGGAGTTCAACAGGGCAGGTGAGGGGATGGCTTGTCTCTGCTCCCATTGGCTGGGGTGGGTGGGACAGGGGCTGAGCTGGGCGCACGGCGGGGGTCGGTGCTGGTCCAGCTGGTCCAGCTGGTCTTCAGCTGGACACCTGCACGTGGCTTCTCCATATGGCCTGGGCCTCCTGGTGATAGGCTGGGTGGTTCCAACAGTGAGTGTTCTCAGACAGAGAGGGGAGGATGAGGCCAGGCAGAAGCCACGCTGCCTCTTAGGAAGACACACGGAGTCACACCGCTGTCACGCTGTGGTGTTCACTGCTCAGGGAGCTCCCCGTGAAAGTCATGTTGTCAGATGCGCTTCTAGATGGGCCCTCTGGGTTACCTTCCTCATAAGGTCATTGTGAGGAGTTAATTAATTAGACAATCCTCATAATGAACTTAAACCAGTGCCTGATATGCAGTAAGTGCCTAATAAATGTTTGCTATTACTATTATTATTAGAGTGCTGGTGGGAATGATCCCTGGTGCTGTTAGAATTTATTAAGGGAGAACAATCAAGGAAGATTTCCTTAAGGAGGTGACATTTCATGGAGATCTGAGGCAAAGCATCAGAGGAAAGAGGTCCAGGTGGGCACAGCATGTGCCAAGGCCCCAAGGCCGGCAGAGAGTGTGTGTGTGTAGAATGCACTGAAAAGCAGTCCATGCTCAAGGGCTAGTTTTCTCAGGACTAAGTCTCGTCTCATCCAGGTGGTGGTGCTTGGCCATGTTTTTCCTACAACAGGGACCACAGCCTTGTGGGGGCCAGCTGGATTCATGGGGGGAGCAGCTCCTGAAGGCACTGGGGACCTACTCCCACTGGGCTAAGGGGGCAAGGGAGGGCTGGAGACTGAAGCTGGGAGAGGCCTGTCACCTGAGCAGCCTGCCTGGCCTGCAGAGACCCCTCCTCTGCACACCCAGGGTGAGGCTGAGGAGCGCAGGCCCTCACCACCCCTCGCCAAGCTTCCTCTGGGACAGCCACCACCATACCTCCTTAAACATGATCTGGCCCAAGCCTGAGGGCAAGGCCAGTCCTGCCCTAGTTTGAGCTCCAGGTTAGGCAGTGAGTGGGAAGACCTCCCCCGCCGCTTTCTGAGGCTGAAGTCTGACTTCCTGCCAGACCCCTGGACCGTCGTCTTTCCCCAGCCTCAAGAAATGGCCTACTGAGTTCTCTGGCTAAGGCTGGCCCTTCTGCTCCCCTGGGGGTTAGGACACAATGGCTTGGCCCCCATGGGTGGGAGTGGGTGACTCTAAGCTGCCCCTCCCAATTCAGCCAAAGGGAAGGCTACTCCTTGCCCTGCCTGTGGTGATCTCTTTGTCTCAAAGAGCCTGGAGGGACAGCAGGAGAGAGACTTGGTTGCAGCCTGGCTAGAGCCCTGGCCACACCACAGACTTGGCAGCTTTATGAAAGACCTGGAGCTGCTCAGACGAGGCCCACTTGGCTCCTGCCTCCCGCTGGCCAGCAGGGCTGAGCCTCAGCGGCAGGTGGGAGTCCGCGCCTTTGCAGCAATCAATAGGGGCAGCGGTCGGTGCTCTGGGCTGGTTTGGGCCACAGTTGCTGGGTTGACCACAGACACAAAACACAAGCCCTGAATATGCCCTTTCTTGAAAACCCATCTCCTTGTGCATAACCCGTTATCCTTCATCGATGGCACGTCATGTGCCACGCCAGTGGGCGCTTGGGCAGCAGTGCCGTGAGACACCGGGAGCCAGTGCTGGGGGCATCCCTGGGTCCTTTGCCCGAGAGCCAGAGCCGCTGGGGCAGCACGTGTGCAGGTGAAGAGCACTGCTCTGCACCCAGCCCTGCTATCTTTTGGCTACTGGGCAAAATACTGCTGTAAACGCACTGCTTCTGTATTATGTACAAATATCTGTTTGAGTTCCTGCTTTAAATTATTTTGGTTATATATCCAGAAGTGGAATTCTGGATCACATGGTAATTCTGTGTCTCACTTTTGAGGAGCCACTGTGCTGTCTTCCACAGCGGCCGCACCATTTACCCTCTCAGTGCGTGGGGTTCCATTGTCTCCACACTGTCACTGACAGTCATTATCTTCTGTTTCCTCAATGGTGACCATCCTCATGGGTATGAAGTGGTACCTCGCTGTGGTTTTATTTTGAGTTTTGTAGTGATCAGTGATGTTGAGCATCTGCAGGTGCTTGCCGGCTGTTTCTTCTCTGGAGAAATATCTGCTCAAGTCCTTTGCCCATTTTTGAATGGGGTTGTTTGCTGTTGAGCTGTAGTTCTTTATACAACTCTGGATATTAGCCCCTTACCAGATATATGATCTGTAAATATTTTCTCCCATCCTATTGGCTGCCTTTTCACTCTGTTGATTGTATCCCTTGATGCACAGAGGTTTTAAATTTTTAAGTCCAGTTTATCTATCTTTACTTTTGTAGCCTGTACTTTTGGGGTCATCTGAGAAACCATTGCCAAATCCAGTATCATGAAGCCTTTCCCCTATGTTTTCTTCTAAGAGTTTTGTAGTTTTAGCTCTCAAGTTTGGGTCTTCAGTGCATTTGGAGCTAATTTCTGTGTGCAGTATGAGCTAAGGCTGGGTTCCATCCCTTGCATGTGGATTCCCAATTGTCCCGGCACCATTTGTTGAAGACAGCTCTTTCCCCATTGAATGGCCTCGGCCCCCTTGCTGAAAAGCATGTGACCATATGTGTGAGGGTCTGTTCTTCCATGGGTGAGTCTGAGGCTATGCTCCACAGGTTCGGGCGTCCCAGCACCCCTGAACTGCTTCCTCTCCCCCCACGTCGCCCCCCCAACTTAGGTTTCCTGGATCATTTCCCCCAAAACTACCTGCACCTAAGTCCTTGTCTCAGGGTCTGCTTTGGGGGGAACCTGGCACATTGTGAGTATTCAGTAAGTGTTTTTTTATTCTTCTTTCTGTAGTAGTGATCACTGCTATTTTTTAAGAATCCGGTATTTCTAAGGCCTCCAATTAGCTGCTTTACACATTCTACATCCTTTAATCATCACAACTACCCTGAAAGGAGCCTGACGAAAGAGAGGAGAGGGGCTTGCGGACGTCTCGTGCCTTGTCCCTGCTTTGAGTTAAGTGGCTGAACGGAGACTGAACCCAGGACTGTCCCCCACCCTGCACCAAGATCCAGAAAGCACTTATGCAGGATGTGGAGAGCCGGGCACGCCAGCCACTGGGCAGTGTGCCTGCCCTCAGAGCACTTCTGCTCTGCCTGAGGGGCCGTCTTTCTCAGTGAGGGGCACTGCTGGGCCAGCCTGGGGCAGAACACAGGTGCACCCACTCTCTTCAGGTAAGCAAGGTCTGGAGAAGGCTCAGAAGCCCAAGGATGCATGCTGTCTGCTATGACCATGAACAGTGGGAGCTGTCATTCCCCCCTCTCCCCCACCAAACGAACTGCCATTCCCACCTTCTCTGCCATGCCCTGCCCCCGCCCTGCCCCCAGGATCCAGCTCCAGCTGGGGCTTGAGGCTCTTCTCCGATGCTCTGGATAGCCATCGCACACGCTTGCTGTGGGCTATGGGCTCCTGCTAGCTGGATGGGCTGACGGTGGTTCTGTCTCCTTGTCAGAGCTGACAACCCCAGACAGCCTTGGTACGCACACTCGTACAGGCCAGTGTGAGATGTCGCAAATGGGGTGTGTGCTGAGGGGAGTCCTGGACAGTTGGTGGCTGTGGGAGGGCCCCCAGGGTAGCCAACGATGCACTTGACCGTCGAGTGCAAACAGAAGAAGAGTGCTCCAGGCAGGGGCACAGCAAGCGCAGGCACAGACTAGCTGCCTTTGTCACAGGTTGAAAAGGTCTGCAGGGTTGGATTTGGGGGGTGGGGTGAGTGCTGGCAGTGGAGCAGATCCTAAGCTCAGCGGCTGCTGCAAGGTGGGCCTGTCCACATCTGTAAGTTCAGCCAGCAAGGACACAGTGAGCCCAGATGGATTCATTCACCACTTACACAGATGGTGACAGGGAGGTCAGCCTGGTATTAGCCCTGCCTCCCAGTACTCCGGCATGGCGCCGAGCTGAGGGGCCGATGGCCTGTGACACACTGTAGAGTCCTTAAACTTCAGCCAAGCAGTTCTAATCATCTGCTGCTGCCCCTGAAGGAGGGGACCCAGGAGGAGTCCCATGCTTGGCCAGAACTGGGGAGGACGGTGGCCCATGACAGCTCCTCACAATGCCACCTGTCTTCCCATGTTAATGAGGAATTCCCTCTGGGGACAGACCAAGGTTGAGCCTTACCTGTGTAGCTGGTGTGGAGACCTGAAGGTGGCCAGGGTCCTGTGTGGAGCTGTCCCTCACAGTGAAGTGCAAGGTGTCCCCCGCACCAGGGCAGCCCGCACAGGTGGAGGCTGTGTTAGATGCCTTGGCTGCTTAGAGAGAGCTGTGTCTTCACGTGCGGAGTGGTGGGTGAGGCTGGGGAGTGGGTGTTTGGAATTCTCACTTGGGGGCTTGGTTTCTACTCTGGGAAACTGATGGCAACTGAGTGAATGAATGAATGAATGAATGATAGCGAACGAACAGTGATTGTGAACATGGGGAACGTGTTCCAAGGATTTGGGGCAGCCGTGAGTGACAGGTGCCTGCCGCACATGGCCGTGTCGTTCCCCATTGCCAGTAACGTCTAGGGTAGCGAGAACGCACTTGTGATTCTCTCAGATGAGTGAGGTGCAGGAGGGGACGTCACTGGCCCGAGGAAACACGGCTACTGAGAGGAGGGACAGAGGTTCAAATTCAGGTCTCTCCACCTGCAAACTCAAGACTCTGGCGGGAGCTTGGGGGTGGCTGTGCAGAAGCCCAGCTGTATAGTCTGAGCCACCAAAGGACAGAGGGCAGCACAGGGAGAAGCCACCGCATGCATTGCCCTCAGCCTCTGGCCCTGCTCTCAATCTGGAGACTGAGGACACGCAGGTCCTGACCTCCCAGCCAGCAACCAGCCCGATGGGGGAAGGCCTCTTTACCAGAGAGCAGCAAGCTGCAGACCACAGGCCAAGTGCAGCCACCGCCTCTTCTGGTACATAAAGGTTTATTGGGACACAGCCTTGCCTGTTTGCTGGGTGATTTTTATGGCTGCTTAGTTAGGACAGCAACTGCATGGCCCGCGAAGCCAAAAATATTTATGGTTTTGCCCTTTGCAGAAAAAGTGTGCCAACCCCTGGTGTAGACCAAAGGACCACCTGCCCAGGACTCTAACGTTAAAACCAGATTCCTTTGGATCTTGAAAGTATTTTATCCCTCCAGAGTACTTTAGGACCATGCAAATTACCCTGCAGGGAGGGCAGCTGTCAGGATCATTCCCTTTCTGTGTCCTCACACTCCCCTTTCAGATGTCTCTTCACAGTGCTTAAGGGTCCTGATGAAGGGTTTTGGGCAGGGCACAGCTGGCTGTAGATGGTTTGAGATCAGCATCTGGAATAGCTGTATTTTTTCCAAGACTGTTTGGATTGTAAGTGACAGAATCCCAACTCAAAGAAGCTCTAATAAGAACAAAAATTTATTGTCTCTTGTAAGTATTAGTCCAGGAATATGTCTTCGGGCATGGCTGGATCCAGGTGCTCAAATGATGTCTCTCCACTTCTTGGCTCTGGAATCCTCTGTGTTGACTTCATCCTAAGGCAGGCTTTGTCATGTGGTAGTCAAGAGGGCCACTGCTGGCAGCCTTCCACTTGAAAGAAAGTGTCTTAGCCCTAAAGCTGCTGTAAAAGCCCTGAGGAGGGTTCTCAGAGGGCTAAGTACTGGAACCCCCTGCTGACTGCTGTGGTTAGGGTATGGAACAGTCTGACTTACCAGGCTTGGGATGGGAACTGGGACTGGGTCAATTCCAGCTGGTCATGAGCACTGAGATTAGGGGAATGCAGGGTCCTCAAAGGAAGCCCTTCCATTAGTAGAAGGGGGTAGATCTGGCAGGAAAAGAGAGCAGATCTCCATTGCAGGGCCACTCTGGCCAGCTGCTGGCGTCAGCCCTGGTCCTGCACTCCCTGTGGCTGCTCTGCGGGGTGCCCTCACTGTGCAGCATGGCCTTTCTTCTCCCTAGGCCCCACACCCCGAGGGCGTGGCTCCTGAGCTCAAGTCCTCCACCCTCCCCTCCCACCACCCTAACCTTGAGCCTCCCGGTACAGCTCCTGTGGCTGCTGTTGGGCTCTGGGAACTAGGAGGAGGCTGGGGTTGGCATGACTGAGCTGGTGGGAGGGCCTGAGTGGGTGTGGAGGTGAGTGCAGGGCCAAGCACATTCAAACCAGGTGGCAGGTGGCTGTTTTAGCTGGTACCTTAGCTGGCAGCTGATGATGGGAGGCAGGTGTTTACAGAAGGGGCCTGAAGAGGCCCGGCAGAGGGTCCAGGGCCAGCCTAGAGGGTGGGATTTGGGGCCATTGAAGAGAGTCCATGTTGGACCCTCGGGTCAGAGATGCTCAGAGGTGCCAAGACACCTGGAGAGGTGCCTCTGTGCTGAGGAAGACAGATATCTATTAAGCGGGCAGGCGTGAAGGCTTCCTGGAGAAAGTGTCCCCTGAGAAGGTTATGGAGAAACGCTCTGGGAACAGGGCAGGCTGAGCAAATGACCTTGTAGTCCCATGCGATCCTAGAGGCTCTGTGGGCCCTATGATGTGGGGTGGCTTCCTGGAGAAAGTGTCCCCTGAGAAGGTTATGGAGAAACGCTCTGGGAACAGGGCAGGCTGAGCAAATGACCGTGTAGTCCCATGCGATCCTAGAGGCTCTGTGGGTCCTATGATGTGGGGTGGGTCCTCAAGGAAGACTCCAACCTCTCAGGGTCAGGCCTTCAGGCAGTCTGAGATGAGACATCTCTGTGCCACTTGGCCAGGGCCCAGCCCCAGCCCACTGCTGGGTCCTGCACACCGCCCCAGCACACCCGCAGATGAAGGGCATACGCTTATTTTTAATAACAAGAGTGAGTTAGAAATAACACTGCATTGGGAATCCTCTTCTTCCAGTTCTGCAGACTCTGGAGATAATTGGAGGCCCCCTGGCACATCAGAACCCAGGGCTGGGAGTCCCAGGGGGGAGCAGCTGACACAGGCACCATCTGCGCTAAGCGGGGCTCTCCAGCACAGCAGACTTTAGACGCGCTTACTTAATTGTTTCCTCCCAAAGTCACAGCAGTTCTGAGGGGTGTTTCTGAGACGGATGGCTCACCCGGGAACCAGCCAGGCTGCTGCAGTCAGCTACACATGGGAAACGGGGCCAGAGAGGGGGAGCACTTATTCAGAGCCGGGCACCCGAGGAAGAGGATGGCCTGCAGCAACTGACGTCAGGGCCTTTGCCACTCAGGAGTGTGAAGGGCCCAAACTGGACACTGGGGAAGGGAGGCAAGGCTGGTGAGGAGCCTATGTTCTATTTCAAGGTCACTGTCACCAAACACCACCTGGATGAAACAAGCCCCTGACTGGCTCCAGCCTCCTGCCCCCAGACTCTTCTCCTACCCCATTGACATAGCCCGCCTTCTCAGATCTCGGCTCTCTGGTGAGTGCGAAGGTGGGAAATAAAATCATAATAAATTTGGGATTCAGTGATAACAGCTTGATGTGTGATCACTTCAGCCACCCCCACTGACACACACACACACACTCACACACATACAGTGCTTAATAGCAGATGATGCCTGAATCAGGATAGAGGCCAGCAGGTAACGCTGATGAGGGAAGGAGGGTGAGACTGTAGGATGGGGGATGGGGAGCTGTGGACGTGAACAGCCCTGCCCATCTAAAGGGGCGGGAGCAGTTCATTTCCAGGCGACTACTGCCATGCAGGAACACCAGCCCAGGGTGGCTAAATCTTGGGATTTTTCAAAAGAAGTTGGGAATTCTTAAACAAAGACTTCACATTCTTAAATGTTGGTGACTTATTCAAATTATTATAAAATACTAGGTAGGCCATATAAAATAAGTCTGTAGGTCAGGTTTGTCCTGTGGGCTCCTTAATCTAAGGAAAGGACAATGGTGATGGTGACAAAAGTACTGATTGGTGGGGGGAGGAGGGAAGAAACACTTTAGTGCTCGTCAGCTACTTATTAAGCATGTAGAGGCACTGGGAATGCAGAGATAAAGAGACAAGTGCAGGGCCTGCATTGTGGTAGGGAGATTGCCACGGCATGAATAATCACGTCAGCCGTTATCTAACAACTATGCAAGTAGCACCTTTCACGCAGCCGGGCACTGTGCTGGGGGACTTCCTGCCCCGATTCCATCAGCCCTCACAGCAGCGCGGCTCACCCGGCTGCGAGGGTGAAGAGACACATGCCTGCTGGTAGGCTTTCCAGGAGACTCTGGATAAGAGTGTGGATGGTGCCCTGGAACCCTGTCCCTGCTGCAGCACCTGTGCAGCCAGCTCAGAGCCTCAGGGCTGGACAGATGAGGACGGCAGACCCTGCAGCCCGAGTATCACGGAACACGACAACTCCTGTGTCCCTGATTCTGAAAGTGTCAGTCAGTTTACACTGCAGAGAAAGACAAAAAAACCCCGCAGACACCTACATGCAAGTCATGTGCCTGTCTTTGTAGGGTGTTACTGGCTTTGCACTGTCGTCTTTAGTGCTCTCTGCATCCCAGTCCCCTTTTTCTGAGGCCCTAAAGGGGCAGCTGTGTTTTTATGTGACACCACCGTGCTGGTCACGGTCGATTGGCAGTTGGCCTAGGCTGGGAGTCTTGTCCTGGATTGTCCCTGGCCTGCTTTTCCTGGGTATGAAACAGAAACCACAGTTAGTGGCTCACAGATCAGGCCAGTGGACCAGGACAGGTTGGGGCTGAGGTCACACTTAGGTTCTGTGGGAGGAAGGAATGGGAATCAAGGGAGAGGCTTGGTGGGGTCAACTGGGGCAGGGGACCACTTCGGGTTGGGTGATGAGGCAGTTTGGGGGGTCAGCTGTGTGAGGTGGCCGTGGCCTCAGCACAGCCCCTTTTCTGGGAGTCCTAGGCCCCTCCAGCTCCTTTCCACCCACCTGCTCCCCTCACTTCCTCCCTCTGCTTCTGGAACGCAGCTGGGCTGGGAAAGGAGAAAACAGCAGCAGGAGGTGACGGGGGTGGCAAAGCTGAGAGGGGCTGGGACTGGGAGGGTGTTGGGAGGTGGGCCAGGCCAGGAGCTGGGCACAGGGGGCTGTGGAGGCTCTGTCCTCAGAGATCGGTGGGCTGGGGGTCCGTGGCCCTCCTCTCTGTTCACTTGCCACTCAGGGGGTTTGCATATCTCTGCCGTCTGTACTTCTCGGGTGCACAGGATGCGTTTAGGTGGACAGTGATGAACGTCTACTTCAATAGCTACACATTTATGTCCATAGATTCTAGCAAATAACGAGAACATGCTGAAGTTAGGACTTCCAGACTATCATTCCTTGGGAAGTGTTTAGGTAAACAAAGACTAAGACAGTGGCATGTGGACATGGCACGGATCCTGTTGGTAGCAGCTGGATGGCAGGAGCTCAGAGACTAGGTTGGTGGGATAGCGTTGGGGCTGGGGCGAGGAGGCTGGTGTCAGTACCTGGGTCTCCACACTCCCCAAGTGAGTGGGGGAACTGGCCCCCCTCCTCTCCGGCCTGCTGCTTAGTTCCCCAAGGCCTTGCTGCTTGGGGCTTTGGTTCCCAACAATGAATTCCTCCTCCTTGCCCTGGGCTGCAGGCAGCTATCCAGGGGTGGGCAGTGCCTCTGCTCCAAGCACAGCTCCATCTACCTGCAGAGCACCCCAAGGCCCCAGGCCTGAGCTCACCTGCCCAGGCACACCCCAGAGGGCACCCCACTCTCTTGATGGGCATTTTAGAAACAAAAGACTGGGGGTGGCCCAAGATTCTGTGTCCCTTCCATAGCCACTCCATGCCCAGAGGAAATCAACCTGTCCTTTGCCAAAAGACAGGTCCACATAATTTCAAGTGTTCAGAAGGAACAGCTCGATCTGCAGAAAGCAGGTATGAGATCTTAAGTCCAAGCAGTAAAGCAACTCAATTGTATGCAAATATTCGTACCTGTCGGAGGGGGATGGGCCTGCCTCAGGAAACAGCAAGAAAAGCAGCTCAGGAAAGGTGCAGAGCTGGATCACAGCCTCACGGAGGGAGGAGCCCGCAGCCCTAGAGTAGAAGCCGTGGGGAGGGGAGTGGAGGAAGAAAAAGAGGCAGGAGCTGTGTTCACCGAGCGCCGCTGCATCCAGCTGGACCAGGCCCCGTGACTCATTTACTCCTCACAGGTGGGATCTGGGTGCCCTCCCAGGGCCTGCAGGGCACAGGGGGATGTGGGTGCCAGCTGCGTGTGGCAGCCAGGTCCTGGAAACACAGCCAGCCAGCACTGAGAGGTGTCGCCTAGTCCAGTAGGCACCGGGTTTCAAAGACATAGTAGGAAAAAAAGAATGTAAAATATCTCATTACCAATTTTTGTGTAGATAATATATAATGAAGTGATAATATTTTGGATATATTCAATAAAGTAAAATGTTATAAAATTTAATTTTATTGGGACTTCTTTCTTTTTAAAAATGTGGCCACCAGAAAATTAAAAATCACGCACGTGGCTCTCATCACATTTCTTTCGGACGGCACTGATGTGGGTGGATGATGCTTGAGCGAACCAAGGCATGAGGGAGACAATGAATTGATCCCCGAGCACGGCCGGGGTGTGGGCTTTGCCCTTCTCTGCTGGGCCGGGGAACAGGGCCTCCTCTCTCCAGGCTCCCTTCTCACATTTGCTGAGCGCTGTGCTCTAGGGTTGATGTGAGGATTGGGTGAGGTTCTTGGTTGAGTAATAATGGGATAAACACTCACAGGGTCTCCCTGTTTCTCCACAGCCGGTGGTTATGTAGCTGAAGGTGGGTGGGCGCTGGGCACAAGTTCTCGAACGGAAGGGACGGGCAGGCTGTCAGCGGGTCCAGGGAGGGGCTTCAGCTGGGAGAGGTCAGGGGTTGGAAGCCAGACTGGGCCTCGCATCTTTTCCAACAGAAATGTCCCTAACCCGCTCACTAAGGTCAGAGCCTCCACCATCAGGGAGGGGAGGGGTCCCCCACCTGTGCCTGCCCAGGGTGTCGGGTGAGCAGAGGCTGTTTTTGGGAGAAGATGGGCCTGGCTCCATGGGAGGGGAGGCGGGAGGCTTCCAATGGAGTGACGGCGGCTGGCCCAGGCCTTTTGCACGAAGCGCACCGGCTGGGGAAAGCCCAGCCCAGCCCTGCTGGAGACGCAGCAGAGAAACAGCGGTTCTGAGCAGTGAGGGTAGCACAGGCAGGGACCCCTCCCGCAGCAGAATGACCTTGGCCTGTTCCTTTGAGGCGGTGAAGGTGTTCCCAAAGATGTGGCCAGCCAGGGGCAAGTAGGGTGGGGGCCCGGGCCTGCCCTGGCTCTTTTGCCTTTCTTGCACCTTTGACCCTAGGTACTGGGCTTGCGCTGCCCTACTGCACATTTGCACGAGGTCCTATGTTCCTTCTGGATCCATCAAGCAGTGAGAAAGGGCGTGTTCCCAGAGGGGGTTGAAATGAGCAGCAGGAGAAAGCGGAGCGTCTAGGTCCTGTTCATCTTCTGATTTCAGCAGGACACAGAATCTTACGGGTCCACGGGGGCGGGAAGGTACCAGCTGGGCCACAATGGAGGGCTTGAGTCATTCACAGTCAGCTGCTACCCCGCTGGGGCCGTCATGGGGAAACGTGGGCTCAGTTCTTCCAGGCCTTCCTATTTTTTAAGAAGCTTAGAAATCTAGATTTTGGGGTAAAATCAAGTTGTGGGTAGGATCCATCTGTGACTTTGTGACTTTGGCCTTCAGGTTCTGAACTCTTGAGCAAGCCCCTGGAACTCTGCACCCCAGCCCAGGCCCTAAGGGCTGAATGGAAGGGGCTCTGGTCTGGTTTAGCCTGAAAGGCAGCACAGTATGGATACGATTAAGAGGCAGGTAGTTAAAAAATCATACAATGTGTTGTAAGAGAGAAATGAGCCCACATTGGACTGTGTTCTCTTGTTCTTTCCTGTCTGGGATTAATTTTCCTTTCTCTTGGTCATGGCCTCTGGGTTTCCCTATAGAGAGTCACCTGCCTTCAGCTGTCTGTGGTGTAGGGGCACCCCCAAGAGCAGAGGGAAGCACCTCACGCGGGCTGGCCGGTCAGCATGCTCTCTTCCCTCCCATCCCCATGGTGATGGCATCAAGGATGGACACAGGACTTAAGCCAGGCTGATGAGATGTAATTCTGAGACACCTGTTGGAAGTGTCAGGAAAGAGAAGCAGCTCTCTTTCGTTGATAGGGCTGGGGCAAGGCATGTCTGCCACCTGTTAGCAGAGGGCATGTCTGCAAATGCAGCCAGGTCAGGTAAGAGACGGTGAGGTTCCTCCTGATGTTCAAACACTTGGATCAAGCCAGGCAGGTGTGTCCAGTTTCTTGGGCCATATATTCCTTGTTTTGCTGAAGCCAGTTTGAGCAGAGATTTTGTCACTTACTTAAAGGATCCTGTCCAGAACAAACACTATGGAGGTTAAATGGGGAGTAGTTCCTTCAAGTGTGGGGATCAGAAAAGACCTCACAGAAAAGGTGGCACTGGAGCAGGCAGACAGGCAATATATGATAGCTGGTGTGAGGAAGGTGAGCGTTCCCAGTGGAGTGGGGTGGACAGCGTGAGCTAAGGCTCAGAGGCAGGAAAGACAGGCATGTGTGGCTAACAGCAAAGCCTAGCCCAGGTCAAGGATAGAGCTCTGTAGGCTGCATGGTGGGATGGCAGGGAGTAGAGTTGGAGAGATTGGAGCAGGGGGTGGGACTCACATTACCTGCTACAGAGCAATACCTAGGGTATGAGGCAGTGTGAGGAAAATGGAGTGATTTAGTCAGGCCCCCTTACCTCAGGTCCGGCTGGGTGTGGTGCAGCACATCCTTTGTAAACAAGTTGTATGGGAGTAGAGTTAGTGTGCATGCGGGCCTGTGTGTCTTTCGGCTTGTTGCTATGTTTGTGTGCTCTTCAGTGTGTGAGGCAGCAGCTCTGAACTGCTGGTCGGCAGAGCTTGCGTCTAGAAATAAAGCCTATTGTTTCTTCACCCATGGCTCCAAGAACCTTTTCCTGTTACCTAGCTCATAGACCTGCATGTGGAGGGTTTGTGACCCAGTCTGGACAATGAGCTCAAGGGGTCTGTGAGCTCCAGCCCTAGCTTTACAGGCAGTGTGGCCCTTTGGGACTGTGCATAGGGCTGTGCTTCCTTGAGGAAAGCCCAGACCCATTTGAGAAGGGACGGTGGCCTGGGAAGGGGGAAGGTGTTGTTTTAAGTAGCTATTCTTGATATAGGAGTTGCTCAGTTTCCCTGGGCTTGGGTTTCAGGACACCTTTCTGGGTTTCCAGCCACTCCCTGAGGTCTCAGACCCCTCTGCTAGGCCCACCCCTGGAGGAACCATTACTGCTGCCAGTTAGACCTATTTTTAGCACCAACATGGGGAAAATGAGACCACAAGGGGCTGGCTTGTGCAATTCAGTGGCTGGGCATGCTCAGTAGAGTGCACAGAACATTCTTGAATATGCCTGGTGCATGTGATAGGGTCTGACCAATGAACATGCTCCAGGAAGAGACCGACTGAGCATGTGTGAGACTAAATGTTAGGTAACTGGGAGCTACCCCCCCTTAATTGAATATTCATTAGATAGAAAAACTATAAAACCCAAATCCAGCCAAAGATGGGGTTGTTGCTCACTTTCCTGGAGGCAGCCAAAGTTCCCTGGCTGAGGTGTGTATACTTTACTTTACATCAAAGTTACTTTCAGCAAGCAGCTGCTCACTCTCTCGCGCCAGCCTGCCTCTGTGCTGAACTTTAAGTGTGTATTTCTTACTTTTGTGTTGAACTTGGTGTGGGCCCTGCTCAGTCTCTGGAGCTAGGCTGCAGTCTCTCTGTGGAATGTGCATTTCTTATCAGTTGTATTAAACTTGTGTTCACTGTTTACTAATCCAGGTGGCCTATTTTTGTATGACCTGTGAGCTAAAAGAGATTCCTATACTTCTAAAAGGTGGTTAAAACAAAACGAAACAACACAATATGCAACAGAGATTGTGTGTGGCTTATAAAGCCTAAAATGTTTTTTATCTGGCCCTGTACAGAACAAATGTTCCAACCTTTGATCTAGATGATTGTATGGATCTTACATTCTCTGAATTATTGATGTGATACTACTAATATTAATATTGAACCATCCCTGAATTCCTGAGCCAAACTTGAATTTTGACCAAAATTCTGCGGCGCTTGCTATCCCCGAGAGAACAAAAGCAGGGTCTGTACTTCAGAAGGTAAGGGTCTGGGGCATTGAGCATCAGTGTCCTGAGAAGGGCAGAGGAATCTGGCAGAAGGGGAGCATCGCGTTTCAGGGGAGCATTTTGTGATTGGATTTTGTGGTTGACATTTTGGTGGCTTTAGCCCTTGGGCAAATGATATCAATGACTATTTCCAAGCCTTATTGACAGTGGGGTTAGGGACATTGGTGTCACTCTCCCAGGGGTCTCTCACTGGCTTCCTGGGAAGGACAGAGTATTTATCAGAGTTGGTGCACATTTGACCAGCTGGAGTATGTTCCCTTATATGGAACAGCCTCTGTGGTCAGCCTTTACGACACGTGTCCTAGAGTCTGAGTTAGAAAATTGTTGTTAAGTCCTACGGCAATGTGTCAAGAGGCAGTGTCAAAGCCTGAGATAAACCCCGCATGTGTACAGAGTTGAATGGAAGGGGACACAGATGAACACTGGAGACAGCCACCATCCTCCAGGTCACTCTCAGAAGAGGGATGTCCAGCATTTACTGTGAAGCCGGTTGCACTGCTGTGACGTAGCTGCTCGCCCCTGCTCCCTGAATTCAGTAAAATACACAATGTGAACATGACAGACGTGCTTACAGGATTCTCTGTTTTGTTAGCTTAATGGTCAGCTAGTTTTGGCAGAGATGTCCTGAATTCTTGGAAACAGAATGTCTCCTACTCTTTGCCGCAGGGCCCTGAATGCGGGGACGCACCTTCAGCTCGTGGCCAGGCAGCTCACAGCTCTCCCGACCCTTCGTTTCCTGCTCCTGCAGATCCTCAAAGTCAGCCAGGGGTGAGCGCTCAGGGCCTACTGGGGCTTTTCGGAGCGTGCGCAGAGCCCTGGACACACACAGCCTTACTCACCTGCGTGGCCTTCAAGATTCCCAGGAATGTGTACGTCAGCATCCCTGTCCCTGAGAACCTCTCATTTCCCAGCTTTTCCTTGTATGCTCTCGGCTGACCTATAGTTTTCCTCAATGGTATCTGCCTCAGGCACTTGCAGCGTTCAGCAATCGCCTGTGAACAGTTTTTGACAAATAATTCCAGGAGGCAGGCTGTTTGCATTGGCTGAGCTGTGTCAGTTCAAAAAAAGACAGTTTTGCAAGTGGAGTCTTTCAGGGAAACACCAGACAGGTCAAATAGCAACGGTTCTCTGGGAATGGGACTTGGAAGGAGCTCTTATCCCTTCTGTCCCCTTGGGTGGCTGCCAAACTACTGGTTTTCACCGTGACTGTGGCCTGTCGAATTTTGAGGAATCGCGGAGCTGCCAGGGAGGGAGGGATGAAACAGGACAAGTTAAAATGCCACAAAGCTTGTTCTTACTGACAGTCAGCCTTTTTTCTTGATTAACTACCTTTCAGACTGCTGCAAGTCTTTGGTTAATTTCCAGAGTTCTGAAATGTTGATTCTGACAGTTTTGCCAGGATTCTCAGCTTTTATGGAGGAGAGACTTTTTGGAAGTTCTTACTCAGCCGTTTTGTTGACATCATCTCTCCGAGCAATTTTTGATTCCTTGCACACAGTCGCATCAGTTTGGGTTCCTGTCCACAGGGGCTCAGTGGCTGCAGCCTGAGGGGAGGCTGCCCTGCTGCAGTGGTGGCCCCTCCTCACCACCTCTTTCCAGGCTGGAGAGCCCCACTTTAGGATCAGGACAGGAATCCAGCCGTTTCGAGCAGGGATCAGGAAGGACCTGCTCCTCATTGTCTGCCTTGCTCCGTGTAACAAGTGCTGTGCTCTGAAGACCACCTTCCGTGGGCCTGGGCCCGGCTCCGTGTGCAGGCTTGAAGCGCCTGTGGCTGTGGCAGTCAGTGGCTCAGCTTTCTGTCCCACTCTGGAGACCTCCCAGCAGAAGCTCCCGCGTCCCCCATCATCCTCCCATCTGGCACAGTTGGGTGGCAGAATAATAACTTTATTATGCGCATCCTGCACTTAATTCCCCAAGGATATCAGTCCATTAGGAAAGATTTCATCTGCCACCAGCAGCCACGCAGCTGGTTTGGTCTCATGTGTCTGGGCCTGGGAGGGGCCTGGGAAAGATGCGTGGCTGCTGTGGAGCCCGCGGTCTGGGCCGGCACTGACCTTGGGGCAGCCCGGGTCCTCCACGTGCGGCCTGTGGGTTCTGCCCCAGGGCCTGCTTCTCCCTACCTGTGTGGTATGGGCTCCACCTCTGAGACAGGTGGGGTCCAGGCCTCGGTCAGCATCCAGAGGTGGGGAAGGGGTCTACGATGGGGACTCATGTCCCTCAAAGGCTTCCATATCGGAGCACACTCGTGAGCTCTCTGTCAGGAAGGCCAGAGGGAGAGTTCACAGAGTCAGAGACAGGCACAGGAGGCAGAGCCTGGAGGAAAAGTCCCAGCAGGGAGGGGCATGGAAGAAGCTTCTTGGAGGACACCTGCTGCCTTGAATGGGAGTGTGGCTGGTCACATCTCTAAGCCTCAACTCATGTTGTTTCTCTGGGCCCCAACCTTCTCTGAAATGGGGACAGTGATTCTTCACCTGTATGAAGCCCAGAGTCAGAGAGAAACTTGCTTCTTCGAAAGCAGGTGTTGGGCTCTCCATACAGATAGCAGATGCAGGTAAGATGCTATGCAGTGCCCAGTCTTACTGCTCTGTGGGAGATTCCTCATCATCCTGCTCTGGTTAGAGGGTCCTGTGTCAGTTAGGACTCCTCTGGCTGCCAGAGAAAGAAACCTAACTTGGCTAAGCACAGGGCCGGCTTGGCTGGCAGGTGCAGCTGAGGTCCGGCCGGTGCGGCCGGCCCATGGCCCCATCAGGAGCGAGTCTCTCTGCACCCCTCCTTCCTCCCCCACTCCCTTGGGGTTGGCGTCGCTGTCAGGCAGGCTCACCTCACCTTGGTCCAAATGGCCACAGGCAGTGCCAGCCTCCAATCTACAGCTCGCCCACCCCTTAAATCCCAGCCTGACCCTCATTGGTCTACACTGGGTCCTGTGCCCATCACTGGATGGGGTGACCCTCAAAGTTCAGGTCCAGACCACATGCCTATCCTTGGAGAGGAGAAGGGACAGGGCTAGGGAGGGACCTCGGCGTCACACAATGCTGAGACCAGGAAGAAGCTGGGCAGGCACAACCATCAAGTGCCCACAGCGTGGCTCATAACCAGGCCCCACCCTAGGGCTTTACGCCCCTCCTGTCTCCAGACCCAGCTCTTGGCTTTGCTTGGGGGTCTATGCTTTTCCTCTTCATCAGACCCTGCTCCACCCTGAACCGCTTTCTCCAGCACAGCTCTAGGGCCTGGAATGCCTGTCTGGACTCCACCCTTGACTCTGTCCCACGTCGGTGCCTATGGGGCCCTCAGCTGAGACTCAGTCTGCTCTTCTTGTTCAGGTCTGGCTAACCCGCTGGTCTGCTCTCCCGCTTATCACTTTGCTTACCCATCCATCCATTCATTCAACAGCTGCTCACGGAGCATTTGAGTGAAGTGCCATCCTAGGGAATGGAGAAGTTCAGACAAATTGGTCTGCCATGGCCCCAAATCAAGAGACTCTCTTCTTGCCAGGCCCTAAATTAACTAATTCATTTAAAATTGTTTTCTTGAAGTATATTACTGCCCAATAAACTTCACAGAATTAAAGTGTGCAATTCGGTAAGTCTGGAGAACCGTCACTACCATCAAGATAATAAACACATTTATCACCTCAGAGTTGATGTATGTCCCTCTGCCATTTTGTCATCTTTCCTTCCCACCCCCACCCTACCTTCCACAGGCAAGCGTTGATCTGTTTTTGGTCACCAAAGATTAGCTTGAATTTTCTAAAATTGTACATAAATGGAGGCATATACTGTATGTATTTTCGTCTGGGTCTTTCACTTTGCATAATGATCTTGAGACTCGTCAGTGTCCTCGTGTGCAGTTAATGCCTTTTGATTGCTAAGTGCTGTTTCATGGTGTGTCTGCTCCAGTTTGTTTGCCATCCACCTGTTGATGGAGTTTGGGTTTCTAAGAACATTGCATCCAAGTCAGGATTGTGAAGGGATAGGATGGAAACCTGACGGCTCTCAGATTTGTGATCGCCGAGTTCTGAATTCCAGCAGACACAGAGCGCCAGGTCTGGGTGTTCGGAAGGTGTGAGAGCGTGCTTGTCCATAGACGAGCATTTGCCCCACTGTGTTCTGCAGGAAGCGGGTTCCGTGTTAAAAGTTTTGGAAAATGCTCCCCCTTCTTGGACATTCACCTTCTATATAGTTTATTGAAAAGAATCAAGTATCTAATAAACTAATTTGACCATGTAACCTCCTGTCCCTCATCCTAGCTGTGACTATCAGTCTCCCACAGAAGTCGGGTTGATAAACACTGCTGTGGACCATGGTGCCGTGAGCGTGCTTGGGACAGGCGTCTGCTCTTAGATCCATCATCCCAGCACCCTCTCGTGAGGTCTCACGTGCACTCACAAATAACTTAGGGTGTCTTAGATTATGAAATATTGCAAGCACATGGAAGAGTGTTCAGAGTAAAATGACAAATGCATAGACAACATACAGCTTTGTCAGCATTTTTCCTCTCTGTGTGTTTCAGAGTTATTTTGTGTGTGCGTGCATGTCATTTAAAAAAGTAAAACGTCTCTGATACACTTAAGTTTCCCTGAGCGTCTCTTCCTCATCTACCACTCCACCCTCCTCCTTAGCAGAAACCACTATCCTGAATTTGGTGTTTCACATTTTCATGTTTATTCTTTTACTACATATGTTTTTGTATCTCTAAATAACAGATGGTATTGTCTTGAATGGTTTAAAATTTCGGAAATAGTATATACCGTACATAAAACCATGCAACTTACATTTTTTCACTCGACGTGTTTTTTACATTTAACTGTTTATTCATCTTAGGTGTTGCATGGTGTTCTGGTGAACGAATAGGTCACGGCTTGTGCTCCATTGTCTTGCTGGTGGATGTCCACTTTGCTTCTCATCTTTTTCTACTATTCACAAAGCTGCAACGACAATTTTTGTGCTTGTCTCCTTGCTACCCGTGTGAGAGTTAGGGATGGATGTGGTCATGACGTAGGGGTATCAGTGACTCTACTCAGGTATCGCCAGGAGGGTGCACCAATTTATATTCTCATCCACAGTGCAAGAGAGTTCAAGTTTCTCTACATTATCACCAGCACTTAGTGTTTCCAGACTTGTAGATGGCAGGCAAATGCCTGGTCTATAGCAGGCACTCTGTAAACATGCATCGAATGATGTGGAATGTTTTAGTCTGCATCTCCTTAGTTACTGCTAATGCCGAGTGTCTCTCCACACGTTAACTGGCTGTTCCATTTCGTCTTCCGTGACTTGCTCATTTATATCTTTTACTCATTCTTTGTTGGGTTGTTTGGCATTTTTTTTCTGATTTGTAGCAACTCTCTACATATTCCAAATAATAATCTTTTGTCAGTTATGTGCATAGCAAATATCTTTCCCAGTTTGCAGCTTGTTTTTCCATTTTGATTGCGTCTTTTGTCTTACAGACGTTTTAAATTTTAATGTACTCAAAGTTCTCAATCTTTTCCTTTATAGTTTGTGATTTTGTGTTTTATTCAATAAATCTTTCCCCACCTGAAGTCTTAAAGATGTTTTCTTATAAACCTTATAGTTTTTTTTTTTTTTTTTTTTTTTTTTTTTTTACCATTTAAGTCTGTAATGTACCTGGGTTTTAAAATATCATATAATTTGAATTAAGGATGTTATTTTTTCTGCAGGGATGACCATTTTAACCTTCTGTCACATTTCCCTGCTGACATGTAACACTAGCTCTTTCCTTTGTGCCTGGGTCAGCGTCTAGGTTCTCTGTTCTGCCCTTTGGTTATTTTTCTCACAGTGCCAACACCTCACCTGTAGCTACAGAAGATTTGTGGTGGTCTTCATAACCGTTTTGGTGGGTCCCCTGCCTTTTCATTCGGGAGTGTCGTAGCTTTTCTCAGTCTTTTATTTATCCACATAAACTTTAGGATTAGTTGGTCACATTCTTTAAAATTCCCTGTTGGGATTTAGTAGAGATTAAATTAAGTCATTTTTATGATATCGAGTCTTCTCACCCATGAACATGGCATATCTGTCTAATGTACTTTGTTCTTCTTTTATATTTTTCCATAAAGTCTAATAATTTTCTGCATGAAGATGTGCATAATCTTTTTTCCTAATCCTATTAATTTACTGTTATTATTATTGGTGTCTTTTAAAATTAAAAAATCTGATGGTCTGTTGCTGCAATGCAGAGACACAATTTGCTTTTGTATTTGGATTTCATGTCCAGCGATTTTGCTCAAGTCATTAATTAGTTGCATTAGGTTGTTTATAGATTCTCTAGGAATTTCAGTGTGGAATCTTATAGTTTGTGAATAATGAACATTTTTCTTTCTTATTTTTCAGTCCTTATAGATTATTTTTCCTTTTCTTGTCTTACTGAACAAGCTAAAACTTTGTAGTACAGCGTTGAATAAACGTGGTGACAGCGGGTGTCCTGGCATGTTCCTGCCTTTTTCTGGAAGGCTTCTGCTTGTGCATCGTGGATCACCACTCTGTAGTAGGTTTTTCATTCACTCCTTGCATTCATTACACTAAGGAGTTCCCTTTTATTCTTATACTGTTAAGAGTTTTTGTCCTGAATGGACATTAAATCATGTTAAGTAATTATTTGACATCTATTCAGATGCCTTTATGGTTTTTTCTTCAATTTCCTTCAGTTTATTGTATTGAGAATAAATAGGTTGGTGGTGGTTTCTAATGTAAACACCTTGCGTTACTGGAAGAGAGTTGTTTTGGTCACGTATCTGGAGATAAATATCTGAAATTGGTCCAGACGTTGTGGAGAGTTTTTCCTCTGTGACAAGACACGGAGACCAGCCTAATGAGAAGCAGTGGAGTCTGTTTACTCTGAGCTGCTGCAGAGAGGGAGTCAGCCGCCATCACTGTATTCCCACGGAGGCAGAGAGGCAGCCAGAGGGGCGGAGAGCTTTACAGCGGGAGGGAGGCAGCGCTCTGGGGGTGCCCCAGCAGGAGCTGGGGGCACAGGGAAGCTGCAGATGGGCCACTAGCACGGGCCATCCTGTGTGGTTGGTTAGTGGAGCTTATTTGGCTTTCTTGGTTGGTTTTAAGCTGGAAACAGGGACAAAAATCAGGGAAGCTGTCAGTTATGGATCAAGCCCTGACCATGTTGGGCTGATTATGACAGGGGTTATTGTTTGGCTTCCTATACTTGTTGCTAGAGAAAGTGGTCTGACTTCCTGCAAGCCTGACTTTCAGATGGCAGGCTGGCTTCCCGGCCGTCCCTGTAGATGATGCAGTGGCTTCTCGAGATGGCCAAGAGCTCTGTTTTCACATGTGATCTGGCCCTTGTCCCTTTGTGTATTCAGCCTCTTGCCTATGAGGGGGTCTCAGTTTCAACCCCGTGCTGCCCAAGGCCAGGGCTCCTGCTCCTGCGGGACACTGGCACCCAAGCTCCCCATGCGCCAAGCCCCCCAGCATCGCTGTGGCGTCTGCCTTTCCTGCTCCTTTGTTTGCTGTGCTGGTTGCAGTTTTCTGTCAGTTTCCAGATCTTGGCACTGCTCCATCCCCATTTTTTTAAACCAGTTTCCTGCCTTTAAAGGAATATTTGTTGTATTTTATCTACTATTTCTGTCTGTTTGCAGTAGGGGAATTTTCAGGTTATTTAGTCTGCCAAATTGCTGGTACCAGAAATCTCCAAGCATCTTTGAAGGCGAGAAACACTTCCAGACATTTTTCACTCAAAAACATTCTTTAACTGTGTCTTGCAGAAGGCTCGAGCTGGTAGCCCTGAGCAGGACCTAGCCCTCAGTCACATTTTTGTTCAAAATGAAACTGGAAATGGCTTGTTAAAGTTCTGATGTAAATGCTTGATATAGAGAATGTCCTCCACATTCACCAGATATTTAGAATTTGTGTAGATCATTTGCAAAAATAACCACAATTACCTGTACCCTGGCACCTTTGCCATGTGAAGCAGTGCCTCCCAGGAAGGACGGAGTCCACTTCCCCACCCACCCCGTCTCTGGACTGGCCCGTGACCTGCTTTGACCAGTAGGTTGTTCCAGCTCCCAGCCCAGGCCTGTCCATTTCCATTCTCGCTCTTGGAACTGCCCAGCAGCCGTGGAAACATGCCCGGGCCAGCCTGCTACAGGGTAAAACCCGTGCCCAGACAGATTGTGCCGGCCGAGGTCAGATGCTCTCAGCTGCCTGCAGAAGAGTGAGCAAGCCCTGTAAGGCCAAGTGAGCCCAGCCCAGACTTAGGGACCACCCGGGGAGCCCAGCCCAAATTGCCAGCCTACAAAATCATGAGCTAAATAAATGGTTATTGTTTCAGCCATTAAGTTTTGAGGTGGTTTATTACACAGCAAAAGCTAACTAAAACTAACTAGGGCCCTGGCTGTGTGTCTGCCCATCTGGGGCACCTGTGTGCAATCTGGGGCTTCTTGTACTCAGACCCTGTGCTGGGCCCTGGATGCCCAGGCCAGGGTGAATGAAAGAAAACACCCAGGTCAGGTGTGACATTGGCCACCTGCACCCCAGGTTGGTCCTGGGTGGCACGGAGGGTTGCTGTGGGCATTTGGACCTGCAGCGCAGGTTGCCGGGGATGCGAGTGGAAGTGTTTGCAGAGAAGGGAATGAGGAGCCTCAGCTCATACCGTGGGGGAGCGAGGCTTGGGAAACTGGCCCTGGAGTGGGGGTGGGTGGGAAGGTGTTAATCAGATCCCCTCTCGCTGCAGGTCTGAAACTAACTTGCTCTGTGGCCTGGGAAGTCCCTTCTCTTCTTGGACCCCAATTTTTCTCATCTAACAACGAAGGGGTGGGAATGAAATGCTGGTCTCCATGCCCCTAGGAGGCCCAGAAAGCCCAACAGCCAGAGGGGCCCTGCGCAGAGAGGTGTCCTGAGATCTGAGGTCCCACTCAGCTCTGCTGCTGTGGTCTTGCCTGGTCAAGAGCCCAGGCCTGTTCTTCCTCCTTCCTTCTCTGCTGGTCTCCTTGCTCCTCCCTGCACCTGGGCCCCAGATCCGCTCCACGTGGCCAAGAGCCAGTCCCTGCATGGAGTACCTGGGCTGCAGAGAAATCCCCACCCACAGCCCTTTTAAATAAGTGATCTGGGAAGACTGGTACACCATCAGGACACAGACTGGTTCTGATATTCTAGACTCTTGGGGTTCAGGAGCCTGACCCAGGGCAAGCACTGGAACGCTGTCAATCAGAGGTAGCTGGTGGCAATTAACAGAAACCTCAAAGCCAACTCAAAACTGCTTAGGAAGAAGAATTATTTTATATTGGTTTAAGTTCCTTACAGTTCAAGGGTAGATATTGTCAGACTCAGGCTGCAAAGATGCTCCTGTGCTCAAAAGATGTCGCTCACCAGTGCCTCCCCTGCCACGTGGCTCTGCTCACCCCTCCGGGGTTGTGGCCAAAGAGTTGGCTGTGGGCAGCCCCGGCTCACACCAGTGCCAGAGGAGGGCTTCCTCTACACGAGCAGTTGGGAAATCTCTTGGGATGAGTTTGGGTCACGTGCCCATCCCTGAACCAGGTCTGGTGACTGAGAGGACAGAAGAAGCTGATTGGCTGGGTCTGGGGGAGGTGTCCAGCTCTGGAACAAGGAAAGGTCAGCTCCACCTGAGCCACTGGGCTGAGAGGGGGAAGGGAGTTCTCCAAGGGACATGGGGGCTGGGACCAGAGGAAGGGCAAAGGGTGCTGGGCAGGTGAAGATGATGGCATGCGTTCCTGGGGCTCCTGGATGTCCTCCTGATTCGGTTCGTGTGTTATGTCCATCCCAGCTCAGTAGGACAGGGAGGACAGGGTGTAGGCTGGTACCTTTTAGGAGGGGAAGAGCCCTCTGGCGAACGTGGGGGGCTACCTGGGAGCAGGGCAATGGACTGTAAGTTGTGACTGCACACTGGTCTCCAGCGTGTCCCTCAAGTTTGTCCCTTAAGAAACCTCTGATCTCCCAGCAAATCCCTTAGTGGCCGCCCATCATCACCACCTGCCCCAGGGTGAAGGTCAGCCCTGTGGCCTGGGCGGCCCACCTTTGGCTCCCTGCCCATGAGCCCCTCCATGAGCAGCTTCATGTACCCTCATCTTGGCTGTCTCCTGGCCCAAAGCCGACAGGCAGGGGGCCATGAGACCTCCCTGGACCTGCACACACAAGCCATTGGGCTGGGCGCTGTGGGCAAGCCAGGCACAGCGAAGCCAGTCTCAGCCCTCCAGCATGGCACTTGGTGGCGCTGGTCAATGTCAGTGACTGCGTGCCTTTCCCAGCGTCCCATCCTGGAGCAGGAGTGAGGCAGTGCAGCCACCCGCAGTGTGGCCTCCAGGTGGGGCAGTGGGAGGCCACCTGACTCTGCAGCGACAGGCTGCAGGGGAGTAGCCTGATGAGGTGAGCAGGTGACCTGCCAGGCCCGATGGCAGTGTGCTGTGGGGAGGGTCCTGGGCAGTCAGAGAGAAGCCAGACCTGAGGGGTACAGAAGGTGGGGTTCCCCAGAGAGCCCTCCTTAGGGCTCCATCCATGGGTGACGGTGGCCCCTGCATCCCGTGGGCTCTTCCCAGGATGCTGCTGAGGTCAATGTCCCAAGTTTCCACTCAGTCCCCTGTGGCTCAGCCCCCCTCCCCTCCTAAAGCACTCAGCCACCCGAGGCCTCAGGGCCTAGCCTCCTTGCGCCCCCACTGCCCATCCTCCTGTGGCACCGGGGGTGGCACCGCTTCATGGAGGCTGGACAGGCCATGGTTGCTGGAGGGTCTTTCCTCCCCCAGGCCCAGAGAACCCAGTGCGGGTCAGAGCCTCATGGGCCATGCCAGGCTGAAGCCGTGACCCTGTCTTCTGATTGCTGTTGATCTGGAGGATCTGGAAGACGGCCTGATTGTCTGCTGTCAGCAGGGAGAACAGGGCCGCCAGAGCCCTCTGCAGTCACAGCAGCGGCGGAAGTGTGCTCTGCCCCTGGGAGGCCAGTCCCCGAGGGAGGGGGCTGGGGGAGTCGCTGCTCAGACGCCCCCCACTGCCTTGAGAACTTTTTATGTTTAAAAACAACACCTGAATACTTGCTCATTGTGCCAAGCAAGCAATAGAGAAGTTTTACAATAAAAGCCAAAAGTCCGCTTAATCCTCCCCCTGCTGTTTCATACTCCCCTCCCTCAGTTAATAGTTTTTTAAAAAGAGATGTTTTTGTTCTGACCTTTTTTAAAATGCATATATATATATACATATATAATTGTATTTTAAAAAATAAATACGATCATATTGTACTATTATTCATAATCTGATTTCTTTCAGTTGACAGAGTGCTTCTGAGACCTTTCTCAAATGCTTCTGAGATCTTTCTGAATCTCAGTATATCTTTGTCACATTCTCAATATACTATAATTTCCTAACAATTCCTGAATCAGTGAAGAGTTAAATTATTTCCAATTCTTTCTTTTCAGTAAAAGATATTTCTTTCTCTGTGCGTGTGTGTGTGTGTCGTGTGTGCACGTGTGTATGTGTTGTGTGTATGCATGTTGTGTGTGTTCATGTTGTGTACAAGTGTGTGTGTTGTGTGCATGTTATGTGTGTATGCATGCATGTTGTTTGCACGTATGTGTTGTGTGTGCATATTGTGTACAACTGTGTGCATGTTGTGTGTATGCATATGTGTTGTCTGCACGTGTGTGTTGTGTGCATGTGTGTTGCCTGTGTAGTGTGTGTGTGTGTGTGTGTGTGTGTGTGTGTGTGTGTGTGTGTGTGTGTGTGTGTGTGTGTGCGCTCAGTACTTTCTCTTCTCATAAAACAGGAGCCCCACCTTTGGGCACTGCCCAGTATGTTCCACCAGGTCTGTGGGCCCTGGGCCCTGGACTCAGAGGCGTGGACCTGTGACTCAGACATGGCCAACGTATCACCATTGATGGGCTCTAGGAGGGCCGCAAGGCTTGAGCTGGGCCCATCAGATACCTTCTGGAACTTTTCATGGAGAAGTGAGTCCCCGTTTGTCAGGAGGGACCCCAAGGCTGCCAGCAGGCCTATCTCCACCTTGTGTCAGCAGCAGAGTGAGAGAGGCTAGTTCAAGACCCTGTATGTCTGTCTCTGGTGTCCGTTGTCTCATTGAGGCAGCTCCTCTGTGCCCTCCTGGTTATGTGAGCCCTTCCTTCTATAAGCCAGCTGTGGCACCACTGCTAAGGCTGACGCTAATGTCTGGAATCCTGTCGACATCACTGATTGTAGCACTCTCAATCCTGTTGGTGACGCCAGTTGTAAAGCTAGGCGACCACGCCAGTTGTTGGGCTCTTTTACCTGCCAGTAATCCTGCACCGACTGGGCTGATTGTTGAGCCAGGGCTAGGTCTGGAGCTCCCAGACCCCTCAAGCCCATTCACAGATTGGGTCACAAACCCTTCATACGCCAGGCTGGGTCACCAGACCCCACACACGCCAGGCTGGGTCACCAGACCCCTTACACGCAGGTCTATGAGCTAGGTAACCAGCCAAAATGGTCCTTGGAGCCATAGGTTGGAAAGCATGGCTGTGCAGGGTGGATGCCCGAGGCCGGCACCCACTCGTCTGCTTCACCAAACTCTCTCTCTCTTTCTGAAGAACACAAGAATAGTGACAAAACTAAAAAGATACATTGGCGCGCATGCAACTACACACACACACACACACACACACACAATTTGCTTACAAAGGATGCTGAACCACATCCGACTGGACCCGAGGCGAGGGCCCTGACCAAACTATTCTATTTTCCCAACACCAGCACTTATGCAGTGCCTACGTGGTACTATTTTAGGCTAGAAATTGGCAGTCAGGGTCATAGCTCTCATGGGAATTCCATGCTGTCGGAGGTGGGGAAGGCAATTCCTCTGTAAACAAGTGAGTCGCCAGGTAACTTCAGACATCAGATGTGGTTTCCTGCCGTGAGCTCCCACCTGAAGGCAACGCTTTGGGAGGATAAATCGCTGTTGCGACTGGCCCTACAGGGCATGACCACTATGAGAATTCTGCAATTGCTGGCTGCTTCTGACTCCACAGGGAAATTTGCTGAAAGAAAGTGACAAATTTGAGGCTTAGAGAGCTTCTGCAATGTCTCTAAAAAAATCTCTTTTCCTTTGTACCTACAGGGCTGATACAGCTGAAAATAAGACTCCAAATTTGATCATGGGTTTGCTGAATTACAACATAAATTGAGTTCACAGCCATGACAGATCTGTTATATAAATGCTGGGCACTGATCAGAAAGAAGAACACTGAGAATTAGAATGGGGGCATGTCACTGAACTTGGATGAGTCTGAAAAGCAGCTTTTCTTCCTGTCTGAAGAGAAGAGTCTCTCCCCCCTTAACACCCAGTGACAAGCTCCTGTGAGTGGGTTTTGCAGGAGGACGCCAACTCTGCTCACCCTCATTGCCTTTGCAGCCCAGGATGCCCCAGGAAGCCTAGAAATCGACCCAGGAGCAGACGATCTATGGCTTCGTGGGGATTTTCTCATGACTACTTGACAGAGAAAGAGAAAGCTTGGCCCTGATTTACAAGTACTGATACAGGAGGTGCTCAGTTTCCCTGGGCTCGGGTTTCAGGACATGTCTCTGGGTTTCCAGCCACTCCCTGAGATCTCAGGCTCCCTCCTCTCCGCTCTCCCCTAGAGGAAAGTTACTGTTGCCAGTTAGACCTATTCCTAGCACCAGCTCGGGGGAAAATGAGACCACAGGGGGCTGGCTTATGCAACCCAGTTGCTGGGCATGCTCAGTAGAGAGCACGGAGCATTCTGGTGCATATGCCTGGGAACCACCCCCTTAATTGAATATTTATGAGATAGAGAAACTATAAAAGCAGAATCCAGCTGAAGGCAGGACTGTTGCTGCTCACTTTCCTGGTGGCATCCTGCAGCACTTTGTTGGTGGAGGTGTGTGTAGTTTACTTTGTATCGAACTTAACTTGCAGTAAGCAGCTGCTCATTCTCTTGAGCCAGCCTACGCTCTGTACTGAGCTTCAAGTATATTTTTCTTGCTTTTGTGTTAGACTTGATGTCTGTACTGAACTTACTTTTGTGTTAAACTTGGTGTGGGCCCTGCTCAGTCTCTGGAGCTATGCCGCACTCTCTCAGTGGAACCTGTATTTCTTATCTATTTTATTAAACTAGTTCTTACTTTCTACTGTGACTGTGCCCTTGAATTCTTTCCTGTGGCGGAGGCAAGAACCTGGTAAGAGGACCAGGTGGTTTGAGGCCGACTACCAGGCCTCACAGACCCTTCCTCCGACATCAATACTTCTGCATGATATGGCAGCACTGCATTTGATGGGTTCGAGAGATGGTCAGAGGTTTGAATCTATACTTACCCATCGTCAGGGGCTTGTGCTTTGGGACTTGGGAAGAACAGGATTCTTGGAGGACTGACAAGGGGGTTGGGGAAAGGTATGTGGGTGACTTCTTACAACAGGCCGTGAGTGTGTGGAAAAGCTTTTACATCCCATGTGATGGCTCATCAAAATATACCCACTGAAGAAGGGCTCCTGACCATCAGGAACATGACATGCCCTGAGAACAGCATTGGCAGACTCCAGTTTTTTTGTTGGGCCAAACAAGATGGACTTTCCCTCCCTGACACTAATCTGGCTACTGCCACTGGTAAATGCTCAACCTATCAGCGACAAAGACCCATGTTGAGATGTGGGTGTGGCACCATTTTCTGTGGGACTAGCCTCCTGGTGGCAGAGTGATTGCACTGGACCCTGTCCATCATTATCCTCAGTGGAACGGCCGAAGCGTGGATCTGCCTTTCCTGTCTGTATGGCTTCTGTCAACTCCTTATCTGTGGACTTAGGAAAATGTTTTACTCACCACTGTGGTATCCCAAACAACATTTCTTCTGGACAACAGACTTATTTTATGCAAACTATGTGTGTGACTGGGTTCACAACTGGAGATTTTGCTGTTTCATTGCCTACACCATCACCCAGAATCAACTGAAATTATAGACAGCAAACTCTTTCCATAAAGAGGCAGACAATAAATGTTAGTTAGCATCTTAGGCTTTATGGATTTCACTCCCTGTTGCAATTGCACAGCTCTGGTGCTGTAGTGTGAAAGCTGCTAGTGACAATATGGAAATCGCCCTGGCCGTGTGTCAATAAAACTTTATTTATAAGAACAGATGAGGGCCAGATTTGGCCCATGGGCTATAATTTGCTGTCCCATGACATAGACAATTGGAATTGCCTATTGAAGACTCAGCTATGGAGCCAACAAGGAGAATGCGTCCTGCAAGGTTGGGTGTTCCACAGGTTTTGGTTTGTAATTTGAAGCCGTGACCAATAAACAGTGCTGTTCTTAACACAGCCAGAATCATGAGTCCAGGAGTTAAGGGGAGAAATGGGGGCGGCTCCTCCGTGCCTTTTAAGAAGTTTGTAAAATGTTGTTTGCCATCTGTACAGTGTCAGCACTGCTGGTCTGGACGTTTCCCAAGGGAGAAATGCTTCCAGTAGGGGCTGCCACAGTCGTCCCAGCCCTGGGGTGGTCTGCTGCAGAACTCACCAGAAACCATTTTTTGTAATAGAAAGTCATAGAAAGGAAATGATGGTTTAAGGCAGGTCTCTCAGCCTCAGCACCATTGGCATTTGGGGCCAGAATATTCCTGGTTGCAGGGCCGTCCTGTGCTTGTAGGGTGCTTAGCCACATCCTCGAGCTCTACCCATTAAACACCAGTTGTGCCTCCTTCCTCCATTGTGACAGCCAGAAATGCCCCAGACACTGCCAGTTCTCCTGGGGAACAGTGTCCTCCTGAGAGAACTGCTCGTTTGAGGAAGCAAGTACAGGGATGGGTTATTTCCTCAGGATAAAAGACTTAGAGGTGGAATTATGAGATGCAAGGGCGTGAATGTTTCCTTAAAAATAAATGTAATTTCTAAAGGAAAGAAAGACCACAATGGTATGTTGGACTTGCAGAGGGAGACAACAGACTTAGGGTTGCTGAGGATGATGGGGGAGGGAAAGGGGGTTTGGGGAGAGGGTTGGGTGGGGGACACGGGGAATAATTGCAATTTGAGGTGGTGGGCATGCTGATAGTATGGATCTGATCATCACATCTTGGACAAAGGTGCTGATGGACAGCTCTGTGCCCCATGAATACATATAATCAAAAAAATAAGTAAAATCCTGCTGGTAACAAGCAAAAAGAATGTAGTTTCAAGCTATAAAATTAATATAGCTGCAGAAAACTTGCAGAAATGCACAAAGAAAAAAAACCAAAAATCACCCCATCACACCATTCCTAATATTTCATTTCATAATCTTCTGCCATTTTCTGTACATATAGACATATTTCTATTTTTAAACAAAAGGGGATTATAGTTTACCCACTGTTTTGTTATGCACTGTTTTCATTTAACAATGTATGGTGGCCATCTTCTCATATCAATGGATGTAATTCCACAGCACAGATTTTTCTGGCTGTTGATCGTGACTGCAGGAATTCATTCTGTCTCCTATCACTCTTTAAAACACTTATTTTTATTACACAATTAATGTATGTTTATTGTAGAAACTATTTTAAATGAAGATGACCACATTGTAAGGAGTACAAATCATCCGCCATCTCACTAGCCATTTAATATGTTAGTATACATCCTTTCTTCCTTTCCTTAGAAAATTTGGCTTTTTGGTGTGTATTATTTTATCCCTTGCTCTTTTCACTTAACAACACAGTGTTGATATATATACATGTATAACACCATCAATGATGGTGGCATAGAATTCCATTGTGTGAAAATACATGATTTATATAACCAGTGGCTGCCTATTAGTCGACATTTAAGTTTCTTTTTTTGCCATTACAACAAATACTGCAATAAACAGCCTCGTAGCTAATTCTTCTTGTAGAATAAATTTCTACAAGAAGAATGAGTGGGTCAAAGGTATGGAAAAAGAATATGAAAAGTGAAATTGCCCTCTTAAAAGCTGTGGCGCTCCATGTTCGCAGCAAGAAAGTGTAAATGCCCTGTCCCCACGCTCTTGCTGACACTGAGTGTAATAACAGTAATAATAGTGCCTGTTTTACAGGTGCAAAACGGTGGCTTGTTGTTTTAATTTGCATGTACTTGAATACTAATGAGGCTGAACATTTCTTCCAATGCCTTTTGGTATTTGTATTTCTTCTATTGCAAATTGTCTGTTCATAAGTCTTTGCTCATTTTTCTATTTGTATGTTAATATTCCCTTGATTCTTTATATGCTAAGGATGTTAATTAACCCTTTACCTGGATATATACAGTGCAATTATTTTCCCAAACTCCTCTTTCTCACCTTGTTTTTATTATTCATTTTGTTTATTTCATCGGTTTAAACCTACAGAAATTTAAGATGTTTATGTTGCCAAATCTGTTATGCTTCTGTGTTTTTTGCTTTTGGTGTCATGTTCAGGAAAGCATTCCCCACCTTGAGATTTGTGTAAGCTCATCTACATTGTAAGGCTTATTTTTAAGGTAATTTTTCTTTTTTCCTGAATTTTATTTCACTTGCATTAGATGACATTATTGAACAATATCATCTTTTCTCAGCCTCATTGCCCAGGAGCAGCGTGCCTGTGCCTGGCTCTGTGTCTGCACACTCAGTTCTGCTCATCGATGCTCTAGCTCTGCGTCAACACCACACTTTTGCTATTATAGCTTTATAACACGTTTTAATATCTGGGAGGGCAAATTTCTCCTCAGTAGATTCTTTTTGATATTCCCCTGTTCGTTCATGAAATAAATCTTCCTGGTCAATTTTGCATTATTTTTTTCAAAGTTAAAAAGATAAAATTCTCATTTGTACTTGGAATTGAATTGTGTCCTCTTGAGAGGCCAGTTCTGGTTGATTTGTATGAATGCTGTCTTAACTCTTGCGATACAAGGACAAGGCACATGTCTCTATTGATTCAAGTCTTCTCCGTACCTTTCCGAAAGATCTTTCTGGGAACTTTTGTAGTTAAAAATGAAAGTGTTTCCTGCTAATTTTTAGTTGAATTGCACTCAGGTCAGAGAGCGTGGTCTGTATAATTCTTTTCTCTGCTTTTGTTTTTTGTTGGTAGACTTTATTTAGATATTTTGATGGTTGATTATTTGACCATTTTATTCGAGTTGCAGAGGAAGACAGGTCTCTCTCTGTTTGTAAGGTTCAAGGCTTCCCACATGCTTGCGTACGTCTCCCCTGCCAGCACTGCTGTTGCTATTAATCAGAATCATTGTTGCCTCTTACCTTTGTCTACTTGGTCTATTAGGACTGTGAGAAATAAATTACTGTCCTCAATTAGCACAGCATCTTCACCAAACTCCCTCATATTTCTAGGAGTTTTTACTTTCTATATTTAAATGCAATATAATTTGGTGCATAAAATTTCATGACAGTTTGCTTGTGACGCTTTCTGTCTTGTATGCTAGTGAATCTGAAATTATTATATGACCCATTCTCTCCTGATTTTATATCCTGGTATGTTTTTATCTTTTATAGCTTTGCTTTAGAAGTGTCCCTTATGAGCAGTATTTAGTTTGATTTTGTTTTACTCAGTGTGAAAAGGCAGACTCTTTAGTAGGGTTTGCTTTATACTTACCGTGAAACAGTAAGTTAAACACTTGTTGTAATTAATAATTCCAGGCTTACTTCTGTCATCTTTTCTGGTTTCTGCTTTTTCCCTCTTGAGATTTTATTGCCATTTCATTGGCTTTTTATGTGCTTCAGTGTTTTGGATAGTTCATGTATTCTGCTCTTAGCTTAACTTAGCTTTTCAGGTACATTCTTCAGGCCTTATTTTTCTAGTTTCCAGATTCAAGAGTAAAACAGTATCTTTTGGATTTCTCCTGTTTCAGACAGCTATTAGGATACTTTCAGTTGCAAGAGACAGAAATTCCAATAGAAATTGCCTTCATTCCAAGTGGAACACATTGGCTTCCTTAAGTGCCAAGTTCAAGGGTGCGTCAGCTTCTGACAAGGCTGGGTCCAGGCATCCTGTATTGACACTGTTAGTGCTGTGCATTTGTTATTTTATAATTATCTGCTTGGATGTCTGTCCCCCACTGGCTGGTGGGCTCACTGGGTAAGGCTGCTAGGAATGCTTCCTGCTGGCTAAGCTTCCTCTAAGGTTTCCTTCCATATATTCGATGATCTTATAGAACAGTAAGTTGGGAGTTAGGCAGTTTTTGGGACTTGAATGAAGACACTGTTTACAGAGGCAGGGACAAGGTCATAGGAACTCACAAGGGACATTGGGGCACCCAGAAAAGCAACCACTGGGAGCAGTTGCACCTTCCAGGCCTGAAGGACAAGGGAGGGAAGTTGTGTGGCAGAACTTGGGAGGGCTCCACGGGAGATGTGCATTGGGAGGGCGGGACACGGCCCTCCAGAGACGGGCCGAGACGGGCGGGAGGGAGGCAGCATCCTGACCTTACCTCCCTTGGATCTCCTTCCAGCACCCACGCTGCCCAGTAACCTGGAGTCTATAGGGGCGGCCTCCTGGGCCCAGCGTGGGGGAGTCAAGAATGGAGAGCGACCAGCCGGCTGCCTTCAGAGAGCTGACAAACCAGAGTGCGCATGAGGGTCTCTGAAGTCTCCTGCCTCCTTGTCATGGTCCGAGGAAGCCTGCTGCAGCTGCAGGCATCCCCTGCTCACAGCACAGTGTCCTAACCAGGGAGGGAGCAGGCAGCACAAGGGCCTGCGTGCACCACCCGTCTTGTGCAGGGGAGACGTGCTGCCCGAGGCCCCAGCCGACTTCCCACGCAGCACCGTGCTTTTGTGTGGGCTTCTCTGGCTCAGCGTGGTGGTTTTGAGACTCACCGCGGGAGCATATCACATCGTTTATCGCTCCCTCCTGTCTGGAGTGCTTCCTTGGCTTCTTGGAGGAACCCTCCTCCTCAGCCTCCTTTTCTGGTTTCTTCTCATCTCCCTGACTTCTTAACCTCAGAGGCCTCAGGCTTAGGCAGGTCTTCTCATATCTACAGTCGTGTACAGCATAATGACATTTTGGTCCACATTGGACCACGTACACAATGGTGCACCTGTAAGATTATGATGGCTCTACCACACGGCCTAGGTGTATAGCAGGCTACACCATCCAGGTTTGTGTAAGCACATGCTGTGATGCTCGTACGACGACGAAATCACCTATCGACACACTACTCAGAGCATGCCCCCTTTGTTAAGCGAGGCCTATGTCACGGGGTTGCCTCACCCAGCGTCAGGGCTTCAGACACCTTCTCAAAGCCAACGACTCCCACACGTAAGCCTCCGCCTGGGCCCAGGTTTGCACATGCAGCTGCCTGATCAACCGCTCCTGCTACACCTGTCTGTATTAGTTTCCATTTGCTGCTGTAACAAATAACCACAAATACAGATGCTTACACAATACAAATTTATTCTCTTGCAGGTTTGGAGGTCAAAAGTCCTAGAATCAGGGTGTCTGGCAGGGAGGTGTTAATTCTGGAGCGGGGGGGAGGAGGGGAAGATCCGTCTCCTTGCCTCTGTTGCTTCTGGAGGCGCCTGCATTCTCTGGCTCACAGCCCCTTCCTCCATTGTCACAGCCACCATGTGGCACCCTCAGATCTCTCTGACTGATGCTCCCGTCTCCCTGTTATAAGGGCCCTTGTACATTGGGCCCACTTGGATAATCCAGGATCGTCTCCCCATCCAAGATCCTTAACTCAATCACATCTGCAAAGTCCCTTTTGCTATGCAAAGTGGCAAATTTGGGGACTGTGACGTGGACATCTTTGGGGGCCATTATTCCACCTACCACAATGTCCCAGCAGGACTCTGGCCTTCCCTCCCAACCAGCTCTTCCCACTGTCTTCCCATCTGATGAGGGCCACAGTCAGCCTCACCTGCTCTCTCTTCCTCACACTCCCGTGCCAGCCCATGAGCAAAGCCTCTTGGCTCCACCTCTGAAATACTCCCAGAACCTGGCCTCTTCTCCCACCTGCACTGGCCGAGCCATGCACGGCTTTGCCTGGGTTAATGCATCAGCCTCTGGCTAGTCTCCCTACTGCCAGACACCTCCCGTCTTACACAGGATCAGAGCCAGAGCCTCAGAGGCCTGTTCAGCCTGTCCCCCACCCTGGGCCTGCTCTCCCGCATTTAGCTCCTTTGTGTGTCTTGTGTGCCTCTCGCTCACTGCTCGTTTTCCCCATCAGACACACATCTCACAACGGGGACCTTGGTCCTGCCAATCCCATGTAGAACCTAGCCCTGGAACACCAGGTGCTCAGTACACACCTGCTGCACGAGGGAAGGAAGAATGGAACTGAGCCTGGCTGGGGGCCAGTGGGCGCTCTGAGGTGAAGGCTGCTCAGCACAGCCTTGCCTTCCTGGGTGGGGGCTTCCCACAGGGAGGGGCTGTGGAGACTGGGAGGCTGTCAGTGAGATGGGGGCCATCAGAGTGGGGCTTCAGCAGGTTCTTTCCCTCAGCTGGGTGGGGTCTGGACAGGAGAGGGGTGAGACTGGAGGCAGGGAGCCATGGAGTGGGAGGCTGCCCCAGCAAGAGGCCGGGCTGGGGAGGGCATGCTGCAGAGCTACAATGTCCAGAGATCTGCTTCCCACAGCGTGCGCGTGAGCCAGGGTATGCCTGTGCCTGCAGGGACATGCCAGTGTGAAGGAGGGTCCGGCCACTGTGTCCGTGCGTGTGCTTCCAGTGTGTGCGTGTGTCCTTGAATATTTATGGGCGTCTGTGTCTGTGCATTTCAGGGTACGTCTCTGTGAGCACATGTGCATCTCTATGTGAGCATGTCTGGGTGTGTTTTGTGAGCACGCGTGTGAGTGTTCTGGTGTCTAGCAGCAAACATGTCACAGTGGATCTTTGAGCCTGGGTGTCTGTGAACATGACTAGATATGCATGTGTGCCTGGGAGTGAGTGTGTGAGCAGATGTAGGTCTGCATGTCCAGCCGTGTCTGTGTGTCCCAGGTGCCAGTCCTATGCGAGTGGTCATGTCTGTGTGCCTACGGTGGCTTGGGCAGGTGCTCATGTCCCTTTACATCCATGCCTGTCAGCCCTGTCCAAGTGTGCCACCCCGGTGGGGAGCACAGGTGCCATGCAGCCCACCCTGCTGAGCCTCGCACCCCTCCTCAGGTGGGCAGGCGGGGTGGGCTGCCTGAGGCAGGTCTGAGGAAAGGGAGAACCCTTGCCCTGCCTGTGATTGTCACCAAAATCCATGTCATCAGGTGCAGGATTGATAAACAGCCAGTGCAGGGGCCATTGAGGCTGGCTTCCTTGCCAGCCCAGCGCTGTCACCAGGGCTACTCTCTCAGGTTAATTGATCGCAGGGAAAAACCCATTAAGCGCCTGCCTCTCCCAGTCATCTGTTACAGCGCGGACAGGCGCCTGCTCTTCTTCGTGTAATTGGAGAAAGTCTTCCCATTGCCGCTGCCCCTCCCCGCCACCCTCTGCAGTCACGCGGCTCCTTTCTGCCGCCTTGAGAGGCTGACCTAATTTCCACTCTGTCATTTTCTCCCAAACTCCGTGTCAGTTTCTCTAGGAATTCTCTGAGCCTTGGCTCACACACCAAGCAATGGAGGCAGTGGTCACGAGGCCATTTCCTAGGGGAAGGAAGACCAGCAGGAGGGCAGTCCCCTCCCCAGGACCCATCGTCTCCTGCAGCTTGGGCAATGCATGGGCCAAGCATTGTCCTGGCTGGGGCTGGGGTCCCGGGAGTGCATGAGCACCTGGGGGGCCCATGAGAAGAGCGGTGTCCTGCTTGCTGCTTGGGGACCAGGCTGGAGCCTCAGTGTGCACATCAGGAGAGCCACAGGGATATGCTCAGACTGCCCTGCTTCCCGAGGTGGGCAGATTTGCCGGAGCTGAGCTATGGATTGCCTCCAGAGCTCAGTCCATACCCTGACACCCACCTCCCAGGAGGCCCTGGTGGGCAAGACCCCAGCGTGTAGGTTGTCAGCAATTTGGGGACTTCCCTGGCATTTAACTCAGCCTCCCTCTGGTCCTCTGACCCCCCCAAGCCCCTGCCCCGTGCCCCCTGGGCCTTAGGTGGCCATTGCCACAAACCCTGCCCCAGAGACACCCACTTCTGAACTCTTCCCATCCTGTGCCCTGCACTGTCAGAACAATATTCCCAGCTCTCCAGGCAGTTGTGGGGGAGGCAGAAGCTTCAGGGAACCAGTGCTGGCCATGTCCACGGCCACTCGAGTCCCACAGGTGCCCCTGAACCAGTCACTCTGGTGTGGCAGTCAGTCTGGCGTGCCATAACGTGAGTGCACTTTCCTGTGCTCCACGACCCAGGGCAGCTAGTGCTGTGCCCAGCCAGGACCAGCTTCCTGAGAGCAGTAAGGTCTGCATCCCACAGGCCCCTCAAGTCCAGACACCTCAGTGACCAGCAGCCACACGTGGGAGGAACCTGTCTCGGCCTGCAGCCTGCCCGTGTTGTCATCCGTATTGGGCTAGAGCAGCCCACATGGCCTCAGTGGCGACCAGTTGGAGTGGGCAGAGCGCTTCTCATCATCTGTCCCCACCACCAGGCCACTCTGAAGCCTCTGCAGCCTGCCCAGTGCTCTGCAGTCCCCATCCCATCCCCAATGCCCTGCAGCCCCGTCATGGTGGGCTTCATCTGGGAGCCACCCCCTTATGGCCATGTCAGCCCCTAATTGGAGAAGCCCAGGGGCCTGAGCATGACGTCCAGGGTCAAATGACCAGCAGGGTCACCTGGCACATGACCTCACCTTATCCTCCTGATTTCCTCATCTGCACATCTATAAAAAGGGTGACGATAGTAGCAGTCCCCAGCTCGGCAGTTCTTGTGAGGACTAAAGGAGTTGATAACACCGGCCACCCAGAGGAAGAGGGCTGGGCATGGTGGCCTCTGGTCCTGCCCTCCGTCCCACCTGCTCATCACAGGAGCCACTTCACATCCATCAGCCGCATCTGCGTGCCTGCCTGAACTCGGAGCGAGGGCCAGGCTGCTGCCCATGCATCCCAGCCAGCCTGCATATCTGCCTGGTCTCCCAGGAACAGCAGGTTTTACTTTCTTTTTAAAAGTATGTTTTGGAGTGCAAGTTCACATAATAAGTACGTAGTCTTCACATTCATACCCATGTAGCTAACACCATCCAGATCAAGAGAGAGAGCACTGCCTGCCCCTCAGAAGGTCCCCTTGTGCTCCCCAGGGGAGACGCCTGCCCCCAAGGCGCCAGCCCCAGCCTGGCCAAAGGTCAGTGCTGTGCACTCCTGAGCCTCACGTGCCTGGAAGCACTGTACATGCTCTTTGTACCTGGCCCCTCTCCGTAAGCTTCGTGTTTGTGAGCTTTCCTTCTGGTGTTGGTGCACAAATTATTTTGTGCTATGTTGTTATTATACTGTATTCCAGGGTATGAACATACTCTGTAGCATTTTGAAAATTTTAAATTAGTTGACAACCTTTAAAATTCAGGAGACTGCACATAAAAACACAGATATCTGACTTTCCTTGAAACATGGGGCACTCTGGTGACACTGGGCCTGTACAAAGGCAAGGCGGCAATGCTCAGGAGGGACTCCTCCTCACCACAGCCACCGTCTCTGCCACTCTGGCACCTGGCATGGCTCCCCCACATGCATCACCAGCCCAGCCCTGCTGGGCATCTGGTCTGCGACCCCTGGACATCTAGAAGGGACAGTGCTGCCTTCTCTGCATCCGCCTGCTCCAGTGTGGTTGATTGATTGATTGCTCCAGAAGGGAGCTTCCCTGTGCACACGCCCCTTCACATTGGGACTCTGTGGTTCCTCCCACCCGGAGGGGGTCTGCTGCTCCACCTCTGGAAGGGGGCTTTGTCATGTGGCTTGTTTTGGCCAGGGGAACATTAGCTAATGTGATGTTGGAGCTTGCTCATTCTTGCTGCGAGACTGCCATGGGGATGAGTTGGCTAACCTGCTGCTGGAGAAGCCAAGTGGGAAACCGAGGTGCCATAGCCAACAGAACTTTAATTGCCAGATGGGGTGAGCCATTCTAGAACTTTCTGCTAACAACAGATACTTGGGAGAGCCCAGCAGGTGTGGGTTGGCCATCACCCAGTGGACCCACAGAATGGGGTGCTAAGTAAAACTGTGGTTGTTTTAAGCCATCAAGTCTTGGGATAGTTTGTTATTCAGTAGAAGCTAGCTGATACATCATGTTTGTGCCAGTAACTGGGTGATACCCCTCGAGGGGTCTGGAGAAGTCCCCACTCCTTCTCACAAGGCAAGTGAACCCCCCTTTCCACAGCACAGCTCCCTGGGGCAGTCCATCTCTTTACCCCCTTCCACAGTAGTCCTGTCCCAATGCCTAGCTGACTGCCAGCCCATTCCAGGGGACTGTGGGCCCCCCAGTTCTGCAGGACAGTCTCTGCCAACTAGCACTGGGCACTTGGGAGAATAATTGGGAAAAGCATCATTGGGATCCCACTACTACACCTCTCATGTCCCCTCCCGGTGCCCAGAAGCCTACCCACCCTCCTACACATGATCTCTACTGAGCTTGTTCACCCAGAGCTGGCCCTAAATATGGTGGCCCTGCATATGCACTATGTACCTTGCCCCAGCCAGTCTGGCTCTCAGACGCCCTGGGCCTGGGCTCCCCAAACCCTCATCTGGGTCCACTGTGACTGAGTGCTCTTCTAAACGTTGACAACTATTTGGTACGAGCTCTAGCCCATCAGAACTGACACTGTGGGTGTCCAATGCCAGCCGGCTTATGTCCCGAGCTCTTCCATGCCAGCTCACAGCACAGCACACACATATGCACACGGGCCCACATGTGCACACTCATACACATGCATACACATAACATGCACATGCACACAACACAAACACACACACACATGCAGGTCCACATGCGTGCACACATGCATACATGTAACATGCTCACATGAACGTGCACGTGACACTGTCCCATGCACACACACGCTCTGCCATGATACTTCAGCTTTTGTGATGATTTGACATGCTTGCCTGTGGCTGTGTGAGGGCTGTGTGTCCCAAGCTGACAAGTGCCCACCGCGCAGGAGGGGCCAGTTGCACTCGCTGGATGGGTGGAGAGTGCATGCAGGGCTGTTGGCTGGGGGTGGGGGGAGGCTGGCAGCGTGCTCTCCCCACACTCTCTCCCAGGCTTTTCTGGCCCTGCCAATGTCTCTGAGCTGTGCTGAGGGCTGCTGGGCTCTGCCAGGGGCGGCAGACGTCAGCTGAGCTGAGAGGGCTCCTGGAAGTGACAGGTGCTGCTTAGCCCCGGGCACCCCCCGGGCCCAGGCTGCCTCGGCTGCTGCAGGAGCCCCTGTTTCCCGGCTAATTAGAGAGGGAGCTGGAGGGTGGGGGAGCACGCAAAGGCCAGCAAAGCTTCCTCATGAGGATGGTGAGCCAGTGTGCGTGTGCCTGTGTGCGGGTGTGAGAGAGACAGAGACATAGAGAGACAGAAACAGAGAGAGACAGAGAGAGACACAGATATACAGAGACAAGGACAGAGACAGAGAGACACGGACACATAGAGAGAGACAGGGACAGAAACAGAGAGAGACAGACACAGACACACACACACACAGAGACAGAAACAGAGAGAGAGAGACTGAGAAAGAGATACACAGTCTTGGACACAGAGAGAGACAGAGACAGTCACACACACAGAAAGAGACAGAGACAGACAGAGAGAGAGAAAGAGACAGAGAGAGACAGACACACAGAGACAGACGCACAGAGAGAGAGAGACAGAGACAGACACAGATAGACAGACACAGACACACACAGACAGACTGACAGACACAGAGAGACAGAGACAGACACAGAGAGAGACAGAAAGAGACAGACACAGAGACAGACAGACAGACAGACACAGACAGAGAGAAAGAGACAGACACAGACACACACAGAGAGAAACAGAGACAGAGAGAGACGGACACAGACACAGACAGAGGCACAGAGAGACAGCGACAGAGGGAGTCAGAGACAGAGAGATGAAGGGAGACTGTAGGTCTGAGTGTGATGTGGGGTGTGGCTGGCACTGCCCAGGCTTGTGACTAGGCTTTACATGTGCATTTGCACGTGTGCATGTCTGCTCTTGTGTCTTTGTGTACACACAGGCATGTACCTGTGTATGTATCTATTTCTGCGTGTCTTGTGAAGAACAGTACATTTGTGTCTTGTGTGTCTATGTGTGTCTGTGTCTGAATCTGTGTGTCTCTGAGTATGTGTTCTTAGGACACACATGCTTCTTCCTTTGTGTGTACTGATTCTGTGGGTGGTGTTTGTGCTTTGTGTGTGTGTTTATTATCTGAATGTTTGTGTGTGTTTATTATCTGAATGAGTGTGTGTGTGCTCGTGTTTGTGTGTGTGTGTGCTTATTATCTGAATGTGTGTATGTGCTCGTGTTTGTGTGTGTGTGTGTTTATTATCTGAATGTGTGTGTGTGTGCTCGTGTGTGTGTGTATTTATTATCTGAACGTGTGCGTGTGTGTGTGTATTTATTATCTGAATGTGTGTGTGTGTGCTCGTGTGTGTAGCCCTGTAGCTCTATCTCCTGGGCCAGAGCTCCCCACTTCTGCTCGGTGGTCATTTTCGCGTGGGGGCCCAGTGCCAGCTAGAACCTTTCCATCTCCCTTAGCTCATCTCTACACCGGATCCTCTGATGAGGGTCGAGACCATGGGGTGTGGCCTCCTGACTGCCCAGCTGTGCATTGGACGGGGCTCCCTGGCAGCCCGCCTGCCCCAGGCCTGGAGCCCAGCGCCCACATGCCGGCCATACCTGCAGCTTCAGCAGACGCCATCTGACTGGATGGTGAGGGTCCCTACACAGCCCCCATCAACACACCAGGTCCTGCCATCGGGGCCTTCTGGGCAGCCACTCTGTAGTCCTCATTCCGGGTGGGGGCCTACAGGACCCTGGGTCTTGCTGGGTGATGATGTCGTATGGCAGGCCATCTTGTGACTGAAAGTCATGTCGGGAGCCTCTGTGCATCCTGGAGCCTGGTATCCTGTCTGCACAGAGGCTCTGCCTCCACCGAGGGAGGCGGAAGAGGGGAGCTCTGCTCTGTGTCGGGCACAGGCGGCCGTGGGGAAGCTGGGGCATGTGCCCAAACTGGGTGGGAGTGGGGGTGGGGGGCAGAAGGGAGACGCCAAACAAGTAGCAACACAGACAGATGTGGTGTTCTTGCATGACGAGCGCCCCGGGGAGACGGCACCAGAGGGCCAGCCAGGCCTCCAGGAGGGCACGGGAGTGAGCTTGGGAGGGTGGGAAAGGGCTCGCCTGTGCCCGGCGAGGGGGTGAGGTTGGGGAGGAAGGTGGGCCTTGGGGGCGGGGGGCATTTGAGGGCTTCAGGGTGCTGGGTGTGGCCCCTGCTCTGCTCTGGCTGTGCTGAGGAGGATGACGATGAGATGGGGCGGCTATGGGGCGACTGCTTCGGCTGGGGCGGGACAGGGTTAGGCAAGGAGCCAGGGAGGTGACAGGGACACCTCCTGGACTTTTGACTCATCCATTGTGCAGGGCTTTGGGGACAGAGAGGAACTGAGGCCTGTCTGGATAGGCAGGAGGTGGCTCTCATCCAGAGGGACAGACAGGAAGCCCAGAGGGTCAGATCTGCCTGGCCAGCAGCTGCCCGGGCTGGACCCCAGGCTGCATGTGCGGCTGCACTGAGCTGGACTAGGGCCACATGGACTCAGGAGGAGTGGGGGGAGCGGGCGTCTCTTGAGGTGTCCTTTCTGTGTCTTCCTCTTCCAGAAGGCTTCATGCGTGAGCAAGAGGTGATGCTTGCAGAGTCCAGGAGCAGGTGCCCGGAAGCAGGGGAAGGGGGTGGGGAACCATGCCGGGACAGGCCTATTCTATGCAGCAGGTGTCAGCCAGACCTTTGCCCGGCTGGAATGTTGCATGTCACAGCGCGGACCCTCCACAGTCTCAGTCCTTTGGGATGTGTGGCCATTAGGGCTGTGGACCTCATTCCCTTGTTTGGCTGATAGGAAACTTAGACCCTGAGAAGGCAGCCCTGAGAACAGGTGGGCCCTGCAGAGGACCACCCCAGGGGCTGTGCATGGCAGCTAGCAGTGGCTCACGGCTGCCCCTTCTCCAGTGGTCCTGGCTGCTCAGAGGTGTCTGGGAGGTTGTGATTCCTTTATTCCCTTGGGTAGGTGGCCTGAAGCTGGTGATGGACAGACAGACACACCAGTCTTCTGACCTCAGGAAGAGCAACTGGGGGTTCACGCGCAAAGCCTCTTCAGGGAGACCCCCCAGCTTTCCCCTTACCCCTCCCCCTTGCTCTGCTTCTCTGGAGAGCCCCCCCAGCAAATCACTGACACAGGAAGCCCTCGCGGGGTCAGCTCTATGACACCTGCCGAGCCAGCCCAGTGCCACGTGGAGAGCTGTGGCTGAGCAGGCGGATGCCCACAGCCTCCGGAGCAGCTGCGGCTGCGTCGGGCACCCAGGGTCTCAGTGATGTGACAGCCTGGCCTCATGTTGCTGTGTTGCCTTTCCAGATAACTTCCTCACTAATAAGTAAAAATCATCTGGGATGCAAAAAAAGAAGAAAAAACAACAAACCCCCCACAAAACACAGAGAAGGAAATGAGAGAGAGAGGAGCAGATTTCCTGGAGCCAGCGACCTTACCCCCACCCAGGAGGACAAAGCTGCTCTCCACAGCCAGCAGTAGTGACACAGGGACCAGACATGGGACGGGCCTGGCAGAGCATGAGTAGCTGGACCTCGTGTGGGCCATGGCTGGGGTGTGCTGTCAGCCTCGCTGAGACTCGGCTTCCACGCCTGCACGGCGGACTGACGAGGCCCAGGTGGAAGGTGGTGGTGCAGAGCCACCAGCACGGGCCGGGCCAGGGGCCAGCACGCCCGAGGTCCCTTGGAGGGTAGGGATGGGGGTAGGTGGGGATGCAGCAGGCCACAGTGCTGTGGTGCCAGGGAGGCCACACAAGGGTGACTGCCCGCTGCCCAGTGTGGCAGAGTGTGGCAAGCAGGGCCTGAGGTGCCAGGCTGCAGTCCTGGCCGTGCCCTCCCACCCCTGCCTGGCTCCATCACCTCACGTGCCTGCCAGGCTCAGGACCTCAGTGAGCAGGGGCCCAAGGCTGAGCCTCACAGCTGTCCACTTCCAGCTCCTGCCCTGGAAAGCCTGCACTCTGGGGCCATGGGCCCTGATGCTCAGTGTGACCCACACTCTTCCAGCCTCGGCTCACTCTTTGGCAAAGCAAGGACATCAGAATAATAGTGCTACCCTGCCTGGCACAGGCGGCATCCTACTGCTGCCAGCTGGGACCTTCAGACTCAGTGAGGAAACTGAAATTGGGGCTCATGTCATAAGGCTCTCTAGGGGAAGGAGGTCCTCATGAAGCTCTTGGCACAGAGTGACGTTCAAAGTCAACCACCATGCGGTTTCCCCCCTGCTGGGCCTCCCCATGAGCCTCTAGGGGGGTGATCTTGGGCAGGGCCCTGGGAGGGTGTGCTGTGGCCTGGTGGCAATGTCGAGTCTGTTTTGTGCAAATGAGATAAGATTGAGCATGGCTTCACCTTCCTGTGGGGTAGAATGGTGATGAGGGGATCAACACAGAGTGTGTTAGCTTTGGGGACCCTTTGAAACCAGGGAGACTGATCATGTCATTGGCTAATGGGGAAACTGAGGTCCAGGCAGAAGGCCTTCTCCAGGGCCCCAGGCCTCCTCCTCTAACATAGGGCAGGCTGTCCGCAGTGCTCATGAGAAGGATAATCCTGGTCTTAAGTCCTGCTGGGAAGTGTCCTTCCCTGAATACGTGCCAGGATGCTGCAGGTGATGTATTCGTGGGCAATGCAATGCCAGTGCCAGCTCCACTGGCAGGCGGCCTGTGCAGCAGACCTCGGCTATCTGCCCGAGGCTGACAGTTATTGCCTCAGATAAGAGCAGAATAAACACAAAATCCTTTAATGCATTTGCTAACAGCTGTCTCTGTTTACAGACACCAGGCCAAGCGGAGACCTCTGCTACACAGAGCTGGGTGCTGGGTACGGGTCCTGCCCACCACTGTCTAGCAGGGCCATCCTGGGCAAGTGTTGGCCCTCTCTGGGTCTCAGTTTCCCCATCTGTAAGACGAGCAGTCCCAGTGTAATGGCCTGGAATGCACCGGCATTCCGTGAGCCGATGTGTGAGCACAGGTGGCACGCGTGTGCATGGATGTGCGCACACACACACTCTTGGTTGGAGAAGTCACCGTTAGGCACGGTGTCTGAAACATGCTTATCTATTTGGGTTGTGTGAATGCCGTCTCATCGGCCGCCTTCATAAATATTCATCAATGTTGTCACAGTGACATTTCCTGGGAGGAGGTGAGGACCAAGGGGGAGGCTGTCAGAGGGGAGCGGTGGGCCAGGAGGAAGCTGGGGCTGGCCCCAGGGAGAGGGGCTGAGACTGGAGACTGGGCCTAGGACCCACTAGCTGGGATTTGGAAGTGGGACCCAGACTTCCCAGCATCAGCTAAGGATGAATCAGGACCAGGAAGAACCACGTCCTTCTGCCATTAGCCACATGACCACGGACAAGGCCCTCAGCATCACAACCACAGTTACTTATTAAGCACTGATGGTTAGCACTGACTTGCTGTCGGCCAGGCCCTGTTTGAAGTATTCACTTGATCCTTACGAACAACTCTACAATGAAGAGACTATTATCCAGGAAACCGAGGCACTGGGGTTTGGTCACCTGCCCGAGACACAGCGTCAGCATCTGAACCCAGGCAGCTGGCTCTAGAGCACCTGCTCTTCAGCAGGACTCCATCCTGGGTGCACCAGTCGCTTCTCCAACAAATATTCCTTCAGGCCTGCTCTGTACCCAGCCAGTCCTGGCCTTGCTCCTGGGGCAGTAGAAATGACAAGACAAAGCCCTTGACCCTGAGGAGCCCAGGGCAAGTCAGCCACGGGGACCCTGCCACGTAGCAAGTGATCAGAGGACCAGCAGGAGGGCACTGAGTCCCAGGCAGCTCAGCAGCAGCTGGCTGACCTCGGCTGGCCAGGAGAAGTGCCCTCAGTCTGGGTGCAAAGGAGAGGCCTGGTAGAAGAGAGATGGAGTCAGGCTTGGTGATCTAAGAGGAGTCTGAAGTTTTGAACCTGAGAAACAGAGAGAAGGTGGAGGCTGTAGCAGCTAGCTTTTGCAGCAAAACAAACCTCCCCAAAACTTTGTGTTTTAACACAGCCGCCATTTATTTAGCTAACCATTCTGTGGGTTGGCAATTTGGGTCTGGTGGGCCCAGCTGTTCTTCTTGGGCTCACTCACATGTCTGGGTCTCATCTGGGATGCCGGGGACCTTTCTGACGGGGTCTCTCACCTTCCCGCAGGGTACCCTGGGCTTCTTCACACTCTGGTTGCAAGGTGAGATAGAAAACACGCATACTCGGGGCATTGGCTTGGAACTGGCACAGTGTTGTTTCCAGTACATTCTGTTAGCTAAAGGGTTGGGGAAGTAGAGCCCACTCTTTAGTGGGAGCTGCTGCAAAATCACATTGCAAAGGGCATGGGTAGAAAGAGGGTGAGGATTGAAGCCATTTCTGCCATCCACCAGGCAGATCACATGCCATTATGAAAGTCGGGGGAGGTGGGAAGGGGGCTGCTGCTGAATCCAGTCAAGAACACAATTGCACTGGAAGTGTTGATGGAACCTACGAGAGAAAGTAACAAAAGCAGCTTTGGAGATCTGGGGTTCAAATGGGTCCTCTCAATGCCACTTTTCTAGGGATGGCACCCAGAGTCCCTAAGTGTCTGCTCTCTGTCCCTGCAGACCCTCCCTGCTGACTGACCCTGGTCAGCCCTGTCCCACATGCCAGTGACTGCCAAGCCTGTGTTCTGTCTGCTGGGTTGGACGTCCATTCACCTCCAACAGGGGTGGGGAGACTATGTCAGGACCGGGCCAAGCTGAGAGGACTGGGCTCTGGAGCCAGGCACCCTGTGTCCGGGTCCTCACAAGTCTCACCCCCTCTCTGAGACTCAACCCCCTTATCTTCAAAGGACAGGACTAACGTGCCCCCGGGTCCTCGTGAGGACTTGCTGGTGCATGTGCAGCCCCGGCGTGGGTGCGTTCCTCCGGCAGCCTCTGGCCACAAGCCCTGCCTTGCTCCTCCCCTGCTGTGCCTTTGCACCCTCCAGCAGCCGTCTCGGCCCATCTCACCCCACCCTGGGTCCCCTTGGTCCCCAGGTCCATGGAATCTTCCCTCTTTTTCTTCCTTTGGTGGGTGTGAAGAGGGTCTCCAGATGAAGGACTCTGAGTTAAATTTGAATTTTAGATAAATGAGAGTAATTTTTTGGTATGAGTGTGTTCCATCTGGTTATGTGTTTTTTGCCTGAAATTCAAAGGTAACTGGGTGTCCCGTGTCTGTATTTTCTGGGGGTGGGTGGGGCTGAGAGAGCTTCTCCTGGGGGCTGTGCCCATGAGGGCCACCCATGCCGCAGGCTCCAGTGGGAAGCTCACTGCGGTGGTGGGCTCTGGGGGCTCACCTCGGCTGGCGGCTGGGATGAAGCGCAAGCCGGGGCCTTGGCCTGCAGGGGAGAGTGCAGAATGCAGCACTGCTGTGTGCTGGCCAGGGCGCCCCCTGGCCTGAGCCCCCACACAGGGCTTCTCCTGAACTCACTGCTGCCTGCACCACCTGGAACGTTGGTCGGCATCTCCACCTTCATGTCGAGGCTGGAGCTCAGCCCCCGCTTCTCCCAGGTGCTCAGGTGTGAGGCTGCCTCTCCTCCCAACCCACCCCTGGTCAGTCTCATGTTCAGGGGGAGTCTAGGTTCTGACCATTTCCCCACCTCCTCTGCTAGCGGTCTTCCCAGCTACTGTCATCTCTCACCTCCTGCTGGGGCTCCCCGCCTGCCCACCTGCTACCTCCCTGCTCCCCAGAGCAGTGTCCTGGCCACACCAGAGTCAGAGCAAGCCTTGCCTCTCCACCATAGCCTGTGCATGACTCTCGTGGGTCATCCCCTCCCTCCCCGCCTCCTTGCCATCACCCCACGAGCAGCCCCAGGACTTCTGCCCTCCCTGGCTCCCTGCCCGGAGCCTTGCTGCCCTCTCTCATTCACTTCCATCCTGTCTTTCCTCTGATGCCACCTTCTTTCCCCACAAGGCCTTCCTCGGTCACCTCCTTAAAGTTGTGACCGAATCCCCACCCGAGCACACCCAACCCCTCCTTGCTTTAGTTTTGTCCACAGCACTGCTGCCTCCTGACGTACTATGCAGCTGAACGATCTCATCTGTCACCTTCCCTCAGGATGTGATATCCATGAAAACAAGGATTTATATCTATTTCCATCATTGTGTCCCCTGTACCTATGACATGAGGCCTGGCACACAGCAGGTGCTCAACAAATATCTGCTGAAAGAGTGGGTGAATGGATGGTGGATGGGTGGATGGGTGGATGAATGGATAAAATGATGGATGGGTGGATAGAAGGGTGGATGGAAGGATAGATGGGTGGATGGAAGAATGGATGGATGGATGGATGGGAGGATGGATGGGTGGATGGAAGGATGGTTGGATGGGTGGATGGATGGGTGGATGGATGGGAGGATGGAAGGATGGATGGATGGGTGGATGGATGGGTGGATGGACGGATGGAGGGTGGATGGGTGGGGTGGGTGGATAGACGGGTGGATGGATGGGTGGGTAGACGGGTAGGTGGGTGGGTGGATGGATGGGTGGATGGGTGGGTGGGTGGACAGATGGGTGGATGGATGGGTGGGCAAGTGAGTGGACAGGTGGATGGGAGGACATGTGGATGGATGGGTGGATGGGTGGACAGTTAGACAGATGGATGGACATGTGGACGGATGGATGGACGGGTGGATGGACGGGTGGATGGATGGGTGGATGGGTGGGTGAATGGATGGACGGGTGGTTGGGTGGATGGATGGATGGGTAGGTGAGTGGATGGGTGGGTGATTGGGTGGATGGATGGATGGGTAGGTGGGTGGATGGGTGGCTTCCAGGTCTCAATGCCCTGCTGCCCACTTTGTTCCCTGTGTAACTTTGGCCAAGCTGGACAGACTCTCTGTGCTGTCCCTGAATGTGTGGGCAGTGGATAAACTTCAGAACCACCACCTGGCAGCCCCGATATGACTTTTGTTTGATGCACACAGTGTTCTAAACAATTTCAATGACTTGACAACATTTAAAAATATGTAGCTTTCACATGAAGCCCCAGCTTCCAGCTACTTGGGAAAGAAAGGTAGTATGCTTGCTCTGGGCTGCTTCCTGTCACATGGGGCCGTCCCTGCTGGTGGGGCATGTGCCCAGCTCCCCACAGCCCTGCCAGCTGTTCCCTGTCACACCTAGCTTGGGGAGCAATTGAGATTGAGGCTCTGCTCTAAGATCTGAGCATCTGAAGAGCCACTCTGGAAAGGGAAGGATCAAATGTTTACTGAGTGTCCTGTGTCGATGAAGCCCGCACTTCATGTTTCTTAATGCCTTTTACCTGTCCACCGCTGCTTCTGTGGGTCAGGCAGGAATGCTGGTGACATAGGGGGTTAAGGATGACACAGGGGTCAGGAGCAATGAGGGATGTGGCCTGCTGTGTCACAGCTTAAAACATCTTTCTCCCTCCGAGGAGTCTCTCAGCCCAGTCACCTGTGATGTCGAGAGATGTGGAGATGGCACAAGCACATTTTGTGGATAAGGATGCTGAGGCTCCATGGGGCTACGCAGCTTCCTCAAGATCCTAGCACTCGAGAGGGCAGAGTTGGGACTAGGGTCCAGGTGTGCCTGACTTCCCAGCCCCACTCTCCACTCTCCATATCAGCGGCCTCTGGTCAGGATGCCTCAGAACTTCTGGGGTTCCAGGCCATCTTTGGCTCTAGTACCTGAGCATCTCCTGTTCTGTCTTCCTCCTGAAGGTCTCTGCTGACTGACTTGTCTTCCCTGTTGATGACCCCTTTCTGTGGGAGTGAGGGAGAGGAGGCAGGAGGGCGTGAGAATGATCAACTCAGCTCTGCTGACACAGAGAACTGTCTGCAGCTGGGGCCTGCAGACCCCTCCAACAGCCAGCAGGCCCCAGACACTGTGTGTGTGGGGGGGGTGACAGCCGGGACCCTTCCCCTCCCCAGATGAGAATGTTCTGCAGTTTAGCCAATGCGCAGGGATATGGAAAAGCCTGAGTGACTGCCCCGCCACACCAGTGGGCTGGGGACTTCCTGGCATGTGGCAGGGATGGGTGGACCCAGGCTCACAGGACCCCCATTGTTACCACAGCCCTTCTGTGGTGCCTTGTCTCCTCTCGCCTCTCCCTTCCCCATCTTAGCCCCACCCTCCACCCCCAGCACCCCAGACTCCTCCTTATCCTAGGAGGTCCAGCTGGACTCAGTCGTCCACATCATCTCTTCACAGAATCCCTTCTGAAACCCACCCCATCCCTCATCTGGCTCTTGGCAGTAACCTTGTGATGCTGCCTGTATTAGTCTGTTTCTGTTGCTTATAACAAAATACCTGGAACTGGGCAATTTTGTAAGAAAACAAAAATTATTGCTTATGATTTTGGAGGCTAGGAAGTCCAATGTCCAGGGAACACACCTGGTGAGGGTCTTCACTGGTGATGGCTTTACAGCAATGCAGGGTCTCATGTGGCAGAAAATGGTGGAGCAGAGAGAGAGAGATAGCTTTTTGTGCTCTCCTTTTAAAGCCCTCAGAACCACGCCCACGATCACTCTGAAACCACCAAGGCCCCACCTTTCAATGATTGTAATAGGGTTCCCCACCCTCAACAGTCACAGTGGGAGTCCAGCCTCCAACACGTTAAACTTTGGGGACACAATTGAACCCACTGTACTTCCCCACCTTGCTCCTTGACCCTCAATCAATTCTCCACACAACAGAGGGGGAGGGGAGAGAGAGGCGGACAGACAAGAGGAGAGGAAAAGAGAGGTGTATTCACTTTTATTCTTAAACTCTTTCATACTGTCTACATATGGAAAAATTTAGAAATCTTACATGTACAGCTCAGGGAACTTTTACATATGTGAACTGCATGTGCCTGGGTCCAGGTGGAGTACATGACCTGCAATTACATGTTTTTTGTTTGTTATTTTTATACACTATCCCCCTGTTAATGTCCAAACTAGCATCTGTCCCCACTGCATTCCTGTCACCCATCAGGCACCTGGCCTCCTCCTAGTCAGGCACTTAACCCTTTGGGTACTGGTGTGAGGAGCTGCTTGGGGACAGGGCCACAGTCTCCTGCCCTCATCAGGGCTGTCCTGGGCTGGGGGTGAACAGGGTCTGTGGTGGCAGATGGGCAGCTGCAGGTCCAGTTTCATATCTTCAATTAAAGAGACTGTTTTCCTTTTTCTGGACTTGAGGCATGGATGGGATCACTTAACATTGAAAAGATGTTGTTATCCACAAATTCACAGCCATCTAGGTGCATATTGTTGTGACTGAGGGCTGGGAAAGAACTTGCAGAGACAAAATTCCAAAAGCACGAGTCATAGGATTCTAAAGAATGATGACTGTGTTGACATCAGCGTTAAGGATCTCTTCATTGAAGGGCATGGAAGAAAGTTAACACAAGGAGGCTGATCGGGAGGGAGTATTTGCAATGCCTAAACTGACGGAGACCAGTACCTGTACTAGTCTGTGTATGTCTAGAGAGGCTACGTGGTATCTACAGGGGACACTCCTGCAAGTCAACAAGAGTGGCAGAGGAAAACAGGCAGGCGTGACATGGCTCACAGAAGAGGAAACCCAGACCACGCGGGCTCACGCTCACTCCAGCCAGACAGATGCAGATCCTACAGCAGGAGGTCACCTTCCCCTGCCAGCCTGGTGAAACCAAGTGCCGATGATGCTGAGCGTGGTGGGTGCAGCCGATGCTGAGCGCGGTGGGTGCAGCCGCTTGTGAGATCCCAGATACTCAGTAAATACGAGTTCGTAGCTGGAGGCAGCAAGTGCTCCCAGCACAGGCCAGAGAAGCCTCACCCAGGGGACAGGGACACACCCACGGAGGGGCTGGGCAGGCTGTGACAGGCGAACCCCTGGACACCCTGAAGCAGTCAGTCACAGCAGGCAAGCTGACCCCAACAACACGGAGCAGCCTTAAAAATAGAGCTGGTGGAAAGAAGACCCAGCACGAGGTTCAAACCCAATGCTGTTCATGTGGGTTAAAAATACACACCATGGAGCGGTGCTCCTCGTCAAGGGACACCTACAGAGCACTCCAGTGAAACACAGGCTGCTCACCTTCGGGGAGTGGGAGGGGAGGGGAGCAGGGAATGATGATTAATAACCAGCGAGAGAGGAAGCTTTCAGGGCCAACGATGCTAATCAGCTGTAAATTGAAGAGTCTGGTTAATGCAGCCTCCACACCTGAGGTCCACACACACGCGCGCACACACGCGGGCACGCACAGAGCAATCACAATCAGATGGCAGGATTTAAAAAATGAACCTAATAAGCTCATTCTGAAATTTATATATAAGAATAAAATTGTTTAAATAGTGAAGCCTGTTTTGAAAAAGCCAAGCAAAGAGGGCCAATTTGCCCTAACAGATTTTAACTTCTGCTGCATAGAAACGGAACGTGGGTCTGAAGATGCTCCCAGGGCAGGTGCAGGGCAGGTGCCAGGACCGCAGAGTGAGCTGCTGTCTCGTGTGCCTGGCAGCCTCAGCTCTCCATTCCTGCAGTGTGTGAGTGTTGACCCAGCCCTGAGCCCAAAAGACAGACACGAGACCAGTTGTGTGCTTAAGGAGCTCCCAGTCCAGGGGACAGAGCGGCAGGTGGAAGAGTCACAGAGCCACTTTCAAATCTTGATGGTGAGTTGTGATGAGAAAGGGAAGGGGAAGAGGTGATCATGGAAGGCTTCCTAGGAGGGGTGACACTTGTTCGAGGAGGGGTCTGTGTACACTCGGTGAGGGGGTGTTCCCAGCAGGGGAGGTGTGCCCAGGATCTTGTCCAGGGCAGGCGGGTGGGGTGATTTGGAGAGATGGGCAGGACACCACCTCTTGGCGAGGAGGGAGGCACTTAACCTCTAGGTGCCCATTTGACCCCATGACCGTGCTGTGACACCCATTCCTTCCAAAAGCTGCCTCTCAGAATCATGATAGATTCATAGGATTTCAGAGCCAAAGGACCTAAACTGAGGCCCAGAGAGATGAGACGGCTGGCGGAGGAGGCAGGGAAGAGGGTCTTTTCCAACAGTGCAGGGCTCTGGATGACCCGAGGCCGTGGCCTGGCCTCCTCAGCTCTGCGGTGCCCTGGCCTGTGGGAACCCAGTCTACGTTCCACTCTCAGGAGCTTGGGGCCTCGAGTTTAAGCAGAGCTATTCAGGGGTTTAAATACCATCATTGATTATTGTAAGTGGGCTTATGAGCCTTATCGGCTTAGATTTGTATCTGCAGGAGAGCTGTTCATCTTAAATAAATATGTTTTTAATAATCTCTGAGTATTTATGGAGCATAAAGCTGTCAGGGAAAACGGAGACGAAGATTCCTGAAGTCACTTACTGTACGCTGCCCAGGTGCCGATTCATTATGAAAACAGGCTCCCAGCAGGACAGCGGGCTGCCGGCTGCAGGCAACACACGGAAGACTTGGGTGATTATCATCTAGAAGGATTTTTTAATAAGTCGGTGTTGGTTATTTAACCTATAATAACCACTTAATAAACATAGCAAATTACTTGCAGGTTTAGAAATCTCCTCTGCTCCTCTGGCCCCTCCCAGGACCACCTGTCCCTTCGAGGTTTTGACAGGAAGTCCTGGGAGGACGCCTCCCTCCCATCTTGCCCACTGCCACAGTCCAGGGAGTGGTCTCTGCCCTGGGCCTGACACCCAGGCCTCTGATTTGGAGGGCACAGGGTGAGAGTGGAGGCCTGAGTGGAGCAGGGGCTGGCTGGCCCCCCACCCTGTTCTGTGCCTGCAGCCGGGATAGGTGTGCTCCTTTCCTGGTGCCAGTGGGAAGAAGGCAGGGGCTGCATCTGGGTCCCAGGCCAGCCCCCTCCTCACTTCCCTGGGCCAGGCTGGAGCACTGGGCATCCTCTCCGAGCTCAGGCTCCTGCCCAGATGCCCATCCCTTTGGCCTCACTTCTCCAAGGACAGCGGCCCACACAGCATGCTGGCCCTGTCAGTCACGCTCCTCTACAGTGCAGCAAACTCACCAGTGTCAAAGACTCTCCACCTGGGCACCCAGGCACCTTTTAATGTATATGAAGCAGCTGTTGCTTCTAGCACCCTCTTCTACCTGTCACTCCAATCTAACACTCACTGAGCGTTTACTACGCGCCTGGTGACATTCCAGCGTGTCACAGGCATCCACTCATTTCATCTTCTCCACTAGGCTACGGGGCGGGGAGGACTATGATTATCTCCTTTCACAGACGAGGACACCAAGGCTCAGTCACTTGTCCAAGTGGAAAGTGTCTGTAAGCCATATAGCTAGAATGACAAGCCCTGGCCATTAATCACACTGATATCTCCGGTACTGCAGCATCTAACCCATGATGTTCTAGTTACCTGTGCATCTCCCAATGCGTCATTGCTTACGTCTTAGTCAGCTCAGGCTACTATGACAAAACGCCCCTGACTGGGTGGCTTAAACAACAGAAATGCTTTTGCCCACAGTTCTGGAGGCTGGGCCAGCAGGTTCAGCCCAGGTAAGGGACCTCTTCCTGGCTTGTAGACGGCCGCCATCTTGCTGCGGCCTCATGGTGTGTGGCATGTGAGTGAGTGACCTCTGGTCTCTCCTCTAAGAAGGACACTAATCCTATCCTGTGGGCCCCACTCTCACAACGTCACCTAAACCTAACGACCTCCCAAAGACCCCACCTCCAAATCCTTTGAGGGTTAAGATGTCAACATATGAATTTGGGGGGTGGGGGCCACAAACTTTCAGTCCATAGCAGCTTGAAACAACACAGTCATTTTGTCATGACTGCTTCTGGTTCCTGGAGTGATGCGCGGGCTCTGTGGGGTGGTTCCTGCTCAAGGCCTCTCACGTGGTTGTGGTCAGATGGGTGCTGAGACTGGAGCCATCTAGAGGCTTGCACCCTCCTGTGTCTGGTGGTTGACACTGGTCATCAGCTGGTCATCTCTCACTGGGGCCAGCTGGCCTGGGGTGGAGATGGACTCACCCATGTGGGCCCCTCGACAGGAGCTGCAGCCAGCAGGGAGCAGCTGTCAGTGCAGGGGCGTGGGGATGGAGTATGTGTGCCAGCTGGCATGTCTTCTTGCCATTTCCTGGGAGCCCGGCATGGGGCACATGCTGGCCGGCCTAGGATGCGTGTCTGGAGCAGGGCGGAGGTAGGCCCATGGGGGGCTGGGCCAGCCTGTGGTGTTGTATGTTACCTGTGATATGGACTCAGACTATGCTGGGCTGGGCTGAGGACTAGCATGGTTGTGACTTCAGGACTCCTGCCTCGTGGTTCACAGGGCAAAGGACAGGTACTGACACAGGGAAGGCAGGAGCAGGAGTGGCCCTGTGTCCTGGAGGCCTGGGGGTGTCTGGCTGCACACGCGTGGGACAGGAAGAAGGATCTGGACACCCCGTCCTCAGCCTGGCCTTCTGAAGATCCTGTGGGCTTCCCTTCCTCGCTGGGGCTGATGCTGAAGAGGGTGCCATGGGGACCCCAGCCCTATCTGCCCAGCTGTGGTGTCTGCGGGTCACACGGCCGCAGGAGCAGGGCTGGCACCTTGCAGCATGCTCCAGAAATCCCTGTTGGAGCTGTTCTTCTGCGAGAGTTGCACAGAAGGCACTCCTTAAACACAGCTGAGTGGGCCAAGAGGGACGCAAGCCCCGTGTGAGGGCAGGTGGCCGGGCTGCCCATGCCCGGACCTTTCTGTGTTCGAGTGTGCGGGAGCGTGTCTGCTGCCTGCTTCCTGGGTGCTCTCTCTCGTAACCTCTGCTCTGCTCCGCTCTGCTACTGACCCTCTTCTTCAAACTGCCCTCAGGTTTTACATTTTTTTCTTCTTGAAGAAACCTTCCTGTGGCCTACCTCACACAATCACAAGTGTGGACAGCGTGCGTTCCAGCTCAGAGCACAGTGAAAATAACTCGGAAGGAATGGAAGAGCATTTGCAGAGTCCAGGTGTCTCCTGCCACCCCTCCCATAACAACTCCCATGAAGGGATCGTCCATCACCCCCGTGCACTGTGTAGCTACCACCTATGAATGCATCCTCAGCAGATGTCGTTTAGGCTTTCTGTCCTGTTAAGTTCACACAGATGGATCCGACTGTCCCCTCGCACCCCGACTCCCTCAGGCAGTGTCCTTTCTGAGCCTGCTCTCGCTGACGTGCGCACCTGCAGATCAAGCGTTCTCAGCGTGGCGTGGAATTCCGTTGTCTGACTGCTGCACTGTCCACCCACCTGTGCTATTGCGGGTGGAATAGGAGCTGCTTCCAGGGTTTTCCACTGGAAAATGATGCTGACGAGAGCTCTCAGACACATTTCCTGGGCACACGTTTTTCTGCGGCTGGGAGTGAGCTGCAGGGTTGTGGATAAGGGAATGGTCAACTGTGGTCCAAAGCGGGAGCCCCTGCAGCCCCTCCCAGCAGCAGGGACGAGACCCTCCGCCATTTCCCAGGTCCTCGTTGCTCCCACCCCCATGTCTCATTCCTTTCCCCATTTCCCAATAGCATGGAATTCCAGCATGTGATCATGCCTTTGCTGTGCTTAGCCAGAGCAGTCTGTGCTGGACTGGGCGATGCTTCATAGAACGAGTACCCTGTGCCCACCTTGGCGGCCCCTGCTGCCTGGGCAGGGCCTCTACCTGGGGCCCGTCTCTACCCCATCCCCATAGCTTAACCGGGAAACTCCATTTTTCTGTCTCATCCAAACCATCATCCAAAACACAGCCCCCTGGTTGAGGAGATCACTGTGCTCTCAGGTCAGCCCTCTTTGGAGAGAAGGCCTCGCCATCCCCACATCAGCTCTGGGCTCCACCTGCCCTGAACTCTTGGTTCTGATTTCTGTGGGAAGCTGTTTAGAAAATGGTGGGAATCAGTTCTTTGTCACTGGTTTTCCAGGTGGTTGTAAACACTCCCAAGGAAATGCTTCTCAGTAATGAACGAGGCCCCTGTGCAGGCTGACACTGTATGGGCAATTAACCCCACTGGCCCGCTGCCCGAGAGGAACACCCCTGCTGCTTCCTGCTGCACAGACTCCTCTCGGGGAAGAAGTCCAGGATCCCGACGTGACCCCCTCCTCTCCTCTCTCTCACCTTGGGGGGGTTGCCAGGTGGGGGCGGATGGGGAGTGAGTGAGTTGGGGGCAGCCACGCTGCAAAAAGAACACTCCCCCCACTTTTGAAACCTTGTTCAAACTCTCACAGCTTTGGATTCCTGGTGCTTTTTAAGGTTGTGGGGACCTGGAGGGCATTCTTTGACGTCCCCACCTCTGGGCAGCCCCTTCTCACATAGGCGTCTGTGGAGATGAACGGGCAGGGGGCAGGCAACTCAAGTCGATGTATGTCAGTGACACACTATGTCATCTTTGGCACAGCATTCAGACACACCTGTGACCGCCATGAATCACAGGGGCCACCTCCTCTCATGAGACTCCTTTTTATTAGGGAGGAAAACCCTTGCCAGTTCCCTCCCACCCCCCAGGATGGGTTTGTGCTCCTATCAGTTGCCAGGGAGGTCCAGAGGCTGCGAATATCTGGCATTTTTGAGCCCTGACAGGAAGGGCAGATTCTGCCTTCAGGGAAGAAGGAGGTGTGGAGGCTGCAGGCAGGCAAAGCTGGGCATCAAGGTTGAGTAGAAAGAAGTTCACCAGCATGAAAAAGGGGAGGACAGCACAGGCCTAGGGACAGCATGCAAGGGGCATGATGTCTTTAGGAAGCAGCAAAGGACCAAAGTTCAAAGTCTGGTGGCAAGAGCAGGGAACCAGAGGAAGGGAGTGGCGGGGTCAGGCTGGGGTGCTTGAGTTCCTTGCTGTGGGCCACAGAGGCTCATCCGGTTTTCCCAGTGGGCACAGGACTCCTCCGCTTACCCTCTTCCACATCTCCAGGACCTCCAGACAATTCCTCTCGGCTCTCTTTGAGTATCACCCTTATCTGAGAGCTTCCCACTTGCCCCCAGCTCTGTGAGGGCCAAAGCAGGAGGGAGAGGGAGGCTGAGGCAAGTGCCAGGCTGGAGGCTGGGCTCTAACTGGCTTGTGGCCTTGCAGGTGTCACTTTCCTCGCTCCCGCACGTATGAAGTGGGTGGTGACAGGACCCTCTCCTGAGGTTGTGTGTGGATCTAGTGGGTTAGAGTCCTGGCACGCAGGAGGTGCTCATAGATCCATGTGCTCAGCATCCAAGCTGTGGCAACTAAACCCCTACTAGGCACTGGGCAGGAGGCACAGAGCTGAGAACCCGGTGGACATGGGCTCTGGCCTCCCGGAGCTGACACTTCCATGAACAATGAGATCGTTCCAGAGCAAGAGCTGTGGAGGAAGTTAACAGGACAGAGTGTCAGCATGGCTTCTCTGAGGAGGTGACAGAGGCCTGAGACCTGAATGACTAGGAGCCAGCAGGGCAAAGATCTGGGGCAAAGCATCCCAGGAAGAGGGACCAGCAGGAAAAGGCCCTGGGGTAGGAACACACTGGCTCATCCCAGGAACGTGGAGGAGGCGGACGTGGCTGGAGCAGAGTTGGAGCTGGGGCAGCTGTCATCTGTGTGGCTGTGGAGATTATCAGGTCAGGGTTTGTTGGGCGCTGTCCGAGGTGCTGAGAAGTCAGCCTGTCTGCTGGGCCAGAGGGCTGTGCTGGGAGCGGCTGCCACCCTCCTGTTGGGGTGGTGGTGGGGGGGGGCAAGTTCTTGAGCTCCTGTGAGCAGCTTTCTCCTCTGCAGCTGGGGTGACAGCTAGTGCCCACTTTCTGGGGCTGACCATAAGAGGGCAGCCTGGCGCACAGTAGGCCCACACCACATGTCAGCAGCTACTGGTGAGTGCCTTGCCTCGCCCTTCCTGGCTGTGCCACTTGCACAAGCTTCAGATGTGTGGCAGCGTTGCCTTCTGGGCATGGTGCTGGGAGGACAAGATAAGGGGATCAGTGCCAGAGCAGTCCCCCACGCCCAGTCCAGGGGACACTGGCTCCCTGGCCCCAAGGGCCTTTGCTGCTTTCGTCAGGGTGGGGGCCAGGAGCCTCTTCTTTGTGGAGCGCCCCCCTCTTCACAGGTTAGCACGTGTCTCTCATTCATCCGGGCCACACCCCTTGCTGCCCTGTGGCCGTGGGCTGGACTTCAGGGTACAGGTTCGAGCTCTGCTGGGACTGTCTGCTCTCCCGTGGGGAATGGGCATCTGGGAGTGTCTGGCAGTAGTAGGCGGGATGTCATGAAGAGCCAGTGAGTGAAGTGGGAGGCCTGCTCTCTCCGTTAACAGCTTGCACGAGAGCCTCCTCGACACTGGATTCAATTTATTCCCATCTGGGCCCTGCTGTCTCCATCAATTCAGCTAATAAAGAGAGGTGGACAGCCATGGCCTGGGCTGCCGCGGAGCCTCTTCCAAGCTAATTAACTGCCCTGAACAATCCCTTTTAATACTTCTGTGCTTAAAGGCCTAAGAGGGAGGAATGAACTGGGGATGGGGGGGGGGCTGGGAGGCTGCAGCTGGCTGGTGGGGGAAGGGGGGGCTGGTCCCTCTGGATGTCATCTGGGGAGATGGGGGAGGCAGAGGGCCTGGCCCCAGGAGGCCAGCCAGCAGGCCCTGCTCTGCTGCCCTGAGTTGGCAGCCTCCATTTTCCCAAACCTCCGTTTTCTTGCTTATGAAGAGGGGGTGCTGTGTGCTGGTAAGAGAAACCAAGCAGATTTTTGTGAACACCACACTCCGCTCATGTGAGAAAAAACCCAAAGAAAAAAGGTGGGTGGATACACTGCAAAGTGCACAGAGCACTGTTGGACGAGTCTTCGGGAGGTTGGGGGCTCAGTGGTCCCAGCGGGAGGAACCGGCTGGAGGGCAGGCATGTGGGGAGACGAGCTGTCCACTGGTGCAGACAGCAGGCTCAGGGTGGCTGTCTGGGAGTGAGTCAGGCTCAGCACTTCCTGGCCCTGGAGCCCTGGGCAAGCATCTTCACCTCAGTGTCCTCATCTGCAAAATGGGCGTGAGCAGTTCCTCACTCGCAGGGCTGTTCTGAGGACCGCAGAAAATAACGTGGGTAAAGCGCTTAGCTGCCTCCTTAATTAGCCGTAAAAATAATTATTGTGGTTTGAATTTTTACCTAGTATGAATATCAGCTATTAAAAGGCATTCATTTATTTAAAAAACACACAGAGACCAAATTTCATTCTCCAGGGGGTCACGAGGATTCATCTGCACCTGCCCACCAGGGCTGGCCATGTCGTGGCATGAACCTCAGTGGATCTCCCAAGCCCATGGTGCCTGGCACTGCAGCAGAGAAGGGAGCTGCTCTAGGTGGCTTTGCACATTTCACTGGGCCTCTCTGATTCCGTGTCCCCACCTGAGGACGATGACAGACAGCTCTTCTCCCCTTGAGGATGGACATTTTGCCCAGCTGCAGGGGTTGTGGTCAGGACACAACCTCCAGCTGTAAACTCCTTCAGGTCAGGGAGCCACCTCGATGGAGGCCTTGACCTTCCCATAGTGACCCACACCCAGTTACTGGTCAAGGAGGGTCATGCGGGCTTAGCCATTCCATGCTGATGAGGAAACACCTGACTGGCTGTATTCATTCTGGAGCTCCCTGCTGAATTGGGCCAAGGCCTGTTGGGCCTGTGCTCTCTCTCATGGGGTTCCAACAACAAACACATAGAAGGTACCCAGAGAAAACCTCAGGGTTTCAACGCCACCTCTGACCTGGTGACTCCCAGATGTGTTTCTCCAGCTTTGGTTCTCCCCTGACCTCCACAGTTATGCATCTGTAACTCTGCCAGGGCATCCAGCATGCATCTCAAATTCAATATGGCCCAGCTGAGCTCCTGGCAGTGCACATCTCCCTCCCCCAAAGCTGTGCCTCACAGTCTCCCACACGGTGAAGAGCTGCTCCTCCTTTCTCACCCTGGGCTGAAGATCTTAGGGTCACCCTTTGCTTTGTTCTTTCTACACCTGCACCTGCACCTGCACATATATAGATATATAGAGACAGAGAGAAAGAGAGATAGATAGATAGATAGATAGATAGATAGATAGAGAGAGAGAGAGAGAGAGAGAGAGAGAGAGAGAGAGAGAGACTGTCTGTCCACTAGAATATAAGCCCTGAGACTTTATCTATTCTGTTCTTTGATATATCATCAAGTGCACTTGAAACATGGCTCGTCCAAATTGAGATGTGCTGTAAGTGTAAAATACCAGATTTTGAAGACTTAGTACAAAAAAAAAGAATGTATAATAGCTCATTAGTAATTCTTATACAATTATATGTTGGAATTAATCTCACCTGTTCCATTTTTCTTTTTTTAAATGTGGCTTCTAGAAAATGATATTTCCAGTAATTTCAGAGAGTGGACTGTGACATGACTTGGAATTTCTTTATCTTGTGTTTCCTTTGCTGAAGGGCCTGGCTCCTTCTCTCTAAGGAGCCTGCCCCAGCCTAGGCCTGGAGCTGGGAGGTGGGGGAGGGCAGGGGTGTCTATGGAGCTGTCCACTCTGCGGTTCTGAAAAGAGGAGCCAGGGCCAATCCTGCAGGAATGAGGAGTTTCCAGGGCACGTGCTGACCCTGTAGCCTCAGCCTCTGACTTGCCTGCCAAGCAGCCCAGAGCCCTCAAGGACGCCCTTGCCCCACCAGCAAGTTGATTCTAAGCTCTGGACCCATGCCCTGTGACAGGCACACGAGCAGAAGAGGGGAAGCTTTTCGTCCTAAAGAAGTGCCCCTCTCCCTGGGGAAAACAAGGTTTTTGCAAATGAAACCTTGGAAAGACAGCCTGTAATTAGAGCAGTAAATTGTACTGCCCGATGGCAGGCAGGGAGACAGTAGAGGACAGGAGGATCACCACAGGCTGGCAGGGTCAGCACCTTGGTCTTTCAGGAGGACCAGATAGGCCTTGAACACAGCAGGACTCAGATGGCTGATGCTTCACCACTCAGCTTGTTCTTGTTAGACATCCACGCACTGCCCTGAGGACTGGATGACTGGGCGAGACAGGTGGGGCTTACATCCGGGGAAACTGCTGGCCCTGCTTCAGGGTAAGGATGGCCTCCCTTCTCGCCTGGGCCCCGGGACCAGGCTCTGGCCCAATCCCCGCTCTGCCCCTCCCCAGCTCTGTGGCTGTGGCCGGTCACCCCAGGACTCTGAGATGGCCTCCTCTCCTGGAATGGAGGCTTCCTCCAGACCCTGGGCTTTCTCCGGGTTAAACGAGAAAGACGGAAAGTGCCAGGTGCAGGGCAGGGGCTCCGTAGCGGTGAACCTTTAAACAAAGTCCTCCCGACCTTTATCTATTATGATTTGCTAACGTATTTAAAAATAACCTTTTATATTTTTGTCCAAATAAGACAGTTAAAAATTCCATGACTTGAGGACTTATGAGCAATTGGTCCCCACTCTGGCCCACCTCGTCCCTCCCTCAGAGAAATCCTCTTAACGCTGTCAGCCGCGGGAATGTCCTGAGCTAATCCAGTGCACGCTGCTCCCGGCCGGGCTGGTGCGCGGTGACTGAGGAGGAAGGCTCTCTGCCTGCCCTCGCGCCCCCTCAGTCCCCAGCGGAGCAGACCGCTGCTGCTGGTTCCCTCTGTGACCCTCCTAACGCTGAGGGGTGTCTTTATGATCTAATTTTTGCTTCACCAGCTACAGATACTCACTCAGTAGCTTCTACTTTGTTCCCCGGTTACAGAAGCACAAACTGGGAAAGGAGGGGACCGTGTTCCCATGAATCTCAGTTCTGCCACCCAGAGCCCCAAGCCTGCTGGGACAGGGCCCAACCCTGCCTGCAGAGCCCCCACCCAGCACTCACCTGTGCGAGGTCATCCACCACTCCCTGCCAGGGTCCCCAGCCCCACATCTGGTGGCCTCAGCCATGCTGCACCCTCTGTCCAGGTCCCAGGTCCCCTCTCCCTGTGGTTAGGCAACAAGGCTGGAAAGGCGGAGTGGCCTGAGCCTGCAGGTTGGAGGTGGGAAGACAGGTCGGCCATGGTCCCTGCTCGGCCGTGTGACACAGGGCCCCACTCTGTTTCAAAGAGGCGGTTCGCAAGAGAGAGTTGCTGAGGCCAATTCCCCACATTTAGCTGGCAAGTTCAATGCCACTTATCTATGTGGGGGGACAGGTGCACCACCTCGTTTAACCCTCCCAGCAGTGCCATGAGAGGAATGTTATCATGTTACGAATGGGGAGACTGAGGCACTGGGAGCCTCAGCAACTTGCCCAGACCACATGGGCTGTGAAAAGCGGAGACAGGGGCACACCTGGGCATGGAATTCCCCCGCCACTTCCACCCTTCTCTGCTGGTCAGTGCAGTCACAGGGCCCACCTGGGGTCAGGGAGGGGAAGGGACAGACTTCACCCTTCCTGGTGGGCTGTGGAGTGGCGAGGCCGCACTGTGGAGGAGTGGGTGGGGTGGAGAGGGCGTCGTGACCACCTTTGGGAAGGCAGTCTGCCTGGGTGAAGGGCGGTTGGTGTGTGGGTGAGGGTGGGGACACTGGAGGGTGGGCTCTGGCACAGCTGGTGGCATGGGAAGGAGAAGAAAGCCAGTCAGGGACAGGGGGCAGCACCAGCAGAACCTGGTGACCGAGGAGAAGGCGAGGGAGGGACAGAAGTTCAGAAAGACTCCCGAGGTCTGGCTCCAGTCACCATGTTAACCATGGCTTCTACTTTCTGGTGCTTCGACATCGGGGGCCTTCTGACCTGGAGGGACCACCACTCCCAGAGTTGGCCAGCTCCTAGAGATAGTAAACGCTCACCCAGGAGTGCCCCTTTTCTGTGCAAGCCATCTAACCCCAAGCCCACGCCCCAGCCACCTCCTCAGTCGGGCTCTCTCGCTGTTGGTCTGCCCTGCGCACCCCCAGCCGGGTACCCACGACAGGCAGCTCCTCAGCAGAGCCTGCAGAAGCTTTTGACGTAGACCACCCTGAGCCTCCTGGTCCTTCTGTGCCTGCTCCTCTCCCCAGATACCACAGTGCAGACTCCTGTCCTCTGTCCCCTTCCTGCCTCCTGCCCGACCCTGGTCCTTCCCCGTGTGGCCTGCGTGGCTGCTGAGCCCCCTCCTCTTGGGAGCTGTGAGTGACATATGTCCTTTCAATGGCAGTCATCCCTGATCTGTTGGCCTCAGCATACCCGAATAATAATGAAACATACATTTTAAAACAGTCACTGCCACCAGACGCCCTGGGTATGTGTGTCGGGGTAGCAGCCCCTCCCTCGGTCAAGTGGCTGCCTTCTTTGGCTTTCTGGGCTGGAGGGGAGAAGGCAGACAAGGCCAGGCCTGTGGGGCTGTGCACCTGTCCCCTCCCAGAGAGTTTTCATGGCAACCAAGGGGGTGTCAGGGGCCAACCCCTTCTCCAGCCAGTGCACTCAGCTGAGGACCAAAGAATGGCAAGGGGACGAGTGGGCCATCTCTCTTAATGAAAAAGAAAATACGTTGTATGGTTACATCTACATTAACAAGGAGAAACAGGACATCCCATGTTCTCCTTCTCACACAGAGGCTGTTTTCTTCAGAACGCGTCTTGCACTCATGTGCTCATTGGACATCTCATTTTCCTCCACCACATCCACATGTGCCCGGTTGTGAGTGCCGGCGTGGGCAGGGTCGGGTGGCGGTCTTGCACGTACCGCCCCACTGAGGCGTTTTGTATTGGTCAGTGGTCTCCTGGCTGGTGGTCATAGATGGCAGCGTGCTGTCACGGCGGGAGCAGGGCGGGCTACCCCACGACTGAGTCTTGTGGGCCGGCCACAGTCAAGGGGGGGACGTCCAGAACCAGGGCCAGGTCTCACATACCACAAGTGGGTGTGCCATGGCCAGGCTGCCAGATCCCAGGGAGACAGCCGAGGGCACAGCCAAATCAAGGAGCCAAGCAGCCACGGTGGCAGGGCTGGTGAGCGAGCAGCCAGGCTGGGCAGGCACAATCCCAGGGCAGCCGATGGCCAGCTGCTCCCAGGTCACGTTTATTCCCAACTGCCAGGGACAGCAGGCGTGCCGCATACCCCAGGCCCGCGCACCATACGCTGCCTGAGTGGTCCCTGGCACTGGGAACATACACAGTTTTCCACTTGGAGGGAATAATTTTAAAATGTGTCAATAAGAAAAAAGAGGGGAAGGGGAAGCTGCTATGGAATAAAAGAATAATTTTTTTATTTCTTTGCAAGAAATACAGCTACCAAATGCAATGCTTCAGCCTTGTTTGCATTGCTTCCAACACACCAGCTCTGCAAAGATTGCTAAAGACATCTGGGGAAATTTGAACATGAGCTGAGAATTAAAAGATATTAAAGAATTATTAATTTTGTCGGGTGTGATGATATTGTGACTAGATTTTGAGAAGACTTTATCTGCTAGAGACACGAATTGAAATATTTATGGATAAAATGATATGATGATGTCTGGGATTTCCTTTAACATACTAAAAAAATTGTGTGTGTGTGTGTGTGTGTGTGTGTGTGTGTGTGTGTGTGTGTGTGTGTGTGTGTGTGTGTGTGTGGCAGGGGTGAAATGACACGGGCCAGGAGCTGATGGCTGGAAGCTGATGCCTATGCTCGTTGTCCTACTCTCTCTGTACTTTCGTGTAGCTTTGACATTTTCCACAATAAAATACTTAAAATTGTGTCAGCCAGTATGTTCCCATTCACGGCTTTTCTTCCTTCTTCTTCTGTATTATTTCCTGAGGATGAATTCACAGGGGTGGGATTGCTGCACCGAGGGGTTTCAGCGCTTTTTCTCTGGCCCTGGTGACGTGTGCCCAGTTGCTCAACAGGACAGTGTGGGTTTGGGCTTGTGCTGCTGTGGGGTGGGATGCCCGGAGCCGTTGCTGGCAGCCCTGCAGGCACTCACTCCAATTTTCTACTGTCACTAATCCAGCAGGTGCACAATATCACTGTCTTCACTGTTTCATTTCCAGCTCTCTGGCTCCTGGTTAGCCACTGGCTGTGTGTCTCCTGGACCCTGATCTCATGTGCGTTTACCTACGGGATCTTATGTTTGGAGAAATAATTATAATCTGATGATATTGACCCTGTGCCCTTTTGATGCAAACATTTCCTGCTGTATTTTAGTTTCTGATGTCCAGAAACTTTTTATGTTTACATTATCAATGCTATTGCTTCTATATCTTCTACCATTCCAAGACAGGCATGAATACTTTCAAATACCCGCAAAAGCATCAACTACATTTCCACTAGGTTTTCTGTGACTGGATTGCTTATAGTAGAATCCTCAATTTATCTTAAGTTTAATTGAGCCTATGGTGCAAAATATAGATTCTTTTTCTTTCTTTTTGAAATTGGTCTCCAGATATCTCAGCATCATTTTAAAAATTATTTTCCCTTCAGCATTATTTAGTTTTGATTGTGCATGAATGATTAACTCCTCACGTAGCTGACAGGCTCTCAAGCTCTGAATTCTCTGTCTTTGTGCCAGTACCGCACGCTGGATTAGTTACTGCTGCTTTAGAGTGTGTCCTGATATCTGGCATCCTGGGGTCTGTACCCAGGATCCTCAGATTCCAATAACCTCCCCATGTTTCCCCCAAGGACCTGGACCTGGAGGGAGGAGACGCAGGTCAGTCTCACCACCAGTTGTGTGTGTTTGTACAGTCCCTTAGCCTCTCTGAGGTGCAGAGTGATCATGTGACTTGTCAACCAGGCAAGAGGCCTGCACTCAGTAAGTGCTCAATACATGTGTGCACTTTGGGATTTTAAAACGGTCCCTGGGGGTAACTGAGCATGAAATTTGGGTGGGCTTGTGGGGACTTAGGGCATTCCTCCAGGGTCGGGGCGTTTCCATCCCTCTTGGCAGGCATTGGGAACACCCCGATGAGGGGCCCCTACCAGCCTGAAGAGCCTGCTCAGGTGAGGGGCACTGAGGCACTTTATTCCAGGGCAAGCCATAGCTGCTCAGGCCCTGTTTCCATGGTTACCACCTGGGGAGGAGATCGCCTTCCAGCTCGCCAGCCTGGGAGCTCCAGACACTCTGCCAAGGAGGCTCTCTAGCGTGGGCGAACGGTGTGGCTGGCCATAGGCGAGGGCAGGGCAGGGTGGGGTGGCTGGATGTCCCCACCACATAGCACAGATGAGGCCCCAGGGCTCAGGGTGCGGGAGTTGTCATGGAGCTGCATCAGAGAAGCAAGCTTGTCCAGCTAGGGCCATGGAGGACATCAGTCCTTGTCCTCTGAGAAGCAGACACTCAGACAGAATGAGCTACAAGAGATAGACTGGGAGAAACACTGTGGGGATGCAGGAGAAGGGAGCAGGGGTGGGTGAGGAGCCTCAGACTGCAGGGTGGCTCGGGGAGAGCCCCATAGCTCAGACTGCCCAGGGAGGATCCCAGGTCCAGCAGCAGTGGCCCAGCTCCAGCACCTGCTGGCTGGGCTTGGTCCTCAGCCTCCCTGTGAAGCTGTCCTGGGTCCCGAAGGCACAGGAGCTGGGGCTGTCGGACCAACACATCCTCCCAGCAGTCTCCCTCCTGAGTGAGCACGAGCTGCCGCTCAGAGCTGTGTCTCACTCACACATGGTCTTCTTGTGTCCCCAGCCCTCCCCTGGGGTGCTGACTCGGGCAGGCAGAGGTTGGCCTCAGAGTCAGCCCATGCAGGCAGAGAAGGCACAGCACGTCACCCTCCCAGAGCTCCCAGCTCCTGGTGCCATGGCCCAGAGCCCCAGTCCTATTCAGGGGAGACACTGCTGGTCACACTGATGTCTCCTCGGGACGTGGCCCAGAGGGAGGGCCCAGGGAGGGCCGAGGGAGGCTGGGACAGAAGGCCCTTGGAGAAGAGGCTCTGTGCTCCCGTGGGGGGAGAAGGTGCTGTGCACTGCTTGGAGGGCTTCTGTGGGAGGTTCCTGGAGTCCTGGCTGGGGCAGGCGTGGGTGGTGGGGAGGGTTTAGGAGGAGGCGGGGGCTTGGAGCCGGTCGTTGCGAGGGAAGCAGGTGAGCAAGCCCGTGTCAGGTGGGGACAGGAGGTGGTGGGAGGAAGAGCCAGTGGGAGGGGAGGACACGATGCTCAAGGGCAGGCAGTGCCCTGCCATCGGGGGAATCCAGGGGACCCTGAAGACCCATGTCATGTGCCTATTGTCGGCTGGGCACGTAGGTGGAGGCACAATTCCTTACTTGTGTGAGCCACCTCTGTCAGCCTCCAGCCGTGCCGCTGGCCGCCTCCCAACCCCTGTGCTGCAGGCCACCCCGTCCTCCAGGGGTCAGCCTCGCCCTCACCCCATGGGCTCTCACTCACTCTTCAGCTTTAAGCCAAATGTCCCCTCCTCAGAGGCCTATGACTGCTCCATCTAAAGACTCAGCCCAAGAGCCACCCTCTGCTACACATTGCCTGGACATTCGCTGTTTACTTGTTTACCGCCTGCCTCTCCTCACAGGTTTGTCACCTCCAGTGGGGGGGACTTTGTCACTTTGTTCAGGACTGTAGTCCCCATACCTAAGCCACGCTGGCACACAGTAGGTGCTTGGTAGATGTTTGTAAAGTGACTGAACCCAGTGTTGCCAAACCCTGACCCTGTGGAAGTGGGGCGCTGCCTCATTGACTTTTCAGAGAGGAAGCCGGGTTGGGAGAGCGCCACTGGCACAGGTGACCCAGTGACGGAATGGCTGTGTCTGCGTGGACACACTCCTGCCTGTCCCTGCACTTCCTTGCTGAGCAGTCTTGAGTAGGTGAGTTGCCTCGCTGGATCCCAGCTTGTTCACCTCTGAAACCGAGGAAAGAACAGCCGCTCCCACGGGCCATGGGAGGAACAGGTAAGAAAGTGTCCATGAAGGTGTCCTGCACTGTGGCGTGGACCATGATCTCTGCCTTTTCCCCCCACACCCACGCCACGCCCAGGCCCTGGGCATGCAGCTGCCCCTAACATCCATGCTGGAGTTGGGGAAGGTTGGGCTGGAGGCTCCTCTGCAAGGCAGGCTGATGTGTAAGGGATTTATGGGACGCCGCTCAAAATGAAAAGCAATTCAGTTCAATCCCAGGGTGGTAAGAGGCTTCCCGAAGCCTCGCTAAGTGGGTCTGGAGCAGTGATCATCTGTGCTGGGCACGAGTCACTGGGGGAAGGAGCAGCAGCATCCAATAGGCTGCTCATCAATTAACCTCCTCTTCATTTAATTGAGACATAAAATATCATGCCGTGTCTGTGGGAGGAGCAGGGTCCCCAGGGCCATGGTAGTGCTGCAGCTGACTCCTGCTGCCCAGCGTCAGACACCCACCGGGTGGGGAGACCACCGAGAAGCCACACTGTTTCCTGTCCAGGACTCAGCATCCCCAAGGGAGGGCCATCTGCTTGCATGCTGCTGGTGACATGCAACTCACCACCTGCATCTCTCTGCTGCCCCAGGCAGGCCGGGCAAGACTGCTGGTTGATAGAGCGTACCTCTGGGACAAGGCTGGGATCAGACCACTTAACCCTGCAAACTTGTTCCAGTTCTTAGCCTCTCTGTGCCTCTGTTTCCCCACTTATGTATAAAAGGATGGGAATAGTATCTGTGGTGAAGGGTTATTTTGAGGATTAAGTGAGTTGATACACTCGAGCACTGGGGACTGAGCCCAGGCTATTGTAGTGTCTCTGCACTTGCTCCTGGGACGTCCTCATCCCAACCACCCCGTCTCTGCTGCTGCTCTTTGACAGTCTGCTCAGCTGTCACTCAGCCCCTGTGGGCACCAGGCCTGCGCCTCCAGTGAACTCTAGGGCACACGCTGGAGGAGGCAGGCAGCCCTTTTCAGCTTACCCAGGTCTCCAGTGCCCAGCACAAGTGCTCAGAGTGCGGGCCAGCAGGTTTTCTGGATGAATGAATGAATAAATGATATGAATTCTTCCTTCTTGGACTTTTTTGGGCCCCAGAGAGTAAGATGAAGGGGGTGATGTGTGAGACAATTGCCAGCCCTGGCATCAGGCAGGTCCAGGAAGAGTTACAGCTCCCCGTACAGCCCTTCCCATCGCCCAGCCTTGGTGTCCTCATCTGCAAAATGGGTGACATGCAGGGGACATTGGCTGCCTGCTCAACACCGTCCCTTTTCCTCCCTGGTGATAGAACATTGTTCCGGGGCAGGAGTAGCAATTGTCTCAGCACAGGTGAGAATAGTTCCTCTTCCAGGCTCCCTTGCAACTGGGGTGGCTGTGAGCCCCGACCACCAATGGAATGTCTGCAGGGTCTTTGGGTGCCCTGGGAAGTCCCACCTGGTGCTGAACCCTCCTTACCCCTGTACCGCCTTGAACTGGAATGTGGCATCTGAGGCTTGGGAATGGGACCAAAGCCGGTCTGCTAAGAGCAGAGTGAGTGAGCCAGTGCCTGCTTGCCTTAGACCCCTCGCTGTATGGCAGCAGGAAGCCCCTGTTGGCTTAAGTATCTTCGAATCTGGGTCTTCTGTTTCTTAGAGCTGAGCATGTTCGGTGCGATCACGACACACAGGGGCACACAGAGTGCCCACCCCAGCGTCCTGCATGGAGCAGGTGCTTGTAAACGTGCGTATCTGCTCATGCCTAGCCTGGCCCACTGTCCTGTGTGGGTGCGGGAGGTGAAGGCACAGCTCCTCCAGGGTGGGGCCACCAACCTCCAGTGCAAGGCAGTGTGGAAGAGACAGCCCCTGAGAGGGACAGCAGAGTGCTTCATGGGCCTAGCAGGAGTCACTGGGAGTGAATTTGGGGAGGTTTGGCAGAAATCTTGGCCCTTGCACCAGCCTGGCAGATGGGAAGGACTTGTCACAAGGAAATTTGAGGGTGAACAGTCCAGGTAGAGGGGCCTGCAGGTGGGGAAGCTTGAGGCGGGGACTTGTCATACCTGGCACGTGGGGGCGTGCGTGGAGGGGATGTGGGCAGGTTAGGGTAGGAAAGACCTGGGCACTGGGCCACAAGCCGTCTTCTTTCTGTAAACCAGGGGCCCCAAACTTTCGTCATCCATGCTTTGTGTCCTGGTGGCCTACCACCAAGGCAATTATCTACTTCTACTTTCTCATTTCAGTTCCCTTTTAAAAACAAATGTATACTATTTTGCAAGACTGAGGCTGGGGAAAGAAAGAGAGAGAAATAAAAACAAATGCATTCATGGATCCTGACAAACACTGGGAAGTGGTCCCACTTGCTGCGGCTGGAAGGTAACTGTGAACACAAACAACGAAGCCTGGAACAGCATCCCTCCAGCACTGCCCCAGCCGCCGAGGCTCTGGGCCCATGCCTGCTCTCTCTCTCTGTTAAAAAGAGAGATTAACATGTGGTAGGGAGCTGTCAGAGACAGGCTAGAAACAAGCTGAGACTTTCCAAGGGATGCAGTCAGTGGGTGGGAGAGAAACAGGAGGGATTTTACATCCTCGTGACATGATGTCTCTTCTAAATGCATGGTTGACGCAGAGCGTCTGAAGTCAGCAAGAGCCACACACAGCAGGGCTCGGAGTAAGAAGAAAATATACTCAGGGAGCGTGTTATTGGGGGAGACATGGTTTGACTCACAGAGGGTAAACAAAGATATGAGATCCTTCTGGAAGGAGAGAGGATGCTGGGGGAGAACAGGCAGGACACGGGAGGGAGGGAGGACCCCAAAGCCTCTGTGTCTCCTTCTGCCAACTTCCTGGAGGGGCTCTGCCTCACCAGCCGGTGCAGAAGGGCCCTCGAGGGTCTGCTCCTGCTTCGATTATCCTCCTCCCTCGGTGGTAACTGTGCTCAGGAGAGAAAGAGTGGCCCACTTAGGTCATGGAAGTGGACTCTGAGGTGGTGAGAGAGCCAGCCCGACCCCAGAACTTTCCATCCTCAGACTGCATCCACAGGAGCTACCACCCCCAGCACCAACAGCTCTTCCCATCTTCCCAAGAGGAAGGGCCAGAGGTGCTGCAGATGGAGGTGGATGAAAGGTAGGTTGGAAGGGCTGGAGCCCCAAGAGCCCTAGGAAAATTCTAGAAGGGGCAGTTACACACACAGTTTGAAGCCAAAAGGGCTGATCACCAGGAGCTCATGGGGCTCACGAAGAAACATTTGAATGGCAAACCAATATCATTTGCCCCAAGTAGATGGTAATCAATAAAGATGAATGTGGAGTATACTAACATGTATAAAGCAAATGTATTTCACAGGGCCTAGTTTCCAAAGTCCTGTAGTTTTAGGTATAACCTAACTTTTTAAAATTACATATAGAAATGTTAACCTTGCAAAAGACAGGAAACTTTCCCCAGGCTGAAGTCTCTGTTGTAGATATAGAATTGCAACACAGCAAAATTGCTGGCTGTAAGGGCAGACAAGTTACTTGATTGTTATGTAAACATAGTAAGGAAATTGCTGTCGGGAAAGAAAATGTTTGCTAAGAACAAGCTTTTGTTGGTGGATTGACTTAACTTTTTGCAAACTGCATTATGGAATGCCACTTTGTTATTTCACTGATGTTACCAGCTTCTATTGTTAAACTATACTTAGCCATAATTCCACTTATGTTCCTTTTCTGTAACTTCCTGGTCTGGAGAATAAATACGGGAGAGAACCTCCATTCACGGTTAATTTCCCAAGGAGGAATTCCTCTCTCGAGGGTTCCGGGAAGTTAACCCCTTCGGGGTGTCTCACTGCTCAGAGGAGATGGGCTTTGAGTAATCCTTTTTGCATCTCCGTCATCCCACGTGAGGCCAAGCAACAGATGAAGAGAGCAAAACACCATCATTCACTAGCTGCCTGCTCTAGCACTGTCAGTCACAGTTGCTGCACCTTCGTGGGGCGTGAAGGGGCTTTCCTTAATGTGAAGAAAAAGATGTGTCAGGGCAACAGCTAATTTCACGCAAGATTCTCATGGTGATCAGGGCAAATGAGAGCCCTCATTGTGGCTGTTTTTATGAACATTTATTTTACAGGTAAATTCTGGCTAATGCAATAACACAAGAAATTTAAATGGGAGGTAGAGCTGTTGTAAATGGACACATTTATCATTAATTAATTTGGGTATGTGCACATCCCCCTGAATAAATACAAAGTCAATTACAGTTGAGGGTTCTGTAGGCAGCTGAGTGGAAGATGAATACACACAAGTGAGCAGCTTTCCTATAAATATCAGCAGCCAGTTTAAAACCTGGGGTGACGCAGGGATGTGCCCCACAGCTCCTGCACAGGACATGCTGCTCCACCTGCTGGGCATGTGGTCAGCAGATGACCTTCAGACTCAGCCCTCTCAGGGGTGGCCTTGGTGGCAGAGGGGCACTCTGACCAAGGCTGTGCAAATCCAATGCCTGATGGACACAGGAATCAAAGCCCAGCTGGACAACTCCACAGGCCTCTTAGCTCCAGGGCTCCTCGTAGGGTCAGCTAAGGTTGTCAGGCCTGCATGACCCCTCTTGACCTTGACCTTTCTCAGTCTAGTCCTGCTTCCTCCCTCTCTCTTCCATGGTATTGATCCCAAGGGTTGGCTTCCTGGAGAACCTGACATATAACAATAATGCTATAGAAAAATGGCCCCTTCGCAATAACAGCAGAAAGTCTAAAATAGCTAAGAATAAAATTTTAAATGACTCTCAGAAAGAAAATTAAAAGCATAGGAGAGAGTCCTGGTAAGGACAGGGGATTCCTAAATGCCAGCATTACCCTGTGATGCCTAATTGTAGGTGTCAACTTGACTGGGTTAAAGGATGTCCAGATAGCTGGTAAAGCATTATTTCTGGGTATGTCTGGAAGGGTGTTTCTAGAATAGACTGACATTTGAGTCAGTGGACTGAGTAGGCATCACTCAACCCTGCTGAGAGAGGGACGGGATAGAACAAAAAGGCAGAGAAAAGGTGAATTCTCTCTCTCTCCCCCCACCCTTCTTTCCTTCTCCTGGAGCTGAGACATCCATCTTTTCTGGTCTCTGACAACAGAATTCCAGCTTCTCAGGCCTTTAGACTCCAGGTCTGATAGCAGCGGCCCCCCAGGTTCTCAGGCCTTTGGACTCAGACTGAATTACACCACCAGCTTCCTGGGTTCTCCAGCTTCCAGGGGCATATTGTGGGATTTCTGAGCCTTCATAATTACATACGACAATTCCCATAATAAATTCCCTCTTATAAATCTATATCTATATCCTATTGGTTCTGTTTCTCTGGTAAACCCTGACCTGTGTTAAAACCCCTTCCTGTGCTAAATCCATACCAATAATGAACATATTCAACAGTGTAAAAGAAAAAGCACCATGCCCCTTGCAAATAAGAAGGAGACTTCTTGATGAACCTGAAACTGTGAAGAATCCTCAAAAGGCACAGGGTAGACAGGCTTATGTGGAAGAGAAAACTGCTGGCCAGACAAGGTGGGAGAGTTTTACCAGAGCAGATGAGGTCAAGTGGGGGTCAGCGAGTGTTTAGGGCCATTGTCATCCTCCACGAAGGGAAGAGCCCCTACCCGAGAAAGAGTTAACAGACTGATCAGGAATTTCTAAAAGCTGTCTTTAAGACAAACAAACTTTATTATTAGCACCCTCAGAGAGATAAAGACTGCCACTTCGTCCATAAAACAAAGACAGGGATTACGAAAAAAAACCAAATAAAGATTGTGAAAATAAAATATACAATATTTCACGAAAAGACTGACAGTTTGGGCACGCTGCAGAACACAGTGGCACAGAGGACAGACAGATGGGAAGAGTCAAAGAACAGCCAGGCAAGTTTCAATATCCACTTAGTAGGGCTTCCAGAATGAAAGAAAAGGAGGACTAGGCAGGAAGCAATATTTTAAAAAATAAGACTGAGAACCTCTGGAACTGAAGAAATAAATTAATCTTCAAACTGAAAAGACACACTGAGTATATTGAAGAGCAAATCACCATAAGGCGAAAATCTGGACACCTTGTGATGAAATTTCATTATATCAAGGACCAAGAATCAACCCTAATAGTTACCAGCAAGAAACCTGACTATCTATAAAGAATGAGACGCAGAAGAAATTAGCAGAAGTGAAGGTTAGAAGATGGTGACATCACGTCTTCAAAGCACTCAGCTCTGGACCTAGAGCTCTACGCCAGCCATGGCATAAACAGAGACAATGCAAGACCTAACATATACCTACATTCCATAAACAGAGGCGATGCAAGACCTAACATATACCTACATTCCATAAACAGAGACGATGCGAGACCTAACATATACCTACATTCCATAAACAGAGGCGATGCAAGACCTAACATATACCTACATTCCATAAACAGAGACGATGCAAGACCTAACAAATACCTACATTCCATAAACAGAGACGATGCAAGACCTAACAAATACCTACATTCCATAAGCAGAGACGATGCAAGACCTAACATATACCTACATTCCATAAGCAGAGACGATGCAAGACCTAACATATACCTACATTCCATAAGCAGAGGCGATGCAAGACCTAACATATACCTACATTCCATAAACAGAGACGATGCAAGACCTAACATATACCTACATTCCATAAACAGAGACGATGCAAGACCTAACAAATACCTACATTCCATAAACAGAGACGATGCAAGACCTAACAAATACCTACATTCCATAAACAGAGACGATGCAAGACCTAACAAATACCTACATTCCATAAGCAGAGACGATGCAAGACCTAACATATACCTACATTCCATAAGCAGAGGCGATGCAAGACCTAACATATACCTACATTCCATAAGCAGAGGCGATGCAAGACCTAACATATACCTACATTCCATAAACAGAGACGATGCAAGACCTAACATATACCTACATTCCATAAACAGAGACGATGCAAGACCTAACAAATACCTACATTCCATAAACAGAGACGATGCAAGACCTAACATATACCTACATTCCATAAACAGAGACGATGCAAGACCTAACAAATACCTACATTCCATAAACAGAGACGATGCAAGACCTAACAAATACCTACATTCCATAAACAGAGACAATGCAATACTTAGCATATACCTACGCCAGCCATACCATAAACAGAGGTCACGTAAGGCGAAGTCTCTGTGGATGGGAAAGTATTCAGGAAAGCTTAGCACCCTCACGGACGCTCCCTGAAAAATTAATAAAGGAGGTACTCTGGTAATTACAAAACACCCAGAGGAAGCTGTGCAAGACAAGAAGCAGTGGTGAGCAGAGACATGCAGCAAAGGTATTAAGTTTACAGAAGTATTGATTAATAATAGTCTTGGGATAGAGAAGAAGAGCGGAGGGGCGCAATGATGCCAAGAAACTGGTCTCCATGGAGGAAGAAAATGGAATTGATTCACTCAATTAAGGGTAGCAAATGTGAATGGATTAAATGTATCTGTGAAAAGACAAAGACTGACAGGCAAATATTAACAAAAGGAAGTATAGTAGTAGCAGCTTAGGATAAAATAGAATTCAAGGCAAAAACAATTATAAAGAGTCAAAAACAATGAATCAGTCATGGTCCAGAAGGAAACCCTCGAAGGGTTAAGAGAAGAGCAATTAATGAAATGAAAGTTCTATTTACAGAGGAATTGTCAGGGCTCAGGAGGTGAAGAGCCCCCGTGGGACCAGCCTGGGTCTGCAGAGGAGGGCAGAGAGAAGGTGGGGTTCCCAAGACCCAGGGCAGTTGATGAGGAGTGCAGCCGTGGCCAGCCCACAGCCCTGCAGGGGGATGAGGCGTGGGGAGCCACGAACCCGAGCTCAACCTTCCTGCTCTCTCAGGGTGCGGTCCTTGTGGTCAACTTCGAGGGCACCCAGCAGGGCTGACAAGGGTGGGCCTGGAGAGGCAAGTGGAGACATTGTTGAGATGTGCATCTCATACTGACTACAGAAACATCATCAAGAAAATATAGCAAGCATCCCTTCCAGTGTATGCAACAGCAAATCTCAAAATACATGGAGCCAAAAAGGATAGCACTATGAGGAGAAATGGAACAATCTACACAGCTCTCACAAACAGACCATATGGAAATGGTGAGAGCATCGGAAATCTTTGTGACGTGATGTAATCAGTGCCAATTAAAACAAGAAAGCAAGATGTTACTACCTAAATAGAATTCAAGTTTCCCATGATAACATCGGAGGTGGTCAACCGGTGGGGGGTGGTGGCAGGGCTGGAGCCGCTCAGAGAACGAAGGGGTTTGGAGAGGTTTGTACATTTGGGGGAATAGAATACAGATGTTAGTTAACATTAGAATTTTAGAAATACGCATGCGTTCACATTTTTTTTTTAATTGACCTATACAGGGATCGAACGCTGGACCTTGTGAGTATTGGCAATTTAAAGGTAACAACTAGAAGAATAGAAATAAAAGTTCTAACTTTTAAAAAAGTGGAAAGGAAAAACAGAACAAAAGGAATGAAACAATCCAATGAATATCTGCATGGCAGAAAAAGTAAAAAGCATTGTAAGCAGGAAATAAATAAGAATAAATCTATTAAAAGACAGACTGTCCAATTGGATTAAAACACGAAATCCATCTTACTTTATTTCCAAGAGACATACCTAAAATGCAATAAAAGAGAAACAGGGAAATGACAATAATAGAAAAGATACAGCAAAAAGGAAAATTATGCAGAAAAGTATGATTGAGGGTAAAAGCATTATAAAGGACAAGGAAGTACACCTAATTTTCACAAAAGCCACACTCCACCAAGAATAGTCGCCCTCCATGGGTCTAAAGCAGCATCTTCAAAATTTGTGAATGAAAGCCAGAAGAAATAGGGGAGAGAGGAAACAAGGGACACCATTGGAAATCTTGACATGACGTCCATCTCTCATGCACACGCAGCATGGGCTAGAGGGTAGTCAGAGTTAAGAGCGTAATTCCATCTCCAAGGTGGGGCCAGGAACCCCGGCTAGAGAACCCCCCCACCCCCCAGTGCCAACACAAACTCAGACAGGGCCAGGGAGCCGCCTCCAGCCTCTGTCAGCCTCGGTCCCACAGCTGTTCCTCATCTGCAGCTGCTGGTCCAGCTCCATCCCCCAAGCCTCCTCCTTCGCTGCAGGCTGCAGGTGCACTAGCCTGTGGGCTCATGGAAGGGTCTGCTCCCTCCTGGGGCCTGGCTAGCTGGGCTTCCCTCGGCCCCCACCCCTCCACCCAGCAGGCCAGACTTCCATTCCCCCTTCAGACCCATACAGAGCCCCCTCCTGGGATCACGTTTCTCTGACTCCAATACGTAGGTCAATTACACACTCTGGCCCCTCTCCTTGCTAGCATGCAGCACAATTCTGCTTATACCTTTCTTTTGGGGATAAACAGATTACTGGATCAATCCAACCAGCTTCTCGCCTCTGCATCATGGAGATGAATCCTTCAACAGTGAACACTGATCCTATCATCTCCTCCAGAGTCACACCCGGTCAGAGGCCCTCCCTGCCCCGCTGCCCCACCTGCCTGCCCCTACGAGGAGGCACACCTGGTCCTCCATCTCCAGGTGAGAGCAGCAGTTGGGCGGAGGACATTGTTGCTTGGAGCTCACAGCACCCCAGGGTGGCTGCCTCCTTGTCTTGGACCATAAGGCTTCAGCCTTCCACGCACAGTGCCAAAGAGGAACATACCAGGAACACCAGGCATCTGAGGGTGACAAGTAAATTTTGTCTGGAGGGGTCAGCATGGGGGATCCTGTTTGGATCAGGATGGAAGGTCAATCTGCCCTGGACAGAGAGGCACTGGCCTGTCCCTGCCATAGCCCTAGCCCCTGTGGTCTCCCCTTGGTTTAGCAGTTAAGCCACCCCTCAGCACACGCCCACCCCCACCCCTGCCCCGCCGGAGTTCTGGGCTTAGGGTGTCAGGGTTTGCACAGTGGGAGCCATTGCCAGGCAGATTTCTAGGCTCCCCTTTATGCTCCCCCAAAGTGCATCAGAATCTGCTTATCTCCATATCACCTGAAATGCCAGGTGGGATCCAGTTTTTCTACTTTACCAAATCAATTGGTTAAAGCCAACCTTCCATTCTTTTTTAAACCTTTATTTCCTTTGTCAGTGACAAAGAAACCCCACACCATCCAGCTGTCCTAGCACCCATGGTGGACCTGGGGGCTGCTGTGCTGTGGGGCATCCTGCATCGTCTGTCCCTGTAAGGGGTTCCACTGCAGGGTTGCCAAGCCTGTTTGGGGCTTTTTGCCTCTCCCAAGTGAGAGCCACACGGTTTCAGGAAAACTGCATTTCCTTTCACAGAGTCAGCTTCCCACCTTCTGAACAAAAGCTAAAGACCCACCTAAAAGCCTTCGACAGGCATCCATGCCCCTGACTCTCAAGTCTCAGGTCAGGACAGCCCAGCCACCCGCCCTTTCTACAGCTTTCCAGCGACAACGTGGAAGCCGCGCTCCACAGGGCCTTGCGGGCAGGAGCTGACACCACCTCGGCGCGGGCAGAGCCCAGCAGCCGCCTGCGGTTCCCACCTGGCAATGGGACAGGGCCTTCAGTGGGGCGGGACGGGGGAGGAAAATCCAATTAAACACTCACACCCGTGCTCTCTCCTCTTTCCTTGTAAAATTCTCGTTATGAGAAACCTCAAATATGAGGAACGGCAGGAAGAACAGCACAAGGCACATCCCCACACTGGCCGGCCCAACTCCAGAAGCGCCGGCATCTGCCCTTGTTTGTGCTCTACACACAAGCACTCGCACACGCGTGCACGCGCGGACACACGGCCACGCCTCTGCAAAGTACATGAGAGGTATTGCCACACTCCCGGAAACATCTCCAAAAAATAAGGACGTTCATCACACTCACATACACCACTATCTTAGCTGCAAAAATGATCAATTCCATGACACCAACAGGTTACTAAAGTTACTAAACTGTTTACTAACAGTTCCTAAAGTAAACAGAACAGCTACTAAAGTAAACTCTGTATTCAAGTTTACATAATTGCCCTCAGAATACCTTTTACAGCTTTTTTAAAAATCTAGGATCAATCAGCAATGATGCATTATAGTTAATTGCTATGTCTATTGACTATTTTAAAGAATAAGATACACATTCTTGATTCTCTTTTAATTTAGATTAATCTAAATGTATTCTCCTTTTGCCTCCAACTGCAAAACGGCATATATGCAGTAATCTTCAGTGTACAGCTCAATGACCTTTCTTATTGAAGTGTAATTCACATACCATAAAATTTGCCCTTTTAAAGTACACACCTCAGTGGTTTTTAACATGTTCACATGTTAAAAACCATGCTTGTGTAACCGTCATCATTATCTAATTCCAGAACATTTTCATCATTCAGAAAGAAACCCCACACCCATTAGCAGTCACTGGCGATCCCCCTCCCCCGAGACCCTGGTGACCACTAGTCTACTTTCTGTCTCTATGGATTTGCCTATGATGAACATTTCATATAAATGTGTGGCTTCTTCCACTCAGCATAACATTTTCAAGGTTTGTCCGTGTCATAGCACGTGTCAGATTTCACTGGTTTGTATGGTGGCATAATATTCCATTGTATGGATAAACCACATTCTATCTATCCACTCATCAATTGAGGGACAGTGGGTAGTTTTCACTTTTTGGTTACTATGAATAATGCTGCTATGAACATTCATGTACAAGTCTGTGTGTGGACCTGTGTTTTCACTTCTCTTGGACATAGACCTAGAAGTAGAATTGCTGGGTCACGTGGTAGCTCTGTGTTTCATTCTTTGAGGAAATGCCACACTGTCTCTCACAGCGGGTACACCATTTTACATTCCCACCAGCGCATATGGGTCCACTTTCTCCGTGTCCCCATGTCCCCAGCAGCACTAATAATTGTCTTTCTCATCATATTCATTCTAAATGGGTGTAAAGTGGTGTTCCGTTGTGGTTTTTAATTGCAGTCCCCTGAGGACTAGTAACGTTGAACATCTCTTCATATACTTATTGGCCAATCGTTTACTGCCTTTGGAGAATGTCTGTTTAGATCCTTTGCCCATTTTAGGACTGGATTATTTGCTTTTTATTGTTGAGTTGTATACTTTTTTGTGCATATTCTAGATACATATCTCGTTCAGATACATGATTTACAAATATGTTTTCCCATTCTATGTATCTTACTTGTCCTTACAATGTTCCTTGAGGCACAAACATTTTTAGTTTGGTGAAGTCCAATTTATCTTTTTTGTTGTTGTTGCTTGTGCTTTAGATGTCATATCTAAGAAAGCATTGCCTGATCCAACATCACAAAGATTTACACCTACATATTCTTCTAGTCATTTTACATTTAGGTCTTTGATCCATTTTAAATTAATTTTTCTAGAACAGGCATGAGGTAGTGGTCCAACTTCATCCTTTTGCATGTGGATATCCAGTTGGCCTAGCACCATTTGTTGAAAAGACTATGATTTCTCCCTCTGATGGTTCTGCACCCTTGCCAAAAAATCAACTGACCATGAATGTGTAGATGTATTTTTGGATTTGCAGTTCTATTCCATTGATCTATATGTCTCTTTTCAGCCAGCACCACACAATCGTGGTTACTGTAGCTTTGAAGTAAGTTTTGAAATTGGGAAGAGAGTCCTCTGTACTAGTCTGTTTTCTGTTACTTATAACAGAATACCTGAAACGGGGTAATTTATAAGAACATGATTTTTTTTCCTTACAGTTTTGGAGGCTGGGAAGTCCCAGGTCCAGGGAACACATCTGGTGAGGGTCTTCTTCTTGGTGGGGACCCTATAGAGTCTGGGGTGATAGAGGCAGTCACCTGGTGAAAACATCAGGAGCAAGACCTTTTTAACGTGCTTACTTGCTCTCCTTATAAAGCCAAGAGTGCCACTCCCATGACACTCCACTAATCCATCAACCCATTACTCCGTGAATGGATCAATCCATTCATGAGGCCCCAGTCCTCGAGATCCCATCACCTCCTACAGGCCCCACCTTCCACCACCACTGTAGTCTGATTTCCCACCTTCGTAACACTGTCAGAACGTGGGTCAAGCTTCAGTAAGTTCTGGGGGAACAGTCAATCCACAGCATCCTCTACCTTTGTTCTTTTTTCAAGATTGTTTTGTATTTCCTGGAGTCTCTTGCATTTCCAGATGAATTTTAGGATCATCTTGTAAATTTATTCAAAAGGCTGTCTAGGATTTTAACAGGGATTACATTGAATCTGTAGATCAGTTTGAGGGTTTTTGCCATCCTAACAATCTTAAATCTTCTAATCTGTGAACACGGGATGTCTTTCCACTTATTTTGATCTTCTCTCATTTCTTTCAATGGTATTTTGTAGTTTTCATATGTCTTACGCTTCTTTTGTTAAATTTATTCTTAAACATTTTATTATTTTTGATGCCATTGTAAGTGGAATTGTTTCTTAATTCTATTTTTGATTGTTGATTGCAAATATATGAAAATAGAACAGATTTTTTTAATATGTTGATCGTTGTCCTGAAATCTCACTGAACTCATTTATTAGCTGTAATAGGCTCTTCTTTTTGTGGATTCCTCAGGATTTTCTATATACACGACCATGTCACCTACAAACAGAGACGGTTTTACTTCCTCCCCCCACACTGGATGCCTTTTATTTCTTCCTGCCTAATTTTCCTGCTAGTACCTCTATGATAATGTTAAAAAGAATTGGTGAGAAGAGACTTCCTTATCTGATGCTTTATTTTAGGGGGAAAGGCTTTTGTCTTTCACTGCTAAGTATGGTGTTAGCTATGAGGGTGTGTGTGTGTGCGTGTGTGCGTGTGTGTGTGTGTGTGTGTGTGTGTGTGAATGCTCTTTATCAGGCTGAGAAAGTTCCCTTGTATTCCTACCTACTTAGGTGTTTTTTTAATCATTTTTAAAAGGGTGCTGAGTTTTTGTCAAATGCTTTTTCCACATCTATTGAGATGACTGTGCGGTTTTTGTTCTTTATTCTATTAATACTATATATTACATTAATGGATTTTTCACATGTTGAGCCAACTTTGCATTTTGGGGATACACCTCTCTTGGTCTTATTGTGTAATCCTGTGTGTGTTGCTGGACTTCATGTGCTCCTGTTTTGCTGAGGATTTTCATGAGTTCATTGGTCTACAGTTTTCTCATGGTGTGTCTCCACCTGGCTTAGGTATCAGGGTGACGCTGGCCTCATGGAACGATCTGGGAAGTGTTCCCTCCTCTTCTATTTTCAGCAAGAGTTTAAGGAAACTATTTGGTCCTGGGCTTTTATGGCGGGGGGGGGGGGTTTGATCACTGATTCAATCTCTTCAGCGCTATAAGTCTATTCAGATTTTCTGTTTCTTCTTGAGTAACTTTTGGTAGTTTATGTCTTTCTAGTAATCTATTTACTTCATCTAGATTACCTAATTTGTTGGTATACGATTGTTCATAGGATTTCCTTGTAATCATTCTTATTCCTGTAAGGTTGGTAGTAATGTCCCCTCTTCCACTCCTGATTTTAGTGACTCGAGTCTTCTCTCTTTTGCTCTTGGTTAGTCCAGCTAAAGATTTGTCCAATTTTGTGGTCTTTTTGAAAAACCAAGTTCTGGTTTCATTGATTTTTCTCTTTTCTATTTCATTTATTTCCACTCTAATCTTTTATCATTTACTTTCTTCTTCTTGCTTTGGGATTAGTTTGTTCTCTTTCTAGTTTCTTAAAGTTGAAGGCGAGGGTATTGATTTGAGCTCTTTCATCTTTTTTTTTCACCCAGGCATTTGCAGGTGTACCTTTCCCTCTGAGCACTGCTTTTATTACAAGCCATTAATTGCTGTGTTTTTGTTTTCATTCATCTTGAAGTATGTTCTAATTTTCCTCATGATTTCTTCTTTACCCATTGGTTATTTAGCAGCACATTAAACTATCATCTGCCTACGTGTGGATCTCTCTTGGTTTATCCTACACACAGTCCTCAGCAACAAAAGTGGAGGCGAGAGGTTAATTAAACAATATTTTCAAAGTGTTAAGACCAAGTAAATCTGTACCCTGGTGAGGGCCTTGTTCTTGGTGGGAACTCTACAACAATGCAGGGTGTCACCTGGCAAGAATGCGCTGATCAAGAGAGAGCTAACCTCCTCACTTGCTGTCCTCTTAAAGCCATTATCCCATGAATGGATTAATACATTCACTCAGGCAAGGTCCTCATAATCTAAGGCCCCACCTTTCAAATACCATAATTGCATTTCCCAGAAAAGCTGCAAAAAAATAGTACTGAAAATTCATGTATATGCTTCATCCATCTCCTAATTTTAATATATCAGACAACCATGGGACAATTATCAAAATAAAATATAAACATTCTTATTTTTTCTTTTAGAAGCTTTATTATTTTATCTTTGAAATTAGGTCTATGACTCATTTAAAATTAATTTTGTATATGGTGTGATGCATGGGTTATTTATCTATTTATTTTAAATATGGATATCCATGTGCTCCAGCACCATTTATTGAAATTACTTTATCTACATAGTAAATCATTGACCCCTTTGTTGAAAGTCACGACTGGGTCTGTTTACGGGCTCTATATTTTGTTTCATTAACCTATTTGTCTATTCCTGTGTAAATACCACACTGACCTATTTGTTGTAGCTTTATAGTAGGTCTTAAAATCCGTTAGTGTGAGTATTCCCCCTTTATTCTTCTGTGAGATTGTTTTGGCTATTTCTGGCTCACTCTTGCTGTAAGTGTCAGAAATAGACTTTGGTGAAACTGGTGAATCATTAATCAACATAATGAATGTTAAAGATGATTAAAACTGAAGAAGGAAATTAATTTTCAAATTGAAAGGCCATACCAAGTGTGTAGCAGAACAGACTGCCATAGAACAAAAACAGATCATAATTACATTCCAATGACATGTCAAAATATAAAAGAATGAAGAAAAAAATCTTATTAGTTACCAGGGAGAAAAGGGACTGTTTATAAGGAAAGAGATTCTGATGAGAACCACAGTTCTCAGAAGCAAAAGTGGAGGCAAGAGGTTAATTAAACAACATTTTCAAAGTGCTAAGACCAAGTAACATTGCACCTAGAATTCTATACCCAGCCAAATTGTCAATCAAAATTGAGAATGAGGTGTTTTTACATGTAAAAAGTTTTCAAAGTTTCCATGTACAGAACCTAATAGAATGAATAATGGAATAAAAATTATAGAATTATATGAATTATTATGTTTTAGGCATTATAGAATAAAAATTTAAAAGGAAATGAATCCAGGAAGAAATTGTATAAGTCAAAAAGCAATAGTGAATAGTCATTAGTAAAAGCTATTTTTAAGTCTAAACAAGTACGGGTTTTGAAAAATTATATACCAAGATCAAGCTAAGACTCCAAACACCAGCACAGAATGTTAGGAATATACTGATAGAGCATCACAAAACTAGCTTGGCACAGGGCAGGCGTGTTAGAGCCTAACGCTGAGGAAAGACCTCTGCTTGAACAAGGAACAATCACTGCAGTTTGCAAGAACAATCACTGCAGTTTGCAGGAGCAATAAAGCCAGGCAGTGGCTCAGCAACTTGCAAGCTGCAGGTGTCCTGGGAAGCAGAGAGAGGCAGAGCCAGGGGGTCTGACTGCAGGCTTCACAGGACTGAGCCCAAGGACAGACGTTAAGATGTGAAGATCCAGATGTAATCACCCACCCCATCCCTGCTGCGTTTTTCAGCACACTTCTCCCTTTGTCCTTTTATCTTTTTTTTAAATTAATTAATTAATTTATTTATTTATTATTGTCATTATTTTACATTCTAAGATGTGGAGCAGTTGGGGGAGTGGGGAGGGGAGAGGAAAGGGAGATGAGCTTGGAGGAGGAGGAGGGTGGAGGGGCGGCGTGGTTGACACCCCCGGCACCCTCCTCATTCTGGCAGGGAGCTCAGGGGGCTTCCGGTGCAGCTTGCGGTGGCTGGGCTGGATGCAGACTTCAGCGGGCGTGGCTGAGGCCCTCGTCCCCCTCCCCCACAGCTTGGGAGCCTGGGGGGCTTCTGGTCCTTCCAGGTGTTATAGGTGTTCTTTGGTGGTGTTAGACCTTTACTAGTTAATATCAGATCTTTGTCTCTGATCTGTGGGTACTTTGTTTTTTCTTTCAGTTCTGTGTTGGATTATTCATTGTTCTCACCATTTAAACTCTGCACTGGAACTAATTTGCTGTCCTTTGCTTACTTCTAAAATGGGGGAACTTCCTGTGGGGACCAGCACTTGAGCCCCGAGGTTGAGCTAAATTTCTGCTTTGCTGCTGTTTCCTTGGGGAAGGCTTTTTGTGCAGCTCAGGTTTTAATGGTTCACTTTATAGACACTTCTGAGTCTCGTGAGGTGTGGTACACCTGGGTTATGTGGAAACTCTCATCTGGGTCTGAGCCTTTTCAACAAACTGTGCCCCCTGCAGTTCTATATTCCTGACCAGTCTCCACTGAGTGGGCCTGTGCTGATTGGGGGGCAGATCAGCTGTCCATGCTGTGCCCCAGTGTTCCCCCGGTGGGCCCATCACCCCCACCACCCGTGTTGCAAACACTTACCATGGGATGGGCCGTGCACCGATCCCTTGTGGTGACTCACCAGTTTCTGAGCGGTTCCTTTTTTCAGTTGGGGACCACCAAGTCCCTCTTCTCCCCTGCCACCTGCAAGCAACTTCATACAAAGGGCACAGCTGCAGCTTTTTCTGGCTCCTGCTCCGTGTGCTCACCAGGGCCAGCCTTGAAGTAGCCAAGGCTTGAAATGGTGGGAGTGGTTCTTTCTTGCTCTCACCGTGGCTTTTCTGGCCTTCCTGCACTCCGCAGGTCTCTCCTCCTCTTCCTCTGAGCTCTAGCAGCCCCAGCTTGGCTGTCGTTGCTTTTTAATAGTTGTAAATTGATTGATTATGGGAGAGGGTGACGCTGGGGACTGTCTTTTCTGCCATCTTGATTGGAAATCGCTGTCCTTTTGTTTTATATAAACCCTTGAAATCCTAAAGCAGGGAGACAGTTGCAGTCTGTCTCCTCACATGTCTGATGATAAACTTCCTGCCTTGCACCAACATTTGGGTCCGACGAGTCTTTTGTTTCTGAGCAGAGGGCAGAGGGACCTGGACATTAGTAACAATATGAGTGAATAATTAAAAAATGGTGCTAAGAATCTTATTTCCATAGACGAAGAATATAGCTATTGATCTATTAATTTAAGGTAAGCACACAGCAATGGAGTGAAGTTATTTATTGAAAGATAAATACCGACAGTAATACCAACAACTCAACAAGAAGCATGTATGGTAATTTAGGTGGTCTCAGACAAAATATAATTCAAGTCAAAACCATTCTGAAGAATTAAATGCATCAGTCAAGGTTCCATGTGAAACCTTCCAATGATTAATTGAAGAACGTTTAAAGTTTAATGAATGAGCTATTTTCAGAGACCTCCTCTGGGGACTGCAGACGGTGAGAAGTCAGGACCGTTTCTGGTCCAGAGGGCAGGGAAGGGGATGCCACTGCGTCTGGAGTGGGGCAGGCCCGGGATGGCAGTGACTGCTGCTGAGTGTGGCAATTGGTTGTGTGTTGTGTACACTTCACTGTGTTCACTTTGGGGCTTCTTGCGACCTTTTGGAACTAACATTAACTTCACAAAAAGATGCAGCCCCGCTTGTTAAGCAATTAGATAATCTGGGTCCTACTGACTGCATTAAGTAAGGCAGGTCCTCCAGGGTGACGTGCAGATGAAATGAGGTAACACGTGGGACGTGCTCAGAGTGGGGCAGCACAGAGAGGGCTCTCCTCACATGTTAGGAACGGCAGGGTTATGCGTATGCACTCTGCAACTGTACCCAGCAGAGCATGTGAACCCCTCTCTGCAGGGGTGGCCCAGTTGTGCAAGCTGCAGTCCAGGCCAGCACTGGGCCAGCCGAGTGCACCTTTGTGCCCGCTGCTCCCAATTCAGACTCTGCAGTGGCTCCTGTTACGCCATCCTGGAAGGCGCAGCTGTCCGTCCACCTGGAGGATCCAGATCTGTTGCCCCAGGCATCGGCTCTGTTCCAGCCTCCCTGGCCTCCCCGCTGGGGCTGCACCCTGACCCCTCTGCAGCAGCTGCCCTCCCTGACATGGCTGAGGCTGCATGCTACCACCTCCAGGAGCCCTCCCTGATTCCTCTCACCCTAAGGAGGCCATTCCACACCCTACTAACACCTGTACCCACTCTGGCCTGCACCTTAGTGCAATTTAGTTACACCTTAGTTCCTGGGATAAGCAGATGGCTCAATCAACCCAATCACTATTTACAGGCTCCGGTTGATTGAGTCATGGGGACTCATTTGCCTGGACCTCCTGGAGCCCAAGCTCCACCCTGAGATGGGCGAGTGCCTATAAAAGCCACCTGGTAGCAGGTCCACCATCAGAAACCAGTGGTGGCCGCCTGCCATGTCCTGACCCAGGACGCCGGGGCATCCAGGGGCATGAGGGGCCTGATTTGGGGCTGCAGCAACACCTTGGGAACCCCAAGACTTCTTAGGAGAGCATTTCAACTACTGCTGCCAAAGCCTAGAGCATTCCAGGGACCTGCTGGAAGGAAACATTCTAGGAAAGCCAAGTGTGTAAGTCGTAATAAAGAACAAATTTAGCTTGATGGGCTGGGCTGGGGGTCCTGATCGTGTGGAGTGCGGGAGGGCTCATCTCAGCTGGTGAGGGTCTGCTGGCCCCTCAGCTGCTCTGACAGCCCCCTTCCACCCCGCACCGCACGCTGCCACTGTTCTCTCTCTTCCTCCATCCACCCCTTCCCCTGTTTCCTCAGCAGTTCAGCACGCCTAGACGTTTCCTCCCTGCACCCCACCCCGCTGCCGCCATGAGACCTCTCCCCCCGTCCCCCTCAGCCGCAGGCTCAGCCCTCCTGCAAAGAGCCAGGCCCTCCCTCCATCCCCCCAGAGATCTGGGCCTCAGATGTGGGCAGAGTCCCAGGCCCACCCCAGGGTCCCAGAAGAAGGCAACTGAAGCCCACCTGGACGCTCCGCAGCCAGTGCATCCTGACAGCCTCTGCCACGTCGAACTGCCAAACAGTGAACAGTTTATGCCCCTCCAACAAGAAGTCAGAGTGTGCTTTCTCCTCACCCTTTGGAGTGTCAGTATACGGTTTTATTCTTTAACAAATTCATTGTAAAAATCAAAGTTCCACTTTTTAAAAAAAACTTTGATTTTTTAAAACACACGAGTGAAGTGGAAAGTTTTAACATGGTGACCGACGGTAAATTTCCGTGACTTTCTCGCAGTCACCCTTTGCCCACCTTTGTTGGTGAGTTCTTTATTTTCTCACTGTTGATTACTGAGTATTTTCTATGTTAGAAATATTATTAGCTCTTGTCTGATCTATGTTGGAGATATCCGCCCCCCCATTCTGTGATTTGTCTCTTGATTTTGAACATGAAAATTTTTTATTTTTATTTTTTTAATGTTTAAACAGCCAATCCCATCTATCTAGACTTTCCAGATATCTGACACAAATGACTGCCGAGCTGTCTTACCTTGGTGTTGCGCACAAATGGCTGTCTCCGTCACATTACTTACGTTTTTGAGAAACCGCCTAGGAATTATTGCTCACTAATTCTATAGCAGGCGCTCTGAACTTGCAAGGGGTGCGATTTATAGTCTACAAGTTCATGCGTATAAAATTGCATATTTTCTTGGAACTGAACTTATTTTCCAGCTAGAACCTGCCTTTGGGCAGCTGGGGACAAGGACTCCTCCTCAGTACCAGGTAACCTCGGGCACTTCAGAGTTTCTCAATGTGTTCAGGTTTGCTCGTGTCCCTTTTCCAGGAGTTGATCCTGCAGCCCTGGCACCGGGTGACAGTGGTGTCTTTGCCTCAAGGCTCTGGGTGGGCCAGTCGGTGAGCTGGTCCCCATCTGTCCTGCTGGTGTCGAGACTGGGCCCTCCTCCCACCAGTCATCAGTTTCTGCTCCTGCTGGCATCGATGAATCACCAACCTCTCACTTGTCTCTGGCAGTCACACTGTGTCCTTTACAACCCTAAAGAAGACACTCTCTGGGGCTGCTGGCCTCTGCCCTGCCCCAGGTCCCCGCCACCCCATTGGTGGTCAGGAGCTGGGTTTCTTCTTCAGCCACCCGGGCTCTCTGCCCTGACCCTTCCCAAGGCTTGCAACTCAGACATCTGCTTTCCAGGACCCCAGCCGTGGTAGACAGCACTGGGCTTCCCTCCCCTTAAGTCTGTCCTGAGGCCTGTGTGGCCGGGAGGTGGGGACAGTGGTCAGATGTCAAGTTTCCCAGTGACTCTGCTTTCTGCCCAGGTGGAGGAGAGAAGGTATGCATTGGACCACACTCGGCCCACCCAGACCAAACTCAGCCTTGTCCCCTGAACCTCCTAGTCCCTGTCCCAGGGAATGGCTCCTTGGTCCCCCCTCGAGTTCATCATCCTGGAACTCTCTTTGTCTCCCCCTGCATCCGTCAGCCCCTGCTCTGTCCTGCTGCTCCTGAGCCTGTGCTCTGCGTCTTGCTTGGCTGCCCCCCTCCCTCTGGCTGCCGCTGGCTGCTGGCCTGGGCACCGCCAGCCTCAGTCACTGCCACTCCGACAGCTTCTTGTCCTCCCCAGGCTGGCACTGCTCCTGTCTGCGTCCACCCTCTGATTTAAGAGGCTCCTGAAACACACGGCTGGTTGACTGGCATCTCCGTCTCTGGATCTCAGAGGCTGCCTGCTGTCCTCGGTCCTGTATAAGCACCTCCGTGATCTGACTGCGCCTCCCCCACCCCCAGCAAGCCTCTCCCTGCCCCCTCTCGTGCTCTGGACTGCGTCAGCGAAGCATGAGGACACGTCATTCTTACGTCCTCTGCTCAGCCTCCCCCAGGCTCTACTGGAAGGACACTGGGGACACCAGGCTGGCTCCTTTCTCATCCTGGGTCGCTTTGTTTAACTGGCTAGGGTCAGGGGCTGTTGCAGTCAGCTGTGCCTCAGCCTACCTTTCCACGCTGCTGCCCCCGGCCCTCAGAGGTCCTGACCGCACCGTCCCTGCTTATGGCACAATCTTGTGCAGGATCCGCCACTCGAGATGGTTAAAGCATGTTCTGGGCTCCAGTTTTTATATAAGAAACTCTCTAAATGCCAAGGAAAATCCTCTGGGGACCCTTGTTGTGGGGATGAGTGGCTGTTACTCCCTGATGTGTCTTCTCCTGGCCGCTGGGCCTCTTGGACATCTCTTCTCTTCCTTTATCCCACATCCTCACTGTGCCAATGTGGCTGCTGGTTATGCCATTCAGAACATTCCAGAACATTCTGGGAGAAAGCTGGGAAGCAGTCTCATGTGCACAGACTCTGCAGTTTGGGGGAGCATACCCGTCAGGATGGGACACTTCAGGAAAGCTCTTCTCTCGGCAGACCCCGCTTAGGGAGCTTACTGGGAACTTCTGACTTTGCGGTCCCTCTAGCCCTCATGTTGGGGTCTTTGCTTGATCTTTTAATTCTCATTCCCTAGCAGGTCTCCAGCAGGCCTGGCTGTCAGGATTCTCACATCTTTGTTCTCTGTGACCTGCACAGAGTGAGGCTGTGAGGAACTGAACTCAGAACTTCTGTTTTGACGTCCTGAGAAATGCCTGTGGAGCTGTGCACACCTCTCACCGCACAGGCCACAGCCGCTACCTTCCTGAAGCCCCTCCCCTCCTCTCTTGAGATACTTTGACCTGGGATCTTCCATGACCTCACCTCCAGCGTGTACTCTCCTGCAGTCCCCTCTTCAATGACCACGTCTCCCTGCCTTCTAAACCTCTCTCTGCCCACCCCACAGACACCAAGGAGCTGCCATGTGGCATCACCTGCCGTGGGGACCACGCTTGCCAGCATAGCCAGGCTTTGAGGAGTCGTTCTCATCAAAGATGGGCACTGATGCATCCCGGGAACAGGCCTCACAGAAGATCATGCCCTGTGACTCCCAGCCCTCGAGGGAAGCCAGCGTGCCCATAGCTGCCCCAGCCCCCTGGGTGGCCGTGGGCTCTTCCTATGGCTCCTGCACCTGCCAGGGGGCCCAGCCTGTAACTGACCCAACCTGCTGGCCCAACACACGGACTGCTTGTGTCTTCCACCCTTGGATGGGGTTCCCACCACATGCCTGCCCAGCCCCTTGGGCCTACATGTGGGTGCCCTTCGGTGGGTACCTCTGGATGGGCTGTCCACTGCCAGCTGCCTCGGTGCCTTCTTTTTGGCCAATGGGCTCCTCCAGCTTTGACCCCCACATGGGCAGCCAGCACCCGGCCGCCTGGGCCTCCAGCGTCTTTCCTTTCCCCATGGGCCCCCCACCCCCATACCCTTCGGTCCCTCCCACTCTGGGCAGGGATGCCTCTGGCCGGTGTCCCCAGCTGGGAAGCCAGACTCCAGCCAACCCAGCCTTCAGGGCTACAGTGCAGAAGCCATGCAGAGGAGCTCCCCACGTGCAGAGGCACAAGGCCCCTCCTTTAGAATGGGCCTCCAGGTTCAGTATTTGGGCACCTCTGCCACCCTGCAGCTCAGAACTCCGCCCTCTGCCCCCTTCCCCCATCGAAGACCCTCAGCCGGACCCCCGCCACCCCCTCAAACCCCGGCCACCCTGCAGGGCCCGCCGCCGCCTCTTTGAGAGCTAGTCAGTCCCCCCATGACCCACTAACGTCAGCCGTGTGTCACATGGAGCCCAGAGCCATGGTCTCAGCCTGGAGTCTTACGATTGAACATCTAAGTTTTCAAAGGGTCTCAGGTGTGAGTGGTTTGCTGTCCTGCAGCACACAGCGCACTGCACCCGCCCAGCAGGCCTCTACTTGGTTTTTCTTTTCCTCTTCCCTTGTTCTTTCTGCCTTCAGCCCTGACACTGGCTCCTTTCCCTCCCCAGCCCCTGTCCTGGGATGGCTCTAGAAGGTTTGCTGTGGGTCCTCACACACACACGCATTCAACCTCATAAAATGAGTCTGTGTGCTCATGTTTTTAAATCACATAGGTGTCATGCTGTAAAAGCTCAGTCTCTTTGCTCTTTATTGATCAAGTCATGTTTGAGGTCAAGCTCCTCCGTTAGAGGCCACTCCAGGCTCAGCACTGGGCACCTGTGCCTCCCACAGCCCCGAACTCTGCCCTCAGCCTTTGCCCTCAGCGAGGATCCTTGCTGGACCCCGCTGCCCTTGGCCAGCCTGCTGGGCCTGCCACTGTCTGCCCAGAGAGTTTGGAAACACCTTTACTTGAATATACGGAGTTGAGTGACACTGACTCCTCAATTGGTTGCACCCATGCCCTTTAGTCCTGGCAGGGTTTGTTCTTTTAACTCCTCGTACCGTCTCCAACCCTCTGGCAGCCAATGGAGGTAACACATACGTTCTTGTCGGACACATCACAGCAATTTATGTGTATTTTTAAAAATTTAAATAAATGATGTCTGTATGTCATATTTTTTTCTTATTTTTCATTCATCAATATATTTTAAGACCTCATCTATATATATGTACAGTATATTCCATTTACATTTTCAAATTTATTAGCATTATGTTTTTCATACTATATAATTTCCTACTAGTTTTATTATCTGATGTACCTCCTTTTCTTTCCTAATAGTGTATATATTAAAGGAAGAAAGGTAGAAAAGAAAACCTTACCATGGGTTTGCCTGTTTTATTAGAATTTTGGCTCATTTGTTCTCTTGTGGCTTTTGAAGTGTCTCCTCATGTCTTTATTATTTATTGTGAGTTTACTGTTTGTTTTGTGACTTCTTAATGATGACACTTAGAAAAGAATCAAGGCTAAAAATAAATTGACTATTATAAATTTTTATGCTATGAAATTCCCTCCAAATATACCACTTTATCACATATCATAAGTATGGGATACATTTATTTTTATTTTTGTATCTTTTTAAACAATCACTATTAAGGTGAAAATCAAGTAAATTTTCTGTTTGTCTTCTTATAGCCCAACAAACCAAAATCATCTTTGTAGTTTAAGATGCCTCATATAGATTTTTCTCCTTATTATTCCAATTACTTTTGCCCTTATAATGGACTACTCACAAAAATTAAAACAATGTTTATAATAAGACAGGTCACTAGTATGGGCATTACCACCCAGTATTTATATGCTAATAATATGTGCACTATCCTAAAACTACAGTTTTATGAAGCAGCCTTTTAGCAAAACTTGAATCTATCAAGTAGCTGTACTTTCTTATACTTATCATGAGAGGTTATTAAAAATACATTTTGAAGGGAGTAAAAAAAATTCCAAAATTACTTGGTATACTTTTGGAATTTGCAATAACTGATCTGTTAGAAGGTTGAATTAACCTTGAAGAAACCTACTCCTGTCTCCAGGACATGGAGGTGGCTAGAACATCCAGCCTTCAGTTGAGCGGGTAGTGTTCTCTCTCTCTTTCTCTTTTTGTGATATGATAAACATACAGGTACTCATTTTCTTCAGAATACACACCTCTTTCAGTGTGTCCCACAAATTTGGCAGGTAGTATATTTATGATCACTTGTTCAACAAAGCTGTGGAACTCCTGGCCAGGAGGGAGATCAGCCTTCCCTAGCTCAGCTCTGGGGCATCGGGAGGAGAATCCTGCACTTACCAGGTGAAGCTCAGGTCCTCTGTAGCACTGGGCCCAGAGCTCAGCACTTGTGAGACAGGAGGTGCTCAGTTTCCCTGGGCTAGGGTTTTAGGACATGCCTCTGGGTTTCCAGCCACTCCCTGAGGTCTCAGGCCCCTCCTCTGAGGCCTCCCCTAGAGGAAAATTACTGTTGCCAGTTAGACCTATTTTCAGCACCAACACAGGGAAATTGAGACCACAAGGGGCTGGCTTATGCAAATCCAGTGTCTGGGCATGCTCAGTAGAGGGGGTCATGTAACCCTGATGACTGGGCATGCTCAGTAAGTGGGGTTTAATCTTCTGAATGACCTTCCACTAGGGGTACTGTAGATCACAGAACATTCTGGAATATGTTCAGTGCATGTGATAGAATTTGACCAATGAACATGCCCTGAAAGGTGTCCAACTGAGCATGTGAGAGACTATGTCACATTAATGGGGACCTATGCCCATCACTGAATATTCATTAGTTATCGTGAATATACATTAGACAGTGAAACTACAAAAGCTGAATAATCATTAGTTATCATGAATATACATTAGACAGTGAAACTACAAAAGCCAAATCCTGGCCAGAGGCGGGGCTGTCTCTCACTTTCCTGGGGTCTGCCTGCACTTTGCCGGCTGAGGTGTGTGTGCTTTACTTTTGTGCTAAACTTACCTTTAGCAGGTAGCCCCTCACTCTCCTGAGCCAGCCTACACTCTGTACTGGATGTTACGTGTGTGTATGTCTTACTCTTGTGTTAAACTTGGTGTGGGCCCCGCTTGGTCTCTGGAGCTAGGCTGCTCTGTCTCTATTAAATCTGTGTCTCTTATTCACTACATTAAACCTGTTCTTACTGTTTACTATGACTCTGCTCTTGAGTTCTTTCCTGTGGTGGAATCAAGAACCTGGTAAGAGGACGGGTGGGTTGAGGCTGACTATGAGGGCCCCCAGGCCCTTACTCTGGCATCACTTGGGCACCAAATAACACTCTTCCTCTACCTCTTTGTACTGCTCAAACCCTTACCCCATCACACCAACATATACACAGCCCACTGCACACTCTCTGCACCTGGGTCAAGATCTCAGGTCACCCTGCAGACAGACGGGAACCCACCCTGTGTATGTGGAGCCTCCACCGGGAACCCTGCCTGGGCTCCTGAGTCTGAACACTCCTCACTGACCTGGTGCTCCAGGCCACGTCCTGGCAAATCCAAAATACAGATGCTCCTTGACTTACGATGGGGTTACGTCCAGATAAACCCATCATAAGGTGAAAAAAATCCTAAGCTGAAAACGCATTTAGTGCACATAAACTACTGAACATTAGAGCTTATCCAAGCCTAACTTCATGTGCTCAGAACAATTACATCGGCCTACAGTTGGCCAAAATCATCTAACACAAAGCTCGTTTTATAATAAAGTGTTGACCATCTCATGGAATTTATTGAATTCTGCACCGAAAGGGAAAAACAGACAATTGCGTGACACTCGAAATGCGGCATCTACAGAATGCGCATCACTGTTGCATCATCATAAAGTTGAAAAGTCATTGGTCAAACCAAGTTGAGGACCGTATGCACCACTCTGAGTAGGAAGTGAGGGCTCTAAGGGGTCAGATGAGGCATCCTTGTAGGTGAAGTGCAGTTCGGTGAGGCCATTTAACTGCAGCAGCATTTCTGAAGGAGTCTGGCCACGAAATCTGGATAATGTCTTAGAACTCTGATTTAAATTCAAAGTTCACGTTCGAGCCCAGTGGGGTGTTTGGGAGGTCGGCAGCCACCCTCCAGAGCCAACTCCCCAGAGCACAAGAGGCTGGTGTTTCTGTCAGAGTGACAAGCCCACGCTGGAATGCAGGGCGCTCTAGACAAGAGCTACATGCAAGTCACAGTGGGGACAGCACGTGAGCAGAGAGCCTGTGCTACCACCTCACCTGCCCAAATGCTCTGCAAGTTCAGGAAACCCACCTTCCCATGGGCGATGGTTAGATATCCAGCCCACTCTGCACTCCAGGCACTCCTAGGCCAACCTTACCATTTCTCCATATTCTTGTACTTCATATTTTATTTTAAATTAGCTTTTGTTACTTCAATTAATGTATTTTCAAAGGATGCATTACATGTTAAATATAGCCACTATGGTAATTCAGCGTCATCTGCCAGATGTAGAATATAAAAGCGTGTATAATGAAAACAGAGCAACGTGACTGACTTCTGGCCGGCTGAAGGTTTCAGTCTCAAGCCTGGTCTTGCTTTGTTAGAGAGATTGGCAGGCATTGGAGTCATGGCCAATTACCCCGACCCTTGGCTCTCTCTGAGATGCCACAAGAAGACCACAGATCACCAACGATTGCAGAGCCCGAGTTGATGGAGGCTGGACCTAGAACATCTGGACTTGGCCCTGTCCACCTCTGGCACTTCAGTGCTGCACGTGTACAGGGCAGACACCAGCCGTGCAGCCTCCGCTGCCTTTCCCAGTCGCTGGGACCTGGCATGTAGAACAGCCAGAAGCATGCTTCCTACCTCCCTTCCTGTGGCTTCTAAGTCCATTTCCTCGCTTGCTCTCCATCTCCATGCTGGGGCTTGATGCCCACCCTGCCTTTCCTAGAACCCCCTGTGGACAAGAACCCTCTCCCCTTGGCATCTGCTCTCTCCTGGACATGTCAGCCGGTCGCTTCTCGGGGCTGTCTCCCTAATTTCCAGCACCAGCCTCCTGCAGGTTGCTCCTGTGGCCCCTCTGCTCTGCTCCGCATCACAGACCACATTTCCCAGCCTCCTCACCACGTGGATGCCTGGCAGGTTCAGCCAGTGGGAGGCACTGGAGAGGTTCGAGGGAGGATGAAGGGCGAGGCCAGGATGCATCTCCTCTTTGCCTGCTGGGCTCCAGCCCCCGGCACCTCCTGTCCAATCTCCCTCTGTGCCCAGAGTTTGGGTTCCGGTCACATCGTTTCCTGCCACTGTCCCTCCAGCCTCAGAGCATGGTGGCCTCCCACTGCTGCTGACCTCTGAGGAGCCTGAGTGAGGCTTTGCAGCAGTCCCATCATCCGAGTCCTCTGAGTCACATTCCCTTGGTTCGTAAGACCTCGGGGGGTTGTCTCCTGGTGGGACAGGCTGTCCACCTGGAAATGTAATAGGGGAATAGGGGGCCGTCCTGGGGCAGGCACACCTGGGACACTATGGGGGACCCACCCTGCAGTCAGCCCAGTCCCTCGGTATCCACAGGGGGTGGGGGAGTTGGTTCCAGGACCTTCCACAGATACCCAAATGAAGTTCCTGATATAAAATGTCATCAAATTTGCATATAACCTATATACATTCTCCCATATATTTTAAGTCATCTCTAGATTACTTATGCTTAATACAATGTAAATGCTGCATAAATAATTGCTATATTGTTTTTATGTGTGTTGTTTTTATTGCACTGCTATTTTTTATTTGTTTTTTAAAAATATTTCAATTCCTGGTCAGTTGGATGCACAGATTTGTAACCCGTGGATATGGAGGGCACACTGTTAGGGCTCAGAGTACGGCGTTAGAAACTCTTCTTGGATTTGGGTGGTTTGAAGGAGGGTGTAAGGAAGTGGGGTTCACTCCAGATTGGTTATTGTCAGAAAGTGGGGACAATTCCACGATTGGGCTTCTGGGTAAATCTCATCTCCAGGGAGGGGAATCCAGCACAAAGACAAGCAGTCATGGGTAAAGAAGCAACAGTCACTCCTCTCAGCTGAGAAAGGGGGTGCTTGGTGTTCTGTGGGTGGCACAGGGATCCTGTCTTGTCTGCGCTGAGATGCAGTTATGAAGTGGCCTTGCTTTGTCTCAGCACATCGCAGTCTCAGAGTGGCCTTGGCTGAGGCTGTTTCCTGTGAGATTGTCACGTCTAACAGGAGAATGGCCTGGCCCAGCCATGGGCACAGCCAGCCTCCAGAGGGCAGGGGCTGCCGTTTTTCTTCCTCAAGAGGCATCGTGTAGAAGACTGTCTCTGGCCTCCCCCTGCTCCAGCCCCAGTGAGGCTCTGCATGGCCAACCGCCTCACAGGCAGGCTAGCGGTGACAGTGCCAGCACCCACACTGCATAGGAGCAAGGTATGCACCACTCTAGCAGATCTGATCCTCACTACAACCCCAGTGTGAGTGGCATTAGCATACCCATTTTCCAGATGAAGAAACCGAGGCGCGAGGAGGTCAAGGCCTCAACCACTCTCGGAAGTGACCCGTCCCTCTCCGTGTCAGACTCCAGATTCCCCTCTCCTGGCCACTGCCCCCCACACCGCCCTTGGCCTCAGCTCTGCACCCCACCCCACCAGCATCTCCCAGGTACTACGTTCCCTGCAAGACCCTGCCATCTTCTCCCGCTCTGCGCTTTCACGTGCAGTTGCTGCTGTCTAGAATACCTTGCCCCAAATTACCCTCACACTAACGATAATGATAATGATGGCTGCTGACAGCAACTGAGCCCCACTCTGTCTATGCGCTCAGACTGGACGAGTATTAGCCCTGTCAATGGGCATTACAGCATGCGAGGCAGGTGTTACCGTCATTGCCATTTCACAGACAAGGAGACCGAGTCACACAGCGGCCAGACGCTTTAGGATCACTCAGCCAAGCAGTCTGAAATCCCTCACCATTCAGGATGGGCCTAATTGTCACCCCAGGGCAGCCCCTCACCCCCAAACTCGCTCCAGCCAGCCTCTGCTCTCCACCCCCGCATGCTTCTTATACATGCCACTCCCCTCCAGTCCCCTCTTTCTGGGCCCATTTTCCTACTCTCTGGACGTTTTGGGGGAAGGCAATGGCTTGATTCACTGTGTCCCCATGGAAGAGGTGTGAGCAGAAAGGAGGCTCAGTGACAGGAACGAGCGGGTACTGAGCTTCCCCTTGGGCTCATGTGAGTGAGAATGGGCTGAGGAAGACCCCGTCTCTGTAACTTCTTAAAGACGACACTTGGTTCATGTTTAGCTGCAAACTCAGGCACAGTCAGCCACTGCTGGGCAGGCAGGGTTGGGGGTAGCTGGTGAGCAGAGTGGGGGACCAGGACTATAATTTCTGTTACTCCAGTGGCCAGTCTGAGCTGGACGTCAGATGGAGGATCTAGGCTAGAGGGGACCTGGACCAGAGGGTCAGGAGCAGTGGGCAGTGACCCTGACCACAGCCCTCCCAGGAGGGCAGCCAGATGGCAGGAAGATGCCTGCAACTGGAGGTCCTGTGAGCTCAGCAGTGACACCAGGTGCCTGTGGCTGCTCCACACAGTACCCCGTTCAGGTGCACAGGCTCTGGTGCACTGCAGAGGCTGCCGCCTGCCCTCCCATCCACCTGCAGCCCCTGGCCTTATGAGGGTTAAGGAGGTTTATTCAAGGGTAGAATTGGTGGCTTGTTAATCTGCATAACAGACGCTGAAAGTGGACTGTCACTGGAGAAATCCCCACTGGTCAAGGTCTGACAATTGTCTAGACTATCATAGAGACACTTCCCTCCTTTGACCCCCAGGCAGTCCTCTGTCCAGCCCTCAGCAGGGAAGGTGTCATTGCCTGATGCTGGCCACGAGGATGTCAGAACATTGGTGTCTGCTGCACAAGCCTTTATGCAGGAGAAGAGGAGAGCCCCAGACTCCATCTAGCTTCTGGACAGTTTGGGGATGGTCTGTGGTGCTGTTGTGCTGGTGACGAGGCGGGGAGGCAGCTCGCTGGCCGGCACTCTGGTGCTCACAGCGAACCTTTCAGCAGGTGATGTTATCTGCCAAAAAAAATGAGAGGTGGCAGGACCACACTGGCCAAGGAGGCTGCAGGACAGGGAGGCCACAGGGCGCACCTGGCTGAGGGGAAACGCAGGGTGCAGGTGGGCATACACTGCCATGAGAACTGCATGCCGGCTACCAGGAGGGTGCCGAGGGCTTTCTCCAGAGCAGGAGTCACAGTTGACAAGCTGTGTCCCCTGCTGGCAGCAGCCAGAGCCCAGCTGTCCATCCATCTGTCCCACATGTCTGGAGAGCTGGCAGGAGACCGAGGACCTCCTGCTGCTCACCTGCCAAGGTGGTCCTCTAGGAGCCCCTCAGCCTGGACAGGCCCGGGCTGGCGAGGACAGCCATGTCAAGACTCTGGGCCCCTTGGCCCTGAGCTAAGCCCCACCAGGAGCTGAGAGCTGACTGTGCCGTTCCCCCCACGAGCAGCACCATGGGCTGTGACTGTGTGAGGGCCGGTCACACTGGAGAGAAAACAGGGCAGGACTGCTCTCCCCACAGGCTTGACCCCAGCTCCAAAGAATATTCTCATTCAGAAATGCTCCAGGCCAATGGGGCTGGTGGGTGGAGATCTGGAGGTGTCAGATGCTGCAAACCTCACTGGTCTCAGCCCTTGGAATGGGAATTGTTGAAAGTCTGCTATGACCTGGCAGCAAGCGAGGCTGGAGCCAAGAACTGCACCCAAAGTGACCTGCCCTGCCTGCTTGCTCAGCCAGTGCCACACGAGGGAACTGCGCCCAGTGGGCTCCTCATGACGATCACCAAAGAGGACCAATCTGGATGTGCCACCCAGTGGAGCACACAACAGCCCCCCGAGCACCAGCTCCACAGATGCTCAGGACCCTCCAGCCTGTGGCAGTGCTCTCCACACATGAGGATACGACCTTGGACCAGGGCCTGACAGGGCAGGCCATGTGCCGCCCCACTCCTTGCCTGTGCAGGCCAGCTTCTCACTTGCAGAGGAACAGTGCGGTCACCCGCGGGAGAGTGTGCAGCTGCTCTTGCAGAAGAAGGGAAAGTTGGGGACACAGGGGCAGGCCGCTGGGCTGCGCAGACTCAGCAGCACTATGTGACTTTGGGCAAGTGCCTTACCCCTCAGCGCTGCAGCATCCAGGTGAGAGGGCGCTTGTGAGGGCACACAGCGATGCCATCCAGGTGCTGCTGAGCTCTCCGTGTGGCTGTTGTGTCCTTGGCTGACTCAGAGGGGTGACAGAGGACTTTCCCCCAAGGTCACGCAGTCGTGGTCAGGAGCAGGAGGCGGGACAGTGAAACCGCTGCTATCTTTCACAGGCTCCCACAGTCGTGAGTGCTCTCCGTGGGCCATGTCAGTCCCACACGAGGGACTGTGAAGTCAGCACCACCCTCCCCACTCTGCAGATGGGGACACAGAGGCAAAGAGAGGCGAATCATAATGTATCGTATATTTCAGAAGTGCTAAGAGTAAATTTCAAATGTTCTCACTACAAAAAAAGCTAAGCACGTGAGGTGGTGCATATGCTAATTAGTGTGATTTAATCACTGCACATTGTGTACATATATCACATCACATGGTACACCATAAATATAGATAATTATTGTCAATTAAAAATAAAAAATAAAGAAAACAAACAAAGAATAGGGATGAGGCAGGGAGAGGCCTTGGGAAGGAAGAGCTGGGGGACGAGGCTCTTTTCCCCTGCCCGCCCCCGAGCGTGGAAAGTGACTGCTGATCTAGGCTCTGGTCTTGCAGTCGGTGTTGTGCTGAGGTGCAGATGGTCTGGAGGACACTGTCTTCTCCCAGGCACCCCACGAGGCTTGAGTTCTATACATGCCACAGGGCCAACACCTGAGGCCAGACAGTCTTGGAGCCTTCAACATGTCCCCACTCACAGTCCTCATGTGACCACGATACGCATAGGCTGACATTTTCTCTCATTGATCCTCTTAATGACCTCACTTCCTGCTAAGATGGCCACACAGGGCACTTCTCAGCCCCAGGTGAACTCCTGGCCACTCACGTTTCCCTCAAAACTCTAGGAGGGCCCCAGTGCTCTGAGTGCTCAGAAGATAGCAGAGCCGCGCCCTTCCCCAAATGCCAGAGCCTGCTGGGGTGGGACACAAGTGACTTCCTCCCAGACCCCTCCACCCCTGAGGCTGGGGTCTCAGCCAAGACAGAAAAGCTTGTGGCTGCACTGGGGAAGGATGGGGGGCATGCAGACGTGGGTGAGCTCTGAGTCCCAAGGAGGAGGAGGGCAGCATGACAGTGCCTGCTGTCCCCAGAGGTGAAGAGCCACAATGCGGGATCCCCAAGCAGACAAGCTGGATCCATGTGACAGCCGTGTTGGGAATGTAGAAGAATCACAATAGATACCTTCAGAGGATAACTGGGTGGATGTCATGAAGCAAGGACAAGCAGTTAAAAGAGGACCTTTAAGAAAACTCTGGGAATGGAAATGAAATGGAAACAGTGTCTTTCCATCACGTAGGAAAGACAGAATGAGTGAGTGGGAAGATGAGGTTGCAGAACCTGCTCACAGGGCGTGAATGGCGTGAATGGCGCACGCCTCAACATCGGGACCCTGGAGTCCCAGGAGAGGAAGGAAAATGCGTGGAAAAGAAAAATTTAAAAAACAATGACCAGCATTTTCCAGCATTAAACAAACTATAAAGACTGAAAAATACCAACAACAATAGAAGAGGAAAACCCCCAGCCTCTAGGCACACAGCGACATTTAATATCTCCCACAGGAGGAAAGTTCTGAGACTCCCGGGAGAAACGTCCTGGCCCCATGCGGAAGCCGCTCCAGGTGACGCCGGGCTCCACAGCCTCACTTGTCACAACGTGCTCACACACGCGGGTCTTTCTCTTGTTCTGTCCACCTCTGGCTTGGAGAGCATCACAAAGCCAGAGGTGGACAGGACAAGAGGTGAAATCCACGAATATAGATGTGAAAACACTAAGTAACATATTAACTGACCAAATCCAAGAATTTGTCCAGTATCTTATGATCTGTAGGTCTCCACAGTCCTAGAGATCTTGTCCAATGTTTTAAGTCAAGAATAAAAGCCCCCATCGAGGGTGACCCTGGCCCACCTCTCTCCCTCCCTCCCATCCCAGCACACAGTTTAACACCACAATCCACCTGAAAGAGCCTCAGAACCAATCCCCACGTTCCTTCCGGATAAGGTGTTACAAGAAGCCAGCAGTGGCAGGGCCACCCCACCCTCCAGGCCGTGCACATCCTGGTCTGATCTGATCACACACTGGTCCTCATCTTTCCAAGGTGCCACTGGGTCCTGCAGTCTGTCCTCAGCAAAGTCCCCACACCCTCAGTCTCTTCTCTGAATGCTGTCTTCACATTCTTGCCTAGGATGAGTGGTCTAAGACTCGTGCCACTATGTTTCTGTGCCACGTATTTAATAGCATTGTCTTCATTACTCACACCTCGTGAGACTTACGGACAAACGTGGAGTGGACTCCCTCCTCCCTATTCCTTGGGCTAAGTACTGCCAGAGACCTGCACATGACACGTAAAACATCACGAGAAGATGGTAGAATGTGAAGAGGAGAAGGCAGGCTGGCTGGGCACCTGAGGAATGACGCACAGCGAGCCTCCTGGGTTTTCTTTCTGCCTCGTGTGTCCAGGAACGGGTGCTGGAAAAGCCAGCCACTGAGAAATGCCAGTGGGAACGTCCCCCACCCTCCCAGAAGCCTCCTATCTCCAGCCAAAGGACCAGGAAAGGGGCATCCCAGCAGAACAGGGAACTTGAAGAAAACAAACTTTCCCACCCCAGCCAAATACCACAGGAAAAAACCTGGCCCTATCCCAATAGCAAAGATGGGGGAACCCAGACTTCTGCCCTTGCCTGGCTGTAAGGAGGTATCTTCCCCTTGTCTTCACCCCCATTCCCACTGGGGCACATGGGAGAAGCTTGAGTGCGGAGCAGGGACTTTCATTGCTGCCTGGGTAGCAAGGTCCCCACCCCACGGTGTCAGTGGAGGCCAGGTGGACATTCTTGATTTTCACCCCCACCACCTCCCCCTCCATGCCCATGTCAGAGAAGGCCCAGGGGGAAGCTGGAATTTTCACCACCATCCAGAAGTTTCTGAGTGTCAGTGGAGGCCACCTGGGGACTGGTGACAAGGTGCCCCTCCCTTTCCCCACAGGTGGTATCGATGGAGGCCTAGTGGGGACCTGAGTGCCCACCCCTCCTCCCCAGGATGGCAGAGGAGGCTGAGGGGGGATCTTGGACTTCCTTGGACTAGGTGATCCCCTTTACAGACACGAGCTTAGTGTGAGAAGAGGCCAGTGAAAACAGGAGGTCTAAGCAAGATCAGAGTCTCAAAGTATAATACCCAAATGTCCAGGATAAAACCAAGAATCCCTCATTCCACCAAGAACCAGAAAAATCTCAACTTAAATGACAAAGTACAGTCAACAGGTGCCAGCACTGAAATGGCGTGGATGTTGGAATGATCTGACCCTTTAAATCAGGTGCAGAAAGTATACTTCAATGACCAGTTAAGAACATACTTGAAACAAATGAAAAAATAGAAAGTCTCAGCAAAGAAACAGAAGATAAAACAGAGGACCAAATGAAAATTTTAGAACTGAAAAATATAATACCTGAAATTAAAAAAAGAAAACTCAATGGATGGGCTCAGCAGCAGAATGGAGAGGACAGGAATTAATGAATTTGAAGGCAGAACAATAGAAATTACTGAGTCTGAACAACAGTGAGGACAAAAGGAGCAGAACTTTGAGACCCGTGGGTCTGTAGCAAAGATGCAACATTGGGTCACGGGAGTCCCAGGAGTGGAGAAAGAGGGTGGGTGGAAAAAAGGTCAAAGAAACAATGGCTGGAAATGTCTCCAATTTGACAAAAGACACAAACCTACAGATTCGAGCAGCTGAGCCCCCAAATGGGATAAACCCAAGGACATCCACACTAAGACACATCACAGTCAAACTTCTGAAAGATAAAGACCTTGACAGTAACGGGAGCAACGACACCTAGCCTGCGGGAGAGGAGCAGTGTGAATGGGGCAGGCTTCTCCTCAGAAACCATGGATACGGGAGGGCAGCACAGAGCTTCTCAAGGGCGGAAGGAAAAACAGGCTGACCCCAACGAGGGGGTCAAGACATCCCCGGAGGCAGGAAGCAGGAGAACCTGCTGCCAGCAGATCTTCCCTCGAAGAGTGGCTGAAGGAAGAAATGGCTAAACAGAAAGAAAGTGATGGAGGAAGGACTCTCAGGACACAGGAAGGAAGGAAAAACACTGCAACTACAGTACATTTTGCTGCTCCTCTGATAGTTGAAGCAAAAAGTATCATGTTGTCTGATCCGGTCCCTGTGCATGCAGAGGAAGTATTCAAGACAATTGCATTTTACACAGGGGAGGATAAGGTTTCTACACTTCACTCGGACTGGTAAATGTTGACACCAGTAGACTGATAACTTATCTATCTAGAATGTAAGATCTAGAACAACCACTAAAAAGTCCAAAGAGGTAACACTGAAAATACTATAGATAAATAAAAATGGAATTCTAAGAAATGTCCAAGTAGCCTGTGGGAAGGCAGATAAAAAAAAGGAAAGCAGAGGAAACAAATAGGAAACAAACATAAAATGGATTTAAGTCCTAACGTATGAATAATTACATTCATATCAATGGTCTCACCTGCGATGTGATTCCACGTACATAATATTCTTGAGACGGCCAAGTTACAGCGATAGAGAACAGATCTGTGGCTGCCAGGCACTGGGGGTGGGGGAGCGGGGAGAATGGGGCGGGTGTATGGGAGAGACCCTCGTGGTGACAGAGCAGTTCTGTACCTTGACTGTGGTGGTGACTACACGAACCCACACATGTGATAAGTGGCGTAGAGTTGTACACATGCACTGTGCTGACTTGATATTGTGCTCTGATAAGGCAGGATGTCACCATCGGGGGAACATGGGTAAGAGGCACTTGGACCTCTCTACACTGTCTTTGCAAATTCCTGTGAATCTATAATAATTTCAAATTTAAAAAGTCAGATTGTAATGTACATACACATTTTTTAAGAGTCCAATATGCTTTTGTCACATAAAGGAGAAATAATACGTATTTCACTATGTAAATACTTGGGTGTGATCTCCTAGAAAACATGGTGTCATCAGATGTCACAGTGTTGTGAATAAGATTGAATTTGAGAAATAAGATCAGAGTCTTTTACATACAGAAAATCCAGGAAGGTGAAAGAACAGAGGTCACATTCACTAGTATTAAGCACACATGAAAACCCTGCAAGCACACTTTGGGTGTATATGTGAAACGAGTTAGTTTCTAGGCTCCAATGCTGGAAACCATCTTCCCCTCTAAGAGTGTCCAGTGGGACATGTGAGGGACAGGAGGTCAAGGGTGGCTCTGCATGGGCGGGGGGAGCCAGCATGTTGCAAGTCACTTAGCATCTGTAGTCCCTGCCCATTGAAGTCAGTCACACTCTTCAAACATTGTGCCAATCAGAAAGGCCCCAGAATGACTCTGAGATGTCCCCTAGGGAGGCGTGTCAACTGCAGGAAGCATCCCCACCGAAACAGAGCACCTGCCGTCCTCCCGGGAGATGGCCGTTTTCTCTCCCACGCACAGAGCTACTTGCTCCTCACGGCCACCTCCATGCCACCGTCCTTTGAAGGTCACCTCGGACTGTGCTCCTGCTACTCTTGCTTGCCGTGGCCACTGTCATCGTTTCTTTTGAGTTTGCAGCTGGCCCTGCATTTCTCCACCACTCCCCTCCCCGTTCCTTCGTGCTTCTTCATACGCTCGTGGGTGAGTCTCCCGGCAGCCCGCAGCCGCTCCCTCACCTTCTCACTGCCGGTCACCTCGGCCACCCATGCCCGTGGCCAAACCTAGATCTGTCCGCACCAATCGCTGGAACGGTTCCTAAATAAACAGGGAGCCCTGCCTTTTCCAGGTGCTCAACCCTCTTCTCCCAGCCCACTTTTCCTAGTACCCTCCATTCCAACGATTGTTCAACTCATTCAAAACTCCACTTTATGGAGCTGCCAGCTCTCCACTCTCCCTGACCCCCTGACGTCTTCCTCACCCCCCTCCCCACCACGATCCATCACACTCTTCAAAGCGTCCTCATGTCCCATGTCTCTCCTCTTCTAGCTCACCTGAAAGAAGCTAACCCTGGCCAGATCCAACTCTCCATCCACACTCCTCGCACCTGTGGAGCTGACCACAGCTAGACACGCTGGCTGGTCTCCCCCTTGCCTCGGGGCCACTGGCCTCGGCGGTAAGATTCCTGTGGCCTCCTAGTCCATCGCCCTTCTACTCATCTGCACAACAGCCTCGCGCCCTCTTAGGTACCGACGTGCGTGCTCCTGTAGTGTCCCCTTCCCATCCTTGTCCATGTCGCCCTGCTCTGCTGCACCCTCTGCACGGGCATGAAAACACACTGTGATCTGCCACCTTTCCTGCCCTTGGCCTCCCCTCTCCCTCCAGCATCTACCTCATGCGTCTCCTGCACTTTACAGAAAGTCCTCATGAAAGCATTTCCCTAATCCCTCTCTCTGCGCCCTCTCCTCCCATTCTCCATTTTTTTGTTTGACTTTTTTTAGAAGTTTTTTTTGGAGCTAATTTTAGATCTACAGAGGAGTTGCAGAAATAGTGCACAGAATGTCTGTATATCCCTCATCAGCTTTCCCCAGTGTTAACATCTAATATGACCAGTTCTTTCTTGGACTCAATGTAACAGGTCCTCACAATTCCCCAAAATGTTCTTCTCATCAGGGTCACTCATGACCTCTGCCACCTCCAACCCCAGGCCCACCCTCGTCTCAGTCCATCTGCCAGCAGCACCGGGCATGGTGAGCCCCGCTCTTGTCAAGCACTGCCTCTCCTGGCGCGCTCACCCGCTCACTCTACCCGTTTCTCTCTATGAGAGTCGCATGCCTGGGTCCCTGGCCCTCCTCCTCAGCTCACCGCGCTCACTCCCTGTGGGGATCGCCTCTCCCCGGCACCTCAAAAGACATCGGCATGCTGACGACCCCCGGGGCCTGCTGCCAGCACCCCCCGCCACCCCAGGCTTGCAGCCCGCAGCCCTGCAGCACCCACCGGGCCCACGCTCACCTGCCCTCCTGGCACCGCTCCTGCCTCCGTGAGCGCAGTGCTTCACAGCTCTGCCCAGCACCTCTCAGCCACTTTGCTCCTCTCTCCAGCTATATACCCAACCCATTGGCAAGATTTATTTCTACCATCACAATAATCCAGAATTCAGCTGCTTCCTCCCTCCTTCACGGCTACCGCCCCAGCAGGCCACCTGCCTGGTGCCTGCCTGTATCATCTCTGGCCTCCCGGCCGCCTCGCACTTACCTCCCTGCTCCTGTGCTGGCCTCTACCCTCAGGCTCGTCTCATGCACCAGCCTGGGTTGGATCTTGTCACTCCTCCGTCCAGACTCCTACATTTCAAGGTGTTAGTCAAGGTCCTGATGATGAACCCTCAGGTCCCCCGGGAACTGGACTTCCGTGGCCTTGACTGACATCATCTCCCACCACCCGCCCTGCCCAGCCACGCTGGCCGCCCTGCTCTCCTTGGGACAGAGCCCAGCTGCTCGGCCTCTCCCTCCACGGCTTCCTCCTGCCTGGCTTTAGAAAGGATCCCCAGAGCCTGTCCTCTACGCCCACCACCACCATCTTCTCCTCGCTCTGCTTAATTTTCCCTCATAGGACTCACACCAGACATTATTCTTGTATTTGCTGTCTCTTCCAGAATAGACGGAAAGTTTCACGAGAATAGACTTTTTCACACTACCGTATCTCTAGCACCTGCAACAGAGCACAGCACACATCAGAGGCCCCATAAACGTTTGCTGACTGCGTTCTTTCACATAATGACCTCACAAGACCCAACAGAATAAACAAAGGACAGCAACTTACAGGACTGCAATTAAAACATTTTAAATTAAAACTTAAAAAAAATTTAAAGCTATAAGTGTTTAGAAATAGATACATTTAAGGAGAAAAATTAAATACCGTTAAGATAATAAAAGAGTTAATGAATATACCATGATCATGAACAGAGCAAGTTAACACAGTGGAGAGCGGTTTTCTCCAACTTCATCTATATATTTTGATCCTAATGAATCTAGCTGGATTTCTACAGAGCAATTAGACAAACTCATTTCAAAATGTATATAGAAGAAGAGGTCTATAAATCACTGTCACATTTGAAAAAGTATAACTAATGGGGTTAAAGTGATGGTGAGGACTTGGTCTATCAGATGTCAACACACACTGAATGGAACAAGCAGCAGTGCAGTGGATGGAGGGACACACCCTCGAGCACAGACCCAGGAATGCAGAGACAACTCCCGGGCCACAGAGACCGGCACACACAGACGGACCTCACAGCAGGACGGGAGACGCCGTTCAACAGACAGTGCTGAGATCTGGACAGTGAGTTCAGACCCTGCCCAGTGTCACATGTGAAGATGGACTCCCGGTGGACCTCCAGGCAAAACCCTGAAGATACTTAAAATAGATGGAAGAACACCTTGGCAACCGAGAGGAGGGAAAGACTTTCTTGGTTGTGTTTGGATCTTCTAAAGCAAAGCAAGAAGAAACGAATGAAAACAAGGAAAGAAAAAGAGGGACTCACTATGAAGTCACATATATATTTAAAGTAAATATAAAAATAGTAACATTATATATCAAATATACTGTATGATGATAATATATAATAAATATATATAAAAGATAAAAATTATGAATATACATGTAATTTTTCAAAATTTAGAAATAGCAGAGACCAGTGGTTCTCAAACTTGAGCGTGCATTGGAAGCCCCTGGTGGACTGAAGAGACAGTCACCCAGCAGCCGGGACTTGTGAAGCACAGTCTGGGGGAACTGGAGAACATGTGCCCCTCATGAGTTCCCAGGCGATGCTGTGCTGCGGGCCTAGGGACCACATGCTGAGAAACTCTGGCTAGACCATACTACATGGCAGACAGGAGGAGACATTTGCATGGTCCAAGACTGACGATGGACTGATATCCAAATTTTGCAATCCTCAAAGCAACTGAATGACATCATATGCAGCTTACAGAAAGGGAAGCCACAGCAGCTGATGGGAGTCAAGCTATCACCGTGGCAGGCCATTTGCACCTACCCAGACAGAGGCAGTGAGAAATGGGGATCCTATAGAAGGCCTCTGTGTATGTTGGGGGCTCAGGCACTGCTGGGGGGCAGGGTGCTGATGGAACCATTCTGGAGAACGGCCTTCTAGCCATCCCAAGTAAAATCAAGCAGCATCTTCCCATGACTCAGAAAAATGTTTGCATGGGCCTGAAGCGGTTGTGACACAGGCTGAGTCAGGGGATTTTTCTTGGGACTTTCCAGTGTTTGCAGCAGGGGATTGAAGGCAGCCAGCACCAGGCAGGGAACGATGAGGTCCTTCAGAGCAGTTTGAAACCACAAACAAAATGTACGTACAGCACAGAGGTCAAAAAAGAGCAAAGAGACTGAGCTTTTATAGCAAGTCATTTATGTGATTTAAAAACACGAGCACACAGACTCATTTTATGAGGTTGAATGCGTGTGTGTGTGTGAGGACCCACAGCAAACCTTCTAGAGCCGGCCCAGGACAGGGGCTGGGGAGGGAAAGGAGCCAGTGTCAGGGCTGAAGGCAGAAAGAACGAGGGAAGAGGAAGAGAAAAACCAAGTAGAGGCCTGCTGGGCGGGTGCAGTGCGCTGTGTGCTGCAGGACAGCAAACCACTCACACCTGAGACCCTTTGAAAACTTAGACGTTCAATCATAAGTCTCCAGGCTGAGACCACGGCTCTGGGCTCCATATGAAACATGGCTGATGTTGGCCGGTTACGGGGGGACTGACTAGCTCTCAAAGAGGCGGCGGCAGGCCCTTCAGGGTGGCCGGGGTTTGAGGGGGCGGCGGGGGTCTGGCTGAGGGTCTTCGATGTGGGCAGAGGGCAGAGTTCTGAGCTGCAGGGTGGCAGAGGTGCCCAAATACTGAACCTGGAGGCCCATTCTAAAGAAGGGGCCTCGTGCCTCTGCACGTGGGGAGCTCCTCTGCACGGCTTCTGCACTGTAGCCCTGAAGGCTGGGTTGGCTGGAGTCTGGCTTCCCAGCTGGGGACACTGGCCAGAGGCTTCCCTGCCCAGAGTGGGAGGGACCGAAGGGTATGGGGGTGGGGGGGCCCATGGGGTAAGGAAAGATGCTGGAGGCCCAGGTGGCCGGGTGCCGGCTGCCCATGTGGGGGTCAAAGCTGGAGGAGCCCATTGGCCAAAAAGAAGGCACCGAGGCAGCTGGCAGTGGACAGCCCATCCCGAGGTACCTGCCAAAGGGCACCCACATGTAGGCCCAAGGGGCTGGGCAGGCGTGCGGTGGGAACCCTGTCCAGGGGTGGAAGACACAGGCAGTCCATGTGTCGGGCCAGCAGGCTGGGTCAGTTACAGGCTGGTCCCTCTGGCTGGTGCAGGAACCATAGGCAGAGCCCACAGCCACTGAGGGGACTGGGAGGTTTGTTCCTGGGACGTGGCTGTCCCCATGGTTGACGAGATCTGTTCTCTCTGCATGCTACGCAAGGGCTGAAGGCAGGGCAGGGGCCACGGCATGTTGCTCGCGGGGGTGGGATGGTGGTAGCCGGCAGTCTTTCTCTGAGGCAATGCCTCAGGTCAAGTTGGGTTATTCCTGCCCATTGTCTTGAGCCCCGGCCCCCACCCCAGTGTGAGGCACAAGACCTAGAGGGCTGGTGGCTGCACAGAATCCTAGGGTAGCCTGAGGAAGAAAAGTAAGCAAATTCCCCGAACAGCTGGGTCCCCCTTCCAGAGCCAGAAACAGAAAGGATGCTGGCAGTAAGAGGGCCCTTCTTGGAGTGCAGAGAGAACCCCCTTCTCTGCAGGTTCAGGGAGACTCCACCTACCTCCCCCACGGGGTGGCCCCAGGAGACCTTCCTTAGCAGGTCAGGGAGTGTCACAGGGCACGCCAGGGGCAGCAGTCGGTCGGAAGTACTCACCTCTGAGGAAGGATGGTGAGTGTGGGCTGCAGCCAGCACCCAGGGGAGAGGTGACGGGCTTCAAACTCAGGAAGCTGGGAAGGAGAAAAGTGCACGGGCTGCAGATGTGTTTAGGAGGCTGTAGGGGAGTCCCGAGTGACCAGGTGATAGAGGTGGGAGAAGGAACACCTCGTTCAGAGCTGGTGGAGAGGACGCACCGACACACCAAGGACACCAGAAGAGAATGGGCTTGGGGGAAGATGGTAAGTTTTGGGTGAAAGCAGCCCAGTCTGAGTCCACTTCCTTCCACACCTCCTAAGCCTGGCTGATTTCATGAAAGGCCCGGATTCATCCCCCTGCCTGTGAGCCATGCCTCGAGTTGTGGGACCCACCAGGGCTCTGGGCAAGTGTGATGCAGGCAGAGGTTTGACAGGGGCTCTCTCAGTCAGGCCAATGCTGCTGCAACTACTAGAAAACCCACGTGAGCCAGCTGCTGGCATGTGAGAAAGACGCACAGAGCTGAGGTGCCACCATCCTCCCAGGTCAGCCCACAGCCACCCAAGCTGCAGCTGTGAGCAAGCCCAGGAGAGGCAGACCCGGTCCCAGGAAATCTTGGGGGTGTGGCCCGGGACCTGGGGCCCAGCAAGCTCTCCAGGTGATTCTAATGCACACTAATTGCTGAGGAACCCTGGCCCCAGTGGCCTGCCCCTGCTGGACCCTAGCTGAGAGCAGAAAAACTGAAATGGAGCCAGTCAGATCAGCAGAGCTCTGCAGGGGAGTGAGCTGAGAGATAGACGTATGCTGTGTGCTTGCAGTTCTTTTGTTACACAGAGTTATTTTCAACAGATGACTGATGCACTTTCCGACATGCCTGCCTTCCTAAGGGCAGATGGCGTTCAAAGACTGAAGCAAGAAAAAGTCAGAGGGAATAAAGAAACCATTGCTCCATCCTGTCCACTTTCTTCCAGGGCACATTCTGAGGGGCAGGTGAGAGGGACAGATTGAGGGGATGGAAGACTGTGCTTGTCCCTGCACACCTTGCTGGCCAGAACAGTAACTCCATGAAGACAGATGTGGGAGCGGTGCAGGTGGCCATCCCTGCACCACCTTGCTGCCACCCTGGCTGAGAGAGGCCCAGATGTGCTGGAACTGGGCACAAACACCCAAAGACAGAGGTCAGGATGGGGAGGAGAGTTAATCTGTGAGCAGAATCCAGGTGGGAGTGCAGACGTTTAAATGATGCTTCTGTGGATGCCAAAGGTGACAGAGACAGGTGATGGGAGGGCACAGGGTGGTGGCCCAGCCGCTGGTGAACCAGGTGAGCCTCATACCCTTTGATGCAGATGCAACCTTCTGTGCCAGGCGAGGGCAGACTGCACTGCACAATGGGGGCCTCTGAGTACCCTCAGATCAACTGAGAAAAATTGTCCCCAACAAACAAAATGGGGGCAGGCAGAAATGATGCTCAGTTAAACAGAAAAAGAAGAGTTCTCAGTTGAGGACAAGACGATGAACAACTCCACTGAGAAATGGGCAAGAATTTCAGTGAAAAAGTCACATTTACTGAACAGGTTAATAAACATAAGAAAAGCTGTTCAAACTTATAATTAAATAAATGCAAACTAAAAGAACAGGCTGGATTGCTAGGTAAAGATAGCAGGTGAAGATATGCATTCACAAGGGCCCTGTTCCCAAACCCCGCTAAGATGACAATAAAGGAAATTTTAAAAGGCATTAGCTTAGGAGGACAACTACACTATGAGAGGAAACAGGAGCAGCATTTGGGGGTGACAGTGCTAGTGGCCACACAGGAACTGATTTGGCAGAAGCTGAGGACTGAATCCAAAGCCAGCAGCGGGGAGCACCGAGAAGCCACTCGATTTATACAACAGAACCACTGAGATGACGTGGAATTCCTGGCATCAGGTAGTGAGGCTGGAGGCGATGTGAGTGGGATAAAGTCGGGGCTAAAAGAAGAAGGGGGGTTAAACTTTCAAGGACTATCCGGCAGGTTTGGAGACACACCACCTCCAACACAGCCACGAGAGTTCTCCTTCCAACTCCCAGCACAAGAGACTAAAGTGTTCTTCTCTGGACTGCAAATGGGGGCAGGTGTTGGGGTGGAACAGATGTCTGCATTCTGCTGAGACGCCCCACTCTCTCCCTGTCAGCCCTAGCCTGAGGCCCGATTCCCTTTAGGCAGGAAAATGAAAGAGGCTTCTCTGGGAAATGTGACTAGGCTGAAAGGGGAGACCTAAAGGAAATAGCTTTAGTAGTTCGCCGAAGACAAGATCCAGCCTATTCTGCAGCCACGTGCCCAGGCTTGGGACTGCCAGCCAGCTGCTTAGTGCCCCACTCTTTCTGATGAGTCCACAACCAGGCAGCACTGGGCTTCTCAGGAACACCTGTAGCATGCAAGTTAGAGACAAAAATAAAACTTGACCAGACATAGAGCTATTATTACATCAGATATCTCCTCTATCTCAGAGACAGAGAACAAAGTAAAACTGAAAAATAAAACTTGGAGGAAGAAAGAGAGGAAAAATCCTTAAATATGCTCAGAGAAGTAAGACTGTATCCTTGAAATAAAGACAGGACACTCTGGAAAACTGAAGCACTCAGAACAGTAAAATAGCTGAACTGAAATCACAAGAGTTGGAAGGTAAAGATGAAGAAATGCCCCCAGAAAGTAGAACAAAATTACAAAGGTGAAAATTGGGAGAGAAAATAAGAAAAGTAAAGGCTCACTATAGATGTCTGACACCTGAATAACAGGAATTCTAGATACAGAATAGAAAATGGAGGGGAGTTAATCAAAGACATGACTCAAGAAAATTTCCCAGAGCCTGAGGGTGTATTCTACAGTGAATGGGAGCCCAGCCAGGGTGCTGCAGATAAAAGAAAATAGACCCACACAAAGTATTTTACTGTGAAATATCAGGACACCAGGGACAAAGAAAACCCTACATTCCCCAGATAAAACAAATGCAAAGCTTTCAGAACGGGAATGACTTTGGACTTTAATACCTGTCCTGGAAGCTGGAAGAAAATAGAGCAATGAATGCCTTCAAAATCCTAAAGGAAAGTTATTTTCCCACTTAGAATTCTAAACCCAGGCAAAGTATAAATTAAGGGTGAAGATAGCAGCAATATGCTTTAAGACATGCAAGACCTCAAAATTTGCCTCCTGTGTATCCTTTCACAGAAAACTACTCGAGGATAGGCTTTATCAAAATGAGGGCGTAAACCCAGGAAGAAGAAGACAAGGGAGACAATGCAAGGGAGAGGCCAGGGGTCCCTGGTGACAGCTGTAAGTGGGCTGATCTGGGACAAGTCAGAAGGTTCCCAGGGAGAATGCTTTGGGAGGATGGAACTGACAGACTCCCCGAAGGGTCTGAACATCTTGAGGAGATGTCCAGGAGGGCAGGGGTGTGAACGAGCTAATTTCTACAGTGAGCTGAATTCTATTATGCCTAGGGCTGGAAAACCAAGTACCAGCATGTTATTTGGAGATGTGAAAGTAGATACCAAAATAATGAGCTCTAAAGAGATGAAAGAAAGGGAGGGAGGGCAAGTGGGGGAGGGGCTGGAAGCGCCTTTTCATATCAGCTCTGTAACACCATCTGATTCTAGGTTACATGTGTGAAAGTGATACCAATAAGAGCCAAGCAAAAGGAAAGGCTCCCATTTTTCACTGTCAGATTGGCCAAGATTAAAAAGATTGATAATGCTTCAGTGCTGGGGAGGAGGTGGAAAAACTGGTCTAATTCTTTCCTCGTAAGAGAAAAAACTGCCATAGTCTTTTCAGAGGGCAATCTGGCAGTAAGTAACCAAAACTTAAAAGTGACAACTGACCCCCACCCTTGCACGTTGCTTCTCTCCCTTGACTGTGTGTCATGAACTTGGAAGAGGAAGCTGTGGGTGGAAGGGGACCCTGTTAAAGGGACTCCTGGGGTGGGGGCAGGGCAAACATTTGGGGGCTGGTGTCTGCAGGCAGGATTGGGATGTGTGGAGTCCCAGCTCCAAACCAGCCTCCTTCCCTGGCTGGGGATCACCACAGAGGATCCGTGCAGATTCTTATTGTGAGGGAGTCAGTTATGCGCTCCTGAAACATGGCTCTCAAGAAGAGGAGGGGTAGGCAGGCAGGCACCTGGGGAGAGGAGGGGAAGAGCCTGGTTTGTTTGAAGGGTAAGGACAGGGCCTTGTTTAAATGATAGGGAGAAAGACCAACAGCAGGGCAGGGAGCATGGGGTGCAGGAACAGGAGGGACTGATTACAGCACCCCAAGCTAAGGAAGGAGCAGAGATGAATGAGGTTAGCTCGGCAAGCAGCAGAGTGCTCCTTCTGAGAAAAGAAGAGGACACACCCTACCAGACAAAAGCTGCTCTCTCCTGGATGAGTCCTGGAATACTTGATTCTCCTGGAAAGTTCTTCCTTAGTGCTGAATTGCTATCCGAGGAGGAGCCCCTGGGTCTTGGGTGTCCCCAGACAGTGCTGCAGTCCCGGGTCAGGCGCTGCTCTCTGGCCCTGATGCACCAACCTCCCCCTCCCTTCCAGGGCTGGGCAAGTGGCTACACCTGCCTGCGCCTGTAATTTCCCTACAGCCTGTGCACTCGCCCCACACGAGGGGGCGGGGCCAGGACACCTGGGTGTGACTCTAGAGGAGATGATAGGATCAGCACTCACTGTCAAAGGGTCCATCTCCCCAAGACTCAATCAGAGGTGAGAAGCTGGTTGGATTGATCCAGTAATGTATTTACTATGGAAACAAAGAAAAAACCATTGGTGCTGGCAAGGAGAGGGGCCATGAGGTATAACTGACCTACTTATCAGATTCAGGGAAAAGTGATCAAGGACTGCCCCGCTGGGTGAAGGGGTGGGGAAGTGGGGACCTCAAGGGCAGAGGGAAGCCCAGCTAGCAAGGCTGGGTGTGGGAGGTGGGGTGGACCCTTCCAGGAACCTACAGGCCAGTGTGGCTGGAAGTATGGGGATGGGGCAGGGATACTGGGCCAGACAGTCAGTCCTTCCGGGGACCTGGGGGCCAGAGTAACTTCAGCCATGGTGGAGGAGTTTTAGTTAGAAGCAGGAGATGTGCACAGGGTTGAGTTTCAGAGCTGTGGAGCTTTGTTGATGCCTGGAGGGACAGGATGTTGGGGGAGCAGCAAGGCGGCTGTGGAGGGGCCCTCACAGGGCACCGTGGCCAGGGAGAACGGCGTGGGGAGAAGGCATCTTGCAAGGTGTGGAGATGTCCCCGTGGACCGGCACACAGCCGACGCTGGTGGAGGTGAGCATGAGAAGGAAGGGCATGTTCTCCTGGGCACACCTGCACCTGTGTCTACCTTCTGCTTTTTACTTATGTCATTCCAGTTCTCGAGCTTTCCCCAGTTTTTGTGCACTTGATTTGGAATTTTTCAAGAAATATGTGTTAAAAAATCTTCCATGATGATTGTAGATTTGCCAGTTTCTCTTGTATTTTTGTTGCTTTTTGATTAACATATTTAGAAGGCAATTATTTATATAACAATTACCAGATGCCAGCCACTGTCCTCAGTACTTTCCAAATATGAACTCATTTAATCAATATGAAATACACTAATCATAGGAGATTAGTTCAGAAAATTATACAGCCAAGACTGTGAGAAAATGTAATAAAAGTTTATTGATTAACAAGGAAAATTGTTCATGATATATTATGAAATGAAAAAGGCAAGTTAGCACGCAGTTTATATACGTTGATTGCTTTTCTTGTGTGATGGAAAGAAATGTTATCTGTGCATAAGAAATAGGTCTGGAAGCATGCATTACCAGAATGATGACATGGATTGTGTTTGGGAGATAGAATTACGGGCAATCATAATTGTCTTGTTCATACTTATGTGCATTTTCTGGCTTTGATAGTGAGGATCTATTAGTTTGATAATTAAAAAAATAAAATAAATCATTTGATAAGACTCCTGTTACTTAAAATATGAACTTAAGAAATTGCAGATAAAGGGACTAAAATCCTCTCTGACTAATCATAAGGCGCCCACTGTAAAGATACAGAGACCTGGGATGCACAGCTGTACAAGGCAGCATCAGGACTGGCGACACCTGAGAAAGGAGAGATGAGAAATTGCAACCACTAGAGCAGAGATATTCCCTTAGTTTCAGGACTTCTCAGATTTTTGGTACATCATTTAGCCCTGAGGGCTTGTTATAACACAGAGTGCTGCAGCCCAGCCTCAGAGTTTTTGATTCTGGACATCTGGGGTGAGGCTGAGAGTTTGCATTTCTGGCAAGTTCCCTGGTGATGTTGATGCTGCTTCTTGTGAACTAACCACACTTTGAGAGACCTAGCCACACCTGGAAGTTAATATGGCATTGGTTCCTATGTCTGGCTACTGGTACCTATTATTCGAAAGTTGGAAAGAACCCATAAAACCGTTAGGGCCCAGAACTCTTTGGGACACATTATGGAGATGTGGCTTAGCTTTCCTCATGTTTATGGTCTACTTAATGGCCTTTACTTCTTCAGTCCACTTTGGTTAATTGCATTTTTCCCTTGCAATCTCCCATTTCTCTGAGATTGGGAAGCCTATTAGCATTGAATTACACATGGTGCACTTATAAAAATACTTATATTTCGTACTGCCCCATTAGTCTGGGCTCACAGCTCTCCTGTCCCTCAGCACTGGCTTCCTGTCTCTCCCAGGACAGCTGTGACTGATAGCCCTTCGGGATGAGGTGTCCTCCCTGGGGGACAATGACTGTGCCCAGAGGTCACTCTGAATCCACTATATCTGGGCATGGCTTGCGTGTCCTTTGACCTGGAGCAGAGGCACATCCAGGCTTTGACCAGTATGGACATGTATCCTCTCAGGCAGACTCCAACGTGCAGGATGCTGCCCTGGCCATTTTCACAACACCTAGTTCCTTTGGCAGCTTCCCCCGCACTCACTCACTGACCTCCAGTTCACTCAGCAAATTCCCTTGGCAAGTGCTCATGGAGGACCCATTTGTGCCTAACCCTCGGTGCTGGCAACATGTAGGAAATGGAATAGACACAGTCTGTGCCCAGAAGGACTTGAGCCCAGTGAGGGGGAACAGACACAAAACCACACCCACACAAGATTTAACTGCATGTCGTGGTGAGGGCTTTGGAGAGGAGGGTGCTGGAGGAAGCACTGTAGCAAAGTGGGCCTGGTGTGTGGGTCATAGAAGGCTCTTCTGAAGAGGGGGCCTCTCAGTTTAGACCTGAAAACTGGGTAGGAGTTAGCCAAGTCCAGAGGAAGGATACCAGAGAGAGCATTCCAGGCAGAGAGGCGAGGCTGTGCGAAGGCAGACAGAATACTGTAAAACTTCAGAAGAACCCTGTGGGCTGGAGCAGAGAGAATGCGGCAGTGTGTTAGGGGCTGGAGAGCCCAGGTTGTGTTGGGCCTCAAATGCATGGGCCCTGTCTTACAATTTTGGGAAGCTATTGAAGGGTGTAAGCAGATAAGTAGCAAATTAGGTGTGAATAAAAATATCTCTCTCTAAAACTTTTCTTGTAGAAGGATTGTATTCCATAATAAATATGGAAGGAACAAAAGAATTAGAAAAATCACCATTTTGCAAATTCCAATGAAATAATTGATCCAGGCAATGATCACCAGTGGATGAAACTGTTAGATAAAAGATACACAAGGAAACTTACGATGGAGGGACCAGGCAGTCACCACCAAGCCAACCAGACACTGATGGATGCAAGAGGATACACACAGTGCCACCAAGCAAAGGTTCTTGCCGAGAAAGTCAAACCTGAATCTAATTGAAACACTAGAGCAATGCTGTCTGGGAGAACCGTCTGTGACTCTGGAAACATCCTGTATCCGTGCTGCACAATAAAGCAGCACAAGCCGTGTGTGGCTACTGAGCACTTTAAACCAAGCTAGCAAGACTAGATTTTACTAAAATTAAAACTGAGTTTTACATTCATTTTAATTAATTGTCCCTAATAGCTCTTTTTGGCTAGTGGCTACTGTATTGGACAGTGCAGCTCTAATCCTAACTTCCACCTACAGGCAATACAGGGGATAGAAGAACAAGCTGGATGACACCACAGGGAGTAAAAGGACAAACCAGCATGAGGGAGAATCTATGGCACAACTGAGTCGGCTCCTGCAACATATCATTGGCATTAACGAAAATAAGAGGGACTTCTCTGGACAAGAGATGTGACAATGACATGTAATGTACAGACCTCACTCAGAACCAGATTCAAACTAATTATACCAGACAGTTTTGAGACAACAGGGGAAATTTAATTATGGACTATTAGATTCTGTCAAGGAATGACTGTGAATTTGCTTAGGTGGGACAACAGCATTGGTTATGTGGGTACAAATTTGGAGGCTCTGAATCCTGGCAGAAAGTGAACAAGAGTAGGAGCAGTGTGTTGGGAGAGAAGCAGATTGTTCTGAGATGTGTTTTGTGAGGAGGAACTGCAAGGCTTTCTGATGGAGTGGGTATCAGGAAGAGCATAGGAAAAGTCAAGGATGGCTCCTGATTTCTGGCTTGCACAAATCAGGGGTGGTCGGGCCCTCCTCTGGGATCAGGAACCTTGGAGCAGAACAAGGGTGAGGGAACCACCTTGACATTGCCTTTGAGTGTGTGGGAAGTGCCTTTGCAGCCCTGAGAGCTGTTGAGTGGCCCGTCCATTGCCTGCAGGGTCTAGAGATTCTCGGAGAGGGCTGGGCAGCCAGACGAGCCCCAGCATCATGGGGGAGGACTTGGTGGGTGTGGAGGCTGGTCCTGTGACCAAGCGTCCAGCTTGTCCCCCACCTGTACTGGCCTCCTTCCCAAACCCTATGACGATGCTGTTGTCAGCAGAAAGTACTTAATCTTGACATTTCATGTGACAAAGTTACTTTTCCAACTTCATCTCTTTTGGGTTAATGTTCTATTAAACTCAAGTCTGCCCCTCTTCCCTCTCCTCCTCTCTTGCATCAGGAGAGGTGTGGCTTGCCCTGGGCTGCCTGAATCTTCCTGCAGCCTCTTCTGAGGGTGCTTACATTGCCTGGCACTGGGCACAGCAGGTTGGCACCTGCTGATCTGGAGCTGGTCCCACCTGGTCTTTTTGGCCTTGGGGAGCTGGTGTCCACTGCTCATGCCCCTTGTCACTGCTGTGGCTGTGGTTGAGAGGGCTCCTTCACCTGATTCCAGCTGCTCCTGGCCACCAGGCCCCCAGCTCTTCCATACTCTGTCTGGGCTCAAGCGGTCTTGGTTCTTTCACCACAGGTGTGTGGGACTCAGCTGCCCTCGGGCCTGACATGCAGATGTCATGTTCCCAGTCTAGGGACAAGATTCTGGTACCAGGTGGAACTCAGGTTTCTCTAAGAGGTGTGCAGGCTTCCAGATTCCTCCTCAACCTATCCAGGGATTCCACCATCTTGCCGTTCCCTGGAGTGGTGAAGTTAAAGGACTGAGAGGACCGTGGTCTCCTTTCTGGACCCACCCAGTCTCTAAACCTCCCTCAGCTCTTGCTGACCTTCCTGTGTGGCAGGAACTCACTCCTAAACCTCATCATGCTTTTTTCCAATGATGTGGCTTATTATAAAGATCACTCTGTTCCGTACTCCAAGCTTAACTCTTGTTTTTTAAACTTTTTAACTTTGAAGTAATTATAGGTTCACAGGAAATTGCACAGATAGTACAGAGTTTCCCATGTACCCTTCATCCAGTTCCCCCCAAGTGGTTACATCCTACATAACCGCAGCTTGGCATCAAACCAGGACATTGATGCTGGCATGACGATCATGTCAAGTTCTGCGTCTCTTATCACGTGTAGATGCATGTAACCCTCACTGTCGTCAAAACACAAACTGTCCCTCACCACAAAGACCCTTTGTGCTGCCCGTTACGGTCACAATCACCCCCAACCCCCAACCGTCCCCAGCCCCCATAAACCACCACTTTGTTCTCCATCTCTACGATTTTGCCTCACTGTTATTAAAACTCAGTCTGGGAAGTGCTAGGGAGGCTCTTTTCTCTCTGAAGTGCCTGATCTCCCTGGGTTCTCAGGACTCTGACCGTGCTCATCTTTTGTGATCCTGCACATGGGCTCTGCCCTCCCACCTGGGGCACAGAAGGCCTGAGCATCAGCAGATAGACTCCTGAATGAAAATGCCTCTCAGGGTGTTTCAAAGCGCTCTCCCTGGTTCTGAACCGGAGTCCTGTCCCACTGCTTCTCCACGTACGCTCTCAACCAGGACCCCACGTTCTTTGCTGGTGTAACGGCGCAGGCAGCTCCTCTCCCTCTGGAACACCCTGCGGGTTTTGCTGGGCTGCAGGTCCCTGGAGGGCAACTGCCTTTCTGACCCAGGCACCATTTAGGGCTCTGCAAAGTAAACCCTGGTTTAAGACAGGGTGCAATAAATATGTATTTCAAATATGGAGAAAAATCTACCTCTTCACACAATGCAGCAAAAGATAAATAAAACTTCATTTTATTTCTATAAATAGTATTTGATTTTTTTCTACAGTCTCAGGAAGTGGGCACCATCAGACCATTCTACAGTTCGGAAGCATGGAAAATGCAGAGAAGGTAAAAAGCTGGTTTATCTCTAGTGATGGGAAGCAGATAGTGGTCGCTGCGACGGATCTCCTGCAGAGGAAGATGATGGAAATGTTGTCCTCCTCGATTATGGTGGTGGTTACACGGCTGTATTTATTTGTCGAAACTTAAATTTTACCCTTAAAATAGATAAATTTTATTGTACATAAATTACATCTCAAAGCTGATTTTAAAAAATAAGCCACTTTGAGAGGGACTGAAGGAGGCATCTCAGGGGTTGCCAAGAACAGAGGGGAAGGACCAGTCTAGTGACTGAGGCACGGCATGCAGCAGGGCAGGCACAGAGCAGCCAGCTGTGGAGGGTCCAGTGACTTCACTCTCCGCTCAGGGGGCGCTCATGGAGTTTCTGGGTCCCAGGTAAACCCTGACATTCATCGTCCCCAGCCAGTCCTCTCTTAAACTCCAGCAGGGTCCCATTTCTTAAGAGGCCTGAGTGTGTGTGTGCGTGTGTGTGTTGTGTGTGTCATGTGTGTGTTGTGTGTGTGTCGAGTATGTTGTGTGTGCATGTGTTGTGTGTGCATGTGTGTTGTGTGTCACGTGTGTTGTGTGTGCGTGTGTGTGTCATGTATGCATGTGTGTTGTGTGTGTTGTGTGTGTTGTGTGTGTGTGTGTGTGTGTGTGTTGAGTGTGTGTGGTGTGTGTGAGGGCAGGGCTGGGGCTGGGGCTTCAGGCCGAGTGTGGGAGCAGAGGGCAGGCTCTGGGCTGAGGGGGAAGCTCTGTGCACCGGCTCAGGTGCACGTGCAAGTCCATGTAGAAGGAGAGGGATGCGACTCCCCCAGGGACAAAGTGGGCTGGAGACGTCCCTCAGAGAAGCTCTGTGCTGTTTGGATAGAGGTTGGATTCTCACCCAGGGTGGAAGCTGGCGGTGTCCTTTGCCCACGTACAAGAGACTAAGACAGCTAGACATGGATGTCCCATTCAGGAAGGGATACAGAGGCAGCCTCTAAGATACGATTGTGGCTAGTTACAGGACACGGAGACTCCTCCGGGCCCCAGGTGACAAGTGACTCCAGGCTGTCCCTCTGGGCTGGCTCCATGTGTGGCCTGGTCTTAATGGTGGCTGGAATCCATCTGAGGACCCAGTTCCACCCAATGGCTCCAAAAAGAGTCCCTCAGAACCTCAGAGGGGAGGACACAGTGAGAAGAGGTCACCAGAAGTGGTCAGGAATTTTCAGGATTTGGGGTATGAGGTGAAGGAGAGGAAAATCTGACAGCCAGAGAGAAGGTCAGGGAAGCCAGGAGCCCAGAAGGTTGTCAGTGCCAGCGAGAAGACCTGCGGCCAGAGCACGGGCCACGTCCTTCTCCCTCCCCTGAGAGCCCCTCCTGTTGCTGAGAGCGGCTCTGGCCCCACGGGAGAGACGGGCCTCTGATGAGCCGCCATGAGCCTCTGTGGTAAGAGGGTGACAGAGGAAGCCGTGGCCACTTCTCTTGCGGTTAAGCATGCCCTGCCCCACCGCTCCTCTCCTCAGAACCCACACAGAGGCTTAAGGCACTTTCTTCAGCTACCACAACCCCAAAATAGAGAGAACCCAAATGCCCCTCAACTGGTGAGGATTGGCCATCATGCTGGGTGCTGGGTTCCACCAGGAGCAAACAGATGTGGGCCCAGGATGCGGTGACCTCAGTGTCCCATGTGGGAGAGAGGCTCCTGATCTGGGCCTGGAAGTTGGTGGTTGGGAAGGAGAGTTCTGGGCACAAGAGAACTGCAGGTGTGAGCCCTCAGTGACAGCGGGTGTCTGCAGGAACTGAGGGAAGCCCAGGGTGGCAGGTGAGAGAATGGGACGGTAGGAGGGGCGAGGATCCAGCCCCCAGCTCTCCTCGGCAGTTTCGCTTTATCCTGGCAGCAACAGACAGCAATTGAATTGGTTTAAGCACTTGTGACACAATCAGATTTGTGTTTTAGGCAGAATGTTGTGGCCCAAGGATGAACTACAGGGCTTGGGAGGTCAGGAGTGGACCCAGGCAGCCCCGTTGGGAGATGAGGCTGTGATCTAGAAAAGAGAAGGTGCTGATATGGTTTAGAATTCGAGATGGGGATGGAGAGAAGCAGGTGGATTTGGAGCTCTGTATTTAGGAGGCAGAGAGGACACAATGTGGTGACTGATGGAGCCTGGGGTTTCTCAGGCTTCTGCAGGGCTTGTCACAAAGGAGCCCGGGTTTCCATGGCCAAAGCATCTCAAATCTAGACTTGGGTGATCTCTGCTGAGGTTTCGCATAAGCCATTGTATGTGGAATGTGTGTATAAAGCATTAATATGCTAATTTAAATACTTAATCCAATTTGGTGTCCTGGTTTTGGCACGTGTTCATTTTGGGGGGACACAAACATTTAGACCATAGCAGTTTCTTAATGGGATTTTGTCGTCTGATGCCCAAGATATCGCATCTTTGGTTAGGTTTATTTCTAGGTACATCATAGGTTGGGTTGCTATTGTGAATGAGATCTAAATTTTCAAGTTTTCTAATTGGTTATCACTGGTCAATAGAAATGTTACTGATTTTTGTGTGTTGATTTTGTCCCTTATTTGTGCTTACCGTGTGCAGGGCACCATTCTAAGTTCTTTACGTGTATGACTTTAATTAACAGTTGTAACAAACCTAGAGGTACTACGAGTAATATCTCTGATTTATAGTTGTGAAAAAGAGGTCACAGAAAGGTCGTTTCCTCGTAGAATCTCCTAGATTTTCCAGACAGATGACTTTATTGCCTGCACATAACGACACTGAGTCCCCTCCCTTACTAAAATGCGTGCTTTTCCTTTTTCCTCGTTTCCTTGCGTCAGCTGCAGTGGTGTAGAGCAGGACCGGCGGGAGCGCACATCTTTGTCTGCTTTCTCGCTTTAATGGGAACTGTTCTCCTGACTCCCTAGTAAGGTGTTTGCCACAAATTTCTGGTAAAAGTTCTATTCAATTAAAGGAGATAATATCTATACCTGATTCACTGAAATGTTTACCATGAATTAGTTTTGTGTTTTATCAAATATTTTTTCTGCATCTCTTGGGATGAATGTATAGGCTTTCTCCTTTAGTCTGTTGATGAAGTGAAGGACACCCTCACATTCCTGGACAAAGCTCTACTGGGCATTTTCTTTTAATGCACTGCTGGGTTGGACTAGCTAATATTTTATTTCCACCCGTTTATACATTAGGTTGGATCTGAGATTACTTTCTATGGTGCCCTTGACTGGGTTTTCTATCAGGGTTGTCCTTATTTCAGAAATGACTCAGCTGTGGGTAACAAATGACTCAGGGAGAAGTAAGCAAACCCTTCGGCAGCGTCTGTGACAAGAGGTGTGGAGGCAGGTGGCCACTGATGCTCCTCTGGTTATTTGGCCAGGCCTGGGCATCACCTCTGGGTTCTCCTGGCCTTTCATCCTGGCTGCCTGCAGGATAGCCATCTCAGCACCAGGCCCCATTCCCAGAGGAGGCCGGGGAGGGGTACTGCCAGATGGCCCCTACCTACCCTGTGGCCCAGAAAATGAAAACTTCCCCTGAAGCTCCTGAAAATTCCTGCTTGTGTTTTGTTGGCCAGGACTGTCAGATGGGAGGCTCTACCGCACAAAGGCTGGAAAGTTGAGTATTTCACATTCCCGGTCTCTTGGCAGAGTTAGGCGAGAGCACGGGGGTGGGAGTGAGCGTGAGGCTTGTCAGCCCCAGGGTGGCCACAGCCTCCTTTAAGTGTGTCCCATATCTCTCCAGACTCTGGAGTGAATGCATGGGATGTTTTGGTAGAACCCACCCACAGAACCACCCCATCCTAGGGATACTTTACAAATGGATCTTCGGTTACACTTTTAGTTTCTTTTAAGTGCACTGGACTCTTCAAATAGTCTCTTTTTTCTGAGGCTGATTTTGATTACATTTTCCTAGGAAGTTGTCCATTTCATTAAGCATTTAAAATGTAATGGTAATAATTGTACAGGCATGTTCTTACAATTTTCAAAAATCTCTTCACCTGAAGTTAAATTCCATTTTCCCTGATATGAATTTGTGTGCCCCTACCTCCCCAATCTCTCTGTTTTTCTCTCTTACGAAGATTGGCCAATTGCCAATTTGGTGAGTCTTGAAAGAATAAGCTTTGAGTTTTATTGATAAACACTAATGACTATTTTTTTCAAAAAGGCAATTTCTGCTTTTAAGTTTATTAATTTGTCTTCCTTTTTTGCTATTGTTAAGTTGTTGCTGTTCATTTTCTGGAGTTTGAGGTTCATAAGTTAGTTCATCTACTTCCTTTTGTATTATGAAATATCTCAAAACCCTGAACAGCAGTGAGAACAAGATAATGAATGCTTACACTATAATTTGGCAAATTTAACAAACCATATTATGCTACAATTTATCTGAGATTTTTTCAGAAGACATTACACTTAAACTCTTTCTGCTCCTCTCTAATCCCTTCCCTCCTTCACTGCCAATTTTACACTTTTACTAAATATATGTGTGTACACAACATGTAGTACTGTTTTGCATGCATTAGAATTTTATATCATCACACCGTAAATCTTATTTTATAACTTTTTTCCCATCAGCGTCAGGTTTCTGAGATATGTCAGTGTCAGTGCACTGCACCCGCACTCGCTGCTGTGTGAAAACTCCTCTGATTGCATTCATGGATCCAGTTCCCTGTAGAGGATATTTAGGTTGTTTCTGTTTTATTAGAATTATTTTTAACCATTACCAATAGGAACCATGCTTGTGTGTTATTCCTCCTACACATACTGAGAGCTTCCCTAGGCTGGGTATTTAGAAATGGAATTTCTGGGCCGACCCCGTGGCGCACTCGGGAGAGTGCGGCGCTCGGAGCGCAGCAGTGCTCCCGCCGTGGGTTCGGATCCTATATAAGGATGGCTGATGCGCTCACTGGCTGAGCGCAGCGCGGCCGGTCACAAAAAAAAAAAAAAAAAAAAAAAAAAAAGAAATGGAATTTCTAGGTTGTGGGGTATGTGTACCTTCCACTTAACTAGAAAATACCAGACTGTTGTCCACAGCAGCTGCGCCAGTCTATGCTCCCACCAGCAGTGCTCCTGGGCCCACTGCTCCACATTCCCCTGACACTGGCTTATTGTCACACTTCATACTTCTTGCAAAGGTGATGGGTATGTAGCGTCTTATTGTTATAATAAGCATTTCCTGAGTGTTCATGAGCTTCATTATGTTTTCGTATGTTTCTTTGTCATTTAGATTTCTTCTCCTCTGAATTGCCTGTTTGTAGTCTCTGCTCACTTTTCCATTCAGAATTTTGTCTTTTCCCTCCTGAGTTACAGGAGTTCTTTTTATAAGCTGGATGCTAATTCTCACCCAGTCACGGACACTGCAGGTGTCTTCTTCCTTCTGTGGCATGCCTGTTTGTTTTGCCCATGGCATCTTTTGTCATCTAAAAGTTTTAATGTAGTACAGTTAATTAATCTTATCCTTTATGCTTTGTTCAAGAAGTTCTTCCCTACCCCAGTGTGGTAAAGATATTTTCTCATTTTCCCCTTAATGTTAAACATGTTGCTTTTCAAACTTAGGCACTTAATCCATTGGGAATTTATTCTTGTGCATGATATGACACAGAGAATAAATTTTAAAATTTTCATGTAAATAACCAATTTCCCAGCACTGTTTATGTGATAATCCACTGTTTTACCAGCAATTTATTATGGCATCTCTGTGGCATAGCAGTTTTCCCATCCAGGTTCAGGGATATTTTTGCACTGTCTATTGTATTTCATTGATTTTTTAAAAATTCCTACTCTGGTATCAAACTGTCTTTAATTAATCTACTTTTCTAATAAGTCCACATGTTTGATAGAGAATGTCTTCCCTACCTTTTTTGCTTCCATGGACCTTCACTCTTCCATATAAATTCTGAGGTTAGTTTTTGTTTTATACACACACACACACACACATACACACACATATATGTTTTTAAAGTTTTTGTTGTCTTTCATCCAGTATTTTTTGTTTTTGTGCTTGGAGGCTTGTCCATTGTGTTTTCTTTCTGATTAGGGTGATATTTAGGAAAACACTGGATTTTTGCCTACTGACTTTGTACTCGTTTATCTTACTGAATATACTTTTAAAGTTTTTCAATTCCTTGGGTTTTTAGGGATAAAACAATATCACTGTAAATAATTATAATGGCAGCTAATAATTACTGAGTATACATATATCAAGATATCATGTACACCACAAATACAATTTTTATTTGTCAATTAAAAATAAAAATAAAATGTAAAATTAATTACCTAATTGATGAGAGCTAATGGCATGCCGAGACCCTTCGTGTGGTCCTCACAAGAGCTCCAGGGCAGGTGCTATGACTCTCCCTGTTTGGCGGACGAGGAGGGAAGGCAGAGTGTGGCCGAGAGGCTTTCCAAGGTCACTAGTTAGTCAAATGGTGATGCTGACAGTCAGCCACTTTTGTCTTGTATTATTGAATCACATTTTCTCTCACTAAATGACTTTACCTCTTACTTCACAGAAAACAGCAGCCCATATAAGTCCTTGGAGGGATTTTTCCTCCTGAAACCAACTCTTTGATTCTTGCACACCAACTGTATATCCAACAACTCAATTCAATTCCGACACTAACTAACTAGAGTCCACCTCAGACCCCACAAAATCAAGGGCTCAATCCCACAAGACTGCCTCCTCCCTTCAGATGCCAGCCACAAACAGGGTGCCCAGGACACTCGTACTTCCATCCAGCCAACTACAGATTCGAGGGTTCCCATGGCCCTCCCCCTCAGGTTCGATAATTCACAGAACTCAGGAAAGAGCTTTGCATACTATTAGTCGTTTATTATAAAGGGTACAACTCAGCAACAGCCAAATGCAAGAGGGGCACAGGGCAAGGATGGGGAAGGGGTACAGGGCTTCCATCCCTCTCTGAGTGTACCACCCTCCCGGCACCTCCAGGTTCACCTGCCTGGAACCCTGCTGTCTAGAGGTGCTTATGGAAGCTTCATTACCCAGGTATGATTGATTAAATCATTGGCCATTGGTGACAGAAGTCAATCTCTAGCCCCTCTCTCCTCCTGGGAGGTTGAAGAGGGAGGCTGACAGTCCCAGCCTCTAATCATGTGTGGTCTCTCTCTGGCCACCAGCCCCATCCTGAAGCTATCTGGAACATTAGCTTACAAAAGACACTCTTATCACTCAGGAGATTCCAAAGGATTTTTAGGAGCTCTGTGCCAGGAGCCTGGGACAAAGACTAAATATTTATCATTTATTATACCACAAGCTTCAATATCCCACTGACAGATACACACACTATAGTTTCATATTCAGTCCCCTTGTCTCCTGTTATGACAGCCAAAATGTTCTCCCACCTGTTTCAAACTGATTTTTCCACTTGTGCTTCAGACACTGTGACGGTTAATTTTATGTGTCAACTTGACTGGGCTATGGGCCCAGATATTTGGTCAGACGTTATTCTGGGTGTTTCTGTGGGGGTGTTCTTAGAAGAGACTAACATTTAAATCAGTGGACTGAGTAAAGCAGATGACCCTCCATAATGTGGGTGGGCCACATCCCATTGATGTCAGGGTAAGGTCTGGGGGCTCTGATAGTTGGCCTCAACCCACCCCGTCCTCTTACCAGGTTCTTGACTCCACCACAGGAAAGAATTCAAGGGCAGAGTCACAGCAGACAGTGAGGACAGGTTTAATGTAACAGAGAATAGATACAGATTTCACAGAGAGAGTGCCGGCTGGCTCCTGGAGAGCAAGCAACAATCCTGCCTTCTGCTGGGATTCCACTTTTAAAGTTTCACCATCTAATACTTATCCAATTAAGGGGGTAGTTCCCAGTTATGTAACATAGGATTGCACATGCTCAGTTGGTCTCCTTTTGGAGCATGTTCACTGGTCAAATCCCATCACATGCACCAGGCACATTCAAGAATATTCTGTGCTCCCCAGCACCTCTGGTGGAAGGACATTTAAACCACCAGGATTACATAACCCCTCTCTACTGAGCATGCCCAGGCACTAGATTTGCATAAGCCAGCCCCTTGTGGTCTAATTTTCTCAGTGTTGGTGATGAAAATAGGTCTAACTGGCAACAGTAACTTTCTTCTAGTAGGGAGCCTGGAGGAGGGGCCTGAGACCCTGGGGAGTAGCTGGAAACCCAGAGGTGTGTCCTGAAACCCAAGCCCAGGAAAACTGAGCACCTCCTGTATCACCATCAGATGGATTCCTGAACAGAACAAAAAGGCAGACCCTCTCCTGAGGACTGGAGAATTCTAGCCTGAGTGCCTTTGCACTGGGACATTGGCTTTATCCTGCCTCTGGACTCAAACTGAAACGTCAGCTCTTCCTGGATTTCAAGCCTGCTGGCATTTAGACTGAACTACACTGAATCCTGGGTCTCCAGCTGGCCAACTTGCCCTGCAGATCTTGGGACTTGCTGGCCTCCATAACCACAGGAACTAATTCCTTATTATAAATCTCTTTATATAAATATGTACAAGGTTACTTCAAAAAGTCCACGGAAAAATAGAATTAAAAGATAATACAAATCTTTCCATGAACTTTTTGAAGTACCGTTGTATGTATACTATATACATATATATGTATATGTATGTATGCGTGTATATGTATGCACCCACACAGGCCCTGTTGGTTCTGTGTTTGGAGAACCCTGACTAATACACACACCATCCCTTCCAACCTTCTCTGAATGTTACTCTAATATTCTTCTTACTTATTTTTTACCCCAACCCTGCCACATGTTGTGGAAGGAAAAGGATATCAAATCATGATGTACCTTAGCTGGCCCCTGGTTATAAAGGATTGGCCTAAAACAGCTAAGTAATTCAATAAGTTTTAGGTATTTGAAATAAATAGAGATCTATACCCACCCCCCAAAATAGAGAATACACATTTCTTTGTGAACATATGAAATACCAACAGATCCATGATGATTTGCTAGGCCACCTTGGCTTTCTCGGAAGCCTCACTTGTTCCCCTGAGTCACTATCATAGAGACTTTGTTAGATAATAATAATGTAATAAAATTATACCTTAATAATAAAGAGATTCCTCCCCAGTCTCACGTGGCCACATTAGGAAGTTACTGGAAGCACACATTACTAAATAACTCTTGGTTTAAAAAAGAAATCTGAAAAATGTTAAATCTTTACAAATCAATGCTATGAAAAATTTGTGGTCAATCAGCATTAATGGGAAATTGATTGTAATAAAATTACCAGGAACAAAAAATTTAGGGAAAAATGCACTGGAGATTCAAGTTAAAAAGGCTGGCCGGTTACTCGGTTGGTTAGAGCACAGCCTTGTAATGCCAAGGTCAAGGGTTTGGTTTCCTATACTGGCCAGCAGCCAGGAAAAAAAAAAGAAAAAGATTCAAATTAAGACATTAGAAAACGAGCAAAAAAGCCAACCCAAGCCACAAGGGAATACACAGTAAAGAGCCATATGCAGAAGAATGAAACTAGACCTATACCTCTTGCCCTATACCAAAATCAACTCAAAATGGATTAAAGACTTAAATATATGTCCTGGAACTATAAAACTGCTAAAAGAAAACATAGGGGAAACACTTCAGGAAGCAGGACTGGGAAAAGACTTTATGAATATGACCCTAAAAGCACAGGCAACAAAAGGAAAAATAAATGAATGGGATTATATCAAACTAAAAAGCTTCTGCACAGCAAAAGAAACAACAGAGTGAAAAGACAACCCACAGAGAGGAAAAAATATTTGCAAACTATGCATCCAACAAAGGATTACTATCCAGAATATGCAAGGAACTCAAACAACTTAACAGTTAAAAAAACCAAATAACCTGATTAAAAAACAGGCAAAGGAGCTGAATGTGCATTTCCCCAGGGAAGATACATGCATGTCCAACAGACACATGAAAAAGTGCTCAACAACACTCAGCATCAGTGAAATGCAAATCAAAACCACACTGAGATATTATCTCATGCCAGTTAGACTGGCCGTTATCAAAAAGACAGAGAATAACAGATGCTGGCTAGGATGTGGAGAAAGGGGAACTTCCTACACTGTTGGTGGGAATGTAAATTAGTGCAGCCATTATGGAAAACAGTACGGAGGTTCCTCAAACAACTACAGATAGAACTGCCATACGATCCAGCAATCCCACTGCTGGGCTTGTACCCAAAGGAATGGAAACTGTCATGTCAAAGGAGTACCTGCACCCTCATGTTTATTGTAGCACTATTTCCAGTAGCCAAGAGTTGGAACCAACCTAAATGTCCAAGGTCAGATGACTGGATAAGGAAAATGTGGTATATCTACACAATGGAATACTACTCTGCCATAAAAAAAAAAAAACGAAATACTGACATTTGCAGCAACATGGATGTACTTAGAAAAAATTATGTTAAGTGAAGTAAGTCAAGCACAGTAAGAGAAATACCAAATGTCCTCACTTATATTTGGGAGGTAAAAAAATAAACAAACAAATAAAAAAAGAAAGAAAGATACAACAATCACAATAATAAGTTGATCTTTCAAGAGAAGTAAACAACTTAGGTTACCAGAGGTGGGAAAGGGAGGAATTGATAAAGGCCATGAAAATCAATTACATCATATAATGAAGAATACACTAATTATCCTGACTTGAATATCACATATTGCACACAGGTATTGATATTTTATGCTGTACCCCACGGATATGTATAATCAACTATGTTCTGATAAAAAATTAATTAAAAAACCAACCAAACAAAAATAAACCAACAACAATAATGAAAAAAAGATGTGAAATGAGTGAGAGAGAGCACAGCAGGACTGACAACACCAGCAGCAGAGAGACGGGGAGGGAGAGAGGGCAGGAAAGTGTGTACGCGTACAGCAAAAAGAGGAGCTAACTTTGGACACAACAGGCTTGTTACAGTAATAAACTATTTGCTGATAAGTTGGAAAGCCTAGATGATGTGGATAAATTTCTAGGAAAATAGAAAATGCAAAAATTGGCACAAAAAGAAATAGAAAATCTGAATAAGACAATGATTATTAAACTGAAATATAATATTTCCTCTCCCAATGAGCCCTCTTCCCAGACTGTTTAATGGGAGATTTCTACCCAACTCTCAAGGGGTGGTTAATATCTCTATCTTATCCAAATTGTTTCAGAATGTTAAAAAACAGTAAAAACTGCTCAGCCCATTTTAAAAGGCTGGTGTAATCTTGATTACTAAGATGAATTTAAAAAAAAAGAAAAGAAGCTCATATTACTTAAAAATGTAAATGCAGAGTCTAAATAAAATTTCAGCTAACGAAATGTAAATGTATTCAAAAATATACATTCTAACCAGGTAGGGTTTATCTCAGGAACACAAGGATGGTTCAACATTAGAAAATATATCAATATTATTTATAACTTATTGAAGGAGAAAATTTATATGATTATCTTAGTAGATACAGAGAAATCATTGATAAAATTTGACATCTATTTATAATAACAATTACAACAGCAATAATAGGACTTGACAAACTAGAAATGAAAGAAACTTCCTTACCTTTGTAAAGGTCATATACCAAAACAACATACTTGGTACAGAAGCTTTAGACGCGTTCTCTTAAAGACTGGGACCAAGGCAGGGATGGTTGCGGTCATGCTAGTGTTTACCTTGGGACTGGAGGGCTAACCAGCACTATCAGGAAAAAGTAGACATGGGAAAAGGCAGAGGTAAAACTGTCACTATGTCTATATACAAATAAATATATATGCCATTTTATTTATAGATGCATTTTCTCATATATCAGTTATGTAAGTATATGACATTTTATGTATATCATATATATAAAACAACAAAGTCATCAAAATACAAACCTTGAAATCTAATAAAAATTCAGCAAGGTTGGTGGACGCAAAACTTAATAAAACTCAATAGCATTTCTCCACACCAGTTAGAAAATATAGTAAATATAACAAATTAGATATTATTGATGACAGCAATAAAATGTATAGTGTCTAAGAACTGCCTGAGCAAAGATGTACATAAAATTCTATAAGGAAAATTTTGAGTGATTTTTTTTTTAAGACCTGAAAAACAGACGTTTAGTGTTCTTGAGTGGGGATGACTCAATATTATAAAGATGTCAAGTATCCCCAAATTAACCTACAAGTAAAATGCCATCCACTTTGGTAGTTGGTGGTAGTAGGCGTCCAGTTTTATTTTTCTCCATATTCGCCATAAAAAGAGGTAGCTTTCAGGAGGATTAGAAACCTTAAAATGAAAAATAAAATTGTAAGTGAGTGTGAGAATCACGGCATGCAGAGCAAAGGGCTTCTCAAACAAAACCCCCACAGTGAAAAGCACCAGACAAAACAGGTGAACTTGTTCACACTGAAATCAAGGACTTCTGCTCAATGAAGGACCCTTGAAACAAAGGTAACAGGCAGGTGACAGACTGGAACAAGATATTTGCAATATCTGTATCTGAAAAGGGACTAATATCTAGTGCAATATGTGCAGAGATAGATATATCACTCTAAGCCAATAAGTAAAAGACTACAACTCAACTAGAAAATCAGGCAAAAGGATTAAAATAGGCAAAAAGAAAAAGAAACTCCAAAGGCTAACAAACATATGAAGAGAACACATGATTTAGTGAAAAAATGAAATTAAAACAAGAGCGGATCACTTTAGCCCATGAGATTGGAAAAGCTTAAGAAGCTTGTGTACGCAGAGCCGACGGCACAGAGGCTGGCTGCTGCCGCGTTGTCGACCAGGGGCTTCTGCAGTCAGGTGCATGTGGGCGCCCCAGAGACGGGCGGTCCTGGACAAGTTCTCACCAGGGTCGCCGGGGGCACCGTGTGGACGCTGCTCACAGCGTCGTCCTGTGTGCAGCTGGAAGCAGCCAGCCAGGCTGTAACGGGATGATTGCATCAGAAAGCTGGCACGTGCACACCGTCGAATAGATGGTCCTCCAGTCAGGAGCCTGGTGGCATGGAAGGATCCTAAAAGCAGCATGAGTGAGAGAAATACGGATGGAGTGAACTCCACCACTGGTCACTCAGGCCAGGACCTGCCACATCGGCATCACTGGGAGCCTGGCACAAGACCAGCATCCCACACCCACCCACATCTGCCATCACCAGGCACCTGGCACAAGACCAGCATCCCACACCCACCCAGACCTGTCATCACCAGGAGCCTGGCACAAGACCAGCATCCCACACCCACCCAGACCTGTCAAATCACAGTCTGCCTTCAACAAGACCCCTGGGGTTCAGCGAAAGGGTGAGGCTGACTCCCCACTGTCGAAAGCATACCCAGTGGGCTGCTGCTGGGAAACTCAGCCCCAGACAAGCCTGTGTCCATTCAGCAGAAAAAGGAATCTGCATTTTCTCTGCGACACTACAGACCTGCTTAGCTGTCCAAAATCTGGCTCCAGGAGCACTGCTCACATGGCATCTGGAGCACCTGATTAAAAGCCGCTGTTCTCGCCTGACCCCGGGGACATCGGAGTCTGCCACCCCCGGTTTACGGGACTCCCTGTGAGAAAAGCAACAGCCAAGGTGAGGCAGGGAGTGGCTGGGGGGACGGGTGCTTTTCTTCATCCACCAGTCTCCTCTTCCACTGGGGCAGGCACACCCCTAACCATGTGTAGTTCCTGCGGTGATCCTCCCACTCCCTGGACTGGGGCCGGCACTTCCAGGACTCCCACCCCTCCCAAGGGCAGTGGTCAACTGTGCAACTGTGCACCAGGAAATCCCTCCTGTGCTCCCGCTGTTCTGTGAGCATGCGTGTTTAGTTCAGCACATTCTAAAAGCTGTTTCGGTCAGATCCCAAAACAAAACTGAATTTCTAGTGGAATTGTATTAGATGCATTCATCGGTCTGGGCGGGTTAATTTCCTGGATCAAGGCTTCCCGGCCTGCATCCTGGTGTGTCTGTACTCTCTCAGCTCCTTTCCTCCTCAGGGCCTCTGCACAGGCTGTTCCCTGCCCTTTCTGGACAAACCTTCCACTGGGCGCTCCACAACTCCTCGCCCCTCATCCTCACCACCTAACCTACTCCTGCCCCTCTTCCCCCTCCCCACTCAGCACCTGTTCCCCCCCCCCCGCCTGTCCCCCAGAGTCCTCGCACAAATCTGCTTTGCTCTCTATGTGCAGAAGGGAGGAAAATGTCACTACCCAGCTGGAAATGACACCACCACCTGAGCTCCACAGTGCAACTCCTCCGTGGGGGGGGGGGGGGAGAAGGGTGGGCTGGAGGCTCTGCTAGAAAGTAGGGGGAGGGGTTGGGCTTCCAGACACCAGGGCCCATCCCCCCACATGGGCATCCTTGGGCTGGGGGCTCTTATAGCCCCCGGGGCATCTCCACAGTGGGGTTTGTCAGAACCCCTCCCCCCTCCCGGAGTTTCTCCCACGCTCCGGCCACAGCAGCCTTCTGTCCATCTGGCTCCTTGCAGCCTGCACCAGGACCACGATGAACTTCCTTCCCCTCAGCTCCTCTGCCCCGCAGTCAGCACCTCTCCCTGCAGACTGAAGGCCAGGGCAGTTCCCTGGGGAAGCCTCAGATGAGGCCAAAGCTATCCTGACAGTAATCACAGCCTTACCCAGCAGAAGAGCCATGCCAGCGATCATAATATGGTCACTCCCTGCCCAAGCCCTGGCTTTTGTTTTTGTCCTAAAAAAAAAATAAATAAATAAAAATCTTTATTCACGTCTTTAATTACAAAAGTAGCACGTGGCAAAAATAAACAGAAGCACATGGAGTGGAATGGAAGGTCTTCCCTCCTTATCAGGGTCCACAGAGCTAGCGATGCTCAGCACTTGGACCTACGTCCTTCCGGTCTATTGCAGCAGCTGCACTGAGATAGGGCTTGCAGACCACAGAGTTCCCCCATTTAAAGTGCATGCTTCAGTTGATTTTAGTATGTTCGCAGAGCTGTGCCAACACCGCAGGCCCTGTTTGAAGGACACAGTAGATCACCTGATCCTTAGACAAGGTGTATACAATAGCGTCCCTGTTTCCTAGGCAGGCCAGGAAAGCAGACTTATGTCACAGTCCAAGTGGTGAGACCAGGGCTCACACCATGGACACCTCGACCTGGACAGCCTTAACCTTGGGCCAGTCTTGAGACACCGAAATGCTTACAGAGGGAAGCAGCCCCTGCTGTACCCTGGCAGGTGATGAAAGTTCATCTGGGAGGGCCTCAGGGTGCCTGGGGCTGTGGGGTGAGTTGCCCTGTGGGCCCTGATGGCCACCCAGGGGGGCACAGCACCTCTGGCTGTCTGCTGCTGTCACTGAAGCTGGCTGGCTTCTGGGAGCTGGAGGACTGGACAGAGTTCCTCTGGTAGGACATGGGATGACCCTGTGCCTGGGGCACAGGGCCTCAGGCTGCCTGCTGAGGTCACCCCCACCTCAACTCAGCTTCTCCCGCCTGATGCCACCTCCTTCCTTGATTCCTGGGGGAAGAGCTGGACTTGCCCTAAGGAAGACCTGTCCAGCTGTCTCTTCTGCCAGTCCAGTCCCTCAACTGCTCCTGCCCGATAAGCTCCCTTCTGGTGGGATGTGGACATCCCATTGCTGCCAACCTTCTTAACCCTGCCCTGTCCTCTGGGGCTGGCGTTGGGGCCTCTGTTCCTTGCTGGGCACAGAGTTTAGGAGGCCGGGGTGGCTGTTGTGTGCCCCAGGCCCACCCACTCTCTTCTCCCCCAGTGGAGCTCTGTGGAGCAGCTTCCACCACAAACACGCTTCCCACTGGAGTCAACCCAAGAGCCTCCCGACCCCGCAAAGTGCCTTTTTCAGTTAATTCATCTTGGACATGGAAGCAGAATAGCTGGACCAAAGAAAACAGACTTCTTAAATCTGAGAACAATTTCCAAATTGCTCTCCCTAAAGTTTATAGCAATTTAGTCCCACCAGCTGTTCCCGTGAGTGTATTTTCTCCACAGACTCGGAAGCTCACCTACTAAAGTCTTTAATCTGCCAGCCTGACAGATGAAAAACAGTATCACGGTCTTTTTTTTTTTTTCAAGTTTCTCTAATTATTCTTGAAGTTAACAGGATTTTCAAATGTTTATTGGCCTTTGCAAGTCTTCTGTGACTTGGCTGTACATAGTTTTTGTTTTGCTTTTCTGTTTCCAGTTTTTCTTTTCATTTTTTGTTTGTTTGGTAGAGAGATGGTTTAAAAACTCTGTAATCACATCAATTTATCTTGGGTGGTTTCTGCCTTTGGAAATGCTTTCTCGCCAGACACAGGCCATTTCTTTTTCAGATTGTTTCTGGACAGTTTTGCAAAGGATCACCCCTCCCCCCACTTCCGCATCTGGAGCAGGTGCACGTCTCACACGCACTCACGTGTGCAAGGGTCACTCCGCTCTCTGGTTCCTCAGCTGCGTGTCCCCCGCAGCCCTGTCCCTGCAGGTGGGGGGGAGCCTGCTCCTGCCCAGGCTGAGGGCTCGGCCCCTTCAGGGTTTTATCCTCCAACACCCGCCCCTCAGGTCCCGGACCTGCCTCCCGCTCCCCTGCAGAGCCCCTGCCTGCGCTCAGCCGCCCTCCCGGGCGGGGTCAGCCCCGGCCTTATCGGTCACCCGCCCCTGCCCCACACGCGACCGTCCTCCGCGCCGCCAGCCCCTGTCCCTCCTGGCCACTCCCCCGGGCCTCGGTCGGGTCTGCGGTCCACAGCCCTTCTGTGCCGCCTCCGCTCCTCCCAAGGGACAGCTGCGTCCTCCGGCCGCTCCCGCGTCACGCTCACCGGGCGGCTCCGATCGGGCCGGGCCCCGAGCAGCTGCTCCGCGGAGGAGACCGCGCAACTGTCCCCTCGCCTCGTGGGCTGTCCTCCCGCCCCGCCGGCCTGGCGCCGCCGTCCTTAGGTCCCCTGCTCTGCGGGGTCGTCCCCTGCACTTCCCCTCCCCTTTGCGGCGCGGCCTTGCCCGCGTCCCACTCGTCCCCCACCCCGTACAGCTGCCGTCACGCCCCCTGCCCCAGTCCGCGGTCCTGGTCCTGCCCGGGCCCCTCACCGAGCCCCGCTGCAGCCGTCGCCACGCTGAGGGCTGGTTTTCTGTCTCCACCTGTGGCCTGGCCCCCAAAGCAAGGTGACTGCGAGTGACTGAGGGTCCGACATCTCACCTCTAACTGCCTCCACACCAAACCCGGTGTCTCCGCTGCAGCCCTAAGACGGCTCCTGTCACAGTCCGTCCCTCTCCGGAAATGAAAGGCGAGGCTCCCGCCCCAGGTGGACATCTGGGACCACACCGACTCTTCAGTTTTCCCACCGCACCTCCGAGTCACCTGCAAGTCCTGAACCTGGAGCTCTGATATGAGCCTGAATCAGGCAGCCTCCCACGCCTACTGCCACCAACTGGGCAGGGCCAGCAGGGTCACCCGGACCCCGGTCTTCCTGCGTCCAATCTTGTCCCCGAGGGTCCCTTTTACACCAAGAATCCAGAGGGTCCTGTGAAAACTGAAGTCAGACATGCCACTCCTCGGATGTGATCCCACCTCACTAGAACAAAGGTCACATCATTTATGCCCCCACATGGGCTGTGGGCTCAGGCCTTGCCTGGCTCCTGCTCCCCACCCCCGAGCATTTCCCTTCGGACCTCCGGGCCTTCTGCCTTTCATCTGTGACTCCAGCAAACGTCCCCTCCTCAGCCAGCTGGAACAGCACCCCGCCCCTGCCCACCGCCCTCTCCCCGCCCTCTTGGGGCCCCAGGGCACACACCAGGCCACCTTCGGCTCCTGCTCCTGTGTCTGCCACCTCCGGTCTCTCCAGCCCTCAGGACAGGGAGTAGCACCCGCTGGGTGATCAACAGTCATGTGCAGAGCGAATGGGTCTCCCAGCTACAAGGGCCCTGGAGAGCCAGCTGTGACTGGAGCCCTGCGGGGCCCACTGCCTCTGTCAGCCCCACTTTCCAGCCCGCTGTCAACTCTCCTGCCCTCCCGCCCGCCCAGGGCTGCCGCCAGTGCACCTGCACAGCAGCTGCTCACCCCAGGGAATCTGCAGGGCAGTTCCCTCTGCCATTGAGACCTCAGCTTAGAGACCCCCTTCTCCACCGAGCCTTCCCTACCCTGGCCCAGTCCCTCTGCTGTCATACACAAGACACTCGATGCTTAGTGGCCTGGTGTGTGACTCTTTCTGATCTTCCGTGTCCTCACCTGTCATCTGGGCACAGTGACACCAACTCACGTAAGCTGAGGCACTCCCAGAACGTGCCCTCCTCTTATCACTGCCAACTGCACAGTGCGCTGGAAGTTTCCAGAACCTCCCATGTGCCAGCTGTGCTGCCTCCTCCAGCTTCCTGAGCAGGCACCCATTCTTCCTCCTTTTCTCATCCCCTACTTACCCCACAGAAAGCCAGGGTGTTCTCTGGAGCAGGGATGCCATTTGGAACCAGGTCACTCTACAGAAGCCCATTTTAGCCCGGTTTTTGCACAGAACCAGCCCTCCACAGGGCTCCGAACTTCTGGAAAAGTGGAATGCCATAAAGACTCAGGCCGCTAGTCCTGCTCTGATCCACCTGCCCCCAGCGTTGGGCTTTCAGAGGGGCTGTGGGCAGCAGGCCCTTGCTGGGCCCCAGCCTCCAGGCCCCTCCATCTTCGGGGCTGCAGCAAGGAATTGCTCTGGCTTATTTCCTTTCCATGTGGGCCTTCCACCTGCTCACACATCATTCACAGCCCTTCTCCCTGGAGGGGCATCTATCCAGCTCAGGCCCTGGTAGCGTGGGACCTGCCTCCCCTTCCCACACCACACCCTTGAGCTTGGTGTTCTAGCATTGGGCGACTCCCTCCAGCTCAGAGCTCTGACCTCTGCCCCATCCCCAGCCTGGACCCCAACCCCAGGCCTGCTCCCCTGTGCTCCCTGCAAAACTTGCTGTTGCTTCTTTGGGGTTGATGAAGCCCCAGACAAGCCCCCACCAGTGCTCAAGGATCAGGTTCCAGTGAAGACCCAGTGTGAACCCCCCTGACCTGGCCCCTGCTGAATTCTGGAAGAGATGTGCCCCAGGGCCACAGAGTCCTGGATCACGACCCCTAGGAGAAGGTAAGGACATGTAGAGGGGGTTCAGACGGGGAACTTGCCCTCCTATTTCCACGCCTTTGCACGTGCTGTTCCCTGGACTTGGAACGCCCTTCCTGTCTCCCATATTTGGCCAATCCAGCCTCTGGAATCCGCTTGGGAATTCCCTCTTGGGAGGCTTCTGGTCTGGCTGAGAGGCCTGTATCTGCTCCCCATGGGGCCTCTTATCCACCTCTCACATGCCACAGGGAACTTCAATATTCCATTCTGTGTAACAGCACCTACCTCATGAGCCATCCCAGGATTAGATGAGAAACCCGAATAAATAAGAGGAAGCTTATATTGTCTATGAGCTCACCCATGACCTCATGTGAAAATGCGTGATAGATTGTCACCAATCTATCAGAGAGTGTATTTAGGAGAGTGTGAGTTGGAGCGTAGGCCACGAGACTCATACAAGACTCATTCTGTTGGAGCTGGGAGCACCCCTGGGGCAGAGAAGCCGCAGCCTCGTGCCTGCTGATCCAGCCAGCGGTGACTTCGCTGGTGCGAGTGGAGAGGGCGGGTGGCCCGTGAAGTGGAAATGGTGGGTCACGTGCCTGCACCGTGCTCACGCAAGGGGCTGCTTCTCTCTGGTGACCACTCCACACCCAGGGGACAGAGCAGAGGCTGGTTCACCTCGGGGTGGAGGAGCCCAGCTGCTCCAGGATATGGGGCCCGTAGCGGCACGTGGCGGGTCCTAAACACTCCATGTTAGGCACCTTTCCTTTGACCATTGTCATAAGGGCTGTGAGGACGAAGGAGGAATATGTGGCCCTTTGGCTCTACCCAGAGTCAACGTCCTATTCCCCTTCTTTGTCCTTCCTGTGTGTTCAGACACCAAATATGCCTGAGCACCATGGTGTGTGGGGCTGGGCTTGGGGCCAAGAGAGCCTGAGAGTCATCTGCGAGCAGAGGGCAGGAGGGATGCCTCCTGAGGCCCAGGCCGCGGCTGCTCCGTCTCCTGGGGCAGCAGTGACACTGTGAAAAGCACCTCCCACTCAGCCTGGAAACAAACACGGGCTCAGACCCTCCCTCACACCGGGGCTCCTCCCGGCCTCCAAGCTCTTGCTGGAGTTGTGTCTCTCCTTGGTTGTCCCCACACCCCACATCCAATCCCACAGCCAGTCTTGTCCCCGCTCCCAAAACATACCTCCCACGTGCCTCCCAGTTCCCTCTAGCAGCGGGGGAGGAGGCAGTCTGATGTCACGCTGGGGCAGACGAGGAGCGTGACTGGGGGCTTTGAAGAGGTCACTTTAGCTTCATAGTCTTTTTCCTTCTCAGCAAACATACCATGTGCTGGTCTTTAAAGTGGAGAGAGAAGTAATTAGTCAATGACATCACGGCAGAGATGGCTAACGTCTCCTAACATCCCTTCTCTCCTTCCTTCACAGTGATCAGATCCTGCACGTTAGTGGGCACATGGCCACCTGGAGGAAAGATGCCATTTCCCCCTGACATGCAGCTGTGCATGGCCTCATGGCAGCTTCCAGGAACTTTCCTTAAAGACACACCCCTGCCTTTCTCTTCTCCTCAGTCCTGCAGCCTGGAACATGCTCAATGGCTGGAGCTGCCCACCTTGGACTGTGAAGATGAGTCCAAGGGAGGGACATGGGGACATTGTGGAGAGCATGCCATGCTGGCTACAGCCACTCCTTTGGGCTTTTGTGAAAGGCACTCATTGTGGGTCTGCCTAGTTGCTGCCTATTCTAATCCTCATAAGGAGAATTAAGTGAAAAATCTACTAGTAACTCATTCAAGGTTTCAATTAAGTGGCTGAACACAATAGAAGTATAATCAAAATCAATGGTTTTCCTATAGAACAGAGATCACCCGTTAGACGATATCTTTGAAGAAGACCACATTTACAGTCGCCATAGAAACATAACATAAAAATGGGAAAGACACAGCCACTTCTGATTCTGCCTGATGGGCTGAGAATATGTCGCCATCTCCTTTCCCACACTAAATCCACAGAGTGATTTTTTAAAAATGTGAAAACAATCCAACAAATACTCCAAAACGAGAACACCACTCAGGGAGCCAGAAAATGTGCTGGCTCCCAGGAAGTAAGAGAAACCAGGTCAGGTTGAGGAAGGAACCTACCCCTAGGCAGGTGTGTCCTGGGACGTTCATGGCGAAGACACATCCACGGGGAGGAGAGCCGTCACCGGGGAAGAAAACGATTTAGCTAACGTAAGAACTTTACTAGAAGAGCCAGATTTAATAGAGCAATTCGAACAGGAATTATTTTATGATATTGGAAGATTAGCATCCTCCGAGATAAGAAAGGATATCACTGTGAAAATAAGAATTAGCAGCTATGAAGAAGAACTAATTAGAGATTTTGGAAATAAAAAAATACGGTTGAAAAAAAAGAGGGAGGCTCACCCATGAGCTGCACATGGGCACAGAGGGCTCTGGGGAGCTCAGCCACCCGCGTAGCTCCACGGATGCCGGGGTCCTGGGAGAGGCCCCCACAGCAACCCCGTCCTACGCCCTTCCAGCCAGCTGCGCCCACCTCCTCCTGCGCTTGGTCTGCAGCTCTGGATCCATCAGCGGACTTGCTGGCACGCAACAGAAGCCAGCTCTGGCAGATTGGAGCAGAGCGATCTGGTGACACTCCTGGTGGGTGGCCAGGCCTGGGCCAGCACCTGTTCTTCTCGCAAGGAAGTGCTCCTCCTCCTAGATACGGCCGACCCTGCCGTCCTCCCTTTCTCTGCTTACAACATGGGCAAGTGAATAACTCCTTCCTGCTCTGCCTGCTCCTGCAGGCTTCTTCGCAGACACGGACGCGTGCCCAAGTCCCCTTCCGTGAAAACTCCATCCCGCCTCCGTCCCCTTGCCCTTCACCGTCTAGGTTTCCCTCTCCGAAGCCACCAGTGTGAAGCATCGACCAGCACCCACCTGGAAATGCCACCTCCCTCTGACCCTGCTCCGACCTCTCCCTTGAGGGCACTTTGGGGCTGACTTGCTTTGGTCGCTCCTGGAGACCTGCACACAAAGAAAGAACCCCCTCCGATGTAACCCCAGAACCCACTCGTACAGACATAAGTCACATCAAGCCTGCTTTATTTAATATTTTGCACACAGCAGAAGAATTGCAGGGCAAGGAATATGCAAACTTTAATTTGATATATTTGGCTTCCCCCAAGGTTATACCAAATGATGTTCATCCCGTCCGCAAATGAGTATGTACGAGGCTTTTCAAAAGTTCATGGAAAATAGAATTAAAAGACAGTTCAAATCTTTCCACGATGTTCTGAAGACCTCTTTGTACACCAACACCTGTTTTCTAAACTTTGCACACAAGTTGGTGAAAATCTTGGGCCAACCCTCTTTTCATTTGACTTTCACTGAAATTACTGGTGAGGTGGAACATGGTGTCTTATGTTTAGTGGTTAGGTTCTCCTATGTTATTCTGTGCACAAAGGTGGAGGATTTTAATATCTTTCCACTGAAATCTTTCTTTTCTTAATATGCACTGACCCTTGTTAACCCTAATAATGCTGTGTTGGCTGAAATTCCACTCTGATTGGCGTAAACATAGTTAAACATTACATCAGATCCTGTAGCGGTGGAACTCAGACCCCGTGGTTCACTGGATCAGGTGTGTCCAGTGTCCACAGAGAGCCCATGTCCCACCTGCTCCCACCTCTGCTGTGGACACCTTCTGTGACAGTGGCACATGCCCCACAGCTCTGGGAGAGGATGCACAGAGAGGCCCAGGCAAGCCCACAGCTGGGTCAGGCAGACCTCCAGCTTGCCTCAAATCTCACAGCTGAGGAAAGGGGCTGCCCGGGCTGCCAGAGGGGCCCTCCCCACAGCTCCACTAGGAGCACATGTCAGCTGTCCAGTCACCAGGAACGGCCCCTCTCCCGTGCCCCACACGGTCCCAGCCACCTGCTCCCAGCCACCCGCGTGTTCCCTACCCTGCCCTGCCTCGTCCATGACAAGCCCTGTCTCCCACTGAGATGAGCTCTGGTCACGTGTGTAGCCCTTTCTGTCTGCCGTCACGTCACACCTTTACTTCATGCTTTACTTCATGATCCGTCTACTACGACGAGGCCGAGCACTTTGGAAGCACTGCTCGCGTGAGTCTTGCCTCTGCAAGCAGGTATTGTTGAGTTTCTTAGATGAGTTAAGACCCTTTCACAGATGAGGCAAGTCGCTAAAGCCCCCTCCCACACACACACACAGCTCATAAACAGATGGCCACCACTGGGATTGAGGCACTGGTCCCTCCAGATATGATGTGACCTCCCACCCCCTCACCTCGGAGTCTCCAAAGTGGCGTCTCGGCAGAGGGACGAAGGAGAGAACTTGAGGTGCATGCATGCAAGTGTGCATTAGTCAGCTTGCTCTGCCATAACAAAGTACCGTGTAACAAAGAACCACTTAACAAACCATGGTTCTCATGTTCTGGAGGCTGGAAGTCCGACAGGGGCAGTGTCTGGTGAGGCCCTCCGCTTGGCTGGCAGACGGCTGTGCACTCACCATGTACTCACATGGCCTCTTCCTTGTGCGTGTGGGGACAGAACGAGCTCTCTGGGGTCTCTTCCTGTAAGGACTAATCCTACAGGATCAGGGCCCCAGCCTCATGAGCTTATCTAACCTCTGTTAATTCCTCAGAGACCTTATCTCCCAGTACAGTCACACTGGGGCCAGGGCTCCAGTAGATGGATTTAGGGGTACACAGTTCCATTCATGATGAGTGCACATGCACATGTGTATTTTGGAGCAGGAAGACCTGTTTGGACACCTCCAGTCACATCTGGCAAGTGACCTTGCCTGCCCAGACACTACGGGAGTTCCTGGTTCCTGTGACAGGTGGTAACTTTCAGGCCTGTAGGTGCTGGTCAAACGGCAGCAGAGGCGTTCAGGTGGTGACATCAGCGCTGTGGCCTCTGAGAGCCCTGTCAGCTTGGCTGCCCGCTTGCACGAGAATTTTGTCTCCATGTCCCTGTCCAGGCTTCTGTCCCCCACCTGGCCAGGTGCAGTGACCGGCAAGCCCTGAGCTGCTCAGGTTCCAGGTGCCTGCCCCTTCCATGTGCCTTGCCCTGAGTCCCCTACCCCAGCCAGATGCAGTGCACAGCCCCCACACCATGCCACATGTCTGCCAGGTGCCTGGTCCCCAGAGCCTTGCTTTCTCCACCAGGGAAATGGTGAGCAACTGCTTCAGTCCCACAGAACTGGGCCGGAAGGTTCTCTGAGTCTGTGCCCACAGAGTGCTTGGGGCCAAGTGCCAACGCTTCCCTCATTAGCCAGCAGGCTCTGATCTCAGGTCTCACCCTCTTCTCAGGGAAGGGTCCCCGGGGGCCGCTGGTTTATGATTCCAGCGGCGGTGGCAGCAGTACCAGGAGCCCGGAAAGAGGGGAGCGCCTGCCGAGGCAGCAAGAGCACCGGGCTCTTCCAAGGGGGCTAATGACTCGGCCAGGCAATTATTTTTAATGAGTCCAGCTCTCCCGCAGGCGATGGGGCCTGGAGCAGATGCGTGGCCATCATGGGAAAGGGGAACTGTCAGATTTCTGGACAATGGGTCAGCACTTATTGGACTGTGCCCACTCCAACCTCTCCTGGCACTATAAAAGGAGTTTTCATATGACTGTTATTAATAGAAAATCAGCATCAACTGCCGCAGGCAAAAAGGAACTCTGAAAACCGCACAGACACTACAGCAACAAAGCCAGGCTATGAGCCGGGCCAGCGCCCTGCGCAGGCAGCTCCTGGGCCTGAGTCCGGCTGCCCACCAGGGCTTGGGACCTCCGAGCTGGGTGGTTCCAGAGCAGCACCTTCACCCCAGTGCTCTGAGCCTAAAGCTTTCTCTGTCTTGCTTAAAGAAGGTGATACACAAGTGTCAGGAGGGCGGTGAAGACGCAGCAGCAGCCAACTGAACCTTCCTCCCGGGAGGAATAAGAAAAGAACTTTCTCCTATGGAGATTTGCTGCTGCTTAATGCAGGACCCGAGAACCTCCTACCTTTGTCCTATGCATCCCCAGTGGCCCGAGTCCCACAGACAGACAGTCGGAGGGGTCCAGGCAGCGCTAATTCTTCAGGCAGGGCTTGGGTGGGAAAGGTGTCGGGGCTGGGCTTGAAGGAATGAAGAGACTGCCAAGCTAGGGACGGGGAGCATCGCGCTGGAAAGGATGACACAGCAAAGGTGGGGAGAGGGGAAAGCAGGTGACCTCCTTAGAGGCAGGTGACCTCCTTGGAGGTCCTGGGCCCTGGTGAGGCTGCATTTGGCGTGGGTGGTGGGAGCTACAGCCCCACAGCAAGTGCAGCCCCATCAAGAAGAGCCCCCAGGGTGCAGTCTGAGCAGAGTGAGTCAGCCCGCGGCACTTGGAGAGGTCCCTGTATCTGCCGTGGGTGCCCATGCCAGCAGTGAGGCTGAGCTGTGGCCCCGCAGCAGAGGGTAAGGAAAGGCTGGGCGCGGAGGGGAGCAGGAAGGAGACACTTAGAGACCCCTCTGCTTCCTCTTTGCTGGTGGCTCAGCCTGGCCCAGCTGCCAGTGCCCCCTGCTCCAGGCCAGCCTGGGCTTCCTGACAGTGCTGCTGCAGGTCACCTTTCCCTGGAGGCTCAGGCACAGCAGATGAATCTCAGTTTCCTTCACAGCTGGGGACACAGGGCAGGGAAGGCTGACATGATGGGTCAGGGAAAGGGTCTAGTTCTCTCTGGGAGGGGTTCTGCTTCCAGAGGGCTGGCCATCCACCGACCCTTGACCCAGCCACACATTGACTCCTGAACCCAGACATGTACTGATCCCTATCCCCAGCTATACCCTGACTTTGACCCCAGCCATACACTGTCCTCTGGAAGCCATGCTCTGACCCTTGACCCCAACTCACATTGACCCTTTAACTGACCACACTCAACCCCACTCCAGGCAGACCCTGATGGCCAACCCTGGCCCCAGACTGAACCACACCCCAGTCACTGCCTGAAAGTTGACCTTGCTGTTGCCTCAGGCTGACCCCAACTCCAACCCCGCAGCCAGCAAAGCTTCTCCTCAGAGGGCCTGGGGCAGGCCGAGTCCTGGTAGGGAGACACCTGAGACCACTGCTCTGTGTGTGCCAGCTCCAGCTCAGCTCCCTGTCTCAGGAGCGGGTGTCACCGCACCCATGGCATGGAACGCTTCCCATTGCCAAGCTTCTAGGTGACCTTGGGCAGGCAGTGTATCCTCTCTGGGACTCAATTTGCTCAAGTGTAAAAACCAGAGTCTCCTGAATTCTAAAGATATTTACAAGAAAACAGGCGCTAGGGCTGCTTGCAGGGCGCAGATCAATGAAGATGATGCAGTTCGGAGGCTCAGCACAGCGCCGAGGACATCATAAGCGTTCAATAACCATCGTTAGCAATGTTACTATTAATAGCCCCCGCCTGCCCACTTCTCCAGCAGACAGCTGAGGAGGCAGGAAGGCGCTGCCCACAGCAGAGGACATTTCCCTAGACGAAGCGGGATCGTCAGTGTGGGAGAGTCCAGGGCTGTGCAGAGAGAAGGCAGGCACAGGCCCTGCGCAGGGGGCACTGCCCCTCCCAGGACAGGCGCTCCCTCTCTGCGTGCTCACCATGCGGGGGTGTCCTGTGCAGATGCAGGTGGGGCTGCCGCATTATTTGTGTGCCCGGGGGTGCAGGCCAAGTCCAGGCAGGGAAAGGGTTCAGGCCCACATCTGCAGAACGTCAGTGCCCATATCATGACAATGCTGGGGAAATGGGAGGGGGTAAGGACAGTGTCAGTGAGGGCCTCATAGCTGTCTCCCAGTGTCCCCCCCACCCCAGTCCCTCCATGGGCAGGAAGCTGATGCTATTTCCACCTCCCCCTACTTGAGATTTCACCTCTGAAGCAGAAACCACCTACCCCTTCCCATCCCTGCTCCCCACAAATTCCCTCCTGCATCCTGCTGGCCTCAGTTTGGGCTGCAGAATGAAAAGATGCCCTCCCTCAGGTTCCCTGGAGGACTGAAAGTGGCCGGGGTGTGCAGAAGCCAGGCGAGTGCAGCAGCCAGGCGGGTGCAGCCCTCACATGCACCCCTGCATCTGTCGTCCTTCCACAGCTACCACTATGGAACATGAGTCGACAGCCGTGGACACAAGGCAGAGGTTAAACAGCAGACCAGGACTGTCCTTACCCGGAGATGTGTCTGAGTCCCAGCCAGAGTGCCCAGGAGAGCGGCGTGGTGGGAGAGGCTTACAGGCGGGTTCCTGTAAGATCCTGCAGACACTTCAGTGAGGGCAGCAGGAAACCACTAAAGGCTTTTAGGCAGTGTAGTGATCTGATATTCTTTATATCTTAGAAACTATACTTCGACCAAAAGGAGGAGAAAAGCCTGGGAGAGGGCAAAGGGCTGCTGAGGAAGACAAGTTAGAGGCGGCAGCCACTGTGGGAGTATCTGTGAACCAGCAGCAGCCAGGAGAGGAGTGCACAGACTGAAGACATCTTTTGGAGGTGGAACGTATTGGGTGCTGGTGACTAAAGAGGAAGGAAGGTGAGGACAGTGTCAAGGTTTCTGGGTGGATGGGAGGTATTGTAAAGGAAAACTGTTTTTCTACTCCCAACACTGCTGACACCAAATGTGTGGGTTTTCCACACCAAGCAATTATCCAAGTCTCTGCAGACGCTAGCTGGGTGTCCTACAATTTAATTTAACTCAGTTCTGATACTGACTACTTGGAGTTAGCACAGACCCCACAGGCTCAGTCCCACAAGACTGCCCCCACTGCAGACGCCATTGGCAAGTCTCCAGCTTCCTGTACTTCTGCCTGACTCGGCTACAAATCAGAGGTCCCCATGGCTTCCTCCTCATGTTTGATAACGTGATAGAATGGCTCACAGAAGGGGAAAAACTTTCCTACTACTAATTTCTTATAAAGGATGTCACAAAGATACAAATGAACATCCAGAAGAAGAGGTATGTGGGGTGAGGTCAGGAAGAGTCTCAGGCACAGGAACTTCTGACCGTGGAGTTTGGGGTTGTAGTGGATTGAATTATGTCTCCCCAAAACTCAAGTAAGCTTAAATTGTATCCCCCAAGTTTTATGTATTAGAAACTTAGCTCCCACTGTCACTGTTAAAAGGATGGGAAAACCTATTCTGATAATTGAAAAGTGGACCCTGAAGAGGTGATTGGATTGTAGGACTGTGCAGCAGTGAATGGATTAAAAATGGTGGTCAGGGTCATGGTTCTGAGGGCTTTAAAAGAAGAGAACAGTCTGTCTTGCTCTCTCTCTGTCTGCTCTCTCTGCTTCCACCATCTTGCAATGTTAGACCCCTGAGTCACTTTTGCCACCACCAGATGGACTGCAGACTTCCCAGTCTCAGAAACTGTAAGCAATAGATGTCGTTTTTCTTTATAAATCACCCAGTTCCAGGTATTTTGTTATAAATAACAAAAACAGTGTGTACCCCCCTCCTGGCATATGGATGCATCCACCAACCTGGAGGCTCTATGAGCCCCTTTATTTAGGGTTTTTATGGAGATTCCATTACATAGATGTTATTGATTAAATCATTCATCATTGGTAATTGAATCAATTTCCAGGCCTCTCCCCTCCCTGGAGGTCCCAGGATGCAGCTGAGAGTTCTAACCCTCTAAGCTCATCTTTAGTTCCTCTGGCCACCATCTCCCTCACCCTGAGGCTATTCACCTTATTAATATAAACACAGATATGTTTGAAAAGGGCTTACCATGAATAACAAGAGACTCTCCTATCACCTCTAACACTCAGGAAACTCCATGTGTCCTGGAAGAGCAGTGCTAGAACTGGGGACAAAGGCCAAATATTGTACATGTCACACACTGACAGCCACAGAGAATGCCACAGGAAAAGCAGCCCTGTGGGAACAATAGTGAGCTTGTCTATGAACATGTTGAGCAGGGGCTTCTGCGTGATGTCCAACGGGAGGCTTGAGTGGCCAGCGGATACAGTGTTCTGGGGCCTGGGGAGAGCTGGGATGAAAGTAGCTGGAGGAGTTGTCATCCTCATCTAAGTGATACACGTGAAAGAGACCACCAGAGAAAACACACAGACGGCAAAGAGGACTCTATGTATGCATCCTCTTTACAATCACGCAAGAATGCTCAAAGCCACCATTCTAATTCCATATTGTACGAGAGATCCTAGACAGTGAAATAAGACAAGAAAAAAATTGAAGACATATGGAATGAAAAGGGAAAAAATAAAGAAATCTTTTTTTTTTCAGATTATGATTTTCTGTTTAGAAAATTTTTTTTAATCTGGAGACAAATTATTAGCCATAATAGAGTTTAGCCATGTAGTTGAACATAAGATTCATATACAGTCCCTCCTTTCCCAGTTCTTTGGAGTGCAGCTGGGATCGTGGTCTCTGGCCTGGACAATCTTCTGCCATCCGGGCTGGCAGAGGCTGTTGCAGCTGAATGGCTCCATTTCTCCTACTGGTTCTGTTCTGCTCACTTTGTACTGTGCTGAAGCCAAAGGACTGCACCCCACCCCCTTTCTCCAATGAGATGATGCATGTGAAGCCTTAAGCCTGTTTCCTTCTTGAACTCTGAGAGAACCAGATTTTTTTAAACAATGTTTTGAGACATCCTTGTGTTGTTAGGTATGGTCTAAAATCCCAGATCTTGAGCTTCTGGTCAAGATGGCAGAATAGATGGCCCCAGCATCACTCTCTCCCACAAATCAACTAATTTACAACTATTAAAAAGCAACAACTGCCAAGCTGGGGCTGCTAGACCTCAGTGGGGAGAGAAGGAGAGACCTACAGAGTGCATGAAGGCCAGAGAAGCCACGATAAGAGAAAGAAAATACCTCTCTGACCATTTTGAGCCCTAGCTGCTTCCAGGCCAGAGCTGCTGAGCTCACAAAGCAGAAGCTGGCAAAAGCCACAGCTGTGCCCTTTGGATGAAGTTGCTTGGAGGTGGCAGAGGAGAAGAGAAACTTAGTGGCCCCCAGGACAGCAAGACCACTAATAGGGTTCCTGTGGACCCACACAGGAGTGAAGAACCACAACAACTGAATAAAAGGAGTCACTCAGAGGCTGTTGAGTCATAGCAAAGGACTGGTACATGGTCTGTCCCATGGGAAGTGTTTGCAGTACAGGCAGTGGGGGAGATGGGCTCACCAGGGGAACATTGGGGCATAGCAAGGACAGCTGATCTGCCCCTCAATCAGTGTAGGACCACTCAGAGGAGACTGGTCAGGAATATAGAATTGCATGGGGTGCAGTTTGATGAAAAGACTCAGGCCCAGACCACTGTTTCTACACAACCCAGGTGCATTGGAATTCACTAAACCTGCAAGTGCTATAGAGTCAACCATTAAAACCTGAGTTGCACAAAAAGCCTTCCCCAGGAAATCAACAGCAAAGCAGCAGTTTAGCTCAACCACAGGGCTCAAGTACTGGTCCCCACAGGAAGTTCCCCCACTTTAGAAGTAAGCAAAGGACAACAAATTAGTTCCAGCACATTTTAAGTGGTGGGGATAGCAAATAATCCAACACAGAACTGAAAGAAAAAACAGAGTACCTACAACCAGAGACAAAGTTTGATATTAACTAGTAAAGGTCTTATTTCACGAAAGAACACCTATAAAACCTAGAAGGACCAGAAGTCCCCTGGGCTACCAAGCCAGAAACAGAGGGCAAACAGGCACACTGCCATCACCACCACCATCAACACCACCATCACCACCACCAGCTAGGTAAGGAGCATTCCAAAAACATCACCTCCATGTGGGTGGCCCACCACAGCCACTACAATAATCGCAGCTACTGTGAAAGCAGATAGATGCCAAAACCACCATGCAGATGGTCCACCATCTACTGGAGTGCATTAACAAAAAGAGAGTCACCAGCAGAGACCAAAGAAAAGACGATCTCTCTCTACACAAAGCTCATTCCAGAGTGACAGAAGAAGCATCTGCTCTATGATAATATTGGGGGACCTGAATGCACCTCTCAGCATTGGACAGATCATCTAAACAACAAATCAACAGAGTAACCATTACTCTTTCAGAAGGAGAGAAGAAATCTAGGGTTTTCAGAGGGAGGAGTGGGGAGGGAGGGGTGATGAGGAGAGATTGGACAAGGGGCATAATAAGTACGATTTGTAACAATATATATGCTAGTTATATTGACTTGATCAACATATGTCAATGTTGAACCCAAAAAATATGTGTAATCAAGTATAATTCAATAAAAAAAATTTTTAAAAAGATTCATATACAAAAGTTAATTGTATTTCTATACATCATTAAGATACTTTAAAATATTACTACCATTTATGTGGCAACAAAATCTACATACTCAACTGGAAATAAATCTCACAAAAGTTGTAAAAACCCGTATGCAGAAATTTGTAAAATTTTCCTGAACAATATTTTAAAAGATCCAGATAAATTAATAGATATTACATGTTTATGAATTGGAAGAGTTAATATCATAATATCTCCCCAAATGTATCTAATGATTTAATACCACTCCCATCAAAACTCAATAGCATATTTTGCAGAACTTGATAACTTGCTGCTAAAATTTATTTATTTATTTATTTATTTATTTTAATTTTATTTTGTCGACATACATTGTGGCTGATTATTGCTCCCCATCACCAAAACCTCCCTCCCTCCTCCCTCCCCACCCCACAATGTCCTTTCTGTTTGCTTGTCGTATCAACTTCAAGTAATTGTGGTTGTTATATCTTCTTCCCCCCCGCCCCCGGTTTTTGTGTGTGTGTGTGTGTGTGTGTGTGTGTGAATTTATATATTAAATGGAAGAACAAAAGCCCAAGAGGCCAGGAATACCTAAGAAAATTCAGAAGAAGGAAGGCAGGCTTGCTCTGCCAGATATCGAGATTTATCACAGAACTTTAGGAACAGATACTGTGTAGTATTAGTGCAGGAGTAAACAAACTGGCCAGCAGAACAAATAGAGCATCCCCAAACAGACACTGTGTATATGAAACGTCTGTGCACAACACAGGTTGTCAACTGAACGGCAAACCAGAGGGCAGAGAAGTGACTTTTCAACGAATGTACCTGGACTAATTGGTTATCCATATGGAAAAAATTAAATTATGTCTCTACCTCACATTATACACTAAAATCTGCTCCAGACAGATTAAAAACTATGTCAAAGCAAGTGTCAAAAGCAAAATTTTTTAATTTTTAAAAGAAAATATAGGTGAGAATTTCTGATCTCAAGATAGGGAAGGATTTTTAAAATAAAGTACAAAAAGTGCTTAAAGACTGATATATGAGTATCTGAAAACATCATGAATAAGAACTTCTGTAGATCAAAAGGCAGTTAAAGTTGAGTGAAAATGTAAGTCAAAGTGTGAGAGTATATTTGCAAAACACATTACTGACAAAGAATTGGTATTAAGATGAGATTTTAAAAACACCTCAAATCAGTAAGAAAAAACAAAACCCAATGGGCAGAAGATTAAACAGCTGTTCCCAGAACAGAAAACACCTACAGAGATACTGAGTGACACTAGTGATTTGCATGTGCAAATACAAACCACAAAAAGATCCCAATTTATTGGCAAAAAGTGAGAAGTTTGACAATAGTAAGTATCCGAGAATACGTGTCACCAGTTCTCTCATGTGGCCAATGGGAGTGTAATTTGGGACAATTGCTTCAGTGCAGTCTTACACATTTAAGCATTTGCATGCCCTGCCACCCAGCAATTTTACTCCTTGTATATATTGTACATACCCAAGACAAAAACTTGCATAGTCTACCAGAAGATATGCACAAAAATTTTCAGGGCAGCACTATTCATAATGAAAAAGAAACTGGAAATAGCCCAAAAGCTCATCTACAGAAGAATGGATAAAAAAATTGTGGTGTATTCACATACTGAATACCATGCATCCGTGAAAATTAATGATCTACAGCCACACCTGTATTCAGTGAATCTTAGCAGCTCAGGAGTGAAGGAGCTGTCTTGGAAGTGGGTCAGCAGTCCTAGCCACCTGAATGATGCCACGCAGATCAGAGATGAACTGCCCAGCAGAGCTTTTCTTCCATCCCGGCCCCAGAGAATTGAGAGTGAGATGGTGGTTTAAGACACCAAGTACAGAGGCAGTTTGTCACTCAGCGCTCGATAACCAGGGCTTTGCATTATTTTTACCCTTTCCATAACCTGTACGAAAACATCCACTGCTTTTCTTCTTCCTACATTTGTATGCCACTCCTCCAGTAGAGTAATTTGGTACCCACCCACCAAAAATACAGCTGGAGCCCTGGAAATCTTGGAGCACACAGTTTGTCATAAACACTGAGCCTAAAAGATTAAGTGGTGAAAAAAGAAAGCACTGAGCAGCCCCTAGGACACTGGTAGAGTAGAACTACCCCCGTTCCATTTTTGCAATAAGAGTAGGTATAGAGCTAGGGCTAGGGTCTGGAGGTCACAGACCCCTTGAGCCCATTTACAAACCCTTCACACAGAGGTCTACGAGCTAGGTAACAGGAAAGAGGTCCTTGGAGCCCTGGGTGAAGAAAGAATAGTCTTTATTCAGCACACACACATCTAAGAGCTAGGCAATCCAAAGAGAAACTGAGCAGCTGCCAGCAATGTAAACATGCTCTATTTTTAGATGTGAGCTCTGCTGAACTGCTGCTTCACACACTTAAGAACACACAAGAATAGTAACGAGCTAAAAGTACCTGGGTGTGCATGTGCAGTAACTCCACTCCCACACAACTTGTTTACAAAGAATGTGCTGCACTGCCCCCAACCGGAAATGAGGCAAGGGGGCCTGACCAAACTACTCTATTTTCCTCATAGTAGGTAATACCTAATGAGTGTTCAACATATTCTAGGTACAATTCCTATCACTTAAATGCTATTACTCATTTGATAGTCCACGAGGTTGGCACTCTTTTATGTTGATGCTGTAGCTGGGAAAGCTGGGAGCCTGGGAGGTTAAGGAACTTGCACCTGGTTACCCAGCTTATAAGTGGTGGAGCCAGGATTGGAACCCAAGCAGTTGGGCTGGAGGCTATGCCTTTAGCTCTTCTTCTGTACTTCCCATGCAGGACTGTTCATAGCCTTGATGGTCAGACAGACAGAAATATGGCCAGGTGCCAAAGCAGCAAGGGGAGTGAGAGCTGGAGTGGAGGGTTTGTGGGCTCCTCCAGCCTGTTATGGACCAGTCATAAATCTGAGTATTTGCATGCCCTATGACCAAGCAATTTTACTACTTGATATTTACCTAAGACAAAAATCTTGGAATTAAAGGTAACGAACTTTATTCACCCAGTAGAGAGAAGCCCAACTATACTGTGATTCTATGTAGGGCATAATCTTCAATGAGAAACTAAAACTTCATGGTGTGGGGACCAGAAGCCAAGTAGCTGACACAGAATGTGTTCCTGAGGTGTGGACACCCATCCTGCCCCCAATACCCAGCACAAACCAAAGCAAAGCCACTATGAAAGAACACTTTAACAATCCAAGCACCATAAATTTCCCACAGTAAATGTAAGCCTTAGGATCGACTAAATACATTCACACACATAGGTACACAGACACCTATAAGGAAACAATGCCATCAGTAGTGCAATTTTGCCTGATCAGGAAAGATTTGTTCCCTGAAAACTTTAGTTATTTGAAAAATCTGAGAGAAATTATAAAACAAGAATGAACAAAATGACTAAACAAATAAGTCTCATAAATCACAAACAGCAAATAATCCCCATATAACAGTGGATTTAGAAAAGAACAAAATGGATTATTAAGAATCAAATCTAAGCTAAAGAGCTGATTGAATACAGTAGAAAAACTAGTAAAACTGAAAACAAATCTGAGGAAATCTACCGGAATATGGCGCAGTATACACAGAGATTATTAGAATGATAAGATCCAATGAACATCTGTGAGGGGTTCCAGAGGGAGAAAAGAGAGAAAATGGAACTGATAAGAGCTGTGAATTTTCCATTTTGTATTAAGTATATGTTCAGATAGAAGACTCTCAATGAATCTAGAGAAAGATTTTAAAACATCTATATATGGACATCTTATAGAGAAAATTCAGAACTCTAAAGACAAAAAGGAAATTGTAAAACAACCCAGAGAGAAACAAAAGTTTACCTCCAAAGAAGAAAGTTTGGACTAACAGCAAGTTTCTGAACAGCTGTGAGAGTGGCCTCAAACAGCAGAAAAACATCTTCAAAGCACTGAAAGAAAATAGAGGCCAAACTAGAATTTTATATCCAGCTAAAGTATTCTTCAAGAATGAGAGTGAAATAGAGACATTTTCAGACAGGCTGAAAGAGTTTACTGTGAGAGTTCTTTATTGAAAATCTCTGAAGAGTGTACTTCAGGAAGAAGAAAACTGAGTTCCAAACAAAGGAGTAATGCATAAAAAGACAGCAAATAAATTGGTAAAACCTAGAGATATCATGAGATAAGTACTGGCAGTAAACATCAATGGTATTAATAGTTATTACATTGGTAATGACAAAATGGAACTAAAATACTAGACCATAATACCACATAAAATGGAAAAGGTGGTGATCAGGGTAAGCATATTCTGAGGTTCTTACAGCATACAGAGAAGGGTAGGGCTTGACTCACTCTTGACTTTTTTTATTCAAGCATGTTAAAAAAATAAGGGTAATAATTAAAAGAATAGAGGTATTGTAGTGAACCATATAAAATTGCCAAAATCTGACCAACATAATGGCAATTTCGTATAGCTCAATCTAATACACTGGATGGCTTCAAAACCAGAAAAGACAAAATGGAGAGGTGAAAAACTCAATCATACCAATGGAAGGCCAGAAAGATAGTTGGGGAGGGAAGCAAAGGAAAGCCATGGAAAATGCTCCAAAAGAAGACACAAGTTGAAGACTAAGTCCTCAAATTAAAAGACAAACTCTCAGATGAGATGAACTGATTTTTGAATCTCCTAATTATAAGAACCACACTCACAATAAATTGATCCTAAACTCTGGTAGTAAAAGGATAAAAAAGATAAAGTAAACAATTATTAATACATTTTGAACATTGCTGTAGCTGTATTAATATGTCAATTATAAACTTTAAGAAGTACAGGAGTAAAAAAAGTATTATTAGGAATAGAGATGATCATAATAGGAAAATTTTACCAGGAATTAACCAGAAAGTTATAAAAACTCTGAAAGGCCATATAGGACAAACCCACAGCTAATATCATACTGAATGGACAAAAATTGGAGGCTTTTCCACTAAGATCTGGAACAAGACAAGGAGGCCCACTCTCCCCACTCTTATTCAACATAGTCCTGGAAGTTCTACTCAGTGCAATAAGGCAAGACAAAGCAATAAAGGGTATCCAAATCAGAAAGGAGAAAGTCAAACTACCCCTATTTGCAGACGACATGATCCTATACATAGAAAATCCTAAAGACTCCACCAAAAAATTACTGGAACTAATAAATGAATTCAGTATTGTGGAAGGATACAAAATCAACACACAAAAATCAGTAGCCTTCCTATACACCAGTAAGGAAATAGCTGAAGAAGAAATCAAGAAAGTAATTCCATTCATAATAGCTACCAAAAAAAAAAAAGTAGGAATAAATGGAAAACATCTACAATGAAAACTCTACAACACTTGTGAAAAAAATTGAAGAGTACACAAATAAATGGAAAGATATCCCATTTCACAGGAAGAATTAACATCATCAAGATGTCCATATTACCCAAGCTATCTACCCATTCAATGCAATCCCTATCAAAATACCAATGATATTCTTCACAGGAATATAAGAAAATGATCTTGAAATTTGTATGGAACCACAAAGATCCATATAGCTAAAGCAATCTTAAACAAAAAGAACAAAGTTGAAGGGATCACAATTCTGGGCTTCAAAATATACTATAAAGCTACAGTAACCCAAAAAGTATGGTATTGGCATAAAAATAGACAGATAGATCAATGGAACAAAATAGACAGCCCAGAAATAAATCCATGTTCTTACACCCAACTGACTTTCAACAAAGGTGCCAAGAATCTACAGTGGAGAAAGGACAGTCTCTTCAATAAATGGTCCTGGAAAAACTGGATATCTACATGCAGAAGGTTGAAACTAGACTCCTATCTCATCATACATAAAAATCAACTCAAAATGGATTAAAGACCTAAATTAAGACCCAAAACTATGAAACTACTACAAGAAAACATAGAGGAACTGCTACATGAAATGGGCGTGGGCAGCACTTTTTTGAACAAGACTGCAAAGGCACTGGCAACTAAAGCAAAAATACACAAATGGGACTACATCAACTAAAAAGCTTCTTCACAGCAAGGGACACTATCAACAAAGTGAAGAGACAAACTACAGAATGGGAGAAAGTGTTTGCAAACTACTTGTCAGACAAGACATATCCACCATATGTAAGGAACTAAAACAACTCAATGGCAAAACCCCCCAAATAACCCAGTTAAAAAATGAGCAAAGGACCTGAACAGACATTTCTCAAAAGATGACATGCAAATGGCCAAACACATGAAAAAATGCTCAAAATCACTAATCATCAGGGAAATGCAAATTAAAATCACTATGAGATTTCACCTCACTCTGGTTAGACTGGCTGTTATCAACAAAACAGAAAATAACAAAGCTGGCGAGGATGAAGAGAAAAGGGAACTCTCTCACATTGTTTTAGTCACTTCTGAACACGACTACCCTCCAAATGTCTAGGTTATTCATCTTTCTTCCAGAATCATGTGTATTTAGACTTAATAAAGCAATGTGCTAATTTCCTTGCTTCCTGGTTATTCCTGCATCTCTTCCTTCCTTCCAGGTTTGCTTTTCCTGGCTGAATAGCATTATCTGAGTTTTTACTACAGGTAACAGCTGCACTCAGACTGCCTTGCATGGGAAGGGGACTTACTAGCTTTTGTATTACAGGTTGTGTAAGTTCAGGGAAGTTTGCACTCCGTTCAGGTCCAGTTTCATTAGAATCCTGGGTGATTCAAACCATCAACATGATTTTGTATTCCCTCAACCCTGTTTTTCTTCCCAAGTATCTCTAATTGACTTTTTTATGTAAGCACACACTATCATTTCACAGATCTCTCTGAAGATATTAATTATACCCTCTAAAGGCCTTTTATGAGTGTTCTATTCATTTTATTTCCTTGGGGCTGGGGTAAAGGAAGGAGGCACAAGAGACAGGGGTCAGTGTGCAATGTGGGCCCAGGGCACACAGGTGCTGGGGGAGGTCTGCACACAGGGCAAAATTGAGCCCTCCAGGGATCTGAAACCTCTGCAGGGACAGGTGGCCAAGGCTGACTGCTCCCTGACAGCCCAACATCCCGAGGCAGGGAGCATCTCCTGGAGCCTCCACCCACGCTGGACCGTGTAGGGGCCATGGCCTTGTGGCATGTCTCTGTACACTGCAGCTTCTTCAGTGACAGGGAAGGACAGGGACTGCCTGGCTCCCCTTTCTACGTGGTGGACTGGGTCTTCATGGCTATCCTGTATGTACAAATACAGTTCCAGCAAGTGTCCTGGCCACTCATGGAGGCCAGGGCTCCTGCAGAGGCTTGCCTGCCCCCCACTTCTCCCCCCAGTGCAGCCTCTTTCTGTGGGAGGAGCTGGTTCTGTGTGAGCTGGAGTGTCATATCGTGTAAGCAATGAGTCTTGCGGGGTGGCCTGGCTCCGCGGGGCCTTCACATTGTTCACCAGGGCAGCCTGGCTCTCTGGGATGCTCAGAGGCTAAAAAGAGAAGCAGAGTGGAAGGAGGAGAGCAGGGGACTGTCCAGGAAGACTCTGGGGAAGGGACAACAGGAGGGAGGGTCAGGGATGGCCTACAGGAGCGCATATGAGCCGAGCAAGGGTCAGAAGCCGGGCCTCAGGAGCTCTGTCTGCCCAACAGACTATTCTGGGCTCAGCACTTTCCATTAGTTATTCCAATTTGTCCTTGCAATGACCTTGTCAGTTCTGTATGACTGTCCCATTTTACTGATAAGTTTGAATAACAGTGACACCGTGCCTGCCCTCACTGAGCTCAAACTTCGGTAGGAGAGATCGACAGAGCAAAACTAAAAAGTAGAAGGATGCCAGTGGGTGGCAGGTTGGGAAGCGGCTCCAGATCCAGAATGCCTGGGCTGAAATCACAGGCAGCTTCGCTCTCTGGGCCTCAGTTTCCTTTTTCATGAACCGGTGTAATAACACGCCAACCCCTGAGTCATTACAAGGATGGAGTTACTACAAGCGAAGTGCTTAGATTGTGCCTGGCTCAGGTACCCATCCTAACTCGTGCAGCATATGAGGTTCCTCATGGACCAAGACGTCACTATGCGGCGCATGACTATATCAGGGCAGAGGGGGTCAGAAAGTCTTTCTGGAGGAGTTAATATAAGCTAGGACCTCAGGGATGAGTGGAATTTAGCAAGGCAAAGGCAGGAGAGAATTAGTAGGGATAGTAGGAAGAGCGGGGAGGAAGAGAATCCCAGGGGACAGAGATGCTGGGGAGTCTGCAGGACGAAAGAAGACAGTGGGTGGCACAGCAGAGAGCAGGAAGGCCACATAGCCCCTTTAAGGTAAGCCAGCTTCATTTCATCCTGAGATCAAAGCAGCACCCTTGAAAGATTAAGGAAGGGAGTGATGGATGTCGTATTTGGATGTTAGGAAGTGAAGTGTGGAGAACGGGAGGAAAGCGGGCAGCCAAGAGACAGGAGTGGTAGGAAGGCTGCAGTCATCTGGGGAGGGTTGACTGCATGGGAAGGATCTGGAACCCCATCTGTGTGCAGGCGGTCTCCTGACCATCCCTGCACTACCCTCTCACTCTCCTTCCCCCAACGGGGAGGGGAGGAAGCCATTTCCTTGAGGTGGAGCTCAAAGGAGGAAAGGTAGGTTTGGGTGACAGCAAATAGGTTCAGAATCAAGCCTGCGACTGTGAGGTACTTGGGCTAAGTTACCCAAGAGCAGATGCCGAGGAAATCGTCAGCTTTGTGAGACTGGAGCTCAGTGGAGTTCTGGACTGGACTTGGGTTTGGAGTCATGTGCACATAGGTGGTCATCACCACACGGGTTTGACAGGGTCAGCCAGAGAGAACAGAGGAGCAGAGAAGGCCCCCACAAGGACCCTAAGGTACACCACTTGCCTTTAGAGGAAAGATAGAGAAAAAGCACCTTCTAGGGCCACTGATAGGAGGAAAACCAGGAGGCGTGTCCAGATCCAAGGTGAAGAGAAGCAAGAGGGGATGGCAGCCAGTGCACCAGTAGGTGGGGTGGAGCAAGTCTGCAGTGGGACCACTGAGGGTGGCTGCAGGAGGGTGTTCCTGAGGATTTGAGAGGGAGCTTGAGGGTGGGGAGCAGGGCAGAGCCAGCATCCATGGCAGAGAGTGTGGTAGAAATCCCCAACAGTCCAGTTGGCAGCAGAGTGATGGGGAAGAGGGTGAGCAACATGACAACAGGGAGGAGGAAATGAAAGTGGCTGGGTGGACTGTCTCCAGGGTTGGTGGAGTCATGGTTGGGAGGCGGCACTGGGACACAAGGGCTCAGGACTCCACAGCAACTCAAACAGATCCAGCACGATGGAACAGAGAACATAGTAATGAACATTCTCTCTCCAGCCACAATAAAAGCCAAGATCACATGATCTCATGAGTGAATTTTTTTCCCAGTTCTTGGCTAGGAAAACTCAAACTCATACAAAGTACCTTAAGTCAATCTACAACCTGGTCAGGGTCTCAACAGCATTGGGAGGTGAGGGTTGTGACGTGACACTGGCTCTGCAGTGGCATCATGCTTTGTGACACATTAACAGCCCTGGTGGCAATTTCCTTTGGACCCATTCACCTTCTCTGCATTCAGGGGATGGCAGAAATAGAAAGATAATGACACTAGTTGTACCTATGTTTGAAGCATCAAAGGAGAGTTTGGAACTGATAACAGACATAATAGACAAAAACATCTGAGGTTTGGGTTTTTGAGCATCAGAAATCAGAATCCTGTCAGACCCAGGCATAGAAAGTCTATTCAATAGTCATAAATGACTTATGTGACCCTTCAGAGCTATTTACACCTGTTCTCCCACACTCAGTCTCAGACGCATGGATCATGAAACAGAGCACTCTTTCCAGTTGTGTGATACTATGTCAACCACCCTCCGCTTTTGTGACCCAGATACAACCCCAGAATTTGGTGGGGAGAATGTTGAGAAACCCTTAACTGTCTGAAGAAATTCTGAATTGATAAACTCCAGAAATACAAAGAGCACTTAAAAACCCATAAGATAATTCAGTAAAAGAAAATAGCAAAGAACAACCGTGGGCAATCCACAAAAGGTGAAAAGCAAAAGGCCCACATGCATAAGACACTAAACCTCACATGCAATAAAGCAATTCACATTAAAGACAAGATTGAGACATTGATACGCATCTATCAAACTGGCAAAAATGAGAAGATTTAGGACACTCAGTGTATGAAGGGAAATGTTTTGGAAAACAGTTTAGCAATAACTGTCAAATTTTTATACCCTCCAGAAAGAACAAGGTGAGGTACTTGGTTTATCACAGATTAAGAAGAAGCAGCATCAGTTGTAGTGATGAAGACAGTGAGGTGCTCACACACAGATAAGTGACTGAACCATGGACAGAATGGAAAGCCCAAGACTCAACACACATCGGTGAAAATTTTACTGATGACAGAACTGACATCAAAGATCATCTGAGGATTTCTCCCTGGGAAACCTGTGTAGCCTAAAGGAAAACTCCCAAGAAACTGATGACTAGGTCCCCCAGTTTGACAGCTCAACCATATGATAGGTCTTCACGATGTTCATGGGAAGATTATTATTATCTCTTAAATCCATTTACCACACAAACTTTTTGAAGTACCCTTGTATAAATTCTTTGAAACCTACAGTCAACCAGCCCCACCATAGACTTAGAGATCCCATTCAGCTTCTCCACGGTCCCATTTTTCAACATAAGCAGCAATCAGGGCTCACCAAATGCTCGAGGCAAAACTCCCCAGGATAAATAGGAATGAAGACAATCATACAGAAAAAGCCAACCTGAGAAAACAGTTCATGGCATAGATGGAACCTGTCCCCCCCCACCCGAAAATCTGTAGTTAATATCTCCACAGAAATAAGAGAAGGGAGTATACCTATGAATCAATTATATAAGTTTTTTAAAAAAGAACTCACTGGGAGGAAAAAGAGCTCTTTGAAATTAAAATTATGAGAGTAGAAATTAAAAACTCCATGGAAGCTGCCCACTGCCCTCACAGAAGATAGGACCCAGCAGCACCTGCCATGACCAGGAATGCAAAGGTGGGAAAAGGCCTGGGTAGCCCTTCTCCTTCACATACATAAAACAGGACCCAGAACTGCCTGCCACAGGGAAACCCCACACAGCTTCTGCGAAAGTGGCTGATGACACCCACCATGACAGCTTCTACCACTACAAGGATGACTAGTCACCACAGTAGCAGCCACAACCACCAAACAGGTGGTCCACCACATATTCAACTGCATCGATGCAGTGAGAGTCACCAGAGGAGCCTGGGAAAAGGGGAACAAGCCTTTCTCCTCAAAGTCCCTTCGAGAGTAATAGAAGCACCAATTGATCAACTAGATGACCAGAAATCAATGTAGAAATATGAAAAAAATAAGAAAATATGACAACGCCAAAAGAATACATTAATTCCCAAGTACCAGACTCTATAGAACAAGAAACCCTTGAAATGACTGAAAAGTAATTCTGAGTAACGATCTTAAGGAAATTCAATGCGATAAGACTCAGGCAACAAAATGAAACAAGAAAAAAATATCCAGGATATGAAGAAGGAAATTTACAAAGAAATTAATACCTTTAAAAAGAATGTAGTAGGACTGGCCCTGTGGCTCACTTGGGTGAGTGTGGTGCTATAAGCACCAAGGCCGTGAGTTTGGATCCTATATAGGGATGGCAGGTGCACTCACTGGCTGAGCATGGTGTGGACGACACCAAGCCAAGGGTTGCAATCCCCTTACCGGTAAAAAAAAAAAAAAAAAAAAAAAGAATGTAGTAGAACTCCTGGAACTGAAGCATTCATTTAACAAAATAAAAAAACACAACCAAGAGCTTAAGTAATAAGTTAGAGCAAGCCGAAGAAAGAATCTCTAATCTTGAGGACAGTCCTTATGAAATTACCCAGGCAGACAAAAAATCAGAAAAAAATAATTTTAAAGAATAAAGAAAATCTAAGAGAGTTAACAGACAACCTTAAGCACACAAACATCCAAATCATGGGTGTTCCAGAACAGGAGGAGAAAGGTAAAGGCATTGAAAATCTATTCAATGAAATAACAACAGAAAACTTCCCAGGTTGAGAGACACAGACCTTCAGATCCAGGAAGCTCAAAGGTCCCCAAACAGAGTCAATCTAAAAAGATCCTCTCCAAGGCATATTATAGTAAAACTGGCAAAGAAAGAGAAAAGCATCAAGTCAACTATAAGAGAGCACCCATCAGACCAACAGCAGACTTCTCAACTGAAACTATAGGTAAGAAGAAAATGGGATGACATATTCAAAACACTAAAAGAAAAAAGTATTAGCCAAAAATACTCTACCCAGCAAGTCTATCCTTCAGAAATGAGGGAGAAATAGTGTAGTACCCAGACAAACAAAAACTGTGAGAGTTCATTACCACATGACCAGCCTTGAAAGAAATTCTCAAGGGAGTCCTGCATCTGGAATCCAAAAAATGATAATCACTACAACAAACCCACAAGAAAGAACAAAACCCACTGATAAAACACAAATGAAAATGGAAAAGAAAAAAGAAACTAGATCTTATCACTCCAAAAAGAAACAAACATCTAAGAAGTATAATAAATGGGGAAGAAAGGAACACAAGATAGTTAAAACATCTAAACAAAAAGTGATAAAATGCCAGGAGTAAGACAACATCTCTTAATAACAACCCTAAATGTAAATGGATTAAACTCCCTACTCAAAAGATACAGACTGGTGGATTGTATTAAAAAGCTAGACCCAACTATATACTGTCTCCAAAAGACTCACTTTACCTGTAAAGATGCACACAGACTAATAGCGAAGGGATGGAAAAAGATATACAAAGCAATGGAAACAAAAAACAAGGAGTAGCTATTACATCAGATAAAACAGACTTTGACCAAAATCCATAAAAAGAGACAAAGAAAGCCATGATATAAAGATAAAGGGTTCTGTTCAGCAAGAAAATATAACAATCATAAATATACATGCACCCAATTTCAGAGCACCCAGATGTATAAAGTAAACACTATTAGACCTAAAGAAATAGATAGACCCCAACATGATAATAGCAGGGGACCTGAGCACCCCTCTGTCAGCATTGGACAGATCAACTAGGCAACAAATCAACAGAGAAACACAGGATTTAAACCACGCTTTAGATCAACTGGACCTGGCAGATATCTACAGAACATTTCATCCAGCAACTGCAGAATATCCATTCTTCTCATCAGCACATGGAACATTCTCCAAGATAGACCACATGTTAGGTCTCAAATTAAGTCTCAACAAATTTAAAAACATCAATCATTTCAAGCAAATTTTCAGACCACAACATATTAAAACTAGAAATTAATAACAAGCAAAACTCAGGACACTATGTAAATACATGGAAATTAAAGAACAGGCTCTTTAATGACCTATGGGCCTGTATTAGTCTATTTCTGTTGCTTATAACAAAATACATGGAACTGGGTGATTTCTTAGAAAAAGAAATTTATTGCTTACAGTTTCAGAGTTTTGGAAGTCCAAAATCCAGGGAACAAATCTGGTGAGGGTCTTGGTGGTGGCAATAGTGATCCACAGGTCTCACATGGAAGAAAATGACAGAGCAGATAGAGGGATAATTCCTCATGCACCCACCTTTTAAAGCCATCAGAACCACGCCCCTGACCACCATTATTAATCCATTCACTACGGCATGGTCCTGCAATCTAACCACTTCTTCAAGGCCCCACCTTTCCATTATCAAATAGGATTTCCCACCGTCAACAGTTACAGTAGGGATTAAGCCTCAGTGAGTTTGTGGGGCACATCCAATCTACAGCAAGGTCCAAGAAGAAATTAAATAGGAAATCAAAAAGTTTCTTGAAACCAACAAAAATAAAGACACATCATACCAAAACCTGTGAGATACTGCAAAATCAGTACTAAGAGGGAAGTTTACTGCAATTAATGCTTACATTAAAAAGATAGAAAGATTTCAAGTAATTAAGCTAACACTACACCTCAAAGAACTAGAAAAACAAGAACAATCTAATCCCAAAGTTAGTAGACAGAAAGAAATAATTAAGATCAGAGCAGAACTAAATGAAATGCAAAAACCAATACAAAAGATCAATGAAACAGAAAGCTGATTTTGGAGAAGATAAACAAAATAGACAAACCATTAGCTAGGTTAACAAAAAAGAGAAGACCCAAATAAAAATCAAATAAAATAGGAGACATTACAATCAATACCACAGAAATACAAAGAATCATTAGAGACTATCACAAACAACTATAAACCAACAAACTTGAAACCTGGAGGAAATGGATAAATTTCTGGACACATACAAACTACCAAGACTGAACCAAGAAGAAACAGAAAACCTGAACAGACCAACAACAAGCAACAAGACTGAAGCTATAATCAGCAGTTTCCTAACAAAGAAAAGCCTAGGAATGGAAGGCTTTACCTCTGAATTCTGCCAAACTTTTAAAGAGGAAATAACACCAATTCTCTTACATTCATCATCCCTTCATGATAAACTCTTAACAAATTAGGAATAGAAGGAAAGTATCTCAACACAATAAAAGCCATATACAACAAACCCACCATCAATATCATTCTGAATTAAGAACAGAACAAGACAAGGATGCCCACTATCACCACTCCTATTTAACATAGTGTTAGGAGTGCTAGCCAGAGCAATCAGGCAAGAGAAAGAAATAAAGGACATCCAGATTGGAAAAGACAAAGTCAAAATGTCCCTGTTTGCAGGTGACATGATCCTCTATAAGGAAAAACCTAAAGACTCTACCAAAAAACTCTTAGAGCTGATTAATAATTTCAGTAAAGTCACAGGATACAAAATCAACACCCAAAAATCAGCACTCTTTTTATTCTCCAATAATGTATGAGCAGAAAAAAGAAATCGAGAAAACAAGCCCATTTACCATAGTCACCAAAAAAATAAAATACCTAGGAATCAATTTAACCAAGGAGGAGAAAGAACTCTACAATGAGAACTACAAAACACCACTGAAAGAAATTAAAGATGACACAAAAAGGCGGAAAGAAATTCCATGTTCTTCAATTGGAAGAATTAACATTGTGAAAATGTCCAAAGCTATCAGCAGATTCATTGCAATCCCCATCAAAATACTGATGACATTCTGCACAGAAATAGAAAAAACAATCCTAACATTCATATGGATCAACAAAAGACCACGAATAGCCAAGGCAATCCTGAGCAAAAAACAAATAAATAAATAAAGCTGGAGGCATAGCACTACCTGACTTCAGAATATACTACTAAGCTATAGTAATCAAAACATGTCTATTTTTATTGGCATAAAAATAGACACTCCAAACAAGGGAACAGAATAGAGAACCCAGAAATTAATCCACATACTTACAGCTAACTGATCTTTGGCAAAGGCAACAAGAACATATATTGGGGAAAAGACTGCCCCTCTAGTAAATGGTGCTGGGAAATTTGGACATCCATGTGCAGAAGAATCAAACTAGACCCACACCTCTTGCCATATACAAAAATTAACTCAAACTGGATGAAAGACTTAAGTATAAGACCTGAAACTACAAAAGTACTAAAGGAAAACATAGGTGAAATACTTCAAGAGGTAGGATTGGGCAAAGACTTTATGAATAAGACCCCAAAAGCACAAGCAACAAAAGAAAAAATAAATACATGGGATTATATAAAACCAAAAAACGTCTGCACAGAAAAGGAAACAATCAACAGAGTGAAAAGATAACCTACAGAATGGGATAAAATATTTGCAAACTATACATGTGACAAGGGATTTAATATCCACAATATACAAGGAACTCAAACAACTACACAGTAAAAAACCAAATAACCCAATTAAAAAGTGGGCAAAGGAGCTGAACAGACATTTTTTAAAGGAAAACATACAAATGGCCAACAGGTACTTGAAAAAAATGCTCAACATCACTAATCATCAGGGAAATGCAAATTAAAACCACATTGAGATACTGTCTCACCCCAGTTAGACAGGCTATAATAAAAAAAAAAAAAACTGAGAATAACAAATGTTGGCAAGGATGTGGAGAGAGGGAAAGTCTTCTACACTGTTGCTGGGACCATAAATTAGTGTTGCCACTATGGAAAACAGCATGGAGGTTTCTCATACGACTACAGATAGATCTTCCATACAATCCAGCAATCCTACTTCTGTGTATGTAACCAAAGGAGTGGAAATCATCAAGTCAAAAGGATACCTGCATTCCATGTTCACCACAGCTCTATTTACAATAGCCAAGATATGGAACCAACCTTAACATCCACTGATGGATGACTGGATAAGGAAAAAGTGGTGTGTGTATACACACACACACACACACACAATGGAATAATACTCAGCCATGAAAAAGAACGAAATTCTGCCATTTGCAGCAACATGTATGAGCTTGGAGAAAATTCTAAGTGAAATAAGCCAGGCACAGAGGGAAAAATACTGCATGTCCTCACTCATAAGTGGGAGCTAATAGAGAAAGAAATTTGCTGATTGTTTTCTTGGACTTGGTGTGTTGGACTTGCAAAGGGAGAAAACAGACCTAGGGTTACAGGGGGCGGGGGGGTTGAGGTTGGGGAGAGTTTCAGTGGGGGACACAGGGAATAATTGCATTTTGAGGTCGTGGGTGTGCTGATAGCATTGATCTGCTCACCACATCTTGGGCACAGGTTCTGACGGTCAGCTCTGTGCACCACGATTATGTATAATCAATAAAAATGAAAAAAAATTAAGAATTGAACAAAATGGACTGTTGATTAAAAAAAAATTTTTTTTTTAAATCTCTATGGAAATTTTGAAAGAAAAAGTTGAGGAAACTTCCCAGAAAGAACAAAAATCCAAAATGATGAAAAAGAAGGCGAATAAAATACAAGCAAATTAGAGGCATATTAACATAAAACTTCAGAGTTCTGGTGACAAAGAGAAGATACTAAAAGCTTTCAGAGAAAGGGTGGGGGAGAAAAGGTAATATGGAAAGGGTCAGAAATCAGAATGTCCCCAAAATCAGACATCTCAAAAACGACATTAGAATCTAGAAGAAAATAGAAAATTGAGGAAACGGATTTCCTGCCTAAAATTCAACAACCAGCCAAACTATCATGAGTCAGGGAGAGTAGAATGAAGACATTTCAGACACGCCAAGTCTTATATAATTTCCTGTTCACGCATGTTGTATTGAGAGGCCGTCAGAGGACTTGCTCCACCAAAGAGAAAAAGTAAACCAAGAAAGAAAGAAGCCAGATATAGAAAATGGGATAAAACTCAAAAGAAAAGGGCAAGGAAACTGCCCAGAAGACGGTGCAGGGAGATCCCAGGGAGGCAGCTGGGAGGTTGGTTCAGAGCAGCCAGGCCAGGCCGGAGCAGGCGATGAGCAGGGAGATGGTAGAACGCTCGACCACGTGTGAATTAAAATGACTGGGGAGGAACTTGCGAGTGAACTAGTGATAGATAAGCAAAGAATAACTCAAGACAAGTATTAAGTCCTAGAATATTCAAGTTACTGGAGCGGAGAAAGGTAATCCTAGCATCCTATGTGGCTCCATTCTGAACAGGAAGATTCTCCTGGGAGAATGGGGGAGGGGCCGGAGGGGTGGGGGCGGGGCGGTAGGGCGAGTGGGGGTGGCGGGGACGTGGAGGAGAGCAGCGGGCTCTTCCGGCGTGGAGGGAAGGCCGCCAAGGAGTCTAAGACGCGGAAATGAGCAGTGGTGCGCGCACGTGGCTGGGAGAATGGGGACTAGCGCTGGAAGACGCTGCCCGCACAGAAGAGAGCGGTCGTCCTCGGGTGTGCAAAACCGGGAAGGAGGGGGCCGCGGCATGGAAACCTCCCGACGACGCTCCTCCGGGTGGCGCACCCTAAGCAACGCACGACCGCCACGAGTGAGCAGCAGACAGAAGGTGAGACCGGGAGACGAGGCCGCGGGCGCCAGGCACGCGGTGGCGCCCTGGGAAGCTGCCCGGGTCTCGCTCCTCACAAGGACCCTCGGGCGTGCGGAGGGACGGGGTGCGGTGGCCGGGCGGAGCCCACCCTCGCCAGGATGGCCTTGCGGGGCACCTGAGTGATGGGGACAGGGGGACTTGGACGTGTTGAGGTTTCCAGGGAGAGACGTAGCGGGTCTGGACGGGCCTGGGACAGCGGCAGATCTATCCCACTCCCATGGGCGGAGGGGGGAGAAGCGACACTGGCCTCGGCCAGGGGGACGAGGGAGTGTCCCTCCTTAGAGGTGACAGCAGAAGACGATGAGGAGGGGGATGAAGTTCAGTAGCAGAGGTGGGAAGACGAGGGACAAGGGAGTTGTCCCCGGCCCCTCTGTTCCCGCTGGGACGAGGCTAACCCTACCCATCCCTGGAGACACCGGGCACCCTGCTTTCCCGCCATTGTGTCCTCTGCAGCGGGCTCCGGAGTCTGGAGGTTAGGACGGCTACCGGAGACGCTTGAGGGAAGGGGACGGGGGGGGGGCGGACTGGAGGGCTGGGGACTGGGGGATGGGGACTAGAGGAACTGGGGGATGGGGGACTAGAGGAACTGGGGGATGGAGGGACTGGGGGGCTGAGGTGGTTGGGGGGTTGGGGGCTGAGGGGGCTGGGGGACTGGGGTCACCTGTGGGTCACAGCCCACACAAGCCGAGAGGAACCCCCCTGGGCAGCTGCGCTCCACTCCGCTGGCCCCTCTTGCACGGTGGTACGTCAGTGTGGTGCATGATTGGACAGGAGGGAGCCAGGGGCGGGGCCAGGGCGGGGCGGGCCTGGCGAATCGGAAGGTCATTGGGCTGCTGTTCTGCCTGTCAAGTGGGGCCTGCCATAGGGAGCCTCGGAGGTAGTGTCAGCTCGATGGATCGACCTGATCCTCACCAGAGAAACCGTGTGATCACAACCAAGGGCAGCGGAAGGAGGTGCGGTGCCGGGGCGGACCCACAGGAGGACTGGACGGGAGTGGAGTCGGGGCGCAGCCTGCAAAGGTCCGGGGCTCAGAGACGGCCGGCGAGCAGGGCACAGAGGTGTCAGCAAGGACGGGACCCCGTGTCCTTTCGGAGTCATCTGAAACCGGGGTCTGCATAACGCCATTCCGCTCGGACTCGTGGTGGTGTTTTTGTTTCTTTTCTTTAGATAAGAAAAGAAACAGATAAAATCAACTGCATTGAGGTGTGGTATACATAGGATAAAATGCACCCACTTTAGGCCGCAGGTGCTGAGTTTCGATGGGCGTGTGCACGTGGGTGACTGCCTCCACCATGAGGACGTGCACACTTTTAGTGCCTCGGACAGGCCCCTTGTAGCTGACTGCCCTCCCCACCTCTGCCCAAGGCAACCCCTGATCTGCTTTTCACCCCTACGGATTATTTCTGCCTGTTCTAGAATTTTGTATGAATGGAATCATACAGTATGTACTCTTTCGTGTCAGGTTTCTTCTGCCTAACATCATATTGTTGAGGTTCATCCATGTTGTAGGATAAATCAGTACAGTAGTCCCCCCATATCCGCGGTTTCAGTTATCCATGGTCAACTGCAGTCTGAAAATATTAAATGGAAAATCCCCAAAGCACACAGTTCATAAGTTTTAAATTGTACACCGTTTTGAGTAGCAAGATGAAATCTCACACCATCACATTCCACCTTGCCTGGGACCGGAATCATCCCCTCCTCCAGAGTTAAGCTCCCTGCCAATTACTTAGCAAACATCTCAGATCTGTCATGTACCACAGCACTTGTGTTCAAATAACCCTAATTTTACTTAATAATGGCCCCAAAGTGCAAGAATGTGATGCTGGCATATTTTAATAATTATTTTACTATTAGTTACTGTCATTAATCTCTGGCTAACTTATAAATTAAACTTTATCTTAGGTGTTTGTAGGAAAAACATAGTATATGTAGGGCTTGGTACTATCTGTGGTTTCAGGCATCCACTGAGGGTCTTGGAATGTATTCCCCTCTGATAAGGGGGAACTACTATAATTTATAACTTTTTATTGCTGAGTAGTATTCCACTGCATGAATATACCGCAGTGTGTGTATCCATGCACTAGTTGGTGGGAATTGGGGTTGTTTCCAGTTTGGGATATTATGAATAAAACTTCTGTGGACCTTCATGTCCAAGTCCTTGGGCAGAGATGTGTTTTCATTTTATTGCAGTAAACACCTCCAAGTGGAATTTCTGGGTCAAATGTCAAGTGTTTTTTAACTCTATAAAAAACGATCGAACTGTTTTCTAAAGCAGTTACATGATTTTACATTCCCTCCAGCAGTGTATCAGGGTTCTAGTTGCTCCACGTCCTTATCAACACTTGGTATTGTTGATCTTTTCTTTTTAGCCATTCTAGTGTCCCCGAAGTGGTGTGTCGTTTTAGTTCTAAGTTGCATTCCCTTGATGACTAATAATTTGCTTATTGGATTTTTTTAAATAAGTGTTTTTATTTTCGAATAGTGCTAGACTCATAGAAAAATGTGATGATAGTATAGAGTTCTCATATATCCCAAACCCAGTTTACCCTGTTAACATCTTACGTTAGTATGGTACATTTGTCATTATTAATGAACCAACATTGATACATTATTATTAACTAAAGTTCATAGCATTTTTTAGCTTTCCTTAGTTTTTACCTAATGTACCTCTTCTGTCCCAGGATTTTATCCAGGATACCACGTTGAAATTAGTCATGTCACTTCCTGGCTATGACAGTTTCTCAGACTTTCCTTGTTTTTGATGACCTTGACAGTTTTGAGTACCGGTCAGGTATACAGCAGAATGTCCTCTATTGGAAATTGTCTGATGTTTTTCTCATGATTAGACTGGGATTATGTATTTTTGTGAGGAAGACCACAGAGGGAAAATGCCATTCTCTTCACATCCTGTCAAGGGTAATGCTACCAACACAACATGTCACAGCTGGTGTTGACCTCAATCACCTGGTTGAGGCAGTGTTTGTCAGGTTTCTCCCCAATACAGCTACTCTCCCCTTTCTATACCATGCTCTTTGGCAGTCACAATGCACAGCACACACATGGGGGGGAGGAGGAGTTATGCTTCATCTCCTTGCAGGGGAGAATCCACATTTAAGAGCCTTTGTTTAAGAGCTAGGACCCTGGAAAAACTGCCCTTCAGTGAAAAAGGAGACTAAAATGAATCAGCCCAGCAACCCAGGAAGCAACAGGGAAGCTTAAATCCACTTAGGCTCTGGGCAAAATAATTCTAGGCTCCTAAGCGTGGTGTTGAGTCCAAATTTATATAAACCATATTTTGCAGAAATATTGAAAAGAAATTACAGATTTTTAAAAATCTTATCAACATCTGTTAAATTCATGGGGTTAACTAGCTGAAGAAGACAAAAATTTTCTCTCTAGCAATACTTTCACAACACAGAGCATGAGAATTCCCGAAGGAAAAAAATTCTTGATGAGGATGAGCTCATAAGTGAAAACTACAAATCACAAGGCCAATACTGCTTTATCTATACCCCTGCTCCCTTCCTCAGCACAAGATTCTTTTGAAGCAAACCCAAAGCATCACACCATTTCAGTAAGAAATATTTCAATATATACGTCTAAAAGATAAGTGCTCATATAAAAGACAATAAAGTGAGTCTCTGAATGAGCAAGTCACCTGGAAGAAAAAAGAATACCAAGAAACTGAAATAACAAATCAATCTGAAGTATCAAGTAACTATGCTTATTATTATTAATGAGATAAGCTAGAATGCATAAGCAAAAGCAGGAAAATTTGAAAGTGAACAAAAACGTGGATTTGAAAACAAAGCACGTACTGCTGGAAAAATGCAAAAATAATTTTCTCATAAGCCTGTTTTGTCCTTGAAGTAATATTTTGTCTTTGTTTTTTTTTTTTGTTCCCACAATGAGAAATTTATTGTTGATTGATTTGTCTCTTCCAATAAGCATTGTATTGACAAATGAAATGACCAGAAGCATATGCGAATTATTAAAGACTAGCTCAGTAAACTTTAGGGCTAAATAGTAGCATAGCATAATAGTATTCCTCTCCATTTTTTTTTTAAATTTTATTTTGTCAATATACATTGTGGCTGATTATTGTTACCCATCACCAAAACCTCCCTCCCTCCTCCCTCCCCCCTCCCCCCACCGATGTCCCCTCTGTTTGCTTGTCGTATCAACTTCAAGTAATTGTGGTTGTTATATCTTCTTCCCCCCCCCGGTTTTTTTTTTTTTTTTGCCTCTATGGAAAATGGTATGGAGGTTCCTCAAACAATTGCAGATAGATCTACCATACGACCCAGCTATCCCACTGTTGGGAATATACCCAGAGGAATGGAAATCATCAAGTCGAAGGTATACCTGTTCCCCAATGTTCATCGCAGCACTCTTTACAATAGCCAAGAGTTGGAACCAGCCCAAATGTCCATCATCAGATGAGTGGATACGGAAATTGTGGTACATCTACACAATGGAATACTACTCAGGTATAAAAACGAATGAAATACTGCCATTTGCCACAACATGGATGGACCTTGAGAGAATTACATTAAGTGAAACGAGTCAGGCACAGAAAGAGAAATACCACATGTTCTCACTTATTGGTGGGAGCTAAAAATTAATATATAAATATTTTGTCTTTGAAACAATATTTGCTTGTTATACTAGTCTGGCCTCTAATCACTACTTGCATTTTTGGCTTCTGTAACCGAGCTTGCTTATCTGCCTTGACCACATGAATTCCAAGAAATGAAACTTACTGCTATGCTAGCCTCGTAAATGCCAAAAAAATGAAATGTAAAACCCTGGAAGAGTCTGCCTATAAAAGCTTTGTGAGACCTAAACTCGGGGTCCAGATTTTCAAGCATTGGCTTGTCTGGACCCACCGGTATAATAAAATACCTGACTGTCCAACCCTTTGAGTGTCGATCGCTTCTTGCTGAGTCTGTTTCCATAACAATACAACAGAAATAAGTATAATTGCTGAAATTTAAAATTAAATGGATATGACATAGCTTAAAGGTAAAGAATTCAAACATATTGCAGATGCATAGACAAAGAGATGAAAAATATGAAAGAGGTTAAGAGACATGGAGGAGGAAATGAAAGGATTCAACATACACTAAACAGGAGGGAGAAGAGGCAAAATTCAAAGAGAACATAGCTGAAAATTCTCTGGAACTGAGGTAAGGCTTGAAGGCTCACATGGGAGAATCAAAGATTACAAGCAGAATAAAAGTAAATAAGTTTACACACAGACATTGGGTAATAGAAACTGCCAGAAACAAAGGGCAAGGAGAAGCATAAAAGCAACCAGACAAAAAAGAGAAATCATCTAAAAACAACTAACAGACTAACAAAAACTTCTTATTGGCAACAACAGAGGAAAGACGGCAATGTGCTCACATGTTCAGAGTGCTGAGGGAAGGTACCGTCATCTCAGAATTCCATACCCAGCCAAACTATCAGGAGAGAAGCGAAAATAAAAAAATTTTTCTAGAAACTACGCAGAAAAGTTATAGCTACATCCAGACTCTAGCTAAAGGAACTTGTAAAAGATGTGAAGGAAAAGAAAAGAGAGAAAGCCAGAAGAAGGTGTGAGATGCCAGAAGCAATGGTGAATAACTCCTGACGAACATGCACAAATGCCAGGTGAGCCTCAGAACAGAAAGTAAACAGTGGCTACTGGAGAGGGGTGTGTGCCTGAGAGGTGGAGTTAAGCTAATGAACGCAGTGGTGTCAGAGGTGTGGGTGTGCAAGGAGCCACGGTGCTGAGGCAGTGGTCTTCAAACTGAGATGCACTTTAGAATCACTGAGGAGCCAACGCTGTACTCCACACCCCTTAAATCAGGACCTCCGGGTTGGGACACAGGAAACAGAATTCTCTGTAATTTTCCAGGTGATGCAATGTGCAGCTGAGTTTAAAAGCCAGCTGTGGGGGATGGGGGAGGTTAGTGAGAAATTGGTAAAGGTCCACAAAAAACGATTGCATTGTACAATGATAAATACAGTAATAAAAAATAAATAAAATAAATAAATGGAAGCCAGTTGTCTGAATTGGTGCTGGTTCTCAACCTCGGCTGTCCTTGAAGTCACCTGAAGAGTTTTTAAAATCCGGGGGCCTTGGTCCCACCCCCAGAGATTCCAATGGGATCTGGCCATGAACAAACTCACAAGGAAGACACGAGCTTTACTTCTTTTTATAGATTTCTCCACAGAAATGATGAACCCCAGGACACTGCACACACAGGAGGTATAGTTTGGGTATTCCTTGATTACTCAGATTTAAATCCATCCCTGCACACCCACGGCACTGAGGCACTCGAGTTGTTGCTGTGAAACTGGATTCTGTTTAATTTGACAGGCATCACACAAGGGCTGCTGCATGGTAATTTGGTCTGCCACCAACCAAGAAAATGACAAGGACTTGGAGAAAACAAGAAGAGCAGCTTTCAACTGCTAGATGCAGCAAACACAATAATTACATGTTTTCCCTAAAAAACACTTTAATACACTTTCAATACACACATATAAAAGTACTGGTGTTTTTCTCCCCAATTTTTTCCCTGTAAAATTGGCGTGTGGCACACTGTCTTCTGGCTCTAGGTAAGATGTCAAGTTAGCATGGGACCACTGCTTCTGAAGACAGCCCTAGAGATGCACCAAGGACAGAGAGAGGTCAGTGGGTTTGTCAAACTAACACTGACATCAGTGAGAGCGCCCTGGGTGACTGGCTGTGGCTGAAGCCCAGAGAAGAGATGGGAGACTTGGTATGGCCGTCCCAAGTGGAGGAGGGCAGGTCCCTTCCTGAGAGGTTAGGGGAGTGCTTCGGGGGCCACTCTAGTCTCCCCACATTGCCTTGTATAAAACATACCCTTCTAATCTCCAGGCAAGGCAGAAAGACAGCCATCAGCTAAAGGGGCTTGTAGTGGATTGAATCATGTCCCCACCAAACTCACTGAAGCTTGAATTGTGTCCCCCAAGTTTTATGTATTAGAAACTTAGCCCCCACTGTGACTGTTAAGAGGGTGGGAAATCCTATTATGGTAATCGAAAGCTGGAACCTTGAAGAGGTGATTGGATTGTAGGACCGTGCAGTAGTGAATGGATTAAAAATGGTGGTCAGGGGTGTGGTTCTAAGGGCTTTAAATGAAAAGGAGAGTCTGTCTTTCTCTCTCTCTCTCTGCTCTCTCTGCTTCCACCATCATGCAATGTGAGACCCCTGGGTCACTGTCACCACCACCAGATGGACTTTGGACTTCCCAGTCTCAGAAACTGTAAGCAATACATTTTATTTTTCTTTATAAATCACCCAGTTCAGTGTACTTTGTTATTAGCAACAAAAACTAAATAATACGGGGCTAAACAGGAAGATACAAGGGACTCTTGCAAATCGATGAGAAAAAGGCAGAAAATACAATAGAACAATGAGCAAAAGGTATGAATGGGCTGTCCACTGGAGGGGAAGCTGGAGTGGAGAGCAGGGAGAGGGAGCAGCATTCACCTTCTCAGTAATTAAAGTGAACCACACCGCAATGAGATGCAACTACGCACCCATCAGATGGGCAAAGACGAGAAATTTAGGTGACACAAATACCAGAGAGAATGTAGGTAATGGTACTGGAAGGGTTGAGGCGGCCTGTGTGCACGTTGCTGGAGGGATGGGGAAATGCATATGGCAGGCGTGTACTATGGGACACTAGGCAGCAGTCCAGAGCCTTAGACCGGAAGTGTGGACAGCAGTACAGATCAATCTCAGATGCATACTGTTGGCTGGAAAAGGGAAGAGATACAATTAGACTTACTGGGTTTTACCATTTATGTAAGTTGAAAATACATATACAAAGCAATACTACCTGCTTTTCAAAAGTACTTGCTTTTCTACAGACAAACCAGACACACTGATATGGGTGCTGCTGGGAAAGAGAGGTGTGGATGAAGAATGAGGAAAACAAAATACAAGCAGAAGGAGCCTTGCATGGGCGAGGGAAGCAGTGGAATGCAACCAGCAGCCTTCTGCACCTGAGGTCGAATTTACAAATAAATAAGGCAGGATGCTGTTTGTAAGACATGTGCCTGACCCATCTGCAGATAGGGCAGTCCTTTCGTTTTTCAGTCCATCAGAGCAGCCACCATTATAGAGGTTAAATTTTTATAAGCTCTTGAGTCTGTTTCTGGGTCAAGATTTTCATTCCATCTCTGTTTTTCTATCAGAACCATGTTGGGGTTTTTTTTTTTTTCCTTTTTATTTCAATTTATTGCTGTCAACAACTCCCCAAGACAATATAAATGTTTTCTTTGTTTTTAACTTCTCAATATACATTGCAGTTGATTCTCATGACCCTTTACCAGTTCCTCTTTAGCCCCTCCTTCTTTCCCCCTCCCATCTACATCATATCTGTTCACTTGTCTTAACAAGTTCAAGGAATTGTTGTGATTGTTGTGTCTTCTTCCCCCCTACCATTTATTCATATGTTTGCTTATTTATTTATTTATTTATTTATTTATTTATTTATTTATTTATTTATAGCTCCCACAAATAAGTGAGAACATGTGCTATTTCTCTTTCCGTGCCTGACTTGTTTCACTTAATATAATTTTCTCTAAGTCCATCCACGTTGAGAATGGTAGTATTTCATTCTTTTTTTTAGAGCAGAGTGGAATTCCATTATGTAGATATACCACAATTTCCTTATCCACTTATCTGATGATGGACATTTGGGCTGATTCCAACTTTTGGCTGTTGTAAATAGTGCTGCAATAAATATGGGAGTACAGGTATCCCTTTGGCATGATGATTTCCATTCCTCTGTGTATATTCCCAGTAGTGGGATAGCTGGGTCGTATGGTAGATCTGTCTGTAATTGTTTGAGGAACTTCCATACCATTTTCCATAGAGGCTGCACCATTTTGCATTACCACCAACAGTGGAGGAGTGTTCCTTTTTCTCCACAACCTTGCCAGCATTTATCATTCTCAGTCTTTTGGATATTAGCCATTCTAACTGGAGTGAGATGGTATCTCAAAGTGGTTTTGATTTGCATTTCCCTGATGCTGAGTGACATTAAGCATTTTTTCATGTGTCTGTTGGCCATTTGTATATTTTCCTGTGAGAAATGCCTATTCAGCTCCTTTGCCCATTTTTTAATTGGGTTATTTGGTTTTTGCTGTAAAGTTGTTTGAGTTTCTTGTATATTCTGGATATAAATCCTTTGTCAGATGTACATTTTGCAAATATTTTCTCTCACGCTGTTGGCTGTCTTTTCACTCTGTTGATTGTTTCTTTTGCTGTGCAGAAGCTTTTTAGTTTGATATAATCCCATTTGTTTATTTTTCCTTTTGCTGCCTGTGCTTTTGGGGTCATATTCATGAAGTCTGTACCCAATCCTACTTCCTGGAGTGTTTTCCAGGAGGGGAGCTTTTATTTAAGGGGTGTTATTGTTTCAGGAGAACCACATTGTTTTAAGGTTGTATCTTCATGTGTTCTAAGAGAAATTCACCCCCCAACCACACCCCCACTTAGCTGTTCCTCCTCTTTAAAAAATAACCTGCATGATTTCTATGATCAATTTTTCATTTTGGAAAATAATTCTATTAGAGATTTTTGAATTTCATTAAAATTAGTAAATTGGCTGAGGAAGAGTTGGCATATATTTTTTAATAAACTTTTTACTTTAGAACAATTTTGTGTTTACAGAATGTCTACAAAGATAGCACAGAGAATTCCCATATACCCTACACCACATTCCCCTCATTACTAGCATCTTACATTAGTTACAATTACTGTATATTTGTTACAATGGATGAACCAGTATTGACACATTATTATTAACTAAAGTTCATACTTGATTCCAATTTCCTTAGTTTTTATATAACAACCTTTCTGCTGTCCCAGGATCCCATCCAGGGTACCTCATTACAATTAGTTGTCATGTCTCCTTATGCTTCTCTTGGCTGTGACAGATTCTCAGGCTTTCCTTTTTTCTTTTTTTCTTTTTTCTTTTTTTTGGTGACCTTGACAGTTTTGAGCAGTACTGGACAGACATTTTGTAGTCTGTCCTGCAACTGAGATTTGTCTGATGTTTTTCTCATGTTACACGGGGATTATGTGTTTTGGGGAGAATGACCACAGAGGTAAAGTGACCTCATCACATCATGTGAAGGGCACACGCTATCAACACGCCTTCTCAGTGTTGGTGTTGACCTTGATCACCTGGCTGAGACAGGCAGATTTCTCCACTGAAAAGTTACTCTTTTTTCTCGCTTCTACCACACTCTTTAGAAGGAAATCACTATGCGCAGGGTTGGGGGTTATGCTCCCCTTCTCGAGGCCAGCGTATTTACCTAAATTATTTGGAATTCTTCTGTATGGGAGATTTTTCTATCCCCACCCCCATTTCATTTATTTATTTGTTTATTTGTTTGTTCATTCATTCATTCAATCACTTATTTGTATCAGTGTGGACTCATGGATATTTACTTTGTAGCCCATTTATTTTGGGGTTATAATCCAATGCGGTGCTGTTTATGTTGTTCAAAGGTTCCATTGGGATCTCTGTCAGTTAGCTCCTGTGTCCTTTCAAATGCTCACATTATTGCAAGGTATTTAGTTTCGTTTTCATTTTCAGCACCTCTTGACTTCCTGGCACTACATGATCTAAAGCTCCTGTGCCAGTCCTAGAAACAGCCATGTCTCCAAGGATTCCTGCTTCCTTTCATTAGAGTATTAGAAACCAAAATCCGGGCACTCGATGTGCTGGTTTCTCCTGGAGTGTCATTCCTGAGCTGAGAGAACAAGGAAACAGGCGTGTATACAAACCCATGTACGTATACATCACCTGTCTATCACCTGCCTGTCCGTAGTCTGTCCACATATATGTATTTCTATATCCAACCATTTGTGTCTGTGTTAACTAAACGTGTGTTCACAGTGATGTCCCACTCTCATCTATTGCTGCGTGGGTCATTCCAGCCTCCTCCTCTGGCTTCCCTATAACCTCCCACTCCAACAGGGAGAAACTTGGCTCCCAGTATCCACAATGTATGAAATCAGTTGTTTCATTCCCGTACACATGTATAGCAGGATGAGAATTTATACTTGCCTGCATGGTGAACAACTTTATCGACTAGAGTACCGTGCTTTTGTAAAGTCCCTTCTGCCTGTAGTTTTTTATCCTCCACTCATTTCCAAAGTTACTTAGGTCAGCATCTTTTCCTCCATCCCCTTCCTCCAACCCAGGGAGGTTGTTTCATACATTTGTAACACAGTTAGAATGCTTTGTCATATTCTGTGTTCCATGTTGGGATCTTTCTACCTCCTAAATGATTTTTTAAAAATTTGAATATTACGGTTCCTTCTTTGTGCTGCATAGTTCTGTGGGTTTTAACTAATGCATAATGTCATGTACTCACCTTTGTTATCACACAGACTAGTTCACCACGGTAAAAATTTCTTATGTGTCACCTGTTTAACCAACCCCCAACCCCTTATATTTTAATTCTCTCTGTAGTTTTACCTTTTCCAGAGTGTCATATAATTGGAATCATACAGTTGTAGCTTTTCCACACTGGCTTCTTTCACTTAGTAACGTGCATTTAAGCATTTACGACATTTCTCCATGTCCTTTTGTGGCTTGATAGCTCATGTCTTTTTACTGCTGAGTAATATTCCGTTGTACGGATGACCCACAGTTTATCCGTTCACCTACTGAAGGACGTCTTGGTGGCTTCCAAGATTTGGCAGTTATGAATAAAGCTGCTATAAACATTCATGTGCAAGTTTCTGTGTGAACGTAAGTTTTCAAATAATTCGGGTAGGTGCCTAGCAGCACAAAATTGCGGGATTGTATAGTAGCACGATGCGTAGCTTTGTCAGGAAAGCCACACTGCCTTGCACAGTGGCCACACGGTTCTGCACTCTCACCAGCAATGAGAGAGACTTCCTGTTGCTCCACGTCCTCATCAGCACTGGGTGTTGTCATGTTCTGGAATTTAGCACTTCTAACAGGTGTGCAGTAGCATCTCATTGTTCTTTTAATTTACAGTTTCTTAATGACAAATGATGTTGAATGTCTTTTCATATGCTCAGTTATCATGACATTTTTTAAAAATATATTAAGTGTTCTTACCCAGAAATAAAGTTCTTCATGGATTTTTTTTTTCTGGCAAAATACAGTAAATTTCTATATAATATTCTTCAATTTTTTTGGTAAATGTTTCTTTTAAACATTTACATATTTTCCGTTTCTGTGTGAATGAGATCTTTTTCAATGGTACTCATTATTTATGTTATACAGAGAATCCATTCACTTGAGTTAAATTGTCTTATATTTAGACTGAAACCTCTTAATTAATTCCAGTTATTTTTTCCTTGATACTCTTGGGAAGTGGATATAGAAACATATCATTTGCAAATAATTATAATTTTGTTTCTTCATTTATAAGAACTGCACCTCTTATTTGCGGTTCATTTGTAACTGAAGTATCTAGAAAGTGCAGGAAAATGTTGACTAAAGATGACAGGAACCAGTGTCCACATTTTATTCCTAGTTTCTATTAGAATTTAGTGTGATGCTGCTGATTTAAGATTGAGTTTCTAGGCTAGATAAAAAAGAATCCTTCTAAATGCCCAGTTTCTCTTAGGAATTAAATAAATCAATCAGGCATTGACAATGAAGCTGTAGAAGTTTATCTATGTGAAAGGATGTTCACAATACATTGTTAAGACAAATGCAGGACACCAAACACTATGCAGTCCTTCACCATGTGAGGAAAATGCACACGCACTGCGGGACACTGGCTGTGCACTGACCAGGGCGGTCGGCACAGCACTCTGTGGTTTTCCCACCACTGCCTTTCCAGATGACTCCCACCCCTGCCACATCACACTTCAGGAGTGAGCACAGTCTTGTCCTCACGTATGAAAACCTCCAGGCAGTCTAAATTAAATCTTCACTCTCACTGCAGCCCAGAGCTGCCTCCTTCTGCACCCCTTGGGCATGAGGCTCAGCCCAGGACGAGCTCAGGCAGTGGGAGGGTGTGGTCTGCACTGGCGCCGTCCACATTTCTGTATCCTCTGGGGCTCGTGGGAAAGGGACAGAGGCCCTTTCATCTGCCGGTGCTGTTGCAGTTCTCTCTGGACTGTCACAGGCCACTCCCTTGTGGGGTCTTCAGAGACACCCCCACAGGGACCTCCCACTGTGCCCTTCTCTGGCTCAGCAATGGGCACTCCTCTTGCCCGCTTCTGCACTCAGCCCCTGTCCCCCAGGGGTATGCCCACAGTCTCTGGCAGGGGACATATCTGCCTGGCAGGAGTCTTTGGGCTGGAGTCCTTCTCAGGCAGCTCATGACCAGATCTACTCCCTCAAGTCCACTGACATGGGAACATAAAACATCCTAGCCTGGGCAGGCTGTCCCTGCAGGCAGCTTTCCTAGTTCCCACCCTGGTCCCTTCAGAAGCATGGCCAGGCAGCCTCCCAGGGACAACCAGTCCCCTGTCCTAATGCCCATAAGCCCCTAACTCCTGGAGACACAAGTATCTCCCGAGACCCAGCTGATGCTGCCTCCCAGGAGCTGTGAGAATTTCCACAGCCAGGCAAGCAGCCAGCCCAATTTTTATAGTGACTCTCTTGGGGCACCCTCACATCTGACCTGAAGAAGGGACACACCTACCTTGGCTGTGGGGAGCAGAGGCACACACGACACTGGCCCTCTAGGTCTGAGAACTTCCTGCAGATAACCTGGAGCTCTGCTGAGCCTCCTGCCTCTTCTCCAGGCTCAAGGGAGTGAATGGTGGTGGTGGGTCCAGTTTGGCTGTCACTGTGGGTTGAACTGTGTCCCCAAAGGTTCATGTATTAACCCCACTGTAACAGTGTTGAGGAGGGAAATCCTACCGTGGTGATCGGAAGGTGGAGCCTTTGAGAAGTGTTTAGATTGTGAGGATCTGGCCCTGGTGGATGGATTGATCCATTTGTGGAATAATGGGTTGGTGGCTTAATGGGTGGTCATGGGTGTGGTTCAGACGGCTTTATAAGGAGAGAGAGTGAGCAGGTGAGCTCTCTCTTGCTTAACCCTGGGTTGCTGTGACGAGTCACTGCCCCCCACCAAGGCCCTCACCAGATGTGTTCCCTGGACTTTGGAGTTCCCAGCCTCTGAAACTGAAGCCATGAATATTATTTATTTATAAATTACCCAGTTTCAGGTATTCTGTTGTAAGAAACAGGAAACGGACTAATACAGCAGTTATTAAATCCTACAGGAATGTGTCTGGCACTTGTTTTTAGATGGCAGACACCTCTCTGAGACAACAGAAAGTGTCATTACTGTCCAGTTATCCAATCTGAAAGACTGCACACAAAAACGTTATCTTTGAGAAGCAGAACACAGGAGACTTTTCTTGTATTCTTTTGGTGTGCCTGTTATCTGATGGTCCGCCAAAATCGGGAACGCCATCCGTCTCTGTTAGTAAAGCGCTTGGATTCCTTTGCTTCCAGTGAAACAGAAATCACAGGACACCAAGAGGCAGCCACCAGCCAGAGGAGGTCACCCCCATTTCATTCCCTTTTAAATTTCAAATAATGTCACTAAACCAGCCCGGCTCTGAAGAGAAAGCAGCTTCACCTTTCATACCCGTCTCTTCTCCAGGCCATGTTAAATCTTTCTTCCCTTCCTTCAATGAAAACTTGGGCAGATTTCACAGTCTTTCTGATCCCTAACACAGAAGAAAACGTCCAGTCTGGTCCGATATCAAAACTCCAGACACCTAGTTGAGAACTTCTGCTCCTCCGGCCCTTATCTCAGTGAGGCCTGTTGCGGGGAGGAAGGGCGGTTCCTTTTTCTCTCCTGCCTCCTCCTCTGTGCAGGAGATCCTGTGGCTGCAGATGTCACCTGGATGAAGACGGTGGCAGGCAAAGGGTGTTGTCTCCCACGGCGTTGTCAGGGCTTCTGCGTGTCGCACGTCCACATGAGGCCTCTTATGGACTGGATGTTTGTGTCCCGACACATACGTTGAAATCCCAGCCCCCGTGTGATGGTGTTAGGAGGTGGAGCCTCTAGGAAATGATCAGGTCGTGACCATGGAGCCCCACGAGTGGCATTATGTCCTTATGAAAGAGCCCTCTTTCTGCCATGTGAGGACGTGACGAGAAGTCAGGAAGCCTGGGAGTCGGCCCCTGGCCTGTTCCACCTCCAGAGCTGTGAGGAGTGCATCCTACTGTTGACAAGCCACCCAGCGCTGGCGCTCTGTTCCGCAGGCTAGGTCCCGGCTCCTCCTTTCCGGGAGCCTCTGCAGCTTCTTCGGACGTTCTTGAGGGGCCTCCATCAGCAGCTTCCCTGCACGAGCAAGTCCGTCTGTGGCTGTGCTCTGTCTGGATGTGTCCCCAAAGTTCATCAGTCCCCAGTGCCACAGTGTTGAGAGCTGGGCCTTGAATGACCAGCACCCTTACTGCGGAGGGGGCTCCTGATAAGGACGGGTCTGGCCCTCCCCCTCCCCCTCTCGCTCTCTCCCTCTCTCCCCTGTTCCCCCAACACTCGCTCGTCCATCTGCCTTTGCCACAGGACGATGTGGCAAGAAGGCCCACACAAGGCACGGCCCTCCGTCTGGGACACCCTGGCCTCCAGAACTGTGAGCCAGATCCACTTCTGCCATCTATGAGCTGCCGGTCTGCGGTGTTCTGTCACAGTAGCAGGAAACAGCCAAGACAGGATGCTCCCACCCTCCCCCTGCACCTTCTCACTTCTGGCCACCCATCCCGCTCAGACTGTTGGGCCACCCCGTGTGTGGGAGGTTCCTAGGGTAGAATATCTCTCAAGGTGCCCTGGTCTGGCTCCTAGCTCTGGGGCCCTCGCAGGGCCTGCAGAGCACCCGGCGGTGGGAAAGTGGTCGGTGCTGGGCGGCTAGGGAGCCACACCGCCCTGCCCCACCTCATCCAGCCAGCCTGTCCCAGCCACTCTTTGGAGGTGGCTTGGGGGGGTTCAGTCAGTCCCAGTGTCCCTCAGAGTTGTCCTCTTGAAGCCCCCCACTTGGTCCAGGGGGAGAAAGCAGTGGGGTGTCCCAACAGCCGTCCCCTCTCCAGACTCCCCAGGCAGATCTCAGCATTCTCTTCTGTGGCCTTTGCAAATCCAGCGTCCTGTGGCATTTCTTGGGGATCGTGCTGAGCCGCGTCCCCGCCCATGGTCTGCAGGCACCGCACAGCGACTCCTCCACCTGAGGGAAACCTTCAGGCCGGAGCCAACCCCCCGCGCCACACCACATGCCACTCTGGAGGTTGACCCTTTTTCTCACACCTTCGCACGCTTGCCAGGACTCCAGCTCCCGTGTTCATGTTCGTATTTCCAGCAGGAAATGGGGAAATGGTGGAAGGAGGGACAGGCTGACGGGATCAGCCCTTCACTCACCCCTGGAGTTTTGTTGTACGGCAGGGAATACTCCAGAGCTGGTCACGTCACCACTCCACGCAATGTGGGGAGAAAGGAGGATGGGCATCGGGAAGGGACAGAGGGGGCTCTGCCACAGGCGGGCTACTGTCCGGCCTGAGGATGTGGTCACTGGTGCTGTTGTGGCCTTGGGCTTGGGGCTTCAGCAAAAATCAAGACGTCAGGAACAGACCCATGTTCGTACCCTGTTTTAATACCAGATGTTTTGTGCCCTGATCCCAGCCCACTCTCTGAAAGGTGCGATTCTTCAGAGACCTGAGCTCACACCACTCACTGGGTGAGCAGGACACAGCTGAGGTTTTCTGCAGAACTGTGGCCAAGGCTTCAAGCTCCAGTGGGGGCTGAGGGGACTGGTGCTGCTGTGTTCTATCCCTTTTGATGCTTTTCCTGAGGCACAAAATAAGGACCCAAGTTAACATCTGATCAAAATATCCTTTTACCTTTGTAGGGATGCCAATAAACACAATTTCACATAACTCTTACGTGCATCAAAAGGGAAAGCAAGCAAAATGGAACACAGACTTTTTAGATATAGCATAATTATGAAACAAAGAAATAAACGCTTTGCACGTGGGTCTCTGGTCTCTGCAGAGACCTCTTTCTTTACCGCAGAAAGCAGCAGGGATGAGCTGACCCTGTTAAAGGACGTGGTCCCCACCTGTTCATCCAACCCGTTTCCCGAGAGGACAGCACCATGCGATGAGGAAGCTTGTCTCCAAGGGCTTTCTTTCCCGCCCCCCACCATTTTTTTAAATTAAGCTTTATTTTGATTTCTAGGCCCATATCTTTTATTTCCTAGAAGTAAAAACACATTATTCCCAAAATAAAGTTATTTCCTTAAGTATGTAATTCAATAAAGTGTTATTTTTTTAATGTTTTCATGAACTTTAATTTTTTTATTGTAGTAAGAACCCTTAACATGAGATCTACCCCCTTAAATTTTTAAGTGTATGTATGTTCTCACTCATATGCGGGAGCTAAAAGAGTTGGTATCACAGAAGTAGAGAGTAGAATCGTGGTTTCTAGAGACCAGGAATGGGAGGGAGGCAGGGGGAGGGGAGAGGGCGGTGAGTGGATACAAATGGTAGAGAGACGGGAGAGTAAGACCCGGTGTTCTGCAGCACTGCAGGGAGACCACAGCCAACAGCAAGTGACTGTGTAACTTCAAGTAGCTGATTGAGAGGAGCTTGAGTGTCCCCACCCAAAGAGGTGACAATGTTCAAGGTGATGGATATGCTAAACATGCTGATATGATCATTGCACACTGTATAAATGTACCCAAATATTGCATTGTACTCCACGAATACATACGATTACCATGGGTCAATTAAGAAAAAGAAATCAAAAAGAAAAAACATTTCAGAGACGGAAGTAGATCAGGGGTTACTAGAAACGAGGGGGGGTTGGGGAGGGGAGGAATAACGAGATGTTACTGTTTAATGGGCACAGAGGAGTTTACATTTTGGATGATGGAAAAGTTCTGGAAATGGAGGTAGTGGTTAAATATCATTGTGAATGTAATTCATTCCATGCAATTGTATGTTTAAAAATGCTTAAAATGGAAATTCTTAAATATATTTTAGCATAATAAGAATTTTACAGGGCCGACCCCGTGGCTCACTCGGGAGAGTGCGGCGCTGGGAACGCAGTGCCGCTTGGGAGTGCTGAGGCCGCAGGTTCGGATCCTATATGGGGATGGCCGGTGCGCTCACTGGCTGAGCGCGGTGCGGACGACACCACGCCAAGGGTTGCAATCCTCTTACCAGTCACCAAAAAAAAAAAAAAAATAAGAATTTTACGTGGTACACTGTGGTTGACTGCAGGCTGATGTACAGCAGACTCTAGAACCAGGGACTACCACAGTATCTGTGTGTCAGTCCGTTCCTGTCACTTATAACAAAATACTTGAAACTGGCTGATTTGTAAGAAAATGAAATTTACTGCTTACTGTTTCAGAGTCTGGAAGTCCGAAGTCCAGGGAACACAACTGGTGAAGGTCTTGGTGGTGGCAACAGTGACCCAATGGTCTCACATTGCAGAAAATGGTGGAGCAGAGAGAGCAGAGAGACAGACAGACTCTCCTCTTCTTTTAAAGTCCTCAGAACCACACCCTTGACCACCATTTTTAATCCACTCACTACTGCACAGTCCTACAATCCAATCACCTCTTCAAGGCTCCAGCTTTCAATTACCGTAATAGGATTTCCCACCCTCTTAACAGTCACACTGGGGATTAAGCTTCTAATATATGAAACTTGGGGACACTATTCAAGCTTCAGTGAGTTTTGGGGGGACATAATTCAATCCACTACAGTCTGTTTCTCCCTTATTATCTCATAATGACAATGTATTACTTGTGTATTTACACATTTTTAAAAGAAATTGGCTTATAAGGATTCTGTTATTAAATGTGTATGCTCCAAGCTGGGGTGGGGGCACTAGCCAATCTCTGCTCCAGTGAAGAAGCAGACCTCTGTGGGGAGAAGTAACCAGCCAATCAGCCCTGCCTGGGACAGAAAGAAAATCAGTAGCGTCTGGACAACAAAAGATGATAAATCCAAACTAAACAAGGAAATAAAGAACTCTCATAGCACGTCAGTGAGGGATTTCAACCAAACATTTATATAGCTGAGAATTTACCCATTCCCTTAAAGTTTGGGAAAAAAACATCCATCAAAACTTTAAAGCTATTATGAAACGTGATTTTTATTTTGGATAAATTCATCAAATTCTTTTCTGGTTTCTAGTATGTTCCATCTTTCTGCCTCAAGTCAATTTTGATCATTTATATATTTTTAATGAAATCTTCCAGTTTTTCAGGGTTTCAAATCTATCAGCATAGAGTTGAATGGGGTGTGCATTTATAATACATATATATCCTCTGTCTGTAGGAACAATACCTTTCTCATTCCAATATTGTAAAAATTATTTCTCCCATGACTTAATTTTCTATACTGCTGACAGGCTGTAATCAATAAATTAGGGACCCCCACTTTTGTTATATTGATCACTAGTCTGTGGAGGAAAAAATAAACTGTTTTTTCTCCTACTGTGTTCTCAGTCAACACTCTCAGGACTTCACTTCCGGCATGAGATGTGTGTGGGTTCTTTCCCACATGCCGAGCAATTCTCCAGCACACAGCATCCCACAGTCTAACTCAGTCTGATACTGTCCACTTAGAGTTAGTGTCAGATCCCAGGGGTTAAGGGCTAAGTCCCAAAAGACTGCCCCACTTCAGATGCCAATCACCAGCCCAGGTTTTTTGTTTGTTTTGTTTTTACCTGTGCTATGATTTGGGGTTCCAGAGACCCCCTTCTTCATGTTTGGTAATTTGCTAGGACAGCTCACAGAACTCAGGGAAATACCCTACTTACTACTGCTGATTTATTACAAAGGACATTTTAAAGGGTACGCATGAAGAGCCAGACAAGGAGACACATGGGGGAGGTTTGGAAGGGTCCTGAGTGCAGAAGTTTCTGTCCCAGGAGAGTTGGGGTGTGCCACCCTACAGTTACATGGGCGTGCTCTTGTGCAGCAGCCAGAAGCTCTCTGAACCCTGTCCTTTCGAGTTTGTATGGAGGTTTCATTATACAGGCATGCTTTGTACATCATTAGCCGTGGGCGGTCACTTCATCACACTGGCATGCTTGGTACATCATTGGCCATGGAGGTCAGGGGTGGCACTAAAACTTCAACCTTCTAATCACTTGGTTGGTTCCTCTGGTGACCAGCCCCTATCCTGAGGCTCTCGAGGAGCCCCAGCCATCAGTCATCTCATTAGCTTGCAGAAGGACACATCACTTTGGAGATTCCAAGGGTTTTAGGAGCTGTGTACCAGGAAAAGGAGATGAAGACCAAGTATGTATTTCTTTCTATAAATCACAAAAGCTCTAGTCCTCTTGTATTAACGTGCCATTCTTACTCAATGTTTTTCTTTAAATCAACTTATTTTCTCAACTTAAAAATCTTATTCTCTGTTTTCACCCCAAGTAGGTGCACTGCAGTGTAATTCTGACACTACCCCTGAGTCAGTGTCTGACCCCGAGGTTAGGGTCACAGTCCCCCACAGACTGCTCTCACCTCATATGCCAGCTGTGGGCACTACCTGCATCTCAAATCACCAGCTACAAGTTCAGAGTTTCCCACAACTGCTTCAGGTCCCATAATTCTCTAGAACAACTCATCAAACTCACTGAAAGTGCTGCACTTATTATTATTGCAGTTTTATTACAAAGGACACAGATCAGGGTGAAGCAAATGAAAAGACACATAGGAAAACGTGGTGGTGTGGACAGAGAGAGTCTGGGCCTCTCCTCCAGGAACCAGCATCACCTGCCAACCAGGTACTCTACCCGGGTTTTGTTACACGGGCAAGATCGATTAAACCATCGGCCCCAGCACTGAATTCCATATCCAGCCTTCTTCTTCTCCCCAGAGGTCTGGCAGCCGAAAGTCCCAGCCCTCTCTAACTATGTGCTTGGCCTTTCTGGTGACCAGCTCCCATCCTGAAGGTGTCTGGGGGCCACCAAGAGTCACCTCACCAGCGTAACGAAGACACCCTACTACTACTCAGGAAATTCCAAGGGTTTTCAAGCTCTGTGCCAGGAACTGGGGAAAAAGACCAGATAGACTCTCTGTTACACCATGACCTAAATAACTTCTCATCCTAAGCAGCTCATTTATTTGTCGTTAACAAGTACTGATTGAGAACCTACTATATTCCAGGCATGTGGAAAATACCAGTAAACAAAACCAACAAGAATCCTAACTTCCATGAAGCTTGTATTCTAGTGTTTCCACATTAGATAGGGAATAAACAAGGTATTTTAGTAAAAAACATAGAGCATGCTAGTGGTAAGTACTACAAAGACAAAATAAAGCAGATATATCTTGGTAGAAAGATACTAAAATTTTTAAAAGCGTACTTTAGAAAAATCATGACATCTTGAGATGAGAATGTAGGGGAGGGGAAAGACAGTTTGGGAAATAAATATATTTCAGCCTCAAAATATATTTCTTTGACATATTTCAAGATGCCTAATTCAGAGAGACTGGAAAACAAGATTGGCTAGAAGGCTATTTCTTTGTGGAAGGAAATTGCCATCTCTAGATGCCGACGGCCAGGCTTCCTGGGAGGCCCCTCCTTTGGTACCATCTATTCTTTCTGAGGGCAGCTGCAGGTCACCTGAAGTACTTTCATCTGCGTACAAGACGTCTCCACTTAACTTTAACTTCTGACTTCCTTCTTTCACCTGTGACAACACCCCCCCCCCCAACTCCCTCCAGAGCCCTAGAGAAACCTAGTCTCAGGCCACTGTTCTGGGGCTTGTACCTCTCACACCTTCTCTCCATCATGAACCCTGGTACATAAGCTTTGTACCCCATGGAAAATGGGGACGTTACTCCCTTGTGATTCTCCATGCTTTGCTCCCTCCCGGCACATCAAATAATAAAATTTGTTATGCCTTTTCTTCATATTGATCAAGATTTGTCAGCAATTTTTATTGATGAACCTTCAGAGGTGAAGAGGAAGCTTTCCCTTGGCCCCTACAGCTTTGGTGCTGTGAGCAGGATACCAAAGCTTCCCTGCCTTCCTGGAGCCACAGACAGAGCGGACCAGAGCCTGAAAGCCAGCAGGAAGAGTAAGACTCTTTTACAGTCAGACTTCTCTCTCCCTCCTTCTGTAGAATCCAGTCTCCTTATGACTGATGGGAGAAAAGGATTCGTCTGCCTAGTCTGACGTGCAGCAGCTCTGCTCTCTGTTTTTCCTTTGTCTCTGTCTTTCTGTGTCATTTGTCTTGAAGAGAACTAAATACAGTTACTCTCTCATCTTATTTATGTTCTGAAGCTTGACTTATGACCCAGTGGGAGGTCTGTCTTTTGGTCATGACCATTCGGGGAACATGGTTTTCAGGTCGTGGTTAGTAGCCAGTTTAACTAGGAACCCCCAGTAGCTCACTCTTGTTCCAAACGTGTCAAGCACTCAGGGGAGTTTGTAATAAGAGGCCCGGTTCATAAGAGGTTTTGTCGTCTCAGCCTTGTTGCTTTGTTTGTGCTGGGAAACTCCCTTCCCAGTATCACCTGTCTGCGGTCACAGATTAGCAGGTCTGTAACAAGAGACACCCCATGTTCCATAGGGGACCAAAGACATTGTGTGTCTTAACTGCCTGTGGCAACAAGAGTCTTTCGCTGTTTTAGCTTACCTGTGGGAGTGAATTTTGGGGGATCATGGAGGCTGGCTCTTCTATGTCTTCCCCAAGCCTGAAAATTACCTCCTGGTCTCTGTTGGATTGAGTTGCTACTAAAATTGTGTACACCATTGGAGATCATGGATTGTTCACAGCCAGACAATGGATCCTTTGAATTGACTATATTTAAATTAAAAAAAAAAAAACAAAAAACTTCACAGAGCTCTCATCTTAAACAGCTGTCATATAGGTACCTATGTAACAGCCTAAACAGAAGTGACTCCATTTTGTTAAGACTTTGAATTTAAAAACTGTAGCCTAAACCATAGAGCCTGCAGCTAATTGCCAAAACACAATGACTCTTGCTGTTACATTGTACACAAATAATTAGAGAAAAATTATTAACCCAGATGGCCACTCTTTTCTAGCTTACTAACCTGATCTGATTTGAGAACAGGAGGAACTGAACCCATGGAGAACAAAGTACAATGCTGGTCATCTCCCACGTGGGAAGTTCCTTGACTATTATCTGAAACACGGAAGCATGTCTGCACATTCCCGCTTGCTCACCATCAATCAACTTTCCACCCAGACCCTGTAAAACCCTTTGGCATACCTGGGAGAGGTGGAAATGGTCTTTGAGACATGAGTCCACTATCTCCCCAGGCTGCCAGCTTCCTGATTAAGGCTACCTTCCCTTACACCAACACTTGGCTCTCAATTATTGACTATTTAGTGGTGAGAAAATGGACCTTTGCGGTTTCAGTAACACCTATGAAAAGAATATAACAACTAGCTCTAAAAACTCTATTGGCAAAATTAAAAAGCAGAAATTAGATTTAAACAAAGTTAAAAATCCTTTGTATGCTTAAGTTGCCCATTTGAGCTGGGCAAAAAACAAAACAAACAAAAACCAGAGAGACACTTTTGCCTGTGGTCTAGTGACTAGGATCCAGTGCTTTCACTGCTGTGGCCCAGGTTGTATTCCCAGTCAGGGGACCAGTTCTGTGGAAATGTAAATTCTTTTGCAATGTTAATGTCCAGGAAGCTAGCTTGCAGCATCTGAACAAGAGGCTGGATTTGAAGAGTTTAGACCCATCGCAAAATTCCTTTAACTCAGGAGAAAAGCAGTTATAAAAACTGGCTTAAAGTTTTTGTTTTAAATTGTTTGCATGACTCTTGATCTTTTGGGGGACACATTTGTGATCCTTCTGCCCCATAGCCAGCCTTTGTTTCCCTTGGGAAAGGTCTGGATCTTTGTGGGGGAAGGTGATGTGCTTTCATTCCCTCTTTGGAGACTTAGTCTCGTGTGCTTATTTGTTCAGATTTTGAGTAATTTGTTCAGATTTGATTTAAAATTTTGTTTATAATGTGTTAGGAGCTTTTGTTGTTTGTTTACTCTCCTGAGCTAAATGAATAAACTCATAAGTGGCTGGCTAGCATACTGACTGTTGCCAGTTCTCAGGGCTTTCTTTGGGGGTGACTCTGGGTTCTGGGAGGGATTCTTTGCACCTCTTTGGTTTTGTTTGAGTGTATTTTTAGGCCTCTCTATTTCTCTCTGTTGGATTCTGCTTCTCCCCATGAAAAATTTGCAGTTGACTAAACACATTTTCCTCAAACCTCTGTTAACTGTGTGCTCCTCTATATCCTCTTCCTGGCGTTTTGACAAAGACTGAGGCCTCATGAGAAACAGGGCCATGGTTCACCAATGACCTATTTTGGAATTAGCTGCCCTCCTCTCAGAGCCCTGAGAATTGAGTGGGTTTGGTCCTATTCATTAAGGGGCTATGAGAAAATAATCTAAGTGATTCATTTTCAAAAATAACTCAAAAATTAGCCCGAAAAGTTGTCTGACTGGTCCAGCCCATTCCTGGGGGGGGGGGGGGGAGGTGGGGGGGGAGGCGTCACTGAGTAGGTAAAGTTGTCCTTGAGATGGCAATGAGTTAATAGTCCTTTATTGTTCTCTTCATTTCCTAATGTTTCTCCTTTCACAGGGTTTCTGGGGGCCTCTTTTGTGGGCTTGTCCTGAGCCCTCAAACAAAGAAATTTCTTACAAGGGGGTAATAAATCGGAGTAATCTTAGATGTCATCTGGGAAGATTATGCACCCTGACCAATGAGGAGGCAGGGGCACTAGGGAATAAATTGCTTGCTACACCGCTTTTCCACGTGCCTGCCTGTCAGACACCCAAACCTTGCAAGGCCGTAATTAAAGTCTTACTATGCTGTACTTCGTGTCTCCGTGTCCATCTTTTGGCCTTGGACGGGTGAGGGCGTTTCTCACAGGGGCTCAGCCCTTAGCTCAGTAACCAAGTTAAGAAACAGAAACTCAATTGAAAGCCACCTAACTAACTAAAATTGACCTCCCTGTAAAGTCTTGTGGTGAAATTCTTTGATTTTTTTTTTGTCTTGACATCCATTACTAATCTTCCTCTGTGTTTTTGAAACACTCAGACTCCTTCTTGGAAAAGCTTGCATTCTTTCTTTGTGCTTTGAGACATAAATTTACTGCTTTGCTTTCTCTGAAATTCTGAGAGTTTCAGCCACGTAGGGCAAATAAGCTTTAACTTGTTCCTTTTACAGAGACAATTTAAATCCAACTGACCTTTTAAAATTAGTGAGTTTTATGTTATACTTGTCTTAGGGCCAACTTTTTAAATAAAAGCCAAAGATCTTTATTTGTTTCTGTGTTTTTATGTATGTACATATGTAAGCTGTATGTTGTGTCAACATGTGTTTATGTCTACACATGTGTTTGCATATTGTCTACATGGTAGCAGATTGGCTAATAAATAATGCACACATAAATTAAGTAAATAAGCCTAAATGCTTTTCAAGTTCTCATGACTTTAGTAATCTTTGGTAAATAAAGCTAGTTTCAATATTATTAGCAAAATAAAATAAAAATGTATTCAAAATTTAATTTAGACATTTTTACCTAGTTTTATTGGTAAAAAAGATTTATACTGTCTTTGATAGATGTTTTAGGGTCATAAAATTGTTGCTTCTCTGATATTTTTGATACTTGCTTAATTTGTCTGTGGGCTAAAGGCTGTGAGGAATAACTACTGGGCTTCCCCCGAAGCCTTGCCCACATCCTGGTGTTAGCTTATCTTTGGTTCTAAGCCTCTGAATTCTGGAGTCTAGATGAGAGGCCATGATGAGGTCTGGGAACATATGTGTCCACAATACACAGGCCACAGCTGCAAAACAAAGCCAAGCCCCAAATGGTCTCATCATCTCCTGGCTGTGCTGGAAGGGGTCATATATTCCAGACATTATCTTATAGCTCTGTTCTCTGTCTTGGGCTCTGCACCTGGTATGTAAATCCAGATGGGGTCCACCCAGTCATCGCCACCCTGGGTGCCTCATAGAACCAGTATGTCTAGAAGGGACTTTGGGAATGGTACCTATGTCCAGTATCTCAAAGGCCTTCCTTAAGACTGATTAATATGGTCTAGCTTGGTTTTGCCTTTTCAAAACAAAAAAACTAACTTAAATGGCTAGCTTTTTTCTATGAACAGTTCAAATATAATTGATAAAAATAAGTAAATTAGGCAAATGTAACTGGGATAAATGTTTATAAATAAACTTGTCATAGTTTCAAAAAAATCTTTTCAGTAATTTGAAATCTTAAAGTTGTGTTGTGTTAAATGAAGTAATAGGTAACCATAAATGTCTGAGTCATTTCTAAGTAAGTTAAAATCCTGAAACATTAGTTATTAAGCAGAAGTTTATGTACTTTGATGATTTGGTTTTATGCCATATAAGAAAGCTAAATATATTCAGATCTGTTAAAAAATTGAAAACATACCTTTTCAAAAATTAGGAAATGGTTTTTATCTGCAAATATTGACATAATACAATTCAAAATTGCTTGCTTCCTGGGTTTCTCAGTGAAATTAGGGCTACTAAGAGTTAAAATGGTACTTATGTAATTAAAAGAACTAGGTATAAGAAGACAATTCTGTATACAGTTGTATAAGAAAAGTAGATGTGTGAAAATTAGAATATGATTTTGGTAAAAAAAAATAAAATACAAGGTTATAAGAAAGACATGAGAATGTGGTTTTTGTTAAAGAAAAAATTGTGTAGTTTAGAGGGTATTTAAAGGTTATTTCAAGTTAAAAGAACAAAGAATGTCATAGAAAAACTAAATGGATATAGTTGGAAAAAAATTGTAAGAGGTTATAAAAAGGTTTATAAAAATCTTGTCTTGTATGGTCAAAACTGACTAAAATTGTATGGATTTGTTTGTAAGTTTTTATTAAAATTAGAGAGTCACAGCTGGATAATTTAATAAAATTAGTTTTTATTAAATTATAGTACACTTGTACAAAAGTGAAATTTGGATTTTTTTTAAACAAGATTTTCATGTAGTATTGATAAAAGATGGTGAAAGATTTGTGTTCACCTTTTGAGTAAACTGAAAAAAAAAATAGGGGAGAGAGTGAGAAACAAATTCTGTGTCTATTAACTCTTTTGATTACTTAGGAAAACTGAATTGAAAATTTGAGGGTTTTTTTCTCAACATGTAATTTATATTTGTATAAATGTGTTATTAACATAGATTCCAAAATTGTATAAAATTCCTAAAAATTCTAATAAGTCTTGGTATTATGTTATCAGTCATAGTAATGGCTATAACAGGAAAATTGTTTTTAATTAATTAATTAATTAATTAATTAATTTTAAAAAAGAAAGAAAAAGAAAATTGTTGCAGGCTACGTAGTTTACTAAATTTCTGTGTCAGTTTGGGCTTTAACCATGCCATCCTAAGTCTTGCTTGTTCATAGCCAATTGTTTTATCTGATGCTTTTTTTTTTTTCCTGAAAGTTCTTTGCAAATCCTAAAATGCTATTTCTTCATGGAAGTTCATGGAAATGATGGAAAGAACTCTGATAAATACAGGCTTCTGACAACTTTGAGATTATTCATTTGGACTGTGTAAAAACTCTGGAAGTCCAATGGAACAACTGGACTCGTAAAATTGTAACCTAACATCAAGCAGAACAAGAATTAATTACACGGGACTGAACTGATGAAGAACTGAAACGATATTTTTTGACTTTTTTAAAAAAAACCATTGCTGATTTTTTTGTGGTTTTTTTTTTCCAGATTTTAAGGAATTTTTTTTCTCTTTGGGGCTATTTGGTAAAGTATACTTTTGTGAGCAAAACTGAAACATTTGCTTCTCTCTGTATTTGATTTCTCCAGGATTTTGAAACTATTCATGAGTATTATAATACAGCAATATGGTTATTTGCATAAGTTAAATAAGAATCTATTTTCTTTTGTAACAGGATAAAATTGGAGACACTGGTTATTTCACCAAAGCTTTGACTGGAATGCCGTGTTTTCAGATATGAGCTGACTACTTTAAGGAACTGAGATTGACTTTATGGAGCCTATAAAGAGCCCCTTGGAAAGAGTGGCCTGGTATTTGTCTATGCCTTTACAAGGTTCCTGGCCTTGCAGTAATTAAAGAGTGTCACTTTCTGACAGGCCCAGGAACCACTGGGGACCTCTGGAAGAAAGGAATTCAACCAACAGTCTGAGAGTGACTAAAATCCTTGGCTTGGCTTCCTAACCCCTGAGAGGCTTTTAAAGGTCTAATCTGTGATTCTAATAAAAGTCTCAGCCGGGTCAACTTAAAAAGAGCCTACATAACACATCATTACTCTTGCTGCACTTTATGCAAATAATAGGGCCTGAGACTAAACTTATTTTGCAAATGAATTAGTCTTGGAATAAATATCTTTGGTAGAATGGGAGGACTGGGAGAGAGAGAAGTTATGTTTCAGAAAAAAACTATAGCACACCTGTTTAATAACAAATTCTAGCCCTGTCCATTGGTTTGTCTGTCTGTTTTGTTTGTTTTTGAGTTTTTATTATCTGAACTGAATCCTTGAATCCTGAACTTTAATTTCCTCCAGCATCCAGCTATGACTCTCCAGATTAATGTTTCAGTTTTTCCTCCACACTTCCGACTTGGAAACACTAGAAATTAAAGCTGCCTTTTCCCCAAGGCCTTGCAGGCTGAAGTGATTTTGGCTTTGAGAAAAAAAATCACCCTTAACAATCTAATACCTGGACAAACTCTGCACATGCAAACTGCAATCTAAAAATATCTGTCAGACTGCCACTGCGGGCTACCTCAACTGAAGATGCTTCAGAGACTAGAAAAACTAGCTTGTAGACAACTCCAGACATTTATCTTTGTTTTTCTTTGTTTCCATAGAAAAATCTGTCATTAAATACCTGTATGCTTACACCATACGAGATCTAGCCTCGACGGGATCCCACCTGCAGTGCCACTACCTGGAACAGGACGCAACTGTTTAACCGAACTGACCTGTTCCCGAGACTAAGACTGATTCAAGAAAATATGAAACAGCATACTCAAATTTGTTTTTTCTGCTTGTTCCAATTTATGCTTTTTCCTTTGCCTATCTCTTATCTTGAAACTTTTAACCCACATTTCTCCATAGCTACCAATCCTATTTTAATATGTGCAACTTTCTAAAAATTAAAGTTTTCAAAGGGAGAACTGTGGAAAAGCAAAAATATTTCAGCCTCAAAATATATTTCTTTGACAGAATTCAAGATGCCTAATTCAGAGAGAATGGAAAACAAGATTGGCTAGAAGGCTATTTCTTTGTGGAAGGAAACTGACATCTCTAGATGCCGACAGCCAGGCTTCCTGTGAGACCCCTCCTTTGGTACCATCTATTCTTTCTGAGGGCAACTGCGAGGTCACCTGAAGTACTTTCATCTGTGTACAAGACGTCTCCACTTAACTTTAACTTCTGATGTCCTTCTTTCACCTGTGACAACACCCCCCGCCCCCAGAGCTTCAGAGAAACCTAGTCTCAGGCCGCTGTTCTGGGGCTTTTACCTCCCGCATCTTCTCTCTCTCATAAATCCTGGCATATAAGTTTCATAGCCCTCTGGAAATTCGGAAATCACTCTCCTGTGATTGCCCCATGCATTGCCCCCTCTCAGCATGCTAAATAATAAAATTTGTTATGCCTTTTCTTCATATTGATCTAATCTTTGTCAGTGACTTTTATTAATGAAGCTCAGAAGTGAAGAAATTTCCCTTGCCCCCTATGATAGTATGACTGTTTTGTATAAATGCCTTTGTGATTTTTAAGATCATAACAATGAGTGATAAAATGGCACAACAATCTGTAAGAGATTATGCTCTACAATAGGGGGTGGTGAAGGCAAAAGGAAGAATATAACTTTTGAGCAAAAGCCACCAAAGAAACACACTCATGCCTATTTTTAAATGTCCTTATTGAAATTCTTGCAGGAAAAATAATTTTGTCATTTTGAATCTATAACACTCTAGGCTCTATCCCCCTCTTCACTTATGGGACAGGAAGAACTCTTCCTAAAACCAAGTTTTCTCAAATTGCACAATGTCATACCTTTGTTCGTTTCTTTTTAACATGGTTTTGCTTTCTTTCACTTTGGTTTGGCCAGAGTTTGAGTTATTATTTTGGTATCTTTAAATAACTAGGTCATGCCCAATTAAATGCTATCTATGAGAAATCCACATGAAATATATAGACAGGGAGGATAAAAGAAAAAGGACGGAAAAGATCTACCATGAACACACTAATCAAAAACTAGAGACAACACAGGCATCAAAAAAAAAAAAAAAAGGGAATATTGTTAGTAAAAAAAGAGACATTGCACAGTGATGGAAGAGTCTGTTCTCCAAAAAGACATTAACAATCCTGCACATATACACACCTAACAACAGAGCTTCAAAACATGTGGAGCAGAGGCTGATAGGAGTAAAAGAAACAGACAAATCCACTACCATAGCTAGGGACTAAATAACTGAATCTTGGATTTATTCATCAGCTTTTCTGATTTTCTGCTTTTAAATTCTACTTTTAGTGCTATTGTTTTCTTCCCCCTGCTTTCTTTAGCTCTGCTTTTTTTAAAGAAAGCTCTTAAATTTTAATTCTTAGTTTTGTTTCATTTTTAAATTTACTATTAAAAGTATTTAAGGTTTTGAATATTCCTCTGAATATAGTTTTAGTTGCCCCCATTTGTTTAAATATGTAGTGTTTTCACTATTATTACCTTTTAAACAAATTTTAGAGTCTTATTTTTCTTTGGACGAGGACGTTTTTTTTCCCAGAGGACTGCAGGTCCTAGTCAAAGGAAAAAAAATTAAGGTAACCATAGACATTAAAGAAGTTAAAGTCAGGTCCATATCCTTGAATGGAAAGCCTAAATAGTTCAAATATGCTAATTCTTTTCAAGTTATTGTAATATCTAATTCAAACTCAACAGAGTAGGTTCATTGTTTACATGGAATAATACACAGAAAAACAATGAGCGTGATCTTCTGCTACCACATAATAAAATTCTTAAAAGTCATAGCAACACAGTGTGATCCTGTCGCTGGAATACCTGAGCAGACAAACGGAAAAGGATAAACGTCCCATAAACTGACCCTCACATGTTAAATAAATTTACATATGATGTTGATGACACAGAGTTAAGGAACAAAGAAAATAGGAAGGAGGGCAAAGACATCAGAGAAAAAGTCTGGATTATTCAGTAAATGCTAGTGGGATGTTGGCCAAATACCTTGAAAAAAATAGGAACAATGCATCAAAGTAAATTACAGATAAATTAAAGATTTCAAAGTAAAGACGATCCTATAGAAGAAACAGAGGAAAATAAAAATGATAATTTACCTTATGCCAAAATGGAAATGGATTTCTAAAATAAATTTTATTGTTTTTATCAGGGTACTCCATATTCTATGTAAAAATCATAACACATGTATAATTAAAAATTGCCCATGATTCCATAACTCAAAGAGTTCTCTAATGACGTTTTAATATGTCTTTCCAGAGATTAGACATGAACATGCGTACCATGCAATTATGTACCCTTTTGGTGTTATCATGTGTGCAGCAGGTGCAGGTCACCTGGAATGTATTTTTGTGACCCACCTTCTTTGCTTTGCTGCATAGCTGGATGGTAAACCACCAGATAGGCCAGGCCTGCAGCTGGACTCGTCCTCCAGATGTAGGGACCGCTCACTGCTTCCCAGGGCCCGGCTGGGCAGCAGCCACCAGAGTTTCTCCTAAGCACAGTCCCAAATCCATCTGGGAATTCTATCCATCCTACCGCAGAGGCCTTGCCGCAGGAGCTTTCCCACCCTGCCCAGCATACAAATGTCACGCTGGCCACGCAGGACGAGGACATGTCACTTCATTCAGATTTTCCTCCCACCATCCCTCCAGGTCCCTTAACTGTCTGGTCCCACAGATAGCAGGGTATTGATGGTTACAGGCGCTGTGGTGGAGGTACAGCATCCTTCGGCCACAGTAAAGCACAAACCTCCTTTTCAGTTTGATGATGGGAACGTCCTCTGGCAGGAAGCCATCAGAAAGGATTCAGAGCCAAGTCTCCTCCCCTGCCCAGGGCTGCCCCATCAGGGAAGGGCCGAGTGCTCAGTTCCTTCCCTCTGCCCCCCTCTCGTCAGCCTTGGTCACCCCCAGGGGTGGGGCGGGGAGTGGGAGCAGGAGCGGTTTTCCTTGACTGGGGCAGTGCTGGTTCTCTGGTTTCTGAGCCTTGCCCGGTGTCTCAAGCCACTCTTCTCATGGGCGCATTCAGGGGCTGCTCAGGGATGCCTCCCTGGGGAGGCCACACACCGATAGCTCCCCTGCTATGGTCACTCTCAGTTCCTCCTGTATCCCTAGGTCTGAGGGTCCCCTCCAGCCTCCAGGGCAGCCAGGAGGCTCTCAAATGTATATTCACCTCCAGTCCAGGGGACCGCTCATCCATCCCTTTTCCCTACAAATTCTGAGTGCAGAGTGACTTTCTGGACCAGAGCCCCTTAACTTAGCCTTTGCAGGTCACTTCTGCCAGCCCCCGGCCCTCTTATTTTCAGGTGTGATGCAAACAGCACATCGTGGCCTTCCACAGACCATGGGGTGCATAGCAAGTTCTCAGAAAAGTCTCTTTCCCACGATGATAAGGTAGCAGCCCTGCCCTGCCCCTCAGGCAAGGTGGACTCAGAGCACAGATCTCTCCAGAGTGATCCTATTCGATAAATTTTTCAAAAGCCAGTTATTGTCTCTCTTATGCCATCGACATGGATGAGGGGTTAAGAGCTGTGTAAACAGTTTTTGCCACTGTCATCACTTTCCATACAAACTCACACTTTAATGTGCATTTAAGCCACCTGGACACCTTGTTAAAGTGCAGTTTCTGAGAGAGCAGGTGTGAGGTGGGGCCAAAATTCTGCATTTAACAGCCCCTAGGTGATGCCCATCGCCTTGACCACACTTAGAACAGCAAAGGGCCAATAGCTCTGGTCTTCAAACTCGGCTGCACATTGGAATCGGAGAGATGTCAAAAGTGCTGGACCCAGGCTCTTTTTTTAAAGTTATAAACATATATTAATTTTGTAATCAGAAGACAATGTCAACTAGAAAACTGGACAAGCAGAAGAGCTTATGGAAAAGCCCAGGCGGCTGGGGTGTGTCTCTGCACGGAGGCCCGGACTCACCTGTCACAGAAGAGACCTTTTCTAATAAAGAGGTGGGGGAGGTTCAGGTGGGTCAACAAGGAACAGCCACCACCAGCACTGCAGTCACAATACTGGGGCTTGTGGGGACGGGCAGCCATGCACAGCCTGCCCAATCCTTGCGTGGTGGCGCACTGCTGTGCCTCGGGCCTGCAGCCTCTCCTTCTGTGGCGATAAGGCTCTGCACAGCCTGTGCTGGGCTCGTCACCTTGTCTGAGGATGTCTTCCCTGTCGTTTCCTTGATGTGTGCTTCTTTATTCTGCTGACTTGAGTGTGTCACATGGCACCTGGCCAACCCCACTGCTGTATCTGTTGCCAGCGGGAAGGGAACAGGTCCTTTGTCTGCAGCCCAAGAGGGGCACCAGTGGACCATCCCCTGCATCACCTGTAGGACAAGACCTGCTGGCCATGGGCAACCGATGCTCACTATTGAAGCTCACCGGCTCTGTTTTCTGTGGGAATAAAGCTTGATTCCATCCCCTGCCTCCTGGAGTTGTGTCTTTCTTGGAAACCCCAACACCTGAAAACCTGCCACGGGTTGACTTAGCCTGGTGGTGGGCAGCAGGTGTCACCTGCCTGACAGCACTGATAGCTTATGTCAGCACCTCCTAGGTATCCAATGCAGTGCTAAATGTCTAACCGTCTTTGTACCCCCGTGAGGCCACACTCTCGTTTATTCCTCCCTGTTCCACAGTTGAGGACACTGAGATTCTAAGCATTGAGTGACCTACCCAAGGCCACACAGCTCATAAGTGCAATGCTAAGACTCAACTTGAGGTCCCCAAATGGGGGAGAATCTAAGACTTTTGGCCACCTCTCCCTCACTTGAGGGCAAGTGGAGACCCCCAGGGCCAATTGGACAAGCTCTTTTCTCTGGTCATGTTGTCCAGGTTTGGGCTGAATTGCACATAAGCCAGCCTCTGGGGCCAGTGAGGCTGTATAAGCTTTTGGTAAAATCGGTTCCCAGCGCACTGCTCCCTCCTGCCCATCAGTGCTAGTGAGTCATCTCCTGAACTTCAAACATTCTGCTCTCCTAGGAAGCCTTCCGTCCAAACACCTATTTTTTTCATTTTTTTTCACATTTTCATTCATTCATTCAACTATTTGTTCATTGATTCATCAAACAACTAGTAAGTCTTATTTTGTGCTAGGCATCATGAGGGTTCACGGTCTTGACTAGAACCCAAGTAGTTAACCAGCCAGGAGCGAAAACTGGGACTTGCAGATCGAAGTCAAATGACAGACCCGGCACATGAAAAATCCCCCCACGTGCACTCCAGAAGTGTGGAGGCATCTGCTATGGTCTAAATGATTGCATCCCCCCCTTTCATGTGTTGAAACTTAATCCTCATGCAATGATGTTGGGAGGTGGGGATCTGGGAGGTGAGTAGGTCGTGATGTCAGAGCCCCTGCGCATGAGATCAGTGCCCTTATGAGAAAGGACTGAGGGAACTTGCTTGCTCCTTCTGTGTTGTGAGGACAGACGAAGACACCATCTGTGAGTAACACGCCCTCACCAGATGCCAAATCTGCTGGTGCCTTGACTTTGGACTTCTAGCCTCCAGGAGTATGAGAAAGAAATTCCTATTTGTAAATTACCCAGTCAACTGTACTTTGTTATAGAAGCCTGAACAGACTAAGATAGCACCCAATTAAATACTTCCTTAAGGTTTAAGAGCCTACCTAAACTCTACTGCAAAAACTGAAACTTCCAGGTAACAGACACAAAAAGATAGCTGAGTATAAGTAAGATTGAAAACACGTGACCCACAAGGACAAGGGTTCAAGAGATCAGGCTTAGTGCCTGAGCAGTGACAGAGAGACAGCAGCAGTCCCCGTGTGGGGCAGGATCAGACAGGCAATCCCTTGGAGCCTGGAGTCAGGCACACCTGCCCTTCCATGAACAAAAGCTACGATTCAGGATTTAAAGTTAATATGTTAGAGTCATTTTATCATAATCGCAGATACATGTGACATGGAAATGTGCATCTCACCATATTCCTAATATTAAGAAATTCAGCACTGTCTAATACAGCCTGAGTTGCTTATGGCTTGCTGGATTAGTGATGGAAATAGTGGGATAACTATCATCAAAGTAAATAAACAACTTTGCATGAGCACTTTCCTAGTACAAACATTTTAACAAATGTAGTATTTTCCTAATAAACATTTTTAATCTCAATGCTACAAGTTAACACTTTTTGAAACTATTATGACAAAACCTTCAATATTACAGGAAAATGGATCTTCTTAGCAAACAGATGTACACAGAAACTCAACTTTCTGAGGCAAGACATAAAATAAGTATAGATTGAACTTAAATTTTATGGTAATTGGCATGCAGATATTCCCGGTGTTCTCCTAATCCATCTAACAAGATGTAATGGCTGTTTATTGCTTGTGTTCTCAAAGCATCTGTGTCAACAGACTCCCACTTTCGTCCCAAGGTCCTTCATCACTTGACAGGCAAAACCCACGGCTTCTACTTTGATTTCGTTTTCCCCCCGAGGCTACATGAGGGAACGCAGCTTATGCACTTGTCCTTCCACAGCTGGGGTCTGAACATTTAAATCCACTGGTGACCAAAGCTCCTTGCCGGGACCTCCTGGAGCTCACCGCCCAGGGCCCTGGCTGTGGAGGCCCGAACTGCCTTCCTCTAACCTTGATCTCACCTTTGACCCTTTATGTCTCAGATGCCAGCACCCACCTATAGTGACTCGGACACTGGCCTTCACCCCGTCCTGGCCTTTGCCCCTGGCCTGACCACTTCTCTGAAGTACACTGATGGCTTTTGTGCCCTCCTGGACCCCTTCACTCCATCCATCCCCCCACCCTGCGCACTCTTGAAGCCCCTTCCTGAAGATTCACTAAAAGCTTTGGGACTTCTCTATGGCAGGATCTCTCCAAGGGCCATTTTTGGGCTGTCCTACCCTTCACATTCTACCAGAAGGCTGGTCCATCCTTCCACTTCCTGGAGCACAGCCAAAGCCTGTGTCGTTTCTGAGTCTCATGTCTGAGTCACCTCCTCAAGTAAACTGAGTGCTTAAAACAGCATCACGTCTCCTCCCCCCTGCATCCTCTTGCTGTGCTTGGCACAGAGCTGGACCCCCTGGGGACTCCTCCTGGGCAGACTGGACTATGAATGACTGATAGCTAGTGGCTGATCTCACCAGGTGTGCAGGGCTGAGCAGGGGCTGAGTCTCCTCTGCCTTCCTCCACCCTGCAAGGGAGCCTCTGTCTGTCTTGGGCATGGAAACTTGGCTGCCCAGGCGTGTAAATTAAGGAATAATAGAGCTGCAGAAGTATAAGCCCTCAATGATGGGGAATATGTTTGTCTGCTAAGAAGCAATTTCAGTGAAAATTAACTCCATTTCAACAGAAAGAGTGAGGCTTGGCATAAGCTGGCCAATCCCAGAGGACAATAAAATTACTTCGTCAAAGCTCTGCTAGCTTAAATTAACCAAGCGAGCACTCCAGGATCCTGGCTAGATGCAGCAAGTAACTAGGTTTTAATGAACAAGAATAGCTTCTTGGATAAATGAGAAAAATAAGCGACAGCCTACCTCTAGCACAAGTGCACACAGGGCTGTCTCAAGGACAACTTTCCCCCAAGGATATGCACCACTGCAAGTATCCTGTGCAGCTGTCTACACTGTCAGCATTGGCTGGGTGTCCTCAAGACCTGTTCTTGACCAGTAATGTCCTGTCTACACTGTCTACACTGACTTTGTCCTCAAGGACTGTGTTCTTGGCCATGGTGTCTCAGATAGCAAGTGCCCCTGCTTCACCTGCATGACTACAGACTGGACATCCAGGTCCTGGGAAACTCACTGACCATTTCCTCTGTGACCTGGCTAGCCTTGCCCAGGAGAATTGTCCATCTTTGTATTGTCCTCTGCACTGTGTCCTTAATCCATCCTTCTCTGGTCAACTGTGTTCTGGACAACTGTTACACTGATCATGCCATCTAGATCCACGACCTTGGCCATCTGTGCTCTAGCCACAGATATCCAGGTCTACCTCAATTAGGCCCTTGGTGATTATGTCCTGACCAACCATGCCTGGAAAATTATCTATACTGACTGGCAAAATATCTACTTACAGCCCACACCCCAAGTTAAATTTTTTCTCGCTACTCATCTGTATCAGTGAGGCTTCCACCAGAGAAATGGAACAAGTAAGATAGAAACCTAGAGAGAGGTGTATTAACATTAGGATATATTATTTACATATTTATTACTAAGAGATTATTAACACTAAGAGATTTATTACAAGAAATTGGCTTGAGGTTGTGGGGCTCGCGAGGCAGGTCTGGAATCTGTGGGGCAGGTCATTAAGAAATGCCATGGTAGGAGCTGGAGCTGCAGTCCACAGGTGGAACTTCTTCTTCAGGGAACCCTCAGTTTCGTTCTTAGGGCTTTCAACTGATTAGATCAGGCCCACTCAGGCCACCCAGGATAACCTCCTCTACATAAGTCAATTGATTGCAGATATTACCACATCTACAACATACCTTCCCAGCAACACTTAGATTGGTGTTCGATTGAGTCACCGGACAGGAGACAGGAGAAGCTCTGCTGCAGCTGGTAGCCTCCTAAACCACGAAGATGAATTTCCTGTAGGTCTCCTTACTGCTCATCTGGATAAGGTAGAATCTTCTTGGGTCCCAGCTGAAAGCTTTATCAGGTCAGTTTCATGAGCAGCGAGCGGCATGAAGTCAGGTCCTGGGATGATGGTCAGTCCATCTCCCTCCCACGAAACACCCGCCTAACAATTTTATCTGTACATGATTGTGTGTATGTTTAGTGTAGCTATTGGGCCAATATGTACCCTGATCTCCAAGTTTAATTTCTTGTTAATCTAAATTTTTACTCCAGGCACATCATACGGCTATGTCCTGCCCACCGTTCTGGGGACAATACCAAAGGGACACAAACTCTGTCCTTAGCAAATCCCATACACTCAAGAGACCAAATCCCTGAAGGCATGCACAGCCTTCCCTGCACTAAATCAGGAGCCTCTTCCATGCTGCACATGCTTCCTTCCATGACACAGAGGTGGCACCTTTGCCATTCTTAGGGAAAGCATTATGACCTGGCCTTTAGTGTTTCCCTCACTCTGTTCCACCTATGCTTTGTTCAGCACAAATGTCTTACTTAGAGGGCATGGCTGCCCCTTTCCTAGTATGAAGACTAGTACTGATTCCCCATCCTGATGTGTTTCTGGGTGTTTGTGCTGGACGTCCCCACTCACAGAAGCAGAGGCTTACTGGTACTGCCCGAGAACTGGTGTTTCTCTCCAGTAGGGAATATGTTTGCAGGTGGGATTGAAAGCAGGAAATGACTGTGCTATGGTTTGAATGTCCCCTCCAAAGTCAAGCTGAGCTTAATCCCCAATGTAGCAGTGTTGAAAGGTGGGCCTTTAGGAGGTGATTGGATCATGAGGACCCTGCCCTCATAAATGAATCAATCAATTATGGATTAATGGGTTATCATGGGAGTGGAACTCGTGGCTTTTTTAGAAGAGGAGGAGAGGCCTGAGCTAGCAGTTTAGCCTGCTTTTGCCCTCTTCTCGTGTGTGTTAGTCTATTTGTTGTCACTTAGAATGCCTGAAACTGGGTACTTTATAAAGAAATGAAGTTTATTTCTTACAGTTTTGGCGGCCGGGAAGTCCAAGGTCAAGGGACGCACCTGGCCATGGCCTTGTTCTGGGTGGAGACTCTGTGCAGAGTCCCCCGATGAGACCAGATATCACACGCTGAGGGCTGAGCAAGAGCACATGCTAACATCCCCTTCCTTTCCTTATAAAGCCCCCAGTCTACTCTGACCCATAATGGCAACCCATTAAACCATTAACTCATTAATCCATGAATGGATTAATCCATTCATGAGGGCACAGTCCTTACAATTCCAATCACCTATTAAAGGCCCCACCTTTCAAACACTACATTGGGAATTAAATTCCACCATGAATATGGGCGGACAAATGTTCAAACACCATGTGCTGCCCTGTGCTGCCTTGGGTCTCTGCAGAGAGTCCCCACTAATAAGAAGACCACCAGAGGTACCTCCTCAGCCTCGGACTTCCCAGCCTCCAAAACTGTAAGAAATTTTGTTTCTTTGTAAATTACCCAGTTCCAGATATTCTAAGTGACAGAAAACTGACTAAGACAGACTGTTTCCACCAGAAGGACATACACGTTCCCCACTTCCACCATGACTATAACTTGCATGGTACCCATTTTTTGGTGGAGAAAGTGCAGCTGTCAGTCAAAAAGACCCCACAGGTTCTGAGGAGAGAGGAGCCTGCAGCCCCACACAGACAATCCTGTTAATTTCCCTAGCAGGCCTTTGACGTGCTACTCCCCACAGAGAAATGCATCCTGGAGTGTCTAGAATATACAAACAACAGACTCCATTAATAAGGAAAGATAAGCAACCACATAGGAAAATGGCCAAAGGATGTGAATTTACTGAAGAGGAAATAGGCTAACTGACATAAGAAAAGATGCTCAGCCTTACTGGTAATCAGGGAAATGCAAACTAAATCAGCCACGAGATATTTGTTCACCCTCATAATTGGCAAAAATGAGTTTGAGAGTATCATGTGCTGTGGAGGTTGAAGGAAATCAGTTGCTCTCATGCCCCGTGACGATGTGTGAGCCTCAGGGCCCAGCAATTCCACTTGTCGGTGTGTGCCCTAGAGAACCCTCTCTGAGGTACATAAGGAGGCAGTGTCCCGGGATGCTGCATGTGGACACTGGAACCAATGGCATGCCTGTCCACTGGGGAATGGCTAGAGAAGATGTCCTGTAGCCACACAATAGAATATCATGCAACTGTTTAAAAACCAAATGTAGATCTACCTATATCAACATGGGAGAATTTTTTAACAGTCTAGAAAGATACCCATTAACTTCATAAGAGTAATTGCTTTGAGGAGTGCGGGAGGGTTAAGACGTTGGTCACAGGGAATTTGGGGTTTATCCAGAATCTTTCCATTGTTTTAAAAGAGAACATCTGGGTGCATTTCTTATGGAATTAGAAGATGATGTTCAGAGTCTGCTTTGGGTGTGCATTTCCCATCCCCACTGTCTTCGTTGCTTGCCCTTGAGTGGGAAGCTCCTCTGTGTCCGTCACCTGCTGGAGGACAGTCTTCCTGCACCCCTTGGGCTCCCATTTTTATGGGACATTCACAGCCCTTTGCCCCGCTGACCACCCTGCAGACCAGCATGCAGCACATCTAAAAATACTAGAGACTGTGTCATTAGCTAGTGCTGGGCAACACACCACCCCAAGACTCAGGGGCTTATAACAATCACCATTTGCTTTTGCCCCCAAAATTTAGGGGTGGGCTGGGAAATGCTTGTGGTTTGGGCCAGGTCCAGCTGAACGCAGCTAGGCTCATGTCTGCCTGTGGTCAGCAGGCAGGTGGCCTGGTGGCTGGCTGGTCTGGGAGAGTGGGAAGAGCTCTCCCAGCAACGGGGAGAGCGGGCCACACATGGCTTCCCCTCTGACAAGCCAGCCCAGCACTGTCCATGCATCAGGCACGGGTGTTCAAGGGCCAGAGGAGCAAGCATGGCAGCGAGAAACCCAGATCAGAGCTAGCACACCGTGACCTGCCCTGCACTCTACTGACTGAGTCTGGGCACAGGGGTAGGAACGACTTGCCTCTTAATGGGAGGAGCTGCAAAGTCACAGGTTGAAAGGCCAAAAGGTGTGGCTCCAGGCAGGAGTGAAGGACAGCAGCTGCTTGTTTCAGCCGATTCCTGATGGCTGTGTGCCCTGCGTGTTGTTGGTCTGTGTCCTAACAGCTGCTTTGGTTCCCACCCCTGCAGTGTCCTTGTTCTCTTCCTGCCCCAAGTACCACTGACATTCTGATTGACTGGCAGGACTTAGAGGAGCTACAGACCACCAAGAAAGACCACCAGGACACTCTCAGTGGGAGCAAGAGTTTTGCAGACTTCACGCAACGTCCTTGCAGCAGATATTCAAGGAGCCTCCATCCTGCTCACCAACCCCATTCACAAACCATCTCAAGCTGCAGCTAAAGAGCTCTCCAGAGGGAGGGAGGGAACCTTTCTCAAGTCCATGGCCTGTGGCCCCAGCACCCCGCATCCATGTGGGCACTGTCTCCTGCTTCTGCTACGCTTGGCTGAACCCCAGCTGTCCATTTGGGAAGCCCAGCTGGGGAGCTGGACATGCAGTACGGGCTGGCCGGAGTGTTGCATTGGCCAGCTGCTGCTCCAGAAGCACCTGGACTGAATTGCAGCTGGGGAAACCCCCCATACAGCCCTGGAGTTCATCCTGGGCTCTAAGAGCAGCCGGCAGAGAAGCTGCAGATCCAGAGAGGGCGGCCACATTGCAGGCTTCTTGTAGGCCCTCAGGAGTCCATACCTAGTTCCAGTCCTATTCACAACCCAACTGACCGTGTGCCTGGTTTCTGAGTTCAAGCCCACCTCGCCCTCTTTTCCTCCCCCCACCCCAAACAATCCCATTTACTAAAGTGTCTGCAATCACTCCAGGCTCCATTCTCTGCCATCCACTGGACAATCCCTAGCCCTTTGGCCCCCCGGGTCTGCTATGGAATTGGATGGGATGTCTGAAAGTCCAGCCCAGTGAGAAGCACCAGGTGCTACTCATCTGCCTTTCTAGGACAAGCTCCATCAGTCACTCCATGGTTAAGATCTGACCTTGTAAATAGCATCTGAAGGGAACAGGCAGGGTCCCTCTGGACTGGCCAGGAAGGATGCCTGGATCTGGAAGCCCTGCCTGCCCCCATCTCTGCCATCCATCCCTCAGGAGTCCAGGGTTGATGCTCATACATGGGAGGTCCTGGGGCCCTGCAAATAGTCTCCACAGCCTAAGAAGCAGTCCTGGGTGTGAGAGCCTGAAGCCTGTACCTGGAGCCAGGACTTGGTTCAAATCCAGCTCTACCACTTGGCTGTGTGGCCTTTACCAACCATCTTTACCTCTCTGAACATGACAGGAATGCTGTGAGTGCAGAGTGACCAATTTGCTATCTCTAGCTATAGCTTCAAAGTCTCCATTTGCCATGAATTTATTTTTTTAAAACCAAGCTTCCATGACTTCCAAAAGTTTGGGAATCCCTGATGTAATCCCACAGTTTCTTTTTATAAGTTCCTGGGCTCCCTGCTGTTCAAAACACGAATTCCAGAAAGAAAAGGTGAGAGGAGAAATAGCCCAGAAGGAAAAAAAAAATCTGCAGCATTAGGGCAAACTGCTGGGTGACAGCCTTGAAACAAAGCCACTGGGCTGTTAATTGCATTCTCTTTGCCCCCAGGCCTGTGCTTGTCCCTCTTCTCTGGTTTGGGATCGATGTGAGGGATGGCAGATGGGATTAAGGCAGGCAGACTTTGATTAGGCCATCAGACAGGTAAAAAGGTATTGAGCTGACTCCTGGTGACTTGTCACTAGATACAATTAACGGTGCAATTCTGTGTGTGTGTTCTCTTCCTCTGTCTCTCTCTGTCTCTCTCTGTCTCTGTCTCTCTCCTCTCTCCCTCTTTCCTTCAGCCCCCACTTCATCCCAATCAATAATGTGTGTGCATCACACAAAAGCGTTCCTGGGAACTCCCTGTCAGAACCCAATTTGCAATGAGTAACCCAATTTCCAGTGGTGGCCTCTGGGGCCTTTGTTCATTCCACACTGAAGACCTACTATGTGCGAGCAAATCTTACAGGGGGATGGAGACAGAGCAGAGAACAAGACGACGGCACTGCTGTCCTCGTGGTGACGTCACTGTCTTGGACCTGAACAGGCAATCGACAAACAAACAGTAATCATCTCATATCAAGGAGCAAGGGGCGCTGCAAAGAGTGCAGTTAGGGCGCGAGGAAGGGACAACCATTTTAGACCAGGTGGTCGTGGGAGCCCAGCGTGTACAGTCAGCACCTCAGCACATCCAGCACTGGGCGGGAGCTCTGGGGAATTCAAGAGAAAAGACGTGGGCTTGCCCTCCAACCAGCCGGGGACACAAAGCTCATGTACCAGAGAGTGAGGGACGTGTGAGGCAGGAAACCGGGTGGATAGTGAGACTAAAGGAAAGTTCCAGTAGATGCAGGAGAGGGAAGTCAGCGGTGCATTTCCAGGTTGAGAAATTGGGGAAACGAGGGGAACACTGAGAACAGGCAGTTGGAAAGGGGGAGTCCCTTTTCTCCTGGGGAGAGGGGAACTCAGATTTCAACACTTTGAGCTGGAAGTGCAGGAGTCAGCAATCGCTGACTTAACACCCGGTGTAGATGAACAGCTACGATTCTGGCACAGACTTGGGGGTTTATGGGCATCTGGTTTTTGGGGGAACTAAATCAAGCTGTGATTACTGACAAACATTGTAATAAATGGGCAATGCACATAAGTGCACCTGAGGGTTGCGTTTCTTTAAGTCTCTTTCTAGATGGTAACGACTACAGCTGACACCGACACATTGACATAGGCCAAGCTCTGTACCAGGCACCCCACACGCGTGGTCTCTTTCAGTCTTCATAACAGCAGCTGGAGTCTACTGTTATCCCCACTTTATAGGGAAAGAGTTGAGTCCTGGAGAGACAACATAACTTGCCCATGTTTTTTCCTTTATTAAATAAGAACCTCTTGAGCATTTAAAGACACAGCTGGTAAAACACAGAACTGGGATTCAAACCCAGGTCTGTCTTACTCTAAAACCCTTGTTCTGATCCACTGCACTAAGCCATTTTTCATAAAGAGGCTTCATTTATTTTTTACTTTATTTTTATTAAAACATAATTGATTGTACATATCTGTTGGTACAACGTTAAATGTCAATGCCTGTGTGCAATATGTGATGCTCAATCAGGATAATTACTATATTCATCATTACACAATGTAATCATTTTTTGTGGCCCTTTACCAATTTCTTGCTAACCTCCCCTCCTCCTTTCCCACCTCTCCTGGCCTCAGTTCCATTCTCTCCTTTTGAAAGTTCAGCCGATTATTGTGATTGCTGTTTGTTTCTTTCCTTCTTTCTTTTTTTAATTTATTTTTTAACTTTTGGGGGTGTGGGGAGCTGCCCACATCACACCATAATCACCATTACAAGATGGCGCCGGCCGACACTGACAATCGGCAAAAACAAGTCTAGAGCGCATGTGCTGGGAATTTCCCCACCTCTAGTCTCTGCCTCTCCCGTGGCGTCATCTGGGCTGATGCACGACCGCCAATCAGATGGGAACACGTCCTAGGCGAGGGACTGTCTCTATATAAGGGACGCGGGCTCCCCTCGCTCGGGGTCTCCATTTTTAGCAAGCTTATGCTCTTCCTCTCAAGAGGCATTAAAGCTTATCTGCAGAAGGATCCTTTGTGTGCCGCGTCGTTCTTGCTGGCGAGACGGTAGCGCGGGACATGGGGGGGCTCTCATTTATGAGGACATACAGTATTTCTCTTTCTGTGTCTGCCTTATTTCACTTGACATAGTTTTTTCTAAGTTCATTCATGTTGTTGTGAATGGCAGTATTTCATTCTTTTTTATGGCAGAGTAGTATTCCATTGTGTTAATATACCACAGTTTCCTTATCCAGTTGTCCATCAGTGGACATTTAGGTTGGTTCCCACTATTGGCTATTGTAAATAGAGCTGTGATGAACATGGGAGTGCAGGTATCCCTTCGACATGATGATTTCCATTCCTTTGGTTATATACCCAGAAGTGGGATTACTGGATCGTATGGCAGCTCTATCTGTAGTTGTTTGAGGAACCTCCATACTGTTTTCCATAATGGCTGCACTAATTTACAGTCCCATCAGCAGTGCTGGAGGGTTCCTCTTTCTCTGCATCTTCCCCAGCATTTGTAATTCTCTGTCTTTTTGATAATAGCCAGTCTAACTGGCATGAGATATCTCAGTGTGGTTTTGATTTGCATTTTCCTGGTGCTTAGTAATGTTGAGCATTTTTTTCATATGTCTGTTGGCCATTTGTATGTCTTCCTTTGAGAAATGCCTGTTCAACTCCTATGCCCATTTTTCAATCAGATTACTTGTTTTTTTACTAAGTTATTTGAGTTCCTTGTATATTCTGGATATTGTTCTCTTGTCAAGTCATAATTTGTGAAAATTTTCTCCCTTTCTTTAGGTTGTCTTTTAACTCTGTTAACTGTTTCTTTTGCTGTGCAGAAGGTTTTTAGTTTGATATAATCCCATATGTTTAATTTTTCCTTTATTCTGTGCTTTTGGGTCTTGTTCATAAAGTCTTTCCCAGTCTTACTTCTGGAAGTGTTCCCCCTAAGTTTTCTTTCAGGAATTTTGTAGTTTTGGGTCTTATATATAAGTCTTTAATCTATTTTGAGTTGATTTGGGTATATGGCAAGAGGTACAGGTCTAGTTTCATTCTTCTACATACAGATGTCCTGTTTTCCCAGCACCATTTATTGAAGAAGCTGTCTTTTCTGAAATGTATGTTCTTACAGCTTTTGTCAAAGATCAGTTGGCTATAAGTACGTGGGTTGATTTTTGGGTTTTCTATTCTGTTCCATTGGTCGGAGTGTCTGTTTTTATGCCGGTACCATGCTGTTTTGGTTACTACAGCTTTGTAGGATAATTTGAAGTGAGGTACTGTAGTGTCTCCAAGCTTTGACTTTTTTGCTCAGGATTGTGTGGCTATTTGGGGTCTTTTGTTGTTCCATATGAATATTAGAATTGTTTTTTCTATTTCCGTAAAAAATGTCATTGGTATTTTGATAGGGATTGCATGGAATCTGTAGGTCATTTTGGGTAGTATGGACATTTTCACAATGTTTATTCTTCCAATCCAAGAGCGTGGAATGTCTTTCCATCTTTCAGTGTCCTCTTTAATTTCTTTCAGCAGTGATTAGTAGTTCTCATAGAGATCTTTCACCACATTCTTGGTTAAATTGATTCCTAGGCATTTTATTTTATTTTATTTTATTTTATTTTATTTTATTTTATTTTATTGGTGGCTATTGTAAATGAGCTTGCTTTCTTAATTTCTTTTTCTGCTAGTTAATTGCTGGAGTATAAAAATGCTACTGATTTTTGCATGTTGATTTTGTATTCTGCAAATTTACTGAATTCATTTATTAGCTCTAAAAGTTTTTTTGTAGAGTGTTTAGGTTTCGCTGTATGTAGGATCATGTCACCTGCCAACATGGACAGTTTGACTTTGTCTCTTCCAACCTGGATGCTCTTTATTTCTTTCTCTTTCCTGATTGCTTTGGCTAGTACTTTTAAAACCATGTTAAATAGGAGTGGTAAGAGTGGGCATCCTTCTCTTGCTCCTGATCTTAAGGGAAAAGCTTTCAGCTTTCTTCATTCAGGATGATATTGGCAGTGGGTTTGTTGTAAATGGTTTTTATTGTTTTAAGATACTTTCCTTCTATACCTAATTTGCTGAGAGTCTTTATCATGAAGGGATATTGAATTTTGTCAAATGCTTTTTCTGTGTCTACTGGACCATTGTATGGTTTGGGTCCTTAATTTCATTGATGGGTTGTATCCCATTTATTGACTTGCATAGTTGAACCATCCTTGAATCCCTGGGATAAATCCCTCTTGATCATGGTGCATGATTTTTTTTCGATGTGTTGCTGTACTCCGTTTGCTAATATTTTGTTGAGGATTTTGTCTATGTTCATCAGAGATATTGGCCTTTAGATTTTCTTTTCTGTTGCATCTCTGTTTGGATTTGGTATCAGGATGAAGGTGGCCTCGTAGGATGAGTTTGGGAGAATGGCCTGTTTCAATTTTTTGGAATAGTTTGAAGATAGTTGGCATTAATTCTTCTTTAAAGGTTTGGTAGAATTCAGCAGTAAAGTCATCCAGTCCTGGGCTTTTCTTTGTTGGGAGACTGCTGATTACTGTTGCCATCATTGCTTGTTACTGGTCTGTTCAGGTTTTCCATGTCTTCTTGGTTCAGTTTCAGTAGTTTATATGTGCACAGAAATTTATCCATTTCCTTCAGGTTTTCAAATTTGTTGGTATATATAGTCGTTTATAATAAATAATCTCTAATGATTCTTTGAATTTCTGTGATGTCAGTTGTAATGTCTCCTTTTTCTTTTCTGATTGTTGTTTTTTGGGTCTTCTCTCTTCTTCTTTTTTTAAATTTTATTAGCCTAGCTAACAGTTTGTCTACTTTATCTTCTCAAAAAACCAATTTTGGTTCATTGATCTTTTGTATCATTTTGGGGTCTCTATTTCATTTAGTTCTACTCTGTCTACTCATTTGGGGATTGGATTGTTCCTGTTTTTAGTTCTTTGAGGTGTAGCATTAGGTTGCTTACTTGAAATCTTTCTATTCTTTTGATGTAAGTGTTTATTGCAATAAACTTCCCTCTTAGTACTGCTTTTGCAGTATTCCACAGGTTTTGGTATGATGTGTCATTATTTTCATTAGTTTCAAGAAATTCTTTGATTTTCTGTTTAATTTCTTCTTGAGCTCATAGGTTGTTCAGGAGTGTGTTGTTTAATTTCCATGCATATTTGTATAGTTTCCAGAGTTTTACTTGCTATTGATTTCTAATTTTAATCCATTGTAATCTGAAAAGATACTTGAAATGATTTCCATTTCTTAAAATTTGCTGAGACTTTATTTGTGATCTAACATGTAGTCTATTCAAGAGAATGTTCAATTAGAAAAAAAAAAGAATAAAAAAGTGTGAAGAAAGCATAAGACACCCCTGAGATGCCATCAAGGAGCTGAATATATGAATTATAGGAGTCTAGAAGGAGAAGAGAGAAAGAAGCAGAAAGCTTATTTGAAGAAATACTGGCTGAAAACTTCCCAAATCTTGGGACGGATATGAACATCCAGATCCATGAATCTCAAAGGACCATAAGAAAGATCAACCCAAATAAAAATACTCCAAGACACATAATAATAAAATTGTCTAAAGACAAAGACAAAGAGAAAATCTTAAAAGTAGCAAGAGAAGAGAGACTCATCACATAAAGGGGAACTATTATAAGGCCATCAGCAGACTTCTCAGCAGAAACCTTGCAAGCCAGTAGGGATTGGAATGATAGTTTCCAAGTGTGATAAAAGAAAAAACTGCCAACCAAGAGTACCATATCAAGCAAAGCTGTCCTTCAGAAATGGTTGAACAATAAAAAAAATTTCAAACAAACAATCTGAAGGACTTCATCACCATGAGATCTTTTTTACAAGAAATGCTAAAAAGAGTTCTTTGAGTGGAAACAAAAGGATGCTAAGAAACAACATGAAAGTATTAAACTCACTGGTAAAGGTAAATATATAGTAAAATTTAGAATACTCTACTATTGTAATAGTGGTGTACAAATCACTTTTAACTCTAGTATAAAAGTTAAAAACAAAAATGTTAAACATAACTACAGCTTTAATAATTTTTAAATGGGTACACAATATGAAAAGATGTAAAATTTTGATGTTGGGGGAAGAGAGAGAAGTGAAAGTGTAGTTTTTGCATGCAATTAAGGTTAAATTGTTATCAGCTTAAAATAGAATGTTATAGTTGTAAGATGTTTTATGTAAGCCTCATGGAAACCAAAGAAAAACCTGTAGTATATACACAAAAGAGAAAGAAATGCAAGCATAACAGTGCAAAAAAAAAATCAACAAATCACAAAGGAAAACAGCAAGAGAGGAACAAAGAAACCATAAAACTGTCAGAAAACAATGAACAAAATGCAATATTAAGTCCTTATATACCAATAATTACTTTAAATAAAAATGAATTAAAATCTTCAATCAAGAGACACAGCATGGCTGAATGGATAAAAAAAAAAAAAAAACAAGATTCAACAATATGCTGCCTGTAAGAGACTCACTTGAGCCTTGAGGACATACATAGGCTGAAAATGAAGGGATAGAAAAGATTTTCTATGCAAATGATCTGAAAGAGAGCAGAGTGGCTATACTTATACAAGACAAAATACAGTTTTACTCAAAATCTGTCATGAGAGACAAACAATGTCACTGTATAACAATAAAGGGATCAATTCATCAAGATGAGATGATAGTTGTAAATATATGTGCACTCAGCATTGGAGCACCTAAGTATATAAAGCAAATAGTAACAGACCTAAAGGGAGAAATGAGCACAATACAGTAATAGTAGGGGATTTCAACAACCCACTTTCTACAATGGATAGATCATTCAGACAGAAAATCAATAAGGAAACAGTGGACTTAAATATCACTATAGACCAAATGGATCTAACAGAAAATACAGGACATCCTATTTAACAGCAAGAGAATGCACATTCTTCTTGAGCATACATGGAACCTTCTCCAAGATAGATCATGTTTGGTCACAAAATGAGTCTTAACAAATTTAAGGTGACTGAAATTATCTCAAGTATCTTTTCTGACCACAATAATATGAAACTAGAAATCAATAACAGGAGGAATTTGGGAAAATCAACAAATATGTGGAAATTAAACAACACACTCCTGAACAACCCATGAATCAAAGAAGAAATCAAAAGGAAAATCAAAAAGTATCTGAGACAAATGAAGATAGAAACATAATATACCAAAACTTAAGGGATGTAGCAAAAGCATTTCTAAGAAGGACATTTATACCAATAAATGCCTATGAAAGAAAGAAAAGTAAGAGAGAAAGAATCTCAAATAAACAAACTAACTTCACACCTCCAAGAACTAGAAAAACAAAAGCAAACCAAGCCCAAAGTCAGCAGAAAGAAGGAAATAATAAAGGTTAGAGATGAAATAGAGACTAGAAAGACAAAAAAAACTAACTTCACACCTCCAAGAACTAGAAAAACAAAAGCAAACCAAGCCCAAAGTCAGCAGAAGGAAGGAAATAATAAAGGTTAGAGATGAAATAGAGACTAGAAAGATAATAGAAAAAATAATCAAACTAAGACTTGGTTTTTTGAAAAGATAAACTAAATTGACAAATATTTAGCTAGACTAACCATAAAAAGAGAGAGGAGTCAAATAAATAAAATTATAAAGAGGAAATATTACAACTGATACCACAGAAATACAAAGATCCTAAGAGACAACAGTAGCCCTTCCTTATTCACAGTTCCACTTTTTGCAGTTTTGCTTATATGCAGTACAGTACAACAGAGTGTTTTGAGAGAGCATGAAAGAGAGAGACAGATTACATTCACATAGCTTTTATTACAGTATATTGTTATAATTGCTCTACTTTATTATTAGTTATTGTTGTTAATATCTTACTGTGCCTAATTTATAAATTAAACCTTATCATAGGTATGTATGTATTGAAAAAGACATAATATATATAGGGTTCAGTATTATTCACAGTTTCAATCATCCACTGGATGTCTTGGAACATATTCCCTGTGGATAAGAAGAACTACTATACTATGAACAATTATACGCTAACAAATCTGATAACCTAGAAGAAATTAATAAACTCCTAGAAACATACAATGTACCAAGATTGAATCATGAAGAAATTGAAAATCTGAGCAGATCAATAACATGTAAGGAAATGGAATCAGTAATCTGAAACCTCCTTATAAAGAAAAGCCCAGGACCAGATGGCTTCATGGACAAATTCTACTAAGCATTTAAAGAAGGGTTAATGCCAATTCTTCTCAAATTCTTCCAAAAATTTGAACAGAAGGGAATACTTCCAAACTCATTTTATGAGGCCAGCATTACCTTCATACCAAAGCCAGATAAGTACACTACAAGAAAACTAAATTGCAGGCTAAAATCCCTGATAAAGATAGATGTAAAAATCTTCAATAAAATATTAGCAAACTGAATTCAACAGCACATTAAAAGGATCATACACTATGATCAAGCAGGATTTATCTCTGGGATACAAGCATGGCTCAATATATGCAAATCAACAAATGTAATACAGCAGATTAACAAAACGAGGGATAAAAATCATGTGATCATTTCAATAGATACATAAAAAGTGATTGACAAAATTCAAAGTTGTTTCATAATAAGAACTCTCAACATATTAGGGATAGAAGGAATGCATCTCAACATAATAAAGCCCGTAAATGACAAGCCCACAACTAACATCACACTCAAGGGTGAAAAGCTGCAAGCTTTTCTTCTGAGATCAGAAACAATATGAGGGTGCCTGCTCCTGCCACTTCTGTCCAACATAGTACTGGAAGTCCTAGCCAGAGCAATTAGGCAATAAAAGTAATCAAAGGCATGAAGATCAGAAAGGAAAAAGTTGAAATGTCTGTTTCCAGATGACATGATCTTATGTATAAAACCCTAGTGACTCCACCAAAAAACTGACAGAATCAACAGATTTAGTAAAGTTACAGAATACAAAATCAACCTACAAAAATCAGTTGTGTCTCTATACACTAACAACAAACTATCTGAAAGAGAAAATAAGAAACAATGCAATTCACAATGGCATTGCAAAGATTAGTATACTTAGGAATAAATTTAACAAAAGAGTTGAAATATCTCTACACTGAAAACTCTAATACACTGAGGAAAAAAACCAAAGACAGCATAAATAAATGAAAAAATATCCCATGTTCATTAATTAGAATAATTGATATTATTAAGATGTCCATACTACCCAAAGCAATCTACAGATTCAATTCAATCCCTATAATAATTCCAATGTCATTTTTCACAGAAATTTTTTAAAAATCCTAAAATTTGTAGGGAACCACAAAGACTCCAAATAGCCAAACAATCTTGAGCAAAAGGAACAAAGCTGGAGACATCACACTACCTGATTTCAAAATATACTACAAAGCTACAGTAACCAAACAGCATGCTTCTGGCATAAAAAACAGACACAGAGACCAATGAAAGAAAATATAGATCCCAGACATAAATCTATGCACATATGGTCAGTTGATCTTTGATAAAGTTGCCAAAAATAGCCAGTGGGAAATGGACAGTTTCTTCAATAAATGGTGTTGGCAAAACTGGATATTCACATGCAGAAAAATGAAATTGGACCCTCATCTCACACCATTTACAAAAGTTAACTCAAAATAGATTAAAGGCTTAAATGTAAGACCTGAAACTATAAAACTACTAGGTAAAAAACATAGGGGAAGTGCTTTTTGACAGTGGTCTGGGCAATAAGTACGAACAAAGTGAAGAGACAGCCTATGAAATGGGAGAAAATATTTGTAAACCATACATCTGATAAGGGATTAATATCCAAAATATATAAGGAACTCAAGCAACTCGATGGCAAGAAAATAAATAACCCAATTTAACAATGGGCAGAGAGCCTAAATAGACATTTCCCAAAAGAAGACATGCAAATGGCCAGCAAGTATAGGAAAACATGCTGAGCGTCACTGATCACCAGGGAAATGCATCTCACACCTTAGAATGGCCATTATCCAAAATACGAAAGTTAGCACTTGCTGGGGAGGGTGGAGAAAAGGGAGCCCTGGTGGACTTGGAGGGAATGTAAATTAGTACAGCCATATGGAAAACAGTATGGAGGTTCCTCAAAACACTAAAAATAGAACTACCATTTGATCCAGCCACCCCGCTTCTGGTCATGTACTCAACAGGAATAAAATCAGTGTGTGGAGGAGATGTCTGTCTGCATTCCTACGTTCACCGCAGCACTATTCACAACAGCCAAGATACGGAATCAACCAGAGTGTCCGTCAGTGGGTGACTGGATAAAGAAAATGTGGTACATATACACAATGGAATACTATTCAGCCTTAAAAAAGAGAAAGTTCTGTCATTTGTGACAGCACGGATAAAGCTGGAGGACATTCAGTGCGATAAGCCAGACATAGAAAAACAAATACCACATGACCTCTCTTATATGTGGAATCTAAAAAAGTTGAACTTATAGAAGCAGAGAGTAGAATGATGATTGTTGGGGGCTGGGAGGGGGGCGAAATGGGGAGATGCTGGTCAAAGGAACAGGATGAATAAGTTCTGGAGATCCACTGTGCAGCACGGGGTACATAGTGCATTATTTGTTATAATGTACTGGGTACTTGAAAATTGCTATGTGTAGGTCCTAAATGTACTCACCACAAAAATAAGTACGTGAAGTGATTGTATATGCTAACCTGACTTAATCATTTTATAATGTGTGTACATATACCAAACCATCACATATATACATAAATATAGAAATTTTTGTCAATTATACTTAACCAAGTTGGGAAGAAAAAACACACTTTTAAAAAATAGTCACCACAAAAAGAAATGGTCAGGTCCCAGGCTGTCCTGACCTTGGCCCCTGCCATCCAAGTAACACAGAAAGGAGGACTGCTGCTGTCCTGAGGTCCTGAGTCTCCTGGGCAGCCTCTGATCAGGCATGGTGGGCTGCAGGTAGGACGTCTGCCTCCCTCTTTCGTACTCCCTAAGTGGTGTCAGGAGCGGGTGACCTGGCCACCTGACCTGGCCACCTGGGCCAGGCCCTGTGATGCTGTCCTGGGCAAGGGTGAGTACAACAGGGTGGGACTTTCAGGGCTTCTAAGCTGTGCTGCATGCAGGAGGGGCCAGGGCCTGAGGACCAGTGGGGGCCACACTCCAGCTGAGTGGCCCAGATCTCTGCATTTAGTGGAATCCCAGGAGAGAAACTAGACCAAATAAACTTCTGATGGCCACCCTCATGCCCTCGGGTTACAGAAAGTAAGAAAGAGAAGACACCAGGCTTCTCAAAGAAGGTAAACAACAAGACATGGGAAGAAACAGGAAGAGGACTGCAGAGACAGAGGCTGGGTTCTGGCTCCCTGGTCCCTGAGACCCCTGCTCTCTGCCCTTGTGTGTGCCAGTTAGGCTGTTTTTTGGCTATTTTTTAGCCCCAACTAAAAGTGGCTTGGATAAGAAATTTTATTATCTCACCCAATAAGAAGCCCTAGGACCAGAGCTTTCCATCTTTCTTCCTTGTTCTCAGCATATCTCCTTCAGACAAATGCTCCTCACGGTCCTGCGATGGCTGCCAAGATTCCAGGCATCGTAGAGGCAACCTTACATCACACCTCAATGCCTAGAACCAGGTCACGCCTTCCTTCCTAAGCCAATCAACAGCTAGGGAAATGAAACTACTAAGATTGGCTTAGGCTAATTAAGACCCACCCTCTCCAGGGCTTCATGGAGGAGAGTGGACACCTGCACAGGTCTGGGGCTCTGTTTTCCAACATGGAAAACAATGGTTGTCAGGGAGTTGGTGGCTTTGGGTGAGTAACCAGCAGGTTCACTCTATCCCGGTTAGATCAGCTGTCCTAGTACCTTTGTCTAAGTGGCAGAAAGAGTCCCAATTAACCCAGCAACAAGGGGAGGCAGGCCCAACCATGCGGAGTCTGGACAGAGTCCACACTTAGGAGTGTGACGGGCAATTCTACACAACTGTCAAGACTAAGCCGAGGCTGGGTTGGGCAAGTACTGGGCAGTGTGCCAGGACTACAGCCAGCACCCTGGGCCCATGCACCCTAGCCCCGAGTGGGGGGAGAATGGACACCCTTCACTGTGCCTCGATTCTCTCATGGTCTCAACCCTCCAGCTGGGCCACGTCTATGCCCAGGTGTGTGGTGCAGTGGAAGGGCCGGGCTGAGAAGGCCTGAGGAGGAGCCACAGCAGGCACTGGCGCTTTGGCCATGGTCCCCAAGCACCCTACCCTCCCGCTTGCTGAAGGGGCAGCGAGTCGGCTGCTGTGGTCCATGCCCTGCACCGGGGCCCACCTGCCAGGCGTCTCCCCACCACTCCCCCCGTCTTCCGTCTTACTGCAGACTTTCTCAAGTTCACATCTTCTCAAATGCTAGCCCTGTTTTAACCTACACCTAAATCTTCTCTTTTCTTCTAGTATTTCTTTCATTCGTACTCAGTGCACAGCTAACAGAAACTTCATGACTACATAAGTGGAGAGGACCCTCCTTTCCATGAAGCCAGTGCAAGGAAGCACGAGGAAGTCGCAGGACCGTGGTTGAGCCCTTGTTGGCCGTGGCCGGCCCTGTGCTAAGGGAGGAGCCAGCAGTGCCATAAAGGGTCAGAGTCAGCACCCTGAGAAGGTGGGTGGCCTGTCCACACAGGCGGGATGTGCTGGCAGCTCTTCGGCGCTGAGCCCCACGTGTTTGGGCGTGTGGCAGGGCCAAGCGTCCTGCACATGGCGTACCTGGAGGCCTCCCTCAGGCTGCAGGAACACGCGGGCGGTGGGGAGGGGCGGCCCCGTGGGGTGTGCGGAGGCCGCTCTGGAAGCACCCACACCTCCTGCGTGCACAGGCATCGCCAACACACTTCCCAGTGTCGCAGCCCACGCGGTAGGGGTGGCCCAACAGTGAAACAAGATCACGTGGGCGGGGCTGCCCTCAGTGGGCACCACGGATCACAGATGGGCAGGGAAGCCAGACAGACGGAGGGACACCAGCGGCAGTGCAGTGCCAGCCCCTTCCAACCCCCAGAAGACCACAGGCCAGACAGTAGCGAGGACCAGGGACCCGTGACTCAGAGGACAGCAGGAAGGCGGGCCAAGTGGAGCCAGGAACAGCACATGTCACGGCATGGGACATGGCTTCTCCATCACCTGGGACATAGGGACACTTGCTGGGCACGTGGGAAGGTCCAGGATGCAAAGGTCCTTTCTCCATCCCTTACACACAGACCTCCCATACACACAGCCCACCTCTTCCCATGTTTCCTTATGAGATTCAGGGTACATCTCCTGACGTTCTCTTTCTCAAATAGTAGACACACACACACACTACACACACATGCACTCTCTCACACATACTACACACATATATGCACCACACATATACTACACACACATAAACACATACACACCACACACATACACACACACACACTACACACACATACACACACACTGCATACAAACACACACATACTATACACATATGCACTACACACATACACACCACACATACACGCTACACACAGATGCAAACACTACACACACATACACACACTGCACACACATATACATATACGCACACACATACTCACACGCACTACACACATATACACACATGCTACACACGCATACACATAAAATACACACACACTACACACATGAATATATCCTGAGTCTCCATGTAAAATTTGTATGTGTGTGGTTCACAGAGAGGTGGAGAAACACTGCTACAAACCTTCTCACAAGAAGCGTGTGGATACTGACGAGAGTCAGACAGGCATTGGGTTCGAGAGCGGCCCCGACACCAGCTCTAGGACCCGGGCAGGGGACTTTCCTCTCTCACCCCATCCGCGAAATGGGGCGAGAGCCATCACCTACCCTCGACCCCGGTTAGCGCAAAGGGAAAATGAGACAGCACATCTGCAAAAGTGACTTCTAAACAGTCAAATCCCGCACAATCGTGTGACAGTAAGATTGTCAATATTAGGTCCTCGCCAAGAACCTATCTTAAGCCACAGTCCAGAAAATAAAATCTTGTTCTTCCACTGCATCTACTTAGCCAGCTGTTCAGCTCCCTTATGCTCCTTTCTCTTCCAGGGCCTCAGCTGCCAACTGGAACACAAGATGAAAAACACCATCTGTGCCCCAGTCCTCGGGTTCCCTGCCCAGGACGTCTCCAGGCCCGGGAGACGATTTCCCACTTCTCCTGGCGCCGCCGCTCCTCCCTGGCTGACTGCTCCATGTGGAGCTGAGTCTGGATGCTCTCCGCCAGGTTGCGGGTGGTTCCCTGCAGTCCCCCAGTTGCCCCATGGCTCCAGGCCCCTGCCCTGGAGTGGCTGGCCCTGGAACTGCAGCACGTCATCCCCTCGCTCTGTGGCTCCTTTGCCATGTCAGTCCCACCAGTCTGACCCCACCTGGCGTGACACGTGCCTCTCACACTGGAGACTGAACTGAGGGTGGGACCCCAAGGAGGCAGAGCAGCAATGGCCTCCATTGCCACAGGTTTTTACGGAAACCCCTGTTCATGGCACAAGATGTGCTGGACGGACGTGAACATGGCCCAGCTCTTCATCCCTCCCTGTGGCCATGCTCTTTGCGATGTGGCTTGGTTGCTCTTCCCATCAAGAGGCAGAGTCCATTCCCCACTCCCCTGCTTTGGTCTGTGCTGCCCGTGGCTTGCTTTGGCCAATAAAATGGGGTGCACACATGCCAGTTCTGAGCTTAGCTCCTTGCAGCTTGCACTTGATCTCTCAGAACCCTTACCAACTGCTGTGTGAACAAGCCCAGATGAACATATTAGAGAACCCAGAAGTGAGCTTCTAGGTCATCCTAGACCAGTCTTCATCCAGCCAGCCCTCTAATGTATGAGAGACCCCAGCCTAGATCAACAGAGCTGCCTAGCCAACCCGACCTTCATGGCCCCAGAGGCGTGAGTGAGCCCACCAAGATCCGCAGAACTGCCCAGCCAGACTGCAGACTTGTAAGGAATAATGTTCGTGGTTTCAAGCCACTAGCTTACAGGGTGACATTCCTGCTCCTGCCATCCTGCTCTCTCCCCCATCCTCTCTCACCACCTCATGGAGCTTCTCTCCATTCTAGGTCCCTCCCCACCACCACCTCTCCTTCCTGCCCTGCTAGAGGAGTCTCAACAATCTCCTTGCTTAGCTATGCTGAGCAATTTAGCCATCTCCCTCCCAGCCAGCCCGGCCATGCCCTGGGATGTGCCTTGCACAGAGGCTCACCTTGGCGCTCTCTTCACCCAGTGGTTCCCAAAGGGTAGTGCCATCACCACTGGTGACACCAGCGATGATTTGAGATAGTATATGGTCAAGCATTTTAAATTTTAATAGCTTCATTTCTATTGTGATCTTCTAGTACATTTATGCTTTAGTCCATTCAGACTGCAGTAACAAAATACCATAGACTGAGTGGCTCATAAACAACAGAAATGTATTGCTCACAGTCCTGGAGTCTGGGAAGTTCAAGATCAGAGCACCAGCAGATCTGCTGTCCGGTGAGGGCCTTCTTTCTGGTTCACAGATGGTACCTTCTTCTCACATGGTGGAAGTGGCAAGGGGGCTCCCTGGGGTCTCTTTCATAAGGGCATGATCCCATTCGTGAGGCTCCACCCTCATGACCTTATCAGCTCCTAAAGGCCCTACCTGTTAATATCATCATATCAGGGGTGAGGATTTCAGCATGTGAATTTGGGGAGAGACATAAACACTTAGCCTATAGCGATTCATCAGGTGTATTCAACCAAAATATATTTAGCCCAAGCAATCTATGATGTAATGTCTCCATTTAAAGTAAATTTGTTTAAGTGCAACTGGATACTAAATTGGGAGTCTCACTGGAGGTGCCCAAATCCAACAGGCGCTGCACGCTAAACGTGTTGAGAGGCCAGATGCAGGATTCATGAAGATGACCTGAAACAAGAACGAGAGTGGAACCAAAAGGCTCGTGAGAGTGGAGGTAGATGACTTCTGAAGAGGGGTGTTGAGGAGACAGACGGTGGCTCGTGTGCTGGGAGATGGCACGGGGCTCCAGGAGACTGAGCGTGCCCATCACCTCCTGCTCAGTGAAGGGGGCTCTGGGGAGAGCCTTCAGGAGAGCTTGGAGTGTGCCTCTGAATCCGGGGACATGAGGACTGGTGTGTGATGCGTATCTGAGCAATATGGAGACAGGTGGTTGTAGCAGTCAGGCCTCAGGGCAGAGAGCAAGGGCAGATCTGGCCTCTGTAGGACCTGAAGCTCAACACAGCTGCAAGCCCCCTCTTTGAGGAGGAGGACATTGAGTCACCATGGGAGCACGCCCTGGAGCTCCTCAGGGTCTAGGCAGGGGCCCACGCAAGAGATGGCTTTGAGCTGAGCTCAGCCAGCTCTGCGGCACAGGAGCTCTGACTGGATGGCAGGTGCACGAAGGAGGCAGGCAGGAGTGAGAAGGCGGCAGAGCTCCTCATGGACTGGATGTGGGCCACATGGGGGGCAGAAGCAGCCCTGCCCAACAGGGGCGATAGGACTCCAGCAGAGGGGAGGACGGCAAGCCAGAGGAAGGGGCCTGCAAGGAGCCCAGAGAAGCCCCTCTGGGAAAGAGTCCCGACAGTGTGATGATGCCACCCGACATCACCAGTCAAAGGGGAACTTTGCTGTTGCCTTACGTCTCCTCGGCCCCAAACCAGGGGAAGAAGAGAGAAATGTCACCCGAAGAAACATGTCAGCGGGGCTCAGTCGGGGTGGGGAGACTTTTTATTATTACTTGGTCCTGGACATTCTTGATCACTGAAATGTGACTTACAGTGACCACAGGACACCTTTTTAGCCACCTAAGGCTGATCAGAGCAGGCACAGTACGAGACCAAGCTTTCATAATTTCACCTTTGAATTGTGCTGGCTCAGCATTCCAATGCATGTGCAAGTCCATTTTAAAGAATATATCGTGTCACTTTGCTAGGGCTGCCACAACCAAGTGCCACAGACTGTGCGGCTCAAGCAACACACATGTATTGTCTCACAGCTCTGGAGGCTGGAAGTCCAAGTTGGTTCTTCCTGAGGCCTTTCCTTGGTTTGTAGACGCCGACTTCTCCCTGTGTCTTCACATGTCATTCTTCTGTGTGTCTGTGTCCTGTTCTCCTGTTCTTATATGGACACTTCTCGTATTGGATTAGGGTCCACCCTGATGGCCTCATTTCAACTTAATTACCTCTTTAAACATCCTATGTCCAAATACAGTCTCATCTGAGGTCCTGGGAGTTCGGACTTCAATAGACGAATTTTGGGGGAAACACAATTCAGCCCATAACATATATGAAGTAAAAAATAAAAGCTATTTAGACTTCAGGATAGGGAGCTAGACTAGAAACTTCAATACCATAAACACACCCAAGAAATTTACCCTGTAAACACTAACATTTTCTAGTGTATAATGCATATCCAAACTACCCAATTTTTCCACAATTTCATTCATATATTGTTTTTGATACAAGATATAATCAAAGATCTTGCATTGGCTGTGATCGCTTTTTTAGTCTCTTTTAATCTAGAACATTTCTTGTGATTTTCCTTCGTCTTTCATGACATTGACGTTTTGAAGAGTCTAAACCTTATGGACACAGCCTGGATTTGGCTGACTGTGTGCTCATCATCTGGTCCACGTGAGACGTCTTGGGCAGGGACACACGGGGACACCACACTTCCTGCTGTCTCACCTCAGGAAGCTGTGATGTCTGTCTGTCCCATTATTGGGCGTGCTGAGGGCATCACTTTGCTGAGGTGTTGTCCATCACACCTCTTCTCGTAAGGCATCTTTCCCCACTTTTTAATTTAACAAGTAGTCTTTGGGGTGATACTTGGAGACTCTGTGACTCTCCAGTTTCCAACAGACTTTCACCTGGTGGTTGACACATTTGCTGATGATCTTCGGCTGAGTCCATTATTAGGTTGGTAGTTGCAAAACGAACTATGTAATGTATATGTAATCCGTATTACAAAATCATTCTTGGAAAGTGTCACCAAAGAAAATGGACAGGAAGGGCGTGGAAAAGCCGGAACCAAAGGCAAGGCCTGAAACTACAGATAAGACACCATATGGACTCACTACCACAAATATTTGGGGCATAAATACGTCTTGAAACTTTCTAGAAGCTAACATGAAAGGGAAATTTTGTCAGCTACACAGTTGGTCTGCTGGGCCTATGCTGAGAGGAGGGATGTAGCCACGAAGGGCAAAGCTCCTCCTCTTAAGGGGGACTCAGAATTTACTGCTGAGTTCTGCTTAAATGTGCTGATCAAAAATATCTATTAACCTCTGCTCCATCCTGAATTCACACTAACATGGCAGTAAAAGGATTTTAAAAGTGGGTGGGGGGAGCATAAGCTCATGATAGAGTTTGGATGTGTTGTCCCCACCAAAACTCATGTGGAAATCTGATCGCCAATGTGGCAGTGTTGGGAGCTGTTTGAGGTGTGGTGACTGATCCCTCATGAATATGTTAATGCTCTCCCTGGGGAAGAGGGGTGTGAGTGAGATCTCACTCTATTAGTTCCTGTGAGAGCTGGTTGTTTAAAAGACCCTGGCACCTTCTCCCTCTCTCTCCCCCTCTCTCTCTCTCCCTCTCTCTCTTTCTCTCTCTCTCTCTTTCTCTTCCTCTTGCCATGTGATCTGCTTATACCTGCTGCTGGCTGCCTTTTTCTGCCATGAGTAGAAGCAGCCTGAGGCCCATGCCAGATGCAGCTGTACCTCTGTTCTTATAAATTACCCAGTGTCAGGTATTTTGTTATAGCAACACAAAACGGACTAATATAGCTCATCAGGACAAAGAGAACAGGAGAGGAGAAAACAGCCACAAACGTGAGGCTCAAGAAAGGCGGCAGTGAGTGGTAACTGAGTCTGAGAAAGCTGACTCCTGAGCTGGCTGCAGCGAAGCCTGGTACACAGCAGCCCTGGATGCCCCAGGATGGAAAGCACCAGACACCTCTGCAGAAGGGGAGGCAGCAGTAGAAAGAGGGTGGCTGGAAGCTTTCTCATGAGTAGTCACATCTCCAGATCTCCTGCAACAGGACCAGACTACCACCTCATCCCAGCAGAAGACGGGAGGCTAATTCTCTAGAAACCACAATAGGGGTCTCTGAACTGGGTGCAGTTAAGGTCAGAAGAAACAGGGGAGATGAGTGAACCTGATACATTGAAAGCCAAGACCTCCAGCCCTTTTGCCACCAATGCCCAGGACACTGGGACCCAGGCTTCCCTCTCCAGGCAGAGGCCTGAGACACTCGGGAAGCTGACCAGATCAGGAGGAAAGACCTTGAGGGCCCCCTGAGAAACAGCCCAGACAGATCCTTCCATAATGAAGCCCACAGTCCACAAGCCACCCTCCTCCACCATGCACACACATGCAACTGCACACACATGAACACACGCATGCACGCATGCACACACGCACTCACACAGAACTTCTCATCAGTACTGAGTGCCTACTTTTAAATATGAGCAGACAGTCAAGGGTTGTCAGACATCTAAGGAAATGTGAGAGGCAGAGTCAGAACAAACTAACAAGTGAAAAAAGCAGCTTAAAGGGAACAGATCATGCAGGAAAGGGACAACTTCAAGGTGATCATCATTAATACACCCAGAAAGGTGAGAGATGACGTTCTGACCATGAGACAAGAACAGGGTGTTATTTAAAAAAAAGAAACGCAGAAAGAAAGAACTCTTGGAAATTTAAAATATGACAGCAGAAATTTAAAAATTTAAAAGAAGAGTTTACAGGATACTGTCAAGGAAAGCCATAAGAGACAGAAAAATGAGAACAAGGGTCAGGAAACTACAGGACCAGTTGAGGAAGCCCAGCACTGAATGGCAGTCGTTCCAGAAGGAGAGAAGAGAGAAGAGAGAAGGGAAGACGTTACCAAGGGAAGCATTCCACCAGGCGTCCCAGACGGGAGTTCCAGAGGTTCTCAATGGGAAAGGCAGCAAAACAGAGGGGTGGGGAACCACGTCAGGACGTGCGTGTGAACCTTCTGCACCCCAGAGATGAAGAGGCCCCCAAAGAGCTTCCAGAGAGAGCAGAAAACAAACCAAGAGTTAAAGTTGTGCAGAGTCCTGCCTCACGCTGGCACGGGCAGCAGCACTGGGAGCAGGAGACGACGCAGCAGCACCGTCAACGGTCCCTGAGAGCTGGTTTCTGAGCTAGAATTCTGTACCCAGCCGAGTGAGAGTGAGGGAGGAAAAAACACCTTCACACATTCAGTGCCTCAAACACTGAGGCGTGACCAAGGAGGAGGAAGATGAGGGACCCGGGAAACAGGGGCTTTAGCCTGAGAGAAGGGAACGGGTCCCCCGCGGTCGGTCTGTGCAGAGCCAAGTCCATCCCACCCATCTCTGGGCACAGGTGGTGGGCAGCGGGCTCCCTCCCAGACACTCCGGGCTTCCCTCCCCCAACAGAGGGAGCCCCCGTTCCTGCCCACACCTGCGGCCTCTCCCACCCTCTTCACGCATTGGTCAGGGTTGTCTGCCCTTCTGGGAGGCTGGAGAGGTCCTCGTGGGCACCTGGCCTTGGCAGCTGTCTAAGGGCCAAGAGGATGTTGCCACCATGAAGGCCAGTCTGCCACATGTCACCTGTCCCCTACCAGGCTAAGTGCTCACTCATGCTGCTTGCCTGATCGGGGTAGCAGACAGGCTCAAAGCGGAGGAACAGAGCCGGGCCTGGGTGCTGAGGGGCACCAGACACCATAACCAGCAGTCTGCAGAAGACACAGCTGTCCAGACATGCATGTGAGGGGCTGCAGTGGCCGCAGTGCCCCCCTCCAAGCCCTGGTCCATGCGGGGACCTTCGTTTTGAGTCCCTAGACCCTAAGGGACTCTCTCTGCCAGGGTTTTTGGCACCAAAGAGAGCAAGTCCACAGGCCGCCACAGTTTCCCCGGCCACAGTTGGCTCACCTGCCCAGGTGGGAGTGATCAGCAGTGAGCAAGTATCAGTTGAGGAGGGGACACAGGGGCCACCAAGCTGGAAACCGCACCCCTCGTCGCTGCCCCTCCCCTGACCTCTCGGGCCTTGCCACCTACGTCTCTGTTCCTCACTCCCTGGCCTCCGTGCTGTTTCTTCAAGAAGCTGGGTGTGCCCTCTCCCCAGGGCCTTTGCACATGCCATTCCCTCCATCTTGCATGTGTGTTCTCGCCCAGACACCCACAAGGCTCCCTCACCTCCTCTGCATCATCAAGCACCACCTTCGTGGTGAGGCCCACCCAGACCACCTTATTTAAAATTGCAATCCCCACTCCACCCCCACACACACTCCATTTTCTGTGTCAACTTTACTGACTGCGTTGCTAGACTCTAAGTTCCCTGAGGTCAGGGGTTTTTTCCACTGTCTCCAGCAGCTAGAAGAGAGACTTGCACACAGCAGGTGCTCGTGAATACTTGACAACTGACTGCCTGACCACCTGGTGGATGGTGGGTCACTGGATGGATGAGTGGCCCGTGCCCTGGCCATGTCGTGGCTTCTTGCTCCCTGGCCCCTGCCCGCCTCTCCTTGGCACACACTTGGTCTCTACCTGTCCTATTCCCAATCTTGGCTCCTCTGTCGTTTCTCAGCCTTTTCTGAGTCCCCAGAACAGCTTTCCTGCTCTTCTCCCCACCTGTCACCAGTGCCCAGGACGCACAGCTTCCCTCTGCCCCGCCTTCCCTGGAGAGCCCCCTGGGGTGGCCGAGAGAGGGGGCTGAGATGCAGACTTTACCCAGGGCTCTGCGGGAAGCTGCGGAGAAGGAGCATTCGCCACAAGAAGACTTAGGGTCTTAGCAGCAAAATTCAAATCAAATGTGGTTTTGATATCAATTCAAATAGTCTAGGCAAAAGGGCTGAAGGATTTTCTTGAAATCATACGAGGAATAGAGGAGACTATGAATTCTAACAGCGGAGAATTACCAAGATGAGGAGAGATTTAGGGAATCAGAAAAAGCCGACTTGAGTGGATCCCCTTCCGGAATGGTGACGGTGGTGCCAGTCACTGCTGCCATGGTGACGGGTAGGAGCCAAATGCAGAGGGCAGCCAGGTGTCCCTTCACACAGAAGCACCCTGGTTGTTGTTCTAGCAGGAGCAGGACCAAAGTCACTGTCACAGGAGTGGACAAGAAGGAGGGGAGCCCAGCATGACACCACAACATCCAAAAGTGCTCTCCACCCACGGGACGGCTGGACCCTCAGGAGCAGACAGACAGCGTCTCTTCTCCAGTTCCTAAAATGCAGTGGCTTCGGACAACAACCATTGATTGATCATCTCACGCTTTCATGGGGCAGGAACTCAGGAAGGGCTTGGCTGACGGTTCTGGTTCAGGGTCTCTGCTGCTATTTCAGGCAGTGGCTGGCATGGCGGTGTCTGTCGAGGTGGTGGCTGGGGCATCAGTATCTGTTGTGGGGTGGCTGGGGAAGTGGCTGGGATGACGGAGTCTGTTCCAGTGGTGGCTGGCATGGCAGTGGCTGGGACAGCGGTGGCTGCGTGGCCTCTCCCGACCTGGCCTCCCATCGTGCAGCGTCACTCTGCATATTCTGCTGGTTACGAGGGAACCATGAGAGGAAGGAAGTTGGACACCACCACATAGGGGACAGTGGCAGAGTTCTGAGGGCATCTCTGGGACAGGAAGCGCTGTTGTGGGCACCCGCCTCATCCTAGACAAGTAGGGCAGGGATAATGGCGAGGGACAGAAGGCGGGGAAAGGGCTCATTCGCTCTTCCTGGTTTGACAGAGGAAGGTGCAGATGCTCCTGGGGACAGACAACAATGGAAACAACGTGGAATGTGTTTTTAGGATCCACGAGTTCTTCTCCCAGCCCACATGGTCACCTGGAGACCTCGAGGCAGCAGGAGCTGTGGTCAGGCAGGAGCTGTCGTGGGTGGACGGATGGGGCAGCATTGCTCTCAGGAGACCCTTCCTCCAGGGAAAGCCCTGTACTCCGTCCCGTCCAGGGGCCATGGCACGTGTGGGTGCAAGCCCTTGACATGCATCCGATGCAACTAGAGAACTGAACTTCAGCTTTTATTTCACTGGAATTAACTTAAATTGAAGTCCAGACAGCCATGTGTGGCCAGTAGCTGCTACGTCAGCAGCACGGGTCTGGAGCTGAGTTCCTCAGCCAGTGACCTCGAAACCAGGCTGAGAGTGGAGAAGGGATGGGCAGAGCGACCCCCGAAGCCCCTCTCCCACTGTGGAGACAGCCGGCCGGCACCCCCCAGCCCTTGGGAGGACGGAGAGGCCTCAGCACCAAGCGCCGCCTCGGCGGCGTCCCACGAGGCAAGAGGACTGCAGCTCGGCGCTCCTGGGGAGGGTTGCTCAGTGCAGTTCAATAAAAGGACAATACGGTGCAGGCAGATCGGAAAGGAGGAGGCAAATTTATCTTTGAAAATAGTATTGTGGTATCCTTGCTTGAAGATTAAAAAAATTAGAAACGATAACTGAATTCACAAAGTAGGTTAGTTATAAAATTAACATATCACAATTGATACCTTGCTTTTATATGAAACATAAACTGCTAAAAATGTAATGAAAGAAAAGAGCTCATTTTCAATAGCAACTGAAAATATAAAATGCCTAGAAAAAAAACTTAAGAAATGTGGAAGCCTTACATGAAGAAAACTATAAAGCTCCACTAAGAGACATAAAATAAGAGAGAATAATTGGAGAGTCATACCTGCTTATCCAGGAGGAAGACTTCATGTTGTAAAGATGCCAATCCTCCCGAAATCAAAATTCTAATGGCATTTTTTGACAAAAAAAAAACTAAATTGAATTTGACAAAAGTATTCAAAATACGAACAGATACATCAATGGAAGAGAATGGAGAATCCAGAAATAGGCCCATGAATATAAGAGTGTCTCATAGCTGATAAAAATGGCATGAAAATTGGGGAAATGATGGATTATTTAATAGATGGTATTGGGATCAACGTGTAACCATTTGGAAGAAGTGAAGCTGAATCTCTACTTTCTCACACACTCACGTGTGCACGCACACACACACACGCACACACACACACGCACACGCACACACGCACGCACACGCACACACGCACACACGCACACGCACGCACGCACGCACGCACGCACACGCACACACACACGCACACACGCACACGCACGCACGCAGGCATGCACGCACACGCACACGCACACACACACGCACGCGCACGCACGCACACATGCACGCACTCACGCGTGCGCGCACACACGCACGCACACACGCGCACACACGCACACGCACACGCACACACGCACACACACGCGCGCACACACACTCACGAGTGTGCGCGCACACACACACACACACACACTCACGCGTGCGCGCGCACACACACACACACACACACACACACAAAAGCATCAAAATTCAAATGTCAAAAATGAGTCTAAAACTGGAATAGAAGAAAACGTGGGCGAATTTTTTTTACCTTGGTGTAAGCAAAGTCTCCCTAAGCGTGCCATAAAACCCAGAAGCCAGGCTGGAAAAGACTGACAGGTGCAACTATGTGAAAGTATAAGACTTCAGTTCAGCAAAGTACCCGTTTGAAAAGACAAAAGACATATGGGAAAAATTACTTACCATCCAGAAGCTAGACAAAGTTCTAATTTGCCCATTATATAAAATACTCTCACAAATCATTGAGGAAAATTATAACACAATAGAAAAGTGGGCGAAGTAGATGGGCAGCCAGTTTTCCAAAGAAGGAATTCAAATGCTACCCACCACCAAGAAAAAAGACATGAAAAGAAGCCTAGTTTCACTGTTAGTGAAAGGAACGCAAACTAAATCAAGAATATATTTTATTCACCACCTCCACTGGAAAAAATAAAAAAGATCGAATCCCCTTGCTGGCAAGGAGGCCAGCAAAGGTGGGACAACAAGGACAACTTTTCTGGAGGGCCGTTTGGTAGCAACAATGTGATTGTAATTGTCAGAGCTTTTTACCTGGTAATTTCAACACTAGGAATTTATTTTAGTTACATACACACTTACTCAAAGAGGCAGGTGCCAGAGTGTTCATTGCAGCCTTGCTTGTAGTAAATAAAATTACAAAAATAAATGTAAAAATAAAAACCCAGGATCAAGAGGCAATTGGATAATCCACTACAGGAAGCACATCCCCAGCGTGCAGCACACACGTTGGTTTGGGAAAATGCACAGCTCACACTGGAAGAGGGGAAAGGTGGCCCGGCACCATCGGCCTCCATCCCGCTCCAGCCCCCGCACTGCTGTGCCAGCCGCATCGCCTCCTGACCGCCCCTCGGGTGTGAACTGACCTCGCTGTGCTTGCACACCTGCCCTGGCCCTGCGCGTGGCTGGCCTGATTTGCCACCACCTCCTCCAGCAGGCCTGTCCCGACCGCAGCAGCTGCCTCTCTCTCCCCAGCACCCTGCGTGTTTTCTTAATAGTTCCTGTCACAGCTTAAATGGTGGTATTTCATTTATTTATTTACCTGCTTACTGTCACTCTCCCCCTAGCATAATCTCCCTGAGGGCTAGAACCAAACCCGACTCATCACCCTCGAGTGTCGCCATCGCTTAACAGAGCAGCCCAGATCCTCTCACGGCCCAGCTGGCTTTCTCTGCAGGGACCTTTTCCTGCCTCCCTTCCTTCACCACAGTAAAGCCACGCTGGTCGCCTTCTTCTCACGCACACCTGGCCCCTCTCTCTGTCCCCTCACTGTTTGTCTGCCTCAGCTGATCGCCTGTCTAAAATAGCAGCCACCACCGCCCGACCACCGCCGGCCCTGGCCGCCTGTCTCCCCAGCGCTCCCCACGCCCTTCCTCTTGTCCCTGCCTGTCTGAGCTCAGCTTCTTCTGTCAGCCTCCGAGCACCACGAAGGGAGGACTTGGTCCTATCGCTGCTGTGTCCTGCATCGGGAACAGTACCAGGTGCACACCCACTCATTTCAGACTAAAGAGAGGTCGAAATTCAGCTTGATTTTTCCCAAACAGTAACCTCATTGGACTGATATCTTTGAAAAAATAAAATCCATCTTTCCCCGGTGGTTTGAAATGCCACCTTCAGCACACGGCATCCCCGTGTGTACTGGGGCCTGTCTGGGGCCCTCTGTTCTGTCCTTTAGTGTGTCTTGTTCTGCTGAGCTGCCCGCAGTCTCTCTCCCGGCCCCGGGCCAGTCTCTCACTTACGACAATATTCACGGAGCCCTTCTCTGTGCTGGCTCAGGTGACACAGCAATGAAGGGGACACACGAGTGTTCGTCCTCCAGCAACTTGCACGAGTTCTTAAACACAGCACGAAGGCCTGTGATGGGGGAACGAAGCGTGAAGAGCGGGAGGTGAAGAGGGAAGCGAGCCGAGAGCAGTGACAGCTGTCGCAGCCTCGGAGAGCGGGGCCGGCCGCCGTGGCACTTTCCAGAGCTTTCCAGCAGGAGTGCGGACAGCAGCAGGAGTGCAGGGAGGGTAGAGGCAGGGGGGCCACCAGAGGCTGACGCTGTGGCCCAGGTGAGGGACGATGGCGCCTCCGTTAGAACCAGGGCCGAGGCGGTGGCCGGTGCGGGCGGGTGAGAGGCTCCCGGAAGGCCGCATTGCTGAGACACCACGATTACATCGAGAAGGGGGGACAGGACGGAACCAGCACTGAGACCTGGGATTCCATCTTGAGAAGCTCAGCAGGTGGGGGCCGCTCACTGGGACAGCAGAGGGGCAGGTTTGTGGGAAGAGGTCGAGGAGAGGGTAACCAGGATGGAGGTGGGGAGGCCTGTGAAGTGCCAGGTGGCACTGTCCAGCGGGCACTTAGAAAAGTGTCTGGCATTCAGGAGCAAAAGCTGGGCTAGGGATGGAGGGGTGGGAGCTCGTGGCCCCTAGACAGAATAGAAGACGTGCACGTGATGGACCCGCTGAAGAGCTGCCCCAACCAGAGAGCAAAGGAGGGCTGTGAGGGCTGACGCCATGGAAGCCAAAAGCAGCAGGGTGGCTAGTTATCACCCAGTAACCACAGTACGGAATCCCCAAGCACAACATTGCTGCCCAGAGTAGAGACACTTCCCAGCCAACCTTGCAGCTGGGTGTGGCCGTGTGACAAGGTTTGACCAATGGGATGTACGCAGGAGTCATGCATGTGACTTGCTGGAAGAGCCCCTGCCACCAGAGGAACAGCATGCTCCTCTTTCTCCTTCCCACTGGCTGGACTGTGGGTGCAATGGCTGGAGCTGCAGCAGCCGCTTTATGCCACAACATGAGAAGCTTCATATCTGCAATGGAGGACAAAAACCATAGAAGGGGTCTGAGTCTGTGCTGCTATTGGATCTGCTGCACCAGCCCCGAACTGCCTGCATGCACAGGAGAGAGGACTGAACTTCTATCATGTCAGCCCCATGTTATTTTGGGTTTTTTGTCACTTGCCGTCAAACTAAGACTTCTGAGAGGTCAGTTAAAACACAAACTGAAGAGCCACTGGTGTCAGCAACATAGAGGTCATTGGTGGCCCTAGATAGAACTGTTTTTACAGTGTGGTGAGAGTAGAATCTAGGCTGGATTGGCTTTAGAAGTGAGAAATGGAGACAGTAGGTGTGGAAACTCTTTTTAGAAGTTTACCTGGGCAGTGCCAAGGCTTGGCAATAATTTGGCTCTCTCTCCCATAATCTCCAACACCCCCACCCCAGTCTCCTCAAGTAGACATACAAGTTAAGTTAAAAAGGTAAGCACCCCTTGCTCCTTGCACCCCTAAGCTCCTCCAAAGAGATTTTTCCAGCCTGGCCTGGCTCCCAGCCCTAGCGTTCTTCCCATGAACCTGAGCTCCACGTCTGCCCCATGGTTACTACCATGTCCATTGGACGAATCTGATCATGTAGTCAGAAGATGAGTGCAAGCTGTCTCTCTGGACCAGGCCGTCTGGCCATGCTGTGAGCTGGGGACCAGGAGAGCAGTCAGACACCATGGGGCCCTCAGGGCTGCAGTCCTGTCCACCATCATCACAGCACAAGTGGACAGGCCAGTCAGTGACCAGGCAAGGAGCCATGTGAGCACTGAGTGAGCGGGAGAGAGCCGTAGACAGGCTTCCAGGGTGGTGGCCTTTAACCTGGCCTCTCACTGACATGAATTCAGCCAATTAAGATGTAAGCACAGGAATATCTATTTCAGAGAGAAAGTGTTTGTATTCTGACCAGGTCCATTCTTTTCTTGGTTGAAAAAACAGCAATCCCGACTTTCTTCTGGGAACCACCCTTACTGCCCACTGTAGGGCCACGTGGCCCAGTGAGAGCCAAGGCCATGTCTGCTCCGGGAAAGAGCTAGGTTCTGCTCTGTGGTGGCTGGGGAAGGGTGCCCTCTGCTCCTGAAGGAAGGTCTAGGCAGCTCAGCATCCATCATGCTCTCCTCTAAAACCACGCATGGAGACAGTGAATGTAGAAACTCTTTTTAGAAGTTTGTCTTGGTGGCGCCAAGGTTTGGGGATACTTTAGCTCTCTCTCCCATAATCCATGCATTGTGATAGCGGCAGGAGAGGGCCCTGAGGGACCCTGAGGATGGTACTCTGGACTCTTGGAGCTATGATCTGAGCTGTGAGATCTAGCCTCGATCGACAGAGGAACCCACCAGACTTTTCAGTCCACAAGCCCTGTCCCTTCCTTTGCCGCTTACGCTAGTTTGTGCTTAGTTTGCTCTCACCTGCATTATAAAGAGACCTGAGAGCAGGGGCTGCAAGTTGCCCTGGTGTGGAATGGCCGTTCACAGTGCCTGGAGGGAGGGGACGGGCTTCCTGGTGGATGGGGTGACATTTGATTCAGGCCTCGAAGCAGGTAAAAACACGGGGGAAGGACATAATAGTGTTTCTGTCAATACATTTCCACTTGTTACTTTCCTCTAAGATAAAAATCATTTTATTCATTGGATTTATTAAGAAAAGACAATGTAACATTTTTTTAAAAAAAACAGACAGTAAAAGCCCTAAATATTGGATCTGGCCTACCCTATTGTGCGGAGCATCTGGCGAGAAGGAGGTTAATGCTGAGGGGGAGCTCGCCAGTGACGGGTGAGCAGTGGACCTGCAGAGTATGCACTAGTAGATCTGAGTGTCCACACCATGCCAGGCCACCCTGTGCTAGGACCAGGGCACAGAGAAAAATGGGACCTGGTGATCTCTTTCCAGTTCGTCAATAATCTCGAGGGCAGCCAGCCGAGATGACAAAGTCCCTGTAAGGACTGGGAGTGTGGCTCTGCTGCACCTCCTGGCCCAGCACGGTCTTGCCCAGGGGAACTAATAGAAATACAGAGCTTCCTGAGCTCCTCGCTGGGTCTCCCAACCTCCATACCTGGTTTTAGAGATGGGTACGGGGACACTGTGCTGGCCAGACTTCCCTTTGGGAGTTGAGGGCACACTTCTCCAGCTACCGGCAGTGCTGTGGGCAGCAAGGCCTCGGCTGGCACCCTCCTCGGGGTCACCCCAGACGCAGATGCTGCTGCCCCAGGAGAAGCAGCCACCTCTCATGACTGACCCATGCAGGCACGCCAAGGCTGGCCACCTTCCCAACTCAGCACAGCTCTGGGACCCTCATAAGGGTCACGGAAGCTGTTGTTGCTCCTGCACTGCAGCTGGGCCTTGCCCTGCCCAGTCCTGCTTCCTCCCTGCCCGCCACAGGCCTGGCCCCCGCGTCCTTTATGAATGTCCTGCTTGCTAGGCTCTGTCTCAATGTCCCCTTTCCAGAGACTTGGGAAGGTAAGCGCCCTGCCCAAGTCACTCACAAGGGTCCAGGAAATGCAGGACCTCCTGACTCCACGCTGACGGAGGGGCTGTTTGAGGGAGCCCTGTGTCCCCCACCGCAGATGGGGCAGCTTCCTCTTTTCTGCCTCTCCAGCCAATCACAGTCCAGGGTTTCAGAAAGCCTTGACTCAGGGGGCAGAGCTCGCCAGGCAGTGGCATGCCAGGGAGGGCCCCCGCCCCAGCCCCAGAAGGTGCAAACAGATTTCTCACCGTCTGCCCCTGCTCATTGTTGAAAGAAAACTCACATCCCAAATGTTTGTTTGGAGGGAATTAGATCATCACCTCCCCACTAATGAAGCCAGGGTGTGCAAACAGAAAGGAGGAGACGGCAGGTTGTCTCGGGGTGGCAGCCCAGAAGTTGGCACCCAGGGTGTTTCCGAGGCTTTGTGCACGTGTGGCAAAAGCAGCCTACGCCAAGCTGGCTTGGAACTTCCCCAGGTGATGATTGTGTGGTGGCTGTGGATTCCAGCCCTGATTTGGAGACTGCAGCAGCTTTCCAGGACCAGAGCAGGCCTCGGCCACATCTGGAGGCAGCAAGCACCTGCCCTCCCCAGACGTAGGAGCTGCCTCCGTCTCTCCTCCCGTCAGCCCCGCTCCCGGCAGGCTCTTCTGATGGAAGGAAGACGCCGTGTCCTCAGGTGGAATGGCATCCCTCCTCAGCTTCCAGTCGAGCTTCTCCAGACACATGGGTCTTTTCTTCTTTTTATTCTATTAACTGAGATACAATTCACATAGTATAAAATTCACCATTTAAAAACGGACACTTCAGTGGTTCTTAGTGTATTCACTATGTTGTGGAAGCATCACTACTCTCTAATTCCAGGACATTTTTATCTCCCCCCCAAAAACCCATACCCCATTCTCCCACCCCCAGGCCCTGGTGACCACTGATCCGCTTCCTGTCTCTGTGGATTTGCCTATTCTGGACATTTTGCATAAATGAAATCACAGGACATGTGGTCTCTCGCGATCTGCTTCTCTCACTAGCATAACATTTTCAAGGTTCAGGACTTGGAATAGCAAGTACTTCATTCCTTTGTATGGCTAAATAATATTCCATTATATGGATATACCACATTTGGGTTGTTTCCATTTTGGGCTATTATGAATAGTGCTGCTGTGGATATTCGTGTACACGTCTTTGTCTGAACATACATTTTATACCCAGCAGTGGAATTGCTGGTCATATGGTAATTCTATGTTTAACTTTTTGAGAAATCACCAAACTGTTTTCCACAGAGGTGGCACCATTTCTCATTCCCACCAGCAGCATGCCTGCATTCTAACTTCTCCGTATACCCACCAACACCAACACTGGTATTTCCCGTTTTTTTGTTTTTTGTTTTTTTTACTGTAGCCATCCTAGTGGTGTGAAATCGTATCTCATTGTGGTTTTGATTTGCATTTCCTTGATGACCAGTAATGCTGAGCATCTTTTCATGTGCTGCTTGGCCGTTTGTGTATCTTTTTTGGAGAAATGTCTACTCAAATCCTTTATCTATTTATTAATTGGGTCATTCATCTTCTTTATTTTTGAGTTGTAAGAGTTCTTTGTATGTTCTGGAGACCAGACCCTTACCAGATATTTAAAAATGTTTTCTCTTATTCTGTGGGTTGTCTTTTCACTTTCCTGATAGTGTCCTTGAATGCACAAGTTTTCACTTTTGATGAAATCCAGTTTATCTATTTCTTCTTCGATTACTTATGCTTTTGGTGTCATGTCTAAGAAACTGTTGCCTAATCCAACGTCACAAGATTTTGCCTATCTTTCCTTCTAAGAGTTCCATGGTTTTATAGTTTTAGGTCTTTAATACATTTTGTGTTAATTTTTGTATATGGTGTGTGCAGGAGTTCAAATTCATTCTTTCGTGTGTGGATATTCAGTTCCCCCAGTACCACCTGTTCAAAAGACTATTGTTTCTGCATTGAGTAGTCTTGGCACTCTTGCCAAAAGTCAATTGACCATAAATGGCCATAAATTATTGCTGGACTCTCAATTCTATCCACTGATCAACATATCTATACTTATGCAGTACCAAACTGTAGTTTTATAATAAGTTTTGAAATTGGGAAGTGTACTCCTCCAACTTTGTTCTTTCCCAAGATCGTTTTGGCTATTCAGTGTCCTTTGCAATTCCATAACATACATGGCTTTTAACAGGGCTCACAAACACACACGTTGGGGCCAAACAGGTTTCATAAATTAGCAAAGCTGACGGTTTCATAACGGCATCCTAGGTCATGTTCTATCAAAACACAGAACTTGTTTACATTTTAAACATGTAGGGAGCTCATCACTTCCTGTGTGAATAGAAGTGTGCTTTGTCCACATTTCTCTACAACATGCAAGGGTACTCCCTCTCCCAGCCCTCCTCGTGTTCAGAAATGGCCATAAGCACAGCCCGAGTTCCAACAGGAGATGTAGCAAAGTCTGCAGTGGGAGCTTCTGGGAGAGAGATCACATGATAAGAGAAAGACCCATGAATTTCCAGCTCTGTGCCAGGCCAGGCCCAGGATTAGGGTGAGGCCAGTCGGGTGCCCAGGGAGCCGGATTAAGGAGGGGCCCGCTCTTGGGGCTTTCCAAGTGCCAGTGCATCATCAGGAGCAAATGCCTCCTTAAATGTGCCCCCTGGTCGCCCGTCTGGCCTTGCCCCAGTCCCAGCCCTGGTCTGTCTGCCCATTTTCCTGCTCCTTTTCCTGCTCGCAGCCACGATGTGATGCCTAGAGCTGGGCGCTTATTCCATCGTGCAAAACAGCAAGGCTGAAGGCAGAAATATCACCGTGCTGCCCAGGTGGAGCAGAAAGGCGGGAGGGCTGGCCCTGACATTGCCGGGTGTGCCTTCTGTGCTGTGAGATGATCATATGCAGAGAAGGTAATTCATGAAGCCCTTGAAAGTTGAGTTTTCTGTTACTTTCTCCCAAAAGCATTTTTAATATATCAATTTATGGCAAGGAGCATGGGTTTTCCATGAAAAGCTGCAAAACATTAAGTTTTAAAAGTGAGTTGAGGACTTCATCAAAATGAAGTCCTCTGCTCCTCAGAAGACACTGTTGAGAGAAGAATGACAAAACACCCAAGGGCCAGGGAAAAATATTTGCAGAACAGACACCTGACCAAAGGCAGACATTTGGAATGGAAAGTGAACTCGCACAGCTCAGTGAGACAAACAACCCAATGAAAGTGGACGGAAGAGTTAAGCAGACACTCACCAGAGAAAAGACGCCGATGGAAATAAGCCCCTAGAAAGATCCTCAGCCTCATGAGTCTCATTCATCATTAGGGAAATGCAAATTAAAACCTCAGTGAGCTACCACTTCACACCTACTAGATCAGCTAAAATTTTAAAACCTGTAGATGCAGAGTGACTGAAACTCCCACAGGCTGCTGTGGGAATGAAGACAGCTCAGCCTTGTCGGAAAACAGCCAGGCGGTCTTGCAGAAGTCACACACACGTTCACCTACGACCCAGCCTCTCTGCTCCTGGGTGAGAGAAACCAACACATGTGGCCAAAAACCTGTGTGTAAATATTGGTAGCAACCTTACTCCTGCTAGGCCCACACTGGAAACAACCCAGGTGTCCCTCAGCTGGAGGTGGACTAAGAAACAGTGGCACATGTGTAAACAGAATACCACTCAGCAGTGAAAAGCAACCAGATATCAATACACACAACGCTTTGGATGAATCCCAAAAACATGCCCAGTGAGAGTTGTCAGACTCAAAAGGCCACTTCGGTTCCATTTATATAGAATTCTGGAAAAGATAAACCCCTGGGGATGGAAATCAGCTCTGTGGTTGCAGGGGGGGTGGGCAGTGATCAACTGAGAAGGGTGTGAGGACAGTTGGGGGAGATGGCACCATTCTGTATCTTGACTGTGGCGCTGGTTATGTAACAGTACGCGTTTGTCAAAACTCCCTGAACTCTATGCTTACAGGGGTAGATTTTCCTGTATGTAAATTATATCTCCAATTATGTAAATTACACATACACCTGACTTTTTCAAAAAGTGAGCTGAGTGAAAGAAAATTATTAGATAAATAATCACACAGGTGGAGTGCAGAGATGGTAAAAATTGTGGGGGAGGTTTAAGAATGAACACATTTTAAGAAACAGTCCCAATTATATCTTGCTCTTAAAAAAAAAAAAGTACCTGAAGAAGGTGACAAATTCACCTGTTTTGTCCCCTTAAATCTATACAACTAGCATTTTGGAGATTCATCCTGGGATAGTTTAATTGAAACATCAATGAAAAAAACCCTCCGGGGTTGGAACGCAGAGGTACGCTGACTCCCAGGGCAATGCCTCCAGCCCCCGCCCTGTCCCCAGGACCTGCCACCATCACTTGCATCACCAGCATGGGCTGGAGAACAAGACCCACGGCGACGGGCAATTGAGGAGCATTTCACTAGGGACCTATTGACCAAATGTGGTCAGGGTTAAAGGAAGCCGGGAACAACCGTGCAGCTCTTGGGGCCAGAGACGGCAGGAAGCCCTTCGATGCCCAGGCCTGAGGGCCGAGGACAGGAAGCGAACCCCAGAATCCAGAGAAATCAGAGGACCCACCACACATCAGGGAGGGAGACGGGAAATAAACCCCTCTCCGCCCACCCTCTGGCTTCCTCTGGTGCCTCCAAAGCCAACTGGAAGCCAGAGGACAAGAGAGCCTGTGACATCCTCCTCCACAAGGACAGGCTGCAGGCACAGAGCAGGTGTAGCAGGATGGCAGTGGAGCTGCAGGGACACGTGCAGGGTCCAGCATGACTTCCAGAGGCCGTGTTTTAAAATGTGGGTTTTATTATGGTTCAAGTTTGGTGAGGCTGATATACCAGGGACAACTGCCACTTAGAGGACAGTGCATCTCTCAGCTCCCAAGGGAAGGGGCATAACAGCCATGCCGGCCACATGGGGAAGCACCAGGGTTGGGCGGGGGGTGGGGCACTGTGGACAAGAGCCTTTATTGCGGTTTCCACTGGAGGGACGTGGGAGGTGGGGTAAGCAGGCTTAGTATGGGCCAGATGGAATAATTTCAGGACTCTGGGGCAAAAGGCTGTCCCTAGTTTCCTGGTCCCTGTCCCTGGAGTGATTAGGTCAGGGGACAGAGTCCTGGAGGGTGAGTGCCCCTTAGATGAGGTGGCTGGGGTGTGGACACTGCGAGGGTTGGTTTGCACAAAGGGCACGCTGGCAGGGGAGTGTTTTCTCTCTCTAGAAATTGGCTCACTCCAGGGGGCAGTCCCTTTAGGGTCAGCAGGGTCCCAAGGTATCAAAGCATTAGAATACAGAAACTAAAGTCTTGTAAAAAGTGGGTATTGCGCCTGGTGCTAGCTCATGTTGGAAGGGAAGTGTTCGTGGATGGAACATAAGATTGCTGTCACTTTGGAGCACATCAAATCTCTGCAAAAGGGTTTCTCTAAAAGTCAGATTACTACCTAGTAGGGGGGTGAAACAGGGTGGATGCCATTTGCCACCAGAAGTCACTAATGCTGTCAGTCCAAATTCCCGTTACTCCAGCACTGAGGACTCAGGTCCCAGCTCCTGCCTCTCCACCTTTCCCCTCTGGCCAGGATGCGCACGCACCTCAGCAGTGGGGCCCTCCCAACACCTGGGCCACTCCCACCACCTCTCTCCCCACGTGCAGCCTCTGCAGAGAGCTCAGCCAGCCTTTGTCTTGTCTCCAGTTCTGGTTCCCTCCCCCAAGACGACAGGCGGGCCTCTTCCACCAGTGACCGCGTTTCCCGTTAGACTTCCTTGAGGGTACCCAACGACCAGCCTTGCACACTGGGGGAAGACACCTGAGATGCACTTGGAGCTGCCAGGGACCAGGGCTAAGAGGAGAGGAGCTTCTGCCATGAGAAGAAAGGACACACACACGGAGTCAGAAGAAAACACCAGGACACTGCCGCGGCACTGTCACCCACCCGGCCCATACTAGTGGGCACCCACGTGCAGGATGTAGAACGAAAGGCACAGAAGGGGTCAGAGCAAGTGGGGAAAGAGGTACAGAGGACAGGCTGCAGGCTGCCTGGAGAGGAGCGGGGGGTGGGGCAGCTAGATGTGGAGCCATCTGTGAATAGCTGCCTGGGCTGATCTGGCTCCCTGCGGCTGGGACCCTGTGGAGCAGGTGGCTGGGGCGGGGCCAGAAGTCTCCAAAGTGGTGCCATCCTTGAGGTGAGCTGGGTTCTCCAGCCGGTGGCTGGGAGTGGGGGTAAGTGTTCAAGGCCCACCCTGCCTGATCCTCCCAGGAGACCCGAGTCCTCTGTACCAAGTCTCAGCTCCACTCCAGGCCCTTCCTGATCTGCCCCAGGCCCCTTTGCACCCACCTCTGCTCCAGTCTGCAGCCTCCAGACTCACTCATGACCAGCAGATGCCTCCTCACCATGCGGGACTAGCTCAGGCACCTGCCGGGAAACCCTCCTGCTCCCCCGTCCCAATCCCATGGCAGGGGCAGGCTGGGTGGGCACATTTGTTTCTCCGTGATGCCCGGGCTTCCCGTGTTTCCTCGTTTTCATGTCTGTATTGCAGTTGCTGAATTCCTCGGTTTCCTCATCTGTAAAATAGAAATAACGATAGCGCCTACCCCAAAGCTTTGCTATGCAGATTAAATGGATAAAGGCACATAAAGAGTTTAGGAAAAAAGTGCCTGACATGTAGGAAACACTCCATAAATGCATGTCAATAATGCCTGCTTGTTATACAGTTAATAGTAATCATTATTGCCACGCAGGCCTGAGTCCTGTTCACAGAAGGCTCCTGGTGCACAAGCAAGTACAGCAGCCCCCGCATCCGAGCTTTCCCTTCCAGTTACCCAGGATCACCTATGCTTTGAAAATAGGTGGGCATAGTACAGTGAGACATTTTGAGAGAAACCACGTTCATGTACCTTTACCATAGTATATTGCTATAATTGTTCTATTTTATTATTATTAGTTGTCATTGTTAAGCCCTTACTGTGCCTAATTTATAAATTAAACTTTATCATGGTATGTACGTATAGGAAAGAACATGGCACAGACAGGGTTCGGTATATCTAAGGTTTCAGGCATCCATTGGGGGTCTTGGAACGTGTCCCCTGTGGATAAAGGGACCACTGTAAATGTTAGTACAACAACCATGATGACCCCAGAAGCAAATGGCCCAAGTCCAGTCCAAGCTCACAGGACTCTGTAACAATGACAGAAGGGTCTGGTGTGCCTGTGGGGCACTGTTTTGGGCACTGGGTGGGCATCACCTCTGTTAATCCCTGTGACAGCTGAATTGGGGCTGAGCAGAAGAAAGCAAAGAATGCTTTGTAAAGCTGCCCAGAGAGAACTGGGATGTGTGCGGGGACTGAGAATGGCCAGAGCCCGGCCTCTTCTGCCCGCCTCTTGTCCCCAGCCTCCAGCCCCAGCTAAATCACCAGCAGGAGGCCTGATGTCCCCCCCCCACCCTACATGTGGCTACAAGCCCTCATCTTGTGCCCAGCTATGACACTCCAGGCTTAAGGGGGCCTGAAATCTTGCCGAGCAGGGGGAGCCGGTGGGGGGCGATGCCAGCCCCAGGTACCTGGCAAAGTGGCTCCCAGGCCCTCTAATCACCCCACGACCAGAATCTGGCCATTAACTTCCTCCAGGCACAGGAGGGGAGCTGCCACTCTCCCCGCCTGGCTTTCAGTCCAACACAATTAGGACCCATTATTTCTGTTGTGTTGATTCTCGAAAAATCATTTTAAATTGTCGCCCTTTTTTTATGCTTTGGAAAAGGAAAGCGCCAAAGAAAATGAAAACAGAAAAGTGTACCCGCACTCCCCCCACCCGGCTCCTGGTCCCCCCATCCCCCCATTTCTCCTGACCCGTTCCCTTGGCAACCATCAACTCACTGCTGCAGTATTCAAAGGGAATCTCACAACTGCACATCAAATGGGACGCAGGGGGTGTCTTCAGTTGCCTGAGACTGACAGACAGACAGACAACAGCCCAGGGAAGACACAGATGCAGAGAGACAGAGATGAACGAAGAGAGACAGGCACAGAGAGAAAGGAGGAGAAAGACCCAGCACAAAGAGACAAAGACACCCAGGGAGACAGCGACTTGCAGACCCAGAGGCGCCATAGGAGAAAGGCAGAATGAGACAGACAGAGAAAGACGGACAGACAATCAGTGCAATGGGAGGGAGACAGATGCAGGAAGAGACAGAAGAGAGAGGCCGAGATGGGGCCAGGCAGGGCAAAGGACAGAGGGAGAGAAGAGGGCCACAGACAGAAGGAGGAAGCAGAGAGGGACACAGGAGAGAGGAGGAGGAAGGGAGGACCATGGTGCCTGTCCCAGCACATGGCCTCTGAGGGCCTCCAAGCCCACCTGCGCCCGCCTGCGCCCGCCTGCTCCCTCCTCCTCCTTCCTCTTTCCCCTGCTCCGGGCAGGCTCTCGCTCCTGCTCGGACTCCCCACCTCCAGTGGAGAATGCTCCTGTTCCCGCACACCCTCTCCTTCCTGACAGTGAGAATGATTTTGCCGCAGATGCTAATGGTGGGATTCGAGGCACCCTAGCAGACAGTAGTGAAGAGAGGCCCAGAGTCTCCCCTCAGAGTGCACAGTAGGACCCCAGTCTACACAGGGGACTCTGAGGAAGCCCCAGGAGCCCCCCTTAGGCTGAGGATTGGGCTCAGTGCCTGGGTGCCTGCAGAGGGGCCTCAGCCTGCAGGCCTGCCCCTGTGCCCGCCTCCATACCCTTGACTCTGTGCCTGCCCCCTGCCTGCTCAGCCCCCAGCTCCCTACCCCACCTGGGCCCAAGACCCCTTGGCTCTCGACATCTGGTGCAACAGGCTGACCACAGAGAAGTAAAAATGCTGAGGTCAAAAGTCAGGGGTCAGAGGGCAAGGGCAAAGCCCAGGTCACCTTCGGAGGGAGCACGACAGGCAAACCAAGAACTTAACACCAGCTCTGCCGCTGACCACTACGGGACAGTCACTTAGCCACTCTGGGCCTCAGTTTCCTCATCTATAAAATGGGCAAGTACCTCCTTCCCAGAGTGGTTGTTGTGGTGAGGCGTGGAGAGCGTGTGCGTGCAGCGAGCGGTGCTGGGATGAAAACAGTGACACGATGACAGTGAGGACAGTACATCCCAGCTTCTTGGCAGGGCACAGCTGGACGCCTGGCTGGGGGCCGACAGCAGGCGGCGTGAGGACTCCAGCGGGAGAGGGCCGGGGAATGCGCGGGGGACGGGGGTTAACGCTTGTCTGGGGGGGATGCGCAGCCTGGGGTGGGGGTGGGGGGTGCTGGGTGCGGGGCCCGGGGCTTGGGGGTGATGCGCGCTCGTCGCGCAAACTCGGCCAGGTCGTCAGGAGGAGCTGGAAACACGGGTTTCTGGTGCCAGGTCTTTGAGATTTAAGTGCTGGTGGCCGTTTCAATCGCAAAAGCGCCCCCCAGCGGCGGGTCCTGCAGGCGCTCGGGGCCCGGCCGGGCGGCGGGGGATCCGCTCCGCGACGGTCCCGGGGGCTCCATCCCTCGCCGGTCCCCGTGGGGCTCACGGGCAGGGGCAGGACCTTCCGCGCGGAGGCGGCCCCAGGCTCCGGGCCCAGGACGCGGCTATGTGAAGGAGGATCGAAGACCTCGGTTCTCAGACTGTAGTTGGGGGGACGTCACCCCGAGGATCTCGATTTAATGCGGCCCCCGCGCAGCCCTGCAGAGCCGCGTGGGTGGGGCCTGGGCGTGTGCATTGTGAGCAGCACCCAGGGGACCGTGACAGGTGCTGCAGACCCCGAGCAGACAGGGCGCCGCGAAGCTGGTGTCCCGCCCTTCTGACCCAGCCCTGGCTGTTCCCTCCGCGGCTGCGCCCTGGGGCTGCTGGATCTACGGAGGGAATGTTGACTCCCGGCAGCTGAGCTGCTCGCAGGAAGGGAGGAATGACCCTCACGAAAGTCTGTCGTGTGTAGACCCCTCCTCCCTGCACGTCCCCTCCCAGCCCTTCAGCGGCCATTGCCTGGAACCAGCGGTGAGGGCTTCTCTAGTCTGCAGAGATGAATCCTCAGCCTGGCTGTGGTCCAAAGTCTCTGGCAGGGTTTAGAACAAGGGCTCCCTGGTTTCTGCATGATAGATAGCCGCTGGCTCCGCTGCCTGGCTCTGGAACCGCCCCAGTGCAAGGCGCTGCAGAGGCCTCAGGGGGCCCTCCACACCCCGGCCCCCTTCTCCCCACCCCACACAGCCAGTCACAGAACCTGGCGCCTGTGTCCACAGTTGCTGGGACACACCCAGGCCAAGACAATCAGAGTCCTTCCTCAGGATTTTTCACATTGGAATCCCCTAGAGAGAAGGGTCATTCCCTCTGGGGTGGGGGACGCTGGTGGGGTGGGGCTGCTCCTCAGTGCGCCCCAGAGCTGGAGAAGCAGGGACGGGGGCAGCCCCGACAGCTTCAGCATGCTGGGTCCAAGCACCCCCGCCCCAGCCATCCTGCCGTCACAGAAGTCCCGTGCCTCACAGTCAATTCCCTTTTGGTCTAAGCTAGTTGGCATTCTGTCACTTGCAACCAATACATGGCCCCAAACCTACTGACTCGGAAGTTTTGTATTTTTAACGAGTTCCCCAGGTGACTCGCAGCCACACTGTGCTGGAGAACCACTGATGTACAGCACCACAGTTAGGCTGCCGGTGTTTCAGGGACTTGGACCATCTTCAGGACAAAATCTGTCAGTTCCAGTCCATACCATTCCCCACACGCCCAGCATCTGTCCATGCAACCCCGTTATATAACCCCAGCACAGCACGGGAGGGAGCGGCTCTGAGCATACTGCCCAATCCCTGAGCAGCCTGGAAGGCTTGAAGCCCGGGAGGGGAAGCCCCAGGGGCCTTCTCCAGAGAGCGAAAGATGTGCAGTGAGGAGGAGGGGGAGGGGGTCCCCATAACAAAGGCTTGATCCTGGGATTCGTTTTATTGACCTAATGGACACCTGAGCACCTGCTGCCTGGAGGAAGTGATGGACCCTAACTGACCACATCTAACAGATGGGGGAGAAGTTATTTAAAATCAAAAGTGGGCCTGGCCGGTTAGCTCAGTTGGTTAGGGTGCAGTGTTATAACACCAAGGTCAAGGGTTCAGATCTCTGTACTGACCAACCACCTAAATAAACAAACAAACAAACAAATAGATCAGTAGTAGCAAGAGCCACTTTTGCTTTCCAAGTGGTGTGGCACAATCCAAAAATGGCAAGGAAATAAATATTTTTTGTGTGCCCTTCCTCTGATGGAAAAAAGCCCTAAAGGATGAGGGTTTGGAGGAGGTGGCCCTTGTTTGGAAGAACACGTAATGGGTCTTTGGATATGCAAAGGTGGATTCGTGCTGAGAAGAGGGGCTAGCAAAACTGCCTGTCTGCATAGGGAAGTGAAGTTGGGGGCAAAGGAAGGAATCTCAGAAAAAAGAGAGGCAGCATCTGTGGGGGAGGAAGAGAGTGAGCAATACCACAGGGCCCTCTACAGGGGGCCGGGGGGAGTCCTGAGGGCAGGGGATGGCTTGTGCCTACCCAGGGTGATTGGCTGAGAGATCCTGTGACGTATTTCTCCTCAATCTTAATCTTCAGTTGGTTTTGCAACACACCCACCTGCCTGGTTTAAGGAAAAGAGAATGTGTCACACACCAGAAGCAACAGCCTGTATGGCTGAGAGAGACCACCCAAGCATGGAGCCAGTTCTGTTGCAACAGAAGCTCAGAGCTGAGAGCGAAATAGAAAAATGTACACACTCCTCCAAAGTGCCCAGAGAGACTGGGAGAGGACTGGGCCCCTCTAAGGACGAGACCTCTCAGCCAACATCCAGGTGACACCCATGTTACCTAAACCATTTCAGAGTATAGAAATAGAGGGAACTTTTCCAACTCATCCGTAAAATTTGACAAAACACAAATGCACAACTAATTTTTTACTTATAAAAAGATGCAAAAAGTCTGAATGAAATATTAGCAGAATGAATCCAGTAGGCCAGTAAGAGAATAATATGCCAGTACAACACAAAAATACAGGAATGCAAGGCTGGCTCGATATTAGTAGATCTACTGGTGTTTTTTCACATGAATAGGCTAAAAGAGAGAGCTTCGATGTTGTCTATGGCTGCAAAACAGAATAATATTCAACATCCATTCCTGATTTTTTTAAAAAAGCTTTCAGTAAACAAAGTATAAAAGGACACTTTCTTACCTTTGATAGAGTGTGTATCAGGAGCCAAATAGCAAAGGCCATGTTTCATGATGAGAGATACAGGGTATTCTATTTGGGCATCATTTCCTCAGGGAAGACTTCATATTCTCCAGGGCAGAGCTGGGTCCAGTTTCCTTGATACACACTTTCACTCTCCGCTCACTTCTGATAGACTCTGTCCATTTTGGTCACATCTGTGTTTCCAGGGCCCAGAGCAACTTCTGCCACACAGCAAATGTTGAATAAGTATTGAGCGAATGAATAAACAGAATAAATCAAAGATGCCCACTGCTAACATTATTATTCAACATTATCCCGAGGGTCATGGACAAGGCAATAAAATAGGAAAAAGACACCAGGTGTAAACATTGGATAGAAAGAGAGAAAACTAGAAGGTTTCGCAGCTGATATAAATATATACCTAGACTATTCAGAAGAAACTTCGGAAAGATATTCAGATATGACATTCATATAAAAATGCAACATTATTTTCAAAATCCTGTGTAAGACAGGATTATACTGGTCACAAGGGTCACCCGACTCAAAATGGTTTAAAGCAAAAGTGTGTGTGTGTGTGTGTGTGTGTGTGTGTGTGTGTGTGTGTGTGTGTGTGTGTGTGTGTGTGTTTGGTTCATTAAACTAGACAGTCTTTGGAAGGTTCTATCTCAAGCACAGCCAGCTCCAGGGCCTCCAGGGCCTCCAAAACATCTTTTCATTTTTTTGTCCATCTATATTTCTGCCAATCTCTCTCTGGCTCCATTTTGCAGACAGAAATTTCACAAACGTCAGAGAAAATGGCCACTGGCAGCCCCAGACATACAATCCCAGCGGAAAAGGTGTTTTTTACTATGTGTATTAAGCCTCACGGCTAGTTTAGCATCAGCACAGCCAGATTAAGCAACTTTCCCCCTCCTTCCCCTCCCCTTTCCCTTTCCTGCTCCAGGAACTGAGATTCCTCTCCTGGGAAGGGGTAAACATTACTGTTGTCATCAAGGAAACATCTCATGGGCTGTGTCTAGGAGGCTTCAGGCTGGAATGCTTTGTACTGAGATAGTGGCTAATCAAGAGCCTATGCCCTAACCGAACAGATGTCATCGGACCACAAGGGCTGCGTCACCTTGTACACCACTGATTTCAAAATTGCCTATTACTCTGAACCCTCCCTAAAAATCTTATAAACCCCATGCTTTCAGTTCAGGGGAACTGATCTGGCTTAGTCTCCCCTCCAGGTGAATGTAATAAACCTTTTGGCTGAAATGGCTCCTGGCTTGAGTCTCTCTCTTTTCTCTACCTGGCTGAACCTAACAATGTGCACCTATTATTTCCAGAGAGAACTGCTTTTGGTCCACTTTGGGTCACATTCCAACTGCTGAGTCAGTCACACCCCAAGCAAATAGGTATCATTAATATTCCTACCAGGATCATGAGAGTGTCCTAGTGCCTCTGCGTGAGTGTGAGTGCGTGAGTGTATGAGTGAGAGTGCACTGTGGGCATGTGTGTGTGGTGTGTATGTGTGTATCCGTGTGTGTGTATATGAGTATAAGCACGAGTGTGTGTGTGTGTGTGTGTGTGAGTGTGAGCATGTGAGTAAGTGTGGGTGCATGTGTGAGTGTGTATGTTGTGTATGTGTGTATCACTGTATGTATGTGAGAGTATGTGTGATGATGAGTGTGTGTGAGAGTGCACGTGTATGTGTGAGAGCGCATGTGCGTGAGTGTGAGTGCATGCATGTGTCAGCATGAACGTGCAGGTGGAGAGGGTGGGCCGTGACTGGTGGGCTGATGGGACTGCGGGAAAGGGGTGAGGCCCAGAGAGGGGGCCACATTCTGATCACACAGTCGCGTGGCCACAGCAGCACCCTCAGCCGCCCCTTGCTGCTCACAGGCAGAAGTCAGGCTTCTTGCCCTGCACAAGATATGGAAACCATTCAGCACTTAAACTGTGCTTTCATCCCACATAAGTCCAAAATGCGCTCCCCTCCCCAAAGGCAGACAGCCCAAAGTCGAATCAGTATAATGACTGCGGCTCCAAATCTGGGGACTCTGAGTGACTCCTGGTCTGACAGACTGTGCCTTGTCATGATCCCGTGCACCGCGCTCACTAGTGCTCTCAGGAGGAGGAGGAACCTGCAGCCCTGTCATCCCTTCCTGCCTCCCACTCAGAACTACCCGTCGGCGTCCTTCTCCCATCTTCCTGGTGGCCCAGTCACCCTGGAGGTGTCCGCCCACCACTGGGCCTATCTGCTGAATGCCGATCTCAATAGTGTCACTTGAGACCTGTACTTGGCTCTTGGTCATACCAGGTCACTCCACCCGTCCCACTGAAGGCGCCCCTTCTGTCTCCTCTGCCATCCTCTCGCTGTCCCCTGGTGCCAGCTCTCTAGGATGCTGTACTTCCATCACGGTGAGCATTTTCTGCATGGGCCTGGTGACTTGCATGGACGCTTATGTTTGTACGCGAGGTTCCTGGCTTGCCCTGTTGGTGACACTGCTCCTGCTTTCTGTGGCCCCTGGGGGGAGGTGGGTGTCCTGCTGGGAGCCTTCATTTCTCTTCATCCATCCACCACTGAGAACCCTCCAGGGGCCACTCCACTGTGCAGCCTGAAGGCGACTTCCACGGCCCCTTCTTGACACAGGCTGGGGGAGGGGAGGGTGCTGTGTCAACAGCTCAGAGTCCAATTCTGCACCCGTCACCTGAATCACTGTCCTCAGGCCTCTCCTGCTCCTGTGCCGATTAGCCTTGAGTTTAGGAGATCCCAGGAACCCTCACACCTTGCTTGGGATTCTTCAGTCCAAGACCCTCTACATCTGACTCTCAGGAACTCCTCAAAATCTCTGCTTTGCTTGTGACACTTTTTTGGTCATTGTTTTCTAGAGCTGTTCTAGATTCATGAGAAAGAGAGAGGAAGATAGAAAAAGAAATTTATTTTCTGCTATTTCTGGAGATTTGGAGCAGGAAGAGGAGGTAGTGGGAGGGTTGCATACTTAATCTGCCATCTGTATCTTTTCCTTTCTTATCCCCATACACAAATATATTACAACAGCTGATAATAAAGGATCTGTATAGAGTAAGATTAAAATAGGAAACAGAAAGTCAGGACAGACACAGAGGAGAGGAAAATGTTTCAGTCGTGAGGGTTGTTACAGAGTTGCAGCCGTAATCTTCCCAGTGGCTGCAGTAAAGAGTGCAACCAGACTGTGAGCTCCCGGAGGTCAAAGACATTGTCTCAGCCACCTCGGTGTTCTCAGCACTGGGCCAATCCCACCCAAGCGGCTCCTCAGCTCCTCTGGTGAATGAGTACACGTGTGTACCTGGTTTTTATCCAGTGGCAAGGCCCTTGTTAACGGGAAAGAAGAGGCGTCAAATTTCACTGGCAGTGACATTATCCTTCTTGTTAGCAAATTAAAAGCTGGTTCTCATGTGCAATACATCACGGCCACTGCGTTTGACTACTGCTTATAGAAAATGTTGCTCATGTGACTGCTTCAAAATGACCTTTGACAAAACCCAAGAGCCTCACATTTGGACACACCCTAGGGAGACAGTTCTTGACCCCCACTGTCCAGTAGTCTTTTCTCAAGACTGTCCTTCCAGTCTAGTCTGGGCATGGGGGAGCTGGGCTCTTCCTGCACTTTTCATGACCTAACATGCTCCATGTCACCTCCCACCTGCCGGGCTTCCCAGAAACAGTGCAAGCTCCTGGACAGCCCAGCCGGTATCTCCAGCTTCCCAGGTCTCCAGCACGGCCCCTCGGCCTTGGCCAGTGCTGGGTAGACTGGGCTGCATTGCATCTCGTTGCTCTTCTGAAGCCCTGCATTGCTTCTTGAGCAAGGGCCTGGAGTCTAGGCCCCTGAGTGCTAGTGCCGGCACCTTGCGAGCTTTCATGCATTCATTCTCCCGCTCGTTCTTTCCGTCATGCACTCCAGACGGCCATGCAGCCCCTGCTCGGTGCCAGGCCTTGCACATGAAGCCCAGTGAGACACTCCCAGCCCTTCGAGAGCCACTGTCTGATAGAGGAGGTTCCTGGTGTCTGAGGCCTGTGTTCTGGAGTCATGGACACACATGCACAATGGCCATGGGGGTGATGGTTGGCCCACACCTGCCTGCCCCAGGTGACACTTGCTCTCAGCTTCCTAAGTCTCCACAAGGGCAGTATCTCCAGGGTCACCCCTCTGCCTCCTCTGACTGCTCTGATGAGGGAGTGAATTGGGAGAGTGGATTCAGCCTCTGCGGGGGAGGCTCCAGTGAGTTTTGCTTCATAAGCTAAGCACTCTTTATTACCTGTAGTTAAGTTGTCTCTTAGTCTGAAGATTATGTAGAAGTTTCCTCTCTTAGTGAGGGGAGGAAAGCTGTAGCTGGAGAACAGGAGGGGGATGTTGGTAGCTGATCCTCCTTTGAGGCCAAGGGCCCCTGCTAACAGAGGTGAGACTTGGGCCTTGCAGGAGGCAGCCCTAGGCACACGGCAGCTGATAGGTGCAGTTTCTTTTGGGGGTGACATGTTCTGGGATTAGGTATTGGTAATGGTTGCAAAATATCACTGGATTGTGTATTTGAAAAAGGTGAATGTTATAGAATGTGAATTCTGTATCAGTTAAAATGTTATAAGCTATGCTTGTGAGGCAGGGTTGTCCCCAAATTAGTGAAAGATGCACATACAGAAAAAGAAGTTGACTTTGTCTCTGTTAGAAAATATCTCTCCTCTGTATTATAGAAATAAATTACCAGGACTATTTAACTATTTAAATATCCAGCAGCATATCAATTAATTTTTCACTGTATAAAAAAAAACAAATGCCTCAGACCAAGCCCTGCCCTAGGCTGTCAAGAGTGTTCAGCCATTGCTTGCAGTGGGGATGAGTTCTGGACCTCTGTCTGGGCCTCCTCAGTTTGGAACTCCTGCCCTTGAATGCCAAGGCATTGGGGACGTGGGGGATGGGGAGTTTCCAGTGTAATCACTTGCCCACCCTGGCATCTCTAGACCGTCTGCCGCCTCCAGGCCTTGGTTCCCAGATGGTTCTGTGTCCTCCTTACCCCACCCCCAGGGTCCAGTCCCTCTCATGGTGTCCTTGCTCCTCGTGGGCACTGGGACCCCTTCCTGTACCTTCCACCGCCTTCTCGGCCCTCTAGAGTCATGCTGTCTCCCAGGGCATGCTACGAAGACAGCTGTCTTTCCAGACCCCCAGATCCCCCCGTGACGTCCATCCTTCCTGCCTCCCCGAGTTAGCCCAGAAGGGGGTGGCAGGGCACAGAGCTCCTTCTCAGGATGCAAGGACACCTCATCCACTTCTTCTCCCCTTCTGTAGTAAGTTGCAAAAACATGGTCACAAATGCCTTTTGTCCTGTGTGCTCACCCCCTTGAGCCTGGGCTTGGCCATGAGACCTGCTTTGGCCGAGCGGGTGCTAGCAAACATGATGCAAGGAGAGATGGGAAAGCGCATCCTCTCTAGCTGCTCTGAGATCACCGTGGATAGAAGCCTGCACTGGATTCTTCCAGGAGAAGGGAGCAGCCCCCCTGTGCCAGGCCTCTCAGCTGATGCCCAGAGACACGAGCGAACTGCCACTAACCATCGAGCCCAGCCAAGCCTGCCAAGACCAGGAGAACAGCAAGAAATAATAAGTGATGCTGATTAAAGCCACTGAGTTTCGGGACGGTTTGTTATGTGGCAAAAGCTGACTGATACGTCTGCCTCCCTGTCTTCTCCAGCCCAGGGAGTCTGTTTTCTCTAGTGAGGGAGAAACTGCCATCAGCTGCTCACACGCTTTTTCAAACCTATCATGAAGCTTCGAGACCCACAGGGGTTTTGACAAGCAGCATAGCAAGCTCGTGCAAATTGAAAGCATCGACTCCTGAAGTGAAGAAGCCAGACTTCTCCTCTCGTTCACTTACAGTAACTTCCCTCCATGAGGGGAGAGATGCCTCATGGTCAAGTTTTAATAGGGAAGGACTGCAGGTCAAAGAGGAAGTAGGATGAACAAACAATGATTTTGAACACATCAAAATATGATCTTGTCACACGTGGATTGAGTGCTGCTAGCATCCAGACGCCTCATCAGGGGCAGAGGCCGTCGTGATGAGCGAAACAGACCAGACCCACTGTGAGATCTCTCCGCTAGGCACCCAGCCTAGCCTGAGACAGACGGCGACTCATTCATCTGTTCATCCGTTCCTTCTTTCACTCATGTGACAAGCACTCCTAGAGTACATGCTGTGCGCCAGGAACCCTGGGAGTCATGGCAGTGAGTACAGACGTGTCTGTCCCTTGGAAGGCAGGCTTGTGAAGAGGGGCACAGGGAAGCAGGTGCATTGACGCTCAAACCCCCAGGATGCGATGCAGTTAATTGGGCAAAGACTCAGGGGTGGGGTGCAGGGGTGGGGAGGGGATGTGCCAGAAAGGGGGCACAGTGAGTGCTAATGTCCTGGACTGGCCAGGAGGACCAGAGTGTCTGGAGAACACAGAGGTAGGAAAGCACTGGCTGGGAGGCTGGAGGCCCAGGGACAACTTGAAGGCCGTTCTCACTCCTTGAGAGAGGAGGATTCAGAGGACTCTGAAGGAGGACTGTGCCCAGGTGGTCACTAGCCCTGTCAGACCTTCCCACCTGGTTCCACTTGACCCCAGGTGTTGAAGGCACCCCATCAGCAGGCACAGGGGTCCTAGTAGAAGCTACGCCCCTGCAGCCTGGCCTCCCACTGGGCGACTTGGCCCCCCAGTTGGGCATTCTGAGCCGCACCACCAGGCGGAGGCCCCCCACTCTCTTGCTGCCCCTCTTGTCCAAAGGCTTATCCTAAGGAGGCAGCTCAGACTCCACCTCCCCCAAAAAGCCTTCTCTGATGCTCCACACCCTGTGCTGGCTGTGCCCTGTGGTCTATGCCAGCAGGACTGCCCCTATGTCTCTCAATCTTATTCCCGTGTCATTGTGATGGTCCTACAGGCTGTGACACCCACAGGACAGGAACTCCACATTCACCTGTGACACTCAGTCCTGCACTGGTCATATTGGCGGCTCCAGAATGGCTACATAGGATGTGGGGGCTAGATGTGGGGGCAGACCAGGCCTGTCATCAAGCTTCATCGGCACTGTGTTCTCCTTATGTGTGTGATCATGTGCAGGGACTCTGAGAAGAGAGTGACAGTCCTGGAGTCCCAAGCACCGATGCACTCTGTGCTGCTGCAGAGTCAGGGACCAGCAAATGCTGGATTAACCGTGGAGGGGCACGGGGGGCTGTGGGAACTTTCTGTACTCTCCACTGGCTGCTATGAACCCCACGCTGCTCTAAAAACACATCAAGTGTATTTTTAGAAATTCTATAACTAGCACATGGCTGGCTCTCTTCAAGACCCCTGTGTGACTGGGACGCTTCAGAGTTAAACTTCTGGGAGATTTATCAGCGAGTGGCGACCTCTCACCCTGCTCGCCTGACGGTTGCTTCTTTCTTACCTGCACCTTTGGTCTCCCAGTGGATCGCTCCAGAAACTGCTTTCTCTTGCCAGGACCACCGACGATTCCCACGGTGGGATATCCGATGGCTACTTTCCATTTATTGTCTTCCTAGACTTTGTAGCCTCAGTCTGGTGAGGCGCTCACACTTTTGTCTCTGGCCCCAATTATCAGCAGCTTCTCCTCTTATTTCCCCCTTCTGGACGCTCCTGCGTGGCACTGAAGGATGACATCTTCATTGTATACTCCTCTGCCTGGGTTTCAAAATTTGAAATGTGTCACAGCTTCATCCGGGCCCTGTTACTCTTTCACCGGAGTTCGTTCTCTCTCTCTCTCTCTCTCTCTCTCTCTTTCTTGCTCTCTCTCTCTCTCTCTCGTTCTGTCTCTTTCTTTTTTGTAAAGAAATAAAACCCTCTGGGTGAGGACAGCTGGAATGCAGGTAGAGTGTGCCTGGCATACGGCAAGTGCTCAGTCACTGTGTGACACTGCTTCTGGGGTTACTGTCTTGGGCGTGGCGGGTGACTCACAGCAGGTCCAGGCAGGGGTGGCATGGGGAGCTGCTGGGAGTGTGGACAGTCACTGAAGATTCAGAGACTAGAGATGCTACTGTCTGCGGGCAAGCACGGGGCCCCAGGGGCCAGGAACATTGGACTGTCCTGAAGGCAGGGGCCCCACGAGGTGCTCATGTTGAGTGCAGCCTGGGAGCAAAGGGAGGAATGACAACCCAAAGGTCATCTGTGCCAGATGTCAGGGTCAGGGCCCAAATATGAGCACATGGAGGAGAGGCGGCCCAGCCCCAGGGAACCAGGCTGAGGCCATGTGTCGGGGTCGGAGTGCCAAGCCCTGGCCCACGCCTTTGCCTCTCCACCCATAGCCCGGATGCAGCAGGGCCTGGCAAGCTTTGAGGGAGGTCCCCGGAGGACGCCCGAGGCTCCCAGCACAAGGCTCCGGGCTCTGCAGTGTGGTCGTCATGTCCTGCAGAACCAGGATTCAGACACAGGCAACACAGAGGGTCAGATTCAGGGTGTTTCCTAGGGGCTGGATCTTATTCAGACAGCTGTTTGTTTGCCAGATAGTTACTGAGCTCTCACTGTGTAACAAGGCCTTTGTCCACTTACAGGTCTAGGCTCACCCTCTGCAGTGGACACAGGGAATGCCCACAGACCCGGCTTCGCTGAGGACGTGTGATCCTGTCTGCAGACAGCCACCACTCCAGGCCTGACCACCCCAGGCCCTTCCTCCCCAGGCCCATGTCCCATGACTGACCCTGGCCACCTCCTGATGTGGGACAGCTCTGGGCACTCCAGCTCCAGGCCCCATGCAGCTCTGTGTCCCCTTCTGCCCTCTCCTGCCCCCTTCTTCCTGCTACAGACTGGGGCCAGGTCCTCCTGGTGAGCCCCCTGTGCTCGCTGACCCAGGGCACCCGACCACCACACCCCCAGGGGCTGCCTCGAGAGCTGTGGGGAAAGCAACCCAGGAGAGGCATGGAGGGGTGCCTGGGGCGGCACGGGAGGACCCCTCAAAGAGAAGAACTAATCAAGCTGTGGAGGAGACAGCCCCTGCTGAGATGTCCAGGACAGAGCATCAGGGGAGGGCGCAGCAAAGGCAGGGTACGAAGCAGGCAGAACTGAAGAGCGGCAGGTGGGTGGACCTCTTTCCACAGGAACAGAGCAGCTGGGTACCTGGAGTCACCTGGAGGGTTACATGGAGTGGGAGGTACCTGAAGATTACCTGGAGGTATCTAGAAGGCACCTGGAGGTTACCTGGAAGTTATTTTGGAGGGTACCTGGATGATTATATACAGGGAACTTGGAGGTTACCTGGGGGGGTTACCTGGATGGTTATCTGAAGGGCACCTGGAGGGTACCTGGAGTTACCCGGGAAGTGCCAGAAGGAGCTCTCTGGCTGTTGGCCTGGCAGGGGAGGGCCTGGGCTGCCTGCCACCAGGGCCTGGGGCTGGCCGAGGCTGGGCTGGGGCTGGCAGACAGCAGTCCCCAGACTCCCAAAGAATTCAAGATGAGTCAGTATGACCAGGGCACCCACACTCTGGCTGCACTGATCCTGCCGAGGGTGTAGAGGCTCATCTCCCTGGGGCAGCCCGGGATGCAGCTGCTCTAAAATCAGCCAGTCAGTGATTTCACCAGCAGAAATCCTCCACTTCAGGCATTTGCATCCAAAGCGGTCTACAGCCTAGTTCCTGCCACGCCAGGTTTAATCTGCTGGCTCTGGGGCTGGGGGCCAGGACAGTTAATTAAGGATCCCAGGGAGCAGCTGCGCTCATTGAGCCCTACGTCAAGTGGGAGGGCGCTAGGTGAGGACATCTCTTGCCTAGTCACAGCGCTCCTCCCAGCGACGCACTCTCTCATCTCTTATCTCCATCGATCCCGGACGTGTCATTGGAGGGGATTATTACCTGCATTTTCCAAGCGCAGAATTGGGGACTCGGGTTAAGTTGTGTGTCAGGGTCTCCCAGCACCACGGCAGTGGGGCCGAGATCCACACCGAGACCCACACTGGGCAAGCTCCAGCCGAGAGGCACACACAGCTCTCTGGGCCTCCCTCGGCAGGGGCGGCAGCAATAGGGATGCTGGAGTGGTGCTCAGGAGGGCTGCAGAGAGCAGGCCCCTGCAGGGCTCAGGGAGGGCGAGGAGGGTTCTGAGAAGGAACCTTTGACCCTGAGACGCTAGGGGCTGCGCATAACCTTCACTGGAGCAGAATTTGTGATTTCCCCTGGGGAGTGGGGGTATTCCCTGAGCATGGCTGGGCCTTGCTCTGTGGTGGCTGCTGCTGGGGACCCAGAGGTGAGTCTTCCTTCTTCCCCACCTATGCAGACATGCTTCCCAAAGACAGCCACTACAAGAGCTCCCAACCCACCTGCTCTTTTTACAAATGACTGTGATCTGGGGGGGTTTGCAGTTTTTTTAAACCAACAGATACAGCAGAGGTGATGCTATGCCACTGCCAAGGCTAGATCATAAAAGGTGCCGTGGCATCTGCTCCCAGAATGCAGCCCTCAGAGCCCTGAGACACCATAAAAGCAGTCCTGAGGCACCATGCTGAGAGGAAGCCCAACGGGCCCAGGCACACAGACGCATGGACAGGCCCTGAGTCCACAGAGAGACGCAGCCAGCCCCGGCTGCTCCTGCTCCCCGTCTGACCGCAGCCTCCTGGGAGATGTTGAGCCAGCATGGCCCAGCTGGGCACTTCCCATGAGAGACCATAGAGGAGTGGTCCACAGTTTGGGCAGAACTTTGTCATCCAGCAATAGAAACTGGACCAGTACCACCAAGAGACACAGACAGACAGACCAGGAAAGCGACTCCAGCGTGAAACAGGAGCGAATGCTGTGCGAGAACAGAAGGCGCAGCCACGCGGAGGGCAGCCGGGCCCAGAAGGAGAAGCAGCTTCTGAGAGGGCTCCTGGGAGAAGGGGCAGCGCCTGCAAAGGCCCAGAGGCAGGGGGCCTGCTGGCTGGAAATGGTGAGTGGCCAGTGTCCTAGGGGTAGACTGGGCACAGAGGTTCAGCTCAAATCATCACAGGCCTGGAAAGCCAGGCTCAGAAGTGGCCTGTGGCCCACGGCAACAGAGAGACTCAGACGAGTCCCAGCCTGAGAAGAAGTCAGGCCCACGTCTAGAAAGAGCATTCTGGCTGCTGTGGGAGGGACAAGAAGAAGCCGGAGGAGTTGGGGATGATTGTTTTTCAGGTTCCCATCCTGAAGCAGAGCTAGCGGGGAAGCGGGGGAGCTCCTCAGTAACTCTCCAGCACTACAGGGCCTTAAGTGTGCTCAGGCCACAGCCGAAAATGAGTTAGAGGTGACAGTGAGTAAGCAGGACCACAGCAGGTGGGCGGCCCCCGGGGTCCAGCCTCCTGCTTTAGATGTGGTAACCAGGGTCTCTCTACCCAGCCTCACCCCTATCTGTTCTGGAGAGACCCCCAGTCACAAGGTCCAGGAGAGGCAACACTGAGGAGGGGCCAGGTACATGCCAGGACCCAAATCTGTAAAGCCCCTCCAGCGGCCCCACACCACAAACACTGTGCAGCCCATAGCAACCGAGGGGGCAGGTGCATCCCCTGAGTGCACTGAGGCAATCCAGTGAGCAGGACAGGTGTTTGGGTAGTTGCCATGGAGACGGTGATGGCAGCCATTGTGGCAGTAGCATCTTCCAGCATTCTCAGTGCAGCTGGGCCTGATGGGGCCCACCGCAGCACCGTCACCTTCAGAGGTGGGCACGTGACCCAGCCCAGACAATCAGTACTTGATCTAGAGATGCCATCCTAAGCTGGGCCAATAAGAATCAGCTCCAGGACTCTGGTAAGGATGATTGGAAGGAGGCACGCTCTCTCTGCTGCAGTGACCAACCTAGTGACACGAGAACAGAGCTGATGATGGCCATTCTGCCACTGCTTTGGAGAGTATTTTCCTGAGCAGCTCAGAGGAAAGCGGAGCAGAGAGACAGAAAAGAGAGAAGGCTGGTGACACACTGGAGCACCAATATCCAGCCATGCCTGAAGTCTACTTGACTTTGTCATTATATGAGCCAATAAATTCCTTTCCTTACTTAAGCCAGTCTGTGTGAGTTTCTATGACTTGCAAACAAACAGAAAGAGGAGCAATTACACCTGTAATGAGACGGAAAATCTTTTTATCCTCAGAATTCCTCTTGGGGAAGGCACTGGCTCTATTGGGAAGAGACATTTTTTAGAGCACTGGTGCTTGAAGGTAAGAGTCTAAGGGACTTGGTTGCGGTAAAAATACAAGAAAAAGGGAGAGATGTTCTTCTGACTTCACCAGGGGGAGGCTGAGGGAGATCATGTCTTGGTATGGACCCTCCTGGCCCTGACTCCCCACCAGCCCACCCCTACAAGCAGATGCTGCTGGTGTGTAACACACAGCTGACTGCACTACAGCAGAGAGGGCATTCGGGAGGAGGGAGCCGTGCATAAGGGCGTCTTCAGCCCGCCTCCCTGGCTGCAGAAGAGGGATGTGGCAGCAACATTTCACCGGCTCCCTGGCCGCTCAGGTTCTGGGTGTGATTTGGGTCTCAGCCACTAACGTGCACTCACGTGAGATGCAGAACACAGAAGAGAGGCAGGGGCCTGCGGATCCTGCTTTCACTGCAGCAGAAAACCCAGCGCCTGCAAGACTATGCTCCCAGAGAAAGCAAGGCCTGTGGGGCTCCCTCCTGCGTTCCGCATCTCCCCTGAGTGGGTGTGGTCACAAGCCCTGAGGCAGAGCCTCCTCCAGGTGCTGGGTGCTGAGCTCCACAGGTGGCTTTCTGGTCCCCCTTCTGCCTGACATCAGGAGGAGCAGCTCTCTGGGGGGGGGGTCAGTTCTGTAGCCTGTGCAAGGGTCACTCCTGGAGGCTGGGCTGGCCGCTGCTCCTCCTGCTCTGCCAGCGGAGTCACAGTCACTTACTCCTTTCTGCTTAAGCAGTGAAAGTAGCTGGCAGACAGGAGGCTGATTCTAGGTCTGAGACACAGAGAGTGCTCGCCCTCAGAGGGCCTGGTGGATCACTTGCCCTCAGGCAACCCATCCCCCATCCCGAGTGCCTCATTCCCCTGGGCAGACTGGTTAGTCCAGCCCCTGCCTGCCTGGTCACTCACCACCGGTTCAGGACCACACTGCTGACATCCTAGACAGGGGTTCCAGTGGCCCCCTCCCGGGGCAGCTCGAGGCAGCAGGAGCCTCCATGGGCACCCACACCGGGAACCCTGATGGATGGAGGCCGTTTCCTCTCCGACTGTAGGAGGCAGGGGTCAGCTGCCCTGAGAACATCAGCTGTCCGGGTGGTCCTGCCAGCCCTCCTCTGGGGCAGCTTCCACAAAGCCTGCCTGGGGTGATGACCAGCGGCCACTCTTGGGCTCAGGGGGCAGGAGGTAGCAGAGAGCTGCTGGTGCTGCTGCTACACACCGAGGGGTTTGAGTCACTGTGTGAACGCTGCTCTGCTCGTGGAAGACAATGGGCCTGCTCTGGCTCCACCACTGGGAACGCAGAGAGTAACAGGAGAGGTCTAGGAGACAAAGAGGCCACACACTCCCCACAGGGCCCAGAACTTCATTAAGTCTACAAAACTCCTCCTCCCCCCAGGTAGGAGCAGATAGTTTCAACACAAATTAGCACTTACTATGTGCTAAGTGCTTTCTTTACCTGTGTTTAATACACTTAATTCTTGCAACAGCCCAATGAGGTAGGCACAATTTTTATCCCCACTTTCAGATGAGGAAACTGAGGCACAGGGAGGCAAAATAACTTGCCCAGATCACAGTGGCAGCAAGGGTGGAGGCAGGCAGGACTGAAAACAGTGGGGGAGCCCAGGGGAGCAGAGCCAGGAGTGAGGGCTGACTTGTGCCCAGGAGGGATGGAGGCTGGAGCCAGGGGGAAGGAAGGGGTGCAGGAGGGGTGGGTTGGGGGAAGCAGGGAGCCAACAGCTTAAAGCAGCCATGACTGAGCCCAGGCCTTGTGTAACCTCTCTGCCTTGGGGGTGGGCACATGGGGATTCTTCCCTTTCCTAAAGCTAGATAAACATGGGAATGCTTTCTCCAACACCCCAGCACACATGCACACACACACTGCCAATCCTTCAGCAAAAACCTTTTCCCGCGAAATAAAATGCAGGTGATCCCCAACTCACAATGGTTTGATTTTTTGACTTCATGATGGTGCAAAACCATCTCGATTTTGAAGTACTTTGAATTTTGTATTTTGATCTTTTTCTAGGCTAGCAATACGCAGTGCGTGAGATATTCAACACTTTTATAAAACAGGCTTTGTGTTAGAGGATTTTGCCCCTCTGTAGGCTGACGTATAAGTGTCTGAGCACACTTAAGGTAGGCTGAGCTGAGCTGTGATGTTCGATAGGTCAGGTGCATTAAACACATTTTCAATTTAACAACATTTTCAGTTTACGATGGGTTTATCTGGACATGACTCCATCATGAATTGAGAAGCATCTGTACTGCACAACCGAGATGGGCATTGCTACACCTGCTCGTGAGAATGTAAATTGGTGGAGTCTTTTTCAAAGTAACTTGGCGATATGAAGCAATACCTTTAAAACAGCCACACCCTTTGACCCTGCAATTTCACTTGTTGGACTCTGTCTCAGGGAAGTCGTCTGAAAGACAAGTGCTGTACTCACAAAGAAGCCCGGGACAGAATCACTCATAACCGTGTGGAACTGGAAACAATCCAGATGTTCAGTGACAAGGAAAAGGGACATAAATTATGGCACATCCGCATGATGGAATATTGTGCAGTCACTAAAAAGATGATTAGAAAGAGTTTTCAATTGCATAAAAAACTGCAGATGATAAAACGCTCGGGGAAGAGACAGGCTACAAAATTAAGTCATATGTAGCACGTTCTCAACCATGTGAGGAAAATGCGCCTCGAAGAAAGAGTGGGAGGAAACGGACAAAACTGAACACAGAAGTTGGCTCAGGGTCCAGTTGAATTAATTTATCTACTTCTGCTTTTTCCTTACTTTTTGGTGATTTCCAAGTTTTGTACAATTACTGATCACTTTCTAACCACTGAGGAAAATTTTGTAAAGCTCTTTCTATGCAAGTTTCTCTTTATCTCTGCCCCCAGTGGAACCTGGAGGTGAGAGACGGCAGGCTTGTCTCCAGAACAGCTTGGGGAGTGGGCCCAGGGCCACTTCCGCTCATCTCTGCTGAGTGGCAAGACAAATGCGCTGTGACAAACAGGGACGAATGTGGACTCCTAATTCAGACCCCAAAATTCAACTGTGTAAACATAGGGTGGGGAAGACCCAGCCTGAAAAAAAAATCAAATAGAAACAGTCAAGGTCAGGGGCTTTAGCCACGACAAGCTGAGCACAAAACCAGTACTGAGACAGAAAATCTCAGGTCGCATCACAAGAAGCACAGTGACCAGAACAAGGGAGGTGGCAATTACAGGAGACCACATCTGAAGATTTCAGTGTTGGGCCCCACGAGGCTCTCCATCGTCCCTTCCCCATCCTGGGGACCAAAGGCAGGTTCACAGGCGGTCTGGAAGTTTCTTTTCTTGCCCCTCCCTCTCTGATACCAGGGAAAGGGTAAAAAGAGGCTGAAAGAGAGCTGGCCTGAAGCCAGGAAACTTGTTCCCCGCCACATCAACTGTGTAATTGGGCTAATTCTGCAGTTTTTGTGCTTCTGGGCCTCTGTTTCCCTTTGTCTGCGTAGCTCATGATTGGAACATTTGCTGTTCCTTTTGTGTGGTCCTAAACCCAGTCCTCTATGATAATGTACATGAATGTGTTTCTGATGGATGTTTTCCAGGGCCCTTTGTTGCCTCAATTAAAGGATAATGAACAAGAATTGTTTCTATTTGTAAACCAGCCCAGCCATTTCCCCCGCTTCCCAATTGGTGGGACAATGTGTCTTAATTAAGCACAAAGACTTGTCACTCCATCTACTGTCAAGATCCCAGAGAGGAAGTGATGGGGATGCAGGGGAGGAACGGGAGGCCCAGGAAGCCCAGTGGGCAGCTCCCCACATCAGGGGCTGTGCAGACCCGCTGTGGCCTTGCACACGTGGGCAGGGCACCCTGGCCCCTTTCCCTGCCACTGTGCAGGCATTGTCCCTAAGAGCATGGTCTCTGGAAGCAGGCTGCCTGGGTTTGATCCTGGCTCCACACTCCCCACCTGTGTAACCCTGACAAAGGGCAGCTCACCTGGATCCTGAGAGTAAGTAAAATGACACCAGCCTCACCCCGCCGAGAGCAGGCAGCTGGAAGCAGATAGCGCACGGGACGTGCTTCGAATAGCAGGTCATGCTGAGCCAGGCTCAGACGGAGCAGCACAGCCTGTCCTCACTCGTGTGCAGAAGATAAAACAGCTGAGCTCACAGAAGTAGAGAGTAGAACAGTGGGGACTAGAGAGCAGTGACGGGAGGGGGGGAGGCAGGGGGAGGGAAGAGGGCGGTGAGAGGATACAAACGGTAGAGAGATGGGAGAGTAAGACCCGGTGTTCTTGCAGCACTGCAGGGAGATCACAGCCAACAGCAAGTGACTGTGTAACTTCAAGTAGCTAATTGAGAGGAGCTTGAGTGTCCCCACACAAAGAGGTGACAATGTTCAAGCTGATGGATATGCTAAACATGCTGATATGATCATTGCACACTGTAAAAATGTACCTAAATATCACATTGTACTCCACGAATACATACAATTACCATGGGTCAATTAAGAAAAAATAAATTTAAAAGAGAGAGAGTAGAATAGTGGTTACCAGAGGTTGAGAAGGGGCGGGGGCGGGAGGATGGGGAAGGGTGGCAAAGACTACAGAGGTACAGTTAGACAGGAAGCATAAGTTCTGGCACTCCAGGGGGACAGTAGCTGATAATATCGTGTTGTATATTTCAAAACAGCCCGAAAAGAGGATCTTGAATGTTATAACCACGAAGGAATGATACATGTTTAGGTGACAGATATGCTAACCATTCTGATTGGATCATTATTCAACACATGCATGTACTGAAACAACAAACTGTACCCCACCAATATGTACAATAAAATCAATCAACCAACCATTCAATGGATCAAAAAACAGCACCAGGCTTAGGGTGAGCCTTTGATAAAAGCTGGCAATGATATTGTTTCTGAAATCAGTGCTCGCTCTTCCTCTGGGATCTCCCCCTCTCTCACTGGGTACGGGGTTCAGGAGAACAGAGTTGCCACTGTGAGCTCGCGCTGCTCCGTGTCCTTCAGAAGAGCTCAGCTTGTTAAGGGACCCACACCAGACCCCCTGGTAGCACAGAGCATAGCAGGACATTCCTGGGACATGCCTCTTGAAGTAAGCTGCACTAATGTCCCCATGTAGACAGTATTGACAGGTTGGCAGGAGCATCAGCCGCTTGGAAGGGCCCCGGGCCAGGCGTTCACCCTTCAGCGTCTGGTGAGCGGGGAGGTGGAGGGAAGGCCTGGAGAGGGTCTAGGATGGAGGACACTTAAGAGCTCCAGGCAGTGGCTCTTCACCCCTGTGTGGAAGAACTTCAGTAGTTTAACAACGGGCAGGGCCATCCAGATCCCTGACTACAAGCCCTGATGGGACCAATTTCTACCCAAAATCCCTCCTGCTGCAGCAGACATCAGTTTTCCAGAGCCGAGCTGGAGCCTGGTCACAGTCACCCCCACACTCCCCCCCGTCCATCAGTGGCAGTCAGGAACTGGGAGAACCTGGGCAGTGTTTCCCAGACCCCGGGGTACCTAACCTCCTCAGTCTCTAGAAAGAGAGTGATACAGAACCCAACCAATTCCTAATGCTTCAGAAGACCTGAGCCATCTGTGGAAGATGAGACCACAGCAGGTCTTTTTGCTTTTGAGGGGAATTCCCTCCACCGAGGGGAGGCACGGGCAGTGGGAGAGGTTCACACTGGTTGATGCTTGTGTTGATGATTGGCTGCGTAGCTCTATGGTTGATACAAAATGTGGCAATGCCACTTTTAAAAAGGGTGCATCCTCCATGCAAGGACTGGGCCGAGCTTTTTAAGTACATCGTCTCATGGAGTCCTCACAACCACAGGACGTAGTGTTCATTGTCAACATCACTCCCAGTTTTACAGAAATGGTCTTGCTGCAGCTCAGCAACATAAAGGAACCCACCCAGGATCACCAGGAAATGGTGGAGACAGGACCTGAGCCCAAGACTGTCCACCTCCACACTGATGGGCTGCAGCTCTCCTGTCCGTCATGCCCATGGTCACAGTGTGACTCAGGCCTCTTCCTCTCCGTTCCAGCTGCTGCGGAGCCTCCTGGCTTTTCTCCGGACTTCCACTGTGTATCCTCACCCCCAGCCTGCCTCACCTCACCTGCCAGATGAGTTTGGGGTAAAAGATATTTATTAGGGATCAGCCCCTATGACAAGAAGAGAAGGAGGCAAGGACTGGGCAGAGGGAAGTCCAAACGGCAGTGCAGAAAGGAGAAACCTCAGCCACCCAGAGGAGGCTCCACAGAGGATACTGCCCAGGAGAGTGCCCCAAGCCTGTGGAAATGGCTGGGCCTTTACCCCACAGCCCTCAGGAAGGGCATGGCTCAGGCAAGGCGACTGCAGGAGCTGAGATCTGGGGCATATTCAGACTGCACCCCTGCAGCTGTGTGGGGGGGTGGGGGTGGGAGGGGCACCTCCTCACGACACACCTTGTCTCCTGCCTCCTGGCTCAGAGCAGTCGGTGGCTCTCCATGAGGCAGAGTCCAGCTGAGCACACAGGCTAGCTCACGGTCCATGGCATCTGCTGCCTGTTGTCCACTTGCCTGGCCTGCCCCTGCCCTCTCTTCCCAGCCCCTCTGCTCCTGTGACCACATGCCACCACCAGCAGCTCCATCTGCATGCCCCGTCCACTGCACAGCCTCCTCTCCCCCGGCTAACTCCTGCTCACTGGAAGACCTTTTCCCAGGGCAGCCCTCCCTGACCCCACCCAGAGCAGGACCAAGTCTGATCCCTCAGTCTGGCCCCTGTGCCTAGCCTGGGGCCAGGCACAGAACAGAAGGGATCCATCAGAGGTGGGAAAAGATGACGAGTAATCAGAGCCAATCTCACGTGTCCCCAAGGGCTGGCAGCTTGGCGAGATGAGCAATGGGCCGGCAGTGGATAACAGGCGCTGATGGAAACCATGGTCCTGCTAAGGGGGACAACCTCTGCCCAGCCCCTGCCAACTCCTGCTAGATGGGAGTGTGGACATAGTGTGACTAGATTCTCCATTTTCCAAGAGAATTCAAAGCTCTAGGTTTTTATATCAAGACCTTGGTTTATTTTAAAAGCTGGCATCTACTTTCAAATCAATGGAAACACTTTGTGCCCAAACCAAGAGCACCGGCTGACCCGTCAGGCCCAGATGGCCTGTGGCCTCTGGAGTGGACAGGTGGGTGGATGGGTGAGCCCTGCCACTGCTCAGTCACTGAGCACATACGCATCGAGTGCCCAGTGTGGGCCAAGAGCCCTGTCCTCACGAGGCTCACGCTGTGGGGAGAGAGACGGCAGACAGTGGCCTTAGTAAATGTGTAAGTTATGTGTGAGACAGCATAATGCTTTGGATAAACAGAGCACGGAGCAGGAGGGGCACCAGGACGGTTACAACTTAAACGGAGTGGCTGAGTGAGAAGGTGACACTGGAGCACGAACTTGAAGATGGAGCAAATGGACCAGGCAGGTCTGGAGACAGGCCTTCTGTGGGGTGGGTGTGAGGGCCCCATGCTTGTGAGAACACTGGGCTTCATTCTCTGTGAGAGGGGTCACTGGGAGGGTTCAGGCAAAGGGACCTGCTTTGCTTACTTTTAAATGGTCCACTCGGGCTGCTTTTGTGAGAAGGGCAGGGGTGGCCGCTACAGTTGTCAGGAAGGGCAGGAGAGGGCCCTTCTGGGGGTGGCAGTGGGGTGGGGAGAAGTGGTTGGACTAGGGACATGTTTTGAAGGTAGAGCCAGAAGGATTTGCTGGCAGGCTGGACCCAGGGCAAGAGACAGAGAGGAAGCCACAGTGCGACAGGTCGTTGCCGGGAGAACAGCGCTTGGAGAGGAGGTCCCGGTGTCTGCACAAGGCGCTGTGAGTGTAGAGCCCCTGACACTCCCCCTGGAGCTGCCAGCAGGCGGCAGGTGCAGGTGCTGGGACTAATGGGGAGGGACCCGGACTGGACCCTCCTCTGGCCGAATGAGTGAGTTCCGGTGGAAAGGGACTCACTCTCAAAGGCACTAGGCTGGCCAGTCCCCAGGGAGGTCACTCAGGAGGTTGGGCCGGGGAGGGTTGCTGCCGACTCAGGCATGGCCACTGCCAGTGACTACACGGAGCATGTGGCTGGGAAAGGGTCTGGGTGGAAACGGGCCGGAATGTCCTGGTGACACCAAGGGAGGAAATGAGATGGGAACGAGGGTTGTCCCCTGTCCAGCTCATCGGATTAACCATCGCAAACCGCGCCTGGGGTGAAGTGGGTCTGCCCACCTCGAAGCCTCTGCCCTCCCGCTCCTCCCCGCCGTGGTCAGGACAGAAGGGCTCTAGTGGGCGTGAGTGACAGGTGCAGACAGCACGAGGTTGCCATGACGACTGGAAAGCTGCCAGCGAGCAGGCCCGGGCCCTCGGGCTTAGGGTGGCAGGTGCACAAGGGTGGGAGGCGCGGGCCTCTGGGTCAAGGTGGCCGGGGCAGCTGGTTAATGAGCCCCCTCTGGGTGTTCCTAGGACATGGCGATTGCTGCAGGCTTTACAAAGGCAGCCACGCTGACGACTTGGCAAGTGGGTGTCTTTTCCAGCAGTTGTAGTGAGTGGATTAGAGCAATCCTCTGTCCTCAGGTTCTGGACCCTGGTCCACTGAGTGACCAAAGAACCGACCAGCTAAGTGACCTCTAGAACTTCACTTCACCTGTCTGGCCAGCTCGCCTGGAAAAGGTGGAAGCAGACTCAATGGGATGGTTACTGTCCCCTCAGTCTCTGTTTATGCCAGCCTGAGAGCTGGGTCTTCAGTACCCCCTGACCCCCTCATCTACCTTGCTCTCCCTTCCTGTGTCTGCCTCCCTCTCTCCCTGGCTCAACCTTTCCCCTCCAGCTCTGCCAGAGCACTGACAGCTGCCAGTCCCCTGCGGCAGCTGCCCCTCTGAGGTCAGGGCTGGCCCTGCAGCTGGCAGCCCAGCCCAGGTGGAGTTGGAACGTCCCTGCTGCTCCTCCCAGCCTGCGGCGCAGAGGAGGGCTGTTAGCCATTTGAGCAGCCACTGGCCAAAGACAGGGCAGGGCAGGGCTGGGACATTCCCATAGGGTCTCATTTCATCATGTTCCCACCATAATCTACCCACGTGGTGCATCATTCCCACTTAAGAGATGAGAACCACCGAAGCTCTCAGCAATGCTGAGTCGCCTCTGCAAAGTCAAAGCTAAGGGTAAGAAGCAGGTAAGGACAGCACATGGGCGTGGAAAGGTCCCACCGTGGGGTTTGCTGGTCCTCTTCCTGTTCCTCTAGCTCTCTGTCTACCATGTACCTCAGAGCTTAGAGCACAAAGCTCAAAGGGCCAAGGTCCTGGCTTCAGTCATCTGTGGCAGCCACCAGCAAGTCAGCTCTGGCCCCGAGCTGAGCCCAGACTGTGCCTGGTCGGGAGGCTGTTGGACACTGCCTGGGATCTGCCTTTTTGCGAGTCCCACCCCACCCACCCCTCCTTCTCCCGCCCGTCCCTGCGTCTCGGGCACTCCATTCCCAGCTGCCTTCCCTCAGCCTCCTGGTGGGTGTTTCCAGGGGAGGCTGAGGAAGCCTGGCTGGGGAGGACGGTCGGGGTGTTTCCCCCTCCTTCTGCTCTGGGCAACACCTGGCAGCAGCGTGGTTCCTCCACAGCTCCAGCTTCCACTAACCTCTACCCCCTCCTACGGCCCCAGATCCCCTAGGAAGCCCCACCATGACTCTGCCTCCTGCCAGGCACCCTGGTTTCTAGGACCTTCTCTCTCTGGGACAGTGGTAGCTCATCTCTGGCTTACTCATCCTCCAGCATCTGCTCTACGACCAGTTCCCTGAATTGAATTCCTTCTGTTTATGAGACCTAGGAAGGGATCTTGACTGATACAGGGCTAGACTGTCCCCACTAGTGAAGTAAGGATGAGCCATATCCATTGAGGAGGGGAGCAGGGGATAAAAGGTGTGTCTCTGATCCACCGTGGGACTGCGAGGGGGCCACCAGCCCACCCTGGGACTGCGAGGGGGCCACCAGCCCACCCTGGGACCTGACCCTCTCCTGTGCGGGACACCAGTGACGCTCCTGGAGCCTGTCTTTGTGGGCTCTCCTTGGGGTGAAAGTGAGGTGAAGAGCCAGCTGGTTCTCAGGGCAGTGCAGACGCTCCCAGCTGCCCAAGCCCTCCCGCTGCCATCCTGGTCATTCTCAGCCGGGCTGCCCAGCACAGAGGTGGAACCCCATGCAGGCACTGCATACCTCCACAGCCTTAACCCCGGGCTGCTCCAGCTACCCAGGGCAGATCCAGGCAGGTTCCTAGGGCAGTTCAGCAAGTCTCTGACCATCCTTGAGAAAAATTGGCAGCAGGCAGACAGGTGTGATCCTGAGATACCTCTGTGAAGGCAGCAAAGTCTACGCGGGGCCCTGGGGAACTCGCTCATTTTGTCCTCTCAAGATGACAACCACACTGCCCTGGGGAGCTTGTTACCTACAAGTGCAACCAAGGAAAGAGACCATCAAAGAACCAGGACCTGAGATTGCAACACACCTCCTCGGGGTCTTGAAGGACAGCTTCCCGTGGGGACAGGAAGCCCGGCCACAGCAAGCCCAAGGTGCTGAGTGCCCACAGGGCAGGGGCTCCCCACCTGCCGCTCCCCTGCCATACCAAGCAGCTCACGCTGCAGCGTGGAATAATGGGTGGTGGGTGCACAGAGCTCTCTGCACTACTTTGCCACCTTTCTCTAAATCTAAAGCTATTCTCAATTAAATACAGTGATGATAGTACCTGTCACGTAGGATTGGTGTGAAGGTACACGTGTGGAGAAACGTGACTCTTCTGTTCCAGCAGCTGGGACGATGAGGAGCCACTGCTGCTCCAGCCCTGCACGCGGGACTGGGTGTGGGCTCTATTCTTTTTCGCAAGCAGGAGCCCTTGAGCATGGCAGGCCCTGGCCTTGCCTCTCCCTCCCCAATCTCCTGCACCTCTCTCCACTTGCCCTCAGCCCTGGAGGACCCCAAGGCATCTTTCCTCTGGGCATGGGCTGCCATGTCTGCCCAGGAAGGACTGCCTTGGCCTGTGCGTTCCGGCTCTCAGGGAGCCTCCTCCACCGCCCACCCCGCCCCCTGTCCTCGGCTGCAGAACCACTCGCTCGCTTCTCCTCAGCCCTGGCCCCGGCCTCTGGGGTGCCCTGCCCTCTCTTGTCTCGCTCGTCCTGGGTGGCCAGCCACACAGCAAAGCCTTCCACCAGCCTCCCGGTCTACATGGAGGGTAGAACTCTTTGCTGGGGCTGCTGCCGCCTTCTCTCTCCCTCTCTTTTCCACCATGGCTGGACACTGGCATTCTTAACCTTCTCCTCAATCCCGGAATCAGCGATTTCAGGGTCTGGTGAAAGGACTCATCTTTAGAACAGGCCCTCCCCGGGAGGCCATTCCCCTGCGTTTAATATCAAGGCCAGGCCTGAAGCTGGTGGACAGGGGCCCTGCCCAGCTTCCCTTCACAGCGTTCCAAATCCCTAACTTCATAAATGTCCCCGGCATCATGCTGCCTCTGGGCATAGATCATACCCGCTCTACCTCCTGCAATCACCGTCTCACCTTGAGAATCACACCTCAATGCCTCTGCGTGTGCTCTGGGACACCCCCACCCCTCCGTCCCACATTTGTCTAGAGCCCACCAGCCCATGAGAGTCACCAAGCGGGGGGGGGTGTTCCCCAACAGCTCTCCCTGACTCCCAGGCTTCAATATTGGGGCCTCCTGGGCTCTGGTCCCTGTGTGGGACTCACTCCTGGTCACTGGCTGGAATCCCGCCCTTCCCAATCCACCACATGCAATAAGCTTGGACCCCAGTCACCCTCTCCCAGGGAGAAAAACAGGTAGCATCAACTGGTTGTAAACTCTGTGCCAGGGTCCTAAGCACGTGGATTAATTCTTACTCAGCCATCTGGGGTAGGCACTAACAGTAGCCCCCTGTCTCATAGATAAGGAAACTGAGGCACAGAGAGGCTAAATAATTTGCCCACAGCATAGCCAGGGTTTGAACCCAAACAGGCTGTCATGAGCTCCCAGCTTTAATCCCTACACTGTGTGATCAAAAGTGCAAATCCAAGCAGTCCAGGACATTCCAAGATGGCATGATTCACTTGCTGTCATGTGGGGCAGGGGGAGGGGGATGGTGGATACAGAGAACGGAGGCAGAAGGGATGCACACCCCAGCCCAGCACACACTGGGCACCACTGGGCAACTGCTGCAATCCCATAACCTCCTTTATTCCCCTCTAGGGCCAGGAATGATGGGAGGATGAGCGAGGTGACATCAGTCACAGCTCCGTCACCTCAGTGAAGGTGTTCTCTGATGGAAACATTGAACTGCAAGTGAGCATCATTTCTAGGCAGATACTAACTTTGCACAGGAGTTTTGCAGGCATTCCATGCTCTTTCCTTGTCGCAATCTGTATAGTTTATCTTCTGAAACAGGGCTCATGACTGAAGAACATGTCTCAGGCTGCTACCCAGCAAGGAAAAAGTATCATTCCTTACACTGTAGAGGCTGGACTTTCAGACCTGCAGGGAGAGTGTGAGCCAGGCCCTGCCAGAGCGCTTTCGTCTTCCCCTAGCTCAGCTGGGTTTCTCTCTCCTCTTCCTTCACTTTCATACTTCAAGACAGACTTGATTTTCAGTCCAGCCCATTCCTACTCGAGCTTGCGATGTCTCCTTTCCCAAGCTCAGCACAGTTCATCTTCTGTTCACATGACGTACGCTAAAGTATTCCCACTCTCTCCCCAAGGCTTCCCACCAGACTGAAGCAAAACTGATTCTCAGAATGAGAATGCCTCAGGCCCTGGCCCCCACTCATTTACGCAGCAAACATTTGGCAAGTACCGGGTATATTCCTGACCATTCTAGGAATGGAGCATGGAGCAGTGAAAGGAGAAAGTCCCTGCCCTCAAGTGTTGGTGTCTATCAGTTTAGCAGCTCTTAGCAGCAAGGATCAAAACCCCAGCACTCCGGGGCTTAAACAAGAAAGCTGTTTAATTCCCTGTTGTCTTATGTAACCAGAACTGTGGTGGCAGTGGAGGGTCCAGGATCAGTTAATTCCATGGACCAGTGATGGAAAGGATCCAGGCTCTTCTCATCTCGCCATGCCTCCATCATCAGTGGTCTGGCTTTGCTCCTCAAACTAGTTCTCCTCAGGGTCACACAATGGCTGCCACAGTTCCAGGAATCATAACCAGATACAAGAAATGTTGAGACAAAGGAAGTTTCTTCCTTCTGACCCCTTTTAAGAACAGTAACACCTTTAACATTCATGCATGATCAAAAACTTCCTCAATCTGAAAAAGACATCTATAAAAAAACTCCAGCTACCACCACACTTAATGGCGAAAGACTGAATGCTTTCTTCTAAGATCAAAAACAAGACAAGGATGTCCACTCTCACTGCTTTTATTCAACATTGTCCTGGAGATCCTAGCCAATGAAATAAAGCAAGACACAGAAATAAAAGATATACAGATTGAAAAGATGCAGATGACATAATTATCTATGTAGAAAATCTCAAAGAATCTAAAAAAGAGTTACTAGAACCAACTAATAGCTTAACAAGGCTATAGGATACAAGGTCAATGTACAAAAATCGATTGTATTTTTATATTCTACTAATGAACAATTTAAAGACAATATTAAAAAGTACCATTTATAATGACATCAAAAATTCTGAAATACTTATGCATAAATCTTTCAAAATATGTTCAAAACCTGCATGCTGAAAACTATGAAATACTGTTGAAAGAAATCAAAGACCAAGATAAATGGAAGATATACTGTATTCCTGGACTGGAAGATTCAGTATTGTTAAAATGTTCTCCCATAACTGATCTATGCATAGGATGTAATTCCAATCAAAATCCCAGTGGGATCTTTGTAGGAATTGACCACCTGATTCTGAAATTGATATGGGAAAGCAGAGAATCTAGGACAGTTAAAACAATTTTTAAAGAAAAAGAACAAAGTTAGAGGACTTATACTACTTGATTTGAAGACTTATGATAAAGCCATCATCATTAAGAAGTGAGGTGTAGGAGAAAGGATGAACACACAGGTTAACAGGTCATAATAGAGAGTCTAAAAATAGACCTACACATTATGGTCAATTGATTTTTTGCAAAGGTGCAAAAGAAATTCAATGGAGAGAGGATAGTCTTCAGCAAATGAGGTTGGAAGAATTATACATCCATATGCAAGAAGAGGAGGAGGAGCAGGAGGAGGAGGAGGAGGAGCAGTAGGAGGAGGAGCAGGAGGAGCAGGAGGAGGAGCAGAAGGAGGAGCAGGAGGAGGAGGAGGAGGAACAGGAGGATCAGAAGCAGGAGGAGGAGCAGGAGGAGAAGCAGGAGGAGGGGCAGGAGGATCAGGAGCAGGAGGAGGAGCAGAAGGAGGAGGAGGAGCAGGAGCAGGAGGAGGAGGAGAAGCAGGAGGAGGAGGAGGAGGAGGAGCAGGTGGATCAGGAGCAGGAGGAGGAGCAGGAGGAGCAGGAGGATCAGGAGCAGGAGGAGGAGCAGGAGGAGCAGGAGGAGCAGGAGCAGGAGGAGGAGCAGGAGGAGGAGCAGGAGCAGGAGGAGGAGGAGCAGGAGGGGCAGGAGGAGGAGCAGAAGGAGGAGCAGGAGGAGGAGCAGGAGGAGCAGTAGGAGGAGGAGCAGGAGGGGCAGGAGGAGGAGCAGAAGGAGGAGCAGGAGGAGGAGCAGGAGGATCAGGAGGATCAGAAGCAGGAGGAGGAGCAGGAGGAGGAGGAGGAGAAGCAGGAGGAGGGGCAGGAGGATCAGGAGCAGGAGGAGGAGCAGAAGGAGGAGGAGGAGGAGGAGCAGAAGGAGGAGGAGGAGCAGGAGTAGGAGGAGAAGCAGGAGGAGGAGCAGGAGGAGCAGGTGGATCAGGAGCAGGAGGAGGAGCAGGAGGAGGAGCAGGAGGAGGAGGAGCAGGAGGAGCAGGAGGAGGAGCAGGAGGAGGAGGAGGAGCAGGAGGAGCAGGAGGAGGAGCAGGAGAAGGAGGAGGAGCAGGAGGAGGACTGTAACGTCAATCCAGCCCTTGAACCATACAAAAAAACTAACTCAAAATGGAACATAGACCTAAATACAAACGTCTAAAACAATAAAAATTCTAAAAGAGGATCAACAAAAATCTTTGTGGCTTTAGGTTAAGCAAAGTCTTCAGGTTAAGCAAACACCGTGATTCATTTCATAAAACATAAAACTCATGGATTATGAATTGGCTTTGATCAAAATTAGGAAATTCTACTCTTTGAAAGACACGAGAAAATATGTACAAATCATGTATCTGACAAAGAGCATACGTGCAGAATATATAAAAACCTCTTGAAACTCAATAAGAAAACAAGTAACCCAACTAAAAAATGGGCAAAAGATTTGAACAGACACTTCATCAAAAAAGATATGCAGATGGCAAATGACACATGGAAAGATGCTCAGGACCATTTGTCATTAAGGAAATGTAAACTAAAACTATCACAAGGAGAAAATACACAGTAGAAATGCTAAGATCAAAACAGAAGCGGAAACAACCAGTAGCAAGTGCTCATGAAGGTGCGAGCGACTTGACTTCCATATATTGCTGGGGGAGACTGCAGCTTTGGAAAACAACTTGGCGGCTTCTTGTAAAGTGAAACATACATCTGCCAAGTGATTCGGAAATTCCACTCCTAGGTATTTACCTAAGTTAACTGAAAACATATGTTCTCACGAACTCTACATGAATGTTTATGGAAGTTTTATTCACAATCAAAAACTGGAGACAACCCAAATGTCCATCAACTGGGAAATGTCTAAACAGACCCGGGTATGTCCATACAGCGGAGCACCACTCAGCCATAAAAAAGAATAAACTGCTAACGTGCAAAACGTCACAGGTGAATCTCAAATCCAGGTGAAGAACGCAGACGCGAAAGCTACTTGCATGTGACCCTATTTATACGACATTCAGAAGAGGAAAAGACTGTAGGGACAGAAATCAGCTCAGTAGTTACCAGGGGCAGGGGAGAGAGGGAGTACAGAGGGGTGCAGGGAGTTTCTGGGGTGATGGCGCTGTTCTATATCTTGACTGCCTTGGTGATTACGCGGCTGTATGCATTTGCCAAAACTCACCCAAAGGTACACTAAAAGGGCGAGTTTTATTTTGTGTGAGATCTTAATAAAAGACAAAGAACAAATAAGAGTACAACGTTTCCCAGTGTCGTATTCACTTAACTCGGCAGCCGAACTCAGGTCTTCTAAAGCAATCATTAGCAAGAGGAATGGGATCACGTTGATTGGGTCAGACCCAGCAAGACTTGCAGGGGCTGGGAGGATGCAGGAGGGGATACTTGAACCCAGCCACGGTCGTGTTAGAAAGAAAGGCGGCCCGGGAAGTCGACGTCAGGCTCGCTGCTTCTGTGGGTCTCTCGCGTGGGAGGAGACAGACCACAAATTAATTAGTAAACAGAAGTACTCAGGTGGGGTGTTGCTGCAGGAAAGAAAGCAGTGTGGTGGGAGAGACAGGGGTTGGCGGGGGTGGCGGGGAGGCCAGGTGGGCCCTCTCTGAGGAAGGGGCTTTGGAGTCCAGACCCAAATGTTGGGTCCAAGCACACAAAAAGCACAGCAAAAGCTGGGGGTCAGGGGAAGCACCCACAGCCATGCAGTAACCTAGTGAACAAAGCAGGATGTGCCAAGACTTGGCTGGAAGCAGGAAAGGCCAGGGTTCAGTTTCTGCCCCAAGTGCTAGGCAAGCCACCAAAAGGCTCTGCCAGCAAGATAACACAGTCCCGGTTATACTTTAAGAGGATCACAGCTGGGTGGGAGATGGACGGGAGGGCAGGGAAAATGAAAGTCAGGACGACTGCAGTCTCCAAGTCCAGATGAAGTAAGACACGGGCGCTGCAGGCTGGGGTTGATCGGATGAGGGAAGGAGGAACCCAGAACTGGAACCCGGGGCTCCAGTCTCCACACCTGGTGGGTGGTAGAGGCCAGAGATAGTATGTTTGATGGGGTGGGAGCACTCAGGAGCTCGACTCAGCAGGCGTGGCAGTTCAGAGGTCACTGAGACATGCAACTGGAATGTCAGGCAGGCAGCCTCCTCATCTGGAGCCCTAACTCACAGGCAAACATGAGCACTCACTAAAGCACGTGCAGCTCTGCAACCTAGCCACAGTATCATCCTCCCTTATGACACCCCGCTCTGTGCCTGCAGCTTCAAGAGCGCCCCATGAGTAAACCTCACGGCCTGCCTGCAAGGTTATCAGTTTCATTTTACTGAGGCTCAGAGAAGTCGCCTCATTTGCCCAAGGTCGCCCAGCAGGTAAAAGACTGCACAGGGATGGAACCCATTTCTCCAACCTGAAAAACCTGGACCCTTCCCAAGGAGCCTCCCAAATGTGAAGGGGTTTTTTGTTTTTTTTTTTTTAATTTTCTGTCTGTAGAGGAGTTATGTGTGAGACACACGTGCCCAGCACCCCTCGAAATGGCCAGTCAGGCAGCCTGCTCCTTTTCTGGCCTGGGGTCCTGTCCAAAGGAGGAGGCTGCCCAGCCGGAGGCAGTAGAGATGTCGTTGCAGCCAGGCGCAGTATTTCCAGGCAGCAGAATTAATAGGACAATTCCCCATGCAGAACCTAGCTGGCTCCGGTGCTAAATTAGCATAGATAAATATTTCTGAGAGAGGAGAGAAAATAATGCATTTTGCAATAAAGCCGGAGAACAGCCCTCTGCAGCCCAGTCCTACGAACCTGGGTAGAATGAGTTTGCACCTGATGTAATTGAAGGTGCCACGGTCCTCCGTGGCTGGGAGCAGGACCCAGCCAAGCGGACAAATTCTCTCCACTCGAGCAGGGCTAATGGTGCTCAAAGGCTGAACCCTGTGGGAGCCAGGCTGGGGGTGGGGCGGGCCAGAGCCAGGCCAGAGGAGCCCAGGGCCAGAGTTGGAGGACGAAGGAGGAGAAAGGCTCCCCGGGGGCCTGTGGGGACACACACACATGCACATGCACACACAGCAGCACACTCACATGCACACACCACAAGCACACTCACATACACATGTACCTCACACACACACATACACCATAAACATACACACACGTTTATGTACATGCATACTCACACATGCATGCACCACAAACACATGCACACACACCAGCACACTCACATGCACACACCACAAACACACACATGCATATACTACAAACACACAAACATAGCACACACACACTCACACATGCACACTCACATATGCATGTACCACAAACACATACACATAAACCAGCACACTCACATGCACTCACTGTGACTTTTTGGGAATCCCCCAGTGAGTGGCCCACGAGCCTGAGTTAACAATCTGGGCCTCCCCTGCAAACTGTCCCCACATCCTCCACGAGCTGGTAGGATCAGCCTCCTAAATCTGTCTCAGCCTCGTTCAGGCCTCTTCATCTCTCATGTGGACTATCGTAAAGGTCCCCTCACTGGCCCCCCGCCTGCTGGGTCTCCCATCAAGGTAGCCCGGAGGTGGGCTCGGCAGTGCACCCCAGTATGGCTCTAGGGGTTGTCAGAAACCCTGAACATTTCAACACTGGTTGGCAGATGACTACTGCCCTGAATCCCCTGAACACCTGGCTGCTTGAACCCCAGGACCCCTGAGCCTCTCCATGAGGCAGTAGAGATGGGGCCCAAGAGCCCTTGTGATTGGCTAGGTCCCTGTGGCACTAGTTATAAATGCTTTGAATATATCCCCTGGCGGGGGAACTTAGGCCCCTCTGCAATGACCATCAACCCCCCAGCCATCCAAGGAAACATACCAGCGAAGGCGGTGACAGGGCCACCATCACGAGCCAGGATAACCACCCCACGCATACCACGCTGCCCACGAGGGACCTTCCCAAAGTCTTGTTGTGGCACATCGCCCTCCCTGCTCCCTGGTGTTTGTTCAAGGCCCTCGGCCATCTGGTCCCCACTGACCTCTCTGGATGCTCTCCTAGGTCTAGCCATGCATGACAGGTGGTGACAGGCAGAGCCATGTGGGAGTCAAGTCCTCCCTAGGAGGCAGGTATAGGAGAACTGACAGAAAGTGAAAGAGAAGGGAGCCAGTCAAAGAGCAGGGCTGCTGCAAACCTGAGAGGAGTACCACGCTTGGGGCTGGCATCCCACTTGGATCCGAGGGACAGCAAGAGGACATCACCCCTTGCTGCTGCTGTGGCCTGTGGCTAGACCCCCTGCTGGGCTGCCACAGCCCTGCCCCTGTCACCCTCGCTCCAGAGGGTCTTCTCAGGTCAAGACTTCAGATCATCTTTGAATCAAAGGTCCTTCGCAAATGCTTTTTCTATAAACTCAAATTTTTCCCATGGCTGTGGCTCTCAACAGGGTTGGAAAAGTATCAGAGTGCCCGGAGGGGCTTTTTTCTGACTACATACTCTAGGCCACTTCTCTGGGTACTGAAAAGCACTCACGAGGGGAAATCTCCAGAATCTCCAGGGCAGGGAAGAGAGAGAGGGTCATAGACAGCATGACAAGCTGTAAACATCCTGAGATTCCAACTCCACTCCCGGCACCCCTCCCCCTCCCGGGCAGGGGCAGCACGGGTGGGGGAAGCCCGTGGGAGGGGTGCCCGTGGGAAGGCCAAGGCCCATGGAGGTTCAGGCAGGCCTGGAAGCCAGAGATCAGGAAGCGCCAGTGGCCAGCAGCCCCTCCCAGGGGGTTCCTTTGCCCTCTGCCTTTGTGAGTAGCTTTCCATCCAACATGGCACCCACCCAGGTGGCCATTTCACCTTTGGGCCCTGGCTTCAAACATGGCTCTGGGGTTCCATCTGCTGCACCAGGACAGAGAGCCACTGCACAGCAGGAGGCTCCGCCTGAAAAGCACAGGCGGCTCCTGCAGGAGGCTGTGGGCATAGCTCACTGGGCACCCCCCGCCTGCTCACAGATCTTGTTTTATAAACACTTTCGAAGTGCCAGGCACTGCTGTAAACATTCTACTTTTATTAACTCATCTCATCTTCCTAACAACCCTATTTCTAAAGTAGGTACTATTTTCCCCACTTGACAGATGGGGAAGCCGAGGCTCAGAAAGGCTAAGGAGCTTGTGCACAGCCACAGAGCTTCTCAGTGGCAGAGCCGAACTCCAAATCCAGGCAGGCTGGCTCTGACAGAGCCCCTGGGAGAGGCCCCAGGCAGGCGGGAGCAGGGTAGGCTTTGACAGCTCCAGGGCAGTGCAGGACAAGACCCCGCTCTCCCTCCCACCATCCTGCTCCACCCCCCACAGACGCAGTTGTGCATGAGCTGAACCAGGCTCCCTCTACTCCCAATTTATAGGTGCTACGTGCAAATTAGCTAAACGTTAGGGGAAAACCCGTGTCTCAGCCAGGACATAGCTCATTAATGCACGTTTATACAAGTCATGACAATTTCTTCAAACGTAGACTGAAAATGCCTTCTCTGAAGAAGCTGGTCACAGAGATCACCAAAAATAGCAGCCAGAGCGAGGAGGTAAATGCCACTGACAGCCTGGGGTTTATTCTCCTCCAGAGCTGAGCAGGGAGCGCAGTGTCTCTCCAGGGACAAGAGCAGCTGATGGAAGGTCAGGATGCAGAGGGGCACTGCTGCTGGACTGGACGCTTGTGCACCCCCAGCCCAGGGCACCATGTTTCTTGTGGACTGACATTGGTATCAGTGTAATCTAGTCCGAAAAACACACACATTGGCATGCACCATGGTTCTGCCAGCTGGGCAGTCTTGGTCTCTGCAAGCCTCAATTTTACCATCGCACAATGGGCATCCCCATACAGCTGCGAAAATTGGAAATGACATACAGGATGCCCATGGCACAGAGCAGGAGTGTGGGAAATGGGACCTAGTATTAGTGTTGTTCCAAGGAGCAGACAGAAAAGGGTGCTGTGTGCCAGTGTCCCTGGCAGACACCTGGTTCTCCACAGCTTGGGGCTTTGTGACTTGGATGAGATAACTTGGAAGCCTTTTTACCTCTCAGGAGGAGCATGATTGAAGGTGGGGACAGAGGAGCCCAGAGCTGACCAAGCATGGCACATGGTGTCGCTTGACCTCCCAGGGTGTGGGCCGGAGGGGAGAGAAAAGTACCTGAACACAAAGGGAGCCTGGCTGGAGCAGGTCTGGTTGTGCTAAGAGTGGATGGAGGCTGGATCCAAGGAGCCACTAGGGAAAAGCTCCAGCTAGCCCCCAGAGTGAGGGCCGCCCTGGAGGAGGCAAGCTGCTGGCCGCAGTGCCGAGGTGAGCAGAGCCAGTCAGCTCTCAGAAACCAGGTGTCCACGGGAAGGCCAAGGCCCACAGAGGTGCAGGCAGGCCTGGAAGCCAGCGATCAGGAGCCCATGGCACCCGGCCCCCTGCACCAGCAGCGCCAGTGGCCAGCAGCCCCTCCCAGGGCAGGGTTCCTAGGAAACGGGAGGGGCGCAAGCTCCCGGCCCCACTGCCCCACTGCAGTCACCCTGCCCACAGCCGGTAGCACGTGGTTAACGTGCAGCCCGAAATCACCACAATAAAAAGGCTCTTTTTAAAATGTGCGTTTTAAATTTTATTTAATTTATTTTTATGGAAGCAAAATTGATCATACATATTTGTGGGTACAAAGTTGACTATCAACAGTTGTGCACAGTGTGTGATGGTCAATCAGGACAGTTAGCTTGTTCATCATGACAATACGTGATCATTTTTCATTAACCAATTTCTCATTAATTTCTCATTAACCCCTCTCCCCTTCCCAACTTTCCATTTCTACTAACCACAGTTCTGTTCTCTCCTTCTGAAAGTTCAACATACTATAGTGATTGTTGTTTCTTTCTCTCTCTCTCTCTTTCTTTATTGTTTACTTATTTATTAATTCAGCTCCCACTTATGAATGAGGGTATGCGGTATTTCTCTTTCTGCATCTGGGTTGTTTTGCTTAGCATAATTTTCTCCAGGCTCATCCATCTTGGTGCAAATGGCAGAATTTCCTTCTTTTTTATGGCTGAGTAGTATTCCATTATGTAGATGTACCACATTTTCTTTATCCAGTCATCCATTGATGAACATTTAGATTGGTTCCATAGCCTGGCTATTTCAAATAGTGCTGCAATAAACACAGGAGTGCAGGTATCCCCTTGACATGATGATTTCCATTCCTCTGGGCATATACCCAGAAGTGGGATTGCTGGACCATATGGTAGTCCTTTCTGTAGTTGTTTGAGGAACATCAGTACTGTTTTCCATAGTGGCTGCACTAATTCACAGTCCCACCGACAGTGCAGGAAGGTGCCCCTTTCTCCACGTCCTTGCCAGCATTTGTTATTCGCGGTCTTTTTAATACTGGCCAGTCTAACTGGGATGAGATGGTATCTCAAAGTGGTTTTGACTTGCATTTCCCTGATGATTAGTGATGTTGAGCATTTTTTCATATGCCTGTTGGTCATTTGTATACCCTCTTTTCAGAGGTTTCTATTCAACTCCTTTGTCCATTTTTTAATTGGATTTTTTTTTTTTTTTTACTGTAAAGTTATTTTAGTTCCTTGTGTATTCTGGATATTAATCCCTTGTCAGTTATATAGTGTGCAAATACTTTCTCGCATTCTGTAGGTTGTCTTTTCATTCTGTTAATTATTTCCTTTGCTGTGCAGAAGCTTTTTAGTTTGATATAATTCCATTTGTTTGTTTTTTCTTTTATTGTCTGTGCTTTGGGGGTCTTATTCATAAAGTCTTTATCTAGCTCTACATCCTGGAATGTTTCCCCTGTTCTCTTTTAAAGAGAGTTTTAAAGTTCTGGGTCTTATATTTAAGTCTTTAATCCATTTTGAGTTGATTTTGGTATATGGCAAGAGGTACAGGCCTAGTTTCTTTCTTATGCATATGGATATGTAGTTCTCCCAGCACCATTTATTGAAGAGGCTGTTCTCTCCCCATTGTATGTCCTTGGTACCCTTGTCAAAGATCAGTTAGCCATAAATGCATGGGTTGATTTCTGGGTTCTCTACTGTGTTCTGTTGGTCTGAAAGTCTGTTTTTATGCCAGTACCATGCTGTTTTGGTTTCTATAGCTTTATAATATAATTTGAAGTCATTTGACAAAATTCAGCATCCCTTCATGATAAAGACTCTCAATAAATTAGGTGCAGAAGGAAGGTACCTCAACACCATAAAAGCCACATACCACAAACCCACCACCAGTTTCATCCTGAATGGGGAAAAGCTGAAGGCTTTTCCTTTAAGAACAGGAACAAGACAGAGATACCCACTCTTACCACTCCTATTTAACATAGTATTAAAAGTACTTGCTGGAGCAATTAAACATAAGAAAGAAAGAAACAGCATCCAAATAGGAAAAGATGAAGTCAAATTGTCCCGGTTTGCAGATGACATGATCCTATATATAGAAAACCCAGGAGACTCTACCAAAAAACTCTTAGAGCTCATAAACAAACAGTAATGTTACAGGATACAAAATCAATATACAAAAATCAGTAGTGGTTTATACTCCAACAACCAATTATCAGAAAAAGAAATCAAGAGAGCAAGCTCATTTACAACAGCCTACAACAACAAAAAAGCCTAAAAATAGATTTAACCAAGGAAGTGAAAGATCTCTACAGTGAGAACTACAAGTCACTGCTGAAAGAAATTAAAGAGGACACAAAAAGATGGAAATACATTCCTTGCTCATGGATTGGAAGAATCAAGATAGTGAAAATGTCCATACTTCCCAAAGCCATCTACAGATTCAATGCAATCCTCATCAAAATGCTAGTGACACTCTTCACAGAAACAGAAAAAACAATCCACCTTTATATAGAACAACAGAAGACCCCAAATAGCCAAAGCAATCTTGAGCAAATAAATAAATAAATAAAGCCAGAGGCATTCCACCTCCTGACTTCAAATTATATTATAAAAAGTGTTTCTAGTGACATGAAGAAGGCTGAACACCAACAGCCTGGACTCCCGAGCCTTCCTGAGCCCAGCGGTCTCAGTCCCATGTCCCATGTGACCCCTCATGCCACCCTGCAAGGCAGGCACTGTCCCTGTACCCATTTCACAGAGAGTGAAATGGCTCAGAGAGGGGCAGTAGTCACCCTAAGCCCCAAAGCTGGCAGGTGAGGAAGCTGGGATTTAAAGCCAATGCTTTAAGGGCGGTGGAGGGGGAGGCCACCATGTTCTAAGACAGAAGAAATTGATTGGAGAGAGCAGAGCTCTTCCCACCTCTACCCCAAAACTCTCCATTTGTACTTCATGTGAGTGAGAGATAAATACTCTGTTGAAAAAAAATAAAAGTAAAAAGAATGAGGTCGATGCTTTAGTCTTTCTGGAATACACTGTGTTCTGTGAGCAGTAGAAATAGAAATCTCCGCCCCTTTCTTCCTTTTTGCTTTTGAGTATTTTCGAATTGTTTTATAATGAGTTCAGTTTTTTAATAGAATCAAGAGAAAATAAACCTAGCTTATTTTTTCCTTTGAGAGGCCCACATTAGCACTCTTTCCTTCAGCATTTTGGAAACGGAAATCATACCACGTCCCAGAGCTCACCCAGACACAGAAGTCACCCCTCATCAGCTCAGCCCAGTGCATCAGGTCTCGGTGAAGTCGTGTGACACATGGTATATAGAATGGCATCTTCCTGACCATTTCAATGAAATCCTGGCTCTGAGTTCCCAGCCCAGATGTAAAACTCTTGGCCCTCAGCAGCCCAACCCTCCAGGAGTGGAGAGGAAGGAAATAGCCTTTGGCCAGAAGGGCCACTGCTGGTCCCTGAGCCCTAGGACTCCCGGCCACTTGATAGAGCCCTTTCCTGATTCCCCTACATGTGCCCCATGAGGCAGGACTCACGCAGGTGCCAGGTACTCTGAGATAATGACAAACAGCCCCCTCCCTTAAAACACTCAGAACCTGGAGAAGAAAACAGACAGCGCACGACCAAAAGCAGTTCAGCGTGTAAACACGGAAGGACAGCCAGCGCTGGGGGAGGCGGGGAGGGCTTCCTGGGGGAGGTGCGGCCTCAGCTGCCTCCTGGAGGAGCAGTAGCCGGCCAGAGACCCGGTTCCAGCCTTGCCGCCCTCTTGCCCACCCGTTCACATGCCCCGCGCTCCCTCCAGCCTCTGGGCCCTGTGCTGCTGCTCCTTCTGCAGGAAGTTCCCACCTTCCCAGCCTCTGTGGAGCCAGCTGTCACTCACCCTCCAGCTCCAAGTTACAGTGCTGCCTCCCCCTGGAGCTGCCCTGACTGCAAGGCCCTCTCCCAACACCCTCCTTCCTAGAGCTCTCCAGAGCTTGTAATCCTATAACTATGTCATCATTCAATTCAAGTCTCTCTCCCCTACACTAGACTTTAAGTGGTCAGAACACAGGGACAGGTCTCTGTGACTCCTCAGGGCCTGTGGCAGAGCACCAGCACTTAGTAAGTGCTCAGTAAATATTTGCTAAAGGTAGAAAGAAGGAAGGTATGAAGGAAAGAAGGCAGAAGAGAGAGGAGGTGGGCAGAGAAGGTGGCTCCAGGACAGGGGGGGAGACAAAAGAGGAACTGTGTGACAGGAGGACACAGGTGTCTGGCTGGACGTGCCTGGGCACATGGTAGCTGGTGAGGCCAGACCACAGGCATCTCCCTGTGTCAGGCTAGCTGGGGAGTCACGAATAGACGTGGCACATTAGCTCTGTTTCAGGGAGTTCCCGCTGGTGCCCAGGGTAGCCATGAACAACAGCCCCCCAGAAGGACAGACGGCACAGGCCTATCCTGCCCTTCCTCTGGAGCAACACTGCCCCCACCTTGGTGAAAATCCTCCCCACTGCCCAGGCATGCACGTGTACACACACACCAGCCCCTCTGAGAGGCACGTCAGCCAGGCAGGCAGTCATAGGCCACTAACCCTTGGCAGCAGTGATTAGTCCCAGAGGAGCGAGCGGGTGGGCACAGGACTCCTCGGGGCCATGCAGAGTCCTAACCAATGAGTGCTCAGGCAGAGAAGATTCCTTTCTGCTAAACTGACAGAAAGAAAATCTAGAACAGCCAACAGCCACATTCCCCTCCTCAGAGAGTCACAGAACAAAGCTGGCAGCTGGAGGAAGGTACAGCAGAGACAGAGAAGCGGAGCGTGATGTTATCACCTGGATCCAGCTGTGCCTGAAGGACTCCCCTGGCCTTCTCTGCCCATCACTTGCAATTCAAAGAGGCTTCACTCATAGGGAAATTGCTAACTGGAAATGGGATATCACGAGAGACAGATCCCGAGGTGTGGAGCTGGCTGAGCTGAGGCGAGGGGCAGGCCACACGGCTGCCCAGTCCCTGTTCAGTCCTGCAGCAGTGATGCTGTCACTGGTGTGTCTGAGGACTCTGGTCACATGCCAGCACAGCAGGGGCTCCAGGGGACTGGGTAACAAAATGCAGGGTGCTGACCACTCATGCCACCTTCCATACAGTGCTGGGGGCAAGCTGGCTGATGCGCTTGAGATGGAGCAAGAAGCGGCTGCAGCTCCACTGAGAGATGTCGTCGCTGAGTGCCATGGGAAATGCTAGGCCTCCTCAGTACGCCTGCAGAGACGGTACTATCTTTGTCTCCATTTCACAGATGGCGAAACTGAAGCTCAGACAGGTGAAGGAATCATAGCCTCTGGGAACCCTGGTGGGCTTAGGGTTTGGAGGGACTCGCAGAACAGACTCCTCAGAGGCTGCTCCAGGGAGTATAGTCCAGCCAAGGGGATCACAGCCCACAGGAGCCTGGAGAACCAGATGGGGCAACCAAGGCACGGAAGCATCATAGGGGAAGGGTAGCATGATGGGAGGGGTGGGGGCATTGTGGCTGGCTGGGGTGGAGTTTAAGGCAGCAGGAGTGGCCCCAAGCCCCAGCCACTGGAGAGTGGCTTTGGAACCCTACTGCAAGGCCAGCACCAGCTCAGGGACTGGGAGGGGCTGGGGCAGGGCACACAGCTGGCAGCCCTTAGGCCTCTGCTGAGCAGGTGGAAGGTAGCGCTGATGCCAGGCCACTCCCTGAACACTGACTAGCTTTGGTCCCAGCTCAGGGGCCTGTGCAGGCTGGGGTGGAGACAGCACTGGCAGGGGCTGCTCAGGATGCCAGGCAGGCTCTGGCTGCATCTGCAGCTGCTACGAGGGCCCTGTCTCCCATCGGACGTGCATTACCCTGCTGTGCCGGTCCATCTCTGTCACCGCAGCTGCCACTGCCTCTGTCCCCAGCGGAGGGGGAGGGGAAGCCCGGGAGGCAAAAATAACAAACAGACCCAATTTCCCCAAATCAACCTGTCACCACAAAGGGAGGAAAATTAAGAGGCCCAGCCACAGCTGACCTTCTGTTTACATTTTCCTTGGAAACGACGAAATAATTGCGTTGCTCTGAGGAGCTGTTTTCTATTGCCCCCTCCCCTCCTCCCACCCCTCTCTGTCCTATTCAAGCACAGCCAGGGATGACACTGGAATCTTGAATCAAACTAAGTGGTTACTATGGTGTCAGCTTGAAATTATGAATCTCTGAGCCAGCCAGCACGGAGGCACAGAGCCAGGGGCACACAGTTAAAGCAGAGATCGAGGAGAGAGAAGGCACATTGTGTTTTAATAGCAGCAAAACTGCACTTCCCAGCATGGAGGTGGGGGGGTGGAATGTGCTAGAAATGCAGTCCTGCCACCCATGGGTCACCCCTCCTCCACACAATGTTCCCTTCTGCCCTGGTCCCTCAGTCCGCTGAGTGCTGTGGAGCCCTGCCCACCCCTGCCCACCCGTGCCTACCCGTGGCCCCAAACACGCACACCCCTGTCCTGGCCCAGAGAGCTACCCTTTCTCATCATACAGTGAGAGGTCCCCACACCTGGGAGCTTCCACACTCACCCACAGGACAGGGAGTGCTCTCAACCCCACATGGAAACCATCGACAAATCCTATCAGCCCTACCTTGAAACCCGTCGGTGTGAGGCCCCTTCTCATGCCACCACCCTCATCCGGACAACAGCACCAGCACTGCTCTGACCGTGTTCCCCCACAGTCTTATCTCAATGCCCTGAGAAATCTTATTTAAGCACAAGCCAGATCCTGTCCCTTCTCATATCACTCCAAGAAAAACCAGAGCCCTTGAGAAGCCTCCCATGTGCTCAGGTCTGACCTCATTTCTCTGACTCATTTCCCCCCACCCCAATCATTTCACTCCAGCCACCCTGGCCTCCCAACTGTCCCTCAAACATGACAAGCATGCCCCTGCCCCAGGGCCTTTGCACTGGCTGCTTCCTCTGCCAGGAGCACTTCTCCCAGTCACCCGTGTGACAGTAGGGTTATCTGCTTTGTTCACTGCTGTGTTCTCCAGGCCCAGAACAGCACTGGCAGCGGGGAGCGCTCACTGAATGAACGAGTGAATCATTTGCCATTTTCTGGGCCCCATTTTTCTATCTTTACCATGAAGGTCTGGACCACATCAAAGGGGCGAACCAGAGGCCACCACAAAGCAAAATCCAGTCCATGTGCCTGTGCTGTTCAGTCCACACCATGCTGGCCTGTGAGGTGCTTATAAATCTGAATTCACTAACACCATGTAGAGATTGAAATATTAAACATACAAATCAGGATTTCCAATATAGGAGAGTTATCTGTTCTTTAAAGGTTTGGTAGAACTTTCCCATAAAACTGTCTGGACCTGGTGCCTTTTTTCTTTTCTATTCTTTTTTTTTTTTTTTTTTAGGCTACCATTTTAATTCTTCTTTTGGATAGGTCTGCTCATTTTTCCCCATTGCCTCTTCTTGAATCAATTTGGAGTATTAGTCAGAGTTCCTGGTTGCAGATCACAATGGGTTAATTACAGAAGACAACTATATACTACAACATTTAGAAAGCTTCCTGAGTTTCTGGGAGGGTGAACAACACAGATAAGAAGGAAGAGAAATTCCTAACCCCTCCAAGAGACTGTCCTAGCAGAAACCCCACTGCCTTCACCAACCACCACTGGAAACCTCTGCCACAGCTGTCCCAATCAAACCAAATGCCTTTGCCACAAGGTCTGTTGTCTCTGCACATGCCTGCCCCCCTGCTATGGCTCACTTTTATCTCTGGACTCATGCTTTGGTACACCTGCCTGGCTAGGTCCAGGTCACAGGCTCGACTCCAGCTGCAGGAGCATATGGGAGATGTAGGTTTCAGCTTTTCCACTTCTGGAATAGAGACTGGCACAGCAGAAGGGACGGGGGTGGAGGTCAGGGGAGCCGTTTCAGCATCTGCCATCTTGTACATATACACAAACACAAAACTTTAGTAGAATTTTCACATATTTTCAATATATATGTTTTTTCCTAAAAATTATTTATTTTACTTTTGAGGATCAGATTTATTGGCAAAAATTTTGTGCTTTGTATTTTCCGTGTTTCAGCATATCTGCGTCTCTATAGTGCCGTTCTTCATTTTCATGGCTCCTGACGTATGTTTTCTTGATCAGGCTTGCTAGTTTTGTCTAGTTTATCAATTTTTTCAAAGAATTATCTTTTATTTTTATAGCTCAAGTCTACTATTGTTTTATTCTATTTCATTAATTCCTGCTCCTTTTCTTCATTAGTTTCTTGCATTTGCTTTCTTTAGATTTATTTAGATGTTCATTTCCCAGCTTATTGAGGTAAACACTTGGTTCCTGTATCTCTTCAATCTTTTCTCTTTTCTAATGACTGCATTTAACACTATTCATTTCCCCTAAATACACACGGCTTGAGCGGTATCCTGTGGGCTTTTGTATGTAGTGCCTTTATTGCTGTTTATTTCTAAGTAGTTGGTAATTCAGTTTTTGATGTATCGTTTAATTCATATTATTTAGATTTGTTTTTAAATTTCTAAGTGGATAGATTTAGGCTCTCCTCTTGCTGTTAATTTCCACTTTTCTTTGCATTGTGCTGGGAAAATGTGACTGGCATGATATTTTTAGGTTTTAAAAATCAAAGATAATATAAAAGTATATCCTCCCTGTAAAAGAGTCAATCAGCACAGAAGCCCATAGAGGCAACATAAAAGTTCACCTTTGCAATTATTTTCATCCTCTTCAGCTTCATTCTTCTAGTCACAGAGTGCTAACCTCTGTGAATAGTTTGGAATGTATTTTGAGTCCTATTTTTTTAAGTTTACATATTTATTTATGTATTCATTCTTACAGTTTTAAAACATTTCTATTTTGCAGTCTGTTTGGGGGAACTCTTACCTCTTAGTTACTTTCAGCCATTTTTCCCCAAATAAATGCATTTTTGTTTTCAGATAAACGTATGCTTTGATTTGGCAGCGGCCTGTAAATTTTCATATGTCAAGCTCTCATTGTTGCTCGTTTTTAAATAATTTTAAATTTTAGTTTTGATTTACCTTTTAACTCAAGTTGTTTATAAAAGTGTTTTTTTTAATTTTCAGTTGTGTGGGTTTGAGAACACCAAGGAAGATGGAAAACTTTCCACCTCTTTCCACGAGAACTAGGCAAGGATATGTGAAAAAAAAACTAGAAATATGTAAACCAACACCCCACATTGAAGATTTTCCAAAAACCTAAATAAAATATTAATAAATTACATTCATAATATAACCAAAAGATTAACAGATCATGATAAAATAGGATGTAATGCAAGAGTTAAAGGAAAACTCAACATTATGAATGCAATATTATCCATTATATTAACAGATTAAAAATGAAAACTCATAAGATAATTTGCACGGATACCCCCAAAGAAGCAGTTGATAGAATTTGGCATTCTTTTCTGACTTGTAAAACTATTAGTCAGCTGTGTACAGAAGGGAAATTTCTTCATTTAATAAAGATTATCTATTAGAAACTTCTAGTAAACTTGATCCTGAACAGTGAAACTTTAGAAGCATTTTCATCAGAGTCAGGAACAAAACAAGAATGCCCACTCCCCCTGCTGTTCCACTAACTGGAGATGCCAGGAGAAGCAATACCAATAGGAGAAGACTAATCCTCCTCCGTCTGCATCTGGGCTGGCCTTAGTGACTTGACCAGAAGTAATAACCTGGGACTCCCACGGCTGGTTCCCAAGAAGCTCAGCAATAAGAACAAGAAAGAGTCTCTGTGAAATAACAGTAATAAACTGCTGTTTACAAATGATATCGTTGCCTACCTAGAAAATCTATGAGAACAAAAAAGAGAGTTCAGCAAGGGACCAGACATACCTAACAAGTCCAAACCAACAGCCATGACCAGTTAGAAAATATTTTGGAGAGAAAAATGTATCTCATTCTCAATAGCAACAAAACCCAGAAAATAATTGGTAATAAATGTAACAAGACCCTTTCCTTTCTGGAAGGAAACAATCAAACTTTACATAAACGAAACTGTTAGTAAATAGGGGAATGTACTACATTCTTGGACACAAAGAGATCAGTTCTCCCCCTGAGGAGTCTATAAATTTAGTGCAAACAAGCTACCAAGCACAGATTGTTGGCTCCCTGCCCAAAACCCAGCACTAGAGACACCACAGCAGAGGAAGGGAGGTGGATAGATCTGAGAAGCTAGCATGAGGCTGTGAGACAGAAGGCGGTTGAGTTCTAGCAAATGCGTGTGTGAGTGTGAGTGTGTGAGAGTGTGAGTGTGTGTGAGTATGTGTGTGTGAGAGTATGAGTGTGTGTGAGTGTGTGAGTGTGTGTGAGAGTATGAATGTGTGTGAGTGTAAGTGTGTGAGTGTGTGTGTGAGTGTGTGTGAGAGTATGAATGTGTGTGAGTGTAAGTGTGAGTGTGTGTGAAAGTATGAATGTGTGTGAGTGTAAGTGTGTGGGTGTGTGTGAGTGCGTGTGAGAGTATGAGTGTGTGAGTGTAAGTGTGTGTGAGAGTATGAATGTGTGTGAGTGTAAGTGTGTGGGTGTGTGAGTGTGTGTGTGTGTGAGAGTATGAATGTGTGTGAGTGTAAGTGTGTGAGTGTGTGTGTGAATGTGTGCAGGGAAAGGGAAGAAAGACAGACAGTTCAGAGTGGGGAAGAGCCAGCCAGTGTGGCAGTGGGTTCAGTCAGGGGAATGCTTTCAACTGTGCTCTCTTCTATCCCCACATTCTAAGGGGACTGTTGTCAACCCCATCGCCTCTATAAGGCAGGAATAAAACAGCAGCACCAGCCCAGGCAAAACAATACCGAAGCGGTTCTCGGTCCTGGCTGCAGTGAGCGTGGATCGTAAGGGGCGGGGGGCCGGTTCCTGAACGTTCCTTCTTCTCCCAGCCCCTTCACACCTGAGGACCGGAAATTCTAATAGAAGGGCACAAAGTTAGGTTTAAACAGTTGATGTTTAATAGTACTTGCTCTGGTTATCTAATGCTGTATAACAAACCCCCTAAAACTAGTGCCTTAAGATGACGGTTTACTGTTTGCTCCTCCAGTCCTGGGGGCTGACTGGGCTCAGCTGGGCGGTTCTCACTTGGGGTCCCTCCTGCGGCTACACACAGGCAGTGGCTGGGCCACAGACGACTGGGCTGGACGTCCACAGGGACTTGCTCACATGCTGGCAGTTACTGCGGGCTGTGGGTGTGGCGTCAGCCAGTGGCTGCTCACAGTGCCTACACGGCCTCTCCACGTGGCCCGTCTTCTCACTGTGTGACAGGGTCTGAGAGGGAATGTCTCGGTCACTAGAATTCCATTAGACTGGGAGAAGCTCTAAGTTTTCGGATGACCTAGCCCAGCATGTCACCCCTGACACATTCTGTTGTTCAAGATGAGTAAATAAAGCCAGCCCAGATTCAAAGGGAGAGGAGTCTGATGCCACCGCTGGGTGGGGAAGGCTGCACACAGTGGCAACCACCTTCGTCTGTCCTCCATAGTCCCCGGGCTCCCAGATGTTGCCTTTTCCCCTTCAGGGTTGGAATTCCTTTGGAAGTACAGTCGGCCTTCCACGTCCACGGGTTCCACATCCATGCATTCAACCAACGGTGCATCAAAAATATTTTTCAAAAATTGTGTCTGTACTGAACATGTACAGACTTTCTTCTCGTCATTATTTACCAAACAATACAGCATAACAACTATTTACATAGCGTTTACATTGCATTAGGTATTTTAAGTAATCTACAGATGATTTAAAGTATATGGGAGGATTACATAGGTTATATGCAAATACTATGCTGTTTTTTATCAGGGACTTCAGCATTTTGGATTTGGGTGTCCACGGGGGTCCTGGAACCAATCTCCCTGGGTACCAAGAGACGACTGTATAAGCTACTCTGACTGGTAATGGGCACTGGATAAAAATACTCACAAGTAAAAGTCTAATACATTAGGGGTAAGCACTGAAAAATTAAAATGGATTGCCCAACTTTCAAATCAATAGTGGAGAATTTGATCTATCTGTTGAAATATGGCCAAACAAAAAGAGAAAAGGGAAGAAAATACCATAAATAGAAAACGACAAGGACATTGGGAGAACTAGATCCTAATATAAAAGGATCAAAGTAGGTATAAATGGGGTAACCGAACCAAACAAAAGACAGGGAGTCTTAGAGATACTTTAACACTCCAGCAGTGCGGATTCTACGGGAGATACAGCCAAAGAGACGAACATAAAAGAAGTGGGGAAACGGGCAAAGAGAAACAAAAGAAAGCACAGCAACTCTAGTATCAGAGGGAGGAAAACAGAATTCAAGGCAACACCATCGTAAGAGACAAAAAGGGACATTTTATTTTGTTAAAAAGAACACTGGATTTAGAGCATATAATGCTAATAATGAACATATGTTCATCTAAAACACAGCCTCGAAATATATGAAATAACAGCTAAAAGAACTATGGAGAGTTATAGAAAACTCAAAAACTGTGATTTCAACACATCTCTCACAAGAACAAATAAATCAACCAGACAACAAACATAAGCAAATATGTATGAAATACAAACTTATATATGCACTTATATGTATGAAATTTTCCACCCAACAAAAGACAGTGTGTTATCTTTGAGCACACATGAAACAGTCACAAAATCAACCATGTGTTAAGCACAGTTGAAGCCTCCCTAAATTTAAAAAAAAAATCAGTATCGTAGAAATCCATTCTCTCACCATAATGTAATAAAATAAAATCAGTAACAAGAGGATAGCTTTTTAAATAATTCACATATATCTGGAAAAGGTAGAAAGTTGCAAATAAGTAAAATATAGAACAGAAAAAGAGAAAATAACTACAGACATGAGAAAAATTTCCAAAGTAAATGAACGTTATGATCAACTGTAAGTCTACAAATTCAAAAACCTGGACAAAATAGATAAATTTCTGGCAAAGCATAAAGTGCCAAAATTGGAGCAAGAAGAAATAAAAACTTGAATAGATCAATAACCATTAAAGAAGTTAAAAATAGTAATCAAATACCCACTTCTCCAGCACCTCGGAGGTCAAATCATTTTACAAGTGAGTTCAACCAAACTTTCAAGAAAAAGGTCTCAACGATAGGAAAGTTGCTGCCGAACTAAGAAAAGAGAGAAAGTTGCCCTAGTTATTTTATGAAGCTAGAATAATACGAGGGCACTTCAGAAGTTCGTGGAAAAGTAGTATTAAAAGGTAATATGAATCTTTTCATGAACTTTTTTTAAAGTACCCTAGTATTGATCTTAAAATTGGAGGACAGGAGAGAAAAAAAACTACCAAGACATGTTACTTATGAATATAGATGCAAAGATTCCAAGCTAATATTTGTTAATCAAACCCAACAGTGTATTTTAAAACATAATGCATCTCAGGATTCCAATTACATAAAAGTTAAAAGCAGGCAAAACTAATCATCAGTGGTGTTAGAAGTCAGGCTGCTGGTTACCCTTGGAGGGTAAGGACTGGGAGGAGCATGAGGACTTCCAGGCAGATGGTCCTTTCTGTTTCCTGACCACGATGCTGCTTACATGGGTGCCTTCACTATGTCGTCTCTGTTGTGTGCAAGTTACACTTCAGTGAGCGGTCCCCTTTAAAAAACGTAACACACCTACTAGGATGTATGCAGGAAATGAAAGGGTAATTTAAAATTAGAAAATCTATTAACGAAATCCACCAATTAATAACCTAAGGGAAAAATCACATGATTATCTCAATAGACACAGAAATGGCATTTATTAATGCCCAATACATATTTAGGCACGATAACAACTCTAAGAAAAGTAGTAATAGAAGGGACCTTCCTTAGCCTGATAAGGGCTGTGCACCCAAACCCACAGGCTATTATACCTTATATATAGACATGTCGGATACATTCTCTTTAAGATCAGAAATCAATTAAAGATGCCTGTTAAAGCACTTCTGTTCAACATTGTATTGGAAACAGCAGTAGGGAAATTAGCTTATTATAGGCAGCAGAATAAAGCTGTATCTCTACCTTTGACCATAAACTAAGGGGAACTTTGTATTCAAAGTACATATTGATCGCTTCTAAGGTGAACCTAAATGTAAAAGATAAAGCTATACAGCTAATAGAAAAAGCAGTGTGGGAGAACATACTAGCAACCTAAGGTGGAGGAAGACTAACTAGACAAGACACAAAAGCACAAATCATAAAGTGGGAATAGATGGATTCGACTATATCAAATAAAGCATTTTTGTTCAAGAAAGACAGAGTCAAAGACACAGCCAGTGATAGGCTAAAGGAGATACTGCAATATCTAGCACCCGTGAATATGGAAGGGACTTCTGCAAATCTACAGCAAAATAACCAACCCAACAGCAAAGGGTAAGCAATATGATCAGGCAACTCACAGCAGAGGAAACCAAAGTAGTTCTTATGTATGTGGAGAGATGTTCAACTTCAATCGTAATCAGAAAATGCACATTAAAACAATTACCCCATCACAGTGGCGAAAAAATTAGGAAGTCAGAAAAAAGCCCTGCATCGGCAAAGATACAGGGATCTAGGAAGACCCACACGGTGGGGGAGTGAACGTGAGCACAGCCACTCTGCAGAGCAGACAGCGCTTATCAGAAGCTAAGAGACGAAGCAAGCCATTCCTGCTCGCAAGCTCGGAGAAGCACGAGCAGAGATCTGCAAGAGAACAAGCCCCACGATGTTCATCCAAGCACTGCTTAAGCAATCAGGGGCTGGAGCCATCCTCGGTTCCTACTGCCAGGGGACTGCTTAAGAAAACTGTGATAGATGCTGCTTAAGAAATCCTACACAGCTGCCAGAAGCAATGAATTCGATATACATATAGCTACTAGATGTATTTTAAAATGTTATGGTGATTGAAAAATCTATACTACTTGACACAAAACAACACTAAATATTTTATAAGAATTCATAACTATCCAAAGACATTTATTAAATGAATTAGTAGGTGCCTATATAAGAGTGGGGGTTGGGAGAAAAGGGGGGGAATTATTAATATAAGACAAAGACGTTACATGGATGACGGTGTGAGCCATTGAAATGAGGAGTACTAATTGACTAATGTTTGCCTTTGGTGTCCAATAAATAAATAAATGACTCGATGTTGGCTCCTGGGGCCCAATAAATAAATATGGTTATTAGTAAGCTAATTCAGTGTAATAGCAATCAAAAACCAACAGAATTTTTCTGAAGAACATGACAAGCTGGTTCTTTGGTTTATGGGGAAGGTACACCAACAGTCAAGAACTGAAAACAGCAGAAGCAGCAGCATTAGCAGCAAGGAAACAGCACAGGAAACTCACCAGTGGATGATGAATACGTGGGAATCTTGAGCGTAGTAAAACTGGTATTCTACTTCACACTTCACAGCACACACAACAATAAATTTCAGATAGATCAAAATTCTGAACATAAAGATTCCATAAAGGCATGAGTTTAACACGTGGCCCAAACCGTTTGAACCTGGAGCCAGAAAGATCTTTCTAAGCAACACCAAAGACTGAGACGACATAAAGGAAACCCTTTTGACAACAGAAAATACAAAGTTCGGTATGGGAGAAGACACTAGAAACAGATTTCAGACACAATGACAGGCTGGGAGAAAAAACTTACATTCATTACAGGAAAATGATTAATATCCCAAAGAGACAAAGAGCCCCTAACAGCGGTGCACAAAAGACAAACACCCAGCAGAAACAATGGCAAAGAACATAAACAAAAAATTCACACACGAGAACAGCCCACACACATATGCAAAGAAGCTCAGTCTCACTCATCATGAAACTACAAATTGAAACAAAAAATCTAATTCCAAGTTTTGCCATTAGACTGGCAAAAACTATATGAATTGATTACATCCTGTATTGGAAAGGCTGTAAGAAACCGAGCACTCCCATTCTCTATTGGCGGGAATACTTATATTTTGTTGAAATATTTTTACATTTCCTTTTTACAATTTTCTACATTTGCAACTAATTTTTAAACATTATGCAATGATATATATATTTTTTTCTATTTGCAGAGGTAATGTGTGCTCATTTTAGAGAACTCCATTAATTCAGAAGGACGTTGTACAAGCAGAAGTCCCAGACCCTGGCCGTCGTCCGAGGCTCTATACAGGTGATGCACAAACAGTTCTGCAGGGCATGTGTGTGTGTGCACAGTACACTCACATGCATGTGTGCAGGAGGTAAACCGAGTCTCTGGACCGCTGGACACCTCCCTCAGCCCTGGATACTTCCTGTATTTGGCCTGGGCTTGATGCCAAATTGAACTCCAGTTCTTCCAACAGCCGCAAGACATGGGTGAGGAGCTGGGCCCGAAGGTGGCTGAGAGAACGAGCTACTATGGGCCCAGGACAGGAGCTGAAGCACCATGCAAAGAGGAGGCAGAGGTGCCACTGGAGCTGTGGCAGGTGCAGGAGTGAGGTATGGCGGTGGAAACCCCACTCAGGGGGCCAGGCTGGGCCACCTCGGAGGTGGAAGTGGGGTGTGGGGCGGTCCTCACTGGAAGGTGCTTTTTACCTGTGTCCACCTCTTTTTAGCTGCAGCCAACAGCTTGTAGAGTTGAAACTTAAAAGTGACCCCAAAGGAATGTTTTTAAGTAGCTCAAAATGGCTTATGCAAGTGGGGGGAGGAGGAGACGGAAAAAATTAACAATGTACCCGCACGAACGAAGGACACTGAAGCTGGAGGGCCACCTTCCTCCAGGCATCCCGCGCTTTGCTGGCTTCTTTTGCCTGCTCCTGTCCCCCGGCTCTGTCTCCCTCTCTGCGGGGTGTCCCACATTCAGACCATCGCAAATGGGAAGAGGACAATGCTTTCCCAGCTATGCTAACCAGAGTCCGGGATCAAGTCTCAGGGCCCGGGCTTGGTCACAGGTCCACCCCTAATCAAATCACCAGGGCCAAGGACGACATGCGCTCCCACAGCTCAAGGCTGCATCCAGGCAGCCTCCGGAGCTCGGGCAGGGTCAGCTTCCCAGAATCGGCTACTGGGGGACAACGGGTCCTAAAGATGAACCCAAGTGCCACTCCTGGAAGATACATGGGCGAAAGCTGCACGTGTCACCACCCATGACATCTGAAGTCAGGCGGAAGCTGACCCCACACTTAGCAGCTATGCAACCCTAGACAAACTTCCTGATCTGATCCAGTTTTCATAGCTCTGAAGTGCGGTTTTAATCTCCTTTTGTGTTAAGTTGAACAGCTATGGGAAATGCCGGGCGCAGCGCCTGGCACACAGCAGGTCCTCGATCCATGCGGGTCTCCTGACAGCTTATGTCGGGACAGCAGCCAAGCCACCTCCCTCCCCACCCCCACATGCTTCCCCACACCCAAGGCAGAGTTCAGGGAAGCAGCTCTTCCCAGCCGCCTTGTCTCAGGGGAACATAAACTCCGTAATCAAGGAACATGTTCAGAAAATGGAAATATTTGGCCAAGCCTTCAGAGGTTTAATTAAAATTAACGGTATGCCTTATCGAAGCAGAAAGCTCAACGCTGCACATGTAGAAGATTCTATTTAACCAATTAGCCGAGTCAAACACGACTGTCCAGCTTTCAGCAAGGCCCTCCACACTTATGCTTGAGCCAGAGTTGCTGCTGGTGCCCTGTGGCCCACCTAACCAGGTGATCAATAACTGGACAAGAGAGAGGGAGTTTCAGGCAAGACCCAAGAGGTGAGCATGGGGCTGTGAGCACGCCACGGCCCTTCCGAGGCTCCCTTAGTACCAGTGCTAAGCCAGCATTCACAGGGCTCTACCACCCACCAGCTGTGTGACCTTGAGTAGGTTACTTAACCTCTCTGGGCTGGAATTTCACTTCACACAGCCAGAGAGAAGGCTGATGATAATAGGCACACAGTGGACACACCAAACTGGCTTGCCATGGGCTGAATCAAGCCTAGCATTTAAAAATTCTCTTAGACATGTTTTCCACCTGAATTTGCTCACAATGTTTTGAAAGTTTTCTATTCACATTTCCCACCAATCAAAATGGCAAAAATCTCAAAGTTTGATAATACATTCTGCTGGCAAAGCTGGAGGAAACAGGCACCTCATACATGAGGAAGGGAAATTTGACAGCGTCTATCAAGATTACAGATTTTAGTCTGTGATTGAATAATTTCACTTTGGGAAATTTATCCTGTAGATATACTCACACATGAACAAAATGAGATACATAATAACATATACTGTTACACTATTTGTAATAGTGAAAGACTGGAAACAACCCAGGATTTAGGGTTGCCAGGTAAAATACAGGATGCTCATTTAAATTTGAATTTCTGATAAACAACAAATGCTTTTTTAGTGTAATGTGTACATTCATATGTCCTGTATTCTTGTTGCTAAATATGCCAACCTTAGGGTTTCTCAGCCTCAGCACTATTGACATTTTGGACAAGATGAGTCTGTTGTGAGGGCCTGTCCTGTGCATTGCAGGAGGTTTAGCAGCACCCCTGGCCTCTACCTACTAAATGACGGTAACACACACACACATTGTCAGGGCAAAATCACCCCTGGATGAGAGCCACGGGTTAAATGAACTGTGTACATTCACAGAGTAGGACACCATGCAGCTGCTGGGGGGTGGGAGAGGAAGCTCTCCATGTACTAAGGAAAGCCTCCAGGATGTGTTACTAAGTAAATAAGCAAGGTGCAGAACAGCGCATATACACCATGTCCTCTGTGACAAAGGGATGGAGAGATGGACAAGTGCACACTGGGCACATGGGACAGGGAGGGAAAGGGACTCTTCCCTGTGAATGTATAAGCTAGTCAGAAAGTTAAGAGAAAACTGGACTTGGTTGTAAACATTTAAAAAGTGGGAGATTTGGCATTAAAATTTCAGACTTCTAGTTTTTCTGAAAAGCCCAAGTCCGAACCACTGGGAGTATGTTCTTGCCTGGAATCAGCTGGCTGGAGCTGAGAAGCGGCAGCCCCTGCAGGTGGGGCACACCGCCTGCCCACCATGGGTTCTGTCCCTGCGGGGCCTGTGCTGGGGGCTTCAGGGCTGATAAAACAGCAGCTCGCTCCTTCATGAAGTCACTGGCAGGGTAGAGGAGATAAGCCATGAAAGCACTCAGCACTCTGTAGATGGCAATTATTAATGTTTGTTAGGAAGAAAGAACTGGAAGGAAATGCATAAAAACAGTAATTGGAATTATGGATGATGTTGGTTATCTCATTCCTTTCTGAAATTTTCACCTTTTCTGCTCTCAGTATGGACCTATTATCTTAATGATCAGGAAAATGCGTGTTTTAGGTCACGTTCTCCCGGAGCCAGAAGAAACAAGGGCTTCAGTGCTAGGGGACATTCAGGAGTATCCGGGGAAGCACCTGCAGCAAGAGGGACCTGAGTCTGGGAAGGGAAGGAGCCAGCCAAGGGCATTATCACATGTCACCCAGGGGTAACTGGAGCTCCAGAGCAGTGCAGAGCTGGGAGTCACTGCCCAGGGGCAAGGGAGTTCCCGCCCACCACACGCACCATGGGCAGAGTGGCTCCTGCAGCCAGAGCCGCCTCCTCCGGCTCTGGCCTGTTGGCAGCCAGAAGCCAGGCTGCCTTGCAAAGAAGTCAGACGCAAGGAATGTGGGTGGGCAACACAGCCTCTGCCACACACAAGAGTGAGGAACATTCTTATCACAGAACCTGAGAGAGGACCAAGGAGGGAGTGCAAAACCACAGGACACAGGGATGTCCAGGGACAAAGCTCACTCCTTGTTTGGTGTTGTGGCAGAAGTTGCTTCAGAAAATGCTAAACCCCACAAAGACTCCCCGCCACACTCCCTTGGCCACCACCCAACTCCCTTGACGGGACCGAAACCCTCTAGCTCCCACACTTACACTGGACTTAGCCCAGGGCTGCCTCTTCACAGCCGGAGGCAGCTCCTGTGAGGGGCCCTCTGTCCCTCTCTGCCACCCTCCATCCCCACACCTCCCAGGCCTGTGGTCCTCATTCAGCTCAAGATGGAAGCCCCGATGGCCATCTCACCACACGTCCTCTCACGCCCCTTCTGTGTCAGCTTCTTCAGGGTCCCCCTGCTCCCCATTCCAGCCCTTCCTTCTCAGCATCCACCAAGTTGTTCCTCAGTCTTCGCAGAAGCGCCTGCCCAACAGGATGCTGTGAACTGCAGAGCCGCAGGGCTCCAGTCTGGGGCTGGTCAGCCTGGGCTCAAATCCCACTTCTGCCATTAACTAGCTGTGTGACCTTCTGTGCCTCAGTTTCCTTATCTGCAAAATGGGCCTAATGATAATTCCTCCTCATTCAACACATAGTTACGGAGTATCTACTGTGTTCTAGGAACTGGGCACAGAGCCATGTAAAGAGGCCAAGACCCCCGCCCTCATGGAAAAACAAATAGCACACCATAGCAGCTGCAATGCACGGTGGGAAGAACGGTGGTTGTTAGCACATACGGCAAGACCAGGCCAAGGCCTGGCTCATCTGACCAGTCTGTGACCTACATAGACAACGGAAGGAAGAGTAGCTGAAGGTGCCATGGCCCAAGTCCTTGTCCTGCACACCAGAAACGATGACCCCAAAGCAGCGGGGCCAATGACCACAGTATGAGCTGTGGGACTCCCTGTCGCTGAGGAGCCAGACATAACTGGACTGCACTGGACAAATGGCTTCTATTCTGCAGCTCTCTTCTGATGGGGGCCTTGCTGTGACTCTAACTTTCTGCGCTACTTACAGAGGTTCTGCTAATGAGGTGCCTGTCAGAGGGGGCCCATGGTGGGAGCAGGGAGAAGGGAGAACCAGCCAGCCCAAGGAGCAAGGGAAGGAAACTCACCTTTGCTGACCACCTAGTGGACCAGAGGCCCTTCATCCCTGTGACCTCAGTGCATTGGCCCAGAACCACTGGACAAATCATTTCTATTCTTCAGCTCTATTCTAATGGGGACCTGGGAGGCAGGAGAGGGGTTGCATCGTGGGTCCTGATGCAGCCAGGAAAGAGAGGAGAAGAATACAGGGGCACTCACCAGTAAGAAAGGAGAGGTCAGTAGCAGCATGAGCTCAGCTTTGCCCGGTGCCTGCTGGGTGCTGGCCCCTGCTGAGAGCTGCACTCCACTCTCTTCCATAGCCCTGCCTCCTGCCGATCTGACAGCGCCCCTTGAGTCTGTGGGGAGCCTCAAACTCAGCAGGCCCTGAATCGAGCTCCCAACCTGTCCCCAGCCAACTCCTTCTGCAGCCTTCCCACCCACGTCTGAGGGCACCTTCATCCGCCTCGTCCAGGCCTCCTGTCGTTCTTGGCTCTTTCCTTTCTCTTCTGGTCGCACACCCAGAGCCTGTCGCCCCACATTCAGCACATGGCAGAACCCTACCACTTGTGTACCTCCACTCGGGACTGAGGGACATTGTGTCCTGCCTGGACTGTGGTGACAGCTTCCCGAGGACTCTCCCCATCCCCTCAGTCTATTCGCCACGTGTCCCTCCTCTGCTTCAAGCCCCACATCACTTCTCAGCTCACCCAGAGTGGAAGCCAGTCCTGACATCAGCCCACAAGGCCCAATGTGTATGGGCACCTGCCACCACCACCACCCAATCACTATGGCCAGAGAGAAGCGAGACAACAGAGACAACTCTTGTTGTCTGGAGTGATTCATGTGCCCACCCCCCCACCCCCCAATTATTAGGGCTGGAGAGAAGCAAGCCTCTCATTGGCTGAACTGAGTCATGTGCCCACACAGGGACCTGGGCATGGAGTTGGAACTTCCAGAACTAAGCAGACTGGGAATGGGAGATGAGTGATCTCCCAGAGGAAGACTGGGTGACAGAGTAGAGACCGAGTGGGCCCCTCACAGGCCTGGAGTATCAGCTGCACCCACTCTGGTCTCTGCCCAGATGCCACAGGCCCCCTCCCCTGCCCAACGCCCCCCCTCCCCAGGAGCCCCCCATCAGACCCTCGCACCTCCTTCGGGCTCCCACAGCCCCAGCATCTCCCCATCTCTCCAACACATGCTGTTGCCATGTGAATGGCTGACTCCCACTGGCCCGTCTCCACCCGGTGACAAGGGGACAATTACTAACACTGAGACGGTCCAGGTGCCGGGCATGCCCCGGTGCTTCACGGGTCTTATTTCATTTAATCTGCACAACACCCCTGAGAGAGACCTCATGTTTAATTCCTGGTGGAGGGCTGAAGAGACTCCTCGCACTGACAGTACGCGTCGGGCTCCCTGGCTGCCTGGGGCAGACCTGTGCTCGCACCTTGGTGCTACAGCCCTCCCTGTGGACCTCAGAGAAGCGGGAAGTGGGTTGTTCACCTCTGGGTCCCCACTGTGAGTTCTGACTGCCACTCTCCCGTTACAGAATGCTTAAAACCACAGGTTTGGGGGTCAAGCCAATTAGGTTCCATCCTGGGGGCTCTGACTCTTTCAGCCATTGAGCAAGTCTTGAATCACTCCCTCCACTCAATTTCCTCATCTGCAAAATGGGATAACAATGGTGCCTACCTCTCGGGGTTAAAGCAAAGATGAAAGAAAATAACACTTTAGCACTTAGCACAAAGCCTGGCACACAGTCAGAGCCTCAGAGGTGTTAGCTGTGGTGATGCTGATGACCGTGGTGCAAGCACCTTGCTCCTCTGATACACCGGGGAGAAGGAGGGCTCCTCTCCCTTTCCTCTCATAACATACAGCCAGAAAAACTGGTGGTCAAGGGGACTTGAGCCCTTTCTAGTTTTGTTGAAAACCCTTGCCACATTCTCAGATACCTGGCGCTTCTCAGAAGACTGTGCCCCCAAGAGCAGGAGAAGCTGGTCCAGCCCTGTGGTTGCCATGGAAACCGTTGAATGTAAATTTCATTTTCTGCCTTGCCCAGCTAAGCTATCGATTTAGCAAGAGGGAGAGAAATTGGGAGCATCTTCCTTCCCAAAGTGAATCAGGGAGTGCAGACCCAAAGTGAAAACAAAAGGGAGTGTGACAGGGGATTGACCCTGGTTGGGAACAGTATAGAACAGGGCAGGCTGTGGGGGGGGGAGGCGGGGGGGGGGGACTGGAGAATCACTCTCCACTCCCATTAACCTGCTGGCACAGGTAAGCAACACTCCAATCACCAGAACCCAGCTCCCAAGACAGTCTCAGAGTGACCTTGGACCTGGCCCCAGTGCTGGCACCTACCAACTGTGTGATCTGGAGTACACGGCTGAACCTCTTTAAGCCGTGTGTCGAAAATGGATAAAAGTTGCAACCCGGGAGGCTTGTCCTGGAGATATCATCAACCCTGCACTCCACAGCCTCTCTGGCATGTTTTTCTCCTCCTCTCTAGCCTGAAATTCCCCTCATTGTTGTTGCTACTGACTGCAGCACCCAAGGAAAAGAATGCTGTCCTCAGAAACTGCAGTGGGAAAGTTTGAGGTCACCCATGAAAGAAGGTAAGAGGAAGACTCTGAGCAGAGGGGACACAGGCCAACTAAGGTTTGATGGAGCTACCTAGAGTGGGATTCTGGAGCCAAGAATGCTGAAAGGAAATGGACCATATAAGGGTCAGGGTGGAGGGACGGACTCACGGGAGTCTGGCTCCATTTCTGGGGTGACCAGAGCAGCTGGGCCCTCCACCACATTGGTCGCTGGTACCCACATACTGCTCCTGGTTCTCTGAGAGACTGACCATGCAGGGCTGCTGGGCTGGAGCAGGACGGGGCAGTGGCCTGCTTTCTCAGTCTGTAACTCTACCTGGGGCTGCCATATTGGCCCCCCTGGGCTGAGCTGGGGCTGCCCAGGCCCCACAACATGCCCAAGGTGCCCTGTCACATGCGGTCCTGGCAGTGGCACCCACAGAAACACTCACTGGGAAGTGAGGCAAGCAACGTGCCTTTAATGAGCTGCCTTGTTGTGACTCTTAACAGCTGTGCTACTTACAGAGATTCTGCTAATGAGGTGCCTGTCAGAGGGGGCCCATGGTGGGGGTGGGGAGAAGGGAGGGCCAGCCAGCCCAAGGGACAAGGGAAGGAAACTCACCTTTGCTGAGCACCTACTGGACCAGAGGCCCTTCATCCCTGTGACCTCGGCACATTGGCCCAGAAACCCAGAAGATACAGTTGAGGGTCACAGAACCTGCCCAAGGTCACCCAGAACATCCGGTCCAGGCCACTCAGACATCATGATCCCTCAGGGACCTGCCTCAGGCAGACTGCAGGTCCCCCAGAACCACCCTGATGTGACAGGCACAGCATGTGTCTGTGGAAAGAGCACCAACTAGGAAGGAGTCACTTCCACTCAGCCTGGACACATGGGGTCCACTCAAGAGGGTGTCCCCTCGGCTCTGCTATGCCAGAGTTCACACACCCTCTCCCCGGGTTGATTCCAGATGGGCTAGGGTCCTCCCAGCCACTCCTCCCAGCCACTCCTCGCAGCCCTCCTGCCCTACTGTCTGGTGGCCCTGAGCACTGAGCCCTGCCCCCAGCAGGAGAGGGGTTTCTCCAGGTCACACACACTCTCAGAGTAACATCCACCTCAGATCCAGGGGGATGGATTTGTCTACGGCTTAATTGGGCTAGCCAGGATTAGGGTCATGTCTCTGCTTAGACCAGAGGCAGAGATCAGACCAGGTCAGGGTTGGGTCTCAGCCTAGGTCAAGAGAGGGGCTTGACCTAGGTCAGGGGAGGGGCTCAGCCTGGCTCAGGGATGGGGCTCAGATGGGTCATGGGTGGAGTTCAGGGGGTCTGGGGCGGGGCTTAGCCTGACTCAAGGATGGGCTCAGTATGGCTCAGGTTGGGCTCAGCTAGGAGTGGGGCTCAGCCTGAACCAGGACAGGGTCTCAGCCTCGGGCTAGAGGACAGAAGCAGTTGTGGCCGAAATGAGGTCACCGACCGTTGGTCTTATTTTTTGTGAAATGTGATTAATAAAACCTGCTTTTCTGGAATGCTGTGGGATCCTGAGAGACAGTGGTTGTGAAGGTGCCTTGCAAACCGTAAAGCGCCCAACCTGGACCTCATTGTCAAGGTTATGAGCAGTGATTGTCTGGGCGCTGATGGGACTCTTTGCTGGCTTATCCTATACCACCAAGCTCTGAGGTCCCCTCTCTCCTTCTCCATTCTCATTGTCACATCCCCTCTCCTCTCCTACCACCTGTCAAGATTGGCGTCTCTTTAATTATAACGTCTGTGTGTTTCTTTAGGAGCATGTAACTCCTCTTGACAGCCACCTATTCAAAATGAAAGTCAAACACTCAAAACTTTGTTCAAGAGTTGAGCCTTGGGAGAAAAAAAATACATTAATTGCCAAATGTTGCTAATTTCACTCTTATCTGGTAGCAAAAAGAACACAAACACACATTCAAGAGAGCTGAGGACACCAGCATGAGAGCAAGGACTGCGTCAGAACGTCAAAGCCAGAAGCTCTTTTCAGAGCTCATCCAGCCAGACCCCTCCCTCATTTCACAGATAAGAAACCGGGACCCAGAGAGGTTAAGTGACTTGCTGAGGTCGCCCAGGCAGAGCAGCAGAACTGAGGCTGAGCTGATGCCCTCAGGCTACACGTGGCCTTCCTACAGCAGCTGGTTGATTCTGGGAACAAAAGCCTTGCACTCCTTCCATACATCAGCTTGTCAGGCCATCTGGGCTGCTGCCCGCCCTGCAGGACTGCTGTGTTTGCAAGTGCTGCCTGCCAGGGGGCCTTGTCTGGGACAAGGGGCCCGGGGAGACCCTCCTCTGAAGCTGGGGATCTGTCCCTTGGCAATGAGAACATGGGCACAGCCTCACTGAGCAACCATCTGCAGAGGCTCAGCTGTGAGGCTCAGGCACCAAGGGCCTTTGCTGGCAACCACAATGGGTCTTCTGGGGCAGGGCTGGGGAGAGTGCCTGGAGCAGCAAGGCAGTTTTCAAAGCTGTAGCCTGGCCAGATGTGCCTCTGCAGCCTCTGGGTGAGGAAAGGTGACTTGGAGGAGAGCCACAGAGAAATGTTTGGGCACCACCATGAAGTGGTTGGAGCATTATTTCTGAACTCAGCCAGCTAACAGTTCAGATCCTAGCTAGACTACTTCCTTGCTGGGTGACCTTGGGGAACTGATGTACCTCCCTGCATTTCTGCTTCTGCATCTGGCTGACATGATCAATAGCACAGATCAGGCAGATCCGTCAGAGGGGTCTAATGAGTGAATGTGTGCCATGTGTCAGTCCAGGGCTGATCTCTACACACTGCTCCCCCCACTTCCCCAAAAAGGAACCTGGGGGTTCGACTAGCCAGGGCAAAACAGGCCTGAGGGACCCATTTGTGGGTCTGAATGTGCTGTAATTAGAAGGCCTCTTGGACAGGGCCTGAGTACTCACTGGTCTCTGTGGGCTCACACACAGCCACTCCAATTGTGCCCAACTCTTGACTCCACTGCCTTGAAGAGATCTCTTTCACTGGTTCCAAAAGATGAACATCTGTGCTTGTCTCCATCCCTTCCAAATCCCAGCTGAAACTCCATGTGCCTTCTCGGTCCTGCTCTGATGATACAGTGTTCAGTAGCCAGCCCGCATCCAGCTCCCTGCAGAACTGCGAGCACCACGACATATCCCTGCATTCTACAGGAACCACCGTGAACAGTTTTGACAAGGACCAAGTCTTCATGGATTTTAAGGACAATTACAAGACAGCTTAAGATGGAAACGATAAAACAGGGTGATGTGCTAGATCAAAGAGTGAGTGTGTGAATGAGTGAGTAAAAAGTAAGAATGCAATCCTCAGTTTAACAATACATGGAATAACTTTACAGCCCTTAACAGAAGAAAGGCGAATGAGGCACAATGATGAAGACACCATTTATTATTGGTCCCATGTGCCAGACACAGAAACAGAAGTACAGGGGGTCTTATCGGCCGTCTGGGGGAAGGGTGGGGATACACCAACTCCTCAAAGAAAAACTATCTAAAAGCAGCCACCTTTTTAAGGTGTCTACTGCCAAGTTTCTGCCAGACACTTTACCTGCAGGACCTTCAGTCCCGAAGACAACTGTCTGATCATCTCTGTGGATGAGGTCATCAAGGTTCAAGATCCCCGGCTAGGGAGTGGCAGGTCTGGTAGGCTCCAGATGCTCTGTGCTTTCTGGAACAATGCATGCCCTGGACACAGAGCTGCACCACTCCCCGCTCAGCCTTCCAGAGAGCACCTGCCCTGAGGATAGCAGTTAGCCTCCAGCCTCCAGCCCCTGTACCTCCAAGACCGACCACAGCAGGCAGGCTGAGACCACAGTCCACTTGCCAAAAACCGAGTGTAACAGCAGTACCAGGGCCTGCACATCTCAGCTCAACCTGGGGCTCCTCTATGGACAATCTACCAGGAATTCCCACTAGGCTGGTGAGACTTTCTCAGAGCTGCACCGCAGGCCTTACCAGACCTGCCTGCCTTCCCTCTCTCTTGTCTGAAGGCTCAGACCCGCACTGTGGCCTGAGACTCCTCCCATCCACATCTGCTCTCTCTCCCCTTGATTTTTCACAGGTGTCCCTGCAATAGATCTCCTGCACTTCTAGCTCTATCATCTTGGCATCTGCTTTTCAGGGACCCTAACTGGCACAGTGCATCATTTGCCACCAGACTGCAAGGACAACTTCTCAGGTATGGAATTGTGCAGGGCACGGCAAATGAGGGCGGCTGCTTGGTGCTCCTAAGGCCCCAAAAGAGGAGGGGCCCCTGATGGCTGGAACCCTCTAGCCATGTACACAGCAGCCTGGCTCAGGGGATCACGTTCAGGCTGAGAGTCAGACCAGACAGAGCTGGGTGTTCCTGCAGTGGCTCCTTGGACTCTCTATATCTCAGTCTCCCTCGTCTGTAAAACTGGCTTGCGGGTACCTACCCCATGGTGTTGTCTCAAGAACTGGATAAAGCACCTGTTTTTGAGGCCAGGTAACCTGAAGCATGGGGTTTTAGGTCCATTGCATTAGAACCTAGATGATCAGAGTTGGAAACGTCATAGACCCCTACCCTTTTGTTATTCAGATGGGGAACTGGGTGGGGACAGAGAAGGGAAGAACCTTAGCCAGGGACGGGCAAGGCCATAGCAGAGGCGGGCCAGGGTCCCTTGGCGCAGCCCCCGGCCAGGAGCGGCTTCAGCTGCGTTCAGCGGCAGCTCTGCATTCAGCCAGCGGAGCCCGGGGTGCGTCCTCTCCGGAACGGAGGGCTCCCAGGCAGCTCCAGAGCCACCAAGACTTGGCCTTTAGTGAGGAGCGTGGGTGTCTGGGCAGCCAGTGGGTGGCTCAGCCTGCGACAGGGCGGGAGAAGACGGAGGACGCCCTGTGCTTGTCCCCGCAGGTCCCCATCACTGCTGATGAGGTCTCAGAGCCACCCCTCTAGGAGAGCAAACCGGCCTCCCGAGATAACCAGGGGCACGGAGAGAAGGGTGCGCCCGCGGCCCGGGGAGCGGTGTGGGGGCGGGGAGAGATGCTGAGGACAGGCGAGGGGACGGCGGGCGGGCGGGGGCGGGGGCTGGGTGGGGACCGGGCCGGCGGCTCCGAGCCGGCTGCGCTCCCGGGTCCCGGGTCCCAGGTCCCGGCCCTCGACTTCCGCCGCGCCCTGGCCTTTGTCCCGCCCGCAGCCGGTTCCCGCGGGCCGGGAGCGCCCCCTGCCGCCCCCGGAGGGCCGCGGCTCGCTGTGCGGGGAAACTGAGGCCCGGAGAGAGGACGAGCAGGGGCCGGAGGGGACCTCAGCAAGCCGGTGCCGGCGCACGACCGAAACCCAGGCGTGGGATCCGGAGCCCGCCGGGGATCCTGCTGCCCGGGCGCCCGCCCTGAGCGGGCCCGGGGGACAGTGAGTACCCGAGGGATGGCCCCGCGTGGGATGCCCGCACCAGGGGACGCCCTTGTCCCCCAGCCCTCCTCCAGTTCTGGGCAGACTCAGATGCGCTCGCGGAAGGCAGCGAGGACCAGAGACGCGCGGGGTCGGCCAAGGGACCTGCTCCCGGCCGGGGAGCCCCTCCTCTCTGGGGCCCCCGCCAAGCTTTGCCAAGTTTTCAGATTTTTCAAAAGAAACCAGAACATTTAGATTTTTATGAGAATTTCCCACAATTCAATAGCTTTTCAAAACAGTGTAGGAAAAAAATGGGTTTAGCCCATCAGCTGCCGACCAGCCTGCTCCCAGCTAGAAGTGTCCTGACTGCTGTCCCTCAGACTCCAGGCCCCCGCTGTACCAGGGCTTCATGTGGGCATTTCCTTCAGATTTGCCTCCACTTAAAAACATTTATTGAAGAAGGAAACTCTATATTCCTATCCCAGTTAGAAACCCTGGATCTTGAGCCCTAAAAGCCAGGTAACCTTAGAAGTAAAATAGGACGATTAAAACAAGGTGTGGCCCTGTTCCACCCCACATTGCTGGACTGGTAGACACCTTCACCCCTGGGCTGCTGATGACCTGTAACCTCTGACCTTGGGAGGGATGGGCCTAAGACAGGCTTTTCTAGGAAGGCCCTACCACTGGCTCAGGGAGTCTGGGAACCTAGAGCCGCCACCCTGCCACAGGACTGGAGGAAATGAACATGCAGAAAGCATCTGAGCTTGCCGGAGAAGAAGCCGGGAGACAGCGCAGAGACGTGACTCAGACTGGAGCTTTCCCAGTGGTCCCCACAGTCGGGGCTGATGCCTTTGTAGCCCTGGCTGCTTTCTGTAGGGTTCAGCTATGACACCTGATGGCCCAGGAAGGCCCACGGGGAAGCAGCAGGAGGCAGGGGACCATGGGGGTGGCGGACCATGCTAACCCTGGACAGGTCAGGTCAGCCTGGGCTCAGCAGTGGGGGGAGAAGCCCACGGGGGCAGCTAAGGACCAAGAGGAAGGAGGTGGAACAGGGTCTGGGGGTGGAACGAGGGGTCTGGAGTTTTCTGCCTCAGGCGCAGGCCTCCCTCCTCAAGGCCCCGGGTCCCCAGCCAGCTGTAGGGCTTCTTAACACATGTCACCCCTGTTCACACCTTCCAGAAGCCCCCCACTCTAGGATCAAGACCAAACTTCCCAGCCAGGCTGACTGTCCACTCGCCTCTCCCCAGCCCCACAGCCGGCTCCTCTAGAGCACGGGCTCCAGGAGAATCCTGAGAATGTGAGAAGGAGCTGGCCCTGTGGACCTGGCTGGGTAAAGGGGATAGGCTGCACAAAGGTGATGGGGTGTGAAACAGCGTGTGTGTGCCGGGCTGTGGGAAGATGGGGTGCTGAGACGTGCAGTGGAGGTGGACATGACAGGGAGAGACGGCACGGGCAGGCGGGGGACAGCCACACTGCGGAATATATGCAACCTATGAAAAATTTAATTAACTCTCCACCAACAGACTTAAAGGATTTCTATAAGGTTTTGTTGAGTGAGAAAAGCAATTTGGAGATAAGCATGTAACATGCAATCCCATTTTTATAGAACAATGGGCAAAATGCTCTGTGAGTGTATATGTGTATCTATATGTGGCTGTACAGGATTTTATTAACACAGAAAAGTACAGAAGGATACGTGCTAGGTTGTTAACACGGGTTTTCTTCATGGAATCCTACTGTTGGGGAAGGACCCTTAAAAAATGTATGACCACAGTTGTGCATGTCCTCGTCATCCACTCGCCTCCAAGGCTGGACATGGGGAGTGGTCTTGGCCAGTCCTCCTCCTCACCCCAAGCATCTGCTCCCGTTTGGACGGCAGCCCCTAACTACCCCCCAACACACGTATCCCACTTTTATTTTGAGGCTCTCTCTCCCAGCCCATTCTCCACACAGACGACCTTCTGAAGGTGCCAATTGCCCTGAGAGTAACATCCAGCTCCTGACACGGCCTCCAAGATCTTTCCCCTCAACCCCATATACCTCTGCAGACTCAGGCCTCACTGCTCCTCCGCTCAGACTCCACCCTGCGGAGGAGCTTGGGTTCCAGACACTGTATCCTCTTCCTCTCTGGGCCTCTGCACTTGTTGGAGCCAGCCATTGCTGACATTGGCTGGATTCCTGTCACTGTTCCAAGCACTCAACATGCATTGAAAGCATTTAATCCTCACAATAATCTTATAAACGTGCATAATATTCTTAATTGTATAGTATTTTGTAAATGGGAAAACAGAAAAACAAAGTCATTGAAATCGTCCTAGAGCCTGCAGTCTTGACCACTGTGCTAAACACTCGCTTATGCCTTTGGACACCGTGCTCTCTCTGTCTGGAATTCTCTCTTGTTTTTCTCTTCACCCAGATAAATCCTAATCACCACTAGATATGTTGAGACATCACCTCCTCCAGAAAGCCTTCTCTGATTTCCCACATCTAGGCTAGACATTCTTCTCTTCTCTCCCATAGCCCAGTCATTCCTCAGTCAAGTACTTCTCCTGCTGTGCTGTGATGGTTGGATGTCCACACTAGGCTGTGGGCTACTTGAAGGCAGGGGCCCTGTTTCACTATTTTGAAGATGGGTCCCAAGTACCTAGCACAATGAAGGTCTGTGTTAGGAGCTCAGTCTATATCTACTGAACAGAAGAATGAATATCAGTCCATCAGATAGACTAGGATCCACTTGCTCCAAGTAGAGGGCTGGGGTGGGAGAGGGGAGTCAGGTCCTTTCAGGACCACGGAGAGCTCCTTGTCCGCCTGCTGCCACTCAGGTAGGGCTCTCCAGGCTTGTTTCTTTGTTTTCTGGGTGGATCTCAGCTCTGGCCCTGACAAGACTCTCCGGACTTTAAACAGTACCTGGTTTGACAGAGTAGCAAACAACTTCGGGCAGATGGGAGGGGGAGTCCCAGGACTGTGACTAGCCGGCCACCCAGGCAGAGCAGCACCCTACGCCAGTGTGCCCTGGCAATCCTACCCCACCTCATATCTACTTTTTAACCCACACAAAGTTTTAAAAAGTAGTTAGAGAGCCTGTTGGAACCAGCACCAAATCTGTGTGTTTTCTCGAATTATTGAACTAGAAAGAAATGAAAACATCAAAATACTCTCTTTGTACCAGGCTTGAATTGAGCGGCTGCCTCATTCAGTCTGTGTCTCGGCCTGACTACAATAATGAAGCAGTGGAAGGGAGAGCAAGTGGATTGAAAAGAACGAAGCTCAGCAGGGAACCTTAGATTGCTGCTCACAGACCACGGGGAGCTCAGAATGGGCCCTGCTCTGGAGGAGAGAAGAGGAACGTGATTGACAGGAGGGGACATGGGGGAGGGAAGGGGACCAGGGCTGGAGGAGGCTGAGGCACAGAGCAATGCTCTTCTCTTCTGTCCAGTTCTGCCCACACATACAGGACCCTGCCTGGGCGCCAGCCGCAGACCTCAGAGGCAGGTCCCTGTACCCCTACTCCCCCCCACCCAGAGCTGGCCAACTGGGAAGAGCCTACAGAGGAGAGAGAGGCAAGCCAGAGCCATCAGTGCTCTAATAGAAGAGTGTGCCAGCTGCTGAAGAGGTATGGATGTGCTAGAGCTCGCCAGGCACTAGGGCCAGTGTGCGGGGAAGAGGTGTGTGAGTGGCATGTTGGCAAGTTCAGAGGACAACGCCAGTAAAAAACGAGGCCAGGAAAACCCTGAGGTCCTTGGGAAAGAACCTGATCTTGGGCCAAAAGGCCTCCATCACTTCTTGTTCAGAGGCGCATCTCGAGGACAAAAACACATGGCTAGAGCTGCACAGCTATGCAACAGGCTGCCACAAGGCTGAGTACCCATCACCAGAGATGTGCCCACACCCATTGTGGCTGTGTCCAAAAGGGCAAAGAGAAACCAGGTATCCAGAGTCCACTCCACTGGCAGCAGCCCCCCCTCTATGCCCAAGGATGTAGGGAATGGGGGCACCCCAGCTGGGCCCAGCTGGAACCTGCAGAACAGACGCTTCATGGAAAGGGGATGTGAGGCAGGCTGATGAGGCAGGTGTCAAGGCCATGGAGGAGGGAGGAAAGGCCTGGCTTGTTCTGATTTGTACAAAGCACCGGTCGAGCATTTTCTCTGTGTGTACATTGTATGTGTTAGCAGCCTGAATTCTCTCACCCACCTTCAAAAGTGGGCACAGCTGTGCACCCCACAGCTCAGAGAGACCAAGCAACTTGCCAAAGGCCCCCAGTGACAGATATGGGGCTCCAGCTTGGGCTAGCCAGACTCTGCACACGGGGGGCACAGTGGCTCAGCCTGCTCACCCACATTCTCAACTCCCCTATCCTTCTTCTCCTTGCCTTTGACCTTCCCCAATACCATCTGGCCTAGGGCCACCATTGTGAATCAAGCCTATGTTTTCAGTGGTGTGGGCTTCTAGGCACTTGGGGTCTCAGCCACAGGCTCTGCTGGAAAATTGGGGGGCAGGAAGATCCTGTCCCACCTAGTCCCTTTGAATAAGCCAGGCATCCCTCAGAGGAAGTGACAGGCATGCACCCCACCTCCAGTGTGTCCAGCCCCAAATCCTCCTCTTGCCCCCTTTGTCACCTCTCTCTGGGTACCACCCCCAGGCCACCCCTCCCAGCCTTGACTGATGACCTGCTCAAGATCCTTTCTCTGCCTCTAGCTGAGCATGTCAGCACCCAGCCTGTGGCCCCACAAACCGTCATTCTAGGAGCAAACGCTTCCTAACACTCACTGTGTGCCGGATGTGGGGCAAACCTCTGACATCTACTAGTTCATGTGATCCTGACAATCACACCATAGTGCACATGGGGAAACTGAGGCAGGAAAGGGGCACACAGCTTGTGAGTGGCTGGACCCAGGCAGTGACCCCAAGCCCCATGCTCTTAACTCCCTGCTGTCTCTTGGTGACATGTGAGCATGTCAATCTGAACACGCATGGAATGAATGATTGTCAATGATTATATCGCTTATCAGGCACTCGAAAGTTTATTCAAGCTCAGTAATTCTTAATTAAACAAGTGTTTGCTGGTGCCCACTGCCTGCCAGGACCTGTACTGGGTGTAGGAGGTGCAGTGATGGATCAGACACAGCCCTTGCCCTCAAAATGCACAGATAGGATTAAATGAGGTGCCCGCCAAGGGGTCAACACTGTGTTGGGCTGTGAGAGCCCAGAGGAGACAGCCATCGCACCCGGGCTCCCCTCTGGTGCACAGGACCAGTTCTCAGGCAGGCACAGCCCGCACTGGATGACCAAATGCTCTGGCACGGCCACTGCTGAAGCGGCACGGCAGGCTCGCACAATGAAAGCTAATTCCTCGGTTGTAATGACTGGAAGAATTGCTGGCTTTTGACTCCTCGCATAATTGCCGTGAGACCTCTGTAGAGTAATTCACCAGATAATTACATGGTAGCAGGTGGGGGGTGGGATTCTTCTCTGGAAGGTAAATAGGTAGCATTTAATTTCGAGGGGAATGGCTAATCCTATAATTACTCAGTAAAGTCCCCTATTCTCGCCAACCTGATTCCCTGGGGCTGCCCTGACCTGCAGAACCAAATCAAGCAGGGGCTCTTCCCCAAGATGGAAATGAGGGGTAGGGGCTGGGCAGATGACGGAGCCTCCCCAGCGTGTCTTCACAGGTGAATTGTCCCTGGAGCCTCAGGATACAGCGGGAGGCATATGTAGGGCAGAATACAGAACTGTATTTTGTATGCTGGAGGGCAGACAGATGCAGGCGAGAATCTTACCCCAAGCAAGTCGGTGGCTCCTAGTGCAGCTGTCCAGGCTGGGGCTGGGACCCCACCAGGCCCCTCAGGGCTACTCCACCCCACTGAGACCCGCTTCCTTCTCAGTGTAAGGGGGCTAAGCCACACTGCCTCTTATGTTATCACAAACTGCACTGCCTGAGAAACTACCCCAAAACATACAGGTCTTATGAAACAGCCATTTACGTATTGTTCCTGCTTCTGAAGTCATCCACCTGCTCGGCCTGAGCCAAAACTTCAAGCACGTGGCTGGTAGTGGCTGGGCCTCGGGTCTCACCCTCCAGCAGGCCAGCCCGGGCATGATCCCACAGCCACTGGGAAGTTCCAAGAGTGAAAATGGAAATGGACAGGCCCTCCTGAAGCCTGGGCTGGGAGCCAGCACATTCCACTGGCCACAGCAGGTCACAGGCCAGCCCAGAGACAGGGGGTGGGGAAGTGGACTTCGTCCTTCACGGGAGGTGCTGCTTCACATGACAAAGGTGCCAGGGTACAGTGAGGAAAGAGGAGTTGGATCTGTGTCTGTAATCAATCCACCATGATCTGCCTCTTAGGGTTATTCCAAGACTTACGAGCTGCCACTTGTGGGGTACTCTGCACACTGTAAGTGTTCAGTAAAGTGGGGCTCAGCCTGGTACTGAGAAGGAGGAAAGGAGGCTAAAGGCAGAGGTCGGCAGGGACTCCTGTGCCCAGCAACCTCCTCTCTGCAGAGTCGTGCGGTGCAAACACCCAGCACGGACCTGGACATCGACAGACTGGATCTGAGCCCTGCCCTAGCTGACTCTTTCTGTAGCTGCGTGGCCTGGCGCCTCCTTCCCCTCTCAAGTCTCAGGTGACTGCATTGCAGAATGGAGCTGGTCCCACCCCAAGGGTCAGCTGAGTTCAAAGCAGCACACGTGCATGCTAAGCACGAGACCAGGCTGCGGCATTCCTCCTGTTGAAATCCAAGCCCCAGCTGTCCGGAGGGTTTTGTTTAGCTCTTCTTCCTGTTGCGTCTATTATAGGAAAACAGCTAATTTCTTTTCATTTTCCAAATATTAAATTATTGTATAATACAGAAATGTTTTTTCAAACTAGATATTTCTTCATGGAGATTCTGGTGCATCCTCTGCCCAGAAACCCCCACCCCCTACCCTCCTGAGACAGGACCATACCCTCAAAACCCCTCTCCAGTAGCCACTACTATCTCTTTTTAAGTGGTCATCATTAAACAAGTCATTACACTCTCCTTTTGAACAATTAGAACATTACAGATAAGGTCAAGTCCCCCGTGACCAACCCCTCAATTTCAAATCCCTTCCCCAGACCCCTCCCACCACCAGTGCCACTCTCAGCTCCCCCAAAGCTGGCACCTTATGTATCCTTCTAGGTCTTTTTCTATTGACTTACGTGTGTGTGTATAAAATGTCCCATTGCGTGGTCTTATTCTGCGGTTTCTTATACTGGTATACTATACACATTAATTCACAGCACATTTTTTCACCCAAACTGTAAGCTTCTCTGTGCATGGACATCTGGACCATTCTTTGTGAGTGTTGTGTAGTGTTCCATAATGTGGATGGACCACAGTTTCCTTATCCATCCCCCAGCTAAGAGAAGTGACACTTACTCTTGCGCTGTTCTACAGAGTGGGTAGAGCATGTGGAGCTCATTTAATCCCTCGTGTCTACCATGAGGTAGGCACTATCACTTCCACCTTGCGGTTTTGAGGAAAGCAAGGCACAGAGAGGTTGTTGAGTTACCTAAGATCACACAGCAAATAATTGGCAAGGCCAGGACTTGAACCTGGACAGTCTGGCTGTAGAGTCCCTGCTCTCAAATGTAACACTGTGCTGCATCCCACAGCACCTGAGTGTGGGTTTTTGTTTTTACTGTTTTGCTTATTTGTTTTGCCTTTGTAAAAGTAGCCCTACCATTTTAAATCATCCCAAGTTCTTCTCTTGGAATCAGAGTCTTTCCTTTGCTTGCCCATATTTTTTAACTTGAGGTCAACTTGCCCTCAGAAGCCCCTCCCTGTGCTGCTCAGCCCCAAAGTGCCCTTCTCCACACACCTGGAAGCCTTCTGTGGGTCATTCTGGGACATCCCCACAAAGCTGCTGCAGATGTTGGAAACTTCACCTCCTGCCTCTGACTCTCCCGGCTCATTGCTGAGAGTTTGGAATAAAATTGGCTCCTGGCACAGTGCTCTGCCATCAGTGGGCAGAGCCACCAGCAGCCCCAGGAACCCTGCGGGCCCCCTCTCTCCAAGGGTCACCCCTGCCACTCCCAGGAGCCCATGGCCAAAAGAAAGAGAACCACCCCTCAGTCACTCCCTGACAATCAGGGGATGCTGTCTCAACATACAAAAGGTGCTTAATAATTACTTCTAAAGTGCCCCAGAACAACAGTGCCATCACACAGACTGCAAGCTGAAGGTGGTCTGCATTGTGCTATGGTCACTGAGCTCAGCCCCAGGCAGAGGCTGGCTCTCAGGTTCTCTGGGAGAGAAGAGTCAGCATTCCATCAAATCAACTCCAGGTTCATAAAGACATGGGTAGTGTCTCTTGATGGTCCAAGGCCCATTCTAGGTGTCCCGGGTGGGGCTCCCCCAGGGGCACATCCTGAGACAAGGATTTGGGTGCAAGCTGCTCATTTGGGAGGTGAGTCCAAGTGGCACCAATAGGGAAATGGGAACTGAGGCCAGGAAGGGAAGGAAGCCAATGCTGTGCAGCCCCGACCAGGTCACCTAACCTCTCTGAGCTTCGTCTCCTCAATAAAACCGGCTGCAGTAATGTCTCCCTGAGAAGATTTGTGTGAGACTGAAGAGGCGTGCCTGGCAAAAGCAGTGTGGTCAGAATGATAGGGTGCAGAGGGGAGCCTCTAAGCACCCAGGCCGGCCAAGCCCCATAGAGGACTTTCCTGCACCCCTTGTGTACAAGACCCCAGGTCACTGTCCTCCTGCCAGGCCTGCCTCCAGCACACCTGCTGGGGGCTTCTTTAGCCCCACCCATCAGGCTCCATGCTGGCCCAAGCATGTGACCTTCCTTTGGGACCCTGGGAACTCTTGGGGCCACTCAGTGGATGGCTGGGGAGGGTAGGGCTTTTCATTTGAGTTCTGCAGGCGTCTTAGGACCCCACATGGGTTAATGTCAGCCAGTCCACATCATCCCAAACTAGAAGCACCCCAAGAGGCGACAGTAGCTGCACCCTCCTGCTCCTGACAGAGAGACAGGGCATGTCTGAGTGAGTCTCGGCACAGTACTAACCTAGGTGGGGGGCCTAGAACTCCAGGGTCAGCTGAGACCATAGTCAGTCAGGGAGTGAAACCTGACTCCATTGCTTGCCAGTTGCCCTGTGACCTTGGCCACCTTCCTTAGCCCCCCTGGCCACCCTTCCAACATCTGTGAAGTGGGCTAGTGACAGCACCTACCCTCTGGGGCTTAGGAGCAACAGGCCCATCCGTGTGGAGGGTCTGGGCTTGCAGCACTGCTCACTAAATGCCAGCTGACGGCACTGAGCTGGAAGGAGGGTCAGGGGCCTAGAGGGTCAGGGTGCAGCTGTCTCAGGGGGTAGGGAGAGTGTCCTTGGGGCTGACATCACCAGACCACCCTCAAACTCCCTTCTCACAGGATTTGGGGAGGCACCTTTACACCCGTGACAGTCCAAGTCAACTGACACTCGGGCAGAGCCAATGGAGGCCAACCCAGGGGCAGGGCTGGTGACCAGGGACTGAGGAGGAGGGACAGGGCGGCCAGGGCCCCCAAGCAGGCCCAGCCTCCCAGATATGTTCTCTGACCAGTGCTCTCAACTTTTACATGTGTGGCATTTCTAGTTCCTCACACAGATGGTCTCACTAGTTCTCACAGCAGCCCTACAAGGCAGAGCTAGTAAAAGCCCCATCTTCCAGATAAAGAAACTGAGGCACAGAGAGGCCCTAGTCCTATCCAGGTGGTGGAACCAGGATTCGTCCCTGAAGCATGGCACCAGAGTCGTGCTCCCACCACTCATTAGAGCACCTTGTCCTCAGATGCAGAAGCGAGGGGACAGTGCAGCAGGGGCCACTCCTCAGAAGCCTCCCTCCCTGCCTCAACCCAGCCCACTTCAGGCACTGTCACCTCCTTTTTCCCCGATATGCACTCCCTCCTGTACTCTCCCTGCCTGATCCAGGTCTCTGGATTGGGGCACCTGGGCATGGGAGTACCTCACCAGGGAGGGGTGAGGAGGGAACCAGATGTGCCATCGGCCTCCCCTTGCTCTGGGGCCTGTGAGGCCCAGACCCCCCTTAGCCAGCTCTGGCTTCAAACCCGGGCCCTCCACCCCCGCCGCCTGGCTGCCTGATCAGCAGGAGCGGCGTTGGCTGAGGCAGCTGCTTCCCTCTGGGCCGCGGCTTCCACATCAAACCCATGCTCATTAAGAAGCGCTGTGTGTGCCAGGGTGACATCTTTATTCGTGCGCCCGGAGACTTCAAAGCCTTCAGGAGATCTCCTCGGTGGATTAGACATGAAAAATGTCGAAGATGAGACGGAGCAAAGAAGCAGACAGCCACTCTGAGCGTGAATCAGGCCGGAGGTGGGGGCCGAGCGGGATAGGACAGAAATCAGAGCTGCCCCGCCTTGGGGCGGGCCCCTCCAGGGCAGACAGGCCCAGCCCGTGGCACACTCCCTGCAGCCGCAGTCCCAGGCTGCCTGGAGGCTAGAACCTCCCAACCTGTCAACCAGGTCCTGGCACGTGGGCAAGGCTAGACCCAACAGGAGAACTCACTGTCTCCAGGGAAATAACTGGTGACCCCAGTGTCCCCGGTAAGGAGAGGCCTCAGCTGCACTGCTGCCCACAAACACGGTGGACACTCGTGCTCGCAGCTCCATGCAGGCTTCTGCAGGGTAGCAAAGGGAAGGGGACCCGGGCCACACCCCAGGTGCCCACAGCTGGGGAGGCAGGTAGGAGCAGTGACTGGCCCCAGTGGTCGGTCTCCAGGAGGAGCAGGTCTCAGAGGCTGGGGAGCTGGAGAGCTACTTCAGGCAAGCTTGGGGTCCTGGGAGGGGCAGACCACCAGGAGCGGGACGGGAATTCCCAGCAGAGGGACAGCACAAGTGAAGGCTGGGGGGCTCGAGGAGGGGGCAGAGCCAGGGGCGGGCGGGAAGCTCGGGTGGGTGCGATGGAGGGGGAGGAGGAGCAGAAGCGCTGAAGCCGTGCTCTTCATAGGGGCAGCACATCACAGCTAGGGTGGCGCTGGTGGGGCAGGAGGTCTGGAGAGAGACTGAAGCCCGGAGCCATCACAGTCGGGAGCCATGGCTGTGGTCCAGGCGGAAGGTGAGGACTTGAAACAAGAGTAGCCACAGAAATGCAGAGGAGACAGGAGGGTGTGGTGGGCACCAGGTGAGCGATGGAGGGTGGGCCGGGGGCAAGTCATGATTGAGATCCAGATTCTCAGCCCCCGTGACAGGGCTATCCCCAAGGTGAGGACATGGAGGAGTAGCAGGTGGTGGGGGATGGTGAGCTCAGTCTGGGGCCTGCTGGGTTTGAGGTGCCTCCAGGATGCTGTGAGATGGTCACAGATGGGGAGGAGCTGTGGGACCAGAGCCCTGGGGTGGCACGGGAAGAGGGGGCAGCCACCACCCACCCAACCAAGATGTACTGACTCTGTGTGGTCAGGGGCAGGCTCTTGCTGAACATCCTGTCTGCAAGAACACTGTCTCAGGACTGGGGCAGCTGGGCCTCCACTGAGGCTGGGAAAGGGTGCGGGGAGGAGCCAGGCCCAGGGAAAAGAGAGAGCCTGACCAGCAGAGAAGCAGAGGCAGGGGCCTGGGGAAGGACCACCCTTGGGCTAGATGACACGGGGGACCAATGTCCTGGCTGAGCTGGGGCACCATCCTCTTTGATGGCAGAGGTGTGGACAGGCCTCTGTTCCCACCACGGTTCTCACACATGCCCTGGGAGGGTGGCACTCAGCCCAGGAGGTGGGACTCTGGCTGCCCCGGGATGTTCCCCTAAGCATCTCTGAGCAGAGGCGAGAAGAAGACCCACCAGCTCAGAGGCAACCGAGAGACAAACTGCTGTGGGCTCTCCTGTGCCCACTGGACGAGAGAGACAGAGAACAGGCCCACAGCTAGCCTGTCCTCCCCCACCAGGGTGGAAAGGGGACAACAGAGCTGTTGATTGGCCCATTTGGAATGTTGGCTTTGATTTGGTGTCACCTGGGTGACTAATTGGACAAGCCAAGGCCTCTGGTTGAGGCACAGCTGCGGGGTCTCCGTCTCTGCAGTTGGGATGGGCAACAGCCCTCCTGGACGTGTGGCAGCCACTCAAAGGTGGCCAGTGGTGGCTGGGTCATTGGCTGTACTCACACCCCTCATGAAGCACCCCGCACACTCTGAAAGGAAGGCCCTGAAGGCAAACCACTCCACTTTCCCTGTTGGGGACCAGGAAAGGGGCATTTCCCTCCGACCCTGCACGTACCTGCCCCAGCCTGGAGCAGCCCCACAGCCGCCTCCGCCCTCAGTCTGAGCTCCAGACCTCCAGGCCATGCCAGCTGCGGCTCTGCCGGCCTCTGTTCCCTCCTCTGGAAACAGCACGTGGGCTTCCCCGCAAGGAGTCGCCCCCACCCACGTTGACCAGATGAGCCGGGCCTGGCGAGTGAGAGTGCTGCATCTCTCGGCCTTGGTGACTGGTTCAGGGGCATCCTGTAACCCAGGCAGAGCCAGACAGAGCAGGGACGTCACACCTGGGGCTCTGTGGCACTCCAGGAAACAGTGGGTCTTTCTTCTCGCTGCAGTCAGCAGAGCTGGTGGGATGCTGACAAGGAGTCTGTCGGTGTTTTCGGCAGTGTGGGACCCCCAGGAAGTAGACTCTGAAATTGTAGTGAGCAGAGCGTTTATTAAGGGGACCTGGGACCAGCCCCCGTGAGAGGCAGAAGGAAGCAGAATGGGCAGAACAAGAAGCGACAGCCTCAGCCACCCCTCGGGGACCCTGGGCTAGTGTCGTCCCAAAGTGGTGAGATGGCCAAGCCTTTTTATCCCTCATCCTCCAGTCACTGGGTCTGGGTCGCCAGGGGAAAGGGTGCACCCATACTCGAGCAGTGCTCTGTGGCCACAGCTGTCCTGGAGGAGCCAAGAACCGCCTACTGACAGCCCTCCCACCAGCGGGCCACCATCCTTCATCGAAGGGGGGGGTCTGTGTGGGGCGTCCTGGATCCACCTCAGTGGCCACCTTTGTTACCACTAGGGGATGAATAAATGAATGAAAACCCCAGGGAAAGCAGAGCTGAGAAATGGAGCCACATTGAGGCTGGAAGACCTCATTGAGCCCCTCAATCCTGCAGTGCCTGATCCATTCCCATAATTTTTTGCTTAAACCTATTTGAATTGGGCTTCTGTCCCTTGCAACTGAGAGGGTTGACCGATAGCCTTACCTAGGGTGGGCATTCAATCCAGGCTTGGCCAAATTAGTCATTTTAGAGTTTAACACAGGCAAGGGGACCAGGGGTATGAGGGGCAGAAGGGAGCGCTGGAGCTTAGATCAAAGGACGACCAGGACACAGCCAGGGCATCCAACATGAGCCACCTGGTGGAGGAGGGGGGAAGCAGACCAGGGAGTGAAGTGGGGAGCACAGAGCTGGAGGAAAGTCTACAGTACCCAACCCAGCCCCCTGTGCCCAGTGGAGAGCAGGGAGGGACACCAACACTGACCAGCGAGAGCCCACATCCCCAGGCCACACTGTTTGGTTCAGGGTTGGGTGGGTGACCCAGGACCAATCAGAATTGAGGCATGTAAGACCCAAGCATTCTGCCAGAGCTGATATTTCTGGCCAGGTCCCACTGTCTGCCTTCGCCCCACCCTCACCATGTGGTCATCACCCCGCCACCTTCCCTACATGTCCCCTCCAGCCCAACTAGAAGCAGACCCCAGCTGCTGAGCCTCCGGTCTTCTGCCCTTTCGGTCAGACCCTCCTGGGGGTAGGGCCAGGTCTCCAGCCATCTCCGATGGGTGTCACTGCATCTTCCAACAGGCTCTGTGCACCTAATTCACACTGGACACTCATTTGTTTAACGGAGAGTGCCAGGTACAGGCGGGGCTGGGGAAGCTCAACAGCAAAGAAGGAAACCAAGTCAAGCTGGAAATGCTGACTGTGTCTCCCTCGAGGCTCTCAGCAGAGCCCCAGCCACGTGGCCCAAAGTGGAGGGGGAGGGGGAGGGCAAAGACCCGGGCTGGAGGAGGGGCAGCTGCTCCTTCCTGCTCACCTCTGCACACCAGGCCCCACAAAAGGGCTTGCTGCTGCGTCACTCCGGATGGCCAACAGCAACCCTCAAGGCAGGACAGGTGAAGAGGACGGACGGGTCCCCGGCAGATGGGTGAGTGGCAGAGCTGTCTGGCCTTTAGGTCTGTCACACCCAGGAATGGGTGCAAGCATGTGTGCTTGGGGCGAAGGTATAACAGGAGAGAGAGAGATAAGTCTGTAAGAATAACTGAATGATTCTCGGAATGAACACCCAGAATTACAGATTATCCCAGATGGGAAGACCCTGGAGCCACAGACCCGGGGCCCCATTTGACAGATGGGTAACCGGGCCCCAAGCGCCCCACGTCCTCAAGTCAGTGACAGGACCAGGAACAGGACGCAGCTCTGCCGCCCACCAGCCTGGGGCTCTAAATACCACTTTGAGCTTCTCGTCCTCCTTCCAGACCCCTGTGCCCCTCCCCAGGTGGGCAAAGGGGGAGAAGAACCCACAGATGGCCCCTCTGACGGGGCTCTCAGGGCTGCCTCCCCTTTGTTCAAGCCACCATCTTTTGTAATTAGAAAATAAATTACTTTTCCTCAAAGAAACATGCCTGGTTCTAGCCACGTGGGTAAGCGGGATAAGAGGGAGGCTCAGCCGACGGTCCGCAGCGGGGGCAGATGCTATCAGCCTGGCCAGGCGGGGAGCAGGGCGGAGGGAGGAGGGGGCGGGGGGCCGGCCCCTGTGTGTCCGCTTGCGGCCAGGCAGCCAGGAGAGCAGAATCCCAAGCATCTTTGAGAGGGGCCCTCAGGCTCTCACTGTGAGGGGCAAACGGGCTGAAAAGCGGCCTTGCTTCCTCCCCACCCTCCCATGTGCAAGTGTTGCCAGCATCCAGTCCAGACGAGTGACCTGGCTGGAGCGCCCAAGGCTCCCCCCTGCCCTTGCCTCACCCCCTCCCCTGTCACTCGTCCCCCAGCCCTGGGCCTCACCCCCAGCCCCACTGCCCCGGGGCCTTTGCCCCACCACACCTGCTGCCTAGAGACATCCTCCCCTGTGGCCACCCCTCCTGGAGGTCTCTGCTCACGAGTCCTTTGCCCATTTACACTCCTGCCTTGTCTTTCTCCAGAACACTGTCCCCTCTAACACACTAGGAAACTTGCGTCGCACATCTTGCCTACATCCCCACTGGGAGGAGGCTCACAGCCCTGACAGACAGCTGGGGTGGCCTCCGTGTGGCTGCTATTCAATGAAAGTGTCCATACCTGCCAGAGCCCTGGCCGCGGGAGGTTGCAGCCTTGCAGAGGGGCCTCCTCGTCAGCCCTTCTGGATTTTCTTGGAGTTTATTTCCCTGTGTAGTGCCATCTCCTGCAGGGCTTGTTAAAAGTCCCCAGCACCATGAACCTGTGAAACAGAGCAGAGCACACAGCGGGGTCCAGTGCTCCCTTGAGTGTGCCGTGACCAAGACAGCTGGCACTGAGGACAGGTCCCCATGGGCAGGAGTCTTGGAAGTCAGGCCCCTGCCCTGGTCCCTACATGGAGAGTCTCCATGGCAGCTGCAGAGATCTGAGTTGTATCTGGTTTAAGCAAAGTGCATGGTACCTGCTGCTCCCCGGCTTACACCTGCGACCTTGTGCAGAGAATTTATCTTGGCTGACAAGCGGCACCTGGTCGAAACACCTGGTAGGTTACATCTGCCACCCATCAGCCCTCATGTGAGGGGCAGCCAGCACCTAATTGAGGGGAACACAGAGCCTGGCCCCAGTCTTAAGGCAACAGCGCTAGAGCGATTTGTTTTGCAGAACTCTTGCCCACCCCAACCCCTGGGGTCAGGCTTGAGCCACATCCCTACTCAGCACTTTGCCTTCTTTTCCTGCTTCCTGCCTCCCTCACAGGGTCCCCTAAGAGCTCCCTGAATAAACCAGGTGCATCTGAATCCCTGGCTCAAGCCCTGCTTCTAGGAAGCCAGCCTGAGGGCATGACGGTGGGACTGATGCCTGGGCCCTTCCCTGTGCCTGTGTAATAACCACCAGCTGCTCTGGAACTGAAATTGAGGATGGCCAGGGCAGGGAGGCAGGGCCTGAGCACATGGGTCTCGGAAAACCCAGCGAATTCCAGTCCAACCAGGCCTTTTCATAGTCCGAGGGCCTGATCAGGACATGGTAGGATTTAGCTTCAGCATTTCTCACTGGTGGAAACTCTGGGTTAAGTTAAGAATTCAAGTTGCTGGTGAAATCTTTCTCAGAGGCAAGTAATGATTCAGACCCTAAGGCCTTGGCCCTACTGGGACTCCTGAGTCCCTGATCTTAGAAAGCGCCTCAGATCTGTTCTTGGAGTTGTATGAGTCTACAACTGCTGTGCAAAGCTGCCGGCTTTCCAGAATAAGGAATAATAGACGAGATATGATAGTCTAAGGACCAATTTCTTCAATATATAAGGAGTTCCTACCAATCACTAAGAAACACAGTAGAAGCTTCAGTGGCAAAAACTGGACAAATGTTAGGGTCAGACGGTTCACTTGAGAGGAAATAAGAAGTTTCCAGCCACGTTAGATGGTCATTATCACTTATAACAACACACATCACAAACTAGCAAGACGCCATTTTCACCTATTAGATTAACAAATATCAGAAAGTTTGTCACACACTCTTTGGTGAGGATGCACAGGAGCAGACATGCACCCTCCATGCAGGGTGACCGGGCAATGTTCATCCTCAGTGCAAACGCACGTGCTCCTGACCCAGCATCTGAGAAGCTTGCCAGCAGGTGTCCTCGGACCTGAACACCAAGCAGTATGGACAGGGTGACAGCACAGCAGAGGAGATCTCAGTGTCCACCAAAAGGGACTGGCCCCACAGGTACATCTGTACAGTGGGGTCTGCTGCAGCCATTTTTAAAAGAAGGAAGCAGATCTATATACGTCGATAGCAAATAACCCAGCATGTGGACGGTCGGGATAAAAAGGCAGAGGGCAGAACACTGTGTACGACATGCCACTATTTGTGGGGGAAAAGCGTGTGTGTGCGTGTGTGTATAAAACACCTCTAGAGAGATGCTTGTAAAACTGCCTCTGAGAAGGGGAGCTGAGTGTCGGGGCTGGGAGAGACTCAGTTTCCACTGTTTGTATGTTGACTCTCCTTTGTAAGGCCTTTTGGAGAAAGAAAGTTTAAAAGTATAAAGTAGTAACAGATGTTTGTCTGAGACCCAGGGGAGAGCAGAGAAGGGCAGGACCCAAAAGAGGAGAGCCCTGGGCTTGATTCGGCCAGAGGATGGCAGCCGTGCCACCAACTGCACAGGGGGTGGAGACTGGGAGGGCCTCGCAGAAAGAGGAGGAGCCACCTGGAGCTGAGCTGGGTCAGGGCCGGGGTGCCCGTCGGAGGCAGGTTGGGGCAGCCTACTAAGTTGATCCAAGGGGCTGGCCGATTAGCTCAGCTGGTTAGAGTACCGCCTTGTAACACCAAGGTCAAGGGTTCAGTTCCCCATATGGGCCAGCCACAAACCAAAACAAAACAAAAAAAACACCACACACGGAGGAGGGGAAGCGGGGAGGAGCCAGAGCCGCTCTTTCCTACGGCTGGCTTGATTCTGGCTCTAGCTTTCTAGAAGCAAAGGCAAACAGGGAGCCAACATGGATCCAGAGGAACGCTGCCGCCCTGGGGACAGCTCCTCATGTGCAGATCAGAAGTCGAGGACAACATAGGTGCTTTGATCTGACTCTCGCTGAGATAGAAAAACTCCTGGAGGGTTGCAGGAGGTAAACGTCTGGGCCAGTACAGCTTTACACAAGAGGAGAAAAGTCAGGAAGGTGAATAGAAATGGCCCAAAACAGCCCCTTCCAGGCAGGGAACGAAAGCAGGAAGTCGGAGGTGGCTGGCAACTCACCCGGTGCAGGGCCAGCCGGGTGCCAAGGGTGGGCGGTGAGAGCGGGGGCACAGAGGAGCCTCCTCCCTCGCTCACAAGGCACCAGGTCATCCCCAGAAAGGGACCGCAGCATGGAAGGACGCCATTCGGGCCCCCACACCATGGAAAGTAAGGAGGGCAGTGGAAGAGCAGGGCAGTGCCAGATAAGACTGTTGTGCATGTGCGTGCATGTACAAGCATGTGCACACAGGTGTGCATGCGTGCATATGTGTGTGCTTAATTTAAACTCGAACAAAAGAAAGCAGGGACTGTAATATTCATTTCATATGAAGCTGACACATTACGTGCTTAGAGGCTCGTTGCATAGTGGTATCAGCAAATAACAGCAAGAACAAACATCAGGACCCATTCACCAAGCACCTCCTGCGTGCCAGGCACTGCACCGACAGCTCCACATGTGTGCACGCCCCTCCTCCTCATGGCAACCCCATGCCGGGAACACCACCCCAGCCCCCATTTTACAGATGAGAAGACTGAGGCACAGAGAAGCTCTACAGCAGCACAGGTGTCCCGGGCTTGAATACCAGCCATCCAGCTCCAGAGCCCACACTCCTGGATCATCACAGAAAGGTTCGGGTAATCGTGACATTCCTCTTTCTCGTATTTTCATACGTCAAACCACTTAGCAACAAAATACATTTTTTAAATGTTAGAAATGAAAGAAGATAGAGAAATCTGATTATGACAGGGCATTTTAATTCACTAATACTCATTTATGAAATATTAAGTAAAATTAAAAATTAGCACAGAAGATATGGACTATATAATCGAGAAGATAGAATTAACATATAAGCATCTGTCATTACATCCATCACACAGAGACTGTGCCATTTAGGCGAGGGTCAATAAAACGTCTTTGAAAGCTGATCATAGAGTCAGTCATGGTAAAAATGTCAAAAAACTTTTGAACAGATCATTCAGAGACCATAGTCCTGACTGCAATATAATAAAGCTAGAAATAAATACTTTCTAAAAGTAGAAAGAAACTTGGAGATTTAAATCTACTCTCCTAAATAACATCTAGGTCAAGGAGGAAATCAAGCTCCCAGTCACAGACTGCTACAAAACAGCGAGAAGAGCCCCACACAGCAGAGCCCGCAGGACAGCTGCGACCGCCTCAGAGGCCCTGGCGTCCCTTCCAATGCATTTACTGTCAACCCGCTCACGCAACAGAGACGCATGAACAGAGGCGGCTTGCAACCGCAGATTTTTAAGAAAAGAACAAACCCAAAGGAAAATAGGAGAAAGGAAATCCTAAAGATAAAAGCAAATAAATAAATTAGAGAACGTGAAAGCAGGGGAAATAATAAATAAATACCAAACCTGGTTCTTTGAAAAGGAACTAATAAAATAGAAAAACCCTGTAAATCTAATCAAGAAACGCTATAAATGTGAAGGTCTTTCGACTTCAAGTTCAGAGCTTTTTAATTTTTTAAAAGCAGACAGACTATGATAATAAGAAAAACACTCTTCTCTGAGGCTGGGGTCGTGGAGGCAGAGGCGACACCCAGCCCCTGTGAAACTGGGGACAAGCACTCTTCAGACCCCCGTCTTTGGGGTGTGCAGTCTGCCTCGTGTCAGGGAGCCCCCTTCCTCTCAGGAGACGTGTGGGTGGACCGTCCTTCGAGGGGTCCTGAGTACGTGGAGTGGTGGGTCCTGGTGGCCCTGCACCCACTGCACAGATGAGGACACGGGGCCACCGTGGCTGCCTTGTGCAGCTGCTCACGCTGTTCTCACCCTGAGAAAGGCCTCCCGCCCACTCTCCATTTCTTCTCTGTCTTCAATTTTCTTTTCTGATGGATCCTATTTCTAAGCAAGGAGGCAGAGGTCTCAGCAGGGCCATGTAGACTGCTGGCAACTTTCATCATTGACAGACCACCCCAAACTCCTTGGTAGTGGCTTCTCACAGAGTTGCGGAGGCCCAAATGTGGGGGTCCAGCCCTGACCCACAGGCTGGAGCCTGCACCGCACCAGCCACTCGGAATCCCCTCAACTCAGGTGGCTTCCCCCTCCTTATCCTCACAAAATAAATGGGAATCGTTTCTCTTATCATTGCTTAGATATCTAGATTGGGTGAGTTCACAGCCCACTATTACCACAATAATAGTGCAAAGTTACTAAGTGGAGAGTTTATTTTAATGGCCACGTTTATTTTAAAGTGCTTTCAAAACTAATTTGAATCTCGAATTGATAGCTCATTAATTTAACATTTTTACATAACTGAGTACATTTTATGGGAGAATCAGATGCTGAGATGATGTCACTTACAACTTGCAAGAGACAAGACCCCAACTCAAAGTGCTTTAAGCAAAACGAAAAAACAAACTGAATCTCTTCCCTGGGGCCTGGCGGGGCCCTGGGGCTGCAGCGAGGCCACCGCAGGCCACCCAGCTCCTGGCTGGGTCCACTTTTCTTGGTGTGGGCTCATCCTCAGGCAGGTTCCCCACATGCAAACAAGAGGGACCCAGCTCTGGCCCAAGCACAGCCAGCTGGGCACCCAGGACTTCCAGCAGGAGAAGGGGCCAGGCCTCAAGGGCGCAGATGTTGCCCCCCACACATGCCACACAGGTCAACTTCCTTCCCAAAGGAAAACTGAAGGGGACTACACTGCTGGCAAAACACAGAAGGCTTCGGACAGTATGTTTGTGAATATGGAGATCCACGAAGGTCGCCAGATGATCACAGATGCTCTTCAAAGACAAGGGCTGAAGGACTCGGGGTGTCCCCTCCTGATGGCTGTCACCGACTTGCAAGAGTTCAGCAAGGACAAAATGCACAAAGAGGAAAAGAGATGAAGCAACTACCCCCAAATTTTAACTATTATTGAATCCAGGTGCAAGTTTACCCAATTTCTTTCAATTATTCTTTCAGTTTTTCTCTGTTTTAAATGTTTGCACAGGAAAAATGGCAGAAGAGTTACCAGGTAAAACAACTTTTGTAAAATAAGGGAATAATGCACATTTTGCTGAGGAATTTGAGATTTGTTGGTATTGACCTTAGAGCCCCTTCCCCTGGGCGTGGTGAGAAAGTGTCCTCGGCCGGTGCCTCCTACGCTGAGGTCACGGTGGGCAGAGGGGGCCCCTCAGCAGCAACCAGCTGAGGGAGCCGCAGGCCAGGCCCAGCCTGTGCAGGAGCCGTGAGCACTTCACATCCCAGCTGGTCTCAGACCCCGGCCAGAGAACAGCCCAGACCCTGCGCTGCCCAGCACCCACACTGCCAGGGTCCCCACCCCACGATCTGCCAGACTCGGGAGGGATTCTCCCTGGTGTTCACATCCACCCCAGGAAGCCTGAAGGGAAGTCGTCTTCACAGTGCGACAGGCCCTTCCTCTGACAACAAAAAGAGGGGTTGCAGGAGACTTGTGCTGTCCAGGGGAATGGGGAACGAGACAAACAGAGACATCGCAAGTAATGTGTCCTGAGTGGTCCACAGGCACCCCTGTCCCACCAGTGCCTCTTTGATAGCGCAGGGCAATGCATGACGGAGGACGCGGTGCTCAGCACTCAGAGGCAGGTAGCGCCGGGTGCGACCCCACTGGCACAGTCTTTGCCAGGTGATCATGGACAGCCATCTGGTTCCTTCTGCTTCAGCTTGCTCAGCTACAAGATGGGAATAACAGCACCTCCCACCAGGGCTGTCATCGTGACTCGCTAATTCTTGAAGGGTCCCCAAGTCAGAGAATGGACTGTGGACCACAGCTCAGTGAGTGGCATCTGTTAGGAAGCTTCCAGCACGCACGTCAGGCTGGTTTGCTCTTGTGCATGGAAAGAACGCAAGTGCAGAAGCCACTGCTCTGAGCAGAGGCAGCAGGGACCCCCCCACGGGTACAGTGCGTATTCCCTCTGACACAGTTCCTACTTCACACATGGGTGTGTTTGTTGAACTCTTTGGGGCTTCTGGGAAGACACACCCCCAGAAGACCTTGAGCTAGAGAGCCCAGTTTAGTGTCACACAGAGCCCCTTGGAGTCCCACGACCCCAGGGTGCAACATATGCCCAACCTCAGGGAGACCAGGCTTGGACCAACACCATTGCAGATGCATCAGCAGCCCGGGAAGCCCCAGGGAGCTCAGACGAGTCCAAGCCCAGATTCCCTGCGGTGGGAAGTGCGCACACACACACACACACACACACACACACACACACACACACACAAATAAAAACACCAGGTGACAGGACTTTAAGGGACACAATACCTGGGAAGGTATTTATATCCAGAGGTATTTTATAAACTCATATCCGGAAGGTATTTTATATCTCATATATAACTCAGATCCAGAAGGTATTTTACCATCTGTGGAGATCCTGCATGCCCACCGTCTCATCTGAGTTTCACACCAGCCCCACGAGGTCCCCACAGCCTCCCCCTGTCACCAGAAATCACAGATGTCTTCTGAATCCCTCATGAGCTTTCCATCAGGGGGCTTTTAATTGCTTCAGAAATGCCCTCCCCTTCCCATCCCCAGTAGCTGGTGTGATCTTAAATCCTACAGAGGTTTCTAACCGTCTGGTGTGTGTATATCTCACCAGCTGAGCCGCCCTGGGCCAGGCCTGTGAGGCTGGAGGCTCCAGGAAAATGTGGGGTGGTCCAGGGGATGCAGGAATCCTTAGGGCTATGGCGCCAGCCAAATGTCCACACCACCTATTCTTGTACAGCATATGAACTAAGAATGATTTCACATTTTTAAATGGTTGGGGAAAAACAAAAAAATAGAAAAAGAATAATATTTTGTGGCATGAGAAAATTACATGAAATCCAAATTTCAGTGCCCACAAATAAAGTTTTATTGGAACAGAGCCACACTCGTTAGTTCACACATTGTATGTGGCTGTCTCCACATTCCAACAGCAGAGCTGAATAGTTGAGACAGCAACCATACAACCTACGCCACCAAGATCACGCACTCTCTGTCCCCTTACAACAAAGCCACCCCAGCCCTGCACCCCTCCCTGTATCGCCGGGAGGCATAGTCTGTTTTTCTACCCACTCGATGCTGAGTTTGGCTTGCTCTGGCCAAAGGTGTGCTTGCAGACCCGAACGTGAAAAGAAGCTTTAAGCACGCATGTCAGGCTGGTTTTGCTCTTGTGTGTGAAAAGAACACGCTCTAAGGAAAGACAGAAGGCAGAGGCAACCTCAAACCTGCATGCCGAGTCCCACCTGGGCCACCCGGCCTCAGTCCCCTGAACGCCTGCTGATCCCTGAAGCACAGACGAAAATACGTGCTTACTGTTGCAGGTCACAAGTTTGGGATGGTTTGTTAAACAGCATTACTGTGGCAATATCTGACTGAGACAGCCTTTAACAAGAAGGAATAATAAGACTAACTGTTTTTTTTATAACTAACAGCTTCAGTTTTCAAAAGACTTTCTCAGTCATTTTATCAAGAAGCCCCCACTTCATGGGCAATGATAACAGGGAGTGATCACGACAGTAAAGGCGCGCTCCCACCCCAGGACCTTTGCACCTGCAGCTCCCGCTGTCAGGAAGGTCCTTCCCCTGGATGCCGCAAGGGCACTCCTCAGCTCTTGAGATCTCTGCTGTCAGGTCCCTGCTGGGTGCAGCCTTCCCTGAGCACCTGCTCCCACTCGGAGCCCCGTCCCGTCGGCACTCCTACTCCCACTGCTGCTTTATTTTCCTGCCGCGACTTACCGCCTTCTTACGTGCTCTAGCAGTTTTCTCTTTAGTCTCCTTCTTTCCTCCCTTTCTCCTCCGGAAAGTCAGCTCTATGAGGGCAGGCGTATTTGTGAGTCTTGTCCACTGCGAAAACCGTGACCCCAGCCCTGTGTCCCCTCATCCTTCCCCAGCACGCTCAGTGCACCCAGCCTGCCCAGGCTGTCCTGCCCCCGCCTGCGACCTCGGGACCACCCCGTCGCTCACTCTGCTTCTGCCTCTTGGCCTGAGGCACCTCTCCCCACGCCGCCTGTGCCTCGCTGGGTCGCCCTGTGCGAGGCCTTCCTGAGCACCTTATTTCAAATTGCATCCCCCACCACCGCCCCACAGCCCCCGTCCCTCTCCTAGCTTTCTGTTCCTCCGTAGCCCCTGTCGCCTTCTGAGCCACGAACACTTACGTGGTGTCTGCCTCACTGCAGGAGCACCGGCTCAGGCTGTTCTTTTTCCTCATTGACTGCTATGTGCCCAGGGCCTCGAACAATGCCCGGCACATAGTAGGCACTCAGTAAAAATTCACTGAGTACCACCGAGGAGGAGGGAAGGGGCAGGAGAGGAGGGAGGCAGGAAGAGGGGATGACAAACACGTGACTGCAGAGCTGTGGCCCGCTGTGGAGGCGGGATTTAGGCAGGAGCACCCCTGCGGCGTCTGTCCTAGGGCTGCCACTTCAGCACCCCCTTGGTCTTATCTTTCCACAAAGAAACATCCTGAAGCTGCCCTGACTAGCACGGCTGCAGGGGGCATTTTGCACAAGTGAAAATGAGAAAGCCCTGTGGATTTTGTATGCAGAGCGAGGGAGTCACAAACTGCACCAGAGGAGAGGAGGCTGGTGCCCCGAGGAGTCCAGTAGCCACCGCAGAGGAGCAGAGTGTGCAGCGTGGTCCCCGAGCTCAGAGCCACCCCACAGAGGCAGGATGTGAGGCCCAGGCACAGCGCAGGCTGGCAGTCCCAGTCTACAGAACCCACTTTGGAGGACACAGGGCCAGACCTCGTAGACTGGCACTTCAGTACCCAGTGGCCGGCCTTGTGTTGATGGCCTCCGGAGGAGGGAAGCTCACGCCTCCTCTCTGCATTACCATAGCTATTGATGTAATTTATTGTTAAATGTCATCTACACACACACACACAAACACACACACACACACACACACACACACACACACACCCTTAACCCATAAGCAGATCCTGTTGGCTGGACTTTCAAAATCAGTCCAGAACCCAGCCGGAATTCTCCCCACCCCAGTGCTGCCGCCTGGTCCCAGTCACCATCGGCTCTCATGGGACAACCGCAGCAGCCTCCTTTTGGGTCTCCCTGCGGCCATCCTGCATCTCCTACAAACAACAGCCTGAGGGAGCCTTTAACACGTCTGTCAGACAACGTCTCTGGTCAAACATCCCCAATGTCTCCCCATCTCATGCATAAACCCCAAAGGACTTTCAACGGCTGACAGACCCTCCATGATCTGAACCAGCCCCTCCATTAACCTCATCCCCACCATGTTGCCCCTCACTCCACTCCACATATTAGCTTCAAAGCTATTTCTCAAACATGCCAAGAACATTCCTGCCACCGGACTTTTGCACCTTCTCCCTGATTGCTCTGCCATTCCCACCTTTTGTCTTTGCCTGACTGGCTCCTTTTCAGCACTGAGATCCCTTCTCCAATGTCAGTCTCTACCCCCGAGTTCCCTCTCTCCATCCCTGGCCACCAGGGAGTGCATAGGATTTGTCTACAACTTGTGGGGGTTTCAAGGAAGGAAGTGGAAGTAGAAAATTGGAAGACTGAGCATGTACCCAAAAGAGACAGAGATACACACACAGAGCAGAGCAGAAACATGTGGGGAAATTGGGTCAGTTATGTAGAAAAGAGAAGATTTGTGCATCTGAGTTGTAATATATGTAAATCTGTGACCTCACTTCAAATGGTTCCACCTCACTGGCCACAGTGATTGGTCTGCCCCAAACTGGTCATTCAGAACTATTCTCTAAAATTTTTGAGTTTACAAACAGCAGATGGGAACCAAGGAGCTGCCAGTGCCACATTTCTGGGGCCATGGAAGAAGCTAGTCTGAAAGAGCACCGCTAACATGCAAAGACACACAGACCAACACGGGAAGAGAAGGAAGCCCCTGGCCAGTGTCCCGAGGCCAGCCAGCCCCTGGCCATCCTGAGCAGGTGAATGCGTCCACGTGTTCTCCTCTTTGCCTAAGCAGTCGAGTTGGGTTTCTGGCTTTTGGAGCAAAACAGTCCTGACCAGTGTGTCACAGAACACACCCTGTGCTGGGGACTGTACATGACCCAGAGTTCAAATGAAAGGATGCAGGCAGAGCTCAGGATGGGAGGACAGCCAGGCCAGTGGCTGGGGAGGGTTCCCCAGGTGGGCAGGAGGAGCCAGGGCTTCCTGATCTGAGGGAGTGGCATGGCATGTTCAGGGAACACAAGGGTCCCAGGCAGAGAAGAGAAGGCTGCTGATGCAGACAGGAGACCGCAGAGCAGACGCCATGTGAGGACCCCACTTTGGACTGAGGGCTCTGGTTCCCATGTCAATTTCTGAATAAGGGAGGAACATGTTTTGCATCCTATAAACGTCCCTATAATGTGGAGAAGATGGACAGGGGAGGCTGTGAGTAGGGACACCTGTGAGGAGGCTGTTGTGACCTGGGTGAGAAGAGGCAGGTGTGTGAACCCAGAGGGTGGCACTGGGGATAGGTGGGCAATCTATGGGCTCCAGGGTGGTCCAGAAAGACCTCCTCCAAGAGTGGAAGTGGGCCCAAAGATGGGCTTATGGGACCAGTGCCCCTGAGCCCAGCCTCTTCCCCACCCTGCACCTCCTGCACCAGCTCCTGGCTCCACCAAGCCACACTGATGCACACAGTGCTGGATGGGACTGCATGTGATCAAGCCATGGCACCTGCATTTGAGATGGAGACTGCAGGAGCTTCATGGTTAGCAGTGAGGGTGGAGGGATTTGGAAATCTGATACCCTCCAGGCCTCATCCTCAAGAAGTTCTCTCTGAAGCCACATTTTAGGACGTTTCATTCCTCCCATCAGGGACTCAAGTGGTTGATCCAGGACTAGAAGCCATCCTGGCCCCTTAGTCCTTCCTTTCTTGACTACTTGGGGACATTTCTCTGTTTTCTCATGCAACAGGAGGTCATGGAGAGAGCCCTGCAGAAGGCCCCCAAAATCTGGGCTCCAGTCCTGGCTCTGATGCTTCCTCTGCGCTGGACCTGGGCCACTGACATGAGCCTTGGCTGCTTAAGTTCCACAGATGTCCTGAGCCAGGCCCCGTGTTGGGAGCTAGTGCAGTGGAGACTCACAGCCAGGCCCTAACAAGAGGGGCACTTAGGAAAAATAGAGAGACGTCTGGTCACTGACACGGCCACAGTCTTCCTGCAGAGTAGTTATGATTGGGGCATACGTGATATGGTGGGCAGGTACTGAGGACAGTGTCAGGGGAGACATCCTGGACTGCAGGACAGAGGCTGAAGGCAGGGGGCTCCAGAGCCAGATGGCCTGGGTTCAAATCCAGCCACCCCCCAACATTCCAGTTTGTGGCTCAGGATAGGCCACTGTCCTGCCCCATTGTGCAGATAAGGAAACTGAGGCACAGAGAGGTTCAGCCATCTGTGCAAGGCCATGTCACAACCAAACAAAACCTGGGAGCCGAAGTCGTGGGAGAGGCGGGTGCAGCCACTGCCAGACAGTGGTGCAGCAGGAGGCAGTGGAGAACGGATGCCCGACCTCAGCCCCTTCCACTCCCCACTCCTGCCGCCACCCCCCACTATCTCACCCACCCCGAAGGGCAGACAGGTGGGCAGTGGACCCTGAGGGGAAACGAACAATATTCTACCGGGTTCACATCCAGCCCCTCCACTTCCTAGCTGTGTGAGTTTGGGTAAGTTTCTTAGCATCTCTGTGCCCAGTTTCTTCACCATAAAACAGGGCCATTAAAGTCCCCATCTCAAAGAGATGCTTTCGACACAAGTGAGCTAACATGTGGGAAGCACCAAGAACAGTGCCGAATGTGACCAGTGCCACATGAGGGGAGCATTGGTGATGCTGGAGGGGCAGAAGCAGCCTAAGAGAGGCTGTGGCAGCTGTGGGGTGGGGTGTCACCTCCCCCACCAGCCTGTGTCCCTCCCACCTGAGGACACCTGTACTGACCACACCAGCCTTGGAGGACAAGCCTTGAGAGGTGCTTTCCTGAGCCTCTGAGAGAGTCTGTCCTGTCCTTGAGCCAGTCACTGCCGCTGTCGGGTCCTCAGTTTCCCTTTCCAGGCAGTGGACAACAGAAGGGCTGGCAGCATGCAAACCTGTGGACATCCCCAAAACGCAGCTGTGTCCTCCCCACACCCCTGTAGTGGTCGCCTCCATGCTTATCCCAGGAAGCCCAAAACTGGCCTCCAAGGCAATGGGGCATCTGAGCCATGGAGAGCGTGTGCTGGGGACACTCAGCCCCAGCCGGGGTGGAGGAGGCGCACCAGATCAATGCCACATCCCAGCAGTGCCCTCAGATACCCACACCCTCCCTTCCTTCCCGGGCCGCACTTGCCCCCACCTGCCTCCACGTCAGGTGGCCATGCAGCACCAAGGACGGACACGGCTCCCTCGTTCCCCACCTCATCTACTTGGAGCTTCAGGCCACCGAGTCTGGGAGAGAGGTCAGGTTGCTATCTGCAGATGGGGAAACTGAGGTGTAAAGCCTCTGACCAAGGTCCTCAGCTTCTCACTGTTCATCCAGCCCCGAGTCCCTGGACTCGTCACTGGGCCTGGCCAGTGGAGGCAGAGGAGGAAGGACGGTGGACGGAGGTCAGGTTTCCAGACCCGTGAATCCCAGAGGCAAAGCCATGCTGGGTGAGGAACCAGTGAACGCAGGCCTAGAAAACTGGTGAAAAGCCTGTCCCCGTGCCCCTCCCAAGCCCAAGGCAGGCATCACTAATCAATAAATCATTCCTTCCTGCTGAGCCAGGCTCAGCCCCTGAACCCTTCCCAACACAGCAGCCTCTTCCCATTGGTTGGAGTTGGTGCCCCAGATGAAACCCACATGCCTCCTGGTCTGCAGGTGGCAGAGTGAGGTCTTGGAGGAACAGTCTCAGGTCCTGAGAAGATGATGCCCTGGGGACCGGGGATGTTGGTGGGGCAGACCTCGGTGGGGGTGGACACGCCCCACCCAGCTCCCCTTCCAAGGAGGATCTTGCAGCCCAGCCATAGGGGTATGACCAGCAGACACCTCCAGCTGTGGGCTCCGTCAGGGCCTGCCTCAGCTGCAGAGAGCCACCTGGCGCTAGGTCGCACACATCCCAGGGCAGCCCATGCCCAGCAACCCGGTGAGGTAGGACTAGAAGGGCAGGACAGCGGTGATGGGCACAGTTCAGTCTGGAACACCTCACGCTGCTGCAGCAAGACTTCTCCCTCTGCCCAGTTCCTCCTGCTTCCTTTCATAATTGTTGATCCCTAATCAACCCCAAGCCCTGACTCGCAGTATCTGCTTCCTGAGGACCCCATCTGCGACCCCTGAGGGGGAGGGGCAGGCAGGTACCAGTGTGATCCAGGACATGGAGAGTGGCTGGAGGCCTGCAGGTACCTGTGAGGGGCAGGGGAGGAGTGGAGAGGTGCAGAGGAAAAGGGAAGGAATGTGGCAGCCAGACCTGCCCTGAGCCCGGCTCAGCCAGCTCACAGCACCACTCTGAGCCTCAGCGTTCCTGTCTGTAGCATGGCATACTGCAGGGATCAAGCAAGATTAAGGATAAGAGAAGTTCTCTTTAGATGCTGTCTGCCTCTCTGCGTGAGGGTATGGAGGTGACGCAGGCAAGGGACCCGTGCAAGGTGATCCGAGGTACAGTGCCTCCTGCTCCAGCCTTAGAGTCCAACTGCCACTTAGCTCTTCAGTCAGCAAATATGTGCCAAATGCCCAGTGCCAGGCTCCAGGGATGCCAGACACGGTCCCTGCTCTCAGGGATTCCACTCCAGGTAACAGATAAGTAAACACAAAATCAACAGCCAGGACCATTCAGGCCGTGGCAAGTGCTAGGTGGAAGACAAGTCAGGGCAAGGCTTCAGGAACGACTGGGAAGGAGCCCATTAGACAGGGTGGGTAGAGAAGAAAGTAATGTGGACATCAGGGGAAACTGAGGCTTGCAACAGCTCCTGGGCCCCTGGTGCACCCCGGGGCCTGTGCTGCAAACTGAAGGCAGGGAAATGAAGAAGCCCCGGTCTCACGGGCACACTCGGGTGAGTGGGGGTGTTAGACAAGCAGACAGGTTATATGAGTCACAGAGTGTTGCTGTCACAGGGAGAGGTGCAGTAAGAGGCCCCAGGGGCCAGTGGGAGCCCAGGGCATGGAGGCACCTCGCCCAGGCACTCAGAGAGGGCTTCCTGGAGGGGGTGAGGTGAAGTGCTCCAGAGAACAGAGGAAAGAGCACAGGCCAGAACCAGGAGAACTATAACCGCAAAATCCTCGGGCTTCTGCACTCCACAGGAACTAACTCATTAACCCTCTGCTGTGGACTAAACTGTTTCCTCTTCAAATTTCATTTGTTGAAGCCATAACCCCCAATATGGCTGTATTTCAAGATAGGGCCTATAAGGAGGTAATTAAGATTAAATGAGGTCGTGAGGGTGGGACTCTGATTCCATAAGATGTGCCCTTATAAGAAGAGACACCAGAGAGCTCCCCGCCCCCCCCCACACCAAAACATGCACAAGAAGAGATCGTGTGAGCAGAGTGTCTGCAATCCAGGAAGAGGATCCTCCCCAGAACCTGACCATGCTGACACCCTGATCCCAGACTCCCAAACTGTGAGAACATAAGTGTCTGTTTATGAAGCCCCCAGGCTATGGTGTTTGGTTACAGCAGCCTGAGCTAAGACACCCTCACATCACCACCAAGAAAGAGCAATATTTGTAACCTCAGAGACACCAAGTGACTTGCCTATGGTCCCATGGCTGTAAGGGCAGAGTCAGGACTGAAGCCCAGGCCATCGCCCTCCACCACACACACCTTCTGTCACCACCTGTGCTCCCTGCGTGGCCTGACAGCGCATGCCTGCTCTCACCTCGTGCCTCCCTGTAGTGCTGACTCTGGCTCATGGGAGGAGCATCAGGGCCATCTTTGAATTTTAGAACATTACTCGGGTGGCTGGAAGGCAGGGGTGGACTCTTCCAGAAGGGGCCAGACAAAAGGGGCCAGCTTTGTAGGAACAAAGCTGGGATGAAAGCCTGGGGTTCCTCCTGCCTCTCTCTAGGACCTGTGAATGCCCCTCCCAGGAGTGCGATAGAAAGCCAGCCCAGAGACACTTGCCACCTGGAAGGAATGCTCACCCAAGTTTCCTGACCCTTCATTGCTCATTTCCTGCAGCTTTGAAATTCTCAGCCCTGACCCTTCCCCACCCCTGATGCCTCTCTTGTGGGCCCCCACCTCTCCCCAGCCCTAGCTCAGCTCCTAACTAACGGCCAGGCTTCAAAGCTTTCTAACCATGTGTCTATCCACACTGGCGTGTTTGGTTAGGCGCCATCTGAGCAAATCAGAGGGGATTCTTGAGGGAGCCCCAGTCCCTCCCAGCACCCCTCCTGTCCCATTCGACAAAGGCATGCTAAAGCGACTCTAGTGTCCATCGACAGATGAATGGATAAAAAAACGTGGTCTATACATACGATGATATTATTCAGCTTTAACAGGCAAGGAAATCTGACCCATGCTACAGCATGGATGAACCATGAGAACAATGTGCTTAGTGAAATAAGCCAGTCACAAAGGACAAATGTGGCATGAGTCCACCTGTGTGAGGTCCCCAGAGTCATCAAGCTCAGACACAGAAGGCAGAACGGTGGTTGCCAGGGGCTGGTGGGGAGAGTGGGGAGTACTTTTTAGTTGATACAGAATTCCAGTTTGGGAAGAAAAAGTCTGGGGATGGGTGGTGGTGATGGTTACACAACGGTGTGAATGTACTTAATACCACCGAACTGTATGCCTAAAAATGGCTAAAATGGTAAATTTTATGTCATGTGTATTTTACCACAATTTAAAAAATGCAAAAAACAAAAGCAAAACCCAGCAATGGAGACTGGGGAGGGAGGGAGGGGACTGAGTTTTATGCTCGAGAGGCCTGGGGACCCCAAAGGCAGAGCTGGATCGGTGGGTCCTGGGCCCACACTAGAGAGGAGATCCCGCTTCCCCATGGAGTGAAAAGGGTGCAGACTCGTTGGGAGAGAGTGGAGGCTACAGGAAGACTGGGCTCCAGGGCAGGGAAGAGTCGGTGCATGGAGCCCACTGTGGCCATGGTCCCCCTGCCCAGTGCTCTTCCCTCTTTAGAAAAACGGGAGGAGCAGCTGCTGTGAACCAGACAGATGCTCTGCACTGTGGTACTCAGTGGGTTCCATCCCCACAGAACCCTGGAAGGTGGGATCTGTTATTATCCCCACTTCACAGATGAGGAAACTGAGGTTCTGAGAGGTGAAATGACATGTTCAATTTACATAGCAGGGATGTGGGAACACTGAGAGTCAATCCAGAATGCACATCGTACACTGTTCTATTCTGCCCCTGGGCTGGAAGCTTCTAGCAGAGGAAAGGCCTGGAACCTGGGCCCCAGGGCACAGGCTGGCTGTCCCTGCAGAGACAAGGCCCACAAAGTGGCAGGAAGCTGAGCACCCATTTCTCCTGCTGGAGAGTGGGGCAGCGCAACGAGCACAATACCAGCTGGGCCCCACCATCTCTGGCCTGGGTGGCCCCAACTTCTCCATCTGTGCCTCCTGGCCAGCCTGCCTGGCCACCGTTGATTGATCCCAGGGTGGAGCAGACCCACAATGGGCTGGTCAAGACCCTTCCCTGGATATCTGCACACTTTGCTGGGGCAGCTGCTCCATCATTTCTGACGGTGGGGTCACGAGCAGCCAGAGATGTTGGGACCTGCCTTAGGAGACACTGAAGCTAGTTAGCATTTGGGGAGAAGCACGGACAAATGGAGCTTGTATGATTGGAGTTAGAACATAGATAAACCAAACCCCAAATTACATGCTTCAACAAGGTGGAATTAAGTCCTCTCCAGGTAGACGGCCCAGGCTGGCTGGCCTCAGAACCCAGGCTCCATTTCCTGATGCTCTGCTCTTTCCATGTGACTTCGGCCTCATGGTGCCAGCTTCAACCATTACAGCCACATTCCTGCCACCTGGAAGGAGGAGAGGAGGAGGAGCACGTCTTTTCTCTGAGGACACTTGCCAGAAGTTGTGCACACCTCTTCAGCTTGCACACCATGGGCCAGAACCTTGTCCCGTGGCCACACTTAGCTGCCTCTTGTACTCATTAATCTGCCACCTGATTTCATTAAGGGATTGCCTGAGCTACTGGAGGTAGTAACCTGGCGTTTTATCACATCTCACAAGGAGATCTGAATGGGGTTCAAGTGTCCCATGGGGCCGAACAAGGAGAGGCCCCCCCACATCTGGTGGGGGGGTGAATCTGGGAAAGTCTCTCAACCCTGGCTGCATGTCAGAAACCCCAAGAACTTTTGAAAAGCCCAGGGCTTTGTCTGCACCCAGACAATTAAATCAGAACCTGTGAGTGGTGCCAAGGCTTCAGCACTGTTTGAAACTCGTGTGACTGGGAAGTCCAGCAGATGCCCCACGCCCCAGCGACACCCAGTGAAGTTGCTGGCACTCCAGGTGGCCTCCTCTCCAGCTACTTCATGTCATGTGCTTCTGTCCAATCTCTGCACCTTCTCACCCCATGGGAGAACCTATTTTTCTCCCCAAAGAAACAACCAAAACAAGGGTGTTGGGTGAGACAGATTTCACTAAAGGTTTGGGAGGGTGAGCGACCAAGCATGATCACAGCATAAAGCAGGAAACTGCCTCAACCAAATATTCTTCATCAGCGCTCCTGACGTGAATGGTCATTCTCAGCCGCAGGGTACTTCTTCCTGGACGTTCCTGGCCTGTCACCGTGAGGATGGCCCCACCTTCCCAAGGCAGAACTTTCTCCCTCATCCTCTTCTGTAGGGCCCCCCTTCTATCTCTCACACTGCTGGGGTGAAGCAAAAAAAAAAAATCTTCTTATCCTGATATTAAAAGATATCTGTCTCCCCCTCCTCACCCCAGCCTTTTATTTCAACATCTTCCCAGTCAGTCTTACCCAGCAGCATCCCTTTCTGAGCAAACACATTCCTAATTTCTAAAGTAATGGATACTCCTGAACAAGACAGCAGTTTGTTTCCCCCCATCCCCTCGCCCCCACAGAATGCATGTATTTCTGCCGGTTGAAAAGACATCACCTCAAACATTTGCTTCTGATGGTGGTAGACAAGATCAAACTAACTCTTCTCCTAAAGACAAACAGAAAAAACTGAACAACAAGATTTATGTTAAAATCTTCTTAAGGGCATAAGAGAGCTAACAAGATAGTGAAGAATCACAGACCAGGATGCAGGGGAGGAAGGAAACAGAGAGAAAAGATACTCATTTAGGCTGCTTCTCCCTGGTGGCCTTTGAAATTCCATCAGAAGTGGCAGAAAGAATGAGAGGTTGAGAAGAACTTTTGACAGCTTCATGAGATCCAGGGTGCACTGAGACTGGGGAGACCTAGTACACACCCCTGCCCCCCAAGCACAGGGGCCGGATCCTGAGGGAAGCACTCTTGCAAACAGGTGAACTGAAATTAGACCAGCACTCACCTGGACTGAAGCCCAACTCTGGGGCATCCCAATCTCTGAGAGTAGAGTTTAATTGCTAGTGCCACCAGGCATCTGTCAAAACCTGGTGGAGATCTTCTCAGAGGAAGACAATGTCATCCTAGGCCACAAATTGTTCTACACACAGTTTTCCAAATGCAATGTCCAGAATATCATTGACATCATTATCATCGTCATAATCAGGCACATAGTGAGACAGGGTAATGACAGCAGGAACAGGTGACAATAAAAACAGATCCACAGATGCACAGATATTGGAGTACTCACTCACAGACTTTAAAATAGCTATGGTCATTATGCTCAAGAACAACATCGAGAATTTTGGCAGGAAACTGAAAACTATTTCTAAATAAGACATAACAGATTTGAAAAGAATTACAGAGATATTTTAGAACTAAAACACAAACACAATCATTGAAATGAAGAACTTAATAGACAGGGTTAGCAAAAGTGTAGACCCCATGTGCCAAGGTGCCCCAGGGAACCTCTGTAAACCCACAGGGGTGCTGCAGTACGTTTCACATTTTGAAACACAATGACATCTGTTAGACAAAATGTAAACTATTAGCTCAAAGTAGTCCATAGTTTCAAAATTAGATGGCTATATTCTCTTGATGACATATTATCTTTGCAAAGCTGAGTTTTCAGAGATTGCTGTGATACAAAGTAAATACTGTGTGAAAATCAATATGAATTGAGAAACAAGGGTAGCAGTGTTCAATCTGACTCCAAGATTTGAGAAGCTGTGCAGAGCCAAAAACAAAGTGGTTGTTATGACATAAGTACTTATTAGGCTTTTTGGACCTAACTACCTAAAAAACTGTTAGATATTTCTTTTCATGTAGGAACACCACGGGGGCAGGGAATGAGATATTAAGGATGTTGTGAGCCAAGAGTATTTGGGAACCTCTGGGGTAAACACAACTGTGAAGGAATTTAGTAAATTAGAAGAAGGGGGCAGGAGGGAACACCAGAATGAATCATAGAAAGACAAAAGAATGGAAAACATAGAAGAAATGATAAAAGACAAAGAGAATAGAATGAGAAAATCTAACATATGGGTGATTGAAGCCCAGAAAAAAAAGACAAAGAGAATGGAAAAGAAAAAATAAATGATTAAAATATTCCAAAAGTGATTAAAACCATTCATTCACAGATTCAAGAAGCTCTGCAAACCCTAAACATAGTGGATAGAATAAATCCACACTTGGGCACATCAAATTGACTGCTGAAAACAAAAAATAGAGAAAATATTTAAAGCAGCTAGAGGAAACAACTTGTATTGCCTTCAGAGGAACAACTGACTTTTCATCACAGCGTATAAAAACCAGGAGATAATGGAAAAATGTCTTCAAACTACTGAAATAGCTGCTGAAAATAACTACTGAAATACCTACATAGCTAGAAGTCAAGCCTCAGAAAAAAATTATTCAAGAATAAAGGTGAGATAAAAATATTTTCAACCAAATAAAAAGGAAGAGTAATTATCATAAATACATCCATGCCAAAATAAATGTTAGGGAGTGTTCAGACAGAAAGTAAATTTCAGATGGATGATCAGACATGCAGAAAAGAATAAAGAGCAATAAAAATGATAAGTATATGAGTAAATCTAAATGAATAGTGACTGTATACTACAACAATAATATTGTCTTTGAGAGGGTTTTAACAGGTGGAGAATTAAAGTACGCAAAATAATACCAAATAAGTTATGAGAAAGGTAAATATATTGAAGGTCTCTAAGTTCTTGCATTGTACAGGAAATTGGTAGAAGTGCCAGGTAAACTTTGATTAGTCAAGAATGTATGCTGTAGGAGATCTACTGCAAGCATGGCAGTGTGAAGAGCTCTGTTGGCCTTTCCTCAGTAAACCTGGTAAAAATTATTTTTGAAAAACTGAAACCTCGGAAATGGTCCTGAGGGCAAACAGCAAATAAAGAAACATCTAGTCAAGAAAATTTATAAAAATTTGGTAAGAAAGGCAAAAGTATGTGGTAGTTGGTGACTTCTGCCTTCCTCCATCCCAGCCCAGCAAGCCAGAGATTCCAATCCAGACAGCTGAAGCCACAAACAGTGTTCCCCCTCACTCCAGCTCACAGTTAAAAGGATTTTTCCCAGAAGGAGCAGAACTTCAGCATTTCTTAACTTATCCCCAGCTACCTAGTGCTGAGGCTAAGCCCCAGATGGGTGCAGGGGGAGTTCCCTTCTTCCAGCCAATCACTAGAAAAACAAGCAAATAACAGCAATAGGTACCATGGGGTAAGACCAGTGCCCAGAGTTTCTACAATATATTATCTAAAATGTCCAGTTTACAGCAAAAAATCATGAAGTTTGTAAAGAAGTAGGATCTGTATGCTATTTTATTTTTTGAAAAGTAGGCAACACAAATTGCATGTGAGAATGACCAGATGAAGGATTTAACAAAAAAAAGACTTCAAAGTAATCATTATGAATATGCTAATAGAGCTGAAGAAAGCATGATTAAAGAAGGAAAGGAAGGTATGATGACAATGGTGCATCAAATAGAGAATATCAACAAAGAGATAGAAATTATTTTAAAAAGAACCCAGTGGAAAGTCTGGAGTTAGTACAATAACTGAGATTTAAAACTCATTAGAGGAGCCCAACCATAGATTAAAACTAGAAGAAGAAAGAATTAATGGACTTGAAGATAAATCACTAGAGATCACACAAGCCAAAACATACACACACACACACACACACAAAAAAAAAAAAAACCCACACCCAGATAATAAAGAAAAATGAACAGAGTCTCAAAGACATAAACATAATGGGAGTACCAGAAGGACATAAGAAATAGAAAGAAACAGAAAATATATTTGAAGAAATAATGGCAGAATACTTTCCAAATTTATTAAGAAACAACAACCTACACATCCAGGAAGCTCAGAGAATTACAAGTAGGATAAATGCAAAGAGATCCACAAACAAATACATCATATTTAAATTGCTGAAAATCAAAGACAAGGAGAAAATCTTGAAACCAGCAAGAGGAAAAGAAAATCCATCACCCACAAAGAAACACGATAAGATTAACAGCTGACTTCTCAGTGAAACAGCAGAGCAAAAATGCAGGGGGATGATATATTTAAATTACATAAAGAAAAAACTGTCCACCAAGAATCATATATCTGGCAAAACTATCTTTTAAAAATGAAGATGAAATAAAGACTTTCCCAGATGTACCAAAAATGAGAGAATTTATTGCTAGCAGACCCACCTTATGAGAAATACTAAAGGAAGTCTTTTGGGCTGAAAGCAAGTGACCCCAGATGATAATTTGAATCCAAGAAAAAAAATAAAGGCCACCAGCAAAGGTAATTATCAAATTATAAAAATCAATGTAAATGCATTTTTCTCCTTTCTTGTCATAACTGATTTTAAAAGCAATTGTATAAAATAATATGTATATAGTGCAATATTGAGAGAAATTTTTAGCTATAATGTCTATATTTAGAAGGAGGAAAGATCTCAAATCAATATCCTAATCTTCTACCTTAAGACACTGAAAAAAGAAGAGCAAACTAAACCTAAAGCAATCATAAGGAATGGAATAATAAAAGCTAGAGCAGAAATCATTGAAATAAATAATAGAAAAATAATAAAGGAAATCAATGAAACCAAGAGCTGGTTCTTTGAAAAGACCAACAAAATTGACAAAACTTTATCTAAGCTGACCAAGAAGAAAAGACAGAAAACTCATATTACTAGACTCAGGGATAAAAGAAGGGACATTACCTCTATGCTTACAGAAATAAAAAGATTATCAAGGTATACTATGAACAAGTGTATGCCCCCAAAATTAGATAAATTAAAAGAAATGGATGTATTCCATAGAAAGACAAAAACTATGGGAACTGACTCAAGAAGAGATAAGACAATCTGAATAGACTCATAACAAATGAAGGATTAGATTAGTAATCAAAAACTACCCACAAAGAAATGCCTAGGTTCAGATGCCTACATCACTGAATTCTACTGATCAGTTAAAGAATTAATACCAATTCTTCACAAACTTTTCCAAATGATATAAAAGGAGGGAACACTTCCCAACTCATTTTATGAGGCTAGTATTACCTTGCTATGCAACCCAGATGAATATAGCACAAGAAAAGAAAATTACAGACTAATATCTCTTATAAACATAGATGCAAAAATCCTCATCAAAATACTAGCAAACTAAATCCAACAACATGTAAAATGAATTACGCACCATAACCAAACTGTTTTAATCCTAGAAATGCAAAGTTTGTTCAACATCTGAAAATTAACTAGGTTGCCATGTATCAATAGAATAATGACTAAATCTTAAAATCATACTCAATTGTAAAAGACTGGATGCTTACCCCCTAAGATCAGAACAAGATAAGGATATCCACTCTCACCAGTTATATTCAACATTGTACCGGAGGCTGTAGCCAGGGTAACTGGGCACACACACACACACACACACACACACACACACACACACACACACACACAAACCACGAAGGAATAAGATGCATCCTAACTGACAAGGAAGAAGTGAAACTATCACTATTGCAGATGACATGATCTTATATATAGAAAATCCTCAGGAACTCGGTAAAAAACTATTAGAAGTAATAAATGAATTTAACTAGGATTCGGGATACAAGATCAATGCACAAAAATCAGTTGCATTTTTATACACTTGCAATTAAAACTCCAAAAATGAAATTTAAAAAACAATTTTGTTCTCAACAGCATCAAAAAGAATAAAATGTGTAGGAATAAATTTAACAAAAGTGAAAAGCATACTTTGAAAACTACAAAATATTGTTTAAAGAAATTAAAGAAAATCTAAATAAATGGGAAGATATCCCATGTTTATGGATTGGAAGATTTAACATTGTTAAGATAGCAGTACTCCCCAAACTGATGTACAGACTAACACCTGTTAGAATCTCAGCCACCTTCCTTGTAGGAATTGACAACCTAATTTTAAAATTTGTATGGAATTGCAAGAGATTCAGAATGGCCAAAACGATTCTGAAAAAAAAAAAAAGAACAAAGTAGGAAGGTAAAATATCCTGATTTCAAAACTTACTACAAAGCAAACAACAGAAGGAAAAAAATAATCCAGATAAAAGCGGAAAATAACTAAGTAGAAAACAAGCGTGCAATAAATAGAAAGAAAGGATCAATATAACCAAAAGGTTTCTTTTAACATTTGACAAGTTTGGTAAAACAAAAAGGAAAAAGGCACAAATATTTCAAGGTCAGGAGTAAAGAAGAGAACCTCATTACAGATACTGAAGACAGCAAAAAAACTTGTGACTTTATGAACAAATTTTATGCTAATAGATGTGAAATTTTCCATGAAATGAAAAATATTATGAAAATACAACTTGCCATATCAAACACAAGAAGGAATATAAAATATTAAAGTTCTTATAACTGTTAAAGAAACTAATAGAGAAATTAAAAGCATAACTAAAAATCTCACAAGGAAACTCTAGATCCAGATGGCTCCATTGGCAAATTCTACTAGAAATTTAAACCCAGAGAAGAGAAAAAGAGGGAACACTGCACAAATTGCTTTATGAGGCTGGATTATACTTCATACCAAAACCCAGTAAAGACATTATGAGAAAGGAAATATCATTCAAGAAAATAAATGAAAAAATCCTGAATGAAATATTAGCTAATTGAGCCCAGTGATATGTCACACCAAGTCAGATTTATTCCAAAAATTATAGGAATAAAACTGGGAATCTCTATATTAACAGAATAAAGTAGAAAAAGCATATAATTATCTCAAAAGATGAAGAAAAACAAACAAAATTTAATATATATTCATAGTATTTTTAAATCTTAGGAAAATAGGAACAGAAGAAAACTTTCTAGATCTGAAAAAGGATATATTTGAGAAATGTATAGCAAGCAACATACTTAATAGTGAAATGTTAAGCTCTTTCCTCATTAAGACTGGGAATCAGTTAAAAATTCTCACTAGCTCCACTTTTATTTGGCCTTATATAGGAGATTCTGTCAGTACAGAAAGGCAAGAAAAAGAAATAAACAAAGTAAAAGAGTAGAAAACTATTCCTACAACTGGAATTGTTTGTAGATTATATGACAATGTGCAAATAAAAACTCAAAGAAATCTTAAGATAAATTATTAGAATTAATACAAACAATATACAAAATCAGTTGATTTCTATATATCAATAACAAACATAAAATAAATGTTTTTAAAACATGCCACTTATACTTGCATAATAAATATCAAATACCTAAGAATAAAATTAAAGAAAACCTAAGTAGGTTAAGGTATACATACATATATATGTTCATGAATTATAAGACAATATTGTAAAGATGTAAATTCTAATTAATGTGCAGTTTCAATTCTAAACAAAATCCTGTAGGTTTTGTGTGGAAATTAACACAGTAATTTAAATATCTGTATGGAAGAGCAAGTGACTGGGTATAGCAACACCATCTTGAAAGAGAAAAGCAAAGTAGAAGAACCTGCCCTACAGGACATCAAGAAGTGTCATAAAGCTACAGGACTCAAGACAATGTGGTGTTGGTGCAGGAGTAATCAAACAGACCACTGGTGCAAAATGGGGAGCCCAGAAACAACTCACAGATATTCAGATAACTGATTAAAAAGTGTTAGCTTTTTTGGAAAAAAAAAAAACAGAACAGGACATGGGAAATTATTCTTAATAAACATTACTAAAACAATTGTGTATGCATATGAGAAAAATAGTAACCTTGATCCCAACGTCACACCATATGCAAAAAATCAGTTTGTGTGAGGAAGGGTTTAGAGTATAATAACTCCAAACTGGGAAGGAACTTACAGACCAAAGACTGAAGCAGGCAAATCCATGCAAAGGTTTTTATTAAGAGGGTGACTTACATATAGGGAAGGTCACATGCAGTGAAGAATCAGACATCTAAAGCAGATAAGAGCTCTCTCTCTCTGGCTTTTAGGTAAAGTTTATATAGCATAACTGCAAAGAAATAGTTTAAGAAAAATAAGTTTCCTGTAATCTATAAAGCAGGGAGCTTGTGATGCTGATGCCAGGAGCTGTAATAAGTCACATAGTCTCTAAGCCCTATGTTCCTGCTATTCTTGCCCTAAGGTTAATCTATAACTAGTCAGTGCCACAAAGAAATGAGATTAAATAGGAGTGAAATGGTGGGCGGGGCACAGACTGACGTTAGTCCTATTCACCCTCTAACACAGTTCCAGGTGAAATTGTAGAACTAAATGTGAAAGGTAAAACAATAAAGCTTCTGGGAGATAATACAGAAGAATATGTAATCTCAGGGTTGAGAAAAAATTTTAACTAATGTACAAAAAAGCCTAACCATGAAAGAAACACTGACATATTGGAATGCATGAAAATATATATGGAGTACATTTTATATATGTAGAAAATACATATGTGTAGAATATATATTGGAATTTAAAAGCAAATCATTTAAGAAAAGTTAAAAATTTTAAATTCTATTTAACAAAATACACCATTAAGAAAGTTAAAAGAAAAGCCACAGAATAAGAGAAAATATTAGTAATAGATATAACAGACAAAAGACTCCTATACAGAATAGGAAAAGAACTCCTATATTACTAAGAAAAAGACAAAAACTGAATAGAAAAATAGGCAAGAAACTTGAACAGGCTCGTCACAAAAAAAAGATATCCAAGTAATAAATAAACACATTAAAAAGTGCTCAGCCTCTTTAGTAATCAAGGGAATGCAAATACAAGCCACAATAAGGTATCTTTACACACACATGAGAGCAGACTAAAATTAGAACATCTGACAATACTAGGTGCTGACAACAAGAAATAGGAGTATTTGCATACTGCCAATAGAATTGTAAACTGGCACAACTATTTTGGAAATTAGTCCTGTGTTATCTCCTGAAGTTGAGGTATGCATACTTTGCAACCCAGCAATTCCACTCCTGGACCTGCTCCCAATAGAAGTGTGTGCACGTGGAAGAATTCAGAGCAGCACGTGCATGGCATTCAAAGCAGGTGCAAACATGTTCGTGGCCACGTTGTTCACAGCAGCCCCAAACTGGAAACAACCCATGTGTCCATCAACAGGAAAACAGCAATCTAAATTGTGGTGTATTTATCCAGCGATATACCACGCCACAATGAAAATGAACACAATGAAAATGAACAGACTACAACTGCACACGACAGCATGGATGGATTTCACAAACAAAATTCTCAATGAAAGATACCACGCAGAAAAGAAGACAAGCTGCATGATTCCATTTAGATTTTTTTTTCAAGCAGGCAAAACTAAACAATTATATTTTAGGAATGCATGTTTAATATAGTGATAACACAATATACAAAAGAGAAGAGGTGGTTACAATCATAAAAGTCAAGATAGGAGTCACATGGGGTAGGAGGGAGGCAGGAAGGATTTGGAGGGATGTGGGAAGGATTTGGAGGGACGTGGGGAGATTTCTGGGGTGCTGGCATGTTCAACTTCATGACCTGGTTGCTGGCTCTGTGGTTATTTGCTGTGGTAATTCACTGAGCTGCACATTTCCATTTGGTGCAATTTATGTGTTCACAATTTACAACAAAAGCATTATTTTACCACCTCTGTTTCTTTGGCTCTGGTATATTCATATTCATATTCATGTAGACTCTCAACACTTATACTCTTCAGCAGCAGCCTACACTTTCTAAAAGCTTTTTGTAAACATTAAAGTACCGTGAGAGCAGGTAACTGTTGCTCTTCCTTTTCAGTCAGGGCACCTGAGTCTGTGGGCCAGGCATGGGGTGGAGGGCCAGGACTGCAGGCAGTGCCAGAGCAGGAGCGAGAACACTTCCTCACACCTGATCTTCTGCTTTGCACATGGATATGCTCAGGAGAAAGGGGCCAATCACATTTTTATGAATTGATTTCATTTACAATGCACTGGGGACCCTGCCACTTAAAGAAACCCCAGAGCGAGTCATTTATTAATTGACTCAGTAAATATTTATTGAGTGCCTATTTTATTCACAGAACTGTAAATCCCTTTGAAACCTAAAATTTATTTCATAAAGAGAGCAAATAAATGCTCCCTTAATTTATTGGTTGTACAGGTCCATATTTTCAGATACTGACACTGTTTAAATGTCTTTTTTTTCTTATTCCAAAAGTAGTGTATGTTCACTGTCCCATATTTTCACATATTGACACTGTTTAAATGTCTTTTTTTTCTTATTCCAAAAGTAGTATATGTTCACTGTAGAGCATTTAGATAACAGAGAAAAACAAAAACAAGAAAATAAAATCTCCTATATTCCACCACCCAGAGATAATCATTAACATTTTGGTGTATATCCTTCTAACAACTTTTTCTATGCATGTATATGCTTTTTTAACAAAATAGAATCATGCTATACATCCTGGATTTTTCTTTACTTAATTTTTACTTTATTTTAAAAATAAAAACTCTATTGGGACCTCTGCAGCAAAACAAAGAGAGGTACCCCAAATACATAAGTCACCCACCTTCCCACCTTGGTGGGAGGACTGCAATTAGTCATGAGATGTGGACAGAGAATGTACCACATGGAATGCTGCGGTGCCTGAGTGTCCTTTTTCTTGGGGACATGCCGTGGAAGAGGCTGCGTTGTCTGCAGGTCCAGACGATCTTCGTTGTCACCATCACCCAAGCACAGCACCAGGCCTGGTCGAAGAGACTAAACTCCCTGCTCCCAGAGGAAATACAATTAGGAGAGAACCATCACGGGACACAAGACAGCGGCTCCATCCAGATCACTTCAAGGTGTCTCCTTTCCTGTAGTCTTTAGGTAGATGCTTCCTTGTTGACCCACATCTCTCTACTAGACCTTCAGCACGTTCCACTCGCAATCCCAGGGGCACATGTTTATGAAAGAGTACACGACCCAGCCAGGTTCCTGGCAGAACCTCAATAATTTCGTTAGACCAGAGGAGCCAGTAAATTACACCTGTCAAAAGTTGTACCTGTCCAGAAAATGACTGTCAGGAGCAGTGTTGTCCCTGTCCTCTCAGAAGGCAAGGCACAGGAGGTGGGGGGGCATAAAGTGGGGACAAACTGAATGCAGTACATGAGGGGGAGAAGAGAACTGATGGTCAGATGACTCCCCAGCCAGAGGGGTCTGTGGTGACTCAGCCACCCAGGTGTCAACAAACTAGAACTAAGTCAACACCATCAGACAGTGAACCTGTACCACCCGGGCAAGAAGGATGAGCCAAAGGGACAGCCGAGTTTCAAGAACTTGACCTAACATCCGGATTCCAGGAGTTATCACTGGAAGAAAGAGGCAGCCATCACAGAGAACTTCATGGCTTAGAGTGAAGTTTCGGGAGAACACAGTGCATGTTAAGACTCAAGAACAAGTGACCCGGCTACCTTGGACAGTTCGTCATGGCTTGAATCACATCCCGTGGGTTACGTATTCATCCACCTTCCTTGCCATAACAAAGCCTACTTTATCTTATTCTTATAGCACCAAGAACTACCTGTAAAAAGTCAAGTGATGGTTTTTATGCAAAAAAACAATCCTTACAGCAAAGACAAAGTCACTGATTTGGTCAGATACCAATGAGAGGATTAAAGTTGCCTTAGCCAGTGAACTCACTCCTTTGCCAACTTACAGTACATAAAAATTCCTTTTCAGAAAGCTTCCCAAAAGATGTACTGGAAAGTCAGGGACACCCAACCATAGCCTTGCTTTTAGATTGGTAGTTAGACCTAGTTTTGAGTCTTCTACTCTTTTTGGATACCCGGCATCTGAACCTTTTTTCTGTGTTTGAAGAAATTTCACCAGAGAAGGAATGGGCACCTCCCTGACATGCTGGCCTTGAACAAGGACTCGGGTCTTTGGAAACTTTGGAAGACCTTCTTTTTAAAGGGTGAATGCATTCAGTAAAATGAGTTGTGTTTTATCAGCCGCAAATCCACACGTGCATTTAAATACGAGAAAGTTTAGAAAGAAAGCGTGTGCTGACGTGGGGTAGTCAAAGGGTAGTGTAGTGAAGGAAACTGGTTTGTCTGTTTCTCTGTTTCTCTGCTTAGCAAGTGAATCACGCTCCTATCAGTGACAAGTCACCACCTTATAAGTTCTGGCTGGAGGAAGAGCCCATTCTCTACTCTAGAAGCAGCCGAGAGCTCAGGAACCTTGTTTGGCCGCCTCCCTCAGAGCTGGCGAGGGCACATGACCCAGGCTCCACCAGACCTGCCAGACCCAGATTTACAGATGGGGGTCCCAGGCATGGTAACAGGTTTCACAGCAGGATTCTGAAGTGGTGTCCAGAGATTTAGCCCTGAAAATGATCCTGCAGATCTTTTTTTAATTATCTGAGGTACCAGTATCCTTCTAACCAGCTCTATTTCTGAGTAAATCAACTGCAGTTGCTTCCTGAGCTTACCAGCTAAGAAGCCAGATTGCTGAACTATGAAAATAGTAACATGCTATGCAGCCATGAGAGCACTCTGTCTTCTAAGCTGAAACAGTATCATTAACATTTAACCTCTATGAACAACCGAAAATTTTTTCTTGAAAACTATATTTTTGAAAGACCTAGCTATAAATTTGTCTTGTCACCTCTACCAAATAAGATATACACATTGGATGACAATGACTGGAAGCAAAGATTTACAAAATTTAAAACTATCAACAAGATTTTTTAAAACAGTCCCATTAAGTTGTTCTCTCCTTCTCACTGAAATCTCTCAAAATTACAAGAAAATCAAACTTCACCTAGATCAGAACTAGGATTTAAGTGAAACACCAAACCAAAAAACAGGTGAAGTTATAAAAAGCTGAAAAATTTGAGCAGCATTGTAGGCAAAAACATAAACTGACCATGTCTGCAGGTACCAGAAAGTCTTGACAAGGTGCTTACTCAAATGAGACCCAAAATCCTTCGCCATAAGACCAAAATCCTTTTTGAGGAAGAAAAACTGCATTATCTTCTTTGTACTCAGTTTGGGTCTAAAAAAACGAGGGGCTGAGTTCCATAAGCAATCCCAGAGAGAGAGCGAGAACATATTTGCAACAAGCCACCAGGCCGTGTTGCCAGGTGAAAAAGACTCTGCTCAGTGACCAGAAGTGTTTGGATTTTTGTTTTGTTTTGTTTTTCCACTTAACATGTTATTGTAAACATTGATCTATGCGGTTAAATAGTCTTCTATAAAATTTCCTGACAGTTGCATAGCATTCTCCTATATGAATGCAAAACAGAGGATTTCATCAATTCTCTTTTTTTTCAGATTGTGGTTGTTTCAAAATTTTTGCTATTATAATTGCTCCTACAGGGAACACACTTGTAGCTAAATCTTTACTCACTTAATTATTACCTTGGAATAAATTACTAGAACTGAACTTGTTGGTTCAAAAAGTATGTGCATTTTAAAAGCTTTTGATACATAGTGCCAAATTGCCCTACCAGAAATGTTCTACGAATGTGCACTCAGACCAGCAGGGTGTGTGAGTCCCCGTTTCCCTGCACACCCCCGGCACTGGGTCTTACCTTTTTGTTTTCATCTCTTGCGCATTGTACTGTTTTGGGGTTTTTTTAAAGTATGGTATTGTTTGCATTTGAATTTCCATGATCGCTGGTAATGTTGAGCACTTGTCATTGATTTATTAGCCACTTGTGCTTTCAAGCCTTGTGTCCGTGTCCTTTGTCTGTCTTCCCATCCTCTCCTCGGTGATTTACAAAAGCTCTAAGCGTACCTGCTTTCCAGAAACGGGGCCCAGCTGCGCTCGGCACCCTCTCTGGTTGCTATGCAGATGTGCCAGTGGCGGGAGCGGTCGCCATGGCCACAGATGCCCGGGCTCAGTGAGGAGCCAGCAAGCATGTTGCCATGGCGACGCTACCCAAGCGGGCCTGCTCCCGCCTGCTGGCGAGCGCTGGCCGGGGCGCCCTGGCAGAGGCTTTGCAGGCTCAGGGGAGGAGGGAGGGAGGTTTTGTCTACGGTGTGCCTGGCAGCCCCAGACTCAAGGAGTGAGAAGATCAGACTCACGCATCCCTGATGTGGAGACGCATGATAAGATTAAAAGACACAGCTGCTCGTTGGAAAACTTAAAAGTTATGTCCCATGGCCAGATGATCTGTAATGTGCTAAGTGAACATTTTGTTAATAATATTGAAATTATCTTGTTATTAGTCCAATTGTGGTGTGTTACTTGAAAAGGGTTTAAAGTACGAACGTATTAAAGTAACCATCTAAAATATAGATCAATTTCTTAAACCATTAAGACATGCCTTCATTTTATAATATGCCAATATCCTCAAAAATAAAGAAAAAATGGAAGTGCCAGGGCCCCTCATCTCTCGACTTTGTGACAGCCTGTCTCCCCATCTTATGGGCTGAGCTGTGTCTTTCCAAAATTCATAGGCTGAAATCCTAACTCCCAATACCTCAGAATGACTGTATTTGGAGATTGGGTCTCTTCAGAGATAATTATGTTAAATGAGGGCATATGGGTGGGCCCTAATCCCCGACCCCCAACCCCTCCAGCCGGCAAAGACTGAGTAGGAAGCCTCGACTCCAACCCTCATCCAGCTGTAATGAGCTAACACCCCCCTCACTGGGGTGACATCAGAGAAGGCCAGGGAGGGAATGGGACTTTCACTGCAGCCCAGCAATTGCAAGGGCCCCACTCTGCGATATCATTGGAGGGAGCAGTAATGAGGCATCTCTGCCCCCCAGCAAGTGCAATACCAGTGGAGACCTGTAGGGGTTGGTTGGAACCCCCACCCCTGCCCAGCAGCAACAAGAAACCCTCCTCCCCCCAGGTGTCACAGAAGCTGAGCAGGGAGTCGGGGCAGTAATGAGTTGCCCCTGACCACCTTCCCCAGAGCAGCATCAGAGGAGGCCAGCTCGGACAGAAGGTTTAAATAAGGTCCAGAATCTCATAGCATAATTCCCAAAATGTCCAGGTTTCAATTGCAAATCACTCCTCATATCAAGATCCAGGAAAATTCCAACCTGAACGAGAAAAGAAAATCAACAGAAACAAACCCAGATGATACCAATTTAGAATTATCTGAATAAGATTTTAAAGCAGCCATCACAAAAATGCTTCAATGACAAACACAACTGAATCAAGTGAAAAAATAGGAAGTCTCAGCCAAGAAATAGAAGCTATGAAGAAGAACCAGATAGGAATTTTAGAACTGAAAAATACAATAACCAAAATTAAAAACTCAATGGATCAGCTCAGCATCAGAATGGAGGGGGCAGAGGAAAGAATCAGTGAACTTAAAGATAAAACAACAGAAATTACTCTACCCAGACAACAGGAAAAAAAATAAAAATGAACAGAATCTCAGGTAACTAAAGGACTGTAACAAAAGATCTAGTTTTTGTGTCATCAGAGGCCTAAAAAGAAAAAAAATGAGGGTGGAGCTGAAAAAGTTTTCAGAAAATAATGGCTAAAGATTTCCTAAATTCGGCAAGAGACATAAAGCAAAGGATTCAAGAAGCTCAGCAACCCTCAAACAGCATCAACCAAAAGAAACCTATGCTAAGACAAATTATATTAAGGCTTCTGAAAACTAAAGGCAAAGAAAAAGTCTTGAAAGTGACGAGGGAGAAACACCTTCCCTTACCTCCAAGGGAGAGCAGCTCTAACATGGCAGATTTCTCATCTGAAACCATGGAGACCAGGAGGAAGTGGCACACGTTTTTCAAGTGCTGAAAGAAAAGAGCTCTTGGCCCAGATTCTTATAGCCAGTGAAAGTATCCTTCAGAAATAAGAGGAAATCAAGACATTCCCAGAAGAAAGAAACCTAAGATAATCTGTCACCAGCAGACCTACCCTGAAGGAATGATTTAAGAAAGTTCTCTGAACAGAAAGAAAATGATAAAAGAAGTAATCTTGAAACCTCAGGAAGAAAGAACACAGTTAGCAAAATATAGATAAAGGCAATCAATGTCATCTCTTGAGTTTTCTAAATTATGTTTGACAATTAAAGCAAAAATTATGTCTGATGCAACTCTCAACGTAGGTAGAGGAAATATATAAGACAATTATATTATAAATGGGGAAAGTACAGGGACATGATGGGATTTAGGTTCCTATACTTCACCCCAACTGATAAAATCTCAACATCAGTAAATTGTTATAAGTTATGTAAATATAACACCTAGAATAACCACTAAAAAATACATACAAAGAGGTATACTTACAAACACTATACACAAATGAAAATTGAAAAAAAATTTAAAGGTTAAGTAACCCACAGGAAGGCAGGAAAAACAAAACAGAGAAATTAAAAACAGAGGGAGGAAAAAAAAGACTAAATTAAATTGCAGACAAACTCTAACATATCAATAGTTGTATTAAACATTCTTTTGACACAGACTGAACGTTTGTGTCCCCAAAATTCACATGTTGGAATCCTAACCCCCAGTGTGGATTGTATTAGGAGGTGGGGTCTTTGGGAGGTGATCAGGTCTTGAGGGTGAAGCCCTCAGGTATGGAATGAGTGCCCTTGTATCAGAGGACCCAGAGAGCTGCCCCACCACTTCCACCATGTGAGGACACAGACAGAAAGCGCTGTCTATGAACTTGGAACCACCTCTCCCTGACCAAGACACCAAATCTGCCAGCACCTTGATCTGGACTTCCCAGTCTCAGATAAATGCTTGTTGTTTAAGCCACCCAGTCTACGGTATTTTTGTTATATCAGGAATGGACTAAGACAAATGTATATTGTCTAATATACCAATTAAAAGACAGATTGGCAGAGTAGATAAAAAAAATCACCCGACTATATGCCGATTATGAGAAATTCATTTCAAAACTAATGATGTAGGTAGTTTGAAAGTTAAAGGACAGAAAAAGATAGTGACAACGCCAAATGCTGGTGAGGATGGGGAGAAACAGGAACCCTCATTCGCTGCTGGTGGGAATGCAAAACAGAGCAGCCATCTGGAAGACAGCTTGGCAGGCTCTCAGGACTAAACATACACTCACCATACAACCCAGCACACTCCCGGGCACTCATCCCAGAGGAATGACAACTCATGTCCACACAAATCTTGTACATGATTGTACATAGGAGCTGTGTTTATAATAGCCAAAAACAGGAACAACCAGAACGTCCTGCTGTAGGTGGACGTGGAAGCAAACTGCGGCACATCCATACCAGCAATAAAGGGAACGGGCCATGATCAAATGTCCACACAACAATTTGAGTGGCTCTCAAGGTCATTCTGCTGTGTGGGGGGGAAAAAGCCAGTCTCAAAAAGTGACACACTGTGTCATCTCATGTGTTAAAAATTCTCAAAATGATGAAACTATGGAGATGGTCAGTGGTTGCCAGGCCTTGGGGATGATGAGGGGAGGGTGGCTGTGGCTGTAAAGGGCAGCACACGGGGGTCTTTGTGGTGAGGGGGGGGTTCTGCATTCTGATTGTGGTGACGGTTACATGGATCTACCCTTGTGATAAAAGATGCAGAACTCAACACACTCATGCTAGTGTCAATGTTTTGGTTTTGATGTTGTGCTGTAGTTATGTAAGATGTTAACTGGGGGCAACTCTGTGAAGGGTACAGGGGGTTTCTCTGTATTATTTTTGCAGCTTCCTGTGAATCTGTTATTCTTTCAAAATAAAAAGTTAAGAAAAGAAGGTTAGAGTGCAAAATCATATTCTTTATTTTGATTGCACCCATATGTATCCGTAAGGACGATGATCAGGAGAGTCCAGAGGTTTGTTTTTAAGATTTTTTTTTTTAAGTTAATGGTGAAAACGTTGTTTTTGTTATTTATTATTCTGTCCATCTTTCTAATAAATCACTATTAAATTGGGAAAAAATTGGTTCCATTTGATATAAATGTAGATGAAAGAAAGCCTGTGTATATTTATTCACTCATTCTGTAAATATTTATTGAGTGCAAAATAAAACCAGCCCTGGGCATCTTTAGCAGTTTCCAGCAGTTTCTCGGCCTGGGAGGCGAGAGCAACCTTCTACTTCTCTGAAAGTTAGCAGTGAACCTGAAATCCCAACTTTCAATGCTCCAGCCTCTCCGAAGATCTCGTAAGCCCTTAACTCCCTGTATTAAATCCTTTTCTGCACTTGCACCTGGGAGGGAGCCATTGGAAAGCACAGATCTGATTGTGTCACTCCTCTTGAGTGGGACCATGAACAACCCCAGTTTGCCCTCAGTTCTGTGGCCAGGAGCTCAGGGACGTTCCTCCCTGTCCAGTCTCATCTCCTGCCACTCCCTGTGGCCCCTCCACGGCAGCTGCACACCAGGCTCTTCTACCACCCATCTTGCCTGTGCTTCTCCTTCTGCTCAGAACACTCTTCCCCACGCTCTTCTCATGTCCATCTCCAGTCGGGTCCCCCAGAAGCAGACCCCAAGACCAGGATTCAAGTGCATGTAATGGATTAAGGAAGCACCCTCAGGGGAGCACAGAAGGGGTGTGGGGAACGTGGGACAGTCAAGGTGAGGAAGCAAGAGAAAGCACAGGCTCCGGCAAAGCCTGCAGGAGTCCCCATAGTGCCCACCATGCCAGAGGCCAGTGAGCTGGGTCTTCCTACCCCTGCACCCACCCGGCACTGGCTGAGGGCCACCTGGAAGGGCCACCTTGCAAAAGCACATGGGATCTGGGGAAGGGGTGCTTGGACATGGTCAAAGGATCTGTGGGGATCTGGCCATGTCTGAGACATTACCCTGCGGATCAGAGCAAACAGTGTACCTCCTCTGCCAGTCCTCCTGGCCAGGATGCAGCTGCCCACAGCTCAGGGTCTCTCACCCCACCGACACTCCCACCACCTCACGGTATCAAGCTCTGCTAGCCTGGAGAATGCGAGACTGGATGGCAGATGCCAGGCTGGGCTCCAGTTTGGAGACACGTGGTTTAGGGGCTTATTTAGGTTGCCAGGAACGCCCTCCTTTGGAGAGAACAGTCCAAAGTAGTGCCGCAATGTTCACTTTTATTCAAATTAACAGACTAGAGCTCACACCCAAAGATATCAATGCACATAACTTCAGGCATCACAAACATTAGACAGACATCCCCTCATATCTCTGCTGGATGTGACAGTCCTGACCACCAGGAGAGACAGACTACCGGTGCATCTGAGGGGACAGACTCAAACACATCTTTGAATCTGATTCTGTCTACACCCCAGCACAGGACATCACTAACTGTGCATAAAAGATGAAGTCGCTGGGAGACACCACTACAATGTGAGTGACCAGCGAGCCTTCCATCTGACCACAAGACTGTAAACCCCGTGAGGATAGGGGCTCAGTCATATTTCTCTTGGTGCCATCAAAAACCGGCACTGAAGCTGGCAAAAAGTAGAGATCAGAGAATTTTTTCTTATATTCCTGAGTGAACACTGTCTCCAGGGTCAAACTATTTTCAGAGGAGCAAGACACAGAGGCTTCCGTCTGCGGGTTCCCATCTCCACAGCTGGAGGTTTTGCAGGATGTCCTCAAAGCCAGACTGGACAGCCGGAACAGCACTGGAGGCCCTCAGCGGTCACCCTCCCGGGTCCGAGATTCAGCTAGAGCTGCACCTCACCAGCATGTGCTTGCAGCCAGGCCTGCAACTTCTCCTTCTTTCCAGAAGCACTCCAGGGGGCCTCCCTGGAGGTAGGTGCTAGGGACATGGCAGCAGACAAAGCAGACTGTCCCTCCACGGCCAGGGCATGATGCTTAGCCACTGCCTCTGCCTCAGTGTCCTCAGGTATAAAGTGGAGGTAGCAATGGCTCCTAGATCACATGCCAGCTCCAAGGGTAAAATGAGTTCAGACACACCAGAGGGCTTGGGGCAGTGCTCGGCACATAGTAAGTTGTTAAATAAATCTGGCTGTTATTAGATCACGGAGCTTGTGTTCTAGCAGGTGAGGCAGAGGACAAATAAGTCAGTGAGCAAATAGGATCACCTTAGAGAGGGATGAAATAGAGCAGGGTGGGTCAGAGTGGACAGGTACGGGGTCTGCCTCATGTGAGCCAGGACAGGCCTCGCCAAAGCAGCGGCATCTGAGTGATGGCCAGAACAACGGAGTGAGCTCCATGGCAACCTGGAGGAAGAGTGAGCAGAGGCCCTGAGGAAGAATGAATCTGGCCCACTGGCCTGCATGGCTGCAGTGTGGGGACAGAGCAGGGGTGCACCCATGAGGAGACTAGGGGGCTGAGGACCATGGGAGGCACTCAGGCTGTTCCCTCCGCCGCCCCAGGACCTGCAGTCCTTCAGCCCACAGCTGCAGGTGGATGCCCATCCACACTGGCTTCCAGGGAGGGAAGCCCCATCGCTGGAGGGAGGCAGATCTGCACGTCCTCCTTTCCCACCCCCGCAGGCCTGCCCTTGCCCGCATGTGCTCAGGGTCGGGCCTCAGTCTAGAAGCTGAGACCTGCTGCATGGCACCCCCAGTGTTCACACCCGGGCCGCCATCTGATCACCACCCCAACCTGCTGAGGCCCATGGGTGGCTCCGGGGGACAGCTTCTGGGGCAGCCGTGAGTTGGTGTGTGTGAGCACAGCCCTTGTCCACAGCCCTTCGGTTCTGGGGAGCTGAGATGAGAGGAAAGCAGGGCAGGGGTGGAGGAGAAGGTCTGTCCAGCAGGGAGGGTGCAGTGCAGGCTGCCCTTCTGCTGGGCCTGAGACCAAGAATAGGCTGGCTCTGGGCTGGGCTGGAAGCCCTCCCCCCCTTTCCTCTCCCCTCCACCCTCCCCCAACCCCCCCTACCCCATCTTCCAGCTCTTCCCTCACAGAGACACGTTCTTTGTCTGCAAGGCCACCGCTCTGACTGGAGTCCCTGGTTGCTAGGTGATGGAAACTGTGGGGGGAGGCAAAGAGTGGGGAACCGGACAGGGTCTGGTGGGCCCCGTAGTGGGGGAAGCCCGAATACACACACTCTCCTGGAGCACACAAAGCACCTACACACAGCTGCACAGACACAGGGGGACATAGACCCACCCCACACAGACACGCTCGAATCATCGCAGACGCTCCCCACAGACCCCGTCACCGCCTCCCCCCGCAGAAGCACACCCACGCCCATCCAACCATAGCAAAACAATCACATGGTTGTACACAAACACACACCCACACACAGATCCAGACAGACACACACTCATGGCGACAGGCAGGTCTAATTCACACACACAGGGGCAGGTATACCCCAGAAGCCACCCTCTTGCTCACACAAGACCGCTCTGGAGCGGGGAAGGGGCCTCATGAGGCTGCCTCAGCCAGGGCCCAGGACACTGAAGGGACCCCTTCCCCAGGGAGGGGAAAGGGACACCCATGGAAAATCACTTCCAGCTGTGTGCACACCAGGTACGCCTCCCACCCCACCTCAGATGTCATGGAGAACAGTGGGGACCAACTTCAGCCCAGAGTTTGGGGTCTTGCCATGTGTTGTCCTCCACGATGGGTCACCCTGAGTCCTTCCTGCTCCCCTTTGTTTATTTATGTTCTTCCCACGCAATTGTTCCCTGGGTGCTGTGGGGCCTGTGGTGAAGAAGACAGCTGTCCTGCCCCAGTGGCATTTACAGAGCAGAAGAGCACTTGGTGCTTGGAATAGGAGGCCCTGACCTTGGGGGGGGTCTGGGTTTCCCTGAGAGAGGACGCTGAAGCTGGAGCAGCTGCAGTAGAGGTGAAGTCTGTGGAAGTCCCCAGGACCGAGCAGAGGTCAGGGCGGCTGGTGCTCCGCGAGCAAGGTGGGCGCGGCCAGCCAGGGCCAGCAGGTGAGCCTCGCCTGGGCAGGATTTAGCCTTTACTCTAAATGCAGTGGGAGTCATGGAAGTCTTCAGAGCAGGGGAGTGCTGTGAGTTCTGGGGGTGGGGCAGGTATGGAGAAGGGAAGCAGGAGGCCACAGCATTCCAAAGGATGGACAAGTATGAGTGTAGTCTAGACCGGGGCAGCGTGGGGACAGGGAGAAGGGACAGATCTGAGGTGCACAGCGGGTGCGGGATCTGTGTCTGGGCATGGGTGCAGTGTGCAGGAGGGAGGAGCAAGCCTCTACCTTCTGTGTTATGAGCAATCCAGACTCCATGCATGTCTTCCGCCTCATCCCCAGCCCCTCGGCCCAAGCCCGTGCCAGCAGCGTCAGCACAGAGACCAGGGGCCTCTCCGTCCAAGGCCTCAGGTGGACAATCATACCCACTGACCAGCACTATGGTTAGTGCCACATCAGACTGAAGGGAGGGTGATAGCTGTGAGACCAGAGTGGGGGGCCTGACGCAGCTGGCTGCCAGGGCAGGCTTCCTGGGGTGTGGGCGAAGACCCAGAGGCTGGAGGTCAAGTCAGCCTAGTAAAGTATGGCATAGGATGGAGGAAGAGGGCTCCAGGCCAGCAGCCCCCAAGGTGAAGCACCAGCCCTCCATGCAGGCCAAGCCACTGGCAAATACACTGCAAGAATACGCTAGAACATCTATGCATACCATAGGGTGTGAGAAGAAAATATTAGAACTTGTATTTTGTATGTGCATTTCTCAAAAACAAAAAAGAAGAAGGAAATCAGCTTTATTAATGCCTGCTATAGAGATAACACACTACCCTCCTAGGCCCCCCATGGCCCTGGTATGGGGACAGCCCTGTCCCCTCTAGGAAGAAGGGGAGGCTGTGGGCAGAGAGGCTTGCACAGTCTTGTCCTCTTTCAACACACTGCCCCGTCAGTGGGTTTGTGGACTACGGTCTCTGGCTTTGATTAAACTCACCCTAACACAGTAGCAAGTGGCTTAAGAAGGCCGTGCCAAGGAACATGGACCGGCGACCGCGGATGCAGCACTCAGAACAAGATGCGGGAGCACAGCCCTCTCTTCCCTCCCGCAAGGAGCCGCTCCCGCAGCACCCGCGGGTCTGTGCACTGGGCTCTGCTGAGGGGTCAGACGCAAAAATTAGAAACTCACCAAGCAGCCTGTTCAAATCGTGGTTTACATCCGTGGCCAGGAACGTGGCCTGACCTGGAAGTCGTCCAGGGAGAGTAACAGGAGAGAAAGCAAGTGGCAGGACAAGAGCATGCCTGTACCCCACTTGTGATCAAAACAAAACAGGAGTAACGTGTTAACACACACATAAAATCTGGAGGACGTGCACAGAAACAGGCTTCTCTCTCAAGGGGAGGGACGTCACTGTCACCACAGCATGTCTCTGCTGATTTGAATTAATTACAATGAGCATGTATTATAGTTATAATGAGAAACACAATAAAGACTTTTTAAGCCACTGGGGTTTTTTTGCTTATCTTGAAATAATTGTAGATTGACTAAAGAGTTGCAAAAACAATGTGGAGAGTTCCTGGATACCCTCTCCCCACCCCCGCAATACGCACACATCACATAACCTGGGTACAACTGTCAAAACTAAGAAACAGAGGTTGCTATCCCACCATTAGCCAAAGCTCAGAGGCCCCTGTTTTCCCATGGATGTCCTTTTTCTGACCCGGGAAATGATACAGGACCCCATGTTGCATGTGGCATCACATCTCCTTGGTCTCCTACAATCTGGTACCATTTTCAGTCTTTCCTTGTCTCTCCTGACCTTGACACTTTGGAAGAGCCTTGGCTGGCTCTTTTACAGGATGTCCCTAGATTTGGGTTTGTCTGATGCTTTTTTATGATAACACTGGAGCTATGGGCTTTGAAAGAGAAGAGCTCATAGGTGAGGGGCCTCCTCATCATATCATGTCAGGAGGTCCACAGCACCGGCATGGATGCTTACTGGCAACCTTGACCTTGATCTTGATCACTGGTGGAGGTGGCATCTGCCAGGATTCTCCGCTGTCAATCAAGTTTCAGCTGGTTCTCAAGCAGTGTAAGGCTTCACAGGGCAGGGGATCAGGAGGGGGAGACAGGTGGGACAAGCCAGGTCACGGGCGACCATGGCTGTGGGCAGAGATGTGGGTCAGCTGTAAGGCTCTGAGCTCTCGATGGTGTCTGTGTGGAGAGAGGGTCTGGGGGTGGGGCAGGGGAGGAAACCCAGGGATAGCAAGGCCTGGCAGTTACTCCAGGTGATGCCAGAGGAGCAGCAGAGAAAAGGGTGAAGATTCAAGAGCAAATGAGGAGGGGAGACAGGAGGGCCAGGCAGCGCTGGCAGGAGTAGAAGGTCGAGGCTTAGAAGTCGCTCTCCCGGGAAGGCACCTGCCCTTCCAGCACAGCACTCCCTCCTCCGAATTCTGCCCTGACTACTGAGGGCCCTGTGCACACAACGCATCACATGCCAGCCCATCACAGCCGAATAAAACCAGGCAGGGAGCCAGCTCGCCTGAGGGTCCTTGGGGCGTGTGGTACGTGCTCTGCCCCTCGTGATCCTGTGCAATGGATGAAAGTACAGGAGCTGGGGAGGCAGCATACTGGCCTGGGGACACAGCCAGTCAGGGCAGAGCCCAAGCCCGAGTCTTCTCCCTGAACCTCACAGGCCTTGTGGAGAGGCGGCCGGCTGCCCTCATCTGTCCTGGGGCCTCCAGCCTCTCCTGCTCCAGCCTCTCCTGCTCCAGCCTCTCCTCCTCTTTCCACTTCAAAGTAGGAGAAGCCGAGCAGGTGGGAGCTCTGTTCTAGCTGTCGTTTACTGTGTAACAACCTCAGTAGCATAAAACAGAGACCATTTTATTCTGCTCTCAGAGTCCGTAGGTCAAGAACTCAGCCAGAGCACAGGGGGTGGGTGCCTTTGCTCCACCCGGCTGATGGCAATGGCAATGGCAGGGGCGCGACCCCCCAGAGGCTTCCTCCTGCACAAGCCTGGTGTGGACTGGAGCAGTGCCACGGGACTCTCCATGTGGCTGGGCCTCCTCACACCTGGCAGCTGGGTTCCCATGTGCGTCCTCAGGACAAGTGTTCCACTGGACGAGGCAGTATCTTCCAAAGCATTCTGTCAGTGATAAGGAAATCACTAAAGCCATCCAGATTCAGAGCCAGGGGCCTGGGATAGGGAAGTTAGACGCCAGCCTTGACGGCGGTGGGACCGCCACCACACAAGCACCTGTGGGTGGGAGAAGTGTGGTTGCGACTGGACCTGCAGTCCCCCACGGTTCTTCAGCCCCGTGCCCGGTGTTGTCCTCGAGGTCCCCGCCCCCAGGGTCACAAAGCTACTGCATCTCTTTGCACCCCCCCCCCCACTGTGCTGTATTGGCCAGTCCGTAACTTTGTGCTCAGGCCTCAGTTTCCTCACTCAACACTCCATTCCCCACAGCAGCCTGAAGGCCAGACCCTCCCCCTTGCCAGGTCCCTGTACTCAACCAGGGCCACGAAAGCTCCTGCACCCCAAGAGGGTGGACTTGCCACCCGCTTGCTGGGCTCTGTTTCACCTGCCTCTGACCTGCCACACCTCCTGAAACAAGCCGGTTCTCCTCCGTAAGGCTCAGACTCAGGGGGGCTATTTTAAACAGGAGGGCCTCTCTGATGGTTAATTTTAGTGTCAACTTGGTTAGGCCACATGACCCAGTTTTTGGTCAAACACTAGTCTAGATATTTCTATGAAAATACTTTCAGATGGGATTACTATTTAAATCAGTGGACTTCGAGTAAAGCAGACTGCCCTCCAGCATGTGGGTGGGCCTCATCCAATCAGCTGAAGGACTTAATAGAACAAAGACTGACCACCCCAAAGAGATGGCCATCCAGCAGACGCCTGTGGACTTGAGCTGCAACATCAGATCCTCCCTGGCCTCCAGCCTGCTGGCCTGCTCTACAGATTTTGGACTTTCCAGTCCCCACAATCATGTGAGCCAATCCTTAAAATAACTCTCCTTCCCTCCTTCTCTCTACATACACACACACCCTGTTGATTCTGTTTCTCCGGGGAACTCTGGCCAGCACAGCCTCTCTGATGAGGTGCCATTTGCACAGAGACTTGAATAGAGCAGGGAGGGTGACAAGCAGGTCCTGGGGAAAGGGTCCAGGCAAGGACTGCAGGTGGCTGGGAGCTGGTGTGTTCCGGGAACAGCAGGGAGCCAGAGCACCAGGCAAGGGGAGGAGGGGCAGAGTGGTGGAGAAGTCAGAGTGGTCAGCAGGGCCCTGCTGTGTGGGGCATTATAAGGGCGGCACAGACAGGCACTTTGTCCTGTATGGACAGGGTTTGGGAGGTGATGCTTCCTCTGGCCTCCAGGTGGAGAATCAACTGTTGGGGGCTATGGGGTAAGGAGGCCCATGAGGGGGCTGCTGCTGTCATCCAGGGGAGAGGTGCAGCCGTGGAGCTGGTGGCATGGGCCATCCTGGGTATATTTTGCAGGCAGAATCTAAAGACCCAACTATTGGCTTGGCTGTTGGCTTTGAGGAAATGAGAGAAGCTGAGATGGGAACAAGGACATGGCCAGGCTGCCGCAGACTCTCAATGCCTCCATCACAAAGGGATTGTCTGTTTTAGCCTGCCTCCCCCAGAGGCCTGGGCTCCAGGAGGGCAGAGGGGATGGGCACTTTTGAACCCGCTGTACCCTGCACCCGCGGGGCTGGTTAAATATTTGTAAGCTGGACAGATGGACTGACCCTATCCCGTGCCCGCAGCCACTAGGTGCTGACGCCATGGCTCTGGGCAAGGAGCCCAGCCAGGAGCGCTGTGCCGAGCTTGAGAGTGCTGCACTGCCTCGAGGAACTCCCAGGAGCTGAGAAGATAAGGCACAAAATAATTAGTGAACAGAGTGTATAATTAAGTGCTAAATTGTGTGTTTCAGACTCGCTGAGCTGCGGGAGTGCGAGGTGGGGAGTCACACAGGCTGGAGTGTCTGGGAGAGGCAGCTTCTGGGGGGCATGGAGCAGGGTGAGGGGCAGGGACAATGGGGAGAGCAGCCAGCAGAAGGAGGGGCGGCAGGGGGTGACAGGATGCACTGGGTGACCAATGGCCCGAGCACCCTGTGACATTCTGGGCCTCAGGCACCACATCTGTAGAAGAGAGTTCCTGGAAGTTCCCAGCAGGACCGTCTGTGTACAGGTCCAGCATGAGATGCCCAGCAGACAGGCAGGTGGACAGACAGTCAGACAAGCAAGAGACACTCAGACAGACAGACAGCTAGATTCCCATCTCCCAGCTTCTGGCCCTGCAGGAGCTCCAACCAGAGCAGAACCTTCCTGCCCTTGTCCTGCTCAGGGAGTAAGGAGTCTGGGCTGCTGGGTGGCCTGAGCCTGGGGGCCTGTGTGGCAGGATGTCCTCGCCCAGGCCTTCAGAAGCTGGGGGTTCTGGGAGCGCACCCCAGCACTGGTGGCAGGCCTTGGGAGCCAGGGTCAACAGGCCCAAAAGTTCAAAGGGTCCCAAGTAAACAAAAGTGGAGCTGGAGCAGGCATCGGCCTGGGCTGGAAAGCAGAGGGGAGGTCAGGCCAGACACTGGAAAAGGGGCAGCGTGGCCCTGGCATGGCAAGGGAGCCCAGCGCACCGAAGCTCCACTCTGCGCTGTGTCTGCAGGCTGCCTTAGCACGCTGCTGCCTGTTAAACAAATATTGTGACAGGCCCACTCCACGCACCCAGGGATGGTGGCAGCACTCAGCTGTCACCAAGGGCAGCCGGTAATGTGGGCACTCTGCACCATCGGAGCCTCTCATTCCAATGCAGAAGCAAAGCATGGTGCCTAAACAAACACGGGACTTGGCTGCTACTAAACACACCCAGAGGAAATGCGGCAGCCAGGCCCCAGCCTCCGCTCCCAGCACAGCACATTCGGGAGGTCCCGCCTGCCCCACCTGGCGCTCAGTTACCCGTTCAACAAATATTGATCGAGCACCTGTTGGGTGCTGGGCACGGGCCTGGGAATCAACAGGAAACAAAGCAGACAAGAGCCCTGCCCTGGTGGAACTTCCTCCTAACCAGAAGGCTGACAATAGACAAATGAAAAAATAGCATGTCTGGCGAAAATAAAGAGCCAAGAAGAAAAGCCACACATGGTAAAAGGGATAGAAGGTGACAGACAAAGAGCGGTCAGGGAAACCTCCTTGAGGCTTTTGGGCAGAGACCCGAGGAGGAAGCCTGGGAGGCCCCACTGGGTTGTACCCATCAGAACTCCCTCTTCATTCGTTTGTGGTATGGTGCGTTCAATCTTCTTTTCACTTTGGCGGGGAGGGAGTGAGGGCAGAAGCGATGATGCTCTCTGCAGCATTCATTACAAGAGGAAAGCAGGACACAAGCTACAGACCGTAACAAAGGACTGATAAAGAAAGTGAGCTCAGCCAAACGACAAAAGAGGAAGCAGCTTTGACGTGCGGGTCTTTGGAGAGTTTCCAACCCATCAGTCCCTCTTTCTCCAGCTTGAAACCCTGCCCAGCCACGTGCAGGACCCTGCAGATGCTGATACAACAGGCCCTGCCCGACCAGAGTGACGGCACATCCTGGAGCAGAGCAGGAGCTGGAGACAGCCCCTGACCAGCCTGGATGGCAGGGGAGGGTCAGGGAAGGTTTGCGGAAGACGTGACACGTGATGCCAGTTCTGATGGACAAGGAGGACTTGCTGGGACCAGTGGGAGCTCCAGCAAAGACCAGGAGGAGAGTGGGGGACAGGAACATCCTGGGAAGAGCCAGACAGGATCGAGACTGGCCAGCATGCAACAGGAAGGGGGACTTGGGCCATAGAGATCTGGAATCCCTGGCTGAAGGTCTAGACTTTGTCCTGAGGCCTCCGGGCAGCCTCTGAAGGATTGTAAGCAGTGGCAATTTTGTTTAGGACGTCGCCCCCTGGTGGCAATGTGGATGGTGGACTGCAGGGACACAGAGAGCCCTGGGAGGGGCTGAGGCTGTGATGGGGAAGAAAGATGTGGCAGGAGGAGGACTCAGTCTATCACTCCCCTCCTCCCAAGAAGACAGAGGCCCCCGTGTCCCCTCCAACCCAGACCCCCACCCAGTCCCTGCCTGCTGAGCCTGTCCCTTCTCCTCTGCTCACTCAGCCTTTGTCCCAATCTCACAGTATGACCTTGGGCAAGCCCCCCCACCCCCCTTGAGCCTCCATGGAAGGGCTGGGCCCCTGGGCCTGTCAGCCTGAGGACCACCCAGTCCTAAAGTCACACTTGTTGCAGTGCCCAGCGATGCTGGGCAAGGAGGGCTGTGTCCACCGTGGCTGAGCGGCCTATTTCTGCATCTTTAAACAAAGCCTCCAGATGGACCTCACTGCCTGCGAAGGGAAGACTGGGTGGCTGCTGTGATGCTGGCACTCAGGGGCTTTCCGCTAATTGGATCCCCGGGGAAGGGCCTCCCTCCCCAGCCATCCCATCCGTCTGTCCGTCCATACGTTCATTCACTCATTTGTCCATTCACTGAGAACCTACCGCGTGAACGAGGGCCCAAGCTTGGCTCTGGGGACACTGCAGCCAGCAGGAAGATACAGCACTGCACGGAAGGAACTCGCACTCTGCTGGGAGGGCACATGGTGGGCGGGCAGGGAAAAGTCAGATAGAACATGTGCGAGGCAGAGAGGAGAGTGGAGCTAAGCAGAGCACAGCAGCAGAGAGTGCTGAAGCACAGTTCTTCTCCCAGGGGTGACACTTACACTGAGACCTGTACAGCAGGACGGAACCACCATGCACAGAGTGGGGGAGGGGCTACAGGGAGAGGGGACTGCAGGGCAAAGCCCCAGCATGGGGGCTGTTCAGGGGCCACTGGGCCAAGTGGGGGCAGGGAGGGTGGGATGTCAGCAGGTGCCCTGTCAGGCGGGCCTTGTCACCGTGGTAGGGAGAACTCGCATTTTATGCCATGTGCCCCAGGAGGGACATACCCCGAGCCTGCTGTGGTGCGGACCAACAGTGCCACGCACCCACGCACCCACGCACCCACTCACAGAATTTTATTATTTCTTAGCCCAGTTACCCTTCACAAGAAGGAGTTGTTATGCTCATTTAATGGGTCAGGAAACTGAGGCTCAAGAAGTCAAAGTTGCTCAATCGAAGTTACAACAACCAGACCTGGCTTTGGCAGGGAGACCAGTCTTTCTGGTTGAATTCAGCCCCTAGAACAATTTTGTTTTACCTGCATAGTCTTAAAATTTTGTACCAGTTGCCAATACTTAAAAATTGGGAGGCTTCACATAAAAGATTTTTTGGCTATCCAGCATCTCTGTGGCAGCGCTGGCCCCGGCCTTGCATGGGGTCCACTCTGGCTGCCCCTTCAGATGGGGGCGGTTGCTGGCACAGCTCCCCCCACCGCAGTGGCATCTCAGTTGGCCACATCCCTCTTTTGTGTCCCACCCTGCTCCTCCAGCATCTGAGATTGCCACCCTGGCCACATCTGGCTGGGCCCACCAGTTGCTGTGAGCTCCCTCCCTTGCTCAGATGACATGGGATACATACCCTAGGGATTCTCTGAAGGAATTGACAATCCTCCCACCCCCTGACTCCAAGATTGTCCCCTAACTTCCCTGCCATAGGACCCGAGACCCCCAATTCCAACTTTCAAGATGTGAATGAATTCAGAGGCCACGGATAGGGACATCTCACCAGGGGAAACTGAGACCAGGTGGGGCTCAGGGTCACCCAGCCCATCACTCTTGGGGGCATCTGGAGATATACTGTGAAGAAGCACTTTCTTCCTGGAGCTCTGGAGCTTGGAGCCCCAGCTCTGCTTCCATTTACCTGTGAGCCTTGGGCAACAGATCTCAGTTTCCCCATCTGTCCACTGACAGGATCATTGTGATACTCTTTGAGGCCTGTCATTTTATGTGCTCATTGTCTCAGGAGAGGAGCAGCTTCTGTCTCTGGATTCAAATTCAACCACCTCTACTTCTTGCTGTGTGACCTTGGGCAGGTGGCTTAACCTCTCTGAGTCTTGGTTTCTTCATCCATAAAATGGAGATGTAATTCATGGGGTTATTATGAGATTCCAAAAGATGATTCAAGGAAAGCACTTAGCACTCATTAAGTGCTCAGTAATGTAAGCAAGAGCAAGGAGTTTTGAGGTGACCTGTGTCCCCATTCCCAAAGTCTTAGTCCAAGGGCCAGTGTCCCAGACTGTGGCATGGAGGTCAGCTTCCCAAGAAGGCCAAGCTCCAGACCTCCTCATCTGGTGGTGTCCACTTGCCTGAATGGTGGAGTCCCAGATTGAGGCCACCCTTCACTCCCATGTTACTGCATCCCTGCCATGTGCCAAACACTCTTGTCAGCACTGGAGACAGGTGCAGCGGAGACTGCGACTGGGAGGATGCAATCCCTAAGCACTAGGTGTGTGTTGGGGGCCGGGATGGGGGATAAGCAGGGAATGGAACAGAAACATCCAGGAGGGAATTGGGGCTACTTCGGATCCGCAGTCCGGGAGAGAGCGCCTCCTGAGCGAGGGGAAAGAGGAAGAAGGAGGTTGAGCACAGAGAAGGTGCTCCAGGCACAGATCTGAAAGCGCACGGCCTGGAGCGCGACGAGCTTGACGTTCTGCTGGAAAGGCGAGAAGGTAGATGCGGGGGCTGTGGGAGAGGAGGGCCAGCGAGGGAGGTGATGTCAGCCGGGCGCGCAGGGAGTCCGTGCAGAGCCTGCCAGCAGTGACAACGTTGGGATTCTATCTTAAGGTGACAGCAGCCCCAGAGGGTTTGAGGCAGAGCTCAGTGCTGGGCTTTCCAGTCTACACGGAGGCCGGACGGAGGTAGGCTCGGTTCAAACCCCGAGGGTCTGTCTCCAAGCCCACATCTCCAGACAAGACAGTGAAGCCCCAGGGAGGGCGGGGCAGGGACGTGAGCTGAGCTGGGGTCCTGGGGAGGAGACACAGGCGGGACGTGGGGAGGGGGCAGGGCTGGACTTGCGGGGAGGGGCGGGGGGCCGTGCCCGGTGCCACAGCGCCCCCTGCCGGCCATCGCGCTGCGCCGGGCCGCGCTCGCCGTCTCCGGATCGCGCTTCGCAGGGGACACAGTGAAGGTCACCCAGTGGGAGCGGCAACCCGGTAGGCTGCACGACTTTCTGAGCCTCAGTGTCCTCCTCTGTCGAGCGGGATCATCATACCCCACCCGGCTTAGAACCTTCGCCTCTCGAACCGCAGATGTCTCGGCAGGAAGAGTTGGAGCGCCAGCTCCTCCAGCAATTTCTAGCTAGCCTTGGTTTGTCTCCCTTTCCTTCTAGCATTGGGATGAAACACGAGTAACACTGAACCAACCGCACGGCTGATATGTAACGGGGTGGGTTTTGAGAAGCAAGACCCTCCAGAAGTCCTTTTAGCCTTATTAAAAAATATCCCAGGAACTCTCTTAAAATTTGAAATGCACGTAAAGCAAAAGAAAAACAAAGTCAAAAGACAAATGACAAACTGGGGGGAATAACTGCAACTCATCACAACAGTAAATATTTTCAGCTTTTCAGACCAGAAGGTCTCTGCGGTGACTTCTCAGCTTTGCAGTTGCAGCCTGAAAGCAGCCAGGCACAGTGAGTGAGGCTGTGTTCCAACAGAATTTTATTTACCAAAAAAAGAGAAGGCGGTGGACTCCGTCTATCCAATGGGCCAGTGTGCCTCCACCTGATCTAAGCTAGCTAATAAATAAAAAGCTTCTGGAAACCTAGAAAAGACAACCCAATAAAAAATGGGTAGAGAACATGAAGAGATGGATTACAGAAAACTCAGAAGGCCCCTGAACATATGACAAACGCCCAACTTCTCGTGATAAGAAAAATGGAAATTAGCGACATTATTAGCAACATCTGTGTGAGATACCACTTCTCACCTATCAGAATGGCAAAGGGTTCCAGCCTGTGCCGACACAGCGTGGGCTGGCAACACCATGAGAAACAGGTCCCTTCCCTGGTGCTGTGGGAGTGCAGGGGATCCCTCCAGAGGGAAGCTGTTATAGAAATGTCCTCGTGGTCACCCTATGACCCAGCACCACGAAGCAAGCCATGCTCACAGCTATACCAGGAAGCCACTGCTGCTATTTGTGATGGTGAAGAGGTTGGAAACAACCCAGCCAGCCGCTGGTTAGGGACAGTCTGCTCCGGCAGTCACAGACTACCACACAGCCTACGGGGGCGATGAGAAGGCCCCCCCATACCAATACGGAAGAATCTCCATGCTGGTAGATTCTGAGAGTAAAAACAGGCGGGCTGGTTAGCTGGCTCGGGGGAGCATGGTGCTGATAGCACCAAGGAAGGTCAAGGTTCAGATCCCCCTACTGGCCAGCTGCCCAAAAAAAAGAAAAAATGAAAACATGCAGAACCAAGTACACAGTGTAAGGCCTCTGCATGGGAATGGGGCAGGAAAACAAGATGCCTGTTTGGAGGTGTTTGTATTTGTGTAAAGGAACACCGACAGGATACACAGGAAGCCAGTGCAAGCGGTCACCTGTCTGAGGCATGGGGCGGCCAGGGGCAGGCAGGAGAGAAAGAATTCTTAAATGTGTATCACTGTAGTTTTTAAGCCCTGAGAAAATGTATTTCCTATTCATAAATTTACATTTTTTAAATCAATGTATATGGCTCTGATGAGAAGTAAGGAAAGAAGCCAGATGCAGAAGAGTATATATAGAATGCTACCATTTGTGTGGGAAAGGCATGTGTCCTATGCATGGAATATATCTGGAAGGACTGCCGTCCGCCCACCCCACTTACCCCTCAAAGAAGCCGTGACCACTGCCTCTGGGAGGGGCACAGAGCCAGGGATTGGCCGGAGACTCGCCTTTCTCTGCTGATACTTTCCAATGGTCAATTTTTTATTTTATTTTATTTTATTTTTTACCATAAGCTCATTTTTAGGTTTTCAAATTAAAAGAAAAAGAGATGAAAAAGCAAGTGTGTGAGAGGCCATGGGCTGTCATGTTACTACAACAGTTCCCCAGGCACAGTGTCTGTCACAAGCCGGGATCTGTCCTGAGGGCTTCATATGCATTAACTCCTTTAACGTGCTTCATAAGTACAATTATCGTCCCCATTTTATAGCTGAGGAAACTGAGGCACAGATCAGTAAAGCAGCCTGTCCAGCATCACACATGGTGAGCACACCATCGTCAAGTCCGCAAGACAGCCCCGTGGCCAGCAGCAGGTAACACTGATGCAGCCCGCCCAGTCAGCACTGGAATCTCCTCTATGAAACCCTCTCAAGTGGCCGCCCAGCCTTTGCTCAAATGCCTCCCAGAACAGGAGGAGGCTCAACACGTGCAGGCAGGGCAATCATGGTCAGGTGGTTGGGCCCAGAAGCACCCCCTTACACTCAGCAGGAACACGCCTCCCTGCCCCAGCTCTGTCCTGGGAACCAGTCTGATCCCCCACCAGGGAAAGCCACGTGGGCATATGACAAGGGCTTCTGGGCTGTTCTTCAGCTAAGCAGTCCCAGCTCCTGCGGTCGGTCACCCTTGCTGGGTGACTCGGGCAAGTCCTTTTCCCTCTCTGAGTCAACACAGATAACATATCCCCCTTCACAAGAGTACTGTAAGCTTCACAGGGGCAGCACCAGCATGTACAGAGGCCTCAGCCAGTGTCTCCTGACTCTTCTCTGACTCCCTGCTTTAGGCCTTTAACTTTTGGGCTTGCCTTAATTAGCCAAGGCTGGGCATACCCCAGGGCCTTTGCACCTGCTGTTTCCTCTATCTGGAAAGCTCTTTTTATGCCTGATCCTTTAGCTTCTTGGCAGGAATGTAACTTCCTTAGAGAGGCCTTTACTCGCTACTCTAGCTAACATAGCCCCTCCCTTCCCTTTCCCATCTTCCCATTTCATTCTGGAATCATCTTGCTTATTTGTGTGTTTATTGTCTGCTTCCCCTAGTAGAATATAAACTCCAGGGGAAAGGGACCTTGTCTATTCCATTCCCCTCTGGATTCCAGTGCTTAGAATAAATACATGAATGAATGAATGAACAAATGCAGTGTCTGCACACTCTAGCATGCAGGGACAAGCCAGGATGGGCTGCATCCCCATGGGGCCAGGTGTCCACGTGTCCATCTCTGGAGTCTACCCTGAGCAAACCCCCACCCCAACCAAGGCTCTGTCACCAGCCCCTTCAGCCCTTCTCCTCTCCCGTCCACCACACAGGGCAAAGGTGAGGCCAGGAGGCCATCCTCCCAGAGAAATATCACGGCTCTAAATTCAATTTAAAACAGTTAATTGCCTAATTGCTCAGCTCTTCGGTGCAGTTTGTTAACAGAAGCTAGGCCAGCCTAGCAGAAAATTGGCATTTCAGCCAGAGGGAATTAAAGAGGCAGAACACTGAACTGCCACTGTTCTCAGCTGCCCCCGAACCCCCTACACACCCACCACCAGCCCCATGTGAGGCCCTGACTACCTGCAGGTCTTGGGCAAGGGAGGGGAGAGCTTGTGTGAGTCCTTGTAAATGGGCACACAGGTATGGGTGTACTGGGTGGTGTGTTTGTGTGCTGGGGACGAGCAGGGGCCTCTGCCAGCATATTTGGATGTCTCTGCTGTGTGCTTACCTAAGCACGTCTCTGTTTCCTTTTCTTGATCTTCAGTCCAGGTTTGCAAATAGGGAACACATGCAAATAATGCAAAAAAAAAAAAAAAAAAAGTTTTTTTAATTCAAGGTATAAACAGGTTTGCGACTAAAATGAGCCCCTCTTTCCCCCACCCTGATCCCAGACCACCAGTTCCTTTCCCCAGGGACAAATACTGCTATTGGTTTTCTGTGGGTCTCCAAAGATATTTTATGTTTATATGTGCATAAAACTGTTTTTATACAAATGACTGCATACTATAAACACCATTCTGTTTCTGTTTCACTTATGACTTCTCAGAGACTCTTCCTAATCAGAGCTTGTCTGGAGTTTCCTCATTCTTCATAACAGCTGCATAGTAATTCCACTGAAATACTGTATCTTGATTTCTTAATCAATCCCCTATTGCTGGACAGTAAGGTTGTGTCCAATGTCATGCTTTTATAAACAACATTGCAATCTCAATCTTTATACATACTTCATTTTCGCACATGTGAGGGTATCTGTGCATGGAATTCATATTCCTTTTCAAAATCGTTTGTTTTCCCCACCCAGAAAGCAATGCTCTTACAAGAAAGGAGAGGGCGCCACAATCCCACCGATTCAGAAACAACCAAAAACAACCGTGATTACACCCCAGGGTAAAATCTTCCAGACCCTCTCCCATGTGGATTCTGACTTCTTTCTTACCCAAATGGGCCCACAGCATTCAGACTATTTTTTCAAGCTGCTTTTTTTTCACTCAGCAACAAACGACCTCATCTTCTCTTCCCATGTAAACAGCTCTGCATGGTTTTAAGGGCTGAACGGCACGCCATTGTGCTCTCCTACTGCAGCGGGTGACCACACCCTTATTGGAGTCTAGACTGTTGCCAGGTTTTTGTTATCACAAGCTGTGCTGCAGGGAAATTCCTTGAAGCTGAGTCTTGGCACACATCCTTAATTCTCTCCTTAAGGCAGCTTCCCAGAAATGGAATTCCTAGGTCAAAGGGCATGTACTTTTATTTCTGGTGGCACATTTTTAAACCATATGAAATGTATTTGTATGTGTGTGCATGCACACGTGTGCTTCTGCTGTGTGTCTGTGGGCCTGTTCCTGTAGGTTTCTGCAGCTATCCTGACAAGTCTGAGTGCAGTTTTGCATAAAGTGGGGTGTGTGCCCTCTCTCCATTCATAGTCTTAAGCCTACTCAGCACTGCGCTCCTCTGCCTAGTAGCTGGGAACGTGCAGGAGTGTTTCCCAAGCCTGGACCATCTTTCTTCCTCTAGGCACAACTGTGAGATGGGCTGCAGACCTCACTTTGGTTCTTGAGCTAAGGCAACTCTCCTGTACCCTTGGTCCTCTCGGCAGCCAGGGTCAAAGCCCACCCCAGATTGGCTTAACAATACGGAAAGGAGTTCACACCATTGCAAGGTGTGGGACCCTGGCCCGGGTGGACGCAGGTTTTGGAAGTCCATACAGAGTCGGTACCCATCTCTGCACTCCAGTTCCGTCTGTGCTGGCTGCACTCTCAGGTTGGCCTTCCCACGTGGGACACAGACACCTGCTCCAGGTTCCCAGCTCCTCGTTTAGGACCCCAGCTTCTCTTCTTTTTCCTACTGGTTTAGACAACAGGTCGGGATTTCCTCAGCTTGGACCAGCTGAGATCACACGTTCTTCCTGAGCCATCGCTGCATCCATGGGACTGTAGTGCTCCTGGCCAGCTTGGGTCACGGGCCTCCCTCCTGTCCTGAGCCCTACCCAGCTCGGCCAGCTCCTCCCTGGGGCCAAGCCCATCTGCTCACCTGGCAGCCCACAGCTCTCATGGGCTGCCCCGTGCCTAGGATAACTGCGGTCTTGAAGGAGACCCCTGGGATCCCACAGGTGTCTGGCCACAGAGGAAGAGAGAAGCTGGCAGCCAGAGCGTCTGCCTTGAGTGAGTGGAGCTGAAGGGGACAGGCTCGACCCACGTGTCTTTGAGAAGCACCAGATGCTCATAAAGGGATGCTGGGAAGCCTGTGACCATGTCACCGCCCCATGGCCATCCGCAAGTGTCCCACTGCTGTGCCTATGTTCTTGCTTTGTCCCTCCCAGCCTGGATGACAGGGAGGTCATTTGAAGCTGAGACTGAGCCTTCACTCAGTGACATGATGCTTCAAACCCCAGGTTCTATCAGACTAGATTCCTGGGCTTCGCTGAACTCCTACTCACCCTTCAAAACGTCCCTCAATGTCGATTCCTCAAGGAAACCTTCCCGGCCTCCCTCAGGCAAGGTTGGTCTCTCTGTCCGCTGGCACAGGATGACCCACCTCTGCCATCTGAGAATTTATCATCCATCAGTACCCTGGGCTGTGGGCCTGGTCTAGGGCTTCTGACATCCTCTGGCCTCAAACCCCTGCATTCCATGAAAGGGGAACTTAGAGTGAGGTGTATATTTTGATCACCTAAAAGAACAAAAATTTTTTTCATTCATTCATTTATTTAAATGATATGTATTGAGCACCTACCCAGGACCAGGCCTCCTGCTGGGTACCCCCCACAGAGGTCACAATAATCAAGGGGCCCCACAAGTAAATGCAAAATTACTGGCACTTTTTTTGGTTCATGAAGGACAGACAGCGTGACCCGGCAGCTGAGAGCAGGGTCCTGGAGCCAGACCAGCGAGGTGAGCTTGGCCAAGTCACTAAAACTCTCTGAGCCTCAACCTTCTCATCTGGAAAGTGGGGTAATGACAGCACCTGCCCTACTCATCTGTTGAGAGGATTATATAGGCGACTGGAGGCAAAGTACCCTGAGCAGGGCCCACCCGTGGCAGAAGCTACATACGTGTCTGTGCAACAGACTCCTTCCATGGAGTGTATGGACCAGGGGCGCTTATCTCCTGTGGTGGTCAGGGAAGGCTGAGGAAGGAGCAGGAATTAACCACAGGAGGGACAGCAGGAGCATCCAAGCAAAGGAGCCGCACGTGCAAAGACCCTGACGAGCTGGTGCTTGCACTGGGCTCGCCAGCCTTTTGCAGGTCATAGCTCACCTAGAAAAGAAGAAACAGGGAAGGGAGTGAGGGGCAGCCTGCAGGAGGCATGGTGAGAAAAGCATGACATTTTCCTTATATTACTTACAAAGCATCCCAAGAAGAATGAAGTACAAAGAGTTTAAAGAAGATATTCAATATTGGATGTGCATCGAATTTTCAAATAAAATATCTTCAAATATGTAAATGAATCTTGAGATGTCCTCTGTGAATGTAACTTTTTTTACACCAGTTTATTAGGTTTCCTGCTTGAGATGGCCGAGCATGCTCTCTGGCCAGGAACTTCTTCCCCAGTCAGCTCTTTGCGCTCGAAAGTGATTGTGGCAGGTGGTAGCAAATAAGGCATGCCCGAGTGGCTGCTGCAGAGAGCCCTCTAGTGGCAGGTGGCAAGTCTACAGGGCAAAGTTGCCATGACAGAGGGTGCCAAAATTATGTTCCAATACAATTTCAACTGCTGTTCATTTTCAAATGGTTATGAAAAAATGATTTTGTAATTATGAAAATTTTCAACTACAAACGATCTACAACCCTCAGTGGCTGGCGGGTTAGGGTTGGACAGCTCACAGACCGGGGTGCTGAAGTGTGGACAGGGGCGTGGCTCTGGGTAAGGCAGGTGGGGGGGGGGCCTCGGGGACCCTGCTGAAGACGTGGGAGCCGTGCCGGGGGGCAGCCATGGCAGGGGTCCAGCCACCGAAGAGAGAGGCGTTTTTCAGCCTAGAGGAAAGGTGGACCAGTTGGTGGTGTGGAGGGGAACAGGACGACTGACTGGTGATAGGATGGGCATGGAGAGGGAGGGGTGGGGAGGTGGCAGGAGGACCTCCACAGTCTGGCTTCCGGAATTGCGTGGGCAGGGGTCCCCTTTGGAGTGGCAGCAGCAGCAGCACTCCCTCAGCGGGAAGCCAGCTGGGTGAGCACACCTCCCAATTCTGTGGGGACGGTCCTGGTTTATACCTATCGCCTCCTTTCCCTCTCGTGTCCCTGTTTTCCTCCAAATAATAAATAGAAATAAATAAACAAAAATAAACTTTAAAATGAATGGATGGGAGAAGGGAATGGTCACCTGTAAATGGTGCAGCTGGAGATTCGCTGTTTGGCAGCCAGTTTGGAAACAATGGTTTCAGGCAAGAATCAAAAGATGCTGAAGCTGGGCTGAGCCCGTGGCGCACTCGGTAGCGTGCTGCGCTAGCAGCGCGGCGACGCTCCCGCCGCCGCAGGTTCAGATCCTATATAAGGATGAGCGGTGCACTCCCTGGCTGAGCACCGGTCACGGGGGAAAAAAAAAAAAAAAAAAAGATGCTGAAGCTAGCAGAGTGTTACAGCACCAGCCAGCTATCCACCAGAGGGTAGATTGAAAAAGAGACTGCACCCGGAAAATTGAATTCAAAGGGAGTTTATTCTGGCCGGGACCGCAGCAGCCAATTTCTGAACTGCAGCCCGAACTGAAGTTACTTTCGGTTTTTAAGGTCTCCTTGGGGCGGAGCGTCAAACCTTCCATTGTATTTTTAGCCAATGCAGGCAAGCCTTGAGTACATAACCTAATTTTGTGGTTAGCAATCAGCAGGGGCTTTCCACCCTTCCCTTTTCCCCTCTTTACTTTCTTAAACAAAACAAAATGAATTTTTTTACGTAAAATGGTGTAACTTATGTCAAGCTTTGAACTGTCAGCTAGTAGCCGGATCTGATGGCTTTAACATTTATAGGCATAAACTGCATCCTGTTGGGCACACAGGGTGTTCTGCAGAGCAAGCAAGCTGGTTTAAAGAAGCCAAAATATGCAAGTTATAGCAGAGCATACAATTTTGCACAAAAAACATGTTTAGTTTAAATGGGTCAGTGGTTGTGAGTTAAACCTAGGTAAAGAAGCTTCTTGGGTATGGGTCTATCACACCTGGGTGTAAGGGTAGGAAATGTGGTTACTTGAGGAGGGGTCTATTTTAGAGAGCTTCTCCGTTTCTCATCTACATAGGAAAGGGCTGGCAGTCTGTGGTTTTCTTGATAACATAGGAACAGGCTTGTGACCACAGAACTATAGAGTGTAGAATGTATTTAGCTGTTTTTACAACTGGGATAAAGATGGGGTCAGTCATGTTAACTTGCAACATTCACCACTGGTTTTGATCATGGGAGCAAATCTTTGCTCATGGGTAAAGGTTATATGAGTCTTCCTGGGAAATTTTATCATAATGAGACCACAATACCAGTGGTTTTACAGCTTGTATTCTCTCCTTAACAAGGTTGGTGATTTTGTTGAGAATACATGGACCCACCGTGAGTATTAGAAACAAGAGTGTAATTAGACCAACGAGGCTGGAAACTAAAGTAGTTAACCATGGGGAGAAATTAAACCAGGATTCAGGGCCGGCCCCATGGCTCACTCGGGAGAGTGCGGCGCTGGTGGCGCTGGTAGCGCTGAGGCCGCAGGTTCGGATCCTACATAGAAATGGCTGGTGCGCTCACTGGCTGAGCGGTGCAGACCACACCATGCTGAGGGTTGCAATCCCCTTACCGGTCAGAAAAAAAAAAACAGGATTCAGACCAGTTAGAGGACTGTTCTTGCTCTAAGTCCCGTTGTCTGATGCGTTCTCGTAACCTTTTCATGGAGTCCTCAACAACTCCAGTATGATCTGTATATACACAACATTCTTCTTTTAATGCAACAACATAGCCCTCCTTGTTGTAAAAATAACAGATCAAGGCCTCTACAGTTCTGGAGGACTACCTCAGACAATGAGGACAGAGAGGTCTTAAGATAAGAGATAGACTGTTCTATCTCCTCAAGGTCTCGGTCAATGGTTTGTTATAGCTTTGAGAGAGCACTGTTTTGAGTGCCTAGGGCGACCACTCCAGTGCTTAAACCAGCCAGTCCCATAATAGATGCTATAGTTATGAGAGTTGTAGGTTCCCTTTTGTGTCTAGAGCTGAGCCTTAACGAGAGCTCTGAAAGAAACTGGTCATCGGGGTGAACCGTAGACCTGGGAAATAGTCGTACCAGGACACAATACCCTTGATCTTTCAGTATTTCACCCAAGATGCAAGCAGTAATTCCAGAAGAACAGGCCCATCAGGTGCCGTTAGGGGGGGGTGATAGTACAGAGAGGCATTTACTGAAGCATGGTGCGTCAGGAGGTGGGTCACCTATACAGGTGCCATTTCCTGAGACCTGTGTTAGGGTTGCACCAGGGCCGAGGTGGAGCGTGCAATGCCCAAGGTCAGGGGTTGAAGCAGTCGTATAATTATCTCTGAGGGCTATACGCTCATAGTAAGGGGGGTTTGTTAGGAGGCATATCCAACATCCGGGCTCAGTGATGTTTGGGTGCGTGTGATTTACTAATTGATATATCCCTCAGATTTGATCTAATAGGCGTTGGTCAGGCCTGGTGTTATGATAGGTAAAATTAGTAGTTGTATTTTTAATGGGGTCCAGCAACTGGTTCGGGCCAATGGCTACAGTTTTAGTTAGGTTCTTTACCTGTAGCCTGAGTCGAAATATTCCTCCTGGGTTGTCTCTACCCCAACCATAAAGTTGGAGACCCCAGGTGAGACCCGTTTTCCATTGGACCTGGGAGAGGGTCCTTCCTTGTGAGGTAAAGGTTATGTTAACCATATTGCTCCCTTCCCATCCATTGGTTATGGTGGCTCTGGTGACAGTTATTTTGTCACCCTGTTTGGTGGGTCCCCAAGAGGCCCATCCACCCGTAGAGGACATGCAATCCCATGTTTTACAATAATAGGAATCTTCATATCCACATTGCCATTTTCCTGGTCCCCCTATTGGTGCCGGGCATACGTACCATTGATAGTATGACCTTATAAGGGACTCGGGGATGGGAGAGAGTAAATCAGTTAAGTGGAAGGTTATGTTGTTGGGGAACATGGTGGTGGTCTGGTTTGTGCCCATAATAGTAACAACCTTAAGAGGGGAACTATGGCTGTGCCCCAGACGGTCTAGTTCCCAGGTAAAGTTGTACAAAGTATGTGCGTTGATATTTCCCAAGTTTTTTATCAAAAGTCCCATAAAAATTAGCCAGAACATTTTTTAAGTCTTATCTTTAAAGGGAAGGTTGTCTGCTGAATGGTCCACCAATCTCCTGAAGTGTCCTTGGTGGGTGGCGCGGGCTTTACATGGGTCCAGCGAATCCAAGCGCTCTTGCCTGCTACTTTGACAGCTGTAGGTGTGCAGAGGATCGCCTGGAAAGGTCCTGTCCAGCAAGCCTTGAGGGTGGATGAGGGTATCCTTTCGATGTATACCAGATCCCCTGGCTGGAAAGGATGCAGCTCTTTATTTTCTTTATCCTGTTTAGAAATAGAAGGGTTAGTTTGATACAACTTGTTTTTGAGGCCTGTAAACACCTGGTGGAGGACCCGCAGATCAGCCAAGAACTGTTGGTCGATCTGTGGGTTGGGATTGGCGTCCGGGGGTCTTGGCAATAAGGGTGGGGGCCGGCCAAACAGAACCTCATAGGGTGTAAACTTGGCTCTACTAGGAGTATTTCTAACCTGGGGAAGGACAAAGGGAAGGAGGTCCATCCAGTTTTTGCCAGTTTCCAAATGGAACTTAGTTAATGTTTCTTTTAGGGTCCTATTCATTCTTTCTATCTGTCCTGAACTTTGAGGCCGGTAGGCACAGTGTAGTTTCCAGGTTAGTCCCAGGGCTTGAGAAATTAATTGTGTGACTTTAGCTGTGAAAGCTGGGCCATTGTTGGACCCGAGAGAGAATGGCAGGCCAAATTGGGGGATTATTTCTTGGAGGAGCTTTCTAACGACTATCTGAGCCGTCTCTGACTTGGTAGGGAATGCTTTGGCCCATCCTGAGTAGGTGTCAATGAACACCAGAAGATATCGGTACCCATACTTTCCAGGTTTTATCTCTGTAAAGTCTATTTCCCAATGTTCACCTGGACAATGTCCTCGGTACCGGGTACCAGTAACCTTTTCATTTATTTTCTTGGTGTTTACTTGAGCGCAGCTTGGGCACCGGCTTACCAGAGATTCAATTACCTCTGCCATTTTGTGGAAAGTATACCCAGTTTTAAGGAGCTCTAACAGTTTAGTTTTTCCCAGGTGGGTGGCCTGCTGTAGGTGTAAGGCTAAGTCAGGCCCTACAGCTTTTGGCATAAAAATTGTTCCATCTGGGAGTCTGAGCCAATTCCCAGCTGAATGGTCCAGACTGGCTCCTTGCCTCTTTGCTTCTTCTAGGTCGGAGTGGGAATAGGTAGGCTGTTCTGGCAGTTGAGGCTCCGGGAGGATGTCAGCGGCCAGTGTGGTCCCCACTGGTTTTAGTGCTGCCTCTTGGGCTGCTTGGTCGGCAAAATTATTGCCTTTAATTTCCATGGATTGGCCCCTTTGATGCGCCTTGCAGTGGATAATGGCAACTCTAGCAGGGTACCAGATAGCTTCCAGCAGTGCTAGGATCTCTGGCATGTTTTCAATGGCCTTTCCATCAGAAGTCAATAGTCCCTGCTCTTTGTATAGTGCCCCGTGGATGTGAGCAGTTGCAAAGGCGTACGTGCTGTCTGTATAAATATTTATAGTCTTATCTTTTCCCAGTTGGAGGGCTTTTGTCAGGGCTACAAGTTCTGCCCGTTGTGCTGATGTGCCAGGTTGTAGGGGCTGGGCCCATTTTACCTCCTCAGTGGTGACCACTGCTGCACCAGCATGTTGAACTCCGTCGACCATGAAGCTGCTGCCATCTGTGAAGAGAGTTAGATCTGCTTTTTCCCATGAGGTGTCTTTTAAGTCTGGACAGGTCCCACGGAAGCTGGACAGTAGATCCAGGCAATCGTGTAGTGGCATGTTGGGATCTGAGACAAGCAGGAGGATCGCTGGGTTGATGGATGTGGGTGGAGCGAATTTTATTCTTTGAGGGTCTAATAGCTGGGCTTGGTAATGGGTTATGAGTGCATCGGAAATCCATCTTCCTGGGGGAGATTTGAGTAGAGTCTCAACCCCGTGGGGAGTTACAATGAGGAGCTCCTGTCCCAGAGTCAACTCGTGTGTCTCTCTAGCCAGAATAGATGTCGCAGCAGTGGCTCGGAGACAAGTTGGCCATCCAGTAGCGACTGGATCTAGTGTTTTTAATAAGTAGGCCACCGGTCTTTTCCAGGGGCCTAGTTCTTGGACCAATACTCCTTTAGCTATGCCCTTTTTTTCATGTATGTACAGTAGGCACATTGATCCTTGGCTAATGGCTGGCAGGTTTTGTGGGGACCCGCCTGGGTGGTTGGTTTGCTGGGGGCACTTCCATGTGCCACCAAGAGAACTTTAGTGAGGCGCTTCATTTGTTTCTCTTCTGGGGGGTCTCAGTCATTAAAAACCCTTTGAGCTACTCCATCAACTCAGAGAGGACTTTTCTCTCGAATCCATCTAGCTTTTGTAACTTTCGTTTTATGTCCAGGGCCGACTGGGTGACAAAAGCCAAATTAATAGCCCTCCTATTCTTGGGTGCCTCGGGACCCATGGGGGTATACAGTCTATAGGCTCCCATTAGGCACTCGAGAAAGACACTGGGCAACTCATTAGGCTGTTGGATGGCTTCGCTTACCTTGGACATGTTTGTGGGTCTCTTCGATGCTGAGCAAACCCCTCTCAGTAGAATCTGGCGAAACCGATCGAGGGCCTCCTTACCTCTATCCATGTTGGGGTCCCAATCAGGGTGGGACAAGGGGAATATCCGATTCATGCGGTCTGGATCGTCCGTGGGCAGCCCGTCAGGCCCCAGGATGGAACGTCTCGCTTCCCACTGGATGCGTTCGCATTCCTCTGAAGTAAACAGAGTCTGCAAAAGCTGCTGACAGTCATCCCAAGTGGGCTGATGAGTATAGAAAACCGACTCTAAGAGGGAGATAAGGCCCTGTGGCTCATCAGAGAAGGGCAGATTTTGATTTTTCCAATTATATAAATCACTTGTGGTAAAGGGAACATAAACCATAAATGGGCCTTGAGGACTGGGTGCTTGGCATAAGGGAAGAAGTGGGAATGGAGACTCGGGACCCGATGACCCGAAAGGGGAAGATACGGAATCGGGGGAGTACAGGGCCCCCGACCAAGTATGGGGGGGGAGAAAGGGTTGTTGTGACCAGGAGTATGCTGGTCAGGGGAATCGGCATAGGGAGGAGGACGGAGAACGTCATCATCGCCCTGTGGGGCAGGTAGCACTGGGGGTTTCAGAGAGGGCGGCAGGGGCAGGATAAGAGCACGGCTCTAGGTTGGCGGCCCAGGCGGCCAGCTTTTTTCACACTGGGACAGCATCCTCTCAACCAGTGGGGTGGAGAAGTAATTATTTCAATCCAAATTTGTATATAGGGGTTTTGGTCTGGGTGTCCCGGTTTCCCGAAAATGACTCGTCAGACTGCCTGAGCCAAGGAGAGGTCAGTGGTCCCCTCGGAGGGCCATCTGACCCCAAAGGCTGGCCAGTCGACTTCACATAGAGTCCGCAAGTCACCAGGGGTCACGGCCACTCCATAATCGGCCGCCTGATCCTGGAAAGCTTGAAAATTATTTAGAAAACAGGTCAAAACGGAGGAAGAGGTCGATGATCCTTGTCCCATTGCGTCCTGTGGAGCAAAAATTGGCCAGGCACGCAGAATAGACAAGGTCACGACACCACAAATCCAGACACCAAAAAGACAGACAAAAAGACCTAAGACGACCTGACTTGGTCATCAAGGGAGGCCACCAGATGTACCGCAGCGACGTCTCACTGGGTCCTGGGGGTCAGCCTCTATGACTGCGTCCAGTCTGGCCTCTCCCCTCCCGATCGAGTCGACTCACCTGACCTGATTATAATCGGGAATTCTACCAACCGAGGTTGGGAATTGCAACCGATTTCAGTTGCAGGACATCTCCGGAGGTTTGTCTGGGAAGTCCGGGCGTGTCGGCAGCGCACCTGGGGCTGAGGAACGTCTCTCAGGAGTTCTCCTCTAGGAGCTGGTCCCGACTCGGCCGGAATGCCGAGAGTTTACAATTTTCCGAGTGCGAAGGAATATCTCGCTGGAGCCTCCAAAAATGTTGTAGCACCAGCCGGCTACCCACCAGAGGGTAGATTGAAAAAGAGACTGCACCCGGAAAATTGAATTCAAAGGGAGTTTATTCTGGCCGGGACCGCAGCAGCCAATTTCTGAACTGCAGCCTGAGCGGAAGTTACTTTCGGTTTTTAAGGTCTCCTCCAGGCGGAGCAAGCCTCAAACCTTCCATTGTATTTTTAGCCAATGCAAGCAAGCCTTGAGTACATAACCTAATTTTGCGGTTAGCAATCAGCAGGGGCTTTCCACCCTTCCCCTTTCCCCTCTTTACTTTCTTAAACAAAACAAAATGGATTTTTTTACATAAAATGGTGTAACTTATGTCAGGCTTTGAACTGTCAGCTAGTAGCCGGATCTGATGGCTTTAACATTTATAGGCATAAACTGCATCCTGTTGGGCACACAGGGTGTTCTGCAAGAGCAAGCAAGCTGGTTTAAAGAAGCCAAAATATGCAAGTTATAGCAGAGCATACAATTTTGCACAAAAAACATGATTAATTTAAATGGGTCAGTGGTTGTGAGTTAAACCTAGGTAAAGAAGCTTCTTGGGTATGGGTCTATCACACCTGGGTGTAAGGGTAGGAGATGTGGTTACTTGAGGAGGGGTCTATTTTAGAGAACTACTCTGTTTCTCATCTACCTAGGAAAGTGCTGGCAGTCTGTGGTTTTCTTGCTAACACAGGAATAGGCTTGTGACCACAGAACTATAGAGTATAGAATGTATTTAGCTGTTTTTACAACTGGGATAAAGATGGGGTCAGTCATGTTGACTTGCAACAAGAGGAAAGGTGGGTAAAGATCAGTGTGTGCACACAGGCCTACAGCACCTGCCGGCACAGGCACACTGCTCACAGACGGCAAGCACGTGGACAGGGAGGAAGCCTGGCCCACGCTTCTCCACAATCACAGGCTGAGGCCAACCACGCCGGGTGCCCCAATGGGCTGCAGTGAGGGGAGCGCAGCATCCCCCATGCTCTCCCCCAAAACACATGACCTGAGTCCAGTCTTCAGGAAGCATCTTGTGAACCCACATTGAGGTGCATCTGTAGAAAACTAGAAAGTAATGTCCAAAAGCATCCAAGTCAAGGAAAGACTGAGGAATGTTCCAGACTGAACGAGACTCAAGAGACAGGACTCAGGGCAACGTGTGGTTCTGAACCGGATCCTCCTGCTGTGAAGGACACTGGGAGGCTGGGAAAGGCAGAGGGCAGGGGGGAGGGGGAGGAGAGGTTGGTTAATGGGTACAAAATTACAGGTGGCAGAAAAAAGTTCTATTCTATAGCATAGTGAGGTGCATCTTTGAAAGTAGCTGGAAGAGAGGATCTGGGATGTTCCCAACACAAAGAAACGACAAGTGTTTGAGGTAATGGACATGCCAGTGACCCTGATTTGATCATTACACATTGTATATACGTATTGGAATATCACATGTACCCTGCAAATATGTGCAACTATTATGTGTCAGTTAAAAATAAAAAACTAAAATTTTTTTTAAAAAAGGACATTATTGGGAAAATTGGCAAGACCTGAGTGGGATCTAAGGCTTGGATGCTAGTGTCCTATCAGGGTTACTTTCCTGATTTGGATGGGAGTGTGTAGTCATGGAGAACGGTCTATTGGAGGGAAACACAGTCTAAAGTTTTCAGGGTGGGGGACATCATGTCGACAACCTACTCTCAGATGGTCCAAGAAATAAAAATTAAAATTTTCTGTAATGTGACCAAACAACAGTGTGCTGATTTGCATGATGAACTGTATGGCCACACTAACCACAAGGCATGTGACACAGCCAGCACACCTCTCTGACTCGATCCTTTTGTATGATACTTGACATGGGGGGTCAGGAGAGGAGTGCTGCCCTCCAATCCCCAGGCCCCATACCTGTGCCCATCTGCCCCCACCTGCATCCCAGAGCTCTAGCCCTTCCTGAAGGCAGGCAGCACCCTCAGCCATTCCCACCTGCTGCATCCGATCAGGCCAGACACGTCCAGTATGGAACACTCTGAGCAGACCGGCGTCCTGGCCTGCCCTAGAATCTGTCTCCCTGGGAGCCACCTCAGTGCCCCAGCCCTGATCAGGGCCTGCACATGTCCTGGCTGCCAAGGACCACAGTTCTGATTTCCCTGTCAAAAATCAGAAACAGCCTCAACCCTCAGTTTCCACACTCTGCAGCACACAATCATTCATTCATCCATCCATCCTTCAACCAATAAGACAAAGGACTGTCCTAGACACTGGTGATAGAGCAGTAAACAAAGCTTACCAAACATCTCTGCCTTCACTGGGCTGACAGGAGTAACGACGATCACAAGCAAATGTGTTAATGAAACAGTTCATTGTTGAGCTGGAGAATCTTCTGGGCAGACCAACAGGAGACCTCGACATTCACAATTCCCCTGAAATTATTGTTAGCCCAGACTAAATGTACACTGCTCTCACTGTCCCTGCACTCACTGTCCCTGTGCTCACTGTCCCCTGTGCCACTTTCCCTGTGCTCACTCGTCCCTGTGCTCACTGTCCCTGTGCTCACTGTCCCCTGCATTCACTCTTCCCTGCGATCACTGTCCCTGTGATCACTGTCCCTGCGATCACTGTCTCCTGCGATCACTGTCCCCTGCAATCACTGTCCCTGCACTCCCTGTCCCCTGTGCTCACTGTCCCCACACTCACAGTCCCAGCACTCACTCTCCCGTGCTCACTCTTCCCTGCGCACACTGTCCCCTGCACTCACTCTTCCCTGCGATCACTGTCCCTGCACTAACTTGTCCCTGTGCTCACTGTCCCCTGCAATTACTTTTATCCCTTCACTTACTCTTCTGGCTCCTGCTGTAAGACTTGTGCACCGTGCACAAATCCCCCATGTCAGGATGGCTCACCTCACAAAGACCACAAGATAGAGACCGCTGCAATCAAGAAAGAGGAGTTTATTCCAGCATGCTGGGGTCACTCAGTCTCCTGGACAGGAGCGACCCCGAGCTCTTAACACAAGCACTTTTTATACAGTTTCTTAGACAGACTTTGGCAACAGGATGAGTTGTTTATTGTTTACAGGTTATCAGAGGTGACCTTTGGATTTATTGGTGGGCTTTAGCGGGCTGGCACACTGATAAGGAATAGTGTATTTCCCAATTGTTTATCTTCCTTGTGGCCAGGTGGCCTCTAGATAAGGTACTGGTCAGTTCCTGGAACCGGGTGGTGATTACTCCCTTCCTGGAATTTAGCATGCCTGTGCCTGCCTTGACTTGCCTGGCCTCTGCATATCCCCTTAGAAGCTGCCTTACTTAAAATGGCATTAGTTATGTTTTCTCGTCAGAAGCAAATTGCGCATGTTAAAGTTATATTTTATTCTTACAATCCCCCCTTTTTCTTGTGCGTATTTCAATCATGAAATACTTGTCTCTTGTTGGTTTAATTCCTGATATTGTTGTCTTAACATTATAATTTGGACAGTACTAACACGTTTTCTAATAAAAGCTACTAAGCGATTTAAAATGCAGGGACCAAAGGTTAGAAGCAATACTAAAATAACTAATGGTCCCAGCAGGGTAGACACGAGGGTCATGAGCCATGGGGAGGAGTTGAACCATGACTTAAACTATCCCTGACTTGTTCCCTTTCTTTTGTTCTTTTGGCCAGGCCTTCTCTAATTTTGGCCATGGAGTTTTTAACTACCCCTGAGTGATCAATGTCAAAACAACATTCTTCTCTTAGTGCAGCGCAGAGCCACCCTTGCTAAAGAAACAAGAGGTTTAGTCCCCTTCTATTTTGCACTACCACGTCAGAAAGAGAGGTGAGGGACTCTTGTAATTTAGTAATTGAATTTTCTATTTCTTTAATATCAGCATCAATGGCTTCCTGTAAACTTTGGTAATTCTGATGTTGAATAGCCAGAGCTGAAGCTCCTGTAGCTGCCCCAGCTGCTCCCAATCCTAAGCCCAAGAGAACAGAGAGCATGATACTTAGGGGTTCTCTTTTGGTTCGGTAGTTCTTGTTATCTTTATCCCAATATGATAATAGTTCTTCATAGGGATGATAAATGAGCCGAGGCAACAACCGAACCAAGACACAGAAATCTTGGGTCCCTTTTAGGAACTGTAAGCTAACACAGGGCATGACCCCAGTAGCGCAGGCCCACCATCCTTCTGGAGGGGGCAACAGATATGTGTCACCAGACCACTTGGTTAAGTTAAGAGTCTGGTTGCACAGCTGGCTGTGTGAGGAAGGTATTTTTCCCACACATGTTTCTTGCCCTGTAACAGCTGACAGAGTGAGTTTGGCCTGTCGTTGCTGCCAACGACAGTTGGAGACATCAGTTGTAGTATTAATTTTATTTCTGAAGGCTATTCCTTCATAATATGGGGGACCAACATTATAACAAAGCCAGCAGGAGCGGGTAGCATTGGGGTTGGTACTATTTAAGACCTTGAAGGCTTCAGAAATTAAGCAGAATAACCCAGTTTGGTTTTGAGGCTTAGGCTCAGGGGGCTGAGTTATTTCCTTTGGTGCTGCAGCCTCTGACCCTGCAGTGGGGACTGAGGGCTCTGGTTGCGTACCCGGGGGTGCTGGGGTAGTCTTTGGTTTGACCCCTGGAACTAAGTATTTATTTGGGCCTATGGCAGTATGCTGGGTTCCTATTTTGAGATTGATGGTGAACAACAGCCCATCATCATATTCTGTTTTGTAAAACTGTAGTCCCCATGTAAATCCCTTTTCCCATCTGATGGCTATCAAAGTATTCTTCTAAATCCCAGTTGCCTGGGACTCCTAAAGCTAGTTTACACATATCTGGAAATAAGTCAGGCCACCACCCTCCTGTAGTCACCTTGGATTGACTCCAGATTGTATCTCCCACCCCATTTACAACATACCAAGTGAAATTTCTGGGGATACGTGTGCTGCTAGCTCTTGGGCCCTGGAAGAGAATTGTTAGGCATAAGAGGAGCAAGAGAGTTTTCATCTTACAACATTTAGGGTGTCCGAACAATTTTCAGTCTTAAGGGGTGTTCCTTGGAACTCTGGACTCTCCAGGCGGCGTCTCCCGGTCCTTGGTCCTCTGGCGGCGCAGGTTTTACGTGTGAGTCGTGGATCCAAGTGGAGATCCCATCTACATTTACAGCCATTGGTGTCATCAGGAGCACCAAGTAAGGTCCCTTCCAGCGGGGTTCCAGGGATTGGGAGCAGTGTCACCTTACATAGACTGTGTCCCCAACCTGGAACTGGTGAGAAACTTCGGGGGTCCCAGGCTTATAGGCGGCCGCCAGCTGCGTCCAGACTTCCTTCTGCACTGCTTGCAGTCCTTTTAACCTGGCATATAAGTCACTGTTACTGTGGCAAACAGGTTCAGAGACATCCCCCAGTAAAGTCAAGGGAGCAGGGGTACCATAGAGAATTTCAAAGGGAGTCAGGTTGAACTGGGAGGGGGTGTTCCTAGCTCTAAACAGGGCCGAGGGAAGGAGCACCACCCAGTCTACGCCAGTCTCCATGGTTAATTTAGTCAGGGTCTCTTTTAGAGTCCTGTTCATCCTTTCTACCTGTCCTGAACTCTGGGGTCTATAGACACAATGTAATTTCCAATTGACCCCTAGGTATCTGGCCACTCCCTGACTTACCTTGGCAACGAAGGCGGGTTCATTGTCAGACCTGATTACCTTGGGTAGAAGCGTGGGAAGATATCTTCCAGGATTTTTTTGACCACGACTGTGGCTGTTTCTTGTTTCATTGGAAATGCTTCTACCCATCCGGAGAAGGTGTCTATAAAAACTAGGAGAGGGCCAAGCCCATGGCGCACTCAGGAGAGTGCGGCGCTGGGAGCGCGGCGACGCTCCCGCCGCGGGTTCGGATCCTATATAGGACTGGCCGGTGCACTCACTGGCTGAGTGCCGGTCACGAAAAAGACAAAAAAAAAAAAAAACTAGGAGATACTTGTAACCATATCTGCCTGGCTTGATTTCTGTAAAGTCTACTTCCCAATATACTCCTGGTCTGTCTCCCCTAAGTCTCTTGCCAGGTCCTGCTGTATTTTTGCAGACATTTACTTTTTGACAAGGTACACAGCTTTTAACTATCTGCTCTACTAATTGTTTTAGCCCTATGATATGATATTTTGTTCTTAGGGCAGTTTGGACCAATTTGCTTACTCCCAGATGAGTCCATTGGTGCATTTGTTTGATCATGGCACATGCTTGTTCTTGTGGCAAGATAGGCTTGCCTGACGCTGCACGCCAGCACCCTTTTTCCTGATTATAATAGTTATTAGAGTTCCTTGAGATCACTGCTACATCCTCAGCAGAGTATTTAAACTTGGGCTTTTCTAGCTCAGGGACATTAACTAATAGAATAGACGTGGACCCGTGGGCTGCTGCCCTTGCCTCAGAATCGGCCAAGTTGTTGCCCCTGGCGATGGGGGAATCCCCTTTCTGGTGGCCCGGGCAGTGTATAATACTCACTTTTAGCGGTCGGTGAAGGGCCTCCAACAGGGCTACAATCTCTGCCTTGTTTTTGATTTCTTTTCCTCCAGAGGTTAGCAGGCCCCGCTGTTGATAGATGGCACCGTGCACATGGGCAGTGGCAAAGGCATACCTGCTGTCCGTATAGATGTTGATTCTTTTGCCCTCTCCTAGTTCAAGGGCTTTTGTGAGGGTGATGAGTTCTGCCTTCTGGGTGGATGTTCCTGCAGGTAAGGTCTGTGCCCGTATCAGGTTCTGGCCATCTACTATAGCAGCTCCTGCCTTTCGTACTCCTTCCTCCAGGAAACTGCTGCCGTCAGTAAACCAGGTGGCTTCGGCGTCCATCAGAGGCTGGTCTGACAAGTCTTTCTGCCATCCATGTGCCTCTACAAGCACTTGCTGGCAGTCATGTATAGGAGGGTCAAGGTCAGGGTCTGGGAGCAACGTGGCTGGATTTAAGCTCGCCAGGGGAGCAAAAGTAACCCGGTCTGAATTCAGTAAGAGTCTGATAGTGAGTCATGCGAGCATTTGTGAGCCAGCGGTCGGGGGGCTGGCAGACAATACTCTCTAAGGCATGAGGTGCCGAGATTACCAAACTCTGACCCATAGTCAACTTGTCAGCATCTTTTACCAGAACTGCGACCGCCGCTATGATTCTTAGACAAGCTGGCACCCCGAGGCTATTGGGTCTAGTTTTTTAGACAGATATGCTACAGGCCTTTTCCAGGGCCCCAGTTTTTGAGTTAGGACCCCCTTTGCAACCCCCTTATTTTCTGCCACATATAGGTGGAAGGGTTTGGTTACGTCGGGGAGCCCCAGAGCCGGTGCGGACATTAAGGCCATCTTGATGTTGTTAAAAGCCTGTTGTTCTTCCTTTCCCCACTTGAAGGGCTGACTGTTTTTAGTGAGGGGATATAATGGGGCTGCCATCTCAGCAAAACCAGGTATCCATAGGCAGCAGAACCCGGCAGTACCTAAAAATTCCCTGACTTGTCTTGGATTAGCGGGTGGCGGAATATGAAACACTGTCTCTTTTCTGGCCTCAGACAACCATCTTTTCCCGTCTTTAAGAAGGTACCCCAGGTAACTGACCTATTGCTTGCAGATCTGAGCCTTTTTGGCAGAGACTCGACAGCCCAGTTCTCCCAACTCTGTGAGGAGATGCTTTATCCCTTCCAGACACAGTTCCTTGTTAGCTGCTGCCAGGAGGAGATCATCTACATACTGCAACAGAGTTACCTGGGGATTAGAGGCCCAGAACATAGCCAAGTCTTAGTGGAGGGCCTCGTCAAAGATGGTGGGCGAGTTTTTGAACCCTTGAGGCAGGCGGGTCCATGTGAGTTGTCCTGCTAGGCCAGTCTCTGGATCTTTCCACTCGAGGGCAAAGTAATCTTGACTTTTCACAGCCAACGGTAAGCAGAAGAATGCATCTTTGAGGTCCAGTACTGAGTACCAGGTCCTGTCTGGAAGTAAAGAACTTAAAAGATTATAGGGATTAGGGACGGTGGCGTGGAGGTCGGCCACACATTTGTTTACCTCTCGGAGATCTTGGACCGGCTGGTAGTTGTTAGTCCCAGGTTTTCGGACGGGCAGCAAGGACGTGTTCCAGGCTGATTGGCACTTCCGTAGGATCCCCAGCTGGAGCAAACAGGCAATGTGGGGTGGGATGCCTTCGTGTGCCTCTCGGGACATTGGGTACTGTCAGACAGCTATAGGACTGGCCTGAGCCTTCAGCTCTACGTGGACGGGGGGCCGGTTTTTAGCCTTCCCTATCCCTGCAGTTTCTGCCCACACCTGGGGGTAGTTTTCTAACCACCAGTCCATCTGCCCGGTCTCCCGCCCTTGTTTTTCAAACAATTGGTATTCATCTTCCAACCTGCGAGTTACTACCTGGAGAGGCTTTCCTTGTCGATCGAACACCCGAGGTCCCTCGGGGTCAAAATGAATTTGAACACCCATTTTGGTGAGGAGGTCTCTTCCCAGTAGGGGGTAGGGGCACTCAGGAATGACAATGAACAAGTGGGATACCCGGCCCACACCTAGGTCCACCGTTCTTCGGGTAGTCCATGAGTACTACCTGTACCCTGTAGCCCCTTGTACCCACGACTTCTTTTTTAGAAGTGGTCCATTTGCTTGTTGTAACACTGAATTCTCGGCTCCAGTATCTACTACGAACTGAGTAGGCTTCCCCTCCACTGTTAGGGTTACCCTGGGCTCGGGGAGGGGGTCCAAACCCCATCCCCTCTAATCACTGTCCTCCTGCAGGGCCAAGACTTTGGGGGCCTGAGGCTTTTTCTTTTTCTTGGAGCATTCTCGAGCCCAATGTCCTTTTTCCTTGCAGAACGCACACTGATCCTTTGCTAGGGGTTCCTTCCTGTTGCCTGGTACGGTCTTACTAGGTTCCCTAGTTTCCCTGACTACAGTGGCCAGAATTTTCTGAAAATTTCTTTCTTGGCACTTTTCTCTATTTCTTTAGCTTCCTGCTCTTTCTGCTTTTTCTCTTCTTTTTCCTCTTCTGACTCTCTATTATGATAAACCTTTTCAGCCACCTGCACTAACTCCCTTAATGACTTATCTTGTAACCCTTCAAGCTTCTGCAGTTTCTTCCTGATGTCTCTACTAGACTGGTCAATAAAAGCAACTGTCACTGTAGCCTTGTGCTCCTCACTACTAGGATCATATGAGGTAAACTGATGGAATGCCTCCATGAGTCTCTCCAAAAATGCTGACGGAGACTCATTGGGCCCCTGGATTACCTCTCTTACCTTAGTCAAATTGGTGGGGCATTTTGCTGCCCCTCGGAGACCTGCCATTAGAGCCTGGCAATACACCTTCAGGTGCTCCCTACTTTCTGCCAAGTTAAAATACCAGTTAGGTCTGGTCAACGGGAACCCTGCATCTATGACATCAGGGAGGAGGGTAGGTCGCCCATCAGCTCCTGGAACGTTCTTTTGAGCCTCCAGGAGGATCCGTTGTTTCTCCTCGGTGGTGAACAGGACCTGGAGGAGCTGCTGGCAGTCATCCCAGGTGGGCTGATGAGTAAAGAGAAGGGATTCTACAAGGTTAGTGAGACTCTGGGGGTTTTCAGAGAAAGGAGGATTTTGAGATTTCCGGTTGTAAAGATCGGAAGAGGAGAAAGGCCAGTACTGTAAGGGCTGGTTGCCCTCTTCATCAGGAGGGCCATAAGCCCGCAGGGGGCAGATAGGTATCGCCTCCAGAGAAGCTGCCTGCCTACTGCACGTCCCCTGCGCAGTACCTTCTTGTGCTCTTTGTGGATCCTCTGGCGGGGCCGAAGGATGGGCTGCCTGTGGGCGAAGGGAAGGGGGATAGGGAGGAGGAGGAGGATCAGAAAGAAGCCAGTCTGGGTCAGTGGATGGCAGGACCTTCAGTTTCTTTTCCATTTCTCGGAGGGCAAACACAGCCAATGGACCTGTTAGGGGAACAAAGGGACGGACCCACAGAGGAGGATCTGTGACTAGATCTTCACAGACTATGATATAAGGAATCTGGTCTGGGTGACTTTTAGAACTAAAAATCTTTCTTTTTACCACCGTGATCAGCGGCGGAGAGAAGGAACCTTCAGCGGGCCACCCAAGTTGGAAAGTCGGCCACGCCGAGGAACAAAGTGCTGCCCACTTATTCCTTTTAACCTGCACAGACAAATTATTAGCTCTGTCCTTCATGTCAGTCCAGTATTTCAGAGTCAGAATTAAAGGGGTTGAGACAGTCTGCCCCATGTCGTCCCAGAAAATTGTCAGTCCACACACACATGCAACCAGACAAACAAAAACCAGAACACTGATGTGCCCCTGCCACGGGCGCCACAACCTGATTATCAGAGAACTCGGGAGGGGTCTCTTTCCTAGAGATCTCCTGTGGAGCCGAACCTGTTCGTCTCCAACAGAGGAATTTGGAGCATCCTCCAGGATTCCTGTGGCCACGATGTGCCAGTACGTCTACTCGCCGCTATGACCACTACAGACCAGTGACTCCGTCTCGGAGCCTCTGAAAAACTGAAACCAGACTGATGACTCTGTCCCAGAGCCACCGAGAAACTGAAACCTGAACGATGACTCCGTCCCGGAGCCACCGAAAAGCCAAAACCAGATTACAGTAAACGACAAAGAAGACTGAAAGACAGACACAGCAGACAGACAGAGACAACCGCGGTACCTGCTCGAGCAATCCTCCGTTCTCTAGTCTCTGGTCCCAGAGAGAGAGAGCCGTTTCCTGGCCAACACACCAAAAATGTAAGACTTGTGCACTGTGCACAAACCCCACACGTTGAGATGGCTCACCTCACAAAGACCACAAGATAGAGACCGCTGCAATCAAGAAAGAGGAGTTTATTCCAGCATGCTGGGGTCACTCAGTCTCCTGGACAGGAGCGACCCCGAGCTCTTAACACAAGCACTTTTTATACAGTTTTTTAGACAGACTTTGGCAACAGGATGAATTGTTTATTGTTTACAGGTTATCAGAGGTGACCTTTGGATTTATTGGTGGGCTTTAGCGGGCTGGCACACTGATAAGGAATAGTGTATTTCCCAATCGTTTATCTTCCTTGTGGCCAGGTGGCCTCTAGATAAGGTACTGGTCAGTTCCTGGAACTGGGTGGTGATTACCCCCTTCCTGGAATTTAGCATGCCTGGGCCTGCCTTGACTTGCCTGGCCTCTGCATATCCCCTTAGAGGCTGCCTTACTTAAAATGGCATTAGTTATGTTTTCTCGTCAGAAGCAAATTGCGCATGTTAAAGTTATATTTTATTCTTATACTGCCCACTTTTTTCTCAGGTCCCCACAAGGGAGCTCCCTCCCTTTTCTCATGTCATACTTCAGAGTCGCTTTGTTCTGAGTCTTCCTTGCCCTCTTTGTTTTCGTTTCTGCTCTTTCCACCACCCCAGCAATTCCCAGACCCCTCATTGTTTGTCTTTTCTCTTTAGCACCTCTTGCTGTCTAGCTTATTGCATGTCCTAGGTACATATTTTTGTTACCTGCCTCCTCCAGTGGAATATCAGCTCATCAAGTTCAGGGATTTGTGTCGGCTTGTCCAGGGCTATTTTCCCGACACAGACACTCAGCAGTAGCTGCACGCATAGTTATTAAGTGAATGGGGGCAGCTTAGCTGGGACGGTTGGTCAGCTGTGCTTGCTCTGGGATGTGAGGCTGGGCAAAGATGGGGGTGAGAAGGAGTGTCTGCAGGAGGCAATAGAATCCATTCCCTTGATTTCACCTCACTGTTCCAGCTCAGAGTTGATTCTTTCCATAGACATGACAGCCCTTTTTGACCACCACTGTCAACTATAGATGTAGGACCCAGCCCCTCTCAATGCCCTTGCTGGATCAGAAACAACATAGCAGTCACACCCCCATGGTTGCACAGCCAGGCAAAGCATCCCCACATACCCACCCCCACTTCCTGCTTTGTAGACTCACCACCAGTGTGGACTCTTCCATGGAACATGCCGGCCTGCAGCCACCTTGAACCCAAAGATCTTTCTTCACGTGGTGTGCTCTGTCACCAGGTCTTCCCCATCCTGCATGTGACAATTGCTGACTTATTCTGGAAACAAGGCTTCACCTGGCTCCCATTCATTTTCAGCCTGGCAGTGAGTAGAATCACTGGCAGCAGCCCAGGCCTGTTGGGTGTGATCTGTCACATGACACACATATTTGCAAAATTAGCTAAGTTCTCAAATTTTTCTGGGGAAAGCCACATTTTTCAAGAAACCTCTGAGTGCTGGCTATTTTACATGTCAGCTAATACCCACAGGAAGAAAGCATTATTGTTCCCATTTTACAGAAAAGGAAACTGAGACCTGGAGGGTGACTCCTGGAAGCAGAGAGTGACATGCGCCCAGTGTCTGACTTCTTTCCCTCACACGGCTGTCTCCCAGCACCGTGCTGACCTTCCTAACCCAGCCCAGCAAAGAATTCTCTGCTCAGATCTGGCCGCCACCGGTCTGAGCAGCACGGTTTTCCCAAATGGGGATGGAATCAGAGAGGCCAGATCAATGACACAGCTGCAGCAACCCCCAGCGACTGAATGGGGCTAAGATGGGCAGAGAATGTAAGGAGGGATCCCAGCATGGTGGTCCCAGGGCACTAGCTGTCCCCTAAGGACCCGTGAGGCAGGGGCACCAGCAAAATGAGGGCTTGTTTCCATATGCCGCACTCTGTAATCACTTTGTTGTCAGCATCCCAAGAAGTGGACCAGCAGGGAGGAGTAGGCAGAGGCCCCAGAACAACTTAACCTGGGTTGTCTGTCACACGCTCTGGCCGGTGGTCTGCACAGTGGGACTGTCTCCTGGCAATCCTTAAACTTCCTGTTCTGAAAAATTATTGAGGACCCCAAAGAGCTTTTGTGTATCAGATCTTTGTCTCTCAACACTTACCATACTTGACATTAAAACTGAGGAACTTCTAAAGCAAAGAAACCATGAGTACACACCCCACTGACCGTCAGAGCTATGATGTCATCACACTTCATGCCCGGAAGGTTCCACCGTGCACTCTGGAGAGAATGAGATGGAAAGGCAGAGCACGTCTTATGGTGTTGTGAAAATAGCTTTGACCTCATTCACGAACCCCCTCAAATGGTCTCAGAAACCCCCAGTGGCTGAGACCCCCGTTTGAGACCCCCTGGTTTGTCACCTCCCTACTTCAAAGCTCCAGGGATCGCTATGACCACTTGCAGGAAAACTTTGGCAGCAGCGGGTGAAGCTGAAGGTGTATACACACGTGACCCCAGTGATTTTATTCCTCAGGATACACCCTAGAGAGCGCTTCAGAAAGTCAGACACAAGAACGTGCACAGGGACATTGTCTGCTACTGTGAAGTAGCTACAAGTATCGACACAAATGAGCCCCAAACAAAACGGGGAAAACAGCAAGGTGTGGCAGAAAGTGATCAGCGTGAGGGCATCTGATTAACTCAACAGCACAAACGCCTGTGCCGTATTGTTCTCAGATACACATGTATATGCTGCACAGATAAACACAAATCTGAGAGACTGGCAGAGTGACTGCCTACTGTGGGGGTCCAGGGAGGAAATTAACACGGGAGAGTTGCACAGGGGGGGTTGATTGCATCTGTGATGCTTTAATTGGAAACAATTTTTAAAGTACATATCCAAGTGACTGGGAACATGCTAAGCGATGTGTACGCCACCAGTTCATTAACTGGCTCTTCATATTTTTTAGTACATGTAGCGCAGACTGCCAGCTGCCTTCTTAATACCTGTTTTCTTTCTTACTGATTTATCGGGGACAGCATTGCCTCCCCCCCCAAAAAAGGAAACCCTGCATTTTCCAGCCCCCATTGCAGAGAGTGGTGGCCATATCAGCAATTTGTGGCCCACGAGGTGAAAGTAGGAGTTATTAAGTGCAGCTTCTGGGAAAGCTGCCCAGACAGAAGGAGTGCCCCTGACAGCATCAGGGAACTGGACAGCATCAGAAGCAGGAGAGACAGAGCTGTAGCCACCATCCTGTGACGGTGAGGCCACCTTGAGGACGGAAGCTGGGGCAGAGGACAGTGGAACACGAAGATCAAGGGCACTGGGGCCTGCATGACACCCGGAGCCCTGCACCCGCCTGTGCTGCCACTGCTTGACCTCACACATCGTCATGAAGCCCCTCTGGTCCAGGCTGTGTCCTCTCCAGCCCTCACACACTTCACTCAGGCTGTGATGAACCACTCCCCTCCCCGAGCTCACGCTCATGCTCTGAAGATGCGAAGATGCAAATGGCAGGCGCGCCAATTCCCTTGTGTGCTAATCCCATCCTGCTCTTGGCCTTCCCATAGCCTAAACTTCAAGCTTGTTGAGCCTACTTTTCCCCCCTCCTCTTGGTGCCAAATAATGAAATTTCAGCATTTAGCTTTGAAAACTCTAAGCCTTTCTCACTGCCGGTGAACAAAATCTCAGCAAGATAAGAAGGAAAAAAATATTCCCGCTTCCCCTACAGCTGCAAAAACACAGACGCTCTTCAGCATCATAAAGCTGCTTCCTATAAAGTGGTGAAATGAGAATGTTGTACACACACATTTTTCTCTCTCTCTCCTCTTCAGTGTGGAGACTCATGTGAAAATGTAAAATCCCATTCTATTTTCAGTTAGTACAAAAGTGTCCTCAGAAGGGTGATGGGTACAAAGGAGTCTTTAAGATGTCTGGTCTTTGGGTCTTGCAGCCACGTGCTGGGAAACGTGACCTGCCACCACTCAAGGCTGAAAGACCCGTGACGGGGTGTCTTACATGATTATTTCTTGTCCTCCCAATAACATGCAATTTGGCATCTGTTATTTTCTGAAATTTCTTGGTCAAACCATAAGAGGATCATTGCCACTTGCATGAAAGAAAGAATTAGTAAAATCTAAGATGTGTTAGGTTTTTTGAACCATGATTCCCAGAGTCTTGTCTCATTGAAATCCACTCTGATGGACCAGGGGCTCCCCTGCCCAGAATGTCCCCTGCTCTCCTCCCCCTTCACTTCACTGACCCCTGCCACCCTTCAAGCCTGACCCAGAGTCTCCATCCTGGAATGGCCCTGCCCCCAGCCACAACCCTGGGCATCCCTCCACCTGACTTGCCCCACACTCACATAAGTTGAGGCTTCTTTAGTTACAAGTGACAGGAGGCCAGCTGAAACTGACCTGAGCCAAAAAGGAGCCACGCTGGCTCTTGTGTCTGAAGACCTGGGCTGACCTTGCTCGGGTTTGGCAGGATCCAGGTGTCTGGAGGATGACTGGCTCCTGTGCTTTGACCTCTGTCCAGGCCATGCTTTGCCCAGGTGGCTTCACCCACAGAGACGCTCTAAAGGGAAGGACAGCAGCTTCAGAACCATATCCCATGGGCTCAGCAAATCCTGCAGAGAGACTCCTTGTTAAGGATTCCAGAAGTGGCTCAGTGGTTCCAGTCAGCTCAGCATGAGTCACACGCACATCCCTCTCATTGGCTATGCCTAAGCAAGTTCCCACCAGGGACCCCAGGTGAGGGCCCATCCCTGAAAGGGAAATGGTGGTTCTGGGGTCTCATCAGAAGACTGAACAAGCCAAAAAGACCCGATCCCCAGCAACAGAGGTTAAAATTTGTTTTCTTGGCTACCTTCTGTGTCCAGATGACCAAACATAGAGCCTGGTACACAGTAGGTGCTCAGTAAACGTGTGCAGAATGCTGTGAGTGAGAGGTACAAGATGCAGCCTGGGAGACATCATCCTGATGCCACAGCATAGAATTTCAAGGATATTTCAAACTCCAGTCTGTACAGGGGTCCAGCCAGAGACACGACGGTCTGTACAGGCCAGGAGGACCTGCTGGAAGTGGGGGAGGTGCCCAGTCTGGGACTGCTGCAGCTTGTGATTTTTTAATTTATTTTTTGAGAAGCCAAAAATCTGGACATGTATGTGAAATATTGTACTATTTAAATTCTGACAGCTAATTTTTGCAAGCATTGTGCAAGCCCATGGGACACCTCTGCTTATGCAGATGATGAGAGTCGGTATTTGAAGCTGGAGTGAGAGGAGACAGCAGGAACCTTCCTCATGGGGCTGCCTCAATGATGAGATGAGGGCGCTTGTCACCTGCCCAGGCTGTGAGTTGCAGAGCCAGCCCTGGGGGCAGCTGCATCCCCACAATGGGGAGGCCCTAGTGTAAGAGTGTGTGCCTATGGCCCAGTCCCAGCCCATGGGGAGGGCCAGCTCCTTGTGTGTCTCTCACATTGTCCATTTTGAATCAGGACCCCTCTTCCCCAGAATGCCATTTGGTCCCGGCCAAGTGGAACTGATTCTGTGTCCCTGGGCCTCCTGGGGCACCTAACGAGATCTCGCCAGGAGCTCGGCTTTAAACACTCTTCACTGCGGGTTACTGGATCTTGATTTGCTGGATGCATTCAGCTGAGCACCGTCCCCAAACAACAGGAGAAATTAAACACTGGGCATGCTCGGCAGCCAGCAGGTGCCACCTGGTCCTCAGGGCCAATTACACGGGTCACTCCCTCCAGACAGACCCAGCACCCCCAAAGAAGATCCTGCTTGGAAAGGGAGGATGGACAGCCCTAGACAGAGAAGCTGCTCTGTGCCAGGCCCTGCACAAGGATGGGGGTGGAGCCTTCATAGAAGCCAAGGAGGCATGATCAGCACCACATTACAGGTGGGGAAACTGAGGCATGGAGAGCAAGGGGCCCTGCCATGGTCACACTTGAAGTGGCAGAGCTGGGACTGGGAGCCAAGGTGTCTGCTCCATGCTCAGAAGGTGTGTGTTCTGGACCCAGCCCTGCCATAAACACCCGGTGCTCTGTCCCCTCTCAGGCAATCCTTTGGGATTTTTTCCCCCAGACTGGGTATGGAGTGGCCGCAGGCTCCTCACCTTGGTGCAGTGGTCCCAGAGACAAGGCTCAGAGCTTCTTCTATGCAAAAGGTGTTTCTGTTAGTTGTGATAGTGCGGTGCAGTGGTCAAAGGCCTGGACTCTGAGCCAGACTGCCTGGGGCCAAATTTCACCCTGCCACGTGTTTGGCCATGTGACTTCTCTGTCCCTCAGTTTTTTCCATCTTTAAACTGGGCATATTAACATCGCGGGATGGCACAGCCCACGTCAAGTGTTTAGAATGCTGAACATAGTGTGTGGAACAACAGGTGCGACTGCCTCATCCCCCTGGGTGACCTGCCAGCAAACGTGGGCCCAGCTGGATGACCCTGCCTTCCTCTCTCCCGTTCATACCTTTCACACGGGTTGTCACTCAGGGAGCAGTTTGGCAAACCTGCTCTCTGCTGACACCCCTCCAACCCGCCACTGACCCGGGTCCTCTTAAGGGAGCTGTGGTGTCCTGGGGAAAACCCAGGGTGCAGATCCCAGCTCTGCCTCCCATAAGGGCTGGGATCTTGGACAAATAACTGCACCTCTCTGGGCCTCGGTGTCCTCTTCTGTAAAATGGGGTAAGGTAGGAACACCTGTCTTGCAGGGTCATTATCAGGACTGTAACAGAATTACCCTCGTGTATGACTCATGGGAGTGAAACAGGGTCACTGTCTCGGCGATGAGGCCAGCCCTCGGAGCAACTGGAGCCCCGTGAAACCCAGAAGGACCTGCGTTTGCTCTCCCTGGCCGGGCCTGCACACACATTCCCAGGGATGCAGCATGCTCTAGACCCACGTCCTTTTGGCCTCCAGAGAGTGCGGGTCCAGCCTCCTGTCCAGTCCTGCTGTAAGGCCATGAGGAGAGCCAAGTGGACACTGAGCTCCAGGCCACTCATACCGAGTCTGTCCCCTGGGCTCAGGCTGAGCAGCATCTCTGAGACTAAGGAAAATTGTGCTCGCAACTGCAGCACCCCCTCTGCCGGTGCACCAGCTGCTGCTCTGGGCTGGCCGTGCCCCTGGAGGAGGCAGGAGGCAGGCTCAGGCACCAGGGAGATGTGGGAGGAGACGCTCTGAGCACCCCCGGAGCGGGGCCCATGATGCTGGCTGGCTGCTGTAGGAGGGGCCCACCCCCATCGGCCTTAGGAGAGGCATACCTGCTCCTGCCAGGTTCAGGGGAGGGCCCGAGCAGCACAGTGTGACTGCTTGTCAGGGAAGGAGGACAATGCTGTCTATGCTGGCATTCCCAAGGCAGCTTGGCACAAGGTGCAAGACATGCATAATAAACCTCTCCTCAAAAGACAGCCTGTGCCATCACAGGACATCCGCTCCTCCTGGAGTCACATGGCTGGTCCCTAAACCACAGAGGTGAGGCCACTAGGAGCTGAAGGGAGGGGAAAGACGAGGGCACGTGGGTTCTGAGCTTGGCCCAGGCATCTCTAAGGAAGGGAAGATATGAATGGAGGAATCCTTTGTGTGATGCTGACAGGAAGATCCACAAGGTCTGAAAACGAGGCCCAGGAGACACAGGGGATGACGGTAGCCCTGTGAGCCGAGAGCTATTAATTGTCCCCAGCTAGGGCCTTGCTCTGCCTAGTTGTGGGGAATCAAGTTAACTGAGTACCTACCATGGAGTAGCAAGTGTCCACCTCATTCAGCCCTACATCAGGCAGGGTGTGCTGGGGGTGCTGAGTGACAATTGACCCCGGTCTTGGAGGCGCGATGGGCGGGCTTCACTTCTTGCTCTGGTGGCAGGGCAGTGCTACTAAGCAGAGGGACTCTTCCCTGGGGCGCCTCGGGGACCTGGGCACCCAGGGGCTCTGTCTTCACACGGGCTTCCACCACTACTGAGGTACGACAGGCTTGTGTACCAGAAACAAATGTGTCGACCTGAAAGTGACCCAAGACACTTTCACTCACGTTACACTAGCCGAGTAGGCCACATGGCTGGCCCTCTTCAAAGGGGGCAGGGCAGTGCCATAGGCCTCCACATGTCCAGAAGGGGAAAAGCAGGCCAGTGGGCAGTCCTCAAGGGATCACACCCCCACACAGGTTCTGGGAACCCCAGTCCACAAACCTACCAGAGATTTTCTGGGATGCTGCTGAATTTGTCTTGGCCCTATTCTGCTGAGTGGCTGGAAGATTTAACCTCAGTCATTCTCAGGGTTTTTCTGCCTGTTCCATGAGTCTGGTCAAAGTCCCAGGATCTTGCGCAATGCCAGGATGTCAGGGAGAGAGGCTCTAATCCCATTTGCTACAACTGAATTGTGTCCCCCCAAAATTCGTATGTTGAAGCCCTTGTCCCTAGCATCTCAGAGTGGGACTGTATTTTGAGACAGGGTCTTTCAAGAGGTGATTGAGTTAGATGAAGCCGTCAGGGTGGGCCTAGCCCAATCTGACTGATGCCCATATAAGAAAAGGCATTTGGACACAGAGACACCAGGGGTGTGAGAGGGACACCCATGTGAAGAGACAACAGGAGGGCAGCTGTCTGCACACCAAGGAAGGAGGATCTGGGAGGAACCAGCCTGGCTGACACCTGGATCTCAGACTTCCAGCCTCCAGAGCTGTGAGAAAATAGACTCCTGCTGTTGCAGCCCTCATCCTGTGGGACTCTGTCATGGCAGCCCTGCAAACTCAGGCATCAGGGGTCATGTGTTCACACCTGTTGTCACTGAGGCCCCCGTGCTCCTGGCCACATGGACTTAACATCGCAGAGCTCCACTGCTTCGGTGCCATGCTTGGTCTGGGAAGCCCTTTGCAGCGGTTGAGGACCCTGTGCCCAGGGTCACTAAGTTCACAGGGGCGACATGTTTTCTGGAGCCTGGGTTCATCTGTGCTCGGGAGTCAGGGACATGCAGACCTGACTCCCGGGGGAACCCCCTTCTGCCCTGTCACCCAAGGCATTTGGAAACAAGTCGGGAAGTTGTTCCCAAGACTACTGCTGCCTCCACCAGCTACTGTCTCCTGGGGCAGGGAAGCCAGGACCACTCGTCCCAGCAAGAGAGGAGAGAAGGGCCAAGTGCTGAAAGGAAAGGACACAAATTGCTATCTCAAAATGTCAGTCTTTCTCACATGACCCCTGGAGGGGCAGATTATGGTCACTACATGCTTCGGTGAAGACTGGGCTGGATGTCAACAGGACAGCTCCTTCCCCCATGTAAAAGTAGGCTGGTGGCAGCACCATCTTCACCAGGGACAGGGCTTGTCTCTGCTTCACTCTCCTGGGTGAACAGCTTCCCAAAGTTTCCTCAGAGTCCAAGACGGGTGCTGGAGAGTTTGCTATCACATCTGCCTTTCAGAAAGCAGAAAAAGAAAGGCAGGACAGAAGGGCACATCTCCTAGCTGAGTCTCCTGCTCTTTTTAGGAAGCCTCTGCCAAAGAAAGTCTCTCTTCCTTCTGCTAACATCCTGTTGATCAAAACTCAGTTACATGAGTGACTGCAAAGGAGTCTAGGAAATGTCTTTTAGGTGGATGCTTCACTGCCCGCAAAACATCAGGGTGCAGTTACTGAGGGGGGAAAGGACAGACATCGGGTGGCAAACAGTCTTCTGCTACCCTGTGTCACCAATGAGGACACTGAAAGTCAGGGAGAAGATGTGACTTGCCCAAGGTGCACAGCCCACAAGCAGCAGCAGTGGGAAGGACACATGGTGAACTCCATCCCATGTTAAGGCCCCCAGCAGTCCCCAAACCCCGAGCACTCCTCTGCATCATGTCTGCTCCACTCAGACACAGCACATGGGGTGTGACCAAGCAGGCAGACATGCGCAGGCTCTTCAGGGAGACTGAAAACATGAGCAGCACAGCGTCAATGAGGACAAGCTGATAGGAGTTAAAACCAGTACAGCATCTTTGAACGGATGTGTTTGTTCAGTTTGAGTTCAACTGTGAATAAGAGAAAAATCCAAAGCAGCTTAAACAGAATAGCCATTCATCTCTCTCTCACATTCCAAAACTCCTCTGAAGGTAAGACATCCAGGACTGTCACAGATGCACCACAGTGTGGGGGAAAGGGGCACCTTCCCTCTTGTACTGCCATGAGAGGCTTCCATTCCCAAGATCACCCTATGGTTCAAGCTGGCTGCTGTAGCTCCAGCCATCACAAGTACATCCCAGCCAGCAGGAAAGAGAGCCCACTGTGTCTCTTTAAGGAAGTCATACACACACACCCCACTGGCCAGAGCTTAGTCACCTGGTTATACCCACAGGCAAGGCAGGCAGGAAAACGTAGTCTTTATTCCAGGCAACTGTGTACCCAGCTAAAAATCAGGGATTCCATTACAGTGAAAGAAAAGGAGAACATACATGGGGTGGCAACTACTAGTCTCCACAGAAGACTAAGACTGATTAAAACTGATTAAGACCGTGTGCTCCAGCAACTCCACTTGCGTGAGTCACCAAAAACATATTCATAAGGATTTTTGATGTTGCATTATTTACTGATATCAAATCTATCAGAAACACAAGTCCATCCAGGGCGGACTGGTTTATCAAATGCCATATGTCCACATATGTGCAGCTGCGAGTGAAGCCTGACCTGCCGACCTGGAATCCCACCTGACCTGGAATAATCTCTGAGATCCACTGTCGAGGGAAGACGACCAGCTACAGAACACTAGCTCACAGGAACAGGGCAGTGCACACAGCCATGTTCACGAGCACAGGCAGGGTGCTCTGGGAGATAAGAAGACTGTCCCTGCAGTGCTCTGGAAAGGGGGACGGGGAACGCAGTGTCAGACAGGGAGAGTCACCTTCCATGCTGAATACCCACTTGCACTGCACAGCCTTTTTTCTGTTTTGTCATGTACATATTACCTATTTTTTTAAAAAAACACACTTAACCATAGAATGAAAAAGAAGCTTCTAGCCTCTTCTCTTCTCTTGATGCCTCCCTACTGCCCAACTGCTTGCTCAGTAGCCATGCCGAGCACACCTGGGCTGGCGCTGCGACATCTCAGACTGTACACACCTCAGAGGCTGCCAGCTCTGGATCTGACAGCCAAGTCTTCCCCGCCTGGCCCCCAGCACTTGCCCTGTGAGCTCCTCTCCTGCGGGAGCTGCAAGGCCCCAGCAAATGGCGCTGCTTGGGGAAAGCCCTCTAGGACCCCTTGGCAGCCGTGTGGTCCCCTTCACCACCAGGAAGTCCAGCTCACTGGCCGAGTCCTGGCACCAACCTGTGCCCACGCCTGCTGACAGCCCTCTGGGCCCTGAGTCTTAGGGGGCCTGACACGTTGGCCCCACAGTCACAAGCTATGTTGGGGTTCGAGCTCACGGCGCCCTCTGAGAAAGAGAGCCAGCAGTGATGGGGCACCAGCCTGACCCTCAGCTCTGGGCTCTGAAGCATGCGGCCCTCCTCTCTGAGCTACATACCTGGCAGCAGCTCCGTTTTTACTCCAGCTGCCAGAAAGATCAAGCCAAACTCAGGTACAGCAGCGGCAGTGTAGACGGCTGGGGCCTCCCTCCACTCACGTCTTAAGACCCGGGGCTGCTTCTGATCTGTTCCCACCTTCCACTTGCCACACCCATTCTTGCTATAAATGCCACTCCCCAGCATCCTACCTTCCCAGTGCCTACTATGTGCCAAGCACTATTCTGGATACTAAAAACAGTAAGAGTTATCATCATTGTTCCAGTGCCATATACCTGCCATTCACGCCAGAGATCTTCTAATCCTCACAGAAATCCCTCTGAGACAGGCCTTCTTACCCTACTCACAGACAGCAAAGCTGGAGCTGAGGAAGAGAAAGCGGCTGGACCAAGATGACAGAGCGCAAGGAGCAGAGGAGGGATGGGAACCCAGGGCTCACTCTAAACCCCACGCTCCCTAACCCAGTGGGGAGACTACAGCTCAGAGACCACAGCTCTCTTCCCATGCCTGTCTCCTCCTCCACAATGGCCCCAAGGGCACGGATGGCCGGGATCTGCTTTCTGCACCCCAGCAGCCAGCCTAGGGCCCAGCAATGGCGAATGACCCTTGGCTGAGCGGAGGCCACCTGAACCCCACAGCCCCTCACCCAGCCCTCGGACTCCTGAAAGGAACCAGCCCATCATCCCTGCAAGACCTCCACATCGACACCTTCTGCTCCGATTTCCTTTTTTATTAAAAAGTAGATCAAGAAAATATACACACTTCAGCCCATCCACCATGGTGGGCTTTGAGCAGGTCAAAGTGCTGTGGGGATGGCACAAAGGGGAGGAGGGCCATGCCAGTCCTGGGTGCCAAGGCTTTGGAGAAAGGAGTCCCCTCAGCCAGCTAGCCCTGGGATGTCAAAGACTGGGCCGCATTGCTGAGAGGGTGAGGGTAGGTGGAAGGGGGAGGAGGGTCCCCAGCTAGAACAGCAGTGTCTGTGGTAACTAAGGGCCCCGAGGGCAGGAAGGGGCCTCCAGACTCAGAGTGTAGATAGGGCCTGCACAGGCGTCAGCCTGCAAAAGGTCCTGCAACCTCGGCCTCCTCCGCCTGGGACTCTGGGCCCCTAGCCTCTCTCTGATCTGTCCTCCACAGGCCCAGCAGGACAGGGGCCACTCTCAAGCATTGATGGCCTTCCAGCGTTCACTATCCGTGCTGTTGATACTGCCGGCATGGCAGGGCATGGAGGCGATGTCGTCCAGGTAGGCAACCCCACCAGCCAAATCGAACTGTGTGCTCGAGTAGCAGGCAGCTGAGGCCCCTGCAGCCCCCACTGCCTCCTGGCCCTCCCGTCGGGCCACAGCATAGGGCTGGGGCAGGCGCATATCTGGCTCCTCGGTCTCATCCACTTGGCATTTGTAGGAGAAGAGGATCTTGGGCTCTGAGCTGTGGGTAAGAAAGAGGCAGGGCAGCCTTGCGTGTGACTTGGGAAAAACCTTCCCCATGGGCAATGAGGCCACCAGATATGGAAGGAAAGGCTCTGACTGCCACACAGTGACCACCCGCGAGGGCCCCATCGCCTGCTCTGGAGTCCAGCAAGACTTGTTTTGAAACCCAGCCCTCCTTCTCCTGGCATGTGAGCCTGGGTAAGTGGCTGCTGCTCTGTGCCTGCTTTTCCATGAAATGGGTGCACCAACCTTGCCGAGGATGAACGTACGTAAATCATGAGCCCCCCTCGCCAGGGCCTGGCCCAAAGTGCTTAGTAAACACTGGTGGGAACTCCACCCCTACTCCCCTGACCCTCCAGCTCACATTACTGCCCACTCCACCCTTACCTGGTTCCTCAACCCTTAGGCTAACTCTCTGAGGTGGAGACACAGCTAGAAATTTACAAAAAGAATAAAAGAAGACTCGGGAGAGAAATTGCGTGTGCAGATAACAGCTGGGCTGGGATCCGATCCAGACCTTTCCGCCACTCTATTGCCCTCTCCCAGCTCTTTCCACACCCTACCCTCAGACCCGGTGGGTGGGGAAGGGTGAGGGGGCAAGACGCCTGCACTCCTGCCACATCAAAGACCCAGTGTCAGAGCCCCAAGGCCACCTGTCTCTAGCAGCCCTCCCTCTGACACTTCTCCACGGGCAATGGGCGCCACAGCACGCTCAGATACACACCGGGTTTCCCACCCCAGCCCTGCTCCTCTCCCCAGTCCTCCCTGGCTAGAGTACCAGCTCCGTGAGGGCAGGAAGGGACTCTGTCTACTTTGTTCCCATTGTGTCTGGTGGCTACAGCCGAACGAGCCACCACGCTACTAAATGAAAAGGAGCACTGCAGTGAGGTGCACAGCCGCGCTCTCCTGTGGGGAAGGTGTGTGTGCCTGTGTGCACCGCCCCAGTGTGGGCACCTCTGCCTGTGTGCGCGCGTGCACGTATACGCGCTCCAGCCTTGGCCAGCTCCGTGCTGGGCCCGCCCGCAACGGTCTGGCCTGCACCAGCCCCTCCTGCATCACCCCCACCCGCACCGACGCAACCTATAGCCGGCCCGCCTGCACCGCCTGCCCGTGCCGGAAGCACAGCGCTCGGCTGGAGCAAGCGCGGGAAGCTGAAGGCGCAGTTCCGCCCGCTACTGCGCGGGGGCACCCGCGGCCTTGAAACTGGGGCAGGGGCCCGGAGGCCAGACTCACCCGAAAAAGCCCCGGAGGAAGGCCACATAGATGAGCGGCGCGAAGAAGCTGAAGTAGAGGAAAGTGGTGGCGTCCACGCAGCTGCAGTGGAGAGAGCCGGTCAGGGCGCCTCCAGGACCCAGCCCCCGCCCCGGACCCCACCCCCCACGTACCAGAGCCCCTCGATGACGTCGGCGCACAGCAGAGCGCTGCCCAGCCCCTGCAGCAGGTTGAGCAGTGCCAGGATACCCGCATACACGTAGAAGCTCCTCCGTGCTGGGGGGGCAGGGCGGTGAGGTCCTGTCCTTGCCAGGCCAGGCTCTGCCTCCCCCACCCTCCACCTGGGACCCCTCTGAGGCACCGCAGGAGGCCTCCCTTCTACCCACGGTTCCCGCTCCCGGCCAGAGTGGCACAAGAGACCCCCGCTGTGTCCCCAGCCCTGTCCTAGGGCCTTCTGCTAGCCGCTCACAAGGCAGGGAGATGCGCTCCTTCAGCGGGGTCTTGGGGAGGATGACCACCAGAGAGTAAACCTGCGGAGACACAGGAGGGCTGAGAAGGATGCTGGGGCACTAGGCCCAGACGCTGAACCCAGAACCTAGGCATCAGTCCCCTGTCTGGCCCTGAGGCTCCCCCTGCCATCCCCAGCCTGCGCCTCACCAGGAAGAAGAAGCAGGAGCTGACCAGCCAGAACTGGCGGCCCCCGTGCCCGTAGATGTTGAAGTCATCAGCCGAGAGATGAGCATCAGGGTACAGGATCTCCAGGGTCCCCTGCAGGGGCAAGCAGGCAGGAAAAAAGAGGGTCTCTTACAGGCTCCTACCATTTGGAGAGCCCCCCCCCCCAGGGCCTCCTCCTGATGCAAAGCCCCCAAAGATCTCTGTCACATCAAGCCCAATTTCTTGGCCCATCCCTCAGAGATACCTGCCCCTCCCTGCTCCCTGGCCATGGTATGCCCACCTAACCAGCACCCAGAAGAGCCCAGCCTTGGGCAGAGTCACGTGGGGCTGGGGAGAGAGATGGGTATGGTGTAGCCCTGCCCCTAATCTAAGAAAGGGGCCTCTAGATGCACGTTTCTCAGGTGGCCTGCAGTCCCGCATTTCCCCTACCTCAACCACATGTTAAAACGGCAGGCTCTGTGTGTCTCCCCACTCCCCCATTCCGACCTACAGACTGGAATTTCTAGGGGAGGACCCAAAACCTGCCTTGGTAGCAAGCATCCAGGTGACTTCTAGGTGCATTTAAAGCTTGAGAACACACCAACTGCTAAACATTCCAAACCTGAGCCAGGACCAGGAGGCACTGGACACCCAGCCCGCCCTGTCCCCACACCTCCTGCCCCTACCCACCCTCTTACCTGCGTGACAGAGTAGGCTAGGGACAGCACCGTGGTGATGGCCAGCACCCGTTTGATGCTTGACTTGCTCTCCAGGTGACCTGGAAGAAACGTGCTGGTCAGCTGGCAGGAGCCAGCCCAGACGACGGTATCAGGGTCAGCCCCCAGCCAGGGAGGAGCAGGGGAGTGTCGGGCCAAGCCCGAGAGACCCAGCAGCACACGCACCAAAGGCAAGGCCCAGGATGACCACACTCAGCTCGATGGCCAACAGGAAGAACCGGGTGATCTCCCACAGGATCTGGACAGAGTGGACAGAGCATCAGCTGGGGGCCCAGCACCACCCCAGGTCAGGCCTCCCTCAGCAGTCCAGGACCCACGGACCCAGCCACACCTTGTCAGCAACAGTGGCGGCATTCGAGGTGCTGACCGTCATGGACACCACGGCCCGGGCGATGCCCACCAGGGCCACCACGAACACCTGGTGGGCAAGGGAGGGAGAGGTGTGGTGGGCTCAGGGAACCAGAACCTCTTGAACACACACCCACCCCCACACCAGCAGGAGCCTTTGATTCCTCAACAACGAAGCAAGGAAGTGATGAGTGGGGGGTGAGACGCGGAGAGGTAGGGCTCACAGGCACAGGGACCCTCCGCTGCTGGGTATGTCAGGGCTGGCCTTCCCCTCATGGGCCTCAGTTTCCAGACTAGCACCAACAGCCTTGAAATGGTTAGCAGGGGCAAGCACGGTGGGTTCAGATGCCAGCTCTGCTGCCTCTTGGTTCTGTGACCTCAGGCAAGTAACTGCACCTCTGTGCCTCAGTTTCCTCATCTATAAAATGGAGGTAAAAACAGCACCTATGCATTTGATTGCCGGGAGGGTCGAACGGGCTAACAGATGTAACAGAAGTGTGCCCAGAACCCAGGAAGGGCTACATACACATCTGCTGTTAGTATTATCTATTATGTTAATGGTTTTAATTCCAAGATGTGGGGGACTGTGCAGAAAGAGGCCACAGGGAACAGACTGCAGAGGCCCTGGGGTAAGCTACCAGCCCAGAGGTTTGGCAAAAATAGCTGTGCTGAGCACCTATGGCCTTTGTCTGCTGGTATCTGTCCCCTTCCAGCAACAGCATCTTTCCTCTGTCTCCTCACTCCTTCTTCATATGGTCCCAGGTGAGGATGAGCCTCCTACCACTGGCTTCAGGGACAGGCCTGTGACCCAGGGCTGGCCAAACGTGACTGACATACCCCTGGCCTCAGGACTGGTTTGGGGATGGGCACGGGACCCAAGGGAGCCTAATGAAAGGCAGACCCAGGACATCAGGTGCAGCCACTAGGAAGGGCAAGCACAGGGCTGCCAGCCTGGGCTGAGCCATCCTGCTGCCACAAGCTGGAGACTGCTAGAGAGCAGGGCCCTCAGAGAGGGATGGAGGTGGTGCCCCAGCAGCATTGCTGAGCCCTGAGTCCAGGCAAGCCTGGATCCAGTTTCTCAATCAGTACCTTCCCTCCAGCTCCTGTGAGTTTAAGTTGGGTTTTCTGATACACACTTGAGAGCCCAGTTTCATACATACTCTCTTCTTTGTGACATGAAAACTGTGTCTGAGCCTTGTGGAGGCTGCAGAAGCAACAAACTGCCATGTGCCTACTGTATGCCAAGGTTCCACTGGGCTGGAGCTAGCATGCTTCTCATCTGGTGCTCACAAGAAAGCCACAGCTAAAGCAGATCCAACACACATTGTTTAGGAGGGTGCTGAGGCACAGAGAGGCCAAGCCACTGGCCTGAGGTCACACAGCAACATGACTGGTTCAGAGCCAGTTTGCATGAGTCCACTCTTAACCCTGCCTCCTGAGCTCTTTAGGACAAAGTCCAAGAGTAAGTGGGCTGGATCCTGTTGTATATTCCTGGCAGCAGCCCTGCTCCCCTCTCCCTGCCTGCTCCCCCAGAAAGGACATCTTCCTGATGTACAGCAGGTGTTAATATCTGTCTAGTGAATACTCGAGCGAGTAAATGGTCAGAGAGGCAGTGGGAGAGAAGCAGAGAAAAAAACAGTCTCGATTCCCACCGCTGCCCCCACACTCTCACAAGGGAGAGAGGCACCAGTCTGCCAGCAGCCACAGGGCCTCCACCAGTGGCCTCCAGGGTTCCCCAGACGCCTCACCTGCCTCTCTGCCTGCCCACTGTCCACTCCTCTAACCTGGGAAGTTCTAAGCAAGACCACAAAGAGGGGACCAGGGAGCCATTCATCTCTCAGGTGATGGCATCTAAGAGTCACAGAGAGAGGAGGCTTCCAGCCAGTCAGGCCTTCCCTCCAAGCAGGGGAGGAGAGCCCTGAAGGAAAGATGCTGTATAGCCTGCACCTGGATCCTGCACCTGGCACTTGCACCTGGATGGCCCATACCTGGAACCACCTTCTCAACCACAGCCCTGACACCTCTCCCCAGGTAACCCACACCAGAACCACCGAGTGACGAGATGCGGGCTTTCCCAAAAGGCAAGAAGTCTGCTCCACAGTGGTCTCACAGAATGGACGGACACATGGACAAGATGGACGGATGGAAGCTACGGGACATTTTCCTCACCCAGCATCCATTCCCTTCCTTCTAGTGCCATTTCCCCAGCTCTCTTTTAGGGACCACCCACCACCCTTGGCCCATGGTCTGGCCAAGCTGACCCTGCCCTCCCAGCTCCAAAGTGTCCCTTTCCTTGCCAGCCACAATGACTGGCTCAGGGAAGAACATGGGATCCCAGGTGGGCCAATCAGAGGAAATTCCAGGTCTACACTGGCCCCCTCAGGACAGGGGAACTCTCTGATGGAGTTGGGAGGGTCAGGATGTTAATTTAGAGCTGCTCTTGGCCATCTCTGACACACAATATGAGGAGAACTCATGTGAGATAAGCTTAGAAGAGAGATGCAGCAAGAGGCAGAATCCTAATAACATCACTTAATCCCCTGGATCCAGCCATACCTGAAGCTCGTTTTTCATCACAGAAGCAGTTAATTCCCTTTTTGCTTAAGCCAGTGGGAGCTGGGTTTTCTGTCACCAACTGGAGTAAACTCACCAGGATGTAGAAGGTGATAAAAATGGGGCTGGAGGTGATGCGGATCTTGGCCCGAGCAAATGGAAGCTTCCAGAGCAGGAAGATGAAGAAGAGCACATTGGGGACGAGCAGCAAGAGGTCCCAGTACCGGACCCTAGCAGACGGGGACAGAGGCTGGCTCACTGGTGAAGTTGTGTCGCCCCCACCCCACCAGGAAAACCCGCTGACATGCAGCTAACTTGCCCAACAGGTTGTGACAGCCTCACCTAGATGTGCCGATGTCTTCGTAGAGCAGCAGCAGGCAGCGATGAGGCACACTGACATTTGGCGCCAGGGGTGGGGGCACCACCGTGCTGTTGGCCCAAATCGCATCCTCCAGGGCATCCATCCCACCAGCAGCCCTGGGGAGGGAGAGCTACCATGGTTAGCAGCTCAGGGGCTATGTGACCTGGGCCACTGCCCTCCTGTCCCTAGGTCTTGGGCTCCCAGGGGAAAATCAGAGGGGTGGCACCAAGTGTGCCCACTGGCCACTCCCCACTGCCAGGAGCTCAGCTCTGTGTCTGCTGGGTGGGAGAAGAGGGGTGAGGCTCCTGCACAGGTCACAACCCACCTCCCGGGCAGTGGCCCAGATCTTTGTCTCAGGCTCTATCTTGTGACTCCCAAACAGTAAAAGCAGCCACGCCATTAACTGAACACTTGTGTGCCAGCACATGCTGTGAGCTGCTCAGCACCACCCGGTCGAGCCCCTCCACTCCTGAGTGGCCCTGGATAGCAAGGCAATGAGCAGAGCGGACAAGAGCATGGGCTCTGGGTTCAGACCCCAGCCCTGCACCTTGCTTCCTTGTCCTCTCTGCCTCAGTTTCCCCATAGGATGGAAATACCAATAGTGTCCTTCTTGTGAGGTTGTGGTCATGTCAAGTGCCTCCGACAGGGCCCGCACGTGGGAACCTCTCAGTAATGGTCAGCTGTAGTTCTGAGCCACCACACCGTGCAGAACCAACTCAGAGGCCACCTGACTTGTGTGAGATCACACGGCTGCTAAGTGCCAAAGCTGGGCATCATATAATCTCCAGCCCTTGTCTCCCTCTGCTGCTGCACTGGAAAGGCAGACACGAACGGAGGGGAACCGGAGCTGTGCCTGGGAGACACACAGGAGGTCTCCGAATGGAGACGTGGATGGGGAAAGAGGCGGCACGGTGGAAGGGTCAGAGGAAGCCGTGTCTGCAAATTTCGGGCTGCTGGGGTGGAGCCAGTGTGGAATGGGCCCACCGCCAGCACCCATGTGATGGTTGAGAAGGACAGGCCCAGGCCAGCCTGGACAACAGAGGAGCTGCTGGTCTGGGGTCCTGCGGGCTACCCTAAGGTGGGGGGAATGATGGAGTGGTTGGAAAACTGAGATGTGGACTCCTGGGTCAGAGGACTCTCGGGTCAGAGGACTGTTAGGAGACAGCAGTAGGACTTCTACAGGGAGTTCAGGAGAGCCCAGGGCAGGACAAACCAGGTGTGCCAGCATTTAGGATGACTTGAACAGACTGGGCCTGATGACCTGGCGTCTCCGCCTCCAGCAAAGATGCACATACATGTATGTTCCTAACAGCCCCAGGAAGGCAGTGAATGCCCACCTCCAGCAGTGCATACCCATACATGATGGCGGGTTCATGCCAGGGAATGCTCCACAGTAATAAAAAGAACTACTCCTGCTTCAGGCACAGTCAGTGAATCTCACAAGTGTGATGCTGGGCAGCGCCAGCCACAAGAGCTGCCACGCCTGTGATCCACATAGAAATGCGGACAAGGGTCGCCTTGGTGGAGACAGGGCGTAGTAACTTGGGGACGTACACCCCTCCTGGGTGTGGCACAGAGGTGTGTTCACTGTGTGTCAGTTCGTTGAGCCGCGCACCTGTGATTTGCAAACTTTAGAAAGTAAAAAAGACGTGTCCTGACGATGCGTGGGGGCACAGGCCTCCCCTCAGCAAAGAGCATTCCAGGGAGCTGAGTGCCTGTGCAGCAGGGAGGATCGCAGCAGTGCGACAGGAGCCCGTTATGCTGTCACCCACACCACCCCTGGGTGACAGCAGAGCCAAGACGAGGGCTGGGGGACTAAGGGACGTCCTCATTACTCGTCCAGGCCAAGACTGCTAGGGCCACCTCTGGCTAAAAGGGAGAGAAGACCCCGCAGGGGATGGCCAAGCCCCGGGACTCAGGAGCCTCCACCCTCCTCTCTAACAGGCCACTCGCTGGCTCTGGTATCAAGTCCCCGTGTGTAAAATGTGGGCATGACAGCACCTGCAGTGTGACAAGGAGTACTGAAGAGGACAAAGTATGCCCGGCATGCAGTAGATCCACGGAAAGAAGTCAACTCCTTCCCCATTCCCTGCCAACGGGAGAGGTGGGTAAAGCCCACCCTGCATTCCTGCATTCTTTCCCTTGCTTGCAGGCCTCACCAAGCACCTGCTGTGGACAGGCACAGGTGTAGGTGCTCAGACACAGGAGGCAGCAGGGCAGGCAAGGTCCTGGCCTCGCGGGGCCTTCAGGGAGGGAGGGAGGTAGACTGCAAGAACAGAAACCATATTTAAAAAGCAAACTCCTAGAGATAAGTGCCAAGAGGGGAGGAACAGAATGATGGCAAACACAGCAGAGGCTGCTGGGTCCCCCAACATCCACCCATTCCTTAGTATAGAACCCACAGATTTTGGCTTATGCACGGCTTCCCAGAAAAACAGCTACTTCTCCAGCTTCCCTTGTAACTGAGTGTGACCATGTGGCCCAGCTTCATCCAACTAGACGTGAGCAGAGTGAGGTTTGCCAGGTTTGGGCCATGCCCTCCCCCTCCCATTAGCTGGAATATGGATACGATGGTGGGAGGAAGAGTGGCCATCTAGACCACAAGTATGAAACAAAGTACTGAGGACAACAGAGCAGTCGAAATGTGTCTGGGTCCCCAACACAACGGGGCCTTCATGCACGTCCTAGACAGCTTGCACACTGTCATGCAAGACAGAAATAGTCTTCTATCTTGTGAGCTTGGCTAACAAGATAGCCAATATCTTGTGAATATATTATTTCAACAGCTAGACCTGAATTGCGATGAATATAAAGGAGTACTGAGCTGAAATCTAAATAATTGAGGAGCCAGCCTTAGAAAAGTCTGAATAAAAAGCATTCGAGAGAGAATGGCAAAAGCCCAGAGGAAGAAAGAGGCTTGGCCTGTCCAAAGTGCAGAAAGCCAGTCAGGGTGGCTAGAGATGGTATCAGAAAGGTTGGCAGGGCCAGGTCAGACGGGGTCACGTGCAGACGCGTAGTGTGGCTTCCCTCTAAGTGCGATGACAAGAGTGTTGCAAGCTGAGGGGTCCAGTTTCCACGTGAACAGAATTGCTCTGGCGCCACGGAAAACGACTGAAGCAGGTTAGAATGGAGACAGACACTGTGAGGAGCTACCGCCACAGTCCAAGCGAGAGGACAGTGGTAGCAGTGCAGGTGGAGTAGAGAGATTTGGGATCTCTTTGGGGGGATAGGCCAACAGGACCCACTGATATATCAAACGCAGGGACTGAGAATAGTGAGGAACACTCTCAGGAAACTGACGCCGCAGTTTCTGGCCTGAGCCACTGGATATCTTGCAACTGAGGCCAACACTGTTGATGGCATCCCCACCAGACACCGCTCCTTGTTTCTTGCTGAGAAGCTGCTATTTCGTGCAGGATCCCTCCATAAGACCCTGTGTTCACCAGAAGTTGAACCTCAATTAACTTATAAGCCAGTGGTTTTGGGGGCTGGGGGCTGGTGTGGAGCAGCGCTCCAGTTTGACACAGTGGCTGCTGGGGGGTGGGGTGCTATGGAATTTTTGTGTACAGGGTCCAGAGCTGCCAAATGACCTCCAGTGTATGAGACAGCCCACCAAATAAATAATCGTCCTCCCGTAGAGCCAACAGTGCCCTGCGGAGTGGCCCTGGTCAAAGTCAGGAAGGGCAGCCCGCTCTCCTCCCAACCAGCAGCTGGTTCAGGCAAGGGCTTGTGATGCTACATGGGCAGTCTGTGTCTGATGTAGCTGCGGATGGCATGGTGTCTGGAACTGCACCATCCTACATCCCTGTGAGGACCAAGCCACCATGCTGAGCATGAGTAGTGAACAGCTGGAAGGAGGTACATGCCATCTGCGTGATTCTGCTGGCATCAGATTATAACTTGTGAGTGGCTTTGAGTTGAGAACATCAATAACCTGCAGGAAGGAGGGAGCTTCCACAGTCCCCGACTCCCCGCTCCGTTATAAGGCAAAGCTTAGCAGAGCAAATGCCTGTCCTTGCAGCCCAAAATCAGCTCCAGCCCAGGATAAAGTACCAAGCAGCAGCAGGAGGGGCAGGGCTGGGTTGCAGGCCAAGCACCCAGCAGCCACCAGGAAATGGAGAGGCCCCCGTGACAGAGAAGTCAGTGGGAGGAGCAAGGCCAGGAATGGGGGCGTTGGAGGAGCCAGGCAGAGTCCAGGGTGTGGGGCAGGGTGGGCTTCTCTTGGTTTGCCTGTCCAGAATTCAGGCTACTCCCAGTTGCTAACAGCACCCCATTTTCCTGAGGGGGAATCTCAACCCCCTACTCTCTGTGGGGTTTAGGTATGGCTGACTCCACTCCTTCACAACCCCAAGGAACGTGCATGTGATCTAAGCCAGGCCAATCAGCATGTTCCATCACCCTGACCAAGGAAAAACTGCTCTGAGACTTTTGCTCTAATTATCAGAAAACACTCACTCTCTCTGAGATCAGTAGGTCAGAGCTATACCACACGCACCTGAGAGCAAAGTCATCAACACAGGAGCAGAGAGCTGAGAGCCAGATGGAGATAGTTCCTGATGAGCTCATTTGAGCTGCTGGATTCAGCCACACCTGAAGCCAATCCTACCCCCTGGGTTTTTCAGTTATAAAATCCAACAAATTCCTTCTCTGTGTAGGCCAGTTTGATTTCTCTAATGACCACTGGAAAACTTCCAGCTGACACAGGTTATAGAGTTGGGCAGACAGGGTTGCACTTCTGGCTCTGCCGCATGCCTGCTGTGTGACCTTGGATGAGTCACTTCCCCCCACCCCGAGTGTCACAGGGACAATAACACCTACCTGACAAGGCTGCCATAAGGATCAAACAAAACCAGTGAAGTAAATGTCTACAAAAGCTACACACATACAAAGATAACGGTGCTTTTCTTATCAGAGGAAGGGCTGGGGGTGGGGGGGAGGGTTTGGTTCATGGGCCGCTTTCAAAGCTCCACTTTCTGTGGGGTCGGAGGAGGGTAAGAAGCAGTGTCAGCTGGCCTCCTTGCACCTACTCCCCTGCTAACAACGTAGTGACAGCAAAGAACAAGAACCGAGCCCTCCCAATCCTGGGAGGGAAGTACTGATGCTCCTATTACCCGCACTGTACAGAGCTTAGAGGAGCAGCCACCTGCCGGGCCTGCAACCCAGGCTCTCCATCTCCATAGCCCAGGACCCAATCAACAAGGGGCCCCTCTCTGGGCTGCAGTTCCTCCACCTGTAGGTCAAGGGCACCTGGCTTGGTCTAGAGCCATGCTTTTCAGAGGAGTGTATGTGGGAATCACCCGAGATGTTGTTAATATGCAGATCCTGCTCCACCAGGTCTAGGGTGGGGCTGAGGGTCTACCTTTCTAACCGGCTCCCAGGTGGTGGTGGCGGTGGTGCTTCTGCTGCTGCCACACTGGACTTACGAGGCTGTCTGCCATATCAGAATTGCCATTATATGTCAAAGTTTATAAAATAACTAATGTGATGACTTACAAAAATACCATGCACAACTTCTATGTGCAGACTCAGCAGTAAGTGCTTTACATCGTGACACACTTAATCACACCAGCCTCTAAGACAAAGGGAACAACTACTGTCCCCACTATACGGAGGACGAAAGGAGAGGCTTGGCCTTCTCTGCTCTTAATTCTGTTAGACAGAGAGTCCGGTACACCCACGTTCTCCTCTGCACCACCATGATGCTCCTTGCTTTTCCTTCGGATGAGCTCCTGGTGTTGGAGACAGAAGTCCAAGCAGTGACGGAGAAGTGGGAGGAGGGGTTGGTTGACTGGCTCAGGAAAAAGGGGAATGTGGGAAGGTTAGCTGAGGACCGGTGAGGAAGGGGTGGAACCCAAACCAGAGGGGTGGAAGAATTCTGTGGGATGCAGGGTGCCCAGGGCAACCCCAGGCCTCCTGAACATTCCAGAGGCATCTTTCCACCTACTGCTCTGGCCTCTGCCTCCTGCCTCCCACCCTCGTGGCCAGCCTGGGGCCAGGGTGCCACTCGTGGTCAAGCAGCTCCCTGGACAAGGGGCTTCCCCTCTCTGGGACTCAACTTTCCCACCTCTCATCTGTGCAATGGGATTGACGAAGCCTCCCCCAGAGCCTGAATGGGAAGCCCTGAGCAGAACCGACAGCCCATCCGACGCTTCCCACCCCCAGCAAGTTGTTAAGCTTTCAAACCCTGGAGCCAAAACAGGATGGGGAAGGCTCCTAAGGACAGAGGCAGGGTGCGCACTGTCCTGGAGAGGCCGCTCCTGCCAAAAGCCCAAGCAGGAGCCGCAGGAGGAAGAGGAGGCCCGGGCCCTTTCCCCGCCTCCAAGGCCCGAGCTGGCCTACACCTGCCCCACCTCTTCCAGTGCAGTCGCGGGCTCTCCCCGCGCTCTTCGTGCCGCTAGGATTCTCCTGCCCCGGGGTCTCGGCGCTTGCTCCTCCCTGGCTAACCCCCGGACGTCCTCTCTTGCCCGGGCCTCCTTCCCAGCGCCAGCAGCGAGCTGCGTGTCCGCCGTCCACCGCCCCGGGTGCGCACGCCCGGCGCCCGGCACCGTGCCCGCATGGCGCGGACAGGCCCCCGGGAGGAGAGTCACGCCGGCCCCTGCCCAGCCTCAGCCCGCAGCCCCCGCCGCCCGCGCGCGCCGCCCTCTGACACCTCCCGCGTGCGGGGTCTCCGTGCTGGCGCCGCGGCGAGGAGGGGCTCCCTCCCCAGCTGTGGCGGGAGACCGGGACCGTCCCCTCCTCACCTGGGAGCCCGCGCCGCTCAGGCCCGGCCACCCTGCTGCCCATCCGCCGCCGCGGGGCGCGCGGAACCGGCTGGGCCGCGGGACTCCGGGCGCGGGCGGCCAGGGTAGGCGGCAGGGCCGGGGAGCGTCGCGCAAGAGCCGCGGGCAGCCGGCTCTGCGGAGCAGCGAGGTGGACGCGAAAGGCGAGACGCGGTCGGCGCGCCGGGCCCGCCGGCCCCCGGGACAGCGTGCAGCCCTTCCCGGCAGCGGCGACCCGGAAGGCAGGACCGCCTTTTTCGTCCAGCCAAATCTGCGAAAACAGCCACAGTCCCTCCTCGCAGCCCTCAGACCCGCCCCTCAGCCCTGAGTAGCCCACAGGAATCGATCTCTCCGGAATGGAGCGGAAGAGGCCAATCAGATCCCAAGGGGCGGGGCGCCCGCTGACCCCTTAAAGAGACAGTACAGGCCGCCGCAGGGACGGGAAGTCCCTGCGTTTCTCACCTGCAAGCTGCAAGGAGGGCGGACTTGAGAGCTGAACACGCTCCACCTTTTGCCCCCGCGCTTTGCAGCTGTCGGCAGCAGTCGACGAGCCGGATCGCGGCCGCCCGCGCTCCACCTCCCAGCCCAGGCTGGGACCGCCCCCTCGCGTGGCGCCGGCCCAGGCGCCCCTAGGTGGTGACCTCTGGTCCCTCCCCACCCCCGACGACGCGTCCCAGCAGCGCGCCACGCCGTCCCGGCGTACCCCATCAGAACGCACTGGCATTTACTGAGCTCCGATCTTAACAACCCTTCAAGGTTATTATTAGTCGCACTGTATAGGGGAGGAATCCGAAGCTTAGTGACAAAGCCATGACGCCAGAGTTTGAACTGCCCCTCTCCCATCTCTAACTAAACAGTTCTGCAGACAACTTCCTCTGGAAAGCCCTCCCTGACTGCTTCCGTCCTGTCCCCCGCACCTACGCTGTGCTCACTACCCTCCGCAAGAGTAAGCGTAGCCCTGCAGGGTCTGGAATGCCGCCGCTTCCTGCTTCTGTTCCTTGAATATACCAAACTTGTTCCTGCCTCTGGGTCCCTACATCTGTCCCCTGCCTGGCTGGCACCTCCTCAGAGAGGGCTTTCTCTACACCCTTGCTGAAGCAGCTATCCAGTCTCTATCCCATAATGCTCCTTTATTTTTTTCAGAGTACCCTTACTCTTTCACATCACTGTATTTATTTACTTGCTTCCTGTTAGGCACCAGTCTCCCCCACTACAAGGTTAGTGTCATGAGCACAGAGCCATGCGTTTGTGTTCCCCGCAGCATCCTGAGGCTGACTCAGTGCCTGGCGCAAATTGTAAGCACCCAGTTATTACAGTAATCCCAAGATGCACACCCTGTGACAGCACAGTTGGGCTGGAACGAGACTGAGTCCCGTCTTCACCTAGCTCCTGTTCTAAGTAAGCTGGGAAGAAACCACCTTGTGATCATTTGGGACTTGGTTTATCTAGGACTTTCCCAGCCTGGACTGTGGTCAGGTGTGCACAGTCTAAGTTACAATTTCTATATTCACCGGAGAGGCTGCGCAAGGCCTGCTTTGAGATCACTAATGACCACAGCTGCAATGGGCTGTGGGGGATCCCAAGCAGTTCCTCAAGTCCCGATGAGGAAGTTATATTGTACACATCATTCCTGGTGGAGTCAATTGGCAAGAACAGGTTCTAGGCCGCTTCTAGCCTCCAGGGGGCAGGAAACCACCATCCTACCATGCACTAGGAAGGAGCCTTCATAAGGTATCGGTGACCAGGCCTAATAGCTATGCTTTTGTGCTTTTTGAGACTACAGGCTTCTGGTGGTCAGCAGGGGAGTTTTCTATTACTAACGCAATACACAATTCTGCATTTTGTACTATTGAGTTTTGGACCCCCGCCATGTAGGTTTCTGTGGGATTTTATTGTCTTTGTAGAATAACTGAGGGTATGTATTTTGCCTCTCTTCCTTTGAGGGCACAGGCAGTGGCTTACTGCAGTGTTACCTACACACAGAACAGAGTGTGGCATCTGTGAAATTCAATAAATAGCAGTTTAATAAACAAAGATCTGACTGTAAAGTTCTGTATTAGTCCGTTTTGTGTTGCTGTAGCAGAATACCTGAGACTGGGTGATTTATAAAGAAAAATGAAATTCATTGCTTACAGTTTCTGAGGCTGGGAAGTCCAAAGTCCATCTGAGGGTGGTGACAATGACCCAGGGGTCTCACATGGCAAGATGGTGGAAGCAGAGAAAGCAGAGAGAGAGAGAGAGAGACTCTCTTCTTCTTTTTTTTTTTTTTTTAAAGATGACCGGTAAGGGGATCTTAACCCTTGACTTGGTGTTGTCAGCACCACGCTCAGCCAGTGAGCGAACCGGCCATCCCTATATGGGATCCGAACCCGGGGCCTTGGTGTTATCAGCACCGCACTCTCCCGAGTGAGCCACGGGCCGGCCCATCTCTCCTCTTCTTTTAAAGCCCTCAGAACCATGGCCCTGACCACCATTGTTAATCCATTCACTACTGCGCGGTCCTACAATCCAATCACCTCTTCAAGGCTCCACCTTTCGATTACCATAATAGGATTTCCCACCCTCTTAACAGTCACAGTGAGAGCTTTTTCTAATACATAAAACTTGGAGGACACAATTCAAGTTTCAATGAGTTTTGAGTGGACATAATTCAATCCACTACACTCCCCTACACCAGGCTCAGGGTGGCCATCCCCTCCAGGCCATGGCTGATAGTACGAGATGCAGCTCAAAACTGGGCTCGTTGATAGCTATGGGAAGCAATCCCACAATAACAGGCCAGATGGTAGTGATCAACCATGAGAAGCAAAGTGGGTACAATCATCATATGACCATCGAGGTCAAAGTAGCAGCCAGGAAGACTGAATAAATCACTGGGATAGACTTACTAAGCAGTTGGAGAAATGCTCATGCCAGTTCTTTGGTGAGTATGTGGGGTGAGAGCTACGACAGTGGCAAGTCATGTGAAAGCCCCTGAGCTTCTCCCTCCCCACCAAGATAGCAAATAAAATGGTAGAGATTAGCACCACCTATGAAGACTTAAGGCATGTGGGGGGGGTTGAACCCCACCATATCCCTATTTAAGTCATCAGTCTAGCCTTAAAAAAATCCAGAGGTTAGTAGTGGATTGCCCTGTACTCAGCCAAGTGGTAGCCCTGACTGCAGCTGCTGTGCTGGTGTCATTGCTAGCACAGGTAAACATGGCCTCAGGTACTCAGTGTGTAGACTTCCCTCTGACCTCCTCTTCCATCCCCATCAGGAACCGTTTTTATTCACAGAGATGGACAACAGTACACATGTACAGTCTTGCCCTAGGCCAATGGTGACTCTCCCACCCTTTGTCATCATAAAGTCTGAAGGCGACTGGGCCATCTGGACATTCTGCAGAACATTGCACTGGTTCGCTATATCGATGACAGCCTGGTAATCTGGCTGGATGAGCAAGAAGTGACAAGTCAATGGAGACCGTGATGAGACACTTGTGCTCCTGAGGGTAGAAGATAACCCCTACGAAGAGCCGCGGCTTCCCACATCAGTGAAGTTGGTAGGGGTCTAGTGGTCTAGGGCTTACCAGGACATTCCCTCCACAGTAGAGGACAAATGGTTGCGCCTTGCACACTTTGTCACAGCAAAGGAAGCACAATGCTTAGCAGGCCTCCCCAGGTACTGGAGGCAGCTTATTCCGCACTCGGGAATGCTGCTCTGACCCATATATCTCTGGGCATCATTAAGTCCTCCAACATTGAGTGAGGCCCACAGCAGGAAAGGGTTGTCCCTGAAGCCACAGAACCCACAGACCCTATGATATGAGAGGCTTACGTGATGGGGGAAGATGCTGTGTGAAGTTTATGGCAAGCCCTAGTGGGAAAACCACGGTGTAGACCACTAGGGTTTTGGAGAAAGGCCAGGCCATCTGCAGCAGAGAGGATGACTAGGGGACATCGAGTGGCCATGGGGCCAGAGCTGCCCCTCATGAGTGGGTTCTATCAGGCCCACTCAGCTGTACATTCAGGTATGCCCAGCAGCAGTCCGTTGCACATCCACATTACCCACCATTGTTGCACTAGCACCTCCTCTCCCCTCAGTCCAAACCTATGGCTGATGGGACAGGGGCGGGGCGGTTCTTTATGCAGGGAAAAGGCTGAGGTTGATTACAGATGAGCTGGCTCATTATATGGGTCAGATTCAATGTCTGGAGGAGGAGCAGCCATCTGGATTCCTTGAGGATGAAATGCACAGGCTATGGACTGTGGAATCAGAAGGTGGGAGACTTGTCCTTGGCAGTGTCTTCAAGCAGCTGTCTCAGAGCTGGATGCCTACTGACCTGAGCACAAAACCCCAAGGTGATGTGCACGCAGAGCAAGTCCAACACGGTTATTGGCTGGGGTCCTCAGCTCCCCACCCGTGGGCCCGTCCCCAGGGCTGCATGAGTGTCCTCAGGCCTCGGCTTCCCTCAGAGTGAGCGACCTTCTTCTAACAATCAGGGGAGGGCAAAAGTGAGGAAGTGTCCTTGTGAGACACGCTTCTGTGCTGCACGGCCGCTCACCTGCGGAGAAGCCCCCACCCAGCGGCCCACGGGGACCTGATCCTGTCACCTGAGGGAGCTCGGGCGCCTATCCTCCCCGAGATGAGTCTTCAGACTGGACAGCGGCCCAGCCCATGCGTGGAGAGACCCCGGGCAGACCGCAAGCCTGCCCACCTCCTCCAACCTACTTCTCTTTGGTGGCCCCAGCCCGGGGCCCCCCCGCACCTTCGCTGGTGTCTCTTAACTGCGAGGGTTTCTGCTTCCCGGTCTAGACCCGCTGCTCTCCCCGCGAACCCACCCTCCGGATCGCCCACCACCTCCCACGCCTCCGCGGGCGCTCGCAGCGCAGGGCACGGGGGCGGGGCCTCAGGCGGGTAGTGGGCGGGGCCGAACCCTCAGGCCCGCCCGCGCGCCCATTGGACGTTAAGACGCCGACGTCATGACGTCGCGTCCCCTCGGGCGCCTCTCGGGCTGGCGCGGGTCACGTGAACCGCTTTTCGCGCGAAAACTGGTGGCGGTGGAGGCGGCGGGGAGCTTCGCGGCGCGGCGATGGCGGTGAGCGCGGGTCGGGCGCCGGGGACGAGGTTCGCGCCGGCGGGGCCGGGCTGGCGGGACCGGTGGGGAGGGCCCTGGCTGCAGCGCACGGCTCACTTGTCTTCCGCGCGCCCGTCTTGCGGGGCCCGCGAGGCAGGTGGGACCCGCACGGTTGGAGTCCACTTGGCTACCCGCCTCCCCTGCAGCGGCCTGTCCCGCCGGGCCCCTACCGTTTATTCATTCCGCACGTGCTTACTGGGCGTACGCAGGACATACAGGCTCGCACGTCTTCCTGCACCTCCTGTTGTCTTTCCCTCGTCTCTCGTCTTGTTCACCATCTGTGCCCTCCACCAGTCTTCAAGTTCCAGACCTCATGTTTTGGTGGCTCTGTGTCCCATTTCCTGTCACAGTACCTGGCACACTGGGAGCTCACATGGGTCTAATGCATGCTTAAGGGGGAGGCAAATGACCACAACCCCAGTGATTTCAAATGAAGAAAACTCAGGGAAACCTGAGTAACCCGGATCTTGTGAGGACATGACATTAGAGCTGGTTCCTGTGGGTTGAGAAGCCATTGGCCCAGAGCTTAGTGGGGGGCATTCCAGGCACAGGCAGCAGCAAGAGGTCCTGAGGCTGCACGAGGTTTGGTGTGTGTCAGGACAGAGTCACTGGTGGACAGGGAGACAGGAGGGAAGTCCTCCTTATGATAAAAAGGAAGACAGTTCGGTCCTCACCTACCTCCTAGGTGTTTAGCAGCTACTGCTTCTCTTGCAGGAATCATCCGAGTCCTTCACTGTGGCATCCAGCCCGGCCCTGCGTGGGCGAAGCAATGACCCTCACACCTCCAGCCCTGGCCGAAGCTCCCGGCGCACTGATGCCCTGACCTCCAGCCCTGGTCGTGACCTTCCTCCCTTTGAGGATGAGTCTGAGGGGCTGCTAGGTACAGAGGGGCCCCTGGAGGAAGAAGAGGATGGAGAGGAGCTTATTGGAGATGGCATGGAGAGGTATTTTTATACATGGCCCTGGACTCAACAGATAGTTTTGCAGAGAGCCCATTGTGTGTCTGGTGGCCTAGCTTTGGATGCCGGGGAGCAGACGCATGATGGCATCTTGCCTTTGGTCCAGGGCCTGGGCAGAGACGGGTCCACAGAGCCACAACTTAGGTCCATTTAACTTGCTGCATCTAGCTTGGCGAGACTAGATCCTAGAGCTAGGATAAGCCCCAAGTCCATGAGGTATGCGCCCTAGTGGATGCAAGGAATTTCTGATCTGGAGGACCATGACAGGAGGTGCCGGCTCAAAAAGACAGGGAACAGATAGCCCGTGTTCCTCTGCAAATTTCCAAAGAAAATGTGTGTAGGGGGTTGGGGGTTTGATTAATCAAGATTTAGGTTCGATCAGCAAACATTTATTGTACCTAATCTATACCATGCCTTGTGTTAGAAGTGTTCATATTTACTAATAAACATGTATTAAAGGTTATTGAGGCTTAATGCTAGGACAGTGAAGTAAGCTCTGTTATCTGTGCTCAATTAGATTTTATTTTTGTGGTTTTTAAAAAAACTATTGAGCAATAATCTTTATATATCATGGAGTTCATCTCTTGTAAGAATACAATTCAATGTAAATTTCTCGAGTTGTGCAACCATCGCCACTATCCAGTTTTAGAACGTTTCCATCATCCCACTGAGACATCCTTCTTGCCTGTTTACAGGTAATCCCAGTTCCAATCCCCACCTGTAGGCAACCAGTAATCTTTCTATCTCTAGATTTTCCAATTCTGGCCATCTTATGTAAATGGAATCATAATACATGCTCTTTTGTGATGACTTTTTTCACTTAGTGTGGTTTTTTTTTAAAAAAAAAAGGTGAACAGTAAGGGGATCTTAACCCTTGACTTGGTGTTGTCAGCACCACGCTCTCCCAAGTGAGCTACAGGCCAGCCCCTTAATGTGGTTTTTAAGGCTTATCCATGATGTCGCGTGTAGCAGTACTTCAGTCCTTTTTGTGGCTGAATAATATTCCATTTTATGGATATAGCACATTTTATTTATCCATCAGTTGATGGACATCTGGGTTCTTTGCACTTTTTGGCTGTTATGAATAATGCTGCTGTGAACGTTCATGTACACGTTTTTATGTGGACATCTTTTCAGTTCTATCTAGGAATGGGATTGTTGGGTCATGTGTTTAATCTTTTGAGGAACTGCCAGACTGTTTCCCAAAGCAGCTGCACCATTTACATTCCCATCAACAGTGTATGAGTGTTCAAGTTTCTCCATACATTCTCTAACACTCACCTGTGTTTTTGATTCTCGTCATCCCGATGGGTGTGAAGTGGTAGCCCACTGTGGTGTTAATTCACATTTCCCTATGGCTAGTGATGCTGAGCATCTTTTTGTGTACTTATTGGCCATTTGTGAGAGGGTTCTTCAAAAAGTTCATGGGAAGATTTGTATTAGCTTTTTAAACTATATTTCCATGAACTTTTTGAAGTACCCATGTATGTCTTTGTAGAAAAGTCTGTTCAGATCCTTTACCCAGTCTTCATGGTGTTGCTTGACTTTTTATTGTTGAGTTGTAAGAGTTTTTGTTTTTTGTTTTTTATAACTTATTCTAAATACAAGTTCTCTGTCAGATGTGTAATTCACAAATATTTTGTCTTCAATCTGTGGCTTGTCTTAGTCATTCTTTAATGTTGCCTTTTGAGGTACAAGAGTTTTGACATTTGAAGTCCAATTTAAATTTTTTTGTGTGTGGACCAAATGACAGTTCTGCTGAGGATGTTTGGTGTGACTTGATCTCCTGGAAGAGTCAAACAGAGACCTTTTCCTTGGGAACACTGAAGAATTCTTTATTAGTCTGTTTATGTTGCTTATAACAAAATGCCTGAGACTGGGTGATTTATAAAGAAAACAAAGTTTATTGGCTACAGTTTCTGAGGCCGTGAAGTCTAAAGTCCATCTGGTGGTGGTGACAGCAACCCAGGGGTCTCACATGGCAAAATGGTGGAAGCAGAGAGAGCAAGAGACAGACTCTCCTCTCCTCTTCTTTTAAAGCCCTCAGAACCACACCCCTGACCACCATTTTTAATCCACTCACTTCTGCACAGTCCTACAATCCAATTACCTCTTCAGGGTCCATCTTTTGATTACCATGATAGGATTTCCCACCCTTTTAACAGTCACAGTGGGGGCCAAGTTTCTAATACATAAAAACTTGGGGGACACAATTCAAGCTTCAGGGAGTTTGGGGTTGACATAATTTAATCTACCACAAATTCTGACCCAGATCAGCTCAGCTATTTACTTGGGTTCTGTTTCTAGTATCAGTGATGTGGAGTTTATTTGTTTTGAAAGTAGTCTGACAGCGTTTACTGCACCCAAAAAAAAAAAAAAAAAGTAGCAATTTTCTTAATCATCACTTACTTTGAAAAGGAGAATTCAAGAAGATTGTCTTAGAGAGGTGGCTTGGTATCAAGCAAAGAGCCAGCAATCTGTGGTTGGACCATATTTTGATACCCAGCTTTGCTGAATAACATTTGGCAGAAATCACAGTACCCCCTCAAATACCAGTTTCCTCATCTTTCGGATGGAGTAGTGATGTTTGCCTTCCAGCAGTGCAGGGAGGAAAGTGCAGTACTTTGCTCTTGTGGATTTCTTATTAAGGCATTGGCTTTTCTTCAAATATCTGAAAGATAATCACATGGAAAATGAGTATTTGATGGTCTTGACATAGCCCTGACTGTTGAGCCAGTGGGTGGCCGTTTCAGAGAGGATGGTTTGGCTGACTGTGCTGATGCCCTTCCCAGGACATCAGAGTGTTTGAAGGAGGCATGGGCAGAGACAGAGACGGTGCAGGGAGATTTCAGGTGTGGGGGGCGCTTGGGGTTGGCTCTCTGAAGCCTTTCTGTCCTGAATATTTGTGGTTCCTTGAATACCTTATTGGGTGCTTGAAGTTGTCTAGAGACCACCCACTATTTTAATTTTAATTTTGGCAGAATACTTAAAATTTATCATCCTAACCATTTTTTTTTTAAATTTTATTTTATTTTGTCAATATACAATGTGGTTGATCATTGTGGCCCATTATCGAAACCTCCCTCCCTCCTCTCTCTCCCCGCCCCAACCATTTTTAACTGTGCAAGTCAGTGGCATTAAATACAACGGAACTTAAAAAAGTTCACAGAAAGATTCACATTACCTTTTAATTTTATTCCTCCCCAAACTTTTTGAAGTACCCTTGTAAATTCACGTTGTTGTATAGCCATCACCAATGTCCATCTCCAGAATTTTTCCAACATCCTAAACTCCCCATCCCACTCCCCCCATCCCCTGGCAAAATCATCTTACTTTCTGTCTCTGTGAATCTGACAACTCTAGGGACCTCATGTAAGTGGAGTCACACAGTATTTGCCCTTCTGTGTCTGGCTTTTTCCAGTCAGCATTACATCCTCCTGGTCTATCCGTTTCGTAGCAGGTGTCAGAGGGTCCTTCCTTGTTAAGGCTGAGTAATACTCCATTGTGTGGACAGACCCCATTGTGTTTCTCCATTGAAGACCCTTTCGAGCCTTCTGTGTTTCTGACCTGGAGCCTCTAGGCCTGACCAGGCTGGGACTCCTGAGCCTTGTGGAGCAGGCCCAGGCCCAGTTCCTGGATAGTGTCTTTTTTGGGTACTAACTTCATTCATTTTGGGCCTCTCTCAGGGACTACCGTGCCATCCCAGAGCTGGACACCTATGAGGCTGAGGGACTGGCTCTGGATGACGAGGATGTAGAGGAGCTGACGGCCAGTCAGAGGGAGGCGGCCGAACGGGCCATGCGGCAACGTGACCGGGAGGCTGGCCGGGGCCTGGGCCGCATCCGCCGTGGGCTCCTGTACGGTAGGTTCACGTGCCTGCAGGCCGGTGGAAGGGGCTGTCCTGGCTTCCAGAGCCTCAGGAAGTGGGGAAGGAGAGCCGGGAGGGGCTGGGAGTGGCTTCACTTGCTGGTGCTCCTCACCTCGCCAGACAGCGATGAGGAGGATGAGGAGCGTCCCACCCGCAAGCGCCGCCAGGTGGAGCGGGCCATGGAGGACGGCGAGGAGGACGAGGAGATGATCGAGAGCATCGAGAACCTGGAGGACCTCAAGGGCCACTCTGTGCGCGAGTGGGTGAGCATGGCGGGCCCCCGGCTGGAGATCCACCACCGCTTCAAGAACTTCCTGCGCACACATGTGGACAGCCGCGGCCACAACGTCTTCAAGGAGCGTATCAGCGACATGTGCAAAGGTGCGGTATCCCTGCAGCTCACACAGAGCCTCGCAACCCCGCCCCTGTGGAGAGCTGCAGACTGAACACACATGACATGCAGGGAGCATCCGGGGACTTGTGCAGAGCTGGACAGGAGCTGGGACCCAGAAGATATTGAGGTTCAGAACTAGGACTGTCCCACTGGCTGTGCAGGGACCACATCTGAGCTACCGAAGTGTGTTTTGACATGCTTAAAAATGGGCAGATTTTATATAAAAATCTGGATTATTACTTTGATCAGAAAGTAGCAACACATTTCTTTGTGACAGGAATTGACTTTAAAAGGAGTGCGGATCTTGGTTCCTGCAGTCCCTTCCACTCCTTTTGTCTTGTCTTTGATGTGATTTCTTCATGGGTTTCCTTCTTGGCCATGTATCAATTCTGTTTGTAGCCCTGCAGGTGCTCAATTCATATTTAATTTAATCCCCCTTGTGTACTGTGTGATGTGCCCATTTTACAGAGTGGGAAGTCAAGGCTCAGCACAGGTAACTTATCTCAGTCATGTAGATGAGTGTGGTAGACTGAGAACTGAAAAGCCAGGCTTTCTGGCTCGAAGTCCCGGTTGGGCAAGTGGACCTCCTCACAAAGGCGGCTCTGTGAGGTGGAAACCATCTCTGTGGTCTAGCTCAGGCCATGCTTAATCTCTTGCACTCCTGTCTGCCTCTAGAGAACCGCGAGAGCCTGGTGGTGAACTACGAGGACCTGGCAGCCAGGGAGCATGTCCTGGCCTACTTCTTGCCCGAGGCACCCGCAGAGCTGCTGCAGATCTTTGATGAGGCTGCCCTAGAGGTGGTCCTGGCCATGTACCCCAAGTATGACCGCATTGCCAGCCACATCCACGTCCGCATCTCCCACCTGCCGCTGGTGGAGGAGCTGCGCTCACTGAGGTGAGCTGAGGGTGTGGCTCTGGTGTTCTAGAGAAGGGCAGCAGCCAGGGAGAGTTTATTGGTCTGTTGTGTTGCTATAACAGAAATACCCGAGACTGGGTAATTTATAAAGAACGGAGATTTATTTGGCTTACGATTCTGGGAGAGCTGTATCTGGCACCAGCTGCAGGCTGCTTCTGCTCATGGCAGAAAGCGGCAGGCAGCCAGTGGGTACAAGCTGATCACATAGTGAGAGGAAGCAAGAGACAGAGAGGGGAGGTGCCAGGGTCTTTTAAACAACCAGCTCTCGTGGGAACTCAGAGCGAGATCTCACTCAGGACCCTCACTCTCCAGGGAGAGCATTAATCCATTCATGAGGGATCTGCCCCCATGACTCAATTGGTTTCCAATACTGCCACATTGGGGATCAGATTTCTGCATGAGTTTTGGGGGGGACAGTACATCCAAACTTTTATCAGAGAGCCTCATCCCAGGTGACTGCTTGCACGGGAGTTGGGGGGGAGTGGAGCAGTTCTCCAGGGTGGTGTGTCGGACTGCCCTCATGTGCAGGCATGGTTCAAGCTTCCCAGGCCTCTGACGTGCCCTCTGTCTGTGCAGGCAGCTGCACCTGAACCAGCTGATCCGCACCAGCGGGGTGGTGACCAGCTGCACAGGCGTCCTGCCCCAGCTCAGCCTGGTCAAGTACAACTGCAACAAGTGCAGCTTTGTCCTGGGGCCCTTCTGCCAGTCCCAGAATCAGGAGGTGAAGCCGGGCTCCTGCCCTGAGTGCCAGTCAGCCGGCCCCTTTGAAGTCAACATGGAGGAGGTAAGAATGAATATGTTGCTTGCTGCTCACGTCCTGACAGGCCCACAGCCCTGGGGCAGCCTCAGAGCATGGAACGGAGCTGAGTGTCGGCTGCCTCCAGATGGACCACATCCATCTGGCTGGAGGGTTTGTTTGGCCCACACAATGTGTTTAAGAATTCAAGCTAAACTAAAAACTGGGCTATTTTGTTTAAAATATCTAAGTCCATGGCTTCTCTTGAAACTTGAGAAGATCTGGAAAACAGCCTGCTTCCTGCTGGCCTCCTCCGGGGCACGTGCTTTCCAGTCTCCACAGCCCTGTCTCCTCTCAGCTTGTGTCTGGTGCCTGCGTGGCTCCTGTGGGCCTTTCATGTGGGGCCTCTGGTCAGAGCCACCTTAGATGCTGCTGTTCCGGACCCTTTGCTGAAGCTTCTGAGCTCCTTGTGTGTGCCTTTGCACTTGAGCTTCCTCATCTGCGAGGTGGGGTCACCACAGCCCCCATGGTGGGCACCATGGTCCCCTTCGCTGCCTTGCTGCGTGGGCATCTGCTGCAGTACTGAGGGTTGTCCCAGCTGGAGCTGCCTTGCCAGGAAGGGCCCCGTACGAGACCTCAGCTGACCACAACTTTGCCCGGAGTCTTCCCTTATGCTGTCTGCTTCCTGTCCAGCTCCACCTTTCAGTCCCTCCACAAGCTGCTTGCAAAGGGCAGTTTCTGGCTCTGCTTCTAGGGACCCTGAGACAGTAACTAGTAGAGGACTAATACTTACAACTAAAATATGTGGAGTATTTGCCAGGTGCCGGGTGGTGGGTCATGTGTTATCTAGTCTCTGACACCTTGCAAGGTAGGTAGGTATTATCTTTTTTTTTTTTTTTTTTAAGGTAGGTATTATTATTAACCCTATTTTCCTGATGAAGAGATGGGTGTTAGAGAAATATCCACCAAGGTCATCCAGCCAGGAAGTGGCCCAAAGGATTAGAACTCGTGTTCTGATCCCAAGCATGTACCCTTATCTGCTATGTCGTGTTGTCTCTTTCCTAGACAGTAAATGAGATAAGGGACATTAGTTGCGTGGCACAGCACTGGCACATACTTGACAGCAAGAGCCCACACTTAATGTGACTTGCCACTTGTTGGGTATTGTTTTAGGTGCTTTGTATGTATGTGTGGCTTGATTTAATCCTTGTGGGATTGCAGTTACAGTGTTAGCATCCCCATTCTGCAGAGAAGGCACACAGAAAGAGAATCACTTGCCCACGATCACACAGCTCAGAACATGGAGCCAGGACTTGAACCCAGGCAGCCTGGCTCCAGCATCCATACTCACAACAGGTCCAGCAGCAGGAAGGCATTCCAGAGGGGTGGCGGCAGGAGCAAGGACTGTCCGCGGCTGTGCTGGGTCACAGTGGGCTCGTTGCCTGCCCTCTTTGGTTCTGCATTTCCTAGTCAGGAGATGGAAGTAGTAATACTGCTTGTTCTCCATCCTCGTGGGGCCGTCGTCAAGGTCAAGTTACATAATAAGTCAGTGCTTTGAGGAGCATAAAGTCTTTGCCACATGGGGACAGGCCCCTGTGACCTTCTGTTTGTCGCCCACAGACCATCTATCAGAACTACCAGCGCATCCGAATTCAGGAGAGTCCGGGCAAGGTGGCAGCCGGCCGGCTGCCTCACTCCAAGGACGCCATTCTCCTTGCTGATCTGGTGGACAGCTGCAAGCCAGGGGATGAGATAGTATGTGGCCGGGGAGGCCGGGAGGGAGCCAAGTCACAGAGGGCATTGAATCCCCCGGGCAAAGTGTGTCTCCTCGTAGCTGTTTGGCTAGTTGGAGTGGAGGGTCTTGCCGAGTTACTCGTCTGGGTGTTTGTGGTGGAAGGACTTGCATCAGGAGAAATTGTATGAAGACAGTGTGGAGGTGGCTCCAGCTCCCACTGTGCCCTCACTGGGCCCGCTGACTCCTTGGCCTTTCCCCCTCCCTCTCCCCAGGAGCTGACTGGCATCTACCACAACAACTATGATGGCTCCCTCAACACTGCCAACGGCTTCCCTGTCTTTGCCACTGTCATCCTGGCCAACCACGTGGCCAAGAAGGACAACAAGGTGGCTGTGGGGGAGCTGACCGACGAGGATGTGAAGATGATCACTAGCCTCTCCAAGGACCAGCAGATTGGGGAAAAGGCAGGTGGAATGCCGGGTTGGGAACTGCCGGGTCCTGTGAGCAGGTGACAGGGCTGTTGGGGGTGTTGCAGGCACCAGCTGGCCCTCGGTCAGGACCCCTGGTCTTGAAATTGCACCTTTCCGTTGTTTTAATCCCTAGCCTGGAGCTCGGTAAAGTTGCCTTGAACTGGGGGAGGGGCGGGGGGGGCTGTGGTCTAGAGAAAGAGTATAGACGTGCGTAGAGTAAAGATGGGTGGCCCTGCCTCCAGCTCTGCCATGAGCCAGCTGGGTCATGGGATAACTTGGGTGACCTCTGTGAGCCTGTGTCCTTATCTCTGAGCCAAGGAGGAGAATCACCTGGGTAGCACAGGGTTTGAGAAGGGTGAGGTAAGAGTTCCTTCTGCCTCAGCTGATCGTGTCCAGCGCTGGCCTGATGGAGCGCAGGCAGAGCAGTGGGTGACTTGTCCCACAGTGTGCCCAAGTAGCCAGCTCCAACCAGCAGCAGTTTCTCCAGGAAGGAGGGCTACCCCAATATGGTGTTCTTTTTGTTTTTGTTTTTTTTTTAATGTAGACATTTTTACTGAAGTTTGGGGATGGGGATTTATGTTGTAGGAATGTAGATTGCTTAAACAGAACATTAATTTTCTGTTTATAAAAGGCCTCTGCATTTCTCCTGCTCAGGCTGATCCTGCTTCCAGGTTGCTGTTTGTCCTCGGGCTCACTGATCTCCCTTCCTTTCTCTTCCTCTACTTGGCCTCCCATTGGGTTTCTAATGCTGAGCAGTCGAGTGCCCTTAGGGCCACATACAGTTCAGATTACTTGGCTTGTTCAAGGAACTGGATCATTTCCTTTCGAGGCATGTGAACCTCCCAGGGATGGGAGCCAGGGCTGACTCTTCACCTCTGTCCCCAGAGCATGGGGGAAAAGGTGCTGGCAGCTGGGAGTACGTGAGGACAGGGCGAGGGGAGGAGGACGCGGACGCAGCCAGCCACCTTCTCTGGAAGCCGCGGTGCCCCTCCCTCCTTGGTTCCTGTTTAGCGCAGCTGTGATTGTCCCTTCTTAGTCCCCTCAACCTTCACCTTTACTCACATCTACCTACTGCTTAATATTGTATGTGTGCACAGTCTGTCCTGTTCCCTTCGTACTCCTCGAGGCATCTTCTGCAGGTAGACAGAGTGGTCTGGTGTCTTGAAGCCCTTTTCTCAGGTGTACCGCGTGGCTTGGGTCCATCATGAGAAGCTACCGCACGTTCACACAGTGAACCCACTGGGGGTGGGGCGTCTGGCACTCGCAGGCCCAGCAGAGGTTGGCTTGTCGCTCAGGGTTTCTCTGGGTCCTTGCCTTTCTTGCCCCAGAAAATTAATTTTGAGCGTGCTTGTTCCTGTCATCTCCCTCTCTGCACCCCCCACTCATCCCTGATTCTTTTTGTCAGGGGATGAGAGAGAGAAAGGATGTATGGTAGCTGCATGAGCGTAGACGTGGGAGCATTTGTTTTATTTGTTCATTACTGTCATTGCTCAGGAACACTCTGGAGGCGCATCCCTGGCAAAGACTGGTGCCGGTGCTGGTTTGTCCTCAGCTCTGTTGGAGGGTTGAGCTGGGCCGTCTTCCCTAGGCTGCCAAGATTTAGGGTCCTCATAGGAGAGGTGGGTGTCCTCTGGTCTCAGGAGGACAGGAGCTTAGTTCAGCCAACACAGATTGATTCCTTGACATCCTCTAGGGCTGAGTTCTGGGGATGCAGTGGTAGGTAAGTCAGAGGTGATCTTTGCCTTCAGGGAGCTCACATTTTATGGGGGTTCCTGATATGAAGAAAGAAAACACAGAAACAATACTTTTCTTCCTTTACGAGCTAGGAAGCCAATAGCAGGGAAAGGACTGTGTCCAGTGGCTCCTGCTTCCCACTCCACTGCCCTCAGCACCCAGAAGAGCAGAGTCTTGTACAATGGGCTCCTCTTCAGAATCTCACCTGAGCTAGTGAGCTGCTTCTTCAGAGTGGGGCACGCTTGGCCCTGCGTGTCTTGCAGTCCCTAAGCAGCCAGCCGCGGTGTCCAGTGCATTCATCACCTCGTCTGCTCATTTGCCTGACGTGCCAGGGAGCAGAATGCTTCCAGAACACTCTCCCAGCACCTCATCTCCTCTGCCCTGACTCTTGCCACTGGCCTCCCACTCTACTCTTCAAGGAGACTGGAGAAGCTGCCAGTGGGAGTGCAGAAGACACAGCACATCTGGGGTGTGACTGGGCATGTGCCCAGGCAGTCCCCACAGGCCTCCTGTGGCCAGCTTCTGGAACACCCTGTTGCCCACACGTAGAAGGCTCCACTGTGCTTTCTACAGTTTTCTTCAGGCAGCAGCTCCAGCAGGAAGTCTTGCTGGCACCTCCAGCTGACTGTCCTTTTATCTTGGTTTTTATTTTTTAATTAGTTATCCTTAAGAGATCAGGAGATTTCACTTAAAAATCTGAATGCCTGGGTTTTTGAAAATGAGGTACGTGTTGGTCCTGGGTCTGTGTTCCTCTCTAGCAGCCCGCCTGGCACCCATGGGTAGCTGCCCTACACGTGCCCAACCCTACTCTTGTTCTGTCCAGCCTGATGACCTCAGTGACAACTCTGCTGCCTTCTGTGTACCCTAGGCACCAAGAGGGTCAAGGCTTTAAATGCCTGACGCATAGAGCTTGGAGAACAGCAGAAGAGTGCAGTCTGAAGCCAGACTTCATAGGTTTGAATTTTGGCCTAATCTTTAGACGATCAAATGAGCCACCTCATCTGAGACTGAGAAAAGGCGAATGTCTCCTTGTGGAGCTGTAGAGGTTTAGTTAGGACGTGTAAAGTGCTTGCTGCTGCTGAGTGCTCAGGAGGTAGCTGCTGTTATTACAGGTTGTCACAACAATTAAACTGTTTGTACTGACCTGGACAGAGGAGCCTGAGGCAGTGCATGTAAAAAACAAAGAACTAGTGCCCAGGATAAAAACAGCTTGTGAGCCTGACGCTTTAGCTGTTTTACTTACATTATCTCATGCTCACAGTGCACATGCAGGTGGGCGCTGTCTCCCTGTTTTCTGGTTGGGGAGACTGAGGAGCAATGGGAGACCATTAACCTAGAGCTGTTAGGAGCATGAGCTTCAGGTTCATATGAATCGGGCGTCAAGTGCTACCTCTGTCATCTGGGAGAACAAGGTTTGAAAAGAGCTTGGTTTCCTCCTTTGTAGAAAGGAGGGAACGAGGGTTTTAAGTCAGCCTGTTACTCTCTCCTGGAGTACCTGGGGCAGCGGCAGTGGGGAGCGTGGGGAGTGTGGGCAGCGAGGGTGTTGGCTCATGTGATCTCCTTGCCCTCTATTCCCATGGAGGCCCACCTGATGCAGCGGTTGCTTCGCCGGAGAGGGACTGAGCTCGGGGAATCTTACCCGCATAGCAAGCAGGGAGCTGGCCTGCTGTTCTTGGTCCTGGAGGAAGACATTACCTCATCCTGCAAGGTCGCTGGCTACAAAAACAATACCCAGAGGTGGGCTGGGTCAAGAGAAGTCAAGGACTGGTGGTCCTGGCTCACCCAGCAGGAGGTGTAGCACGAGTGATCCAAGAGGATCCACTCACTGCCGTTAGCTGACCTCCCTCTTGCATCTTGTGATCTTCAGGTCTCCACTCTTCTTTTTCTTGCTTTTTTTAATTTTTTTTTATTTTTATGGAAGAAACTGTCATTTGTCCTGTTGCATTTTCCACAGTCTAAAAGCTGCTGATATGTTCTCGTTGAATATATGCCTCTGCCACCTGTTTTCTCTGAATTGGCAGCTAGACACAGAAGCTTAGAATCACTTTGGTATGTTTCCTTCTTTTGGGTGAGAGGACCCGGCAAGACCACTTCAGAGGTGGCCTCTGTGATGCTAGCAGCCATGGGCGATCGTTGGCTAAATCCAGTAATTCATTAGGTGTTGAAGAAAAGAGGATGTTTAATTTCTAAATCCTTTATTTATTGGTTGGGACACTTCCATAAAGAGGAATTCTCTTCATTCACTCTCTGTTCCCCCAGGTAGAGCCCCCACAGGAAAAGCAGGACGAATTTGTGATTGTTCCCCTTTACTTCCCAGTTGTTGAAGTAATGAATCATTCTCCAGCACCTTCCCAAGGTGGCCAGTGAGTGTCATTACAGGCAGTGGACCTCGGTGTCACAGTGGCTCCAGCGCTGTGGTTGTCCTCACACCTGCTCAGTGTGCTGTTTCGTGCCGGCGTGAACTTGTTCATGGTGGCTCGTCAGTCCTGTTGGTGTGACCCTGCTTATCTTTTAGTGCTTTTTTTGCTTTCTTTTAGAAGATACTTTAGTCTTCTCTTGTACATTTCCTGCCCCAGATCTGAAATCAGCCATTTCTCCAAAAAGCCCTATGGGAAGTGATATGTACTTTCAGTGGGAAATAGTATTTAGAGACATCTGTAAATGTGCGTGAATTTCATGGCACAGGCAGGACGCACCAGATCCAGCCCAGTCGGGGTCGGTCTCCCTCTCTGCTTCCAGTGCTGATTTTCCTGCTTTGATGCCCACCTCCCTCGGAGCCTGGTGCTCTCCAAGCCTGTTGGCCTGTCCTGTAAGGAGGGAAATATGGAATGTGGATCAGCTCCTGCAGAGCCCACTAGGGTAGGGGGCGCATAAAGGTTGAGAACAATCAAGGAGCAGTGATGCTGCAGGTGGAGCTGGAAGCCGTCTCCTACAGCAGGAGCTCTCTTTGATGTCTGTGTTTCTGTCTTTCAAACTCATGCAGGTTTTGCATTCTCTCTGTCTCTCTCTCACACACAAACATACACACACACTATGAAATGGAGTCCCAGTGGCTCATCAGTTGAAGTTGCGGGACCTCTTGGTGAAGAGATCTCCCAGATGTGCCACATTTGTCATTGATTGTAGCCCAGCATGAACCAAGCACTGTGTGAACTGTCTCACTTAGAGCTCACCCTCGTGTTGGGTGGCTGTTACCATCTCCTTCCCTGAGAGGACACTGAGGCTGGGGTAAGGCAGCGTGTGACAGGTCTCCTGTGTCCAAGCCCATGCTCCTGCCACACAGTGCACTGTCTTGCAGGCTGGGCCCGTTTCATTTCTGCTCCTAGTCTGCAATCTTCGGAAAGTCCTTTCTGAAATATGACAGAATTAAGGGGTCAGACCAAGTCTATTAAGCTGTAAAGTTCTGTGGTTCTTAGGAATAGCCAACTAATGAGAAGACAGGTCCAGGCTTGCTACCAGGACCTGATGGAAGTATGGCAGTGTGGAGTGGGTGCTTTGAGCTGGGGACATCCCTGTCCAGAGGCCAGAGCACATGGGTGACCCGCTGTGTGGGGGGTTCCCATTCCCACTGGTCTCCCTTTCCTCAGATCTTTGCCAGCATTGCTCCTTCCATCTATGGGCACGAGGACATCAAGCGAGGCCTGGCCCTGGCTCTGTTTGGAGGGGAGCCTAAAAACCCAGGTGAGCAGGTGCAGCACCACCCAGCTTTCCTTCGCAGGGGCTTTCTCTGGGGAGCCAGCATTCTGGGTGACAAACAAGGCTGGACTTTGTTTTTAAAGTCTGGGTGCTGGGGAGAAAGAGTGTGCTGAAGGGGCGAGACTGGGCATGACCCATTCATTGTGGGTGGAGGACAGCCCACAGTTGGGGCATCTCGGGCTGTCGGGCAGCTAGTGTCTGTCTGGCAGCTAGGGTCTGTCCTTAGGTTCACAACTGCCTGCCTTTGTGATTTGAGCAAATCTGTCTTTGCTTCTCTCTTATTTTTAATTTTTTTAATGTTTTGTCTTCTAAAAAATTAAGTTTTAAAACCAAGACAGTGGTGTGTATTTATATTACACTTTGATAAAATGTTAGAAGTCACAGATAAGGCTGCCTTCACCATTGACTCCTCACGTCATCCTGATCCCCTCCCGTGGGTCTCCCTCTGACCAGACGGGTGTGCATGCTCCCAGACCTCTGTCGACATTTACGTAGACTTCCACGCCACACACAGGATTTCATGTCGTCCCTGCACACGTTTACATTGCAAACAGTGTTTCCCATACGTGTGTGTAGCGGCATGCCTGTGCATATACCCCCAGCTGGTCTCTTCTCAGTGGCACATATTTGGCATCTGTTCATATCAGGGCATGCAGAGCAAGTTCATTCTTTTAAATGACTGTATCATGGTCCATATGGCAGTTATTTAGGTCTCCCTCTATGTGGAGAACGTTTACGTTATTCCCAGTTTTTTGCATTCACAAAGGACGCCGTCTGCTGTGCCTCCTGGGCACCCACACACAAGCTTCTCTGGGTTAGGTGCTCAGAGCGGGAAGGCTGGTCATTGGGCGCCACATCCCTGTCTAGAGAGGTCGTGCCTTTGCTGTTGCTCACAAGCAGGTTGAGGAGTTGCTGGGGAGCCAGTTGTGTCCTCCCGCCCCGCCACCTCCATCCCGTCTCCTCCAGGTGGTAAGCACAAGGTGCGGGGCGACATCAACGTGCTCCTGTGTGGAGACCCTGGCACAGCCAAGTCTCAGTTCCTCAAATACATCGAGAAAGTGTCTAGCCGAGCCATCTTCACCACTGGACAGGGAGCGTCAGCTGTGGGCCTCACAGCCTATGTCCAGCGACATCCTGTCAGCAGAGAGTGGACCTTAGAAGCTGGAGCCCTGGTTCTGGCTGACCGAGGAGTGTGTCTCATTGATGAATTTGACAAGGTGGGTCCTGGGTCACATGGTGGGTGGGATGCAGGTCGTGGGCTCCGGCCTCAGTGGGGAGAGTGTTCCTGAGAGCATGGGGACCTCATCTGAGACACAGGCAGGGCCAGGATCGTGCTGAGGGATGGGCACTCGACTCTCGCAGATGAACGACCAGGACAGGACCAGCATCCACGAGGCCATGGAGCAGCAGAGCATCTCCATCTCGAAGGCCGGCATCATCACCTCCCTGCAGGCGCGCTGTACCGTCATGGCTGCTGCCAACCCCATAGGTATGCAGAGCCGGGACGTCACGGGGCAGCAGCAGGAAGTGTTCCCTCTTCCACAAGTCTTGCCAGAGTGGGAGTGGTGGGAGGAAGGTTTGGGACACCATGGTTTTCACGGGTGATCCACGTTCTCAGGACTACCCTGGGCACCTCAGAAGGCAGGGCAAGAACACAGCATCATCAGGCTGGGTGGCAGCAGCGGTGGTTTTGCCAGCAAGGGATCAGAGTGCAGGCCCTGTCGCTTCCCTTGGTTTTTTCTCCTCTCTGAGAGACAGGGACGCTTTCTTCTCCATTAGGCTCTTTCAGGTATTGTTTAGGGGAAGCTCTTAATTCTCTTTTGCCCAGAATGTCTGACAGTGGGTATTCGTCCTCTGTCTTCTGCTTCCACCCCTCATCCCCTTCTGCCACTGAGGCAGCCCTGGGGTTGAGTAGGAGGTGGGCACATGCCCTGATGGGGAGGTGCCTGTGTTTCAGGAGGGCGCTATGACCCCTCGCTGACCTTCGCAGACAACGTGGACCTCACAGAGCCCATCATCTCACGTTTTGACATCCTGTGTGTGGTCAGAGACACGGTGGACCCAGTCCAGGTACAGTCCCACTTGCCAGGTTGGGGACCTCAAGTGAGGCTTGGAGCCATGCAGAGTGCCAGCACCAGGAAAAGGACCCCACATATGCTGCGGCCTGCTTTCCAGTCATGCCCCCTCGGTCTCTCCCATCTAAAAGGCATCCTGGTCTCTCTTTCCTTCTCCAGCCCCTCCCTGGCTGCCCACTCAGCACAGTGTACAGCCTACCACCAGGTCCCATTGGTCCCGCCCTGGGTCTCCCACTTCCTACTGCTTCTCCTCTGCCCTGAGGTGCCACCACCATCTGAATGTCTCCTGGCTCCACCCTCAGGCCCATGTAGACCATCCTCCACTTAGAAACATGAATCAGATCAGGCTCCTCCCCCTTACATGCTGGCCACTCGCCACCTTCATTGGAATAGAATCTGCAGTCCCCTGCACCTGCCGGGCCCTGTGTGGTCTGTTCCAGCTGTTCTGACCATCTCTGCAGCTACCCTCCTTCCTCCTCCCTACCACACCTGCCTGCTCTCTCTCCTTCAGAAAGGCCAGGCCTGGGCTTTCAACACATCTGTCCTCCTCCTGGAATGCTGTCTGACACCTGGAGTCTCCCTGGTCTCTCGATCCCATCATCCTGTTTTTCTTCTTAGCACATGATACTTTCACTAATTTTTACAGCTGTATTTGTCTCCTGTCCCTCATTAGGAGGTGAGCTCCATGAGGGCTTTGTCACGTTTACCGGTGCACATGCCCTGGGCATGTAGAGCTGCCTGGCACATGGTGGATGGGACGAGGATGCCATTGAGAGAACGCCGTTGTCACAGCTCCCGTGGACGGCATTTCGTGCCTTCCAGCTGGCTGACGTCCTCCAGCCCCACCACGTGCCTGCCCTCACAACCACCCCTCACATCTTGCCTTAGGATGAGATGCTGGCCCGCTTCGTGGTTGGCAGCCACGTCAGACACCACCCCAGCAACAAGGACGAGGAGGGGCTGGCCAACGGCAGTGCCCCAGAGCCTGCCATGCCCACTACACACGGCGTGGAGCCTCTGCCCCAGGAGGTGCTGAAGAAGTACATCATCTACGCCAAGGAGAAGGTCCACCCCAAGATCAACCAGATGGACCAGGACAAGGTGGCCAAGATGTATAGTGACCTGAGGAAAGAGTCCTTGGTGAGAGACAGGTGGCCTGGGGGCCACAGGGAGGGATGCACAGGCTGGTGGGGGCAAGTGCCAGTCAGTCCATGTTGTCAGTGCAGGAAGGTGTTAAAAACAGTAATGCTTGTACACCTTGACCGTTTTGTTCTAGATGAGACTCAGGCATGCATTTGCTGTCTGTCTCGGTGCAGGACCAAGGCCTCGTGATTGTTGAGAACCCCACCCGCAGGAGCATGAGGTCTGCACTAGGTTCAGTCTGCTCCTTTGAAGGCAGCACACAAGCGATTGGGACGCACATTCTTGTTCATTGCTCTGTCTCGCCCAAACCCAGTCAAGATAGCACCTTCCTTTTGTTTCTGCTTTTTACTTTTAATTTTACCAAGTCTTTTCAGAGCATTCAACTTAGTTTTCATAGAAACAACTTTTTTCTCCACTTACATTGCACTGGATTATGCAGTATTTAGTGTGTGACAATAACTAGTACAGTTAGCCACGAATATAACAGGCTCTGAGATTCATCCAGGTCAGCAGGTGGAAGCAGAGCTGTGCGGGCACAGCAGGGACAAGCTGCATGCATTCAGCATCCACATCTCCAGAAGGCGTGGGCAGCATGACTTCACCTGGTGTCTCTGCCAAGCACCTCTGCCGTGGCTGTTAGATGAGTCCTTTTGGTTCTGGCTGCTAGGAGTCCACTTTATTTTCCTTGGCTCTGTCCTGCCTGAGGAAGACCTGATGCTATGCTTCTCCCCAGGCCACAGGCAGCATCCCCATCACAGTGCGGCACATCGAGTCCATGATCCGTATGGCAGAGGCCCATGCACGCATCCACCTGAGGAACTATGTGATAGAAGACGATGTCAACATGGCCATCCGTGTGATGCTGGAGAGCTTCATCGACACACAGAAGTTCAGTGTCATGCGCAGCATGCGGAAGGTGGGTACGAGCAGTGGCTTGGGGCTCCTATGCACCTGGCCTGAAGGGCCAGCTCAGCACAGGAGGCTACAGGTGGGCACCTCGAGACTCTGACTTGGACCTCCAGCTCTGATGTGCTGCTGGGAGCAGGAGTGGCTCTCTGCCCACTGTTCTGAGCCCATGGCAATGAGAGCGTGGTGGAGGGGGTGGGGTGGCGTTTGACGCTGTCTTTTCTCCTGCAGACTTTTGCCCGCTATCTTTCATTCCGGCGAGATAACAATGAGCTGTTGCTCTTCATATTGAAGCAGTTAGTAGCAGAGCAGGTGACATATCAACGCAACCGCTTTGGGGCCCAGCAGGACACGATTGAAGTTCCTGAGAAAGACTTGGTGGACAAGGTATGGGTGCAGATGGGAGGTGAGGGTTGGGGTTTGCCATCCTGAGAGTTATCAGAGTCGTCTTTGGAGGGTGATCACAGTGGGCCATTAAGGGGAGGGGCCTTGATGACAGCCCTTTGTTGAGTGTGTACAGTGTGCTGTAATCTTAGTAGGCGAAGGAGGTAGGTCCTCTAATTGCCATCCTGTTATACGAGGTGGAGACAGGCACAGGGCAACCAAATGTCTCATCTAAGTTCACATGGCAGCTGGTGGAGCTAAGATCAGAAGTCCTGGCTTCTCCCCTCCCACGGATTGAGACGGTGTTGTTGGAAAGCACACAGGAACTGGGAAGCTCTGGAAACGCTGTAGCCCGTCCCCACGTCACTCACAGCTCATTGTACGTTTCCTCCTCTTAGGCCCGTCAGATCAACATCCACAACCTCTCTGCTTTCTATGACAGTGAGCTCTTCAGGATGAACAAGTTCAGCCATGATTTGAAACGGAAAATGATCCTCCAGCAGTTCTGAGGCCCTGGGCCATGCACGGTGCCCCCTGTGGTGCTGGCCTAGGGATGTTGGACCACACACTCAGTCGACTGCGTTACAGACACAGCCACACCACTGATGGGCTCAGAGTGGGCTGGGGTTGCAGCTGGACATCTGGCTTCCCTCCAGTCTGCTGGGCACAGGCTGTGACTTGGAACGATGCTGTTTACTTCTTTGGCTCCCCCTTGTCCTCTTGCCTTCTGGGTGGGCACCCTTTGCCAGTGTGTGTTTTTCAGCTGCTTAGCAGCCAATGCCCTGCAAGTGGTTTGTCTCCACCTGGTACCTTGGGTTGGAGTTCCTGTGTTTGGGACATCCAGGGTGTGTTTCAGGTGACTGAACAGCCTTGTGGATGTTAGAACTGTGGCCCTCTTGGTGTGAGTTGCGTGTTCAGCCTGCTTCTGCCACCTTTGGCCAAAGAGCAAGCTGTTTGTAGTCTTTTTCTGTGAGCCTCCATGGTGGAAGAGAGCGTAACCCTGCCAGCACAGCATGTTTGCTCCCTGTGAGGGGCTTCTGCAGTTGGAGGAGGTGGATGTGGATTGCGGGAATTATCTGCTGCATGACTATCGGTCACCACTGCTATATTAATCTGTTTTCCTCTGCTTAACCATTTCCCCATTCACTTACTGTTTATACATTCAATTTTTGTTTTTGTAGTTTTAATTTTTAATAAAGTTGAGTTGGAGGTGGAGGAAGACAGGTGCATGTAGGAATTAAAAAAGAATAAAGTTGAATAAGATCTAAATACTGGTATCCGTTGCCCTCATTTCTGTTTTAATATCATAACCCAGGTTTCCTGGACTTCCTTGGAAGCACCTTTCATCTTCTGCCTTTGGGTTTCTGTAGGAGGTAGGTGGAGTTAGAATACCAGTTCTGTTTGTGCATGTGGAGAAAGCAGAAGTGATATGGCTCTCCCTGGAGAACTCGGTGTGCAGCTGCTGCCTCTGTGACCTCTAAGGGGAACTCATGAAAATCCTGGAATACACATGTGCATGTGGAGGGACTGGGGGTGGTGCCCCGCCTCTTAATGGAGCAGTACCGTCCGTCTGACCTCTACCTGGAGATGCTGATGAGCTCCTGGAGGGATTGCAGAACACATGCGATTCTCAGACATCGGTCCTCACCTTTGATTTAGCTGGTGTCTCTGCATCTTGTGCAAGTTTCCCAAGATGAATCCTTCATGTGTTAATCTGCAGATATTTGATGAAAACTAGTGTGTCTGACTTCCTCAGTTTCTTCCACAAGTACTACTTAAGAGCCTAATGAGCGCCACCCCATAACAGGTGAGCAAATCAGACATGGTTTCTGCCCTTACAGAGCCTAGAGTCGTATGGTATTGGGGCAGGGACTAGACTTACAGTTGGCAAAAGGAAAATCCCCATAGAGTCTGCCGTGGAGAGGAGGAGCTGTGAAGGGAGCAGTGGTGGGGTGGAGATCGCTGATAAAGGGACCTTTCTAAAGGTGAGATGGAGCTGGCCACAGTGGTACTTGCCCTAGGCCAATCTACTTTCTGTCTCTAGAGGTACAGAAAATTTTGATGGGAGAGAAGAGTGGAAGGGTAGAGATTAGGGTGATGGTAGCACAGTGGGGGAAAAGGGACGTAGATGTATTTTGCAGGTTGATCAGGCAAGATTTAGTGACTAATAAGACGTGGAGTGGAGGGAAAAGAGGAAGCGTGGATGGTGACCAGGTTTCTAGCTTGAGAAATAGGTTGCGGTTTAGTGGGGGAAACCAGGCGACGTGTTTTGGATGTGTTGGCTAGTAACGCCTTTCAGACATCCAAGTAGAAATGTGAAGTTTGCAGGCAGATTTGAGTCTGGACTATGGGGTAGAGGTTTGGGCACGAGGCATAGTGACCTGGCGGCTGTCACCACAGGCCTGCGTGTAATCACCTGGCAGAGGGCAGAGAAGTGAAGGCTGAGGGCAATGTGAGCAGCGACGTGAGCCATCACTTGAGCCAGCAAAGGAGATGAATGAGCAAAATGAGAGGAAAGCCAGGGAGAAGGGAGTCTGGAAGCCAGGAGAAAGAAGGATTTCAGGAAGGTTGAGGTCAGTCAGCCAGTGTAGCTGGATTGTCAGATGAATAGACAAGACTGTCCACTGTTGCATGTTTCATTGGATATAAAATGCCATCTATGATAAGAGCCACCATTATCTCATGTGCTACTAAGAAGAAAATGCACACATTTGTAATGAGTAGATGCCATCAACTGTAAGACCTAGCAATTTAGAGATGTTGGAAAAAAATTATTTTTAAATGTGCATCTTTGAAATATAGTATTGGTGATGTGCGGCTGTGTGATCTTGACAAGCAGTTTCAGGTCAGTGGCGAGGGTGGAAACTCCGTGGGTTGTGAGTGGAATAAACAGGAGGCTGGGAAGTAGAAGGTGTATGTGGGGAAGTGCGTGAGAGGCGTGGCTCTGAGACACCATCTTATGGGACAGCTGGCGAGTTGCCTGGGACCAGGGAGGGCTTTTCCGTTGGAGTTTATTTTAGGACTGGACACTTAATTTTTTACTCATGCAATACAATTTGTTAATGGATTATGAGTGAAAAACAAGATGCCAAAGGATGTGATACCATATGTGTTAAATATTAAAGGATGCTACATACTGTTCGTGTGTGTGTGTGTGTGTGTGTGTGTGTGCACGCTAAAGATAATGTAATGTGCTTTGTGTGTTCTTGTGTTTTTTATTTTTTTTTTATTTTTATTTTTATTTTATTTATTTATTTTTTTTTAAAGATGACCGGTAAGGGGATCTTAACCCTTGACTTGGTGTTGTCAGCACCATGCTCACCCAGTGAGTGAACCGGCCATCCGTATATGGGATCCGAACCCGGGGCCTTGGTGTTATTAGCACCGCACTCTCCCGAGTGAGCCACGGGCCGGCCCTGTTCTTGTGTTTTTTAATAACATGTTTATTGAGATACGATTTACACACCATACAACTTAAAATGTACAATTCAACGGTTTTAGCATGTTCACAGAGTTGTGAAAACATCAGCATAATCAATTTTAAAGCCTTTTCATCACCCCCGAAAAGCCCCATACCCATTAGTAGTTTCTCCTTTTCCTGCCTCCCTTCCACACCAGCACTTAGCAGCCACCCGTCTTCTTTCTGTCTCTGGAGATTTGCCTACTCTGGACATTTCATACACATGGACTCATATTGTATGTGGTCTTTTGTGACTGGTTTCTTTTACCTAGCATGATGTTTTCAAGGTCCATCCATGTTGTAGCGTGTGTTAGTACCTCATTTTTTTAAATTGCTGAGTAACATCCCATTGTATGGATACACTACATTTTATTTACCAGTTGTCAGTTGATGAACATTTGGGTTTTTTCCACCTTTTGACTATTATGAATAATGCTGCTATGAATATTCATTCCTGTAATGTTTTTGAGTGAGACATGTTTTCTATTCTCTTGGGTATATATCAGGAGTAGACTTTCCAAGTTATGTGGTAACTATGTTTAATCTTTTGAGGGACTGCCAGACTGTTTTTCAAAGCACCCACAACATTTTACGTTCCCACCAGCAGTGCATTAAGTGTCCTGATTTCTCCACATCCTGTATAACACATGTGGTTATCTCTCTTTTTTTATTCTAGCCATCTAGGGGGTGAAGTAGTTTTTTATTGTGGTTTTGATTTGCATTTCTCTGATGGCTAATGAGGTTGAGCTTCTTTTCATGTGCTTAGTGGCCATTTGTATATATTCTTTGGAGAAATATCTATTCAGATCTTTGCCCATTTTTAAAAATTGGGTTCTTTTTATTATTGATTTGCAAGAGTTCCTTATATATTCTAGATAAAAGTCCCTTATCAGATATACAATTTGCAAATATTTTCGCCCATTCTGTGGGTTGTCTTCACCATCAAGAGATGGTGTTCTTTTAAGCGCTAGAGTTTTTCATTGTCTTGATAACCAATTTACCTGTTTTTTCTTCTTTTGTGCTTTTGGTATCATCTCAGAAACCACTGTCTAATCAAAGGTCATGAAGATATACTCCTGTATTTTCTTCTAATAGTTTTAAGTCTGATCCATTTGGAGCTAATTTTTGTATATGGTGTGAGGTGGGGTGCAACTTCATTTTTTAAAATATACATTTTATTTGTTTGTTTATTTTTATACCCAAGTGCAGTAGTCAGAAGGGGGAAGAGTAGGTCAAGGAGTTTGATCTGTAACTGATTGAACAACCAGTTGAGATCACTCACTGCCTTCGGACCAGCCACCAAGTCATTCTTTTGCAGGTGGATATCCAGTTATCCCAGAACCAGTTATTGAGGAGACTGTTTCTCCATTGAATTGTCTTGGTACACGTGTTGAAACCAGTCAGCTGTTGATGGTGAGGGTTTATTTATGGACCCTCAGTTCTAGTCCAAGGTTATGTCTATTCTTGCACCAGTACCAACTTTGTTTTTCTTTTTCAAGGTTGTTTTGACTATTCTGGATCTCTTGAATTTCCATGTGAATTTTAGGATCAGCTTGTCAATTTCTGTAAAGAAGCCAGCGGGAATTTTGATGGAGATTGCATTGAATCTTTAGATCAGTTTGGGGATTTCCATTTTAATAATTGTAAGTCTTTTGATCCATGAAGATGGGATGTCTTTCCATTTATTTAGGTCTTCTTTAATGTCTTTCAGCAATGTGTGTAGTTTTCAGAATAAGTTTTGTGGTGCTTTTATTAGATTTATTCATAAGTATTCTTCTTGATGCTATTGTAAATGGAATTGTTTTCTTAATTTCACTGCAGGTTGTATTAGTTTCCTATTGCTGCTGTAACAAACTACTACAAACTCAGTGGTTTAAAATAACACAAATTTATTACCTTACAATTCTGGAGGCCAGAACTCTGAAATGGGTCTCACGGACCTAAAATCAAGGTGTCAGCAGAGCTGCGTTCCTTCTGGAGGCTGTAGAGGAAAATCCATCTCCTTGCCTTTCCAGCTTCTGGAGGCAGCCAGCTCTCCTTGGCTGGTGGCTGGCCCCTTCCTCCATCTTCAGAGCCAGCAATTGCATCACTGCAGGCCCTGCTTCCATTGTCACGCGTCCTTCTCTGACTCCTGCCTCCCTCTCTCAGTTGTAAGGACGCTTGTGATTACATTGGGCCCACCTGGATAATCCAGGATGACCTCCCATCTCAAAACCTTAATTTAATCACAGCTACAGTGTTCCTTTTGACATATGAGGTTCTGTGGATAAGGATTGGGACATCTTTGGGGGGCCATTATTCTGCCTGCCACATAAGTATATAGAAACACATTTGATTTCTGTATATTCATCTCGTATCCTCTGCAATCTTGTTGAACTCGGGATTAGTTCTAATCGTTTTTTAGTAGATGAATTCCTTAGGATTTTCTATACACAAAATCACATCATCTGCAAATAGAGATAGTTTACTTCTTCCTTTCTAATCTGGACACATTATATTCATTTTCTTGCCTAATTGTCCTGACCAAAACCTCCAATACAATATTAAATAGAAGTGGTGAAAGTGGGTATCCTCATCCCTGATTTATGGGGAAAGCATTCAGTCTTTCACCATTAAGTATGGTGTTAGCTGGGTTTTTGGGGGTTTTTTTTGTAGATGTTCTATCACATTGAGGAAGGTTTCCTTCTACTCCTAGTTTCCTGAGTGTTTTTGTCATGAAGGGGTGTTGAATGGTGTCAAATTCCTTTTCTGCACCTATTGAGATTATTATGTGGGTTTTGGCCTTTGTCTATTGATAGGGTATTATGTTAATTATCTTCAGATGTTAAATTAACCTTGCATTCCTGAGTAAATCTCACTTGGTCATGGTGTAAAATTCTTTTATATGTTTCTAGATTCTGTTTGCTAGTGTCTTATTGAGCACTGTTGTGTCTATATTCGTAAGAGATGTTGGCAGCTGGCCAGTATAGGGATTGAACCCTGGACCTTGGCATTATCAGCACCATGCTCTAACCAGCTGAGCTAACTGGCCAGCCCAAGAATTGGTATTGATTCTTTAAATGATTGGTGTTCATTTTTATACAGTTGCATATCTTTAATCATTTCCTTTACTCCTTTTGTGTTTAGTTAATATATTTCCTATATTTCTTTCCATTACTTGAAATAGGTTTTTCATTGTTATTACATTTAACTCTCAGTCTAACTGGTATGTATGATGTGAGGTATGGATCTCATTTTATAATTTCAAATGTAATTGACACATCATTTATTGAGTAAGTATCCATTCTCTACTTTGAAAAGCTTCCTTTACCATAAATTTCTATGTGTACAGGGGTCTTGTTCCCATCTCTGTTTTGTTTCATGGATTTGTACATCTATTCCAGATCCAATACCATGCTATTTTAATTTCTATATACCATGTTTTGATCAAAATTTCCTTGGCTCTTAAACATTTTCTCTTCTAGATAAAATTTTAAACAAGCTTATTAAATCCCATAAAACGTGGTTAGGATTTTTGTTGGCATAGCATTGAATATGTTGATTGATCTGGGAAGAACTGACATCTTAACAGTATTGAATCTCTCTATTCTCAGACAAGATACATTTTCCCTTTTTGGTATTTTATGAAGCCTTAGAGTTTTCTTCATTTAGATGTTACACATCTAGTTGGATTATTTCTGGCTTTTAGTAGTTGTTGTGAATGAGATCTTTTCTCTTACTATATTTTCTAATCAGTTATTGATACTACATAGAAAAGTTACTGATTTCTGTATGTTATCTTGTGTCCTGCTATCTTGCTGAACTCATTTGTTTTCAGTTTGCCCATTGATTGTCTTGAGTTTTCTAGGAAAGCCTGCAAATAATGAGTTTTACCAAATTTTCCCCAATAGTTTTATCCCATTTCTCTTATCAGGCCCTATTATATTGTCCCTTACAGAATATTCAATATTTGTGGTGGTAATGAGTATCCTTTTCTGTTCCTCACTTAAATGGGAGTAGTTCTAATATTTCATCATGAGGTATGATTGCTGTAGGTTTCTGGAAACATCCTTTATTGAATTAAGGAAATTTCCTTCCATTTCTTGTTTGCTTCTAAGATTTTTGTTTGTTCCTTTTAACAGGAGTAGATGCTAAGTTTTATTACATACTTTTTTTTTTCTGCCATCTCCTGAGAAAGATGGCTTTTCTTCTTGATTCTCTTAATGCAGGGAACAAAATTAGTGGCTTTTTCTAATACTCAACCAATCTTGTGTCCCTAGGATAAGTCCTACTTAATCATGATATATTAATATTAATGTGGTCAACTTACTCATATTTTCTTTATGAAAGTTGCATCCATGTTCAGTAATATTGGCTTAGGGATTTTTATGTTTGTTTTTGTTTTTGGTATTATATTTAGCTGTTTTAATATCAGGGCTATACTAGCCTCATATAGTATAGTGGGAAACTTTCAAACTCTGTTCTGGACGAGTTTACATGTTGAAGATTTGATAGAATACACTCATTCCAAATGGCTTTATGTCTTCTTAAGGGTAGATTTTTACTCTTTTTGTTTTTCCCCCAATTGTTATTGGTCTGTTTAGCTTTTCTCCTACTTGAATCACTTTTATTAAATTTTTATTTTCCTTAAAAGCATTTATTTCGGTTAGGTTTTAAACTATTGATAAATTATGTTTTGCTTATAACTTTTAAATCTTAGTCGTACTTTTCTGTTTCATTTCTTTACATTTACTTATGTCTTTTTTTTTTCTCAATGCTAAAGGTTTGACTGCCTTATTTATGTCTCTTCTTATGTATCAGGCTTTTAGCAATCAGTTCTACTAGGTTTTTGCTTTTACTTTAACAACAATAGCAGTTTATTGATTGGTTTTTTTGTGTGTTTTTAAAGCTTAAATTGAATGCTGTTTGTTTACTTTTAACCTTTTTAAAAATATATATATTTGTAGCTATAAAATCTCTGTGGACTGTTGGCTGTGTCACATGGATTTTGATATGCAATGTTCTCACATTGTCATTAATTTCTAAATAGACTAAATTTAAATTGTGATTTATTCTTCAAGTCAGAAGTATTTAGAAATGCATGCTTCTGGGGCTGTGGTTTCGTCCATCAATTAAATCTCATTTACTTTTTATCTTTCAAATGATTTCCTTGTCTTTTTTTTTTTTTTTTTTTTTTTTTCTGTCTTTTTCGTGACCGGTACTCAGCCAGTGAGTGCACCGGCCATTCCTATATAGGATCCGAACCAGCGGCGGGAGCGTCGCCACGCTCCCAGCGCTGCACTCTCCCGAGTGCGCCACGGGCTTGGCCCATTTTCCTTGTCATTTTAGTTCCACCAGTTGATCCCGCCCTATTTCCCAGTGCTGTTTTGGATGTGTTTGTCTGCATATCCATTATCATTTCTAGGAATCAAGAGCAGAGGGGAAGATAGGCACAGGTACTCAGTGTGCCAGCAGCATGATGTCACCTTCCCCAGTTTTTTGTTTTGTTAAAAGGTGGGAGATTCTGGATCGTGTTTGTATCTAATGAGAATGATCCAGAAGACAGTGAAACTAACACTGTCAGAAAAGAGATGCCCTAAGATGAAAGTCCTTGAAAATGAGAGAAATAACATGATGAAGAGCCCCAGTGCAGGAAGCTGGCCTATGATAGAGAAAGGATGCTTCATCATGAGGAAGGAGAGAGATGAAGGCTGGGTCTAGATGCTCCCCGGCTTTCTCTTTTCCATGCCAGACACTCTGCTTTTAAGAGTCGTTCTTCATGACATCTCCCCAGACTTCTCTGTTACTTGGTCCCCCTAAAAAATGGTTACTATGAAAACATAATATCAATGAACTTCAAATAGTTCAGAATAGCAGGACTGTTAGCTCCGTTGTTCTGGACCCTGGACTCATTTAAGTCTGAAATTGCTTTACTCTTTGTAGTAATCACCTCATACTCCTGTTTCCCCTTTGCTTTGTGGGCAAACTTTGCATGTGAACTGCTATAAACTAGGTCTCCTCTAATTTTACTTGTATAGAGAATAGCACTGAAACACAGTCAGCACTGCTCACTTTGGTCCTCTGCGAACCCTGTTAGTTCTTTCTGGAGTGTTGGCTCAAATCCAGCCCCACAGCCACATCAGTCCTAGGTCAGACTTACCTCATTTCCACCAAGACTCCGGCAACTAACTGTTAGGTTCAGCGAGACGGAGAAAAGGGAGAGAGAGAGACCCGAGCCAGGCGCCATTTCAGCCAAAAAGCTTTATTCCACTAACGTGGAGGGGAGCCAGATCAGTTTCCCCAAACAAAGGAAAGCAGGGGCTTATAAGCCTTTGAGGGTTCCGGCAGAGTAATGGGCCATCTCAATATCAGTGGTAGGCAGGGTGACACAGGACACAGGCTTCTAATTAGCGTCACTACCATATCAGCCCCTGCTCCTGCAGGCCACAAGACGTTCCTTTGATGATCACGGTCATGTTTACCCCTTCCCAGGAAAGGAAGTTCACTGCTCAGTTCCCGGAGCAGAAAAGGGAAAGGGGAAGGGGGAAGGGGAAAAGGAAAGAAGGTTGCTTAACCTGGCTGTGCTGATGTTAAACTAGCCATGAGGCCTAATACTATTTACTGGTCGTTTTGTTCTGTCTTCTGCCTCTAGTCCTTCCTCCATCAGAATCATCTGTCTAAAATACAGACCTAATCATGCCACGATTCCTATATGGGAAATGGATTTCTTTTCTTTTCTTTTTTTTTTAAAGATGACGGGTAAGGGGATCTTAACCCTTGACTTGGTATTGTCAGCACCACGCTCACCCAGTGAGCTAACCGGCCATCCCTATATAGGGATCTGAACCCATGGCCTTGGTGTCATCAGCACCACACTCTCCCAAGTGAGCCAGGGGTCAGCCCTGGAAATGAATTTCTTACAGAATAAAATCCAAATTTCTCATCATGGTATTCGAGATCCTTTACTACCAGTTCCTCACTTACCTTTCTAGTACCCATAGTATACATCAAATAAAATGGGCTGTGGAGTGTTGACCACAAGCTAGGTGAAGCGATAGTTCTATGAGTTAAATAAGAACGTCTTTACCTAAAAATTTTAGTTTAATGTTGCTGCTTTTCACTATGTTCTTAGACTAGTCACTTTTTTCTTGTGTTTAGGCTCCTCATTTATAATACAAGGGCTTACTGCTTTGTACAGAATAACCAAAACCCCATTAAGGTATTTAGCGAATGTTTCCTGTCTTTCTAACTTTACCTCTGCTCTCTCTTCTAATCGTGAAACTCATCATTCCCCTAGTTCATCACACAGCACATCACATGGTGCTACATCGTGCTCCTGTTCTTCCTTCTGTCTGGAACTCACCCTCTGCTTTCCACCCCAACCCCTCCTCCTCCTCCTAGTGATCTTGGAAGTGTCCTGTGAGGTCATCCCCAGTGTGCGCATCCCTGTGTAGCAGGGTGAGGACATGGTTTGAGAAAACACATTCAATGTAATAATTGGTTATATTTAAAAAGTGTTTTCCTAACATACTATATATAAAGTGAAGTTCCACGAACATATGGCAGTGCAGACAGGTGGTAATTCTAAAAGTGTTGGGAAAATGCCAGAATAATTTTCTCATAAGCCTGTTTTGTCCTCAAAGTAATATTTTTGTCTTTGAGACAATGTTTGCTTGTTACACTAGTCTGGCCTCTAATCACTACTTGCATTCTTGGCTTCTGTAAGGGAGCTCGCTCACGTATGCGAGCGTAGTGAATGCTGAGGAAAAAAAAAAATGTAAAAACCCTGGAAGAGTCCGCTTATAAAAACCGTGAGACCTGAGCTCAGGGTCCGGATTTTCAAGCATTAGCTTGTCTGGGCCTGCCAGAGTAGTAAATACCTGACTCTCCAACCCTCTGAGTGCCGGCCACTTCTCTGTCAAAGTCCATTCCATAACAAAAGGACCAGGCTTTCTCTGCTCCTCACCAAGCAGGAGCTCCTTTCTGAATTGGGAACAGGCTCCCCTCTTCCTGGAGCGTCCCCCGAGCCCAGCCTGCCTACTGCCCGTGTCCCCTGGGAGGGCGGGCGCTGGGGACCAGCGCAGCGGGGGTGGTGCCGGTGTGTGCGTGTGCATGTGTGCAGGTGTGTGCGCATATAACCGCTGCGCTCTAGTCTACTTGGCACACCAGGCCGAGCAGTGAGGGTGGGCACCAGGGACCAGTGCAGCGGGAACCGTGCTGGCGTGAGCGTGTATGTGCGTGTGCGTGCATGCAAGTGCCTGTGCCTGCTGGGCTCCAGTCCGCCTGGCTCACCGGGCTGAGCTGTGAGGGCGGGCACCGAGGACCAGCGCAGCTGGGACGCTGCTGGTGTCTGCGTGCGCGTGCGCGCCTTTGCGTGTGCGTATGTGTGCGTGTTCATGTGTTCACAAGTGCGTGTTCACGCGCGTGTGTGCGTGCGCCTGTGCCCGCTGCTCTCTAGTCCGCCCGGCGCACTGGGCCGAGCTGCGAGGGCGGGCGCGGCGGACCTGCGGTGTCGCGGGAAGGCGGGCTGGCGACAACCCCACGCCGTTCCCGGGCCGCTGGCTCCGGGCCGGCCTGACGCCCCCTAGGCCTCCGGGCCCCGCCAGCCCAGGCTCCCCCTGTCCGCATCCCGGCCCTTCGCGCGGCGCTGATTGGCCGGCCTCGCGGGGGCGCGCCCGGGCACGCGGCTGGGCGGGACGGGCGTGAGTGACGGCGCCGCGAACCAATGGGACGGACGCCGCCGCCGCCGCCGCTGCCCGAGCGGCCCCTGACGCGGGCCCGGGCGCCGCGGCGCTGCGGCTGCGGGCGGCGAGGGCTGCACCATGGGCCGGCTGCCGCCGCCGCCGCTGCTGCTGCTGCTGCTGCTGGCCGGAGGTGAGTGTGCGCCGGCGGCGGCCGGAGGCGCTGGACAGCTCCCGGGCCGCCGACAAAGGGCCGGCGCGGGCGCGCGGTGGGGCGCGGGGCGACACCCTGCGGCGCGCTCTGTCCCTGGCGCCAGGGCGGGAGCAGCAGGGGGCGGCCCCGGGCGCGGTCCCCGCAGCGCCGCGCGAGGTGACAGGTGGCCGTCTGCGGCCGCGCGGGCGGAGGGCGCGTCTGGGGAGACCCGCGGGCCCCGGCGGTGGAGCGGGCAGGGCTCCCGCGGCTGTGACAGGGACCGCCGGAGCACCCGTGCTCGCAGTCGCGCGGCCCGTGGGGTCATGTGCGCGTGTCGCCCTGACTGCGCGTCCTCTATTGTGCTGACAAAAAAGGAGCGCTAGCAGCCAGGGAAGGCCTGTGACAGCGCCGCCGGCACAGAGGGACGCGCGAGAGACTCGGGGCGCGAGGCCTCCGTTCAGCGGCCGCACAGGGCGCAGTGGCGCGGCGAGCGAGGTGGACGTGCCTATGACAGCGAGACGGACAGACCCTGCCCAACAGCGTCCCCGAGGCAGACGCGGGACTTAGGGGCGGGCACAAGGGGTGTGGCAGGCCACCACTACAGAGATGGGAAAGAGGGCTTCGCGCAGGTGGGTCACGTGAGGACGCGGTGGAAGGAAGAAGGCATCGTGAGTACACATTTAGGTGTGATTGGTGCTGCTGCAGAGGAGGAGCGAGCGAGCGTGTGCGCATGTGCTTATCACACAGCCTGGGTCACTTCCCTTCCATCGACACACGAGAACAACACACTGGTCTGACGTGTGTGGGCACAGCAGTGTGCACGGTGCCCTGTCTGCTAGACAGTCCTCATGCAGTTAGCCCACAGAGACGCGGCACATTTTATGCAGGTGTGTGTAAGAGAAAACAGAACCCGGCAAGGGTCTCCACGTGAGAGAAGGAGCACTGCCATGGGACTCCCAGTGAAAGTCCCTGTGCCTGTCACATACCTGTGCATGTCCGGGGAAGGATGGCTTCAGGGAGGGTCCGTTTTCTTCACCATCATCCCACAGATGGAAAAGGCTCTCTGCGGTGTGCACAGATAGAAACGGCCCCAGCTTTGCCTCAGACATTCACACAGACCTACCTGTGTCCTAACATGGTTAAAATCCTCTTTGGAAGAAGGTGATGTTCACCAGAACTGGCCAGCAAAGACTGTCAGGACCCAGGCCCAGCTCCAACTGCGCTTGTCCTCGTGTGACCAGCCATGGTCACTGTCAGCAGCTCCCTCCTCTTCCTCTCTCCGGTGCCTGCTCTTCATGGTGCATTTTTAGCCCCGTGCCTGGAGGGCACGTGTGTGTCTAACAGTATGTCTTTTTCCTACATACCTTTGTGTGGAAACCCTACAAGGACCCTGCAGCATGGTTTCTCAGACACATAAGATCCACACGCATACACAAGTGTTAAGTGTGCCTGTGTGGTAGGACGATAGTGCTAGACAGTTTCTGCTGCAGCTGACACTCAGGTTGTGGGGTTGTACGACAGATGCTGCTGGGCACCTCCTGTGCTGATGTCTGCCAAAGGCTTAGGGAGATCTGAACTTCAGAACTGCTAATTAGGGGGGAGGGGAGTATCTGATGGTGGAAATCAGAGAAGGAGGTTTGGGTCAGGAGCAGATTGCAGGAACTGAGGGCCACTGGGGCCTTGTTTTCTCACCCCTCACGATGTCACCTGCTTGTTTTGCCTTTCTTTCTGAGTTTGTTTGGGTCAGATTCTCTTCGAGGCTGATCCCTAATCCTTTTCATGTGCCTCTTTTCCTCCCTCCCTCTCTGTAGGGGAGTGATGAAGTAACAGAGAATTATATGTACTAGAGAAAAAAAGAAAATCAATCTCACAAAGAATGTAATTCTGAAATTTTAAGTCAGGTGGGCTTTCAACTAAGGCAGATTCATTATTAAGTGCAAAAGTAATTATACACAGAATGGTTAGGTCTCAGCTACAATTTTGGTGTCATCTTATGGTTGACAAGTTTGAAAAGAAGTAACCTCTCATAATTACCTAAATAATTACCCATTGCCAAGGCCTTTGATAATATCAAAGTCTATATAAAGACAAAACAATCCTCATAGGGAAAGATAACTTCAAGGAAATGGAACTGTTTACTTGAGAAGGAATGAAAAACCAGGAAAATGCCAAATTCCTTTTTGCAGCAGGGCTTTTAAAATCTTTGCTGTTTCCTATCAGACCCTCAGGAAAGGAGGACAAAGAGGGAAAGAGAGAGATGTTGCGGGACACTATGGCTTCCCCACTCGACAGGCGGAAAGAAGCTCAGAGAGTGGAGGGATGCTTGTGAGTCGTGGAAATGGCAGGGAATAGACAGGGGCAGGCATCAGACCACAGTCCTCGGCACAAAGGGCTGGACTGACTGAAAAGCATTTTGTCCCCCTGAGGTGGGAAGTGAACAGGACTTCTCTGGTCGTACTTACCTGGAGAGGGCAGAAAGGGTTTCTTCGAGTTCCAAGCAATTCTGGGGAGCCAGACCAGGTCCTGGATGGCAGCAGCTTCTCCCCTGCCATGCCCCAGTGCAGCTCTGAGAGAGACAGCTCGGAGGCCATCCATGTTTGATCCTTTAGTGGCTTTGTAAAGGATGAATTCCAGGATTAAGGAAAATCATTTTGCTCTTTTCTAACAAGGCTGAAGTAATGTCTTTCCCAACATACCTGCCAGAGGCTGGAGCATGTAGTAAAGATCTCCACTTCACAGTCCTCTCAAAGATTGGCTGATCAGGTGCCCTGGGAACCTATAAAATATGTATTATTTAATTCTTACAAACATTTCTCATCAGTTGATGTTTTTTTCTTTCTGGAAGGATGAATAAGTTTTTGCAGATGAGTTTCTTGTATTTTGGTTCCTTGCCAACCGCATTCCCCAATGCTGGTGATACCGCTTCTACAAAGTAGGTCTGTTATGTCTCCTGGTATCTTGTAGAGAACTTAGATTCCATTTCCCAAATGACGGTAATTTCCCTGAGGGTAGAGCACAGAATAGGAGCTCAGGATTGACCATATTTTTCTGTTAACTGGCAGTCCAGTAAAGGGAATTCTTGGTGGTGGAAATATTGGGAGCTGCTTTACTGATCTGGTCTTCTGTGAGAGGAGCGATTCCTCCACTCTGAGTCTGGTCTGGACTGCTATGGGGACGCTGGGCTGAGTGTTAGAAGACAAGGGGCATCTTCTAGTCTTCAGCTCTGGCTTCTTTCCTTACTCTTAAATCCCATGAACTAGTTAAGCTTTCTTGGGTGTTCTCTTTAGTTTCCTTTGGAGGAAGGGTACCTAGCCCAGCAAGTACAAGCTTTCCATTCTTCCTTCGTGGAGTGTCTTCAAGACCTTTTTGTGGGGAGAAAACAGCTAATTACAACTCTCCTATTAATCAGCTATTTGACCTTAATCCCACGAGGCCTCAGTTGTCTTGTCTATAAAACAAGAGGGTTGGATTGTTATTTACGTTTTCAAACATTTATGGAGCCCCTACTGTGTATCAGAGACTGTGCACTGGGATTACAAGACTGAATTGATACAGGAACACACTGACTAAGTGCTCACTATTAGTGGGGGATTTGAGGCTGGTTTGTTACGATTTGGTGAGAAGTGTAGTGACAGCAATTTGTTCAGAAGGCTGTGATAATAGAGAGGAGAGTGGTACCTCACCCAGACCAGTAGTGGTGGGAAAGCAGCTCAGAGGCTGAGAATGGAGGCAGGAGGAAGGATCAGGCAGGTGGGTGGTGGGACAGGGGAGACACAGGGGAGCAATGACGCTCAGGCAGAAGGAATGGCAGGTGCAGAGACCCCGAAGGCAAAAGAGGTCATCACACTCTGGAAATTGCTGGTAGTTTAGTTTGTCTGAAGCGTAGAATAAGAGTGGAGAGCGAGGGGTGACTACAGAGTGGGGACCAGTAGCAAGTGCCAGTTTATGAAGAGCCTTCTCAGCCATTTTAAAGGATCTGCCCTGTATTGTCCTTGTGATGGGAATGATAGAGCCAGATTTTCATTTTAGAAAGAGTTCTCTGAGCTTTGTTACTGAGAGTGTAATCTGTGGCCCAGCAGCATCACTTAGAGGTACTGAATTAAGAGCCTCAGGCTATTCATACGCTCGGTTCCGTCTGAGAAGCACTGCTTTAGAGGGCAGCGTGGAAGAGAGACAGGTGCAGAGCTCTAAAAAGAGCTCATTGAAGAGCTCTACTGTTCTTCCAGCTGTAACATACTGTGAGTACTCTAGTACTGCTGAAGACCTCCCCCAAGTCTACATGGCTCTGTTTCCATGATCATCCCTCCTGCTTTGCCTTATTGTGAAGCATGGGCCGTTTAGGTGGCATGCCCCTGTGAGTGGCACCACTGTCTACCCTAGAGAATGAGAAACTGACCACATGTTCCTGAGTTCCGTTTGAGCTTTGCTCCTTCCCCAGCGTCATTTCTTCCTAAAGCCTCCTTTCTTCTCTTTTACAGTCTCATGAGCACAGTCAGTACATGCTGTGATTCTGTTAAATCTCTCTCCCTGCCCCCTTCCCCTGTGACCCAAGCAGAGTTAAACAGTAACTTAACTAATTGTTTTCTTGCCGGTATCTACTAGAAACTGACCCTTTTGGGGGCAGGGACCACATCTTTCTTATTTCAGTGTCTAATAAGTAAGATCATCATGCCTGGTCCAAAGTAAGCATTCCATAAAGGATTTTTGATGGAATGAATGAATGGAATTTAACCATTCAAACCCTGCCCTGATCTGAAAGGAGAGCCTCATTTATAATTTTTCTCATTGTATCAGTTGGCTATTTCTGTGTAACAGATAACCCCAAAACTTAGTGGCTTACAACAGCAATTCTTAAGATGTGATCCCTGTACCAGAAGCATCACCTGGGAACTTTGTAGAAATGCAGATTCTTGGGCCCCATCACAGACAACTGGATTAAAAGCTCTGGGGTGGGGCTTAGCAGTCTCTGTGTTAATAAGCCATCCAGGTGCTTCCATGTCGGCTCGAGTTTGAAAAGCACTCGGCTAAAGCTATAGCCATTTATTTAGCCCATGATTCTGTGGGTGGCAATTTAGGCTGGGGTCAGCTGGACTCCATCTAATTTGTCGTCAGCTGTTGGGTGCCTTTGCTGCTCTTGGCTGGCTGGCTCATGCTGGGGCTTCAGCTGGGACAGTGAGCTGATGTGGCTCTCTCCTCCATAGGCTCTTGTTCTCCAGCAGGCTAGCGTGGGCCAGCTCTCAAGGCCTTGCCTTGGAAATGGCACACCATCACTTCTCCTGCGTTCTCTTGGCCATAGTAACTCACACAGGTAGCTCAAGTTCAAAAGTAGGAAATTAGACTTTATCTCCAGGTATTGCTAAGGCAGTTGTCAGAATCCTGCAGATGTAGCCAACTGTATTGCTAGGGTTAGGGCTCACAGAGAGACCCTTCAAACCCATTGTACAGACTGGGTCACCAGACTCCTCATATTCCTGGCTGGGTCACCAGACCCCTCACACCCAGGTCCATGAACCAGGTAATTGGGAAAGATCCCAAGAGCCACTGGCAGATGACATGAGCTCAGTCCTCAGTTTCCTCAGCAGCAGCAACAGCTTATAGCAATAGTCTCCAGCAGCAGTAGCGGCATCCTGGGGATGGCGGGGGGGCACTGTGTATCAGAGCCACTCGTCCTTTATACTCAAGACCAATAACCCAGGACACCTGGGTGCGAGTCAGACAACCCAGGAACACATTGGCACATGTGCATATTTATATCAAATGCTCAGCAAGACTCTGAACAGCTGAGGGGCCCTGACCATTTTCCTATATTTTCCCTATGCTCCAGATGGGAGGAACTTCAGAGTCACACTGCAAAGGTGTGCTTCTCAGCAGTCATTGATTCAGACCATCTTGGACAATCCATGTACCACAGTGCCTCAGGGAAGAACCTTGAGAAGGTAGTTTTTTGTGGTAGGACATGTCACCCTCTCTCTTTCCTATCAACCTATGAGAGGATTGCTTTCACTTATAACATCAGGACTTCAGGTCCCACTATGATGGGAAAGGGAAAGGGAATTTGAGTGAAAGGGGTCATGGAAGTAGTCTAAGCTAGGTAGAATCCCAGATCTTTAATTCATCCTCTCCCAGGAACAAAGGGAACTTTGAGGAAAGAGGACCCCAAACTGATTGCCTTGGCTTTCTCTGGCTTCTAAATACCGTTGGTTCTAAGAAACCACAAAATATGAGGTGCCTGTTCCCTGTTTGCATTGGTGATACAGACACAGGCTCCAGGGACAGGCTTCACTGCATGGAGCCAGACCTACCTGGAAGCAGAATCTTTGAGCTGGGATGTGGCGTCCAGGCGAGCAGGAGGCATTCTGGCAGACATGTCATGACGTCCTGGTGTGCACCTAGCAACAGCTTTCTCCTGCGAGCAGTCCTTCTGAACCAGGGCGTTGGCAGCACAGCAGTTGTGGAATAAGAGTGTCGTTGGGTCCCACCTGCCCAGGCTCACAGTGTGCCCTCCCTTTAGTGAGGACCTAACTTTCTAAAGCTCAGAGCTGGGCCTGTGAATTTTCTTATTGAGAGATGGAGTTGGACAGCACCTTAGAGCTGGAGGTGACCACAGATCTGGTTAGACCTGAGGTTGTGATGCCTCCCTTCCCCGTTTCTACCCATTAGCCCTGGTGTTTGCTTTGAAGCTACATAGAATAGCTCTGATCTTTGTCAGTCACATCAATCTGTTATTTTAATGTATTTGAAGATACTGACTATTGTCTCCTTTAAATATTCTCTTTTCCAGTCCATGGACGTCCCAGGGGTCTGTCCTTTACATAGGATGATAACTTTATATTTGTAGAGCGCCTGGTTTGCAAAGCTCTTTGCAGAGCAGTTTACACACACTGTCTGGAGTGACCTCATCTGATGCTCCTCCCTCTGGGGGCACTGCAGGAATTATTGTCCTTACACAGATGAGGAGGAGCCACAGCCAGTGGTGATGAAGTAACTATGCAGAGCAGCTCAGCTAGAGAAGCCGGAGCATCAACCTGCCTTCCTGTGCCATGTTCTCTCTACTAGAGCATCCTTCCGCCTCTGACTTCCAGGCCTGTTTATCCTCTCCTGGACCCTCTTTACTCCCCATCCACGCTGCCCCACAATGCTTCTGTTGTGACTAGGTTCCTGGTCCTGTGTTATCTGACGTGCAGAGTGTGCAAAGATTCTCTCACACCCACATGTTCATTTGGTCTCTGATAGAACAGTCTGAAATGCTCTCGTTTTCTTCAGGCACCACTTGCCACCTTGGTACATAGCACTTAGGGCCTGCCACTTCAGAAGGACTGTGGAGACTAAAGTTCAGACACAGCTTGCAAAGTGTTTAGCACATGACACCAGTAATGTTTGCTCTTATTTTATTATAAACATCACTGAACATTTCCACGCACTGCAGTCAAGCCAGGTCACGGGGCATATGCTGCACAGAGCAGGAGTTAGACTCTAAATTCCCTCTTCCCTGCATCATTGAATGTTAGTCTTGGAAAAGAATGTGGAGGTCATTTCATCCAGCTTCCTTGTCTTTCAGGTGAGGACACTGAGACCCAAAGGTCTTAAACAAATTTTTAGAAGACATATAGCAAGTTAGTAATACTCGTGTGATTAAGTCATGAAACTGGCATATAGGGCTATATTCCAGTTCTTAGTGAATGAGAGGGAAAGAGGGAAGGAGGTCTCTTTACATTGTTTTTTTGTTCATTTGCTTGTTTTGATAAATCAGGAGAGCAGATCAAAGGTTCTAAACAAGTGTGTCAGCACACCAACACTAGATGAGTGTGGCCTGTGACCTCACGTTATTTGTAAAGACTGTGCTGAGGATACTGTATTGTGTATTCTTAATGCAGTTTGGGAAAAATTCAACCTGGGGTGGAAGCCTGGGGAATGATGTCCACACGTGAAGCCAGGTCCTTAAAAGTAGGGGCCCCATCTTTGCCGGCAGAGAATGGGTGTCTGGTAGGTGCTTTCTTAGAGCGCACGTGTGCAGGGAGGCGGGTCACTGGGTTCCTTTCCTCACCCTCTCCTGCCCGCTCCCTCTGTTTCCCCTTTTCTCCTGCCACAGGGAAGGCTAAGCACTTTGGCCTTTTTAAAAGGAGAAAAGCATCTCAGAATCCCTCGCAGCCTCTGGGTGTGCAAGAGTGTCACTGAGGCCCCACCCCTGGGGACTTTGTTGTTGGAGACAGTCCCTAACCAGGAGCCAGTCTGCATCCTCTCCTGCCTCTCCTAACTGTCTGGCTTTTGTGTGTGTGAAGGAACAACCCTGGGCACGTGTGCAGCTGGGTCTGATGAGCCTGGACCAGAGGGCCTGACCTCCACCTCCCTGCTGGAACTCCTGCCACCCACTGGCCTGGAGCCGCTGGACTCTGAGGAGCCCAGTGAGGCCATGGGCCTGGGAGCTGGCCTGGGAGCCCCCGGCTCGGGCTTCCCCAGTGAAGAGGGTGAGGACTCCCGGATCCTGCAGCCGCCACAGTACTTCTGGGAAGAGGAGGAGGAGTTGAATGACTCAAGTCTGGACCTGGGGCCTACTGCAGGTAGTATCCCTACGCAAACAGCACATGTGCACTGCCAGCTGCGCGTGAGGCAGTCTACGCACAATGCCAAGTGGCCACTGCCAGGCCCAGGATCACTTCTTCTCTGTCCCCACCAGTTTTCACATGCTGCTGTCCACTGTACCTCAAAGCCAAGTCTAGGTCTCTGAGGGTCTTCCTGGGCCAGAAGCCCCTTTTCTCCTTAACATTAATCACTATTTAGTGATCCCTTATTCTGTGATCGTTTAGTATAATGCTTATAAGTGAGCGATAAGTAATATTATCCCCATTTTAGACATGAGAAAACCGAGGTTTAGGGAGGTTAAAAGCTTGCCCGAGGTCATATGACTGCTCAGATGTTCAGTCACGATTCAAACCTAGGTTTTCCAACTGCTCTACACTGTCTGTTGAAGGTCCCATGAGGGTGGCTGATCTGCATTCTCCTGGGGTCTGTCTGACCCCCCAGTCAAGGTGTTCTAATTGCCCTTCCCTTTGTCATGCACCAGCACTGGTGTCTGGTATGCACAGCATGGCTGACGAACATTTGGGTCCCAGGCAAGCCTGAGTCTGGGGCTCAGAGCTGGAATGCACACAGCGTGGAGCCAGTGACAGATGTGACAGAGTGTGTTCACAGTACTTCTAGCCACAGCAGCTGTGTAAATGCTCGCGGCTAGCAGGGGCCCACATCCAAATGTTGAGCTGAGGAATTGGGGCAGGGGATTACAGAACTTAGCCGTAATTTTTCTTTTTAAATATATAATACTTACTGGATTTATTTTCTCTTATTACAAAAGGAACATGTGAACATTGTAGAAAACCTAAAAAATTCAAAAGCAATACAAAGAAGAAAGTAAAAACTACCCATAATGTGACAAATGAACGATAATTTCTACTAATAGTTTGGGGTACATCCTTCTAATTACTTTCATAAGCAAAACTGAGATTGTAGGGGACATTTTTGTTTTCACTCAAAATATTTTATGAATGTATTTCCACATCATTAAATATCCTTTTATGATTTGACTCTTAACGACTATATAATATTTTGTCACGTGGGTCATCCGATGTATTAAACCAGCTCCCTGTTGTTGAACACTTAGGTTGTTTCTAGTTTTAATGTAGCTTATATGTAAATATTAAATGTACAATATCCTTATACATTTTGGCACTTCCCTGGTTATTTTCTTAGGGTAAATTTCTAGAACAAGATTGCTAAGTCAAAAGATGTATCAGTCAGCATCCCACTCAGAAACAGAAGAGACAATCAAATGAAGATATCCAAGGAGGGTTTATTTATAAAGCAACAGCTTTCCAAGGGTACAGATGAGATACAGAGGGCTAGTAGCTGCTGAGCACTGTCCACTCCTCGGCCCAGAGGAGCAAGGGAGGGCAGGGTGACAGGAGCCTGCAGGGAGAGTGTGGTGTAGAGCAGTGGTGCAGGCAGGAAGGAGGACAGGAGGAGGACTAGAGCCTCCTCTGTCTCCTGCAGGGCTCCCCTCCCCCACCTCCTGCTGAGGAGCCCCAGGGACCAGGGCTTATTGATGTGGCTCACCTGGGGGCAGAGAGTAGGGTGGAGAGGGTAGCAGGGAGGTCTCGAGTGCAGATGGGGCATGTCTGCCACACGGGGTGGGAACCTTCCCACAGGCTCTGGGGAAATATTTCCAGAGAGTGAGTGTGCATACCTCCCAGAGGCAGGGTGAAGGCTGGTTTTTGAACCCTTCCCAACACTGAATGTTGTCATTTAGAAACCTTTGTCAACTTGATAGGAGAAATTATAAAGGCATTTGATTACTAGTAAGTTTTAACATATATGTATCAGATATAGAGAATATATATGCTATAGAATAAGTGTATTTCTGAATATTCAGAATATGTATGTATTAGTCCATTTTGTGTTGCTATAACAGAATACCTGAGACTGGGTAATTTATAAAGAACAGAGGTTTATTTGGCTTATGATTCTGGAACAGCTGCATCTGGCATGGGCCTCAGGCTGCTTCTGCTCATGGCGGAAAGCGGCAGGGAGCCGGTGGGTACAAGCAGATCACATGGTGAGAGGAAGCAAGAGAGAGAGAGGGGAGGTGCCAGGGTCTTTTAAATAACCAGCTTTCGCAGGAACTAATAGAGCAGGGTCTCTCTCATTTATCCCCCCACCTAGGGAGAGCATTAATCCATTCATGAGGGATCCGCCCCCATGACTCAATCAGTTTCCAACACTGCCATATTGGAGATCAAATTTCCACATGAGTTCTGGGAGGACAAAACATCCAAACTCCATCAATGTATAATGAACATATATAATGAATATGCTTCAAATCAAAAAGAAGAACTATACATGGTCATTTTTTATATAAAAATTTTAATATTTATTTTATATCTAAAAAGTGACCACTTGTTCTTTTTGATTTGAAGCATAGCGTAATTAAGACAACAGGCTTTGGACTCAAAGCTCCATTGCTGTCATTTAACAGCAACATGATTTTTGGCAAGTAACTCAACCTAAGCCTCAGTTTTCTCATCTAGGAAATGGGAATTATTCCTTCCTCACTGTGTGGCTTGAATGCAGTGACACGTTTCAGGTGCTTAGCATAGTTCTTGGCACATGGTGAGTGCTTTGTGAGCGTTAGCTATTATTATTATTACTTTCCAATTTTCTATTAGGCTTTAATTTTTTTCTTACCACTGTACAAATCTTCATGTAAAAAGGATATTAACTTTTTTCTGACATCTATAGAAAACACTTGAAAAAATTTGTCAACTGCTTTTATTTTTATAACAGTAATTTTTGACATATATGCATTAAATATTTTTTAAGCTTAAAACTATCTTTCTTTTGAAATGTTTTTATGTTTTTCTTTGCTTTATATTTAGAAAATTCTTTCCCTCCCTGAGATATATGCACCTTTATTCCTTCTACTCTTTTTTAGCTTATTTTTTTACATGTAACTTTAATCTAGCCGTAATTTATTTTGCTGTGTGGTGTAAGATATGGATCTAATTTCATTTTCCCTATATAGGTAACCTGTTGTCCCAGCAGCATTCATTGATAAATCTATCCTCTCATCATTTAAAAGAAATGCCACATTTACCTCATACTAGACAATTCTATGTCTTGGGTCTTCTTCTGGCCTTTTCCTCTTGCGAGTCTAGTGTAGGATAAACAGTCATTCAGAGAGCTTAGGTCAAGGCTGGGACCTTGCTGAGGACCACCATGGATAAATGCATTTATTGTTTGTATGTTTCTTTCTGCAGCTGGCCAGTACAGGGATCCGACTCCTGACCTTGGTGTTATAACACCGTGCTCTAACCAACTGACCTTTACGCAGTTGAGTTTATCAGTCCTTTTTGTTACTGAAACTAGGTTTTGAGACATAGTTAGAAAGACTTAAAGTGGAGAGCCCTTAAGCTTTGATGAGCTGTACTTTGTTTCCCCTTCTCTCACCTTCCCTTCGTGTCTCTTCTCCCACCGGCTTCTCAGGTCTCATGACAGTACAGCAGCAATCGGTCCCTGAGTGCTCCTGTCAGGGCACTTTGCCTGCGAGTGGGCTGGTGCGTGGGGAGGCAGCCCAGAGACAGCATGGCGCATGCTCCCCGCTGTTCCTCCTCTCCTGCTTCCATGCCCTGAGGGCCACAGGATACCTTCTAGGGGTCCTCTGGAGGGAAGGAGGGGGTCGCCCTTGTTGGGGGTTGCTCCTCAGGTCAGAGGGGACCAAAGGAGCCTGCAGAGGGCCTGCCTGGGTGAGGAGTCTGTGCAGAGTCAAGAGTGATCATGCCAAATGCCATCCTAACACGACCACTGGGACGATGATAGCTCCATGCAGCAGTAACAGCAACTGCTGAACTCCATGCTGCAGACCAGCTCAACCTCAGATTAAGTGCCCTTTTACTAATTATGCCATCCATCCATATCCTAACTCCTAGTGTGTGCCAGGCACTATGTCAGGCGTTCCAGGTGCCCATTTAATCTTCACTGAAAAAATGTAAGTCTGTATTCTTATTCCCAGTTGACCAACGAGATGTGGAAAGTTTGGATGACAGGACAGCTGTAAGTGTAGGAACCTGATTCAAACCCGAGCTGTTAGACTCTAAAGCCTTTGCTCTTTCTGTTACATGGCCTCTCAGCTCAGTGATCTTGCCAGAGACTAGCACCCATATCTTGTTTTGTCTGGTACTTAGCACCAATTTTTCATGGACTTTTCTTTTGGATTAGCTCACTTGGACTTCACAATCACTCTGTGAGGTCAGCGAGGCAGCAGCTGTTATCTTTGCCTGACATGTGGTGAGACAGGCCGGGGATGTTAAGAGGCTCTGTCCAGGGTCATACAGCTTGTGTGCAGCAGAGCCAAGTCTGGAACCAGCAGCTCCTGAGTGGCGATGTCTCTGGGCTGGGCTTCTTGCCATGGAGCCGTGTATGAGAGAGGAAACCAGTCTATTTTACTGTCGCCAGGACTTTGTCATATGCCTCATCTCTAGTTTTTTGGGCCTAAAAGAAATAGAGTTAAGGCCTCCTGCTCCTTCCGTATGATGACCCCTGGGGTCCAGTGGGAAAAACAGCGGGTGGGGTTTCTGCTTGGCTGATGACAAGTGGTGTGACCATGCGGGGGTGACTTTTCTAGTCCTGGCTTCACTCTTCAACTGTAAGATGAGATTATGGGAATTATAGGTTGAAGTCTTCCAGCTTTAAGATACTATGATTCTGTGACATTTTAAGTGTAAAGAGCAGTCTCGACAAAGTATGGAGAAAGAAATGGAATGCGGATTGCCACCCCACCCGCTAGCATCAGGCACAATTAAAGCCTGATCAATTAATTCATGCAAATTTGTTAATAACTAAGAATAGCTTCTCAGGTCACCTGTTCATCCCAAGACTGTCCCTACTGTCACCCTCCCCCCCTTTCATTTTCCAAGCTCCTTAGAAAAATGGTCTCCGCAGTTTTTTGTTTTTTTTAATAAAGATGACCGGTAAGGGGATCTTAACTCTTGACTTGGTGTTGTCAGCACCACGCTCTCCCAAGTGAGCAAACCGGCCATCCCTATATAGGGATCCGAATCTATGGCCTTGGTGTTATCAGCACCACACTCTCCTGAGTGAGCCACAGGCTGGCCCGGTCTCTGCAGTTTTAATTTTCCTAGTGAACAAGAAGATCGAAGTGTCCCGCAAGGACAGGGATAACTCTTTGGGGTTGGCAAGTCCTAGAAACCCAACTCAAACAGGCTCACAGTCCTGTGTGAAAAAAGGGGGACTTTATTGGCTCAAGAACGGAAGAGTCCAGTGATCGATTTCCCCCGTGGCGGGCCGCATCAAATGCACCCCCTGCGCGCGTCAGAGCCTGCCATGCTCCGTTCTCTGCTTGTGCTTGTTGCCTTCATTCTTAGGCTGTTCCTGGTGATGGCTTAGGGGGCCCCCAGTACCTCCAGCTTTATAACCCTTTCACTTAGCAACCAGCAGAAAGAGCTCTGCGATCCTGGTGCTTTGAGGGAAAGTCTTCAGGGTAGAGTCTGGTTGGGTCTGAACCCATCTCTGGACCAATCCTAAGGCCATAGGGATGGAATTTTCTGACTGCCCAGGACTGTGCTGAGCCACCCCAAAACAAGGGGGTAGGGGCCCCACACTCCTGGACCAAGAAGAGGGGAGGAGTGTCCCTCACAGGGGAGTCGAGGTGCCATTAACAGCAAGAGGGATGTGTGATAGGCGGGCATAAACAGCATCACACTTGAGTAAGGAGTGAACATAATGTGCTTATACTTCATACATTCTTTTTAACCTGAGAGCAACCTGATAAAATCTGTAAAAGCAGGCATGATTATTATCACCGTTTTACAGCTAAGGAAACTAGCTTAGAGAGATTTAAAAGCAGCATTAAATTACACAGTTAATAAGTGGCAGAACTCAATCTCAAATCTGAGATTCCTACTTCAAGGTCTGCTGCTGCTTCTCTAAATAAAATCATTCATTAGGTTGCTTTAATTATCATTGCCTGTAATGAATTCTGGAGAAACCAGGTCATCAAAGCAGCTGTCTGCTGGGACCTGGAAATGGTTTCTATACAGCGAATCCTTGTTGTGACTGTATCTGCTATAGGATGATTTTGCCTTATGGGTCTGGGAGTGTTCACTAAGAGGGATGGACTGATACCCGCAGAGCCAGCTGACGGAGGCACTGAAGAGACCACTTTCACCTAGCCACCAAAAAAACCCAAAATGTCCTGTGATTTTTGTTTTATGCTAGGAATAAATAGCAGCATATAAAGAATTTTAAATGCAAATAAGTTAGAAGAAGAAAATAAAAATCATCCATAATCTGATCGCCCAGAATCAACAAATGTTAAATTTTTGGTATGGTTCTTTCTAGGCTTTTTTCCCTTATGGGAAACACATAAAACATACTTTTACAAGAAGTGGACGACAGTGGACACTGTAGTGTACACATCTTGCTGTTTCACGTAACATCTTTCCAAGCCAGCAGGCACACCTAAAGCTCTGCACACTCAGTTTTAAGGCCGAGGCAGAACACCAGCATAAGGATGGACTGTCACTTCTGTGGCCGCCCCCTGCGGGGTGGAGGTGGGGGTGCTCCAGTCTGTTGTGATATGAATGATGCTGTGATGGCAATCCTTAAAACCAAATCATTGTGAACATCCTTAATTGTTTCCCTAGGGTACCTTTCTAGAAGTGAAATTGTAGGTTCAGAACATTTGTTTTTAAAGTTTTTTGTTAATATTGCCCCGTAGCCCTCCAGAAATGTGGCCTTATTTCCATTCCCATCAGCAGTGGGTTGAGTGCCTGTTTCCTGCATCCATCCAATACTGGATGGTAATTATCTTTAAATATACACATATACTTGAATTAGTCCATTGCTGTTGCTTATAACAAACTGCCTGAAACTGGATAACTTATAAAGAAATAAAATGTATTCCTTACAACTTCAGAGGCTGGGAAGCCCACAATCCAGGGAACAGATCTGGAGAGGGCCTTGTTGATGGGTGGTGACTTTACAGCAATGCAGGGTGTCACATGGCAAGTGGCTTAAGCAAAAGAGAACTGAGCTTCTCACGTGCTCTCCTTATAAAGCCACAGGGGACACAGCCCTCACAGTCTAATCACCTCTTCAAGGCCCCACCTCTCAATTATCGTCATAGGATTTCCCACCCTCTTAACACTGTCACAGTGGGGATTAAGTCTCTAGTACATGAAACTCCGGGGGACACATTCAACCCATAGCATTTGTCAAGTTGAAAGTCCAAAAATTCTGTCATTTTGTTGTTTAGTTTATATTTCTTTGATAACCACTGAGGTTAATCATTAAAAAGTAGTTTTTGATTATACTGAAAACTTCTTTCCTTGCACCTGTTTTATACAAACCTATTTTTAATTTTGAGTGTCTTTGTGTTCACACTCAGTTGAATAACTGGCTTGAAAGCTGCACTCAGGGGACAATTTTCAGTGATTTGATATTAACCTAAAAGGACATTTAAAGTGATCTTTCAAGGGATCCGGCCCCGATGCCTGTTTGAATTCCGTGTCTTGACAGAGGAATCATTAATATTTCAGCTGATGCCAAAGGTCATCCCTGAGATTATGGCCACTCTGGAAGACAAAGCCCAGTGTGACCTTGTTAAATTGGGGGAAGAGACCTCTACAAAACTGTGATGAAATACAGGAGGAAAAAAATTCAACTTGATATATTTAGGGAACAAAAGCCAGCACCATAGTGAGATTGAAAGAAAGAAAAATGCCTGGAGGACCCAGGTTGTCCAGAGACCCTGGGGCGTCATCCGCGTGGGCTCTTGCCGCCCCCGAGCCTCGGCGCCCCTCGGTGTGCAGAGTGCAGCCTGATGCCGCCCAAATCGAGAAATCCTGCCTTACATTTTGCCTCAATGTTGGCTTCAACTAGTGGATCTTGTTTAGTTTTCAACAATTTGTTCAGCAAATACGTATTGTGCATCTACTCTCTTCATTTTGTAACCACTCCTGACACTGTGGCGATCCAGAGCCTTCACAAGGAAGAGTAACGATGGGAAGGTGGAGAGGAGGAGTGTGCACAGTCCTCTAGCCCAGGAAAAGTAGGCTGAATCGGGCAGCTGAGAGAATATGCAGATTTTTTCTCCTCTGAGGGGGATGCTTAGCAGGTGTTCCTCACTTACTAGATAAAAAGGAAAGGACTTAAGTTGTAAAGGGACCATCACAGTTGGGTTGAAGAAAATTGGGAGAGGAAAAAAATAAGCCAACAACACAGTAATGCTTCTCTAAGGAGTTCAAGACATATTCTTGAAGATAATTGCCAGCTCATCTTTTCTAGACTTACCAGTTACCTGCCAGAGGGCCGAGGCCTCAGGCAGATAACCTCCTGTGGTCCCTTCTAGTGCTAGGACCCTGGGTTCCAGGGAATCGCATTGCAATGACACCTAACCACAGACACACCTCCTGTAAGCTGGGTGTGTGGAAGGCTCAAAGGAGCAACAGACACGCAGTGCAGCTTTAAGAGACCCCCTGGGAGGCAAGAGCGCCTTCTGTGGGCCAGGGGATTTGCATGCATCTTGTCATTTCATCTTTGTAACAACTGCAAGAAGTTAGCCTCGCATCACAGAAGCCGGGTGTGTGGTGTATAGAGGCTGGTCCCTTTCCCAAGGCAGGGAGGACCCAGAACTCCAGCCCCCGTCTGTAGAACTCTGAAGCTTGGCTCCAGGTTCTTAAACTACCCTTGTGATTCAAGCCCAGCTTTAAAGAGATTGGCTGTGGCCACAGTGATGTGGGTGGACTGGGGAGACATGTGGAGACTGCTCAGCTGCTTGCCAGCTCGCTCCTCTCTGGGGACCCAGGCCAAGTGTGGGTGCTGACTAAATGACAAGTGTCAGAAGACACTGGCTTTAACCACACATGAGCCTAAGAGTTTTACAACTTTACAACTATCATAAGTCTAGCGTCACAGCTTAGAGCAAGTACCCTCCTCTTCCTGAGCTTCTTCATCTGTAGAGGGAGGGAGATGGGCCCTTTGATCTCCCAGGGCCTCTCTGCAGCTATAAGATCCCTTAGTCTGTGGGACTCAGGACTCTAGAGGAGATGTGGTTTCCAGCTAAAGCCACCAGGGGGCACTGGAACTTCACAGTGCTGCCCTAGAGGTTCAGGGAGCAAAGCTAAGGAGCCCAGGGGCCTAGGCACTGGCCTCAGACCCCAGCGGCCCCTAGGGAGCTCTTGTGCACTGAGGGGACTGCTCTGGGTGTCGTCTGAGCCCCTATGCCATTCAGACATTCCTTGGCCCTCCACACCTTGAGTCTCAGCTTGAGCCTCTGCCTGGAGGGCCTGAGCTGTGGAGGACCTTCCGTGTCTCTTCAGTGCCCCAGTCCTGCTGCTCCCTTCCTGGGGACAACGACAAGCTGCCCTGGAGCCAACCCTCTAACTGGCTTTCACGCTGCCTCTAATGCGTCTCCTGGGCAGCTGTTTGTTCGCACCTATGTCCAGGTGTGGGCATCTGTGGGTGCTCTGTGGGTACGTCTTGGTCTCAGACAAGCTTTTGGGGTTTGACTATAAACTAAAGGAGCTGCTCTGAGGGTTCCTGCCGGCCTGACTCCGGGTGCCTGTAGGACATGAAACAGGAAGGGCAGACCTGGGCCCTGCCTGGGTGGGATGCGCCCTCTCTGGAGCCACAGCGGCCCCCCCTGCAGTGCTGTAGCAGTGTCTCCACAATGTGCAGAAGCTGGCTGAGCCGGGGGGCTGGAGGGTGGGAGACCTGTGGGTACACACCCCCCCCCCGTCTCTGCCTTCTCTCCAGTCTCCTCCATCTCCATCTCTCTTCCTGCTTGATCTCAGTTCTTCATTTCTCCTTCTCCATGGACAGTTTCCCCCTTCGCACCTACAGCATACCTGCTGGGCCTTCCTGTCCCTCTCAAGGCACCAGGACCCTGGGAGCCTAAGTGCACAAGCACCGTCCTCCCCGTCTACTGTCTTACGGCGCCCTTGTCAAGTCCCCTGGCAGGCTTGAGCCCGTGGCCAGGGTGGCCTGCCTGCTCCTGCGGCTCGTTTCTGGTCTCTGCTAGGGGCTCAAGCCCGTTTACCAGCCAAGAGGAAAGCTGATTCCCTCGAGTGCACGTGCTCTGTAACTCCTTATTGTTTTAGAATTCTCAAATTTACAGAAAAGCTGAAGAATAACTCGTATCTACCTTCACTCGGTCTGCATCACTGACACTCAGCTGCGCTTATTATTCTGTGTGAGTGCAGATACAGACAGGTGCAGACTTCTCTCCAAACTGTCTGATGTACAGTGCAGACATGGTGCACCTTTACCCTAAATACTTCAGTGTGCATTTCTTAAGAACAAAGACATTCTCTTAAAACCACAGTACGATGATCAAAGTCAGGAAATTCATGCTGATACAGTACTATTCTATAATTACAAACTTCACTCAACTTTGCTGGTTTTCCTAGCAGTGTGCTTTACAGCAAAAGAAAAAAAGTTGTTTTTTCTAGTCCATTATCCAGTCTGCATTTAGTCATCATGTCTTTTTTATTCTGGAAAATCCCATAGTCTTTGTCTTCCATGACCTTGAGAGTTTCAAAGAATATAGCCAGCCCAGTTATTTTGAAGAATTCCCCGTCAATTCAGGTTCATCTGATATTTCCCCATGGTTAGACTCAGGTTATGCATTTTTGGCAGGAATGTCACAGAAGTGACGTTGTGTCTTTCTCAGCTGATCACACGTGGTTCTTCTCTTGGAGAAGCCTGGCTCTTTAATCACTATTCTGAATTCTCACTTGAATCCAGTCTCACTACCACTGTCCTGGGCCCCCTGTTTTTATTCTAGCAGTATCTGTCCTACAGCTGCTCATGGCGGACTTCCTTCACACTTTGGGTTCGCAGTCTGTGCCCTCATTGGGGCTCCCGTTAAATTCTTGTTTCTGGTATATTAGAACATTCAGATAATATTTAGACTTGTCAGTAGACGATCAATCCTTTCCTGATCTGCCTTTTTTCCTGGATTTTCTTTGACTTATCACTCAAGGGCTTATCTTGCTCCTCATTCTGTGGAGCAGACTTCCAGAATAGTGGTATTTTACATAATAATTTCTCTCTTTTTTTTCCCCCCCTAAAGGGACAGGCCGTGGGTTTAGGAGGCAGAAGATGGAGTCAAGACTTCTACAAACACACATTGCTCTCCTTTCTGCTCTGGGCCAGCTACTTTGTTAGGTGCTGGGAACACAGAGAGGAAGAAAATCACCTTGCTTGGCATCAAGAGTTTATAATCTAGTGAATCCTATTGTACTCTTATTTGGGACAGTAGAGTTTTGGTATTTTTAATGCCATTGGTGTATGACACATCTATCAGAACTATCTCCAAAGGTTGCAACCTAGAAAGAACCTTAGAAATCATATATACCAGCATCCTCATTTGACATACGAAAAACTGAAGCCCAGAGAAAGGAAGGGACTTCCTTATACAGGTAAGTTCGTGGCTGAGTCTTCTGACTCCCAGGTGACATGCCAACAGCATGAACCATGTTACTGGCCTTCTTAAAGGAGGATGTAAACAGTTTGGGGAGCTCCACTGGGTAGCCAGGTGTTCTCTAGAGGTGTAGAGACTCCTACATTTGGACCATCAGCACCAGACTGAGCACAGGGAGTGTTTCAGTCAGCTTGCCCTCCTGGGAACTCCTCCACCCCAATGAGATTCTGCTGATGAGTACATCACCATCATTTTTCTACCACATCCCAGGCTTTATTGAAACTCTTGGCTATTTCAAGGGCTTCTTGAAGGTTTCCAGTGCACTCTTCCTCTAGACGTCACCATCTCTGTTAATGGCAGAGCCACTCCCACAGTCAGCCAGCGAGCTCACTTCTTCGTTAGCGCACCAGCTCACACACTGATCATTCTTCCCTCAGGGTCATCTCTTGAGTCTGATCTTTCTCTTCAACTTCATGCATCTCTCCTGCACTGATGCAATAAGATCCCCAGCTCTTTTCTCTGCTTTCATTCATCCACTCCTTCATCTAATTCTTGCACACTACTTACTGTCAGATTAATCTTTTAATTAAACCTAGCAGAGTCTCATGATTGTAAGGGATCTTATATGTTGTATTTCCCAAGCACCCATCTGACTCTCACTCTGTTAGTCTCCCTGCCAAGTGGTCCTCCAGCCCACTCCAATTACGTTTTTATGCACTGCAGTTAATTTTAAATAGGTCTGGCCATTATAAAGTCCTTACTTATATGGAAGTAAAATATTTTTATTCTTTTATACACTTATTTTGGGGGTGTAATTTCCTCTTGAATCTTTTGCAGATACTAATAAGAAATGTTTCTAAGTTCTCTTTTGTTTACTAGGTAACTCTTTGCTCAGAGCTCAGCTGCTTTGCTTTCTCACCCTCGTGCCTCCTCACAGGGCTGGCTCTTCTCACATGTCTGTGAATCTTGCTCATTCCTTTATATTCATAAGGGTGACACTGGGCTGGTCAGCAGGAGAGGCAGGCGTGGGTCTCCTCGGCAGTCATGTGGTCACTGTTCCCTGCATGTCAGGACTGGCTGCTGTGTGTGTGGAGCAGGCAAGTTCCCCTACAGTGTGTATGCAGGGGTGGCAGAGGAAGGATCTTCAGTTACCAAGACTCTGCTGCTCAAAAAGTGTAATCACCAAAGGTGGGGTGGGAACAATCTCTAATTATTCATTTAAATATTATAATGGGCTTTCAATTATTACTAAGATCATTCAGCTTCTAAATTATACTTTTTGTTATAAGGAATCTGTAAAGCTACATGACTATGCCAGTTGTCAGGTTACACTAATAGCTACAATTGTTAAAGCCATTCATAACTAAAGCCAAAACATTTCATTATTTTAGTTATACTAAGTTTCCATTTGTATCATCAGGGCTAGGGCTCAGACCCTTCAAACCCATTGTACAGACTGGATCACAGACCCCTCACGTGCCAGGCTGGGTCATAGACCCCTCACATGCCAGGCTGGGTCACCAGACCCCTCACATGCCAGGCTGAGTCACCAGACCCCTCACATGCAGGTTCATGGTAGGTAACTGGGAAAGATCCTGGGAGCTGCTGGCAGATGACACAAGCTTAGTCCTCAGCAGCAGCAGCCTCCAGCAGCAGTGGCAGTGGCCTCCCGGCGGGTCCTGGAGGTCCAGGCAGCAATAGCTTGTAGCAATAGCTTGCAGCAACAGCCTCCAGCAGCAGTAGCGGCCTCCCTGTGACCCCCCTGGGGGCATCCCGGGGGCGGGGGGACCCCGTGGATCAGAGCCACTCATCCTTTATACTTAAGTCCATTACCCAGGATACCTGGTGCACATGCACAATTATATTAGAACCAAGGAACACCTGGGCTTATGTGCATATTTACATCAAATGCTTGGCAAGATTCTGAACATCTGAGGGGCCCTGACTTTTCCTATATTTTCCTTACAGAATCAATTTTCTTTTTGCAACAATTCTTCTCAGAGCTCTCTGGATCTCTGTTCTAATTTGAACCAATTGCTTTCTAGGCATACAGCACAGCCTCCATCCTGAGATTTATTTTTATGACATTTCTTTCATGTTTCTTGATTTCTCATGTCTTCTTTTTTAGATTTCTTGGGAAACTTCCTTAAATACTTCTCTAAGACTTTGCAGATAGTAAAACTTTTAAGTCCTTGCATGTATGAAAATGTCTTTATTTTGCAGTCACACTTGAATAATAATAGTTTACTTGGGTATAAAATTCCAGGTTCAAAATAAACTTCCCTCAGAATTTTGAATGCATTTTTCAATTTCTTCCTGCAGTCTATGTTATAAGTAGAAGCTTGATAATAATTTGATAATGTTTCTTGTTCCTTTATAGATAACCTTTTCTTTCTCTGAGAGTTTGTAGGATCTTCTCTTAGAATTCTAAAATATCATGAGAATGAGGCCAGGTGTGAGTCTGTCTTCATTCACCCTGATGATATACTCTTTCAGCGTGAAGATGCATGTTGCCAGTACTGGGAATTTTTTCCTTGTTTCTCTTCATTATTCTCAACTTTATTGGAAATCATATTAGCTAGATATTAGATCTCCTGCATTGGTCATCTGTATCTTTTAACTTTTCTCTCTTGTCCTTTTGCTTTTGCTCTGTAGGCTTTTCCTTGACTTTTCTTCCAGCCATTGAAAATTTGAATTTTCAATCTATTGAAAAAAAAATTTTTTTTTTAACATTTTGCCAGTCTTTGTCCATCTATATCCTATCTTTTTCCCCCCTACTGGAATATTTTATTATTTAATTTTTTTTTTTGAAGGAAAACATCACAAATTAAAGTCAACTGATAAGGAACAAATTTAACACTCCTTAATGCAAGAAGAACTCTTAAAAATGAATTGAAAAATCTAAGCAGAAACTTAGTGAAGGACATGAACAGATAAGTCACACACCCTAAAGAAACACACATGGCTAATAAGAACGTTCTAAGATGTTGTTGAGGAGGGTAGATGGGGAGCGGGCCCTTGGCTCCTGTCTCAGGACCCCTGGAGACCAGCTCCACTGCTTGCCTGGGTGTGGGCAGGGGCGGGGCTTGAGGCCCGCAGCAGCCCCCAGCTCAGGACTCCAGATGGCCAGCTGTGTTGCTTGCCTGGTTCTAATCTATTGAATTTTTAAATTTCACCAATTGAATTTCAATTTCCAAGATCTTTGTCTTTTTAAAACATCACTTGAGGCCTGACTGGTTAGCTCAGTTGGTTTGAGTGCTGCCTTATAACTCCAAGGTCACAGGTTCAGGTCCCAATACTGGCCAGCCACCAAAAGAAAAAAAATTGCTTGATTTTCTTAGTAGCCCCTTCTTATTTTAGGGATGCAATATCTTTGAATCTTTCTGAGGATACTGATTAGAATTCTTAAAATTACCTCCTGTTGCCTGAATTTCATATGTCCTGTGTCCTTATTAATTCTACAATTGTACCTTCTCTTGACTCTGCTGGTGAGGAAGGCTCCCTCCTTCACTTTGTCTTTTTCTGTGTTTGTTTTGGCTGAGAAGATATCTGTTCCTGTGATCTCATCTGCTTTCCATGTTCCCAGAAATTTGTCTAAAAATGTTTTAACCTCATTTTGACAGTTAAATATTTTTTTCTATCATTTTATAGAAATTTTGCAGGGGAGGAGGTAAACGAGCAGACCCAGTTCACTGCCCTAACCTGCCCCCACCGCTCTCACTCCTAAAGAGTACTTTTAAACTGGCTTTGATATTTATTACTTTGAAACAAAACAGCAGTCAAAATGGCAAAATAATAAATATCAAAGCCAGTTGGTACCTAAATATTATAGCTTCTGATATTTTGAATGAATTTCCAAAAAAGCTGGTCTGTGATTTTCAAATGTAGTTATCCCAGAGGCCAGAAAACAGCCCGATCTCCAGGAGGTCTCCTAATTTCTCTGCTTCAAAATACAATTCCCAGGAATAGTAAGGAGAATAAAAATCCCCTTTTCTATGACAACATGACCCTGTAAGTTCTGGAAGGCTCTAGAAACCTCAGCTCATCCTCGGTTTTCCCCTGGCTCTCCTTGCATCTTTTTTATTTCCTACCTGGGCCTAAATTTCAGAGAAAGCACATTCTAGGAACAGTGGTCATAATCTATGAGTCTCAACTGTTCCTGTGATAAGAGGGTTCTCAAACCTCATTCAGGGACGTCATTGAGAAGACCCCTATAATGACCTTAGGAAGGGCAAAGGGCACCTTTCCCAGTGGGTGACTATGGGGTCTTTTTGATGAAACCCAGATGAGGAAACACAAACATATCATAAAAACAGTGGAGAATATATACATCAAACTATGAATGGCTGTTTTTGAAGGGTGCAATATATAGAACTTTCACTTTCTACACTCCTGTGCTCATTGCTTTTTTGATGATAAATGTATATTAATTTCATATTCATAAAGGAAACAGCAAGTAGCCTGGTCCCTGTGATCCTCCACAGTGTGGCTTCATTTCCCACTGTCCCTGTGAGCGTGCTGTGGCTGTACTATGTCATTACCTCAGTAGACACTAAATCAATGAGTGATGACACGAGTGAATGAGCTTTCGTCTCTGTCCTTAGACTACGGCTTTCCAGATCTAACAGAGAAAGCGAGGCCCATGGAGGACACCAGCCAGGCTCAGGAGCTGCCGAGCCTCCCCTCTCCCTTGCCCAAGATGAATCTGGTTGAGCCCCCCTGGCATGTGCCTCCTGAAGGGGAGGAAGATCAGGAGGAAGAGGAGGAGCAGGAGGAGGAGAGGGAGACAGAAGAGGAGGAGGAGGAGGAGCAGCAGGAGGATCAGGAGGAGGAGCAGGAGCAGCTGCAGCTGCTCCCAATGAACGGATCCCAAGAAGAAGCCAAGAGTCAGGCCCGAGACTTTTCTCCCACCAGCAGCAGCCAGACCTCAGGGGCCACCAAGCATGGGCATGAAGATTCTGGGGACCAGGCCTCATCGGGTGTGGAGGTGGAGAGCAGCCTGGAGCCCAGCGTGTCAGCATCCTCAGTCACCTCAAGTGCAGTGACCCCAGGGGATCAGGCCCTCACCAGCCAGGAGGCAGGGGGCATGGTGCTGCCAGCTGCTGGGCTTGGGGTGGAGGCTGAGGCCCCTCAGGAAAAAAGCGAGGAGGCCCCTGTGGGCACAGCGGGGTTGGCCGGCAAGCAAGGCGAGGTGCCATCCTTGGCTTCATTCCCTCAAACTGAAGCTCCAAGCAGGGCCAGGGCCCCAGATGAAGATCACCTCTACCCCAGAACCTCAGCTTCTTTCCCACTGGCCCCCCAAGACATGGAACTGACACCTTCCTCTGCTATCTTGGGGCAGGAAGATCTCAGCCAGCAGCTCCTGGACGGGCAGGCAGCTGAAGCTCAATCCAGAATCCCCTGGGATTCTACTCAGGTAAAGCAAAGGTGTACACGGGCTGTGATCTGCACCTTTGTCTGTGGAGCCCGGCTGCACCACGACGGTGCAGCGTAGGGGCAGGTCTGCCAGGTGGGGAGGGAGACCTCTGCATCACGGGGAATCCAAGGGGACTCATCGGGATGCAGACCTCGTGGCTCAGCAATAGGTGTTCTCACCACACTTTCGTGCAAAGACCTTTGGAGGAGCTGGGTGGCCCAGCCTGGCTTGCACTTGTTCAGATGCTACTGCTGTGCTCTTAGCCTTCTGTACCACTTGCAACAGCAGCTAGAGTTGGTGGCTGACCTGTGCTCTCCCATCCCATCTCCACCCCCCCCCCCAACATGCATGCACAAGTCAGTGTCCATAGTCACGAATGCAAGAGAGAAAGGACAGGGGTTCCAGGCTGCCCACTGTGTGTTTGGCTCCAGAACATTAAAAGCAAGCCTGCCCTTGAAAACCTCCAGACGGGCAAGGCCTCTGCAGCCTGACCCCTTTCCCACAGTTTTCCACATCCCAGGTACCATGCCCGGCCTCCTCCTCTCACTTAAGACATTCTCTGCTTGGTCCCGGGAAACATTTGGCTTTGTGGACTATGGCTAGATCCTTGGCAGGTCACCTCGCAGAGGCTGTCAGCTGCCACCGAGCTGTAACTAACCTACCCCAGCCTTCACCTTCCAGCTTCTAGAGGGCTTCCACCCCATGCTCTCTCCCTGAGCTCTCCTCTGCCTCCGTAACTGTCGCCCTCCTTTCTCTCTCATCACACAGGTGATCTGCAAAGACTGGAGTAACCTGGCTGGGAAGAACTATGTCATTCTGAACATGACAGAGAACATAGACTGTGTGAGTGCTGAGCGAGGCGCTGGCCGCAGGGGAAGGCTGGTGGTGGCAGAAGGAGGGATCCTGGGGATGGCCCTCCACTGGGGATGAACCAGCACTGAGCAATGTCAAAAAGAGCACTCTCATGTTTTAACATCTCTCAGGGCTCTTTGCTCTTGCCTTCCTCACTTTCTAATTTAAAGAAATGATTTTGTTCATGTCTGCAATATCTTTTCTCTCTGGTGATATTGAAGTCTTTTTTAAAAAGTTGTTTTCTCCCTGTTTAGGTTGCTTTTCCCCTTTTGCTTGTTCTGATCTCAGATGTCGGGTGGTATCTGCCATGGCTCTCTAAGGAAGGGTATCACACAGCTGGTTGGAAGCCTTGAGCTCAGTGGTGGGGTTTGTCAACTGTGGCTTCTCAGAGGGGTGATCTAGCTGAGCCGTTTCATTTGGAAATGTTCAATGTCAACATCGTTAGGTCCTTCCTCCTTGTGTGATTAGTGTCTTTGAAAAGGGAACTTCTGTCCTACTGAAGTACAAAGAGCTGGTCATTAGTGTTCTGGGAGCCAGCGGAGGGGAAGAGGGCTGGGTGTCTGTAAGTATAAATGTCAATATTCATTACTCCCAGTATGATTGACACCCTCCCTCCCCCCCGCCCTCCACACGCATTTGTGCCTGGTGTCCTCTAGGTCAGAGACCTCTGTCTCACACTCTTCAAGGGATACACTTCTGGTCTCCTGTCAGGGACAGGAGAAGGGACATTTGTCACTGAGCAGCACTGGGGAAAGGACCTAAGGATCCAGCTGCTTCTTAAACAGACTTTCAACCAGTTCCCATTTTCAGAACCGATTTCATGCCCTCTTCCAAAGGTAGCAGGGCATTTGGAGAGCATGAATCAGCATAAATCTGATTGCTTTTCGGCTTTCCTGCTTTGGCTTAGGGTTTGGCTCCTTGGGGGTTGCTAAATGGGGAAATTCTAACTCATCTATCTGCTTCCAGTGTCCAGATTTTATTGCTCTTGTCTCCTTTTCTGTTTTGCTTTGTGTTTGTCACTGGTTTTAGGCCTTAAATTCCTTGCTCTTGTTTAGTGGGCTTGGGGGAGAGTGAGAGGACATACGTGCACATGTTTAATGCAAAATAACCAATGAGGTTGGATTAACCCCAGCCTCATCACAAACTGACAGATTTTAATGTAGTTGAGGAGTTTTAATCCACTGAGGTTGTTCTTCTTATTGATGCTCAAATACTTCATCTTTGTCCAGGGAAAGCCTCTTTGAGTTGGCCGTGGGTCCTTCTGACAGCCCGTGTCTGATGGTCTCCTTTCTTCCTGGTGTAGTAAGACACTCCAGGCTCTTCTCTCACCCAGACACGGAGCCAGCCTTTCTCCAAGGAGCCCTCATTCCTTTGATTGAGAAATGGTACTTAGGGACCACAACATGGGCACTTGGGACCCTTAAGTTTTTGATATGCATACTTAAACAATGAAGTTTACAGTTAATATCTCTTCTCACAAATCACATATACTCATAGATATTAACATGCTTTTATTCTGTTTTCCCTGTTTTTGTCTCTATGTTATTCTCATTTAATATGAGACATCCATCAATTAGTCATTATTCTCCTTTTCTTTATGGAGGATTTTTTTATTGTGGTAAAAAACATATAAAATTTGCCATCTCACCATTTGTAAGTGTAAATTCAGTAGTACGAAGCAGTATTCACATTGTCTATGAAACACATCTCCAGAACTTTTTCATTTTCAAAGCTGAAACTCTGTGCTCATTAAACAATTTCTCTTACCTCTTCCTTCTCCCCTCCCCCAGCCCCTGGCAGACACTACTCTGCTTCCTGTTCCTATGAATTTGACTATTCTGGGCACCTCTTAGAGGTGGAATCACAATATTCCTTTGTGTCTGGCTTAATTTCACTAGCATAACATACTTAAGGTTCAGCTATGTTGTAGGATGTGTCAGAGTTTCCTTGTTTTTTGAGGCTGATAATATCCCAGTGTGTGTAGAGACCACATTTTGTTTATCTGTTCATCTGTCAGTGGACACTTGGGGTGCCTCCATCTGTTGGGAATGATGCTATGAACACGGGTGTGCAGATATCTCTTCAAGACCCTGCTTTCCATTCTTTTGGGTGTATACCCAGAGGTGGGATTGCTGGATCATGTGGTGATTCTATTTTTAATTTTTGGGGGGGAACCTGTATACTGCTTTCTGCAGTGGCCGCACCATCTCACGTTCCCATCAGCGTAGCAGTACGGTTCCGGTTTCTTCACATTCTTGTCAACACTTGCCATTCTATTTACTTGTTCGTTTTGGCAGTAGCCATCCTGTGGAGGCGAGGTGGTGTTTCACTGTGGTTTCCACCTGCTTTCTCTGATGAACAGTGATGCTGAGCACGAGTCATCACCTACAGCCAGTGCTGCTTCTCTTTCTCAACGTGTTTATTAGTGTCTTTGCCCACGAGCCCTCACACATCCTCACTCCCTCCTGGCTTTAACATCTTTCTTCCTGAAATACATCTTTCACTAGCTCTTTCTGCAAGGATAGCTCAGTCTTTATTTATGTAAAAGTATCTTTCATTTTCTTACATCCTTTTTTGTAACTTTTTATTTTTATATAATTTCAAAGTTAAAGACAGAACAGTACAAAGAAATTCCACATGCCCATCAGCCAGATTCACCACACACTAGCATTTTTCAAACCATTTGAGAAAAAGCTGAAAGCATCATTTCTTTTTGCCCCACCCCTGATACATTAAATGTATTTCCTCAGAACAAGAGTATTCTTTTAGATAACCACAATGCAATTATAAAAATTAGGAAATGAACACTGGTACAAAACTATTATCTAATCTGCCTACCTTATTTAGATTTCACAATTGGTCCCAGTGATGTCGTTTATAGCTCTTTTTTCTCCCACTCCAGGATCATCCACTGCATTAGTTGTCATGTCTCTTTAGTCTCCTTTAATCTGGAATAGTTCCTCATCTTTTCTTTGTGTTTAATGACCTTGACATATTTGAAGAGTAATGAGAATGGTGTGCGTAAAAAATGATGTCTTCAGGAACATACAGGGAGGGGAGCGCAGACAGTCTCTCAGGGAAGGTTCTACAAGACAGAGACAGTTCTAGGGATTCAGTCCTCAAGATCTAGAAAGAGTAATGCAGACTCACCACTTCTCCTGTTTACCTAACATATCATAGGTAATGTACACTGAGGAAACTGGAAAGAAGTCTGCAGTGAAAATCCTGGAGAGAGCAGGAAGATAAAATAGAAAATCAAGAGGTATCATCTTTGGGTTCTAGAAAGCAAAAGAAAATCCTTGCTATAGAAATGCAGAGATCCGATCCTTTGCTCAGCACAAGAGAGAAGTACTAGAGCACAGGGACAAGGAGGAGAAAATGTTGACCTTTTCTGGTGAAAATCCTGAAAGATTCAATGCAAAGGACTAGATCATCAAGACTTAGAAACAGCAGAGCCGACGCAGAGCAATGAGGCACTGGCCCTCTCTGAGGTTGCAGGGTTGTGAGGTGCATGCTCCACACACCAGGGCAAGTGCTCAGGCTGCAGTGGACTTTCCCTGCCCAGCCCTAGAATTAGCCATTTCTCCAAGATCTGGGCTCCAGGTATGCTCACAGCTACTGGGGTGTCATTGCTTCTACCCTTTTAGAAGAACAGCTGAGAGATACAGATCTGTATTTCTCTCTCTCTTATGTGTATATACACACACACAACCAGTGTGCACATATATGTACGTATATACACACACACTTACAACTGAGTTCAATGTTTCTAATTCCAATCTGTCACCATTGGGTGAGATCCTTCTATGCTTACTTCTGAAAGATTTAGAGCTGCAATCCATCTAAAATCAGTTTTGGTGAGTGGTCTGACAAAGGACTCAACGGACATTTCTTCTTTTTCACTGGGCTATCCATTTGTCCCAGCACCTGTGGTTGCATAAGCACTTCTCTTTTAACCTCACAGTAAGCCTAGGGTGTTAGGACCACTGCCCACATTTTCAGATGTGGAAGCTGAGACTCAATATTTTGCTCAAGTTCACAGAGCTGATAAATGGCAGGACAGGATTTGAACCCAGATTAATTTGATTCCAAAGCCAGGGCTTTTCCCCCTTGCCACAGACACTTGGTTTTCCCATCCACAGAATAAATGGTACGAAATCTAGTCATCAGACACCCAGAACTGACACTGTGGGTCTGTGGGCTTAAGCCAGGCAGACATCTCCACGCAAGAGAAGGCGGGACAGGTGCGCATGGTAGAGCCCAGGGCTGCAGCAGGGGGAGGCACTTGGTGGGGCAGGAGGGTGTTCATTTTGTAAGCAGTGGGACTGCGGGGTCACAGTGCATGCACTCTTGCTCAGGAGAGTGCAGCCTGTGCCTGTCCTCCCCGCCCTCCATCAGTGAAGGGAAGAGCCATTACAGGAAATAGGGCTTTCCCAGCTGCTGTGTGGCTCTCTCCAGGCACCAGTCTTCTTCCAAATTTAGAACTGAATTGGCTGGCTGTTAGGCCAGAGAGCACCAAGATTTGAGCCTGTGCCTGGCACCTGCCATGGTGACAAGGAATAGAGGCCCACCAGCACTTCAATCACCCTGGTGGCCTTTAGGTTGGCATGACAACCAGGAAACAGCTCATTAGCTTGAGCTCTAGCAGAAAAGAGTTAGGAGTGGCAGGGGATCCCACAGGGGTAGCCTGGTGAGACGCCTGTGCCTACTGGCAACCCTGGCCCTCAGCTCCACAGCAGGGCACCCAAGAGAGCTGAGAAGCTAGGAGAGGGTGTCTGGCTGAGGTTTTGGAGACTGGAAGCAGGGGCTTAGCAATTTTATATGTCCAGGAGGGAGAAGGCTGCTGGAGAGGAGCCGGAGGGGGAGTGGCCACAGGGCCAGAGGAGAGTCTCTTCCCAGGTGGGGCAAAGTGGGAACAGGTAGTGGCTGTGAGACAAGGGGCAAGTCCGGCCTCTCACCCCGTCCTGGGATTCTGGCACTCACTGAGTTCCCATCCAGGGCCAGGCTCTTGCCTTGTTTTAAATTACCTACTTACGTGAACACCTAAGCAGCATGTGAGGATGCCAGATGAGAAAGAAGCTTCTCCCGCCCTCCTGCCCACCCAGTTCCTGGGACCACCGAGCCGTCTGTGCGTTGGTCCTCCTGTCACCACTACTGCCACAAGAGCACTCAAACTGCCTCCTCCACTCACCAGCGTCGGGCTGTGGCTCTGCAGCGATAGGCAAGAGATGAGCCCAGTGATGCTTCTTCCCCTGGCCCCTGGTTTGTGGCAGCTCTTCCAGTGCACACATCTTCAGGCTCATTACCACGCAAGAACCAGGCACACTGAGCAGCTCTTCCAGAGTCCTTCACACTATATGCCCAGACCCTGGGCTTGTCGTACATGGGCATATCTGTCCCCCAGCTCAACCGCGAGAGTCTCTGGGGCAGGAAGGAACGATCAGTGTGCGGCCTGGCCTTTGCACATTCCCACCCAGAGGCCACGCTCACAGTTCTCAGGTGGCCGCGGAGCTGACCAGAGCAGCCTCTCTGGGAGTAGCCAGAGGGCCTTCCCCAGCCTTCGGCCACTGGGCTGAAGGTGGAGCGGGGGCTGGGCCTAGAAGCAGAGGGGCTAGCAGAGCCGCTTTCCCTCACTGAGTGGGGGGCTCCTTCTGACCTTGCAGGAAGTGTTCCGGCAGCACCGGGGGCTGCAGCTCCTGGCCCTGGTGGAAGAGGTGCTGCCCCGTCACGGCAGCGGCCACCACGGGGACTGGCATATCTCCTTGAGCAAGCCCAGCGAGAAGGAGCAGCATCTTCTAATGACATTGGTGGGCGAGCAGGGTGAGCGAGGCAGGACGCGTGGGAGCCCAGGAGGGCAGCAGAGGTGGCACTAAACCAACAGGTGTCTCCCAGGGCCTGCGCCAGGAGGCACACAGGCAAGGGCTCTGTGACCCAGAACTCCAGTATGGCAGGAGCCCCTAGTTCAGGGTTCAAGGTGTACCCACAAGCTTGGGTCCTGGGGAAGAGGAGGAGGGAAATGGGGAAGGGGAGGCAGGCAGAACCGCTGTGGTCCCAGCACAGTGAGACGGACGGGTGCCGCACACTGGCAGCGAGGGCACATGTTCAGAACGCTGCGTGTGGGCTGCTGAAGTGGCTGTCCAGTGCCACACCTGTCATGTGGTGTTCTAATAAGCCAGTCCGATGGTCTAGGCGAGGGGAGTGCAAGCCACCTGTCCAAGAGGGGGCTGGGAGCCTGTGGAGGGGACCCTCTGAGCCCATGGCTGTGCTGATGATGGTGTTTCTTCTCCTAGGGGTGGTACCCACCCAAGATGTCCTTTCCATGCTGGGAGACATCCGCAGGAGTCTGGAGGAGGTAAGAGAGCAAGGACTTGGACAGCTAGCTGTGCTGTGCTCCCTCCCATCCCCATTCCTCAAAGCCTTGGGGACAGCATGGCCAGGCCCAAGGACAAGAGGCTGCCCACACAGCGAGAGTCAAAGGAGCAAAAGGCAGACTCATGCTCTGGGGGTCTCCTCGTCCCAGGACTTCCTGAGACACAGTTCCATGGGCAGGACGGAGCAGAGGCTACTTCACCAGCTGTGCAGTATATGTGATGTCCAGGGGCAGGAGGAGCTCTGAGGGTGTGGGGGCCATGACAGGAGGGTGACAGGACAGGGCTTGGGGAGTGAAGGTGAAGTGGGAGTTTTCTCAGAGGACAGTGGGAGAAACACCATGTGGAATCTGGTGGAAGGGGACAGCATGCTGAGGCAGGAGCCACTAGCCCGGCACCCCCACTCAAATGGGAGTCTGCCAGCGCTCATCCAGCCAGGGGCCCTGCAATGGGGCTCATGGCCAGGAGACATCCCTACCATCCTGGGAGGCAGTCTGCTGGATGCCTGGCTTGGCCTGGCCTGGCGAGACCTGGGTGGAGGAGACAGCTGGCCAGCCTCTCCTCCTGAACTACTGCAGAGGCTTGGGTGGGGAGGGGCAGGGTCCCCTTGTCCTCCTGCTTCTCACATCACCTCCCTTCTTGAGAACAAACACCATCTCCAGCAAAACCACCTTCACTCAATGCAGACCCAATGGCCTGCTATCATCAGTCCTCTTCATTCTTGAGGACTCTGCAGTACCTCATGGCAAAGATACGTGTCGGGCCGAGCCCGTGGCGCACTCAGGAGAGTGCGGCGCTGGGAGCGCGGCGACGCTCCCACTGCGGGTTCGGATCCTATATAGGAATGGCCGGTTCACTCACTGGCAGAGTGCTGGTCACGAAAAAGACAAAAAAAAAAAAAAAATCAACATGTCTAATCATGGGCAGTTTCCTTACCTGCTGTGTGCAGGGCAAGTGATAGTTTTGGTGGTGGTGGTTTTTGGTAAGCATATCAGATGCTTCCTAAGTGACAGACTCTGCATTGGGTTCTCTCACTTAGGCCAGACCACACGGCTGCAAGGGTCAAATAGGGCAACCTATGAGAACTGTTGGGATCCCCATTCAAGATGTGAGCTGAAGCCCAGAGAGGTTAGGTGACTTGCCTGAGACTGCACAGCTAGTAAGCAGGAGAGCCAGGCTTTGGACCAAGCTGTCTGATTCTAGAGCCTGGGCCTTTCAGCACACTGCTCTACTGCCTGAATGGCCACGGAGGACCTTTCTAGTCCTGATATTCTGGGTTCATGAACAGTGCGGGACTGGTGGAAACCTGGGCTGGCTTTTGCCTTTTTATACAGACCTTCCTACCTCTTCTCCATGCCCCTGCATACTCTGGCCTTGCTGGGCACTTAACTCAGACTGACTTGGCCAAAGGCATACTGGATCTTTGGAACTACAAGGGTCTTCAAAAAGTTCATGGAAGATTCGTATTATCTTTTGATTTTATTTTCTCGCAGACTTTTTGAAGTGCCCTCATATATTAGTAGGTGAATCTAGTAAGAAAGACTGATCTCCAGTAACTTGAAAAGCAAGAGAAGGGCTGGCCCGTGCCTCACTTGGGAAAGCGTGGTGCTGACACCCCCAAGTCAAGGGTTAAGATCCCCTTATTGGTCATCTTTTATAAAAAAAAAAAAAAAAAATCAAGAGAAAATTACTGAAAATATACATGTGGTTGACAAAAACCACAGAAAAGCTGAAGACTGGCCTTAGAAAGGGGGCCCAATAAAGCCTGGGCCTCTGCACAGGAGCCACCTGGCACCACTCACCTGGTGAAGCAGCTCACTGTCCTTACCGCCCTCTGCCTGAGGTGCAACCTGTGAAGAGAGCACCTGCCCGGCATGGGTCACAGCAGCTCCGCGGCTGCTGAAGATGGCAGGCCCAACCAAGATAACCTGCCATGCGCGAGGGGTGCCAGGTGGCTAAACACCCTCAGTGACCACTCCAATGGACAAGGGACAAAGCTGGGTAGCCGGGGGCGGGGTGGGGGGGAGCCCCTGATGTTCTGGCAATGTGAAGCTGACTAGCCCATATGGCCAGGGTGGTACTAGAATGCGTTACCCCACCCCCGGGGTGGAAGCTGTGTTTCAGGGCCTGCCCTGGTGGTTGTGTGTGGGCAGCCTGTATGCAGAGGGGCTCCCAGCTGCCCTGGCCTGGTGCGCTCTCTTCAATTGGTTGGGACAGGTGTGGGGAGCCCTGTCTACTTGGACCATGACTAGCAGTGGGGGAGCCAGGCTCAGCACGGGTGAGAGCCACAGCCAGGTGGGCTCAGACTGAGGGGTGGGTCGGAAGCAATGGCAGAGATGAGAGGCAGGCTGGGAATGTGGACATGGGGCAGAGAGGCATGAATAGGATGGGGACGGGGTGGCGAGTGAGCTCCTGCTGAGCACAGGCCCAGACCCAAGGGGGCTTCAAGAGCCAGGTGTGTACCCCCCCAGCCCTGTCCTTGAGCCCCAACCCAGGCACCCCAGGACCTCAGCTGAGGAACCCAGCCCCTCCCACCCCCAGATCGGCATCCAGAACTACTCTACGACAAGCAGCTGCCAGGCACGGGCCAGCCAGGTGCGCAGTGACTACGGGACACTCTTTGTGGTGCTGGTGGTCATTGGTGCTATCTGCATCATCATCATCGTGCTGGGCCTGCTGTACAACTGCTGGCGACGCCGGCTGCCCAAGCTCAAGCACGTGGTGAGTGTGGGGGCAGTTGGGGGGCTGCTGCCAGTGAAGAGAGGGTCCCACAGCTCCATCACCCAAGGCTCAGTGCCCCCTCGGCAGGTGGGGTGGCAGTCGTTCTCTTGGGTGCACAGGGCTGTGGTGAGGACCAGGTGGGACCTGTGAGTGAAGCAGTCTGTCAGAGCCTGGCACTCTGCTGGTTATGCAGGGCACCAGCTCCAGGACAGGTGCTGGAGGGGCAGGGCCCCAGTGACACCCTGGATCCAACTCACATGTGCAGTCTCCCAAAATCTCTAAGAGGGAGCTAGGGACCAGCTGATGTCAGGGAGGCAGCAGGGCTTTTTAAGTGCAAAGGATTATTAGGGTTATTTTGAGAAATGAGTTGAGCAGTGGGCACAGAACAGGAGCGCCTTGCCACGCGTTAAGCGTGCATGGGGCTCTCCGGGTGGGGGTGCCTCCTGGGCGGGGGCCTGCGCCCTGCGCACCCCCCAGCGGTCCTCTCCCCCACCGCAGTCGCACGGTGAGGAGCTCCGCTTCGTGGAGAACGGCTGCCACGACAACCCCACGCTGGACGTGGCCAGCGACAGCCAGTCGGAGATGCAGGAGAAGCAGCCCAGCCTGAACGGCGGCGGGGCACTCAACGGCCCAGTGGGCTGGGGCACGCTCATGGGGGGCAAGCGGGACCCCGAGGACTCGGACGTGTTCGAGGAGGACACGCACCTGTGAGCCGGCCCCGGCGCAGGGCGCGCCCGGAGGCCAGCGCCGCCCCCTTCGCCCAGCGGTCTCGGCACAGCTGCCCGCTCCCCGCCGCGGCCCCGGGGAGCTGGGACCCTATTAAACCCGCCCGGAGCCCACGCCGGGCCCCGCCTGTGCGCCTGCCGCCTCGTTCTTGCTTCCGCGGCGGGGCGCGGACCTCCCTCGAGTCCTCCGGTCGCTTCGTTCTTGCTTCCGGGGCGGGGCGCGGGCCTCCCTCGGGTCCTCCGGTCGTCTCGTTCTTGCTTCCGGGGCGGGGCGCGGTACGGCCTTGGGTCCCCGGGCGCCGCTGCGGATCTCCGGGCCGGGGTGCGCCGGTGACGCCCGCCGGCGGGCAGTCCTGCGGTGGCCGAGCCTCCCGCGCCATGGACACCAGCGACCTGTTCACCAGCTGCAGGAAGGGGGATGTGGGCCGAGTGCGGTGAGGACGCGCAGTCCCGGGGAGGGTGCGGCAGGGCGCCCGCGGGGGGCGCCTCGGTCCGGCGCAGAGCACCCGCCGGCAGGCGCCGGGGCCGTCCGAGCCGGAGCGCGCGGGGTGGTGGTGCTGGTGGCGATTGCCCCCGGAGGGCTTCCTGGAGGAGGGACTGCTCCCCTGGGGCCCAAAGAGAAGAAATGGGCGGAGAGAACGGAGGGCCACCTTTCGACCAAGTGGAGCCCGGTGCCGGACCCCGGAGCAGGTCTGGGACTCCAGACGTGGCTCCTCTCTGATGCTCTCGACCGGAGGCTGGGAACACCTAGAGCCCAGGATCGGACTCTGGTCCCGGGGATTGGGAAACTCCTGATGTAGCCAAAGCCAATGTGGCGCTGAGATCGCCTTCTTTGCGGGTCAGACCGGGAGGGAGGAAGGGGTGCCCAGTTAGGGCACCTTTTTGTCTTGGCCTCTTCTTGACCTTTCCTTCCCCATTCCCTGGTCCTGACCCGCTGCTTCTGACCTTCCCCGGCCTTACCTGAAAAGCCTCCCCAGGCCCCTCCCCAACATCAGGGGCCACTTAGGAGTTAGTGGACAGCCCCCAAAGCTGAGTGCAGCTCAGCACTCCCAGGTCCGACTGGGATGCCTCCCCGATCAGCGATGGCTCCACCACCCACCCAGACTTCCTTCTCCCCTCACCTCCCATCAGCTACTGTGGATCCTTCTATTCTGCCTTCTAGTATCTGCCCGCTTCCATGCTGTCCCCCACCAGGACGCCTGCAGCAGCTTCCCTCCTCTGGTCTCCCTGCCTCCAGCAGGGCCAGCCCAATGCCCCACACAGTCAGAGGGCTCTGGCTGAAGTAGAGGTGCTGTCACCTCCTCTTTCTCCCAAATGCTGAAAGGCCAATCTTGACCTTCGCAGCTCTGGGGCCTGGTCTCTGCCCCTGTGGCCCATTGTCTCCCACTGGGCTGTTGTTGATGCTCAGTGTCTGCCTCTGCAGGCCCACTCTACACCCCTGTCTGCACTTGGCCTCCAGTGTCCTTCCTGCTCTGCTCTGCCTGTCACCTGCCCTCACCCAGTGGAGTCTCCCCCAGCCAGAAGGGATGTTTTCCCTCCTTCCCTCTTCCATGATCCCCTCCCCCAGAACATGACCCAGCCCTGACCCAGGCTACGGCCTCCTTCCTGCCCAGGTACCTGCTGGAGCAGCGGGACGTGGAGGTGAATGTGCGGGACAAGTGGGACAGCACCCCCTTGTGAGTGCCAGACAGGCAGGGTGGGTGGCCGGCAGGGGGACTCTTCAGTGCTGATGGCCGCCTGCCCATGCTTCTTTCTTCCCCCAGGTACTACGCTTGCCTGTGTGGGCATGAGGAGCTGGTGCTGTACCTGCTGGCCAATGGTGAGGGAGGGCGGGGGTGGTGAGTGCGTGCGCGTGCGTGTGCCTTCCTGCACACTTGCGACCTCAGGCCACTCCAGTCAGCAAGCACTGCTAGCTCTATTTCAAAACCTGTTCTCTGCCCACTTTGCCCACCTCCACTGCTGCCACCCAGGCCCAGCTACCCACATCTCTCCTTTGACACTGTGCCGGCCTCCCTCCGGCATCCAGCCTCCTCTCTTGCCTACCTTATAGTGTATTCTTCATGTTGCAGCCAGGTAGATCTTTTCACAACAAATCTGACAGGCTTAAAATCCTCTGAGTTCCCACTGTGCTTAGGTTAAACTAGACTACCTTGCCATGCCCGTGAGGTTCCACAGAGTCTGTCCTTCCCTTGTGGGTCTCCTCTCCTGTGGCTCTCCCACCTGCACACCGTTCACCCATATTGGCCTTCTCTGGTGCTCCATGATGCCACACCTGCTCCTATGCCTACTCCTGCTCCTCCTTCTGCACTTGCTTCTGCTCCTGTGCCTGCTCCTCCTGTGCCTGCTTCTACTTCTTCTGCACCTACTCCTGCTCCTCCTGCACCTGCTCCTACTCCTCCTCCTCCTGCACCTGCTCCTCCTTCTGCACCTGCTCCTGTGTAGGCACCTGCTTCTCCTTCTATGCCTGAGCCAGCTCCCGTTCCTCCTGCGCCTGCTCCTGCTCCTGCTCCTTGCACCTGCTCCTCCTCCTGCACCTGCTCCTCCTCCTGCGCCTGCTCCTCCTTCTGCACCTGTTCCTGTGCCTGCTCCTCCTGTGCCTGTTTCTACTGCTTCTGCACCTGCTCCTCCTCCTGCTCCTGCACCTGCTCCTTCTGCACTGCTCCTCCTTCTCCTCCTCCTGTGCCTTCTTCTACTCCTTCTGCACCTGCTCCTCCTGCACCTGTTCCTGTGCCTGCACCTGCTTCTTCTATGCATGAGCCAGCTCCTGTTCCTCCTCTTGCTCCTCTTCCTGCTCCTGTGCTTGCTGCTTCTCATGCTTCTCCTCCTCCTCCTGCTCCTCCTCCTGCTCTTCGTCCTGCTCCTGCCCCTCCTCATGCTCCTGCTTCTGCTCCTGTTCCTCCTCATGCTCCTGCTGCTCCTCCTCCTGCTTCTGCTCCTGTGCCTGCTCCTGCCTCCTGCTCCTTTTCCTGCTCCTCCTCATGCTCCTCCTCATGCTCCTCCTCTTCCATCTGCTCCTCCTCCTGATCCCACTCCTGCTCCTGCTTCTGTTCCTGCTCCTGCCTCCTGCACCTGCTCTTGCCTCCTGCGCTTGCCTCAGGGCCTTTGCACTTACTGTTCCTTCTGCTTGGACTGCCCTTTCCCAGATCTGTGCTCCTCCTGCTCCTCCTCCTGCTACTTACTTCATTCAAGTTTCACAGAACCTGCCATCATTTGTTAACTGTTCATCGTCCTGCCCACAAGAGTGTAGGTTCAGTGATGGGGGGTGGGGGGTCCCGTGCATACAACAGGGCCAGCCAGAGTCTGCTCTCAAATTGGCGTAGTTTGTAGTATGTGTGAGTGAATATGTGCATATGGGAGTGTTCACAGATATACCCACCTGATTAGGCCTTGACAGGGAGGATGCTGGGGTCACACTGGGCCCAGGATAATTTGGGAAGAGGTCTCCAGGGCCTAGGTGCTCCATGTGTGGGGAGGTGGGGAGCAGGACAGGAGACTAGGATTTCTCAGACCCCTCCCCAGCTTCAGCCACAGCCCATGACCCTGCTGATGGGTGAGCCCTGCTGCCCCCAGGAGCCCGCTGTGAGGCCAACACCTTTGATGGCGAGCGCTGCCTGTATGGGGCACTGAATGATGCCATCCGCCGGGCTCTGCGTGAATACAAGCAGGTCACAGCCTCCTGCAGACGACGGGATTACTATGACGACTTCCTGCAGCGGTGAGCTGGGGCGTGGGCATACTCTGGGCAGCTGGCATTGCACAGTGGGTCTGCAGTAGTGTGGCATGCCCCTGCCGAGGGCTCTCCTGAGGGATGGGAGGGGATGGGGGCCATGCTGAGCATGCCCCCTCCCGGCTCTCCCCTCCCCAGGCTCCTGGAGCAGGGCATCCACAGTGACGTGGTCTTCATAGTGCACGGGAAGCAGTTCCGGGCACACCGCTGCATCCTGGGTGCACGCAGCACCTACTTCGCCAACATGCTGGACACTAAATGGAAGGGCAAGAGCATCGTGGTCCTTAGACATCCCCTGGTGCGTCCCTTCAGAGTGGCAGAGGGGCAGCCAACTATCCAGGGACAGCGGGGCTTGTGCTGGGCAGTTGCCTCTGACCTTCCCTTCTGGCCATCTCTCTGCCCACAGATCAACCCAGTGGCCTTCGGGGCCCTGCTGCAGTACCTGTACACAGGTGACCCCTGGGCCCAGGGTGGGGTGGGTGGGGACAGCAACAGACCCGGCTTTCTGGACAGCAACAGACCCGGCTGTGGCCTTGGGCTCACCTTTCACCTCTAGGCTCTGCAATTGGGTTGCAAGACAGTGGGCTGGTGTGCCTGCTCAGGAATAGCTTGTCCCTTCCACAAACTGAGTCCCCTCCTGTCTGTCCCTGGGGTCTGTGTAACTCAGGCAGTGGCTCTTGATGGGGAAACCAAGGCAGCAAGTAGGCCCAGGAGTCCCAGCCTGCAGCCTGGGTAAGAGGGGCTGCCACCCAGGAAACTGTGTGTGCCTGACGCTGGCTGAGAGCCCCTCTCAGGCCCCATCCTCCCTCACCGCATGCAGGCCGCCTGGACATTGGCGTGGAGCACGTCAGTGACTGCGAACGCCTGGCCAAGCAGTGCCAGCTGTGGGACCTGCTTGGCGACCTGGAGGCCAAGTGTGAGAAGGTGTCTGAGTTTGGTGCGTCTGGGGTTTGGGGTTCAAGGCTTTGCACAGGGACTTGCAGGGCTGACTTGGCTCCCTGAGTTGCTCTTGCCTCTGCAGTGGCGTCCAAACCGGGCACGTGTGTGAAGGTGCTGACCATCGAGCCCCCGCCAGCAGACCCCCGACTGCGGGAGGACATGGCACTGCTGGCTGACTGTGCCCTGCCCCCTGAGCTGCGAGTGAGTGCAGGGCAGTGCTGGGCCGGAGGGATGTCTGGGGATGGGGGCTGTGACAGGCAAGTCCCCAACACTTGGGCTCAGCTCCTGTGTGACCTTGGGCCAGCCACATGCCTTTTCTGAGCCTAGCTGTTCACTTCTCTGAGTGCTCTGCTCTGATAGAGCCGCCTCTGCGTACCAGGGTGACCTCGGGGAGCTGCCCTTCCCATGCCCTGATGGCTTCAACAGCTGCCCGGACGTGTGCTTCCAAGTGGCTGGTTGCAGCTTCCTCTGCCACAAGGTGCCTGTTCCCTCCCATCCGCCACCCCCAACCCATTGCACTGAGCCGGGGCCAGCCCCTTGGGAGTCAGACCCTGGCCTGCACACTGCCTGAGCCCAGCCTTCCCCAGGCCTTCTTCTGCGGCCGCAGCGACTACTTCCGAGCCCTGCTGGATGACCACTTTCGGGAGAGTGAGGAGCCAATGGCTGCAGGGGGTCCCCCGGCCATCACCCTGCAAGGCATCTCACCTGACGTCTTTACCCACGTGCTCTATTATGTCTACAGTGACCACACTGAGGTGCAGGGCGTGGGTGGGGCACTGGGACTTTGGTCATGGGGCCCACATGGGTTTTAATTTCAGGCAGATGGGCCCTTGGTAGGCTGCAGAGCAGAAGCGAGTGACAAGACTCATGTCCTGAGCACAGGACCCTTGGGGAGCCAGGTCAGCCATGTGGGGCCCAGGGTTCTCCAGAAGGAGGGTGGGTGGGGACTGTAACCCTGAGTTTCCTTAATGGGGAGCCTCGAGCCTCCTGCCTCTGGGTTGCTGCAGATTCCTGGGGTCTGGATTCCCTTGCCACCTCCCTCTGTCACAGCTACCCTGAGGCATCTCTGACACAAGGCCACGCAAGCAGTGGCAGGTAGCACTAGAAGTTTGTCCTGCTAGGCTATGTGAGCATGTGTGCATTTGGGCCACACCACTGTAATAGAGACCCCAAAATGTGGTGGCTTAAAGAAGAGAGTGGTTTGTTTCTCCTTCGTATCTGAGGGGAATGCCCCAGGGCAGGTGCTTGCTAGGGACCCAGGTTGTTCCCTTCTATCTTGTTGCCTTGCTATGCCCCAGGGCAGGGGTTGCAAACCTTTTCCCTTAAGGTAGACATTTTAGGCTTTGGGGCCATATGGTCTCTGCCATAGCGTCTCAGCTTTGTAGTGTGAAAGCGGATGTAGACAATATGGAGATGATGGGTATGGCTTGTTCTGATAAAGCTTTATTTATAAAAACAGGCTGGATCTGGACCCCAGGCTGTAGTTTACCCACCCTGCCCTGGGGCGTTGTCCTCTGTATATGGAGAGTGGTCACAGGCCAACTCATGCTCTAGGAGGAAGAGGAAGGGCAGGGCGAAAGGTGTCCTTTCTCAGGAGCTCTGGAGGCTGTGTACACATCTGCTTCACTGGGGGGACCTGGTGGCTGTACTTGCCAGCGAGGGAGGCTGGGAGTGTCTCTGGCCAGGTCTCTGTTACTGGGAGAAGGGGAGAAGGTGCATTGGGACAGGCGGCTGTCTCGTCCACAGCACCCAGTGGTGACATGCACCTCCTTTCGCCTCCTACAGCCCCCAGCCCCAATCCTGTCTCTCAGTGGCCTGCCAGACTCTGCTTGGGTTCCCTCCCCAGGCCCAGCCACTCACTGGGTCCTCAGGCCTCCATCCCTCTCTCCTTCTTTACTTCATTGCTCCTGCAGTTCGGCCCAGCTCTCTGGCCCCTGCCACCTGGGGTCCACCTTGGCCTATCCTGAGAAACTCCCTCCTGAAGGAGCTTTGTCACCCCAAGGGCACCTTCTTAATGGCTCAGAACATGGATTGGGCTCTAAGCCTGGGCTGACGCTGGATTAGCCCCTCATGAGCTGTGTGATCTTGGGCAGGTTGCTTAACTGCTCTGTGCCTCAGTTTTCTCCTCTAGAAAATGGGACTGACACTGGTCATTACTTCCTAAGGTCTTGTGCAAATGAGTATGTTATCTCAGGTAAGGTACGTGGCATGATGCCTGGCACACAGTGAACACCAGGCACATAGCCGGTGAGGTGGCAGCAGAGGCTCCCTCACCTTTGTCTCCAGCCTGCTCGCTGTGGCCTCCAAAGTCTGGACCGAAGCTGGCACGTGTCCCTCCCCAGCGTGGGCTGTGACTGTGGGGTGCTTTGTGCATGCACGGAGAGGTGGTAGTTACTCCCCACTCTCGGCAGGGTCCCTGCTTCGGTCTCGAATAGTCTACTTCCTAACAGCCTTTTGAGGTAGGCATGATTATCTGTGCCTCACAAAGGAGGAAACTGAGGCTCAGAGAAGCAGAGTGCCTTGCCCAGGGTCCCACAGCTGAAAGCATGAGAGCCCAGGTCTGTGTGATTCAGAGCTCCCACCCTTCCCTTGGGAGGTTCTGCCCGAGGCACGGCATGCCTGGTCTCCCCTGGCCCCTTGTAGTCCCATGGATCCCTGTGGGAACATGGGCAGGGAGCTTCCGCTCCCACTCAAAGCCACCACCCTCTCCCTGGCAGGTCCCAGCCCTGGCCACTGAGCCCTGAGAGCCCTTGGTGACCTGGGATGAACCTCACCCCTTCTTTTACTGCAGCTGCTGCCCGAGGTGGCCTACGACGTGCTGAGCGTGGCTGATATGTACCTGTTGCCAGGCCTGAAGAGGCTGTGTGGCCGCAGCCTGGCCCAGCTGCTGGACGAGGACAGTGTGGTGGGGGTGTGGCGTGTGGCCAAGCTGTTCTGCCTGGCGCGGCTGGAGGACCAGTGCACTGAGTACATGGCCAAGGTCATCGAGAAGGTGGGCCAGCGGCCCCACAGCGGGTGGCAGAGGAGTAAGGGTGGGCGTGCAGCCTGCGCTGAGCCGGCCGGCCTGTCCCACAGCTGGTGGAGCGGGAGGACTTCGTGGAGGCGGTGAGGGAGGAGGCGGCGGCAGTTGCGGCCCGTCAGGAGACAGACTCCATCCCGCTGGTGGACGACATCCGCTTCCATGTGGCCAGCACAGTGCAGACCTACAGTGCCATTGAGGAGGCGCAGCAGCGGCTGCAAGCGCTTGAGGACCTGCTCGTGTCCATTGGCCTGGACTGCTGAATCCCCGCCGGCTGTCTTGGGGACAAGCGTGTGTGTGTGTGTGTGTGTCTGCATCTGCGGCTGCTTGTCCTGCTCCTCACATACTTGAGGGCCCCACCGTGGGCCAAGGTGGTCCAGTGGGGCTCCCCTCATGAGCCTGGGGACCCCAGGGGAGGTCTCCTCGGGATGAGCCCCCTCCCCCAATGCACAAGCCTGCCCCCAAGACTCTGGGGCTGGGCACCACTCAGGGAAAGCTGAGGTAGGGGTGGGCTTTGGTCTCCTGGCCCTCCCAGGACTGGGCCAGGCCTGGACGCCTCTCTGAGCCAGCTGCTCCCACACACAGGGCCAGTCAGGATGGGCCAGGAGAGACCATGTGTGGCAATAAAGCTTGAATTTGCTGTGGGAGCCTGAACCTGTGTCCTGGGGCGTGGCTGAGGAGGTGGGGCTTTTTGAGCAAGAGCTGGTGAGGAGCAAGCAGGGCTCTAGAGTTGGGGCTCGGACCTCCTCACTGGCACCACTCCTCTTGAGGTGCGTGAGGGGCTGCCTGGGTGCCCAGCAGAGGCAGGTTCAGAGCTCTGGCCAAGGAGACCCAGATATCTGCTGCTGATCCCAGCCCTGGCCTGGGCCCAGCCTGGCTCCCTCCACACCTCGCCCGCTCTGGCCTCTGGCTGTTGGGGGCCTCATTGCAGGAGAGGGGCTGAGGGCTGAAATGACCATTTTCTCTCTGCCCAGGGCCAGTCTCCTCCACAGACACCCATCCCGCGCCATCCTGCCTTTTCAACTCAGAGTGGCACACAGCCGTGGGCGGGGAGAGGAGTGTGTGACGGCTCCTCGGGCCTCTGCTACTGGGTGTCTGGCTCACCCTGTGGCTGTTTTGCAGGTCTTCATGCCTTTTTACTGTGTCATTTTCTAGAACTTTTTATGTTTTTTTCTCTCCCTCCCCAGTGTTTTTTCATCTGTTTTCCTCTTGCGTGTTAGTTGCATGGGGGAAACTGTCAGGTCTGCAGTGACCATAATGAGTGCCCAGATGGGACAGTTATCCGGCAGTCGGGGAGGAGGGTGATGAGTATGTTGGACAGGAGGGAGGTGGCCTCTGGCAGCCCGGTAGGTGGGGATGGTTCACAGGGTCAGAGGCCGGAGTTCCCTCCATGGCACTGCATTTTACTACCTGGTCACCGCTCTTTGCCCCAGTTTGCCCACCTGTAGATTGGGAATGATTATAAAGTAACTCCTTCCTGGCTTGGAGTGTTGCTGAGTTGTTATTTGAGAAGGGCTTTGCGCAGCAACTGACTTATAATGAGCCTGGTGTGTTTGTTGAGTTCCATCCAGTGGAGGTGGGGGCAGGGGAAGTACAGGGGCTGACTTGCATTTTTGAAAGTTCTCTCTGGCTGCCCTGGAGCACACAGATAGGAGGTGTGGGGCCGAGGCTACCACAGGCTCCACCGCAGACCAAACTAACACTGTGTGAGCCACAAATATAAGAGGGATTTAAACACTTAAAGGAAAAATCTTTTAAATTACTATGCATTTCTTTTAATATGTATTGGGGGGAAATGAGCTGGCACATCAAACCCATCTTTTTTACAGATGTTGTTTGAAATCATATACAGTTTCTACTTTTCAACAGATTTGAAGCAAAAACACTAGTGAGGAGTGTTTCAGGAGAAATACTCTGGAGTTGATATTTTAGTGTTTCACTGATGAACAGCAGATGTGGTCAGACACACCAGCCAAGGCCTCTGTACAAGACTGGCCGCCCCCAGGAGCGAAGGGGCAGCACTCCCCAGCCCCCCTGTCCCTCAGTGCGGTCCCAGGGGGGCCGCCAGCGATGAGAGGTACCTGTGGATGAAGGTGCTGGACACAGTGCTGCAAGTAAACAGGAAACCTTGCAAACAGCCTCAGTGAACGGTCAGTGGGGGAGGGGATTGCAGCAAGTAAACGTGCTGGAGCTTTCTGTGGCCATAAAGATGGTCAGCACGGCATCCATCCCCGAGGAGTGGTGAGGTCACTCGAGCTGCGCCATGGGGCGCCCCTCAAGATCACAGAGGAAGTCGGGGAGGTTCCATCTGATTTCTCTTTAGTTTCTATAATGCTGTTGTACTACTCTTAGAATTAAAAGAACACATGTCCCTCACATAACTTAAATTCATTCCTGCTTCTAAGTGAAAAAAATTGTTGAATCAGAAATATTTCCATTTTATTTTGTTGAAAAAACTATATGCGTTCTATCCTAACTCAAGATACCCCTACATTTTCCACAGATAGAAAAATAAATCAATTGAGCAGTGACAGAGTGAACAACGATCGAAAGGAAATAAGCAGTTTTGCACAAGGAGTGGAACACGGGGACACTGTGCCCTCGGAGGGAAGGCCGAGGGCTGCGAGGAGGGTGGGGGGGCCTTGACCCTGCAGCCAAAGAAATCACAGTGAGGACCCCGCCTTTATCTAAAAGGTGGATATTTGGTTCATCATGAACTTTTTCAATTAATTTTGCTTTTTAAAACATTACATTAAGGTAGTCTTTTCTTGATGACTTAAGATTCTCGCTGCCCCTTGAGTATTGTGTCCCAGGGGAGCACCTTACATGCCTCACCTAGCCCAGCCCTGAGCTGAGTCTGCAATAAAAAATAAGAACTTACTGTTCCATCCATCCTGTAAAATGAGGATGCTTTAAGAAATTCATGGAAAGACTTGTATTATATTTAATTCTATTTTTCCATAAACTTTTTGATGTCCCCTTGTATACCCCCCACCTGAAAAAAAAGGAAAAGGATCTGGAGTGTTTGCAGACGCTCTGTCCTCCACCTGGAGAGCTCTGCGTGGGTTTCAGTGCGCTCCTGCTGCAGCTGCCTGAGCAGTGCGAGCAGGGCTGGGGCTCTATGTGGCCACTGGCATCTCCACGTCAGGGGCTGGGAGTAAGAGGGTCAGAGTGCTCTAGCCAGGATTAGGGGCAACCTTATTTCCTGCAGCAGAAATTTGTCACTTTAGGAAAATTGAAAATAAACCAGACACTTATATTTTGTGCCCTGAGAACTAAAGTGAGAGCTTCTAGCTGGAGTCAGACCAAGAAGATTCCCCATTGTGTGCCCTCTTTCCGGTATGCAGGTGTCCGGGACAAGGTTGCTGGCTTCTTCAGGCCTCACCTACCCGACTGTCACCTGGCTGTAGAGCTGTGAGGTCACATGAGGAATATGTGGCAGACTAAGTGCAGGCAAGAGTATTGAACTAAAATGATAGGATTGTAAATTTAGTGTGTAATTCATAGTTTCAGAATTAGGTTGATTTAAAACTAGAGGTGTACCCTACTCTAACAAATGTTAAAATAGACTAATGTAAGAAAGAAAGAAAATGGGCATGGAGGCCCTGGGTTTGAAACAAAGCTCAGTTATACCTAACCTAACCTAACCTAACCTAACCCACACTTGTCCTCCTGAGCAGTGAAAGCTCCCTTGTGCTTTCCAGGGCCACAGCTCCCTGACAGACTGGATTGATCCTGATGCATTCGGGGCACTGGCTTGGCCTCCACGTGTTGTCACTTTCCCGATTTTATTTTTTAGTTGAACCGTCCTCTGGCCTTGGTCTTTTGTCTTCCTCTCTGGTGTGTCATCTGCCTGAGGTCCTCGGGACGCTGGTGAGCCCTGAGGTGTGTCTGGCCTGCTGGTCTCTCCCCTGTCTGGGCACGGTGGCCAATGACAGCTGTCCCTCCTCTTCTGATGACTGCAGCCCAAACCAGGAGTCTGGCTGTGACTGGCATGGGTGGAGACAGGAGCCGTTCTCTTCCTGGAGAAGCCATCCCCTCTGCGGTGTCCGCGAGCACGTGCCCGTGTCTTGCCCCTTGGTGGGCTCTATTGGGCCCTTGGAGAAGGAAAATGTCTGTGCTGCGGGTCTCAGAGGCAGGGACTTGTGAAGGAAGTGTCTGTGGGTGCTCAGGCCCCAGTGGGCCCTTAGGCAACACAGGTCCCTGCTTATGGCTTAAGATTTGAGAGTTGCTCAACCCAGACTCCAGCTCAGCCTCTTGCACTACCCTTGAGCAAATCGCTGTATTCCTCAGAGCCTCGGTTTAGTTATCTGTCTAAACGGGAGCAGCACCTCCCACCACCCAAAGCTGGTGTGAACCTTAAGTGGGGTGCTGATGAGGAGCTCCCAGCAGACTCAACTAATGTGAATTTGCATCCCTTCCCAGAAGACAGCACAAGCCATGTGGGCAGACTTGGTAACCTTTCCTGATCTGTAGAGGTTTTTGGAGATGTAGGTGTGATTCTTAACGTTGTCTTCCAATTCCCTGGCCCTCAAATTTAGTTGGTCACCAAACCCTGTTGGTTTTACCCCTTCAGTAGCTGCTGGTTCGGTTTCCCCTTTCCAGTCCCCACTGCCACAGCCCTGGTCAGGCTGCTGCCTCGCCTCCCCGCCCTCCTCTGCTGCTGCTGGTGTCCTCCTAGGCTGCTGTTCAGGCCCGGGCTTCCCTCGGTGCAAGCCTCAATGTGCGCATTTCACTCCTGGGGCACAGCCACCAATGTCCCTCGTGTCTGAACTCCTTCCAGTTTTCGGCCAGTTCACGGCTCATTCCCCAGTCCCCCTGCATTTAGCTGTGGCCGTGTTGCGGGTCCCAGATGCGAGCAGAAATACTAGGTGTGATTTTAAATTTCTGCTTCACCCCTTGAGAGGTGCGTGCCCGCCTCTGTCCTCTTCTCCCCTCCTGCTGGCTGGAAAGAGGATGCGGTGGCTGGGGCTGGAGCAGCGGTGCTGGCCCCTGGGCTGAAGGCCAGTGCGCTCAAGACTGCAGGGCAGCCAGCTAGAGGGTCTGAGAAGGTGAGAGATGGGAGCAGAGTGAGGCTGCGGCTGCTCCCTCCCTGCAAGCCTGCATTTCAGTCATGGCTGTGTCCTCCACCCAAAGCCACAGTCCTGGCAGGTGGCCACAGTGACAACTCTCTGTGTGTCGGTCGGCGCCCCTCCGTGGCTAGTCGCTGGTGGTGCACCATCCTGTTGGCCCCTTTAACTACACCATCCTTGGTCTGCTGCTGCTGAGGGTGCCCTCTGTTGCCTGTGGGGACCCCGTCAGAACATGCCCTCACTCCTGAGCCCCAGCCATCTGAAAGTCTCTTTCCCGCAGTCCCCTGACTGCCCCCGCCCACTCGTGCTCCCCTTCCCGCCTCTGGAGAACCGTGTTGGCCCTCGTCCCTGCCCCATCAGACAGATACTCCCGGGGACCCTGTGGAAGCAGAGGTCCCATGCAGAGGCGCTCCAGGGGAGGGGACAGAGAGCTCCGGGAGGGCAGGTAAGGGCGCAGGCACACGGGCTTCACTGAGAAGGTGGCTGTGGGGAGGCTGGCACTGCGGAGGAGGGGAGAGTGGAGTTGGCCTCAGTGAGGGGTCCGGGAGGATTCTGAGCAGGGAGGGGCTGGTCTGGCTCACATTTTTACAGCCCCTCTGGTGGCCCTGGGGAAACAGACTGAAGGCTGTGTAGGAGGGCGTGGGGGCCCGCCCCTCCAGGCTGCTGTGGCTGTCCCTCAGGAGCTGGGAGCTGGTGATGGCAGTGGAGGGGCTGGAGGGAGCAACATTAGCCTGTGCTTTGGAGGTGGAGCTGGGGGTCAGATGTGGGGATAGAGCGGAGCTGGGGGCAATGTCAAGCAGCAGCAGTCGGGTTCCCGTGCAGAGGTGCAGGGGCATGTGGGTGGAGGCAGGTGAAGATGCAAGCTTGTTTGGGGACGTGTCCAGTGCCGTGTGGGACTGTGGAGGAAGCAGCTGGCCACAAGGCCGGGGCTGGGGCCTGGGCTCCCTCATCCCCAGCGATGGAGATGAGTCTGAGAATGTGTGCGAATGCATCTGCTCCTGGGCAGCAGTCCCCACATGTGGACGGGAGAAAATAAAATCCACACATCGACCCAGGCCCTGTGGTAGTGACTGGGACAGGCAGGGCTCAGCCAAGACTCTGTGATCCTTGAATAGGGCCTTTTCTCTGCAAGGAATGTTGTCATCAGGATCGGAGGCCCACTGCAACAGAAAGGCAGGCAGGCAGCATTCAGAAAACATCTGGTTTATTAGGATTAGCTGTAGCATACATTGGTTCCTTTAATAGTTCTTAGATACACATCCCCCCTAACGGTACACATGGAGGGCTGTGACAGCTGCAGTGATAACAACGAACTGATACATTGCTTAGAAAATCACCGTGGTCCTAATAGGTTATGTGAGCAATCGGCGAGAGAAAGAAAAGAGTGCAAGACAGAAGCCTCGTGGGGCCTGGAAGTGGGATGCTGAGAGTTTCTGGAGCGTCCTTCAGTGCCCTCACAGGAGCCCCAGTGCTGTCCAAAGGCTGAGGGGGCAGCAGGGGCTGCCGCGGAAGGGTGGAGGCTGCCCGCTCCTCTCCCCCCATCTCTGCAAAGGAACTGGGGCCTGGCTGCAGGTGGCACTGTTTCCTAAAAACGTTTTCAGGCATGAAACCCATTTATGTATGGACCAGCATTACCTCTGGGCTGCTGGGGAAGGTGCTTGTTCACATCTGTGCTTGGGCCTGGTACCCCAGGCCGGGTGTGGACCAGCTGCATCTCTGTGCCCCTCCCTGGCCTTTGCTGTCCTCTTGCCTTCTCGAGGCCAAGCCATGCATGACGTAGCATCCCTTCCAAACCCAAGTCCATCCACACCCTGCAATGGCACGACTTTGAAGCGCAGAGTGTTGGCCCAGAGCCATCAATATTGAGAATGAACTCAACTCAAGGCTCACATAGCTTCCCAAAGCCGGGGCTCACAGCTCTGGCGTGGCCTCTGTGAGATATCACTGCACTGGCTCCCAATTCAGCATGTGCATGTGGCCTGTAGACATCCCCCGTCCCCTCTTCCAGATTATGTGAGACAGTCCCAATTTCAGATAATTTTTTTTCTTTTTAATATTGGCAACTCTTTAACCAGACATGAAAAGGCTATTGAATTTGTATGTGTCTCTGTAAGAGCTTTCATATAAATAAAGCCATGCATCTGAAAGTGTCCTTGGTTGAACCATGTGCCCGAAATTTAATTCAGGAAATGGTATTGCCATCACATGCTTCTGGGAGAGGTGATGGGGGCAGGGGGTGGGGACTCTGTGTGACCTGCACTATCACTGCTCCTGGTGACAATTACAGATCTGAGCCCAGGAGCGTCTCGGTTTTCAGATGGGATTTCTGCTTTTCCTAGTCTGAGAGGCAAAAACACATGGCCGCTTGCATGTCCCAGGCTCACTGAGCAGGCGGGGCCTGAGCTCTCTCAGTGCAACTTTACATTTTTCTCCTCCAAAGAGAAGCCATAGAAATGTCAAGACAAAGGAAGCCGCTGTCTGAGGTGCCTGGGCTGGTCAGCACACGGCCTATGCCTGGCCCGCGGGCCACTCCTGAGGGGCAGGTCAAGAGCACACACCCCCGCAGCCGGGGGCACAGAATGTTCGTCGGCAGGGTGGCCAGCTCTTGGCCCTACCATGGTGCATTCAGGTCACTGGAGGAAGGGCAGAGGGGCTTCCCTCTCCAGGGACCCAGAATAAGCCCTGAGAAGAACAGGGCGTGGGTGAGGGGCAGCAGTTCCCGCTGCTGGAAGAACAAGGGCCCGAACCACTGACCCCAGCCCCCGTGTCGAGGAGCCCTGGCAGGGGGTGGCCACCTCCTCCGCAGCCCTGGGGCCCCTGGATCGCACCTTCCGTGGAGGTTATGGTGGCAGTGCCCCCACCCAGGGTCATATTCACACTAAGGAGCCTCTTGAGGTAACATCAAGTCCCAATTTGAAGGTGAAAGCATTCCGGAGGTGGGCGGGGATCCTCAATTATTGCTGGCACTAAGTGAGGCCAAGGGCAGGGCTGGGTGGGGCTGGCACCTGAGAAGGGCAGACCAGGCTGGGGCTTCTGTCTTAGCGAGCCTGGCACTGCGTCCTGCTGTGGCCCGGGCAGGGTGGGGGCTGCCCCGTCCCTGCTCTCAGTCTAAATGCTCCATGCAGCCCTGGGTGGGGAGGCCAGGCCTGCCACGGTGCTGGGACTCTCTTCTGCCACCAGAGGTAGCTGTGCTGCCAGCCCTGAGACTTGCGGGCAGGCCCAGGCTCAGCGACACTCCTGCAGGCTGCCACTGCTCCCTGGGCCCTCACCTGCAGGAAGGTCCCGGTCTCGTCCCCCTCTCAGGCTGCCAGTTTCAAGCTCCCCTAACTCCCACCCCCCTGCCCCTCAAAATAGCCTCTGCTTTAGAATATACGTTATATAATAGATATTTCACCTTCAGTGCAATTCTCCGTCATAGCATCAGGTAAAAGTAGTCACGCGAGGAAAGGCAGCCTCTTTGAATACACACAGCACTCAGCGGGCACCTCCTGGCAGGAGGGCAGGGGAGAAGGAGAAGAGTCTTTGCGGGCTCACCCCCTCCTCGACGAGGCTCCTGGTGGCTGCTCATTTTAAGGAAGTGCCTAGCATTCTCTGGGCCTCAGAGGGGCATGTGAGTCTGGCTCTATGAAGACACCAGCCACCTTGTCACACGGCCAGAGGAAGGCCATAGAGTTGCAGCTGCTGCGGGGGGACTAGGGGGAGAGCTCGAGGGGCTGGGCAGGAGGGGAGACTCCTCCAGTTGTTGCAGTCTGGTATCCCGAAACACCAGGGATTCCGGGGAACCTTGTGGCAGCTGGGAGAGGCGGGGCAGAGGCTTTGCTTTTGTTTAAAAGGATATTTCCCTCTAGAAAATCACCTGTACCCTTCTCTCTCTTTTTTTTTTTTCTGCATAAAGTGTCCACTTCCTAAGGTAGATCCAGTGGCCCATAGTCTAATATAAAGTAAAAATGTCTTTTTGTTGTTTTAGTAAATTGTGCTAGGGATTCCTCCAATTCATAATGTTTTTTTTTTTCAAGCCACATCTGTGAAGCCATCTCTACCCTTCCTCTGCCTGCTTCCCCCAGACTGAGCTGGTCGTCCGGCCAGTGCGTTCAGGGCGGGGACCGGGTTCCTGCCGCGGCTGTCCTTTGAGAGATCCACATGTTTATTTCGTGGAAGACAGAGTTAGTTACTTCAGGAAGCTCCTTGTGGAGAACATGGTAGGCACCTTCGTAAATCTGCAATTAGAGAGAGACCAGGAATCAGGGCTACACCATCAGAAATGGCAGGTAGAGCGGGGAGGCCCTGAGCAGGGGACAGGAGTCTGCAGTGTCACCCAGACCCTGTCCCAATGCCCTGAGAACTTGGCACTGACCTCATTATGGGGCCAACACCTTTTGATCAGATGATGGTTCAAATGAATCAATTTCCCAGCACATTTCAGTATTTCTGCTCTTCAATGCAAACCTTCCCTTGGCTCCACACCTCTCCAGCATGGACCGTTTCCACACCTTCAGCTCAGCCTTCTCCGTGGGGGATTCCACTCCCTGACTCATGTCCTGGCCTTCAGTGTGGTACCCACCCACCGATGGCGGCAGTGATTGGAGGAATAACGAGTTTTGAGGTACTTGCATTAGAGGGTCCCACTGGAAACTGGAGATACCATTAGAGATTCAAGTGGAAGCAGCAAGTAGGCAGTTTAGAAGCAGAAGAGAGGTCTGGCTGGAGAGATCAGTTCCAGAGTCGTCTGCACAGGAATGGTTTTCATAGCCACAGGCCTGCACATGATGACTAGGGAGAGGAAATGTGGCTGGGACCCAGCCCTTGGCCAGGCCAGCCTGCAGAGGCGGCAGGGCGAGCCTGGCAGTGAAGGAGCTGCTGACAACGAGGGAAGGAAATCAGAGGGGCATAAAGCCACAGGAACCTCTAGAGGAAAGCATTTCTAGGAGGTAATACTGCTCAACCTGGGGTGATGCTGAGAAGTTGCGTGACGTGAGAATGCAACGTACCCGCTGGCCACACGCTGGGCAGGCCATTGCAGAACTTGCCAGGAGTCAGTTTCTCCATCCAGTCACACCCGGGGCACATCCTTCATTACTCTGATCCCACAGCCTACAGTCACATTCTTGAGGTCCCACTGGACCTCCAACCTCCATGGTCATGGCCCAGGCCAGCCCATCCTCGGGGCCTGGGTGGCGGCACCATCCTCCCACCGGGTCTGCCACCCCCACGCTTGTCTCCCCATGGCTGCTGGGGAGATGCTTTTAAAATTGAAACCAGAGCAAGTCACTCCCTGGCTAAAAATGCCCAGGCAGCTTCTCACTGTACCAAGAGAAAAAGCCCAGACTCCTCCTCCCCATCGTGCAGCACGCTCCCCTGCTCGGCCACCTCCATGGTCCCCTTTGGGCCTCGCACCTGCTCTTCCTCAGTCTGGAATGTTCCTGCACTGGCTCTTCTCTGTCAGACCTCAGGCTTGTCCATCCCATCTGGGGCAGGTGCTCTCCCTGCCTGCATCCCTGATCCCAGAGCCCTGCTTGACTCTCTGCAGGGCACTGACCCTCCTGCACTTGCCCCTATTTGTTTAGCTCTCGGTCCACTGGGGTACAGGGTACAGGCATGGGAGGGCCGTTGCCAGTCTTGTCCTCTGGGCCTGGCATAGAAGCCAGAGCCCAACAAATACTAGAATTAAAGACACAGTGACTGAATAGCTGCATGAGTTCATAAATGAGAGACCTCAGTGGACTCCTTTGCTGGGCTCAGCCAGGTTCCATATGGCATGATCCGTGTGGGGCTCTCACCAAAGAATGTGGCGTGTCCTGCTGTGTTCTCATGCTCCCCGGCATTAACGAGAGAGCCTTCCTTTCCTCCTTCCTGCTCATCCATGAGTCTGCACCTGGTGGATGGTGTGGGCCAGAGCCTGCAGTTCAGTAACTGTGTGACCGACGCACTTGACAGTTTGCAAAGATGTGAGACTGCCAGCGCGACGCGGGTGGAGAGGAACTGCCTCTGAGTCCCATGACCTGAGTTCAAATCCTGACGCCACCACCTGGTGGATGTGGGATCTGAAGTGAGTTATCTGCTCTCTTTATAACCTAGAGAAAAACGACCTTGGACCCAGAGCACTGGCTGTGGCAGCACGATCCAGGGAGCCCCGGCCACACAGACCAGGATGTGAATGTGCCCTTGGACCTGTGACCTGCCCGGCCCAGCATAAGCCATTTTCAGGGTCAGAGATCACTTGCTGGGTACCCAGTAGGTGTTCCTCCCTCCAGTGGAGGCTCCTCTCAGTTCAATCAGACAAACAAAATGAGTATGTCTTGACCCCAAACAACATTGTCCATCTCAAATGGCCCTTTGAGTTAGTCCACTGCAGTCTCAGGGCCCTCCATCTGAGGGCCAGTTCTTGTAGATTCCCTGCAGATCAGGCTCCGCCCCTGTGTGCCCCGAGCCCCAGTGGCTGCTGGTCCCATGCTGCTGCCACTGGTGCAGAAAGAGGCAGGGCACCAGTGTGTCCTTGGAGCGTAGACAGGACACTCTCTTGGGAGATGTTATTTGTTCAATGCCCAGTTGTGGGTTCTTTTCTTGACCATAAAATCTGATTGTTCTCTCCTTTTTCCTTTGAAGCTCATTCATGCGACACAGTCAGCTAATGACTTGTGTGTTCTCTGAGAATTAATAGATACCTTGGGGTCCTTGTAGTTATTTCCCAGCTGGCCAGGTTGGTCCCTATCCTGAGACGCCTGGGGCTGGCTCTCAGGGGTCTAGGCATATGTGTTCCAATGAGTGCTGCCTTCCCCCCACCCCCCACCTTGGGGAAGTGTTGGGGGCAGCAGCTGCTCACCTTGAGTGTCTTGTCCTGGCTCTTGGCTGACTCCATGAGCAGGTAGGCCCCTTTGCTGTCACACAGGCGATCAGCAGACCCCTGCAGCAGCAGGAAGGGCAAGGTCAGTTTGGGGAGGGCTCGCTCCACCCGTGAGACGGCATTGAGCAGCTGGATGCCGAAGCACACTTTCAGTCCCGCCCGGCAGATGAGGGGGTCTGAGTTATAGATGTCAACCTGGAGAGAAAAAGAGAGGGTTCCCTTAGACCCTGGGCAGGGGCTCCCCGCAGGAGCCCAGACCTATTTCCTGGGAGCGTTTCTTTCTGCTCTAGCCTGAAGAGTCCATGTGGTCGGGGGTGCAGCTGCCAAGTGCCACAGCGTGCTCAGCCCTCCTGAAGACAGGACCTGTGCCCCACATGCCATAGCATGCTCAGCCCTCCTGCAGACAGGGCCTGCAAAACCGTGGTGCCTCTGCCCACTGGCCTGGGCATCTCACACGTACACCTGTGCCCACAGGCAGTTCAAGTGTTGATTCGGGTCTTTCCACATGTAAACAGCACCGCACCACTCACTTTGATTATCTCACTCAAAAGTAACTCTGAAGCTGTCTTAGTGCTCACTTTTGTGTCCTTTGTCTCCCACATCCCCTGACTTGATGTCCACCTGATGGAAGTGGGTGAGGGCACACAGCAGACTGCAGGAACGGTAGGGAACGTACAGGAAAGCCTGGGCTGGTGTGAGGATCCCCTGCAGGTGCACTGGCGGGGTGCTACTCTGGGGGCTCAGGGTGAGGGAAGCCCAGGGCAGGCCCGGGCTGCAGCAGCTCCAGCCTCCAGGCCCTCCGGGGCTGCAGAAGGCTGCCAGCGCTCTGACAGAGGGCAGCCGTGGCCATGCCTGGGGCCATCTCTGCCTCTCAACAGGACGTGCCCAGTGACTGGGTGCCCCTCCTTGACCATCAGCCTGCCTTGTCCTTCAACCTGACTCCGACGCACCCCCTGTTGTGGCTCAAAATCTGGCCCAGCCTTTCGAGGGGCTACGCTGGTACCTGTCCTTACTCTCCTGGCCTGTCTTCGTTTCTGGCTTCACTCCTCCCCCTCTGTAGGGACAGCTCAGGGAATCACTGCCTCGGCCTGAGATGGGGCACCTGCCCCAAAGAATCTGGATAAGAAGTTTCTAGAAATCTCTCTGGCCCATATGGGCAGCTGTGAGTTCATGATGCCCCTTCACTCACTTCCCACATTCTTACCAACAGACTCTGCTGGCTGGAGAAGTGCCACGTGGTGAGGGGCAGAGAAGGCACAGGAGCAAGGAAGCTAACACTCCCAGCTTCCCCGTGAGGCGGCCAGGGCATTCACTGTGCTCCTACTTAGGTCCTCCAAGGGCAGGGCTACACTTGCTTCTGTGACCACCTCTACAGGGCCTCAAGCAGAATTCCAGATGCACACCGAGGGGGGACAGGCTGTTCCACGGTCACCCCTGCCATCCCTGGATTCCTTCCGATGCTGGGGACGGAGCACCGCAAACCAGACCATTTGTGAAAAGCCACACGACACGGATTAGCCACTTCCTGCAGCTGAGCTGGTGTGAATCCTGCTGGGCCAGGCCATCTGTTCAGCAGGCTTAGAGGACATGAACGAGGCTGGCAGGGAGAGCCAGCCACAGGCCGCGGATGCACTGGGTGCTCCTTCAGGGTCTGCGCAGAGCCCTGTTGGGAGGACAGCTGTGGGGTCCACCAAAGAGCCCAGGGCTTGGGGTCAGTCGAGTCCTGATGCTAATGATAGCTAGAGCAGCAGCATTCACCAGACGCACACGTGTGGCCAGTGCAGTCGGGCGCTGGTGCAGGCTCTCACTGAGCAGTGAAAGTGAGAATGGCTAACACATCTGAGCCCGCCCTACGTGCTGGGCATTAAGTGTTGTCACACGTAGTAACTCATCACCTGAATAAGGAATGGCTCTCTTTATCCCCATTACACACGTAAGGAAACTAAGGCACAGAGAAGTTCAATAACCTGCCTGGTATTTGTTACCCAATTCCTGCTCTCCCCTTGATGTTTAGTTGGGTACACAACTACCCAGAATAAAGACTACATTTCCCAGGCTCCCCTGCAGGTAGATGTGGTCACATGACCAGGTCCCGGCCAATGGGAAGCAAGCAGAAGGGCCCTGTGCTCAGTCTGAGTCAGGCTTGTTGTCTCTTTGCCCCTTTAGGGAGAGAGTTGGGGCCACGTGGACAAGGGTGGCACCTGGAAAGGTGCGGCAACAAGAGGGGGTTCCTGAAGCTGAGGTCAGCGGCCAGGAGAGAAGCCCCTCTCCTGCTTAAACCGCTCTTGTCTGGGGTCTCAGTCTAAGCAGGTCACCAGTGCCCTGGCCAGCACCACCATTTGATGCTGGCATCTGCAGTGTGTGTCCCCCCAGGGCTCCCGGGGATAGCAGGACCATGGGAGATTCTGCCCTCTTCCTGAGGCGAGTCTGATGTTGCCCTGCTGACCTGATCGCTCCAGGCACTTGTGGCCCCTCAAGGATCTTCTGGGTTTAAGTGCTCTGATGGCCCATTTGGCTTCCTGCTCTTGGCTGCGTTTCCTTGTCCTGGTCACGCAGGCCCTGTTGACACAATGGCCTCTCTGGGCCTGGGGCAGGAGCCGCCAGATGTGTCGGGGAAAGGGCAGGCCTCTGATGTGAAGCGGTGAGGGGAAGAGGAAACTGGGACCAGGAAGAAATGGAGGGCCACACCACATGGGGAAACAGGCTCAGAGGGCCCAAGCCCTTCCCTTAAGTGGCAATTCTGGCCCAATCACAACAGCCTTTATTGTTTTGAGAGCTTAAGATCTAAATCTACTCAAAGTCCCAGGAATATGTCCTGTCCTGTTGCCCCAGGAAGGAGGGGGCCAGGCCTCTCCCTCTCAGACCAGGCCCAAGCCCAGAACACTGGTGAGCAAAACAAGTCCATTCAAAACCAAAGACCAAAAAGTCAATCCCCAAAGATTACTCACTGTATGATTCCATTTACATCACATTCCTGAAGTGACAAAGCCAGACAAACGGAGAACAGATCTGTGGTTGTTAGGGCTAAGGAGGGCATGAGGTTGTGAGGGAAGGGGATGTGACTGTTACAGGGCAATGTGGGAGGTCCCTGCAGTGATGCTAATGTTCTGTGGCTCAACTGTGTCAACAATCTGGTTGTGATGTTGTCCTGTAGTTTTGTAAGATGTCACTGGTGATTGGGGCAAACTGGGTAAAGGGTACATGAGATCTCTTGGTATTCTTTCTTATAACAGCATGTGAATCACAAGGATCTCAAAGAGTTTAACTAAAAACAAGTATCAAGGACGCAGTACTTGGCACGCTCTCTCACAGCCCATCCCCATCTGGTTTGGCCCACAGCAGCTCCCACCTCTGAGAACAGGATAGTGGGAAGCAGGAGCCCAAGCTGCGGACTGTGTCCATGTGGCCACATCTTTGCTCCAGGTGACTGACCTCAGGGGGAGCCTCCACTGGCTGAGACTTGAAGTCTTTTTTCTCGGGGGTAGGGTAAGGCCTCAGTTTCCCTGAGGACCTTGAAGATTCCTCTTGCATTTTAAGTTCCACAAGCTGTGAATATTTTCCTTGCTTCCTGTGTGTGTCTGAGAGATCCTCTAGTTTCTTCACTTTTCTAGGGAGCTGAGGGCTCCCAGCAAGGTTGAACTGAGAGCCAGGAACATGCTGAGTGCAGCTTCCGAATTTCAAACAGTCTCTGTGGGAAGAAACTGCACTAAAGCACAGAAACTACAGCTGTAACTCTCAGCTGGAGTTTTCTTAAACTTTTGGTTGAGTAGAATCAAGGCACAAACTCTGCAGCCACATCTCTTGACCAGTTTTTTTATATCTGTTCCTGATGAAATGCAACACTACATTCTAACCATAATATTATTAAAAACAACTCACACACTGAGCTCTTTACCCTGTGCTGGGTGCTATGCTGGGTGTTTTACTTACACCTGCTCATGTATCTTCACAGGAGCCCATGATGTGGGGACTGCCATTACAATTACCATTTTACACATGAGGAGGCTGAGGCTCAGAGAGGTTAGGTGACTCACCCAAGGTCACACAGCAAGTAAGAGGCAGAGCCAGGATAAGAACCTAGGCTGTCCGGCTCCACCATCAGCATCCTTAACCACTGACCATGCTGTGCTAGAGAACAGAAGGTGGCAGGAACACAGCCACATCAGAAAAGACAGGAGTGGGTCCCTGGTGAGGAACACAGCCACGTGGGCCTGACAGATGGTGAAGTGACTTGGTGCGCCCCAGAGATTGCCATGCTTCACAGCCAGCCAAAAGGGATGGGGGAGCCCTTCTGGGCACAGACAGACATGCACCCTTCCTGCCCCCTCCACTCTTAATCATAGAGAAATACAGCCTGGCAGGCTGAATCTCCTGTACTTTCCCCTCGGCACCCACAGAAGTGTCCACAGGTGGGTCTTCCTGCTCCTCCTTCCCTACAATTCCCTCCCTTTTCCTATGGAAGGCCTACCCTGCCACCTGTGCTTTAGTGCCCATCCTGGGATTCCCACCTCCTTTTTCCAGTATTTAGGTCTCTCTTAATCCATCCATTTCACCATAGGGAAATCAGATAGCCTTCTCTGGCATACTGGGTAGAGAGTGGACAACAGTTCTACCCAAGTGATCTCTGTCAAACCTAGAAACCCATGGGAAGCCAGAAATGAACTGACAGGTCTTTGCAGAGACAATGTTTTTATTTTCCAGCTTTGTCTTGAATGGCAGGAGACGCAATTTGTTGTAGAAACAGCTGGATAAGAAAAAATCCTCTCTTATGCACAGTGGCATTCATCTCCCATCTCAGTGGCTTTTCCAGCCCCTGGCTCTTAGTCTAATTAAAGTCATCTGCTCCTCTTTCAGGCCTCAGCTCAGACTTCACCTGAAGGGGAGACCTTCCCAGCCCTCTGGCTCTGCGCTCACTGTGGTCTGCTGTCAGCACATGTTCGCATGCACATCTGTTTGCCCCATGTGAGGGTCAAGGCTCTGTTCGTCCTGCTCTTGTCCTGGCACAGTGGCTAGTGCAAGGTGGCCCTCAGTAAATGTTGGCAGAATGAATGAATGAGTGAACCTTGCTCTAGCTCAGCCCAAGAAGCGGCACCTCTGGGCACTGAGAGGCCAGCACAGGTTGGACACAGCTGGGAACTCCTGTGCTGGGGCTTGCTGGTGACCATGGGCAGAGGGGCTGCCCCCAACTGGAATGAGAGCCAGGTCCTCAGAGGAAACGGCCCTCGTCATGACCTCTAGTGGGACTTACTGAGCGTGAAGGAGTGGCCCTTTGGCCATTCGGCGCAGTCCCTCATGCTCATCATGCACGCTCGGGACACGGGTGTAGGGGGGTGCTGAACACAAATGAGTGCCGTAAAGATCGACCTGACTACGGAATACGCCCAATGGCTGCCACCCCGGCTGGCTGACAGTGCTGGGTCCCCTCCACTCTGCAGCCAGAATCATTCCAGAATCACAGATCTGTTCCTGTCCCCCTGCGGAGGACCCTGTGTGCTTCCCATTGCTGCAGGGCCACGTTCAAACTCCTTGGGGCACCCTGTGAGGCCACCCACCCACCACCCCTCTCAACAGTCCCATGCCTCTTGCCCCTCTGGGCTCTGCACAGCCTGTGCCCTGCCTGTAGTCCCTTCCTTGGCTGCCTATGGAGTTTCTTCTCCCATGGACATTTGGCTCAGCTGTCCCCCACCCCCCACGCCCCCATGAGGCCCAGTCTAGGCGTTTCCTCCTGCTGCCAGTGGGCTGAACCCCTGGAAGCTGTGCAGCTCCCTCCGGGCTCCTGTATCTTTGCTGACACCTTTTTAGACAGGCGTCTCTCGTGGCTGTGATAACAGCGACGCCCATCTACCAGCGTCCGTGCTGTGCCAGGCCTCTGTGTGGACACCCCAAGGGGCCTGGGATCAGTGAGACCCAGTGTGGTTTCCAAGGCCTGCTGAGGCACCAGGTGGCAGAGCAGGGTCCAGACTCTGGTCTCTGGTTGCAAGGCCTGTGCTCTTCCCACCAAGCACACTGCCTCTTTCCCCTCAAGGCAGCAACTGCCTCCAGCTCAGGACCAGAGGAGAGCTCCACAAAAACTTGTTGACTTGGTGTGCCACCTGCAGGGTGGCAGAGGGGAGATAAGGGCCTGGCCTGTCTCGGCAGAAAGTCTCCCCAACTCAGTGGAATGAGGCAAGCCCTGTTTACTAGGAGTCCTGAGTCCCTGCTGTGACCACCCGCTGCCCAGGGCCAGCCACAGCAGGCGCCCAGCCCCGATGGCTAAAGCTCCTGAACCAGACAGAGACCATCGGGGAGAGGGACGATGCTTTACATTCTCCCCTGGCGGACACTGCGGGCCCATTTCGGATGTAAAGAGTATTAATCAGGATCAGACTGTATTTCTGAATTGCCAAGTAATCAAAGGCGTATGAGTTGACGAACATTCTTTCCCCCCAGTTACTTTTTGCTATTAAAGTTTGAACTCCTGGACATCCTGGTATCTGCTTTTATGAGCAATGAGCTGGCAAATGGGACAGGCTGCTTGCGTAAACCCACCAGCTAGAGCTTCCTTCTGCAGGGCTAAGGAGCCTCCCCACCCAGAAGCAAGGCAAGAAGTCAACCCCCCTGGCTTCTCTGGAATGTGACCCCAGACACAGACATAGCTCCCGAGTGGCCCCGAGGGAAGGGGCAAGGCAGCCACCCCATTCTGCACCCTCTCACAGGCCCAGGGACTGGAGAAATAAGAGAAACAAGGAAGAATTCCTGCAACCCTGGAGGACCACTTTCATAACCGCTGGTCACAAACAGTGAAATCACGTAGTCTCAAGTCTTAAAAATCAAAGTTGGTGACAACTGCGGAAATCAGAACATGGACTAGCTAGAGGATGACAACAGGGAATTATTGCTACTTTTCCTAAATGTGATAATGGTATGGGGCTATGTGCGAATGTCCCTATTCTGGGTCCTTCCTCGTGGGTGACACAAGGCAAAGTATTCAGGAGTGTCCAGGATCATGGCGTCTACAGCCTACTTTCAAATGGTTCAGCCAGAGCAATGTGTCCACTTCACAGCACTGGAGGGAATGATTTTCTCCCTCTCTGTCTCTCTCTCCCCACCTCCCTCTCTCCTTCTCTCCCTCTCTCTCCTTTCTTCTGCCGGTATGGGGATCCAAACCCTCGACCTTGGTGTTATAACACCACACTGTAACCAACTGAGCTAACTAGCTAGCCCCACTTCATGATGTTGGATTTGACAATGACTTCTTGGATATGACAGGTGTATTCATCTGTCTGTGTTGCTTCTAACAAAATAGCTGAAACTGGGTAATTTATAAGAAATGAAATTTATTGCTTACAGTTTGAGAGGCTGGGAAGTCCAACGTCCAGGGAACACATGTGGTGAGGGTCTTTTCCTGGTGGTGACCCTATAGTGATACAGGTGTCACATGGCAGATGGCTTAAGCCAGAGAGAGACTAACCTCGTCACTTGCTCTCCTTATGAAACCATCAGAACCACGCTCACACCGACCATTAAACCACCAATGGATTAATCCGTTCACTGGGGAAAGGTCCTCACAATCTAAACACCTCTTCCAGGCCCCAACTTTCAATGACCACAATGTGATTTCCCACCCTCTTAACACTGTCACATTGAGCTTTGGAGTGACAAACATATCCAAACTATATCAACAGGCAAAACCAATCACAAAAGATAAATTGGACTACAACAAAATGAGAAAACTTTTATGCATCAAAGGACATATCAACAGAGTGAAAAGGCAGCCAAGAATATTTGCAAATCATATTTGCATTTGGGGTTAATATCCAGAATACATAAAGAACTCCTACAACTCAACAACAAAAAAACCAAACCACCTGATTTTAAAAATGGGCCAAGGACTCAAACAGACATTTCTCAAAAGAAGACATACAAATGGCCAATAAGTATCTGAAGAGATCCCTAATCGTCAGGGAAATATAAATCAAAGCCGCAATGAGATACCAGCTCATGCCCATTGGGATGGCTATTACCAAAAGACGGGACATGGCAAGAGCAGGCGAGGATGCAGGAACTGGAGCCCTCGTGTGCTGTGGGCAGGACAGCCAAGTGCTGAATGCAGCAGCTCTTCGAAAAATGAAACAGAGGATCACCACACTACCCAGCAATCCCATTTCTGGGCATACACGCAAAAGAATGGAAAGCAGGGTCTGGAAGAGATATTTGCACACCCGTGTTCATAGCAGCATCATTCATAACAACCAAGATGCATCTTTGAGGGTGCTTTGCCCAGGCTATGTCTGCGTAGCCCAGCGGGGCACGCACCTTCTCTCCGTCCTCTCCAGCCAGGCCCGCACGTGAATGTTCCCAGTGTGTGCAGAGGTGCTCGGGCACGTGGCTGCACTGAGCTGCTGGGCACAGAGGACGTCTCATTTTGTCTGGTGCCTTGCTGGCAACTGGGGCTCCTCTGACTGTCTCTCTGTACTCACTCGCTTTTTCATGGCCATTAAAGCACCCACCTCCGGGACCTGCCCCTCATGAGCTCAGAGAGGGTGGCTGGGAGCAGGGCGAGCAGGAACATCCCGGGGACAGGGGCTACAGCGATGTCGACCCTCCACATGCTCCCTGGCCACTACCCACACGGAGCTTCTAATGGCTTGTTTTATTTTAGGGTGTTGGCAAGTTTTTTGTTTCCTCAAATAGACAAGCACTCTCTGGGGATGTAAGAAATGAACAATGGACAGTAACAACATCAAATCTGCCAGCCTAACTGGGCTTACTGGAAAGTTAATGACACATTCTTGGTGGGGACTTCCATGGGAGGCTGTGTCCTGGGGACAGAGCAGGAGGCTGAGGCCTATCTTTAGCTATGGTTAAGTCAAAGGCCTCAGTGTGGTCAAGCTTCTCAAGACTCAGCAGGAGCCTCCCAGTAGTGTACACAAGGGACACCCAGGCACAGGGGAACGAGGGGCCAGACACATCTGAAATCCTGGCAGGGGTGACAAGCAGCAACCACCTATGAAAATTAAAGGAGGCTGAGTTGGCCACTCCTTGCAGCTCCTGGGTGTCCAGAACTCTCCATGTAGTCTGCCTGAGTGAATACAAACTAGCCAGGATGCACTTGGGACGTCCCAGGGTATTTACAGAGAACAGGACTTAGTTCTAGAAGACAAACTGCTCAGTGTCCTGCGCAAGGTGTGCTCGGAATCCCGTGTCCCCTCCCCGCAAGGGGCAGGTTCGAAAAGAAAGTGCTCCGCTCTGGAGGAAGGAGGAACCAGGTGGTTGGCAGAGCTACAAGGGCTCAAGGCCCCAGCACCCTCAGCCAGAGAACTACACAGAATCACGCCCAAGGCTTTTCAGACTGGGAGGGGTTCATCACATCCTGGAGAACCTGCGGTTGGGGGTGGAATGATTCCTATGTTCCAGTGTTCTGAGCAGGGACCTAAGTGTGTAGACAAACATAATAAATGCCTGAGTAGCAACCTCTTTGTTCCCAGGGTTTTAGTTCCAAGGCACTTGGCCCAGAATAGAGAGGGGCTCAAGTCCTTACCTGCTGGCTCTGTGTCTTTGGGTAAGTGACTTGCCCTCGCTGGGCCCCAGCTTCTACAGCTGTAAATACCAGTAATAAGAGTGACTTCCTGGGGTTAGGGTGAGCCCAGAAGGGCTGTGGCGTCTGGCACAGAGGAACGGTGCAGTCACCGTGCACTGGATGGTGTTGTGACAATTAAAAGGCTTTTTCTGTCCTTCTGCCTAGAGGCTTCGCACACAGGGGAATGTGCTCTGAGGGTGGCAGCCGGGAAGAGGTGCTGGAAGGGTCCATGCTGACATGCCTACGGGGGTTGTGAGACGACTCGCCACAGCAAATACCAAACAAACCCCTGCTTTTAACATGCCAGCGGCGGAGCCAACCTGCTTTCCCAGAGGCAGACTTCCAGATCCCCGCCCCGCCCTGTGCCTGCCGTCCTCCTGTCCTGGCCGGGCTGTCCTCCACGGTCCTGCTGTGGTCAGCTTGTTAGGCAAGCATCAAGCATTTCTTGTTTCTTGAGGCTTCTACAGCTGCAGGGTTCCATGAGAAATATCTTAGTGAAAGACACACGTGCCTCAAGACACGCTGAGTGAGATCCTGGGGGGTGCCTTTTCTGAACACATTTTCTCCAGCGTTGCTAGTTTTAAAGCTCAGCAGCAAGTGCAAAGGGAGTGAGGGGCTGATTCTCTCTGCTGAGGGACAGCAGCTGCTGCTGCTACGTTTACATCTGCAGCCCAACCTGCAGGCTGCCCAGCATCGTCCTGCCTTGGTCCTCCCAGCAGGGAAACCCGCTAGTGTTTCCAAACAATCCACATTGCCCTGACCAGGTCACTCCTGCTGCCCCTCCACCCCAAGGGTCAGCGACAGGTAGCAGCGAGAAGGAGCAGAGAGGGCACCCGTACTGGATATGCAGACGCAAACGTTCCTTCTGTGTATTTCAACAATGAGATAAAAACTCTGAAATCTGATACTTTTAAACAAAGAGGGTTTGGAATCATTTTGTCATCTTTTTCCTTCCTCTTTGCCCATGTATTTGCAGGTGGTAAGATCTGCGTCTGGATGGTTCATCTCAGAGATCTCATAGAGAGCTTTCTTTCCCTCTCTTTTCCCCTCTCTCCCTCTCCCTCTCTCCCCCCATCTTTCCCCCTTTCTCTCTCCCTCTCACCTGCTGTTGTCCTAGCACAGCTGCTGCAAACACAATGGGTTTTACTAGAGATGGCACATTCAAGCCAGAGCCATTACTGGGGATGCAGGCAGGTGAGAGAGCCCTGCCCCACACCGAGGTCCCCTCACACAGTGAATGCAGTACACAGAGCAATGGCCCATGACCATGGCTGCATGGACCAGTAATTGTCCGAACAGGAAAGAGAGCTTAATGATCATAAATACTAGCTTGAAGGAGGCACCGAAGAATGGACTTTTGAGTCAAATGGGTTCATCTGCCAGCTCTGCCCCTGATGGGGTGTGCAACCTTGAGCAAGTTGTTCAGCCTTTCTCAGCCTCAGTTGCCTCATCTGTGAAATGGGATTAGTGTTGATCTCATTCATGTCAGGACCAAATCAGCATATGTTTGGCTTGGGCCTTTCTGGGTCCTAAAGTTGTGCCTTCTCACTGTATGGATCTGCTTTTTTGGAATTATTTTTTTCTCCTTTATTCAAATATTCTTGCAGAAAAAACAAGGGCCACACACTGGCCCCCAGTGGGCCAAATTTGGCCCCAAGATGTGGGTTTGGGAGTTGCTGTGGGTTTTTTAAATGAAATTATATTAAAAATTTAAATTAACGTGGGTGACTTGGGCAGATCCGATGTCCTCTGGCTCCTCACTGACCTCACCGTTCCCTAGGCCTTTTATCAGCCTGATTTCTAGTGGCTGGTCCTTGATGGCTTGGGAACTTTTGACCCTGATTTGGAAAATCTTCCTCCTACATGCCACAGACTACTCTCATTGTGTTGACTGCTCTCTAAGTGACTCAGAGGGCCAGGAGCCTTCCAGAGGGCTTCATTTTTAAGTGAAGCTAGAGTCCAGCTGCCTAAGGAAACCTGAGAAAGCCACTGGAATACCAGAGCACCCCACTGCATTTCCCAGGTCCTTAGGGAGCCAGTGATTCAGTGGTTTCAGACTCCTAAGGCAAGCGGGGAAACTGAGGCAGAAGAGAGGTGAACTGATTTGCTTAATTGCACAGATGATTCTGGTAACTTCCAGATGCCCGGGGTGGCCTCCTATCCACTGGCTGAAAGTCCACAGGGGCCCTTGCCCCTCTGACAGAGCAGGGCTGTAGACCACACCTACAGAGTTCTCAGGCTAGCCCCACCTGTGGGTGACCTCAGGCACATCCTTGCAGCTGGCAGGGCTCAGTCTGCTCCTCTGCCAAATGGCTCTGTCCTTCCTCTACTGCCTCTATCCAAATTTATCCCCAGGGAACTGCCCTTCTCTAGGCCTAGTCTATGGGTTTGGATGGGGCTAACACTACCCACTTCCTGATAGCCCAGGCCTGGACAGTCAATCAGCAGGAATCAGCCCTGAGACTTCTGTGGGAAAGAGGTGCTGTCTTTGCACTGGGTTTGCTCAGGTGAAGCTGCTGGTGCCTTCTTTGCTTCCACACGGGGAAAGCCTGTCTGGGAATGAAGCCAGACTATGAAGATAAGAGCTCGGGATAGACAGATGGAGAACCAGGCTTCCGATCCCCTGGATCCAGCCATGCCTGAAGCCTTCAGTTCCATTCACCAATAAGTCCCTCCTTTTGCTTAAACTGCTTTGACTTGGTTTTCTGTTACTTGCAGTCAAAAGAGACCTGACTGACACACGCACAACTCCCTCTTCCAGTTTCCTTTGTGTGTTTAGGACACGGGTCAGCATCATAACCTCCCTCCCTTCCCACCCAACCCTGAAGCCAGCAACATTTCATGCTTCCTCGTGTCCCTGTCAGTTTGCACAGGACTTGGTGAAATGGGGGCAGAATGCCAACCAAAGACAGAGCCGAAACTTGGATTTCCCATCAGGGCTGTTGCCTTCACTCGCTCACCACCCCCAACCACCCCCAGGTTTTCAGAAAAGCCCTTACCTCTGTCTTATTCCGAGAGAGCACGCTGGAGTCAATTGGCCCCAGGGACATGTTTGGCAGGACGAGGTTGAGCACTTTTGCAGCAAGGACCTAGCCGGGAAGGGAAAGCAGTGGTGAATACAAGAGGCCTCCATGCCAGGTCTTCCTAAGTGACAGCTCACAGTAAATTAAGGAAAGTGCACCCAACTGAGCATCTGCCAGGCTCATTCCCAAGACTGAGTACTCCAGCCTGAATGTCCAGGGACTGCCCCTCTGGGCAGGAATGTCACATCCTTCTGTGTTTGCTCTGAACGCTGTGTGGTCACCCCTCCCACAATCACCCATCGGTTGTAAATGTGAATTATTTGCAAGAGCTGCCTACACTGAGCTCTTGTACACAAACCATTTCTCTGGGGGCACTAAAAATACACAGCAGGGGCACAATCACCCAGATCAGCTGACAGGAAGCAGAATAGTTCAGAAGAGCCCAAAGGAGCCTGCTGGGATCAGAAAGAATCTGTGGGTCATCTTGGTTTCCCTTGGAGGGAAATAGAAATACAGTTGGCCCTCCATATCCATGGGTTCTGCATCCACAGATTCAACTGACTGCAGTTTGAAAATATCCAAAAAGGAACAAAAACCAATAAAAAATAACAATACAGCAATAATTTTAAAAATATAGATAAAATTCAATACAGTAAAGCAACTATTTGCATAGCATTTACATTGTATTAGGTATTGTAAGTAATCTAGAGATGATTTTGAAGTACATGGGAGGATGTGTGTAGGTTACAAACAAATGCTACACTATTGCATACCAGGGACTTGAGCATCTGCGGATTGTGGTATCCGAGGGGGGTCCCGGAACCATCTCCCATGGATATGGAGGGATGACTATAGTCACCAGCCTGATTAGGAGATTGCATGGCAGAGGGAAGGAGACCTGGCTCTGATTCCTGGCTCTGCCGCCTCATGAGCGTGGCCGGGACCTCACCATCACTGAGCCTCCATTTCCCCAGCTGCTCACAGGGACCTTGACAGTCCCCAGAAGATCACGGGGAAGGTTCGTGACACACTATGTGCAAAAGTCCAGGCACACGGTAGGTGCTTGATACATGCTCACTGAACTTGAATCTGATTCAGGTCCAAGTCTTCTCAGCCCTCCCCGATTTCCCCTTCTGGATCTCATGTTTTCCCAGGAAAACAGAGAACCCGGATCTCACACTTCTGCCTCCAGAGACAGGCTGTCTTCACTTCTGTAGTGTGCACAGACTCTTGGGGATGAAAGATGCTATTTCAAAAGTGAGCTGTGAAGGGCTGAAATTAGAATTGTGGGGATGGTTGCAATGTGAATCCTCAGGACGTGTCAAGGGCACATGGCACGTAGCTCAGTACCCTTGGCGGGGGCAAGGGCACTAGTATTTACTGAGGAGCTATCTCCTGTGTGCCGGGCACAGCAGCAGGTGGCCAGTCTTTCCCTCTTTACAGAAGTCCTGCGAGGTGAGGCTTTATCCTCATCTAACAGACAAGAAAATGGAGGCTCAGCACCACACGGTCAACAAGCGGGCACAAGGGTGGGGGGCGAGGCTCTCTGTCTCTGTCTCTCTCCGTGAATGCAGCTGAGAGGCTTAACCCTCCCTGTGCACGACCAACAACAGCAGCCACTGAGAGTCTCTGCAGGGACACTATCACTGTACTTCCCCCGACCCCCTTCAGACCCAGAGCTATAAACCCCCTACTCCCTTGGCCTGCACAAACGTCATGTAACCTCTCTCCACAGCTGTTTCTCAGACCACCAGCCATCAGGCAGACAGCAAATAAGGGCTTTGCTCCTGAAGGAACCCACGTGCATGAACCTATTTCTGAGTTCCACACAGTCACATGATAAAAATCAGCAATTCCACTTTAATGCAAGGATGCCTCAATGCCCCCCACCTCTGAGAATATCATAGCTCACTGCACCCCAGCCTCGGCATCCAGGCAAGCCAATTCATGTTGGCCGCTGCTGTCAACGTGCTATGCCAAGCCCTTGGCTCTGACTTTTGATGGTCTAGTGTAGAAACATGAGGCAATCCAACTGGGAGCCCAATGCTGGGCACTGAGTTCGTCCACATAATCTGGAGCCTCACAGGATGGACGTGATATGCCAGCGCGTTCAAGTGCTAGGGTGGTGTCGTGCACCAGCATGGGAAAGGGCTGGTACTCTGGGAATGCTACAGAAGGATTTGGTATTTTCCAACCCAGATCAAATATCTGTCAACTCTAAGATTTGGGAGCTCATCTAGGAACCTAAATTCCGGAGCTGGGAATCAGTGCTTTCAAAGGCTAAAAAATCTAAAAATGAAGAGAAAACAGGGTAGGTCAGCGCAGAGAGGTGATGGTCTGCAGCCATGTGGCCTCCCTGGACTCCAAGTGCATGAGAAGGGCAGACTTGGCAGGGACTTATCTGTCTCCCCAAGCAGTAGTGGTCCAAGGGCCACAGCACTAGGAAAGAAATCTTAATTTATGTTCCAAAAGTACATAGAAGCAACTTGTGGATATTCTGCTGTTCTCGATGACTTGCCACAGCTCCCCAAATGGATGCGGGGACTGGCGGTCGACTGGGTGGGACCTGCCGCACTCAGGCGCCACAGCGAGGCCGTGTGCAGAGGGACTTGAGTGGACACTGGCCTGCCAGGTGCTGCTCCACCTGCCTGCCTGGCCACCCAGCCCAGCACAGCCTTCTGCCAGCCAGACAGATGGCCAGGAAAGAGCCAGGGACATGCCGCCTCAGCACGGCCCTGCCACAGACGTGAAGGGGAGAGCCACACAGCGCCCGTTCATTTTACCTGACCCCCACCAATTTCGCATTTTGCCAACCGTTTACGTTTTGGAGTCCCATCACCTGATTCTACGTGGACCTGGGCACTGTGAAGAGACAGACTCACCTTCATCCTTGAATCTATGTTCCTGCAGCTGGCACCTATAAAACCAAAATGTCTATACCCACAAGTGCCAAGGCCTCTACTTCCAGGCTCTCGAGAAGATGCTGACAGTCCAGGCTGTTGGCTCGACAAGGGTCAGGACGGCTTGTACCGTCCCTGCTCTGCTCTCACCGGGGATCGGCCAGGGGAAAGAGAGTCAGGAGGGAGTCCACCTCCAGGAGAGAATCAGAGGTAAAACCTATTCTCCCCTCTCACTGAGCCAGCTAGTCCTGTCCTCCTCCATTGGCAGGGGAACTTCCTGCAGCTGAAGGAAGCTTCAGAAAAGAGCTTCATAGGAAAAAACAGAGGACAGCCCCTGCCTGAGAAGTATCTTCTTTAGGAAACGAACAATGCAAGGGGTTGGTCCCTGGAGAGAGCGTAGGATTAATGATTAACTGCAGCTGGCAGCAGCCGCTTCCCATCCAGGTGTACTGAGCCAAGGCCCGGAGAGCACACTCCCTGCTGCAGCTGCCGATGTTCTGTCACCAAAAGCAGAAACAGGAGAGTGGATGTGGTAAGAACACATCCTGCTTGGGCCTTGAGGTGGAAAGTGGCCTCCACGAGCTGTGTCCCGCTGAACACTTGCTGCCACAAGGACTCACAGTGGGCAGTGGTTCTCATGCTTCTAAAGCAGCTGGCACTAACAGGTGCAGGGTGGGTGAACATCCCTAAAAGGACAAACCTGTAGCAATAAAACTCCAGCAGCTGGCCATGTAGGTGAAGTGCTGATTCAATCACAAATGTAGTTGAGGGATCATACCCCTCCAGGAATGCCGTGTGCAGATACTGCAGCCTTTTTTCAGTGTCTGCATGCAAGGTCGTGTCCTGGCGCTAAACCCTGCGGTATGTGACCCTGAGAACAGAAAGGTGTCCTAGTCTCAGGTCCCACCCTGAGAGACTCTGGATTGTCCTGAGTGGGGCCCTGTCATCAGTGTCATTTCTAAAGCTCTCTAGGTGACTCCAGCGTGCAGCCAGAGTAGAAGTGTTCCTGACACACACTAGTTCAGACAGAGGTAGAGCTCTGCCCTTTGACTGGGGCCACTGTAAGAGATGTTTGCACAGCCCTGACCTTCAGCTCTTTTTCCAAACCCGCGTAGTAAGTTCCAAGCCACATTTCTAACAAGACTCAATTGGATAGTGGCAAACTTTTTGGTGATGATAATCTCGTGGCTTAAAAAGAAAACTCAGTGCTTAGCCTCTTCCCTACAAAAACCCTAAGAGAGGAGAGTTGTCAGGCAGGGGCAGGGTGCTCTGAACAACTGCGAGAGAGTTCCCTTTTCCTGTTGTTCTTTTAAGGTTTGTTGACTGCATGAGTTCATGGCTCATGAAGGAGGAAAGGACAGGATGGGAGGAGAAAGACCTAAGCAGAGGAAGTGGGTTGATTGTGGATGAAGGAAGACAGAAGGGTTGAGCAGGAGGTCTGAGGCCACATGGTGAGAAAGCAGTGGGGAAGGAGAGTCAGGGCAGACCCCACACCCAGATGGATCAATGCTGTCAAGGTTGACCAGATGGCTGCTGCTCCCATGATTATCTCTTCAGCCTCCACCATCAGCCAAGAGTCCACTTCCAAGGGAAGACAAGGGAAACTTCAGGGGGGCGTTGCTCACCCATAATGAAATTGGAATCCACAACATTACCGTTCTTGATGCCTTTTCCACCAAGACTTTCAAAACCTTCAGATAATCCTGCGGGAATGTGGAAAGAGTCTTGGATCCAGCTCAGAAGAGAGGAGCACCTGGGCAGACGTCCCCCCCATTGAGGTGAGACCCCCAACTACCCCATGACCCAGACAGGCAAAGTCAGGTTTGTGCAACTACAGAGCTCCCAATGATGCCAACTCAATCCAGACCCCAGGTGTCATCGCCTGAGGATAATTTGGGGGCCAAAACCCATGACGAATGGTCACATGGCACTGGACCTCAACCCTGGAAGAGGCAGGCGATGAAATGGAGAAATCAGATGCAGAGACTTGGAGGAAGGCAAGTTTGGCTTCAACCTCTGGTTCTGAATCCTTGAGAAAGCCTGTAACCCCCAATTTCTTCATCCATAAAATGGGGATAATAAAACCAACCTCAAAGGACTGCACAAATGCTATTTAAAGTAAAGACTTCAGGAAAAGTGTGTGACCTACAGCTTTGCAACACAAAGTGCTGTCACCTGCAGACAAGGACAACTCTTCACGACTGAAGTCAACATCCCAATGAGTAAGAGACTCCCTGGTGCCACGAGTCCTAGACACACTGGGCACTCACAGAGTGACTGCAGCTCCCAGCTTGCTAAACGCTAGATACGGCGCCAAAGCCTTCATGGATCCGAAAGGTTTTAATTGTTCCCCGTGATCATTTTTTAAGCTTCTGCCAGTGAAAGTCTTGCCATGAGGAAGGTAATTACAGCCGCTCTCTTCTAAAGTGGTTCCAGCAAGCTGATCTGTGCCCAAGGAGGCCAAGGCTCTCTGCCTTCTGTGGGGACAGCATTATGACAAGGGTCATGGGATGGCCACATCATGACATGGCAAGGACCCCCAAGACCACACCAGACTTTCTTAGGTGGGAAAGTATACCTTAAGACAGACATGAGACAGAAAGTGCGGCATGTCTTTCCAGCAAGCCTTGCAGGAAGAACAGGACACTTGTTCTCTGACTCAGGGCAGGGGCTCACCACAGATGCATTGCAGGAGACTTGCTGGGAAGGTGACTCGTTCCTCAAATCATATGAGTCTAGAAATCTGAACCCGCAGCTAATAGAGAGCAGGCCCTGCAGGACAGAGGTCAGTTAACTCCCCAGGGCTCGTCGCTGCCACCAGATGCGCCAGCGCATGAGCACAGCTAAGTTCTGGGCTCCCCTTCTCAATCTCCCTGCAGTTTGAAAGAGCTGCAGTTCCCCCGTCCCGCTTCCTCCTTCACCCCCCAGACCCCCACTGCCCCAGGGGCCTTCTGGATTCTAGTGACTAAAAACAGATGAGTGACATTCAGATGGGAAATGCACTACAGCCAACAGGAGCTGATCTCGGGCATGTTTCGTAGTGAAAGGGACATCCTGGCTTGCTTGATGACATGCTGGTGCTCAAGCTGACCTTGAGCAAGGCAAGTGGCCTCATTTCCTTTTCTGTAAATTGGGAATAACGTCCACTCCATCCAGAGTGGTGCCGGAGAGGAAACAAGACCGTGCACGCCAGGCACCGAGCGCTGTGCTCACGGCAGCAACCGCCTTGGCAAGGCACCGGCTAGTTGGGCAGTGGAGCACCCTGAAGTGCTGGCTTCTGCGCCCCTGCCCCAGGACCCCCCAGACAACCTCAGGCAATGAGCGGAGAAGGTCAGGAGAAGGTCATTTAGGATGACCACCCTCCTGGATGGATGAGTCCCACACCCCCAAGCTCTGCCTGGGGCATTTCTGTCTCTCCCCGGAGGCTCCCAGAGGAAGAAGGGGCCACGCAACCTGCAGCACATTCCTGAGCACCGTCCTGGACAAGCCCAGTTGGGAGACCCGAGCCTGACCTCTCCCAGCTGGGCAGCCGTGGGTTTCTCTTCTGAACCCGGCGTGAGTCGGGAGATGGTCTCCACAGACATCTGGAGCTCGGCCTGACACACTGCACTCCTGTTTCTAAATTCCTGCTGCTGCCACTTTCTTTGTGAAGCCACTTTCTCACCAGAGACATTGTTTGGGGGCCCCAAGCCTCTGTCCTCCTTGTCTCTTCTCCAGACTTGTTGAAAACGAGCGTGCATGTAAGAACCAGATGGTGGCAAGATTACGGAAGGAAATCTGGCATCATCACATTCCGGGGGGTGGAGGTGGGTCGTCTTCCACATCTATCCTCGAAGACTCGGTGTCTTAGCAGCAAGAGGGAAGAGGTGAGCTCTGGGAATCATTCCATCTTTGAGGTTCATAAGAGCAAACAACAGGAAATCACCCCTCGTTCCATCCGCAGGGGACCGTACCTAAACCAGGACCTGTCCCTACAGTGGGACCCTTGTTAGGTGCTGATGGGAGGAATGCCAAGAGGTATCACTAAGCAAAATGACAAAAGACAACAACCCAAAACACACAAAGACAAACATGCCAACCAAAAGAACAAAAACAAACAAAACCCCAAAAAGCGCCCAGAGTATGCTCCCATCTGTGTAGAGAGAGGAGCCCGTGGAGCCCATGGAGCCCGTGTGCACTGACGTGCACACTGACGTGGATGCGTGGACTGTCTGCAGCACCAGCTGCCCACCCCCACCGGGAGAGGGAGACTTTTCGCCGTGTTCCCCTTTTTATCTCTTGAATTTTAAACTGCACAAATGTATTATTCTTAAATTTTTTAAATTAAATTTTAAAAAAGATTCTGTGAAACTCTCTCAGGAAGCTTGTTAGACAAGACTAGAAAATGTGCAGAAGGTAAAGCAATATCCCCGGAGCGGGTAGACATGCAAGTCACAGCCTCTGTTGGTCAAAGTTGCCTGAGACTCAGGAGCAGCAACAGATCTCAGGGCGGGGAGGGTGGACCCTCAGTGCTGGGGCAAAAGGAGAGTTGTCTTGGTTAATAACAGGAGACCTGTGTCGCCCCAGGGAAAGCTGGCTCCTGATTTGACAAGGTGATCTATTAGCACGAGGCTCTGAAAGGTCACCAAGGTGATCTTGCCCAGAAATGCCACCTCCGCCGGTCAGTATGGGAACACCATGGGACTCTGGGTGGAAGCCTGGCCGGCCCCCTTCCAGGCCAGCTGTTCTGGTCCCCCTCAGACGCTTCAACTGAAAAGCCCCACAGTGCCTGGCCTCTCTCTAAGGGAAGCATCCACCGCAGAAACATCCACCTTCTTCCACGGGTGGGGAGTTCAGGTCCATGCCACAAGCTGTGCGGTCCACGCGGGTCCCTCGCGCTTCCTCTGCCTCGGCTCTCCCAGCTGTGACCTGCTTGCTCCGAGGCAGGAACGCCGCACACGCCCGCCACTGCCCAGACATTGCAGAGCTGCATGAACCCGGCCGTGAGTGCACGCGGACACTCTTTGCTCTGTGGCCTCACTTACAGAATCACGGTCATTACAGGAAGTGTCAAGTAGGTCACTTAAATGAAGAAGTAGCCAGTCAGCACATTACTTGTGAGGCCAAGGGACCTTGGTAGTTCCATGACAGGCTTCTGCTGCTGTCTCACACAGCGCTGACGCTGGCTAATGACAATAAGTCGACTTCAATAAGTCAGTGGTGACTTCCTTAACACGGAACATAATTCAAAGGAGATACCATCTTGCTTCTTCAGAAAATTAAGGAAATCCTTGTTGTCTGGTTAAACTGTCCCAGATCTCTCTTTTGCCCAGCCCGTCCCCATTCCAGGTCACTGAGATTTTCTGTATCTTCCTGGAGGCCTGTCTCTAGGGTCAGCATCAAGTCTGGGGTCCTAGGCTGGAGGAAACACTTTGAGGACATTGTTATAAGGTATCATTCCCTGTACTGTGTCCCACTGTTTGGGTCCCAGGAAGAATACAACAGCTAATGACATTATTTAAATGGTCCTGCTGTCATCCGACGGTGAGACTGTAGCGTGAGTCTGTGGGGTGACAGCTGCTGAGTGCACCGGACCCCGTGGACACCACTTTACCCCCCTTGCTCCTTTGACAGTCCTGAGAACAGGCTCAGGAGGCAGCAGCCTCTGCCCAGCATGGGGAAAAATTGAGCATTCCTTGGGGAAAGACAGGTTTGGGATTCTCCACCCTCACGGGGATAATGTATCTAACTTAAACCTCACACCCCACAGGGACAGGTCATAATGATACCATGTCAACAACCCTCTTTTGCAATTAAGCAGCCCTGCTGAGTTTCATCTGCTCTCCCAGGGGGAAGAGACACCTGCTCTATTTCTAGGCATAGGTTGTTGCCTCAGCTGCCTTTAGCTGAAAGCCCCAGCATCAACAGCATGTGCCGTTCCTGTGGATCATTATACCAGAAACCCACAATGATGGATCCCTTAAAGTCAGAGGTTGAAAGTGCTCAGGGACAGAGGAAAGCTACAGAGAACACAATCCTGTGTTGCAATTAGGAAATGCTTACAATTCCACTTGCTGTCCACTTTCTGCTGAAGCTGGCAAATGTTCAATAAAAAACAGCTCAAGCCTCATGTGTAAACGCGACTTTGCTGGTCTGATAACACGTACAGCTTTTTCACCCTTTAAAATTCACCAATAAAACATGCACAAACAGGAAGACGTTTTTCTTTTATTTTAGGGGAAAATGCACCTGCCTTTAGAAATTATAGCACCCGCCATGGCAACAATGTTTGACATCCGTCCAAACCTTTACAAAATAATGTTTGAAGCCCAAGAATGGGCTCTGGCCCTTTTACCCAGACTCCAGCTATAGGTGGGTACTCCACATCCTGGGGAACCTGCAGGAAATGTACAGACTGAAAAGCACTTTTACCTTGAAGGTTGTTGCAGATTCAGGATTGGCAAGAACCAGGGGCGAAATGAGCACCATGCCGGAGAAGTGGCCTGGCCTCTCTGCGGCAGTGAGGATGGCGATGGCACCTCCCTGCAAGGCAAAATGGGCAGAGTCGCTGCACTCTGGCTTTCTCCCACGCGTGGGTTTCTAACAAACACTATCCATGACGTCCTCTTAAGCTGCAGTCCTGGCCAGGAGCCCTGAGGAGCACTACCTTGGAATAGACACCATCGAATGTTGGATAAACTAGATTTGCAATTATTTTATTACACATGTTTTTTCTCTGGGTGTTCCAAGAGCAAACATTTCAGAGAGATATAAATAAGGCTCCCCGCCTGTGGGCCACAGTTAAACAATAACACATTCCTACTCTGTTCCAAGCCAAAAGCTGGCAGCCCCCAGTTCCTCATTCCGACAGACTTTATATGAGATTGGGGGGTAGGAGGTGATCTGATCATAATAATAGATAGTTACACTTTTTTTCCTGGTTCAGTAAAGGTCCCAGAAATGTAGGTTCCAAGAAAAATACATAGCAGCCATGGATGGTGCTAGGCTGGACAGCCTGGACCATTTGCTGGAACCCAGAAGGAACTTAAGCCAAGGACTGCAGCCACGAATGCTCATGGGAGCCACACGGGTTAGGGAAGTGCAGGAGAAGAGCCAGGCAGTGACAGAGGGGACAGAAGCTCTGCCCCGGTGAAAAGTCCTCCGGCATTCAAACTCAAGCAGGTCCAAACACCTGCCAGCCAACCAGCTTTCCTGTAGGTAGATGTGGCCTGAGGGCTGCCAGTTTGAGGATCCCTGATTTAAAGATTATACTTGGTTGATTCTTAGAGAATTTTATACATTCAACGGTGAACAAATTTTAAATAACCTTTAAGGAATTGTTCCCATGGGACCCTTTGTCCCCAGTGGTTACCACTTGTACTGTATGGTTCTGAAACAAGTGTGCAGGGTTTTGGAGCATGTTGTGTGCTTCTTGTTGATCCAGGAGCCACTCCCCACCCTGAGAAGTGGCTCTTAGCAGCTTCACTATCAAACAGCACCAGGGGGCCAAAGGGGTTCGAAAAAAAAAAGATCCGTTTCCCAAGAGGCCCCCCACCCAGCTCCTCAGTGAGGACTGGCTGACAACCTCCACCTCCAGGTCCTGGAGCCTGGACAGGAGTGCACGGGCTCCGCCCGAGCTCCTTCTGAGGCTGTCCCCAGGACTCTGAACTAAATTGCCTGGGAACTCCAGGTGTAGGGCGTGCAAAGGGTTCCATGCCAACCAGGCAGAGAGCAGAGGGGGTAGGGAGTCGGGGCCACCCCATCCCCACCCCTGCAAGGCTGGAGACCGGGCTTGACTTGAGCACGGTCTTCTGTGGCCTGCTTACCATGGAGTGGCCCAGAAGGAACACAGGAAGCCCGGGGTATTCTTTCTGCATGGTATCCACGTGCTGTAGCACATCCCTGACGAAAACATGGAAGTCAGACACGACCATCCTCTCCCCTTCGCTCTGTCCGTGGCCAACTGGAAGGGAATGGGAGACGAGAGAGAGTAGTAGTTACCAGGAGGCGGACCCCTGCCCAAGCCCACCGGTGTCCGCCACTCTCTACTGAGGACCTGAATTATCCTCTCACTTACTCCTTCCTAGAATTCTTCTCCCCCTTTATATGGATTAGGAAACAGAGGCACATGGTGCTTAAAGAACATGCCCAAGATCACACAGCTAGGAAGTGGTCAGCCGGGGTGTAAGTCCTGCAGGGCCTGGCCACCCAACTGTGGTGCCTTCTGGAAGGACAGAGAGCTTCAGCAGGCCGGGTTTTCTACAAGTGACCAGCAGTGAGACTAAGAGGTTCAGAATTTTCCTGGGTTCTCCCGATTTCTTGACGGTCACAGCTGTGTTTGAACATTAGCCTTTCGCCAGGTAGAGTGGTGGGTGTTGTGTCCTCACTGTATAGCTTTTGGTGAAGATAACATGACAAACATAACAAAACAGTCAAGAGTGCTTGCCAGAAACCTCCCCAAAGCAGCAGTAAAACTAGGTCACACTCTGCCCCTCTCAGATTTTCTTTATCTGTCACATGTCTGTGCTGCCTGTTTCCTCTCTGTTCTTTTCTTAGGGTCCCTCCACTTTCATAATGGCATCAGTCATTACAGAGACAACTCACTGGCTGCGTCTTCCATGTTAGGGCTGAAAGCAGCTGATTATGATGATCTGAAAACTGCCGAAAAGAAAGAGCTCCTGGAGAACTGGGACCTCACAGGGAAAGGATCTGCCCAGACCTCTCCTGCTGAGAGCTTAAGCCTCCTGCCACCCCTGAGGAAGCTGTTACAGTAATAATGGTAATAACTATCAGTCAACGCCCGCAACTGACTAGCTGCCCAGATCTCCAGCCTGGAAACCCTCCTGCAGTCAGACCCCAAACTCTGAGCTTCTCACTGGCCTGTGCCCTTGTGTCCCACCCTCCAAGCTGCAGCTTTCCCCTACCCACCCCTCCTCCCCCGTCTCTCTGGACTGTCCCACTGGGCCCAACAGTCTCACCACCACACACCCGCAGACTGTTGGAATGGGTGGACTGAAGCCATGTTGGGACCTAAAACTACATGGGCTTTAGAAAAAAAAAAAAAGGAAGGACACAGTTTTTTTCTTGGCATGCATTTCTCTGGGTTCCCTATTTTCCCAGGGTTATTTGGTATTTTGAACCTTGGTTACGGGGAAAGATGACATTATTCACATAAATGTAAAGTTGTTTTCCAGTCAGCCTGGAGCTGACTTGCAATGAGACAGGGACTATCCAGACCCTGAATCAGGAAGATGTCAATAAAGCTGTGCTGATGCCACCCCGAGGCAGGATCCTGCAGGACCCTAAGATCAGGACGAGAACAGAAGCCAGACGAAGCCTTGGCAAGAATTTGCACCTGGCCCCATACACATCCTGCTTTTCACATCCCATGTTCCATTCCCTCAGCTCCTAGTTCATACTCAGCCTCAGTGAACCTGACTCTTTGAGATGGCTTTAGTCTGGCCATTTTCCTTCAGGTTTACCAGGGAGCTGGGTTAGCCTGACATCTCTCCTCAGGTCACTGGTATTCCTGAATAAAAGCTGACTCCCATTTTCACCGACGTTGGACTTTTAAATTGCTTGCTTTTTGTTTGGGGGCAGGCAGCCAGATTTGGGTCCAGTAACAGATTTTGGTGAGCCAAGCCAGGGTTTTTGTTTGGGGCAGACAGCCAGACGGGTTCAGTAACAAGTTCCCTTGCCTTTCTGAGTTTTTTCCCCCCTTCTAAAATTCATTTTGTGTGTGTGTGGTAAAATATACATAGCATAAATTTTACCATTGTAACCATTTTAAGGTGTGTGGTTCAGTGGCATTAAGTACAATCACATCGCTGCACGCCTGTCTCCACCATCGTGTCCAGAACTCTTTCATCTTCCCAAACTGAAACTCCGTACCAATTGTTACGGGCTGAATCATAGCCCTCCAAAATTCGTACGCTGAAGTTCTAACTCTCGGTATCGCCGAATGTGATTTTATTTGAAGAGAGGTCTTTAAAGAGGTGATTCAGTTAAAATGAGGTCCTCAGGGTGGGCCCTGATCCAGTCTGCCTGGTGTTCTTCTAAGAGGAGGTTGAGACACGCACAGAGGGGAGACCACATGAAGATGCAGGGAGAAGGTGCCATCCGCTCACCAAAGAGAGAGGCCTCAGGAGAAACCAGCCCTGCATCACCTTGCCTTTCAGCTTCTAGAACTGCAAGGAAATAATGTCTTGTTTGAGTACCAGTCTGTGGTACCTGTGATAGCAGCAGCCCCAGCAAATCAATCCGCCCATTAAATACTAACTCCCCAGCCCCTCCCCCAGCCCCTGGCACCACCATTGTAATTTGTCTCTATGAATTAACTACTCTAGAGGCCTCATAAAGTGGAGTCTTACAGTATTTGTCCTTTTGTCACTGGCTTATTTCGATTAGCGTAATTTCCTCAAGGTTCATCCATGTTGTAGCATGAGTCAGAATTTCTTTCCTTTTTAAGGATGAACAATATTCCATTGAATGTATGAGTATTGGCCACATGGTGTTTATCATTCACCTGTGGATGGACACTGGGCTGCTTCCACCCCTTGGCGACCGTGAATAGTGCTGCTATGAACATGGGCGTGCAGATACCTCATGTCCCATCTCTCAATTCTTTAGAATATACTTGCAGATCCAGAAGTGGAGTTGCTGGAACAGATGGCAATGCTAGGTGGATTTGAGGAACAGCCTCTATGAGTTCCCACCTGGAACATCCTCGCTCCAGACTCAGCCCAGAGCCTCCACGGGGGATGCCCTCTCCACCCTGATGCCCGAAGGCTGGCGAACATGAGGATTTGAGCCACAGCAATGCCAGGGACACCAGCTGACCTGTCACCTCTTTACACATGCTTGGTCCCCAAGTACATTTGTGTTGGCATCTCTTCCACGGGGCTCCATTCTCCCAAAGCACCTAAACCTACCTCATGACTCTGAGCACAATGTAGCACCCCTTTCCTTTTATAAAACTGGGGGACCGTGCACCAGGGCCCTCTTCCACCTGCCTCAGTGTCCCTCAGCTCTGGGCGCAGCCCCACCCCGCCCTGTGCCCCCGACGTGCAGCTGCTTCTCTCCTCCACCCCGCAGCCTCGGTCTCCTCACCCCGCTCTCTCTCCAGCTGGTGGGGCTCTGCCCCGTTTCTCAGCTGAGTCCTGGGGTCCCCGCTAGCCCCGTCCATCCGGGGACTCTCCTCCTCCCCTGCCTCCACCCGCTCCAGGCTCTCGGCTCATTCAACCCTGCATGCCACCATCTCCCGTTAACCTGTCACAGCCACCCGAGGAAATGCGCTTCCTGCCTCCTCTCCTGCCTGCCTGACTGCGTCTTCTTTACCCCCTTTCCCTGATTGACTTCTGCATGTCCTTACTTCATTAATTCATTCTTAGTTTTAAAAACTAAAAGAACTTTCACATAGTTCAAAGATCAAAGGTGGCACAGAAAGGTGTACGTTGACCAGTCTCTTTCCTACTTCCATCTCCACCCGCCCAGTTAACCCATCTTCCCCTAAATTCTTCTCTTAGTGTCCCCTAATCCCCGATTTTCACCCCTGTCTTAAAAACAAAGTAACATACAACATACCCTGATCTGCATCTGGCTTTGTTTACCTGACAATAGAGCCTGAAGATTTTTCAACATTTGAAATAAAGCTCCTTTTCAGCTTTCTTCTCCAACTTTTTATAAAACTTTCAAATGCACAAAAATACTGAAAGAATAGTCCAATAACCACCCATATGCCTACTTTCTTTATTCAATGGTTGTTAGCATTTTATTTGCTGTCTGTATACATATTTATACGTATAAAAATGGCTGAATCATTTAAAAGCAAGTTGCAGATTTCAACAATTGGCAAATCTGGGTAAAGTATATACAGGGGTTCTTTGTACTATTCTTGCAAAGTTTCTGTAAACTTAAAGTTATTTCCAAATAAAATGTTTTATAAAAGTAAGTCATAACTACCATAACACTTCACCCCTGAACATTTCAGTATGAGTCTCCTAAAAAATAAGATGCTCTCCTCCTACCCATCGTACTTTTTTCCCACCAAAGTTGATTAACAATAGCTCCTTATATCAGCTAACGCTCAGTCCAAACTCAAATTTCCCACTTGTCTGCAAATATTTCATAGTTGGTTTTGTAGAACCAGGATACAAAGTTCATAGGTGGTACTTGGTCGTTAACGTTTCTTTAGTCTCGAAGGGACCAGACCAGTAAAATGTCCTACGTTCTGGCTCTGTCTGGTTGTTTCCCCTCCTGGGGTCACTTGGCTTGTTCCCGTGTCCCCATTAATTACCAAGAATGTCCTCACTTACTGGCACAGGTGCCCCAGGCTCACCTTATACTTTCCTGGCCCCAGACCTAGAACTAAGCATTTCTCCAAGGAGATCCAGTTCCTTTTGGTGTGAATGGTGCTTAAAGATCAAGATTTAAACACTGGGACTGCTTAATGCCACCAGGGTGCAACTGTTTCTGTGGCTTTTAGTGGGCTGAACTAGAAAACTTAATTTTTAAAAAGTCATGAGTTCATATCAATATCTCCAATTAAAAACCAACTTCCTAGGTTTTTTTCTTACCTTCTTTAATTTTATATTTTATCTCTTTTCTTTGATACTGGAAATCTTGGTTCCTATGGCATTAACATATTTAGTTATCTGTGGGATCTACAATACACAGCATAGCTTCAATACTACGATGCCAACATTACACCAACAACACACCTACCGGGGGTAGCCTAAGATTTCTTTGCATTTCCTTCAGCCCTTAGAATATAGTTGAATAACGATATGGTCAGAGTCCTGTGTTCCAACTTCAGACTCTTAGACATCGGTTATAATTATTTCCTCTGTGTGCTTCTGCTACTAGTTTTTTTTTTTTTTCTTTTTGACCGGTAAGAGGATCTCGACCCTCGGCACGGTGTGGTCTGCACCGCGCTCAGCCAGTGAGCGCACCGGCCATCCCTATATAGGATCCGAACCCGCGGCCTCGGCGCTCTCAGTGCTGCACTCTCCCGAGTGAGCCACGGGGCCGACCCTCTGCTACTAGTTTGATACACAATTAGATTCATTCATTTAAAATTAATTTTCCTTCCAATGGTAGGTTCTGCCTTTTTGCTCTTCAATTTAATTTTCTTTTCCAAATATGTAAAAGGTGACACGGCACAACCACCAGAAGCATATAGAAAGACTCGCCCAGAACAGGCTTGCGTCTACCCTTGCCTCCTCCATCTTCCAGCTTCTTCGTGGTTAATCCTCTTAATTATTTTCTGGTTTTTCTCTAAGCATTTCTTTTTGCAAAAATAAGAAGACTGACTGTCTGTCTGCCCATCTATCTACTCTTCTTTTCCCTCTCTGCTTACTTAAAAGGTTGCATGCCACATGTTCTATTCCATACTAGGGCTTTTTTCACTGTGAATGTATTCTGGGGGTCACTTCATATCACAAGCAGGCTGCAGGGCCCTCCTTCTGTTCTGCCGCTGCGGGCGCCTCTGTGTGGACAAACGGTAGTTGATTCAAGCAATCGCTGCTGAAAAACGCTTGGGTTACGTCCAATCTCTTGCTCACTAAACTATGGCTGTAATGAAGAACCTTGGAATAGTTGTTTCGTATTTGTGACAGCGAATCTTTAGGGTGTATGCCTAGATGCGTGATTACTCGGTTAAAATGTAAATGTGTGTACAATTTTTGTGGCCCCTGCTTCTCTCAGCCTGACCAACACAAGAGTGCTGTGTGACATTCGGATTTCTGCCCATGTGTTAGGAGAGAAAGTGTAGGTTGAAGATCTCAGATTTGAAGAGCCATTATTTCTTTATTTTGGTAAACTGAGTATTTGCATCTTTGTTCCTTTTTTTTCTATCAGGGTTTTGTTTCTTCCTGATATTTAATAGCTCTCTGCACCTGAGCTGGTCATTTGTCTTTTGACTTTGTGTTGTATTTAGCCATGCAGAAGATTTTTACTTTTAAATAGTCACATTATCAATCTTTTCTTTTTATGGCTTCTGAATTTTGATTCTTGGTTCTAAGTCCTTCCCCATTCCAGAGCTGTGAAGGAATTCAGACACATTTTCTGTGAGTTCTTTTATAGCTTCATTTCTTTCTTTTTCTTTTTTGTGGTAAAATATACATAACAATTTTAACTGTACAGCTCAACGTATTAAGCACATTCACACTGTTGTGTAACCATCACCCCACCATCTATCTCCAGACATGGTTTCATTTTTTTTTTTTTTTTTTTTTTTTTGCATTTTAACCTTTGATCCATTTGGATTTCTTTCCAGATGGTTTTTTTTTTGATTTTCAATTGAGGTAAAATTCATATCACATAAAACTAACTATTTCCAAGTGTCCCCATTTAGCAGCACTTAGGACGTGTACAGTGTTGTTCCACCACCATCTACATCAAGTTTCAAAACGCAGACGCTTCTTCATTGTCCCAGGAGAACTATGAAAATGTCCTCCGTTAGGTCACTGAATTGTGGTCCTCCTCACCTTATATGAAGCTGCCTCTTTCATGTGAGTCCATCTGTTTCTGGATTTCCACTCACTTCCACTGGTCTGCCTATTCGTGAGCCAGCCCCACATTACTGAGACACTCTAAGACCTGCCGCCCTGCATGCACGTGACAGGCAGGAGGCCCCTGGTCACTCAAGCTCTGCCCCGTCCACGTGCCCTGCTCCCACGCTTTGACTCCCATTGTGACATAGACATCTCCCAGGGATACATTTTCTGACTGCGGCTTCTTTCCAGAGCTGCAGATCTCCCAGCTGTGCCACGACTCCTCAAACAGCTCCACCAAGGCTCTCTTGGGTTCCACACCATCCATAATGGCCCAGTGATCCTTCCAGATTATTCAAGCTCAAAACAGGGCTGTCGTCTTTGACTTTAACTCTACCCCTACATCCAGCTGGTCCCCAAACCCCTCTAGATGTCCAGATCCACAGTCTACTTCTTTGAACTTCTATGTCCTTGCAGGGTTGAGACCCTTGCCACCTTTTAACTTGCAATAGTTTCATAGCCAGTCTCCCTGCCTGCCCCAAACTCTCCTGTCCTGAACCATTCTGCATGTGACCCGCCTCCTCTTGACAGCCTGCCCTGATCTTGCAGTGGTCAGACTGCCCCATTGTTCCAGAATGCGGTCTGTACATTCCAGTCCAACATTCACAGCCTCCGCCTTTCTAACAAGCTCATTCCAAGCCACATGCACACCCACCTGTTCTCTGTTCTGGAAGAACACCACACTCTCCAGCCCTGCGCCTCTGACCAGACATCCCCCCACCTTGATGACCTCACCCTGCACCGGGCCAAGAGCAGAGGCCCTCGAGGCCCAGCTCAAATCCCATGTCTAGGGCGCTGGCCACAGTTCTCGGAACGCAGGAGCAACCGCTTTTTATTCCATGCCCACAGCACCCCTCCTCTCTTCAAGTACCACCCCACTCAGACTGAAGGTCCCTAGGGCCCAAGAGACAAACAGCTCGGGGTGGTGAAGGCTGCTCCCCCAACTGTGCTGTAGAGGAGCCTGAGGCGGGTCCGGCCGGACTCGTGAGGCCTGCATGGACTGGGGAGGAGGTTCAGGCAGGTGTGCCTGTGTTTGACATGGCCGTCCTCGAGGGTAAGAATCACATTTATTCATCTGTCTCTTCTGTAGGGTTCCCGGCGTAGTCCTGTCTGTTGAAATGAATTTGAGGCAATATTTCCATAATGGCCACTCACCAAAAAGATTCAACTCCATTCCTCTAGCTGTAGCTGAAGCGATATGTCCCCTCTCCCACATGCAGAGGAGTCTACTGAGCAGTAGTTCTGCATATGCAATGCAAATTCTTCTCCTGCTTTTTGTTGGTTTTTTTTTTTTTTTAAAGAAAACCCCTGCACCGACATATTTTAGTTTTGTTTACCTTGATCCTCTATGTATTAACCATGTTTTTAAATTTTCAGTATTTGGATGGTTAAACGCTCTGGGCCTTGATGATCCTGGAAGGACTGCCCCCCACCCCCACCCCAGACACTGGGTTAGCTAATTCCTAGAGATAAGAAACAACTTGTCTAAGAGCCCACCTGCCTTTCAAAGCAAACCAATCAACTGGGAGCTCACACCCACAACCACCTACTCTAAGGGGCTCTCACCCTCCAGGCCACTGTCCCCTGCCCTAAACCCCCCAGAACAGGAACCAGACGACCAGGGACAGCCCATACCCCAGAGCCCTCCCATGGAAAGCACAATAAAGGCTTTTGTCCACAGTCCCCGCCCCACACCCCAGCGCTTCCCTGCATGGCCTGCCTGGTGCACCCCGCCTCCTGTTTCTAGAGACCTGTGAGTATAAACTTCGTCCTTCATGACAGTCATTTCTGTGTCTGTGTGTCTCACAGTCCCTGATTAAAACAAACCCTGGGCTGGCCAGTTAGCTCCTCAGGGTTATAACAACAAGGTCAAGAGTTGGGACCCCCATACCAACCAGCTGCCAAAAATAAAAATAAACAAACCTTAGGTACCCTTGAAACACTCTAGCACTGTATAAGGGTACTTCAAAAAGTTCGTAGAAAAATAGAAATAAAAGGTAATATGAATCTTGCCATGAACTTTTTGAAGTGCCCTTTCTTTGATGCAAAATAAGCACTTAATTCTCTGCTGAATGATTAAATGGTCTAGTCTCTTCATCTCATGCAAAATATCTGTCTGAGTAACTTTCCATGCTACCACCATGTGCAAAAAAAGAATTCACTGAGAAGCACCGAGAAAGTTGACGATCCTGTTAACGCCGGAAGGAAGACCCGGCACCCGCCTCCCTTCTCAGGCCCCACTCCTCCTTAGCATTCATTTTCCACAGAAGAAAAAGCTGGTAAAACATCACCTCGAGTGGGGAAAGAGAGATTAGGCCTTAAAAGACAGTCATCACCACCCCTGCTATTCGAGTGGGAGTCTATAAATGACAAAGTAGTTTTCCCAGAGTTTGTTTCATTTGAGTTCTTATTTCAAAGAACCACCTGGAAGTTTGTGAGTTCAGGTTTCTTCTCCCCACTTTCTGGCTGGAAAGCTGACCCTCAGAGAAGGTGAACTGTGGAGCTCAGCCCAGCTGCTGAGTGGCGAGGCGGAGACTTGAGAGGCTTTGGACCCCAAACAGGTGTTTCTACCTTCCCAGCTCAGGGCAAAGCAGGCCAGAAGCAGGAGACTGAAGGGGTGGAAGGCAAGCCCTTGGTGACAGGAGGAACAACCTGCTGCGAGACACACCCACTGGCTGGCCGAGGCTTGTGCCTGGGGCTGCTGCCCCGAGGGGATGCCTGTCATGTGGCTGTGCTCCTCAGCGTATGCAGATGTGCACACAGGGAGGCCACTAGGAAACATCCTCTGGGAGTCTCCCAGGTTCCTGAGAGCAGGTGCACGAGCCAAGAAGGGCTGGGCAGAGACTGACCCACCTGGGAGAGCCTGCCGCCGTCAGCCCACATGTTCAAAGTTGTTCTCCGCGTGTGCACCCCAGGGCACACCCAGAGCATGGTGGACACCACAACCGGGTCTCAGAGGCTGGGCGACCCCAGCTGTCCGCTGTCCGAGTGCGGGGCTCAGGGAAGGTCCTGGGGTGAGGGCGGCCCGGAGGACCTGGCTCTGCCCGGAGAGATGGGGACCAGGAGGGTTTCAGGCACAAGAGCGACGTTTACATTTTTAAAAAGTTGGCCTAACGTGACCACTTTCGTGACCACTTTCTCCACAAGATCGTTACAGGAAGTCTGGTCAGAAGCTTGTCCCCCAGCACCCTCCAGCCTCCGTGGGGAGGAACGACCCCAGGCAGCGTCGCTCCGGCCCCGCAGCCCCTGCCCAGCCGCGGATGACGAGCCTGTGGCCCGAGAGAGGGGCAGACCCTCTGCCCATGCTGGGGCCCAGCCCTGTGGCCTCCCAGCTGCCTGGGTCCTGTACTGTCCCTACATCCACCCTGACCACGTTTCACTTTTCAATCAGGGAAGGACGGGGAGCGCATTGTCTGAAGCGCAGGCAAAGGGGCGCGACTAGCCTCGGACAGCGCGTCCTCTCCCCGGCCCCTTCGCTCCCCCATGTCCCCCCTCGCTCCCTGGGTCCCCCTTCACTCTCCCATCCCCGTGCACCTAGCCCCACTGTGCGGCAGGCCTGCCCCTACGGGCAGGACAGGATCTGCAAGCTCAAGGCTCCCCCTCCCTTCTCCCGCCTCTGCTCCTCTGCAGGTGCCTGCCAGACGCATTCCCCTGACCCTCTGAAGCGGCCACTCGGGGGCCTTGTAGGATTTTGCTCAGTCTGCCAAGAGACCAACTCCACTGAAAGATGGAAGAATCCATTCTGAAAAAGCACGCTGCCTTGGCTCTGACCCAACTTAACAGCACCGGATGGAGAGATCCAGGAGCAATTAACTCTTTCACAGGCTGTTGTATTTATTTGCATCAGCCTAGCAAATGCCTCTTTTCTGGATTTCCTTTTTTCTTTCTTTCTTTTTTTTTTTTTTTTGGCTGGCCAGTACGGAATCAAACACTGGACCTTGGTGTTATCAGCACCACGCTCTAACCACTGAAATAACCAGCCTCTTTTCTGGATTTTCAAGGAGCTCTTTCCTCCAGTGAGTGTGCTGGTAGAAAAATTTCGGCTTATTTTATAAGATAGTGAACTTCATATTATGGTATCATAAAACTACAGATCTCATGAATACATGAGAGCAAATGAAAACCGTCTGTTATGATCCAAGCTTCATTCTATGATGGAAGGCGCACAGGGCTGAGGCTCTGCACGCCAGCTGCAGTTTCCCTGGGGACATCTGACGTGAAGCATCTGACCTGGAAGAGGACAGGCAGTCCCTTCCCCCATGATTAGGGAGAGCCCCGGCCCTGCGTTCCTGGCAGCCCATAGAAGATCAGCGAGCTTCAGAAGGGAGGAAACTTGCAGAAAGTGTGGTCAGGCCAACAAGGCAGGCCACCACTGTGGAACTCTGGCCTGAGAAGCACATGATGGACTTGGAGGAGCCAGGCCTGGGAGTATTGACTACTCAAACCCAAAGGGAGAATTAAATCAGTGAGCGCTAGCGTGGAACAAACCAGCGCACTGAGAGGAGGGAGCGAGACTTGATTTAGTCCCACTTCTACATTTAAAGGAAGTCACAAACTCATGTATGTTGCAAGAGAGAGAGAAGCTGGTATAACCTCTTGGGAAAACAGTTTGGCATCTTTTAAGGTTGAGTTTCCATAATTTCCCAGCAATCCCACCCCAAGATATACGTCCAAGAGAAATTCTTTGACATGGGCACCAGGACAAAGGCATAATACTGTCCACGGTAGCCTGTTGTTATAACTAACAACAATACAGGTTGTCATGCAGTAATGAAACATGAACAAATCAAAGCTACGTGCCGCGGCACAGATGAATCTTAGAAACCACATACAAAGTAAAAACAAGCAAGTCATAGAAGACTGTGGAGTGTAATGTAATTTTATGATGTTAACAAAGCCAGCAAAAACAAACAATATATTTAGTTTTAGAGATCCAAGCCTATGTGATAAAAAACATAAAAGAGCAAAGAATGAGACACATGTCAAGATAGTAGTTACCTCTGGTCACTTCCCTGTAAAATGCGGAGACATTTGTTCATCCCCTGAAGTTGCTGGGGGAATAAATAATATAGCATATTTGGGTAGGTCTTCAACCAGCGCTAGCTTCCACCCCCTTTTCCTCCTTCTTCCCTTTATACAGTTTCAGAGGAGAAAATTCACAAATGCATGCATTCTCTTGGCGTTCAGCATTCTCCCTGTCCCTAGTGTGTTTCTCACACCTGTGAGGACCGTCGTCATAGTCCCAGCTTTCTTCCAGATGAAGCGTTAAATCACTTTTCAGTTCGGTTTCCTTCAAACTAAAAATTCCCGGGTGTAACATATAACAGACCCTTTTTCCCCCTTGGAAAACATTGTTAGGTCTGTCGTGCCCTCCATTACCTTACAGAAGTTCCCCAAAAGTGCTAGCACAGCTGTTTGGAGCTTAGGGTCAGTAAAAAACCAAGATAAAAATACAGAATCCTGGCAACCCAAGTTTAACTTCTGTTGAAATTGTCATAAATGTTACTTTTAAAAAACAAGGGATTGCGTGAGGTAGAGCGAATCGCTTTAAAAAGAAACACAGATTCATGCTCCAGGATGTAAGATATTATATTTTTAGTATTTCAGAAGTGGAACTTTCAGAAAGCCTAGGAGATGCAAGCAACTGAAAACAGCTGGAGTCACGATCCCAGAGGTTTCAGACAGGCAGGAGATGGGTTGGCGTTTTCTTAGCCACAGAGTCAACGCATCTGTCTGGTCCTGGAGCAAGCACAGGCGTGAGAAACAGCGTTTCCTGCACTGGACAGTTCAAACTTCCCTCCAGCACAGGGACAGCCTCATGGGTTTCTGCACAGACGGGGCCCACTGAGCGGAAGGGCCCCTTACACCGGGGTTTAATGAACGAATGAGTGAATGAGCAAATGAATGAATGAAAGAACACGATCGCAAATTAAATTCAGCTAAGATGTTGTGAAGGCAAAAAGAACAGAGACTCATTTGCTAAGCACTTGTTGTATGCCTGGCCCTATGTCAGGCCATTGGAACTGCTATTCCTCCTGTTTGATAATGGCAACCCAAACTGGGAGAGAGAAGTCATCATCCAGTTGAAAAACAGGAGACTAAAGCCAGAGAATGACAGGAAATAGCAGACTGGGGTTAAGGGTGGAGGTCACTTCTGTGTGACCTTGGGCAGGTGACTTTACCTTCTGAGGCTCAGACTCATCACCTGCAGTGAGAGTCACTCACAAGGCCCACGTCATACGGTGCTGTCAAGATTAACGAGTATGTGAGTGTAAGGTGGTTAGCACAGTGCGTGGCACACAGGAGGCACTTAATAAATGCACGTGGTTGTTATAAGGGTTCTTGTAAAGATGGAGGGGGAGGCCCAGAGCAGCCCTGTGTTCTCTGCACGGATCATCTGCCTGGATCATTTCCAATTCCAGGACATTACTGACCACCTGAAAGATGCAGGGAGATCATTGGTGAAATCATAATGCTTCTTAAAACTGACATTAATTATGTATCGCACATGGCACACAGTAATATTATGTTAGTAAGTAAGAATAATGTCAGAAGTGCTGCTGGTTCCTGTAAGTGGGAAATGGTGATCTGGATCTTGATTCCTCAAGCAGAGGCAGGCCAAGCCACGCCCCTGGAGCCTTGCTTCCGGAACCACAGCTCCACCTCCCAAGGAGCCCTGTGGACACAGCCCAGGCATTCTCCACCTACTCAGTTCTGGCTTGCTCAGGATAAATGGACAAGGCAAAGGGAGGCCATGGGCAGAAGCTATCTGCCAATATCAGAGGTGTCCTGCAGCTCCAGCTCTGACCCCTCCTGGCCCTGCGCAGGAAGAGGCTAGAGACGGCCATCTGGCCCTCTCTGCCCACCCTCGCAATCTGGGCACACTGCTCAGCTTCCAGCATGGAGCAGGCAGCCGGTACAGCCCTTGCAGGGGTGAGCACTCCTGGGTATGTCAAATAGGTGGGTGGGGACCGGGATCCTGCCAGCAAGGTATGGATGCCATCAGATAGTGTGGCTGTGGAAAGGGCAGTACCAATCTGCATCATCTAATATGGCAGCATGAGCCAAGTGGGTCAGTTACACTTAAATTTAAATTAATTAAATGAAAAATATGAAAAACTCAGTTCCTCAATCTCACTGGCCACATTTCAAGAGCTTAACAGCCACACGCGGCTAGTGGCTCCCCTACCGGACAGCACAGGTGCAGAGCACGCCCGCCCTCACAGAAAACCCTGCATTGGATGTGCTCCCAACTCAGGAGCCCACATGGAATGGAGAACACTGTGTTCATCTGCCTGCATTTTAAATAATGCATGGCCTCTTTCCTCTGATCGTAAAAGTAACGTGTTCAAGGTAGATATCCAGGAAAAAACAGAAAAGCACAAAGCAGCTGTGTCAGGGGTAGGGTCAGCAGGAGGACTCCAGAATTAGACTTCCTCTGATTACATCCAGCTCCACCATGGGAAGCCTTGTGCGGGGCTTTCAACTTCCTTGGGCCTCAGTCTCCTCGTTTGCACACTGGGGATGATAATAATCCCCACCTGTTCAGATTGTTCGTAAGTTTAACTGAGATAATCTATGTAAAGTGCACAGAAATGAAAACAAGCAAGCAAACTAAAACAAACCACTCCTGCCCTGGCCACCAGAAATAATGAAGTCGTGTTTGTTTGGTCTCATTTCAAAAAATAAGGAAGGCTCGCCATCGTGAACTGTATGAGCCAGCCGGGAGGACCTCAAGACATGTTGTCCAGAGAAAAACTCAAATTGCTGTATGATGCCTGCATAGCTCGCCACTTACCCATTTTAAAACACATAAAATAACACTATTTTCTATGGCTCACATCGAGGCATAGAGAAAACCCAGGAGGATATACTCCAAACTGGCCATGGTGGTGGCTCTTAGGAGGGCTTTGGGGCTGGGGCAGCGGGGCCTGGGATTTTTTTTTTTTTTTTTTTTTCAAAGGTGACCGGTAAGGGGATCTTAACCCTTGACTTGGTGTCGTCAGCACCACGCTCAGCCAGTGAGTGAACTGGTCATCACTATATAGGATCCGAACCCGTGGCCATGGTGTTATCAACACCACACTCTCCCGAGTGAGCCAGAGGCCGGCCCGGGGCCTGTGATTTTGACAGTGACACTCAGATATGGTCAGACTTTCCTCCTCTGGGATTCACATATAACTGGAGGTGACACAGGTATGTGGATTAGTGACATTGTGTTGCTTTGTTTTGGCTTCAGAGACCTGGAGACTACTTTCATCTCCATGCATGCAGGAAGCCACCCCTCACTGTACCTTTGTTAAGTGCCTGCTGTATGCTTGCCAGTAACTAGCTGGAGCACATACAGAGATTTGTAAAACACAACAAGCATGGCCCTGGGGACAGACACATACACAATGAGTCTCCTGTGAGGTGACTCAGAGGCCTTCAGGGCTGGGCAGGTAAATACCAAGTGAAGCAGGCTGGGCAGGCCTTGCCGGGAGCTGGAGTGCTCAGTCCCTGCCCTCCACAGACCAAGGCCATGCAGGAATGAGGGTCCAGGGTGGCCCAGCCTTCCAAACGTTCAAAAGAAGCTAGAAATCCAGCTTTCACTGTCAACCAAGTCCTCCAGTTCCATTTAAAAAGAAATTGCGGCAGAACACGCATAACATAAGTTTACTGTCTTAACCATTTTTAGGAGTAGAGTTCAGTGGCACTCACATCGCTGTGCAAACATCCCCACCATCCATCTCAGAACTTTCTCCTCTTCCCAGACTGAAACCTGTCCCCGTCACATACTAACTCCCGCTGCCCCTCCCCAGCCTCTGGCACCCACCGTTCTACTTTCTGTCTGTGAATCTGACAACTCTAGGGACCTTGTATAAGTGGAATCATACAGTGTTTGCCCTTACCAGTTCAATCGTTAAAAAGTCGGAGCGGATCTCACAAAACTCCTCCAGGGGCTAATGGTGCCAGGTTGCCGTCTGCAGGCCTTGCCTCCAGCGTACAGAGCTCGAGAGAGGAAGGCAGGGCTCTGCGGGACGCGACCAGCTTTGTGCGGGCCTGCAGGGGCGGCGGGGGCGCACCCTGGAGGAAGTGGACTGGGTCTGAGTCACATAAAATGTGCCTTAGCTTTTCCAGGTGGAAGACGAAGTCACCATGCAGGGACAAAGGCAGCGGGGGACCATCCTGGAAAGAAAGCTCCCCACAGTGGAGGGTGGGGACGAGGACTAGAGAGGCCAAAGTGCAGCTGGTGGGGAGCTGGGGAGGGCCACCACCAGTGCTGGACTCTGCACGTCCGTTTTCATCCGAGAGCACAGCACTGGGAGAGTGCTCTGCCGGCCAGCAGAAACCTTCACAGCAAGGCATGCTCTCCCAGGGGCTTAGCCTGAGGGTGGCCGTGCCCTGCAGAGAGACAGGAAGGAACAACGGAGTCTCTGCATCTCCTCCACATCCGGTGGAGGGAACGTTCTCTGCCTCCATCAACTGATGGAAATGTGGCATTCAGAGACACAGAGGGGTCAAGTAAATAAGAATGAAAGCTACAGAATAGCTCCAGTCCACGCCCACTCCCTTGGGCTGCTCTGGTACCCGTCCAGACTGCAGTGTGGCCCCTGGACGCCACTTGCCCCGTGTGTGGCCCTAGATGCTATTCTTAAGATAAACTTGCCAAAATGGGATTTCTAAATCAAAACATACAAATATTTTTGTGAGTCTTAATTCAGAGACCAAAACTGCTCTGCAGTTCGGCAACTCTGCTGTCACCAGCAAAGTATGGAAGTTTGAGCATCACCACATCCTCGTCAGCGCAGGGAGTTATCACTTGAAAATGTCTTTGTTTGTTATACAGTAGGTGGCAAAAACCCACCTTATTCCCATTACAGCACTTGCTTTCCAGATGCAGACCCTGTAGAAAGCTGCTGCCTTGGTCTGAAGAACACACAGCTGAAGCCCTTGCATCTCCCTCTTCTTTCCTAAAGCAGCCCATTTCTCCACCTTCAGGAGGGAGAGAGCCATAGGACAAATACATATGACCAAATAACGGGTCGTAAAATAACCCGGGCTTTGGGCCAACTCATCTGAAGTCCTGACTGCAGAGAGTCTGTGTGGCTGCTTGAGCCATATTAAACGCACCCAAAAGTGATTTGACAGAAAACCCGCTCAGCGGCCACCAATGCACCAAGAAACCATCTTCTAGTCTCAGCATATTCCCCGTGATCATTCTGTATTTTCTGATTCCAGTCTTTGACCTACACGGTTTATAGGAACCAGGATGCCAGCACTCCCATATTCCCTTCCTACTTTAAGCTGCAACTTAATTATGCTTTTTAAAAATTACATATCACTGTTTCCAGTTTTCTTTTGTTTATTTAAATTTATCAATATACAATGTAGTTGACTTTTGTGTCCCTTTACCAATTCCTCTTTCCCCCTCCCCCACAGTTTCCACTTTTCTAATGAAGGTCTGGTTTGTTTTCTGTGCTCCTGTGACATCCAACAGAAATTCCATCAGCACTGGCATTCCATACTAAAGTGTAAAGAAATAAGACTCATGACACATTAAAATTAAAGGAACTGTGTCCTGAAGATGAAAGGCCATTTGCTGCCACCAAGAAAGTACGTTTGACTATTAGTCAACACACACTCCACTAACACTAAAAACAAATGTCCTTATGAGGTTCCAAAAGCAGAGAGTGTGGGAACAAAGGGAGACTCAAAGTCACAGTCGAAGGGACTGGAGAGGCCAATTGATCCAGGTTGGACAGCAACTGCGCGCTACCCAGGCCGACAAGGAATGTCGTACGATCAGGGAGGCTCTGCTCTCTCTAGAAAACATGCATATGGCAAGAAGTCCAAGATCACAGCTTGTTGGCCTGGAAAACAGTTTGTTTTCCTCAACAAAGGCCATTTCCCCTTTTCTGTTTGCTGACGGTCCAAGTTTCCATCCACGGATGTTTGCGATGTGATTTTGTCTCCCCAGTTACCGCTGCACCGAATCACCTGTGACCGAAGACAACACCTCCCTCTGGGGCTCTGCAGCATCCAAGCACGCAGTCAGTGTTACAAAGGAGATAAAGGCAGACACTGACTTCTTTACTAATTGACAACAGCTTGAAAAAGGTATGAAGATGCCAGAATTCGGCATATGGGCCATGGAAACACATTTCGACTCAGATTTTTTTTTTTAAGCTGTTACAACTGCTTTATAATGTAACCAACTAAAAGGCTGTTAACGGTGCAGCGTTTTCAAAGTAATGCGTTCTCAGGATTTCATATTTAGAGGATTTATTTGAAAACATCCTACTCTCTACTGCATAAATAAGAGGAAACAGCATGACAAAGAGTGTCATCACTACAGTTCTTGGCATCCAGCAAGATGATCTTCCTTTTGTGTCAAGCCGTGGGATGACGATTTGGGTTTCAGGGAACCAAGGGAGGCTGGCTCTGTGGGATGAGCGATCTCGTTCTCCTGGGTCACGCGCATATGGGGCATTCTCCTGGGGATGTTCCCTCTCATGAAGTGGAGGGTCTCTGGGCAGTTCTGCATTGCCCAGAATCATCCAGAAATGCTGGACTATTCTCTCAGATCTCGCTGATGAATGCTGCATGTACAGAAAGTGCCTCTGGCTCATAAACAAGCAGCAGCTGTGGGGTGGGGAGAGGCATTCACCACCAGAAACTTCCAGGATATGATGAGATCAAGGAATAGAAAGTCTGTAACAAATAAACAGGATGCTCTGCAAATCCCAAATAATGCTGCAGGCAAATTGCAGAACTCCATGAAATCAGCAATCCCAAGGGCTTTTTTAAACTTCAGAAAAATGCTTAACATAAAAAAAACCTTCCACGTTCAAACTTAGAACCAAATAGTGAGGAAAACATCAAAGGTATAGGCAACAATGTGTCAAATTAGGCAAATTCCTGACCAGACCTGGCTTTTACAGAACACTTAATTTTAAAAGACTTTCTCCCTGTTCCTAAGATCACCTTTATCTGTGTTGGAAAACAGTTTGGAAAGACTATGCTTTGATTAACATATTTGCCTCTATGCCATGAATCCACTGACCGGCAGCTTCTGGAAAACAGCAGAGAGAACACAGGCTTTGGCATCAGATCTGGGTTCAGATCCTGACTGCTACTTTTCGCTGTGTGATCTTGGCAAACTATTTCACCACTGCAATCCTTGGCTCTCCCATCAGTGACAGTTGCCATCAGCGGTCACTGCATTTAGCTAGTGGTTGAAGCAAGAGAAAGTCCCTGTCACCCAGAAGGTGCCCAATAAGTGTCAGTCTTCCTTCTCTGCCTTTCATGCTTCCTGCTTGTGGACCGTGCTCCAGGAACAAGAAGGCCTGCTTCAGGACACCTGGGCTGCTGGCATGGCCTCTGTCCATCATGCAGCCTCCCTGCTTCGGCCAAGCAAGGCTTTTACAGTGGCTGCGCCCAAGCAAGTCCCAGCCCCCAGGGCTGCAGGGACAGCTCCCCCTGGATGGAGCAGGAACAGACAGTGGGGGGGGGGGGGGAGGAGACAGCACCCAAGCCCCTCACAAGACTGGCCAGGAAATTTCATATTTTTGAGCATCCTGTTAAGAAACGTTATTCTAACTTTTCAGAATTAAAGGCAAAGGACAGAGTTTGAATACGAGGATCCTTCAAGAAGTTCATGGAAAGTGGAACTGAAAGATAACTCAAATCTTTCCACGAACTTTTTGGAGACCCCTCAGAGAAAAGCGACTCAGTGGCCCAGGCAGGGACAAACAAGGCGGTGGAAGAGAGAGGTCGAAGGAGAGAGCTGCCAGGCAGGGCTCCTGGATAAGACACAGCTGGGCCCGGTTGGAATGGGAGTCCTCTTGACTCTCCTTCAGGGAGAAAACTAACCAAAAGCGTGGAGCCATTTCCACAGAGTGTTCTGACACGGCAGCTGCCCGTGTCACCCTCCCTGTGTTTCTGGACGTCTCTGCAGGCTGCTCGTCATTCTGAAGGAAGTGCTTTTTACAAGGGTATAGGGAAAATACAGCCAAAAAGTCAAGTTAAGAAACAAGGGGAACAGAGTCAAACAGGATATCTGTGGTTATGCACCTGGGCCCCGGCCCGAGGCAAAGGGCGGATAGTTCCCAGAAATAGACAAGTCAGTTAAAGTTTCAAGAGTGCCCCTCAGCTGTTTCAAGGACTCCCACTTGACCGAAGTTCACCCCTGGCTTGATTTAAACTAACCAATTACCTTGCTTCTCGCTTCTGTACCCGCGCTTTTTGCTATAAAAAGGACCCAGGAGCTCTACTCGGCGCGCCAGTCTTTCGAAAGACTGAGTCGCCCGGGTACCTGTGTGTTCAATAAACCTCTTGTTTTTGCATCCGAAGCCGTGGTCTCGCTGTTCCTTGGGAGGGTCTCCCTGAACTGACTGACTACCCACTGCGGGAGTCTTTCATTTGGGGGCTCGTCCGGGATCGGAGACCCCCACCCAGGGACCACCGACCCACCAACGGGAGGTAAGCTGGCCAGCAGTCGTTCTGTGTCTCGTTTCTGTGTCTCGTCTCTGTGTCTGACTCAGTGATTTCGACTGTCTTTTCTGAGCGCGCGCATTTTGGTTTCAGTTTGTTCCGGGTTAGTCGCTCTGGGAGCGAAGTGCGGGTAGCGAACAGACGTGTTCGGGGGCTCGCCACCCGGCAATCCTGGGAGACGTCCCAGGATCAGGGGAGGACCAGGGACGCCTGGTGGACCCCTTGGCAGAGGATTATTGTGTTTTGGTCTCACCGCGTCTCGGGAGGCGCGCTCTGCCATCGGACTCTTTCTTCTATTTCTACGGCACTCGGTCTCGTCGCCGTTTCTGGTTTCTTTTTGTCTTAGTTGTGATAGGTCTTTGCGTCGTCGTTCCCCTATTGGAAATTTTCGAGATGGGGCAAAGTGCCCTTACGCCCCTCTCCCTTACTCTAGATCATTGGAAAGATGTCAAAGCCAGGGCTCACAATCTGTCCATGGAGATCAAAAAAGGAAAATGGCAGACTTTCTGTTCGTCTGAGTGGCCCACATTCGGCGTAGGTTGGCCGCCAGAGGGAACCTTTGATCTTACTGTCATTTTTGCAGTTAAAAAGATTGTTTTTCAGGAGACCGGAGGACACCCGGACCAGGTTGCCTGTGTCGTGGTATGGCAAGACCTCGCCCAGAATCCCCCTCCCTGGGTGCCACCCTCCAGCAAAGTCGCTGTTGTTTCGGGATCAGAAAATACTCAAAGGCCACCTACAAGGAAGCCTTCCGCCCCTCCCCAACCCCCCGTCCTCCCGACACCAGATGACCTATTTTCTCTCTCTGAAACCCCACCTTACCCGGCGGCTCCGCTGCCCCCTCTGGCCCCTCAGGGAAACAGATCGGCACCAGGCCGAGCGCCCGGTGATCCTAGCCCTGAGGGACCGGCTGCGGGGACTAGGAGCCGCCAACCTCGCAGTCCGAGAGACGGCTCCGGTCCTGACTCCACCGTAGCTTTGCCCCTCCGAGCCATAGGGCCCCCAGCTGAGCCTAATGGCTTGGTCCCTCTACAGTATTGGCCTTTTTCCTCAGCAGATCTTTACAATTGGAAGTCTAACCACCCGTCTTTTTCTGAAAAACCAGCAGGACTCACGGGACTTCTTGAGTCCCTTATGTTCTCTCACCAGCCCACTTGGGACGATTGCCAACAGCTACTCCAGATCCTCTTCACCACTGAAGAGCGAGAAAGGATTCTTCTGGAGGCCCGCAAGAACGTTCTCGGGGACAACGGGGCCCCTACACAACTCGAGAACCTCATTAATGAGGCCTTCCCCCTCAATCGACCTCAATGGGATTACAACACGGCCGAAGGTAGGGAGCGTCTTCTGGTCTACCGCCGGACTCTAGTGGCAGGTCTCAAAGGGGCAGCCCGGCGCCCCACCAATTTGGCTAAGGTAAGAGAGGTCTTGCAGGGACCGGTAGAACCCCCCTCGGTTTTCTTGGAACGCCTGATGGAGGCATATAGGAGATACACTCCGTTTGACCCCTCTTCTGAGGGACAGCAGGCGGCAGTTGCAATGGCCTTCATCGGACAGGCAGCCCCAGATATCAAGAAAAAGTTGCGGAGGCTAGAGGGGCTCCAAGATTATTCCTTACAAGATTTAGTGAGAGAGGCAGAAAAGGTGTACCACAAGAGAGAGACAGAAGAGGAAAAACAAGAAAGAGAAAAAAGAGAGACAGAAGAGAGAGAGAGACGGCGCGATAGGCGCCAAGAAAAAAAACTTGACTAGGATTTTGGCCGCAGTGGTAGGTGAAAGAGGGTCTAGAGATAGGCAGACAGGGAACCTGAGCAACCGGGCAAAGAAAACACCTAGGGATGGAAGACCCCCTCTAGACAAAGACCAATGCGCGTACTGTAAAGAGAAGGGTCACTGGGCAAGAGAATGTCCCCGGAAAAAGAACATCAGAGAAGCCAAGGTTCTATCCCTAGACGACTAGGGGAGTCAAGGTTCGGACCCCCTCCCCGAACCTAGGGTAACATTGACAGTGGAGGGGACCCCCATCGAGTTTCTGGTCGATACCGGGGCTGAACATTCGGTGTTGACCCAACCCATGGGGAAGGTAGGGTCCAGGCGGACAGTCGTAGTAGGAGCAACCGGCAGCAAAGTCTACCCCTGGACCACACAAAGACTTTTAAAGGTTGGACATAAACAAGTGACCCATTCCTTTTTGGTCATACCTGAGTGCCCTGCTCCTCTGTTGGGCCGGGACATTCTGACCAAACTAAAGGCCCAAATCCAGTTTTCTACAGAGGGCCCACAAGTAACATGGGGAGATCACTCTACCATGTGCTTGGTCCTAAACCTAGAAGAAGAATACCGGCTGTATGAAAAGCCGGCCTCTCCCTCCATCGACCCATCCTGGCTCCAACTTTTTCCCACCGTATGGGCAGAAAAGACAGGTATGGGACTGGCCAATAACGTCCCACCAGTAGTAGTAGAGCTGAAATCGGGTGCCTCACCGGTGGCCGTCCGACAGTATCCAATGACTAAAGAAGCCCGGGAAGGCATCAGACCCCACATCCAAAGGTTCTTAGACCTAGGGGTCTTAGTGCCCTGCCAGTCGCCCTGGAACACCCCTCTGCTACCAGTAAAAAAGCCAGGGACCAATGACTATCGGCCAGTCCAAGACTTGAGAGAAATTAACAAAAGGGTGCAAGACATTCATCCCTCAGTCCCAAACCCATACAGCCTCCTGAGTTCCCTTCCGCCTAGTCACACTTGGTACTCAGTCTTGGATCTCAAGGATGCCTTTTTTGCCTCAAACTACACCCCAACAGCCAGCCACTGTTCGCGTTCGAGTGGAGAGACCCAGAAAAAGGTAACGCTGGTCAGCTGACCTGGACACGGCTGCCACAGGGGTTCAAGAACTCACCCACTCTCTTCGACGAGGCCCTCCACCGGGATTTAACTCCTTTTAGGGCTCTCAACCCCCAGGTCATATTACTCCAATATGTGGACGACCTCCTAGTGGCAGCTCCCACATATGAAGGCTGCAAAAGAGGGACACAAAAGCTCTTGCAGGAACTGAGTAAGTTGGGGTACCGGGTATCAGCTAAAAAGGCCCAGTTATGCCAGAAAGAGGTCACCTATTTGGGGTACCTGCTCAAGGAGGGAAAAAGATGGCTGACCCCGGCCCGGAAAGCTACAGTTATGAAGATCCCTACTCCCACAACCCCCAGGCAGGTCCGCGAATTTCTGGGTACTGCCGGATTCTGCAGGCTCTGGATTCCTGGGTTTGCTTCCCTGGCTGCACCCTTGTACCCCCTGACAAGGGAAAACATTCCTTTTACCTGGACTGAGGAGCATCAAAAGGCTTTTGACCACATAAAAAAAGCCTTGCTGTCTGCCCCCGCCTTGGCTCTCCCAGACCTCACCAAACCATTTACTCTATACGTAGATGAAAGAGCCGGTGTAGCCCGAGGAGTGCTTACTCAGACCCTAGGACCATGGCGACGGCCAGTAGCTTATCTATCAAAAAAACTGGATCCAGTGGCCAGTGGGTGGCCAACCTGCCTAAAAGCGGTTGCTGCAGTGGCACTCCTCCTCAAAGACGCTGATAAGTTAACCTTGGGGCAAAATGTGACTGTGATTGCTTCCCACAGCCTCGAAAGTATTGTGCGGCAGCCCCCCAATCGGTGGATGACCAATGCCAGAATGACTCATTACCAGAGTTTGCTGCTAAACGAAAGGATATCTTTCGCGCCCCCTGCTGTCCTGAACCCAGCTACCCTACTACCAGTCGAGTCAGAATCCACCCCAGTACACCAATGCTCAGAAATCCTTGCTGAAGAAGCTGGGACTCGACGGGACCTGAAGGACCAGCCATTGCCCGGAGTGCCTGCCTGGTATACAGACGGTAGCAGCTTCATTGTGGAAGGTAAGCGGAGAGCAGGGGCCGCCATCGTAGATGGCAAACGGACGGTATGGGCAAGCAGCCTGCCAGAAGGGACATCAGCCCAGAAGGCCGAGCTAATCGCCTTGACGCAGGCATTACGCCTAGCCGAAGGAAAAAACATCAACATCTACACGGACAGCAGGTCGCCATTATCCACTGCCCGGGCCACCAGAGAGGAAATAACCCTGTGGCGGCCGGGAACCGGAGGGCCGACGAGGCTGCAAAACAAGCCGCCCTGTCGGTCAGGGTGCTAGCAGAAACTATAAAGCTTCAAGAGCCAATCGAGCCTGCTCAAGCTAGGACCAAGCCAAGAGAGCTCACTCCTGACCAGGGAAAAGAATTCATTTAGCGGTTACATCAGCTAACACACTTAGGACCAGAAAAGCTCCTTCAACTAACGAGCCGCACCAGCCTCTCCATCCCGAATCTCCGGTCCACCGTTCAAGAAGTCGCCAATCGGTGTCCGGCTTGTGCCATGACTAATGCGACTACCACCTACCGAGAGACCGGAAAAAGACAACGGGGAGATCGACCCGGCGTATACTGGGAAGTAGACTTTACAGAGGTAAAGCCTGGCCGGTATGGGAACAGGTATCTGCTAGTATTTGTAGATACTTTCTCTGGATGGGTAGAAGCTTTCCCTACCAAAACTGAAACGGCCCTGACTGTATGTAAAAAGATACTAGAAGAAATCCTGCCCCGTTTCGGGATCCCTAAGGTGATCGGGTCAGATAATGGCCCAGCCTTTGTTGCTCAGGTAAGCCAGGGACTGGCCACACAACTGGGAATAAATTGGAAATTACATTGTGCGTATAGGCCCCAGAGCTCAGGTCAAGTAGAGAGAATGAATAGAACCATCAAAGAGACCTTAACTAAATTGGCCTTAGAGACCGGTGGAAAAGACTGGGTGGCCCTCCTTCCCTTAGCGCTGTTCAGAGCCAGGAATACCCCTGGCCAGCTTGGTCTGACCCCTTATGAAATCCTCCACGGGGGACCCCCCCCCATACTTGAGTTGGGAGGAACACTGGGTCCCGATGATAACTTTCTTCCTGTCTTATTTACTCACTTAAAGGCTTTAGAAGTTGTAAAAACCCAGATCTGGGACCAGATCAAGGAGGTATACGAGCCAGGTGCCGTGGCCATCCCTCATCCGTTCCAGGTCGGAGACCAAGTGCTGGTCAGACGCCATCGACCCAGCAACCTTGAGCCTCGGTGGAAAGGCCCGTATCTGGTATTGCTGACCACCCCGACCGCAGTAAAAGTTGATGGCATTGCAGCCTGGGTACATGCTTCTCACCTCAAGCCTGCGCCACCCTCCGTACCAGATGAATCCTGGGAGCTGGAGAGGACTGATAATCCTCTTAAGTTGCGCATTCGGCGGCGGCGGAGCAAGCCTACCAAGTAATAACCCTAACCAGCCCAACACCCTCACCTGGCAGGTACTGTCCCAAACTGGAAAGGTTGTCTGGTTCAAGACAGAAGTCCACCCCCTTTGGACTTGGTGGCCCTCCCTTACCCCTGATATATGTGCCCTGGCGGCGGGTCTCGAGGCTTGGGATATTCCAGAAATTGATGCACCGGCCTCTAAAAGAGTCAGGCCTCCTGACTCAAACTATGAAAATGCTTATAACCAGATCAAATAACTCCCCTTGGTTGACCACCCTACTGTCAACCATCGCCGGGCCCCTATTACTCCTCCTTCTGTTGTTCACCCTTGGGCCCTACGTCATCAATAGACTAGTCCAATTCATCAATGATAGGGTAAGTGCAGTTAAGATTCTGGTCCTTAGGCAAAAATACCAAACCTTAAATGGCGAAGATAACTTTTAATTCCGCTCTAAGATTAGAGCGATCCACAAGAGAAATGGGGGAATGAAGGAAGTGCTTTTTACAAGGGTATAGGGAAAATACAGCCAAAAAGTCAAGTTAAGAAACAAGGGGAACAGAGTCAAACAGGATATCTGTGGTTATGCACCTGGGCCCCGGCCCGAGGCAAAGGGCGGATAGTTCCCAGAAATAGACAAGTCAGTTAAAGTTTCAAGAGTGCCCCTCAGCTGTTTCAAGGACTCCCACTTGACCGAAGTTCACCCCTGGCTTGATTTAAACTAACCAATTACCTTGCTTCTCGCTTCTGTACCCGCGCTTTTTGCTATAAAAAGGACCCAGGAGCTCTACTCGGCGCGCCAGTCTTTCGAAAGACTGAGTCGCCCGGGTACCTGTGTGTTCAATAAACCTCTTGTTTTTGCATCCGAAGCCGTGGTCTCGCTGTTCCTTGGGAGGGTCTCCCTGAACTGACTGACTACCCACTGCGGGAGTCTTTCAATTCCTGCAGACGGCACCCCTCCCTGGCTCACAGATGGCCCTGCCTCAGCTGCCCTGATGTCCTGAGTCACCCTCCCTGCCTTGCCTTCTCCACCCAGCCTCCCTTCCTCCCTACCCGGGGCGTGCAGGGATCCCTGGGCCGTTTTTCAGTCTCATTTGGCTCCTGGGTCCCATCCCACATTTCCCACCTGCTTGAAACTAGATTCTTTAAGCTCCCTCTCAACCCGGTCCCCTTGCTGTGTCCCTTTTCTCTGCATGGTGGGACCACAGGATCACTGTCTATGCTTCGTCTCCGCCCCAGTCACTTCCTCCAAGGGCACGTTCATCCACTCTCTGCCATCCTCCCACACTCCCGAGGGAAGCCCCCCACTTCTCTCTGTCCCCAGTCCTGCTCCAGCCCAGCGGTCTCCACAACGTCCACCCAGGCTGCAGGCCTGGGGAGCAGATGCTCCTGCCCTTCCCTCCCTCTCCCTCATGCCTCCCAGGGAGGAGGGTCTATAAGTCAGACTGACCCTGTTCTAGGTGGCTGACAGCCAGCCTGGTGAGGGGACTACTGTCCCTTAGACAGTTCCTCTCTCTCTCCTTCCCTCCCTCTCCCCCTCCCTAATGCTCTGTGTCCCTCCTACTTAGCTGAAGTGGGAAGCTCCTTGGCCACCCCTTCAGCCTTTTGATGGGAGTGTCTGGAGATTTGGCTGGGTTTGGGGGGAAGTGACATCACCCGAGGCCACCACCCCAGGCCCCTGCTCTCCACCATCCCTGGCTGCACCACCCTGCACCTTGCACGTCCCTGGGCCTGTGCACGCCCTTGCTCCCTCGGGAACGCTCCCTCAGTCCTTGTGGACCACCTCATCTGTCCTCTAGGGAGCCTCCCCCAGCTTCTCCCTGTGTGCCCAGAGCTCCCATGCAGTGTCACCACTCAGCAGCAAAATCACAGCTCTGTTTACAGACCCCCCCCACCCCGCCCCCACCACTGCAGTCTGCTGCTCAGTGGCAGGATGCCTTATTTTGTCCTTGTATCTCCAGCATCTAGTGAGGAGACTTGCCCCCCTTTCCACAGGTGGCTGTCCAGGCGGCTGGGGAGTCTCAGACACCTCTGAGACGTGGCTTCTGCTGTAACACCTATTTCAGCTCCTCAACGATGATCTCAAGGAGAAACCCAGAAACCATTAACTGGGGCCGGGTCCTCCTCCACACCTGAGCTCCTGGGGCGGCTCACGGGCTGCTGAGGCTGCACACATGAATGACACAGCACAGCACGGCAGCGAGGCCTCCCTGCTGGGGCACTCGGGACCTGAGGTGGAAAATGGACCAGATGGGGGCCAGATGCTGTCTCTTCCCAAGACCACTTAGAGTTTCTGGAGGAGGGTGCCATGGGGTCAAAGGCATCAAGTAGAGTAAATAGTAATTAGCAAGAAGATTCAGAGTATTCTCTAAATGAAAAGTGTTAAAAGCACCTTAGATAAATACTAAAACGACTTGCAGTCGTACTTTACGGATCTCACTGGTGTAGCACAGGCAGGGCCGGTTCAATTTCTTCCCTTGAAAAGCATGTCCACCATCCACAGCCACAAACTGGTTTTCCCTCTTAAGCAAGAGGAGTTTATTCCAGCATGCTGGGGTCGCTAAGTCTCCTGGACAGGAGCGGCAGCCCCCAGCTCTCTACACCACAAAGAGGCATCTGGCATTCAAAGGACCATCCAGCTCAAATCCCAGTTCTTCTTAACTCAGGGCTGCACATCACAATCTGTTGACATTCCTTCCTTGATAACTCCCCAGAGAGAGACAGAGACAGAGACAGAGAGACAGAGACAGAGACAGACAGACAGAGATAGAGAACAGAAACTTTCTGACAGATTCCTAGCCACGGCACCAGAGCCTCCACCCACCTCACCTGACTCACTTCCTGTCTTGCTGTTATGGGCTGAGTTACACCCCAGAACTCATATGCCGAAGTCCTAGTCCCCAGCACCTCTGAGTGTGACCATATTTGAAGACAGAGTCTTTACAGAGGTAATTTAGTTAGAATGAGGTCCTTAGGGTGGGCTCTAATCAATGTGACTGGTGCCCTTGAAAGAGAAGCCTGGGACATAGACACACACAGGGACGACCACGTGAGCACACAGCAAGAAGCGGCTGCCCACCAGCCGGGACTGCTGCAGAGGCAAGTTACCAAAAAATAGAGTGCAATGCAAAGGTGAAGGAGGGAGGAAGAGCCACGGTGAAGGAAACAGAGAATGCCCCGGACAGCAGGTGGAGGCTGCACCCCAAGGCACTGCAAAGGAATACCTGCCCATTCTGTTGGCAGAACCAGTGGTCTTGGTCATTTCCACCCACACAGACGTAGACACACACTTGACTGAAAGGATGTGCACAAAACAGGGTGCTAGTTGTCTCTGGATAACCAGACTAAGGCTATTCGAATTTTTTTGTACTTTTTTCATAGTTTCCAAAATTTCTACAATGAACTGGCATTTTGTCATGAGGAGAAACAAAAGGCTTTTTTTAAAAAAATTACACTTGTACATGTGTACAGATACATACAGCATGAAAGTGAAATTACCCAGCTCTACAATCAGCCTTCAGTCACATCTGCTCCTGAGAAATGAGTGCAGTTGGAGTTGCTGCATTCCTGCATTACTCTGATGTGCCAGGCATGTGAGAGCGATAACCGAGTGTGTGGGGGGCAGAGTGTGGGAGGGGAGGTTACTCAAAGGAGTTAAGTACAAAAGAAGACCAAGAAGAAAACAACAACAAAAGAAAAACCAGAGAGAAGCAACAGGCCAGCAAGGGACCGCAGAGACGCCTATGGCACAGCGCATCTCCTGCAGCCTGCAGCCTGTGCCGTGGCAGCCCTGGAAAGTGAGGGCTTCGGTGTCAACGACAGCTCCCTCCTACATCTGAACAGATGATTTGAAGATGACATGACCTCTCCCCGGCTCATCTCTACGCTCTCAGAACCGGAACCGGCGTGTTCTCTGGCTCAGGTGTGAGGCTACTCTCTGCTCCCACAGTCACGTCCCCATTGAATCTTCCTGCATCTGTGAGAACACACGTGGGGCAGATGCCATGCTGGGCCTTCTGCAGACCTCGCTTCATGGAATCAGCATCAGACATTCTTGGGCTTATGTTTTGGCTTCGCCATTGGATAGCTGTGTACAAATGCCATGACCTCTGTGACTTTCACTTTCCTCCCTTAAAATGGTGACAATAATGATGTCAGCACGCAGTCATGGGGGCAAAGCTCCTATGGCAAACGTTCCTTCTGCAGTGCTCAGAACAGTCCAGTGACTGAATCAAGTCCACACGGCTACGAGACGGCAAAGGAAACTGGTCCCCGGGACGGGCAGGTCTCCCCACCCCCAGCAGGGCCCCTGACGCCCTTGCTTGGTGATGGACCTCCATTTGCATCCCCGTTGCATCTCTGCCTCTGACCTGGCATGTGAGAGTGGACCTGCAGCGGCCAGAATGCAAGCCCCGGCTTCTCGGGGGCGGGGAACTTCCTTCCCCAGCCACATTGCAGCCCTCAGGGGTCTGGGCGCCCCGCCTGGGCACTCCTAGCTATTTTCGTAGCTGCAGTTGCGGTAGCTGCTCTGTCAGCCCTTCCTCCCAGGCATGGTGATCTGTTTCAGTCCCTTCTGGGTGGTGGCCCATTGGGGGATGATGCTGCCCTCTACAGAGAGATCCATGGCCTCCTACTTGCCCCAGCCCTGGGTTCACGAGCCTTCTCTGAGCCTCCTCCTCCTGCCGGCGCTTCCCTCTGTAGACTCAGCCCACAGCCCATGAGGGGCCCCCACAGCTGCCCTCCGAGTACAGGGACCTGCCAGGCTGTACCACTCACTCAAGACCCTGGGCAGAGGGAGGTGCTTAGACTATGTGAGACAATCTCTCACATTTAGGGAATCAGTCCTGCTGTCACCCTCGCAACCATAAAAGGCAAAATAAGAAAGAAAGAAAACTACATATATGTATTAAAAGCTTCATTCCAGTGCATTGAAAGATCACTAGCAATCTTTCAGGCCGTCTGCCTCACTTCTGCTCCACTCGTCCCACTCAGACGGGACTTCTGAACCCTCTGGCTGAGGGTTATCGGGAGACTCAGACACATCGTACATCCGGAGACTCCAACCCTTCACGTACGAGCACTGGGTGGGCTCCCAGGTAGGCAGTACTGCTGATGTCCACTGCACCGAGGTGGAAACTGAGGCACCAAGACGCGAAGTGGGTGGTGGGGCTGGGACCCATGGCTGGCCGGCTTTGCTCTCGCCACCGAGGCTGCAGGTCCTCGTGGGCACCTGCAGGTGTGCTCTGCAGGCCCGGGTGGGATGGCGAGCGCAGGCTCATCACGGGTCTCTACCCAGGCCTCAGCAGCCTCCCCACACACCTCCTACTCCGCAGCTGAGGAAGCCAAACCTCGGGCAGAGAGGCGACGCCACAAAGAGGGACTTGGGGGTGAGCGTCTTGAGCTGTGTTTTGGATGTGTGTACTCATGTCCATGCATCCCGGACTCTTTAGATGGCAGCATTCCCTGGATATGTGGCAATCTTTTTAAAAATTCACCCAGCACACCAGCGAGGGGCTGTGTAGGAGGAACCCAAGGTTTCTGTGGGTTTTTTTTTTTTTTTTTTCCCCCAAGCCTGGAGCAGCGGCAGGCTGGCCTGCGGTCATCAGCTGCAGCGTGTGGGAGGGGCTGTGCTGCAGAAAGGTTCTCGCAGCTCATCTACAGGGGTGCCCCGTGCATTGCTCAAACCTCAGAAGGAAAAGGAGAAGATAAAACCCAAATTCAAACAATTTCACTTCTCATTAGCCACTGCGACTTGAGAATGAGGGAAAACCCAAAGTTGAAACCGTGTTCACATCAGCTATACTCAGCATTCTTGTGAAAGGGGGAAAAGGGGCTTAAGTCATGAGAAGGTTGAAATATTTGCTCACAGCTTCCTGAGGGATAAGATGCCTCTCCCACCTCCTCCTCCACCAACCCACCTCTGTGGTTTATCACACGTGGGAGAGACATGGAATGCCAGGTGTACGTCAAAGGATATTTTTACAACAAGTGCAAAAAAGAGGGGCTGCCTCTGACTGTGTGTGGTGGGGTGGCTCCTCGATGCTGTGCACGGTCACGAGGGTAGCCACGTGTGCAGCATGACTCAGTGCAGCTGGGACCTGTGCATTCAAGTGGATGCGTGTGGCTGCTTCTCTGAACTCAGAGTGAGGGACCTACCGTGGGTCCCAGCAAGTGCACCCAACTTCTGTCTCCCCAAAACTCTTCCATATAAGTCACAGGTGCCCATTCTCCAGTCACTTGGTCCCACCTTCACAGTTTCCTCCTGGCCATACACCCCTGTAGTGTTATTTATCTAATATACTTCCTTATTACATAGACTCACATTTCCCTTTAAACTAATGTATTTATCAAAGACATTTTCTATCATTATTGCTAATGGAAAACCAGAGTGGCTTCCCATAAACAGAGAGTAACTGGTAGAGATAATATTGCCTGCCCTATATTCATTCTCTCCCTTTTTCTTAGTAACTTGAACCTGATTTTATTCAGGCTGGCAATGTGCCCAGCTAAAGCACTCTACCTCCCAGCCTTCTTCTCAGTCAGGTGTGGCCTGGTGACTATACCCTGGCCATTGAGACATAGAAGGAAGTTGATAGATGGAAAAAAGCCTTCTTAAACTGAAGATAGGCTTCCCTTCTGATGTCTGAAATATAAATGTGATGTGATGGCTGGAGCTCCTGCAGCCATCTTGGACCAAGAGGGAAACTCAAAGTTGGATGCATGAAGGGTCGTGGAGCAGAGAGAGGAAAGTTGGTTGCTTGACGACACAATGGAGCCATCATCCCTTACTGTGTTAAGCACAACTTTTTATTCTGATATTTTGACATCAGGAGCCTTACTGACTCTGGGGAAATTGCCAGTCTTAGGGCCAGCTAATTACTAGAGATAGTAAAGATCTTGCAGGCAAGCACACCTTTCATTTGCAAACTAACCAGTTCAGAGCCCACACCTCCACTCCAAACCAATATTCTCCCATGGCCTTCATCACACCAGGGCCAGGTACCAGACAACACCTATACCCCAGAGCCCTGAAATTATTCCACGTGGCCCATCCTAAGCCTGTTTACTTCCATATCACTACTGTGGAAACCACAATAAAGACTCTTATTCATAGTCCTCCCCAAGCCCTGCCTCCTGCCCCACCCTGGCTCTTACCCTATGTGCCCTGCATGGCTGCTGTGCCCTCCCCTGGGGAGCTGTGAGTGACACATGTCCTTTCAATGGCAGTTGTCCCGATATGTTGGCCTCACCACACCTGCATAATAATATAGTACAACCTACATTTTCAAACATGGTCTGGACTATCTCCATACTTCTTTTCAATGAAAGAGAAATAAACTTTCTCTTCATTTAATCCACTGTTACTCCAGTCTCTATTTTTGGCAGCCAAACTACTTCCTAACCAATACAGAAATCATAAAACAAATTATATCTTTTAAAACAAAAAGTGGTTGCCTACGTGCTCCCCAAGGTCACCTTGGCTGCCACCCTTGCCGACACAGGCCTGGGTCAATAGCAGGATGGGCCCTCGGTCTTTTCTAGGGAGACCTCCCTGACCATGCTCTTCACTACACGTCACTGCGGGTCCTTCTGCCGGTGAGGAACACAGGTCCCCACCCTGACATTGGGCTTGGCCACATGACTGGCTTTGGCCAATGGGATGTGGGCAGAAGCGACGATGAGACAATCTGAGCCCAGGCTTCACAAAGGATCACGTGATTCTACTGCCATCATGTGCTTCTGCCATCACCCCAGAAAGGACATGACTCAGCCAGCCCACTGAGAGTGAGAACTGGACCCGGCCTGAGGCTCACAGCAAGGCCAGCCCAGCCTCGCCCAGGTCAGCTAACCTGCAGGTGCTCATGCACAAGGAAGAGTAAGTGGCTGCTGTTTTAGGCCAATGATTTTGGGGAAAATTGTTATGCAGCAGTGTTGTGGTGATTGATGGGTGACTCCATTAGGAAACAGCAACCTGCAAATATTTATTGATTTCTAATTGTTTACTAGAAACTGTACTAGGCATATCACAATGCTTATAATACATAATACACAATATGCACAGATACATAAGCATACACACACGTGCACACACATGCATATAGAGTCAGAGACATGGATCCTGGCTTCAAGGAGTTACATCTTAGCTTTGGAACTCTCCACTTTCAAAGACCACTAAGATTAGTTCGACGCCCAGCTGCAAACTCCAGCAGGAACTATATCGCTAGGTAGACTGCACTGGAGGAAGAAATTCTTCATTGAACTCTCCAAAAGGAAAAGCCCTTGAGGAGCTCTGGGGACAACTGAGGAAGCTGCGGGACCTGCCATCCCTGACTCCACCCAGGGTTGATCTGAACCCAAGCTCAGCATCACACCTGTGGGGAAAATAGGCTAATTTAGTCAGGCTCCCTCGACATTTCTTGTAAACAAGTTGTGTGTGGGTGGAGTTAGTGCGCATGTGCGCCAATGTATCTCTTTAGTTTTGTAGCTTCTGTGTGTTCTGCAGTTTGTGAAGCAGGCTGGTGGCAGAGAGCTCGCATCTAACAATAGAGCATGTTTACTCTGCTGGCAGCTGCTCAGTTTCACTTGTTCTTTGGACCTTGCCGGTAGCAGTTGAGTTTCTGAGTTTCTCCTTTGTACTGCATAGCTCTTAAGTGTTGTGTATGCTGAGTAAAGACTATTCTTTCTTCAACCAAGGCTCCAAGGACCTTTTTGCCGGTTACCTAGCTCATAGACTTGCCTATGAAGGGTTTATGAATGGGCTTTAGGGATCTGTGAGCTCCAGACCCCTATAGCTCTACAACACCTAAGTCAGCTGCGTTTGGCCCCGTGTCTCTGACACTTGTGGAGGGAGGGCGACGCAGGAGCACAGGAGGGGAGGCACACGCGCTCACGTCTGCTGAGCACCACTGCACGTGCGGGCACTTGGCACACCTGTTCTTTTTATTTATTTATTTATTTATTTAATTTTTTTTTTTTCTTTTAGAATTATTTACTTGAACAATACAACCCAAGAATTACAGTGGAAATCGATTCTCTGGTTTATCTCATTTTTTTTTTTTTAATTTTATTTTGTCGATATACATTGTGGCTGATTATTGCTCCCCATCGCCAAAACCTCCCTCCCTTCTCCCTCCCCTGGCACACCTGTTCTATCAAGTCTGTATGACAGCTTCCCAAGGCCCTTTGTTTCTATTCCACAGACGAGGAAACGAGGTTCACTGTTCTCTATCTGGCCCGGCTCCTCATCACCTCCGTCTCATTTCCTACCACTCTCTCCTTCTCTTACTCCACCCTGGTCTCCTGACTGTTCCTCTCACGAACAAGGCACTCTCCTACCCCAGGACCTTTGCACTGGCTGTTCCCTCTACCCCCAAACAGCTGCATGGCTCCCCTCACTTCCTTCATCCTTGCTCATCTGTCCCTTTCTCAGGGAGGCCAGCCGACAGAGCACGGCTCCCTTCTCCAGTGCCCGGCCTTGCCCCTCCTGTTTTATTTTTCTTCATGACACTTATCTCTGAGGAACATACTCTGACGTCATTCGTTTCTGCTTACTCTCTAACATGGGTGTGGATTTGTGTCTGTCTTGTTCATGGCTGCATTCCTGGGCCTAGGACCAGGCCTGGCCTGTGGCAGGTGCTCAATAAATTACAGAATGAATGAATGAGACTGGGAATGTGAAGGAACTTCAAAAAATCAGCAGCTAGAAGTTTTCTGAGCTCCACTGAAAGCAGGCCTGCCTGGCCCCCTTGCTGCGCCCACGCTGCCTCGTGTAATTAAGCCCACGCCTGCGTCTCTCTGCTGGTGCCTTCCATTGTCAGCTTCAAAAGACAAAGTATCAATCTCCTTTGCTAACAATTCTGTGGTATGGAGCAAGGAGAATGGGGGGGAGCCACCTACAATTTTCTTTTCTCTCTTTCTCTTTAAAAAGGCCTTTAAAAATCAAAAATATTTTATAGGAAAACAATGGGAGAACCAGTTGATTTATCATGTCAATGACAGCGATTGCTGGGGGAATATTCTTGAAAATGTGCAGAGATGCATGTGTGTAGTTAGTTGTAAACATTACACTTGCAGGTGGGACGATCTAGGAGGTTCTGGAAGCTATTTTCAGCGGCCTGCATCGTTGTGAACCAGACCCCTTTGCTGTGGCTCCAGTAGAGACACACGGGGTCAGGGCATCTCAGCCCTCCACCCTGCCACGGGTGACCCTGGCCAACGTCTCGAGCCTCTTCTGGCCTTTCCTCACCCCGGACTTGGTCCCTGTACCACTCACAATGTGAGACCAAAGCTCTCAGCACTATGCCTGGCACGGGCAGGCACTCAGCGAAGGCCGTTTGCCTCCCTTCTGGATCATGCACTCAAGAGGGACGTCTGTGTTCACCTGTGGTCGTTTAGAACCTTAGCCTGGCATGTTGTCCCATCTCATTCCGCCCTCCCCTGCTTGCAGATCATTTTCCAAAGAGAGGAAGAGAGAATTTAGTTCCCAGAAGCGGCGCCACTTTCTAGGGCTGCTTTGAGCCCAGGGATCCTGGTGGCCTCAGAGGCTCTTGGTTTGGAGTCAGCTGAAAGGGAGGAGGGGCCTGACCAGAGCCTCCCCGGCCTCAGCTCAGCCCTGCCTGTCCTCCCTCACTGGATTCAGGGGCCTGGAATCTGTCGCTTTGGCCTTCAGATGAAATGCTGAGGATGATTCTCGTCCTTTTTTGGTAAGAAAATTTCCACTGCATAAACACTCTAAGCACTTTTTCCAATCTGGTGGCATCTGCACAATAACTGGGGGAAGAAATAATAATTATGATGGTGCCTAAATGATCCGGCACTTCTCCACGCCCCTGGGGAAGGAGATGGCTGGCCTCTCGCACTGACAGTCTCTGCTGGGAGGCCCTGCCCGGACAGCTTGGTGTTCTGCACTGAAGAGAGGCAGGAGGGTAGGGAGGGCCGCTGGATGTGAGTGCAAGCTTTCACACGAAAGCAGAGCAAGGGCCGGCAGAATGACACATCAGTGGATGCTGAGTTTGTGCTGGGTTCTATGATCTAACATTTCCGCAGGATGCCTCGGATCCATCACACGGATAGGAAAACTGAGGCTCAGAGAGATGGAGTGACTTGTCCTGGCCACACAGGTGCAAACTGCAGGCCAGGCCACTCTGCCCCGTCCAGCATAATCACTAACACAACACTGGGCTCAAGCTGTCACAGCGAACTGACCCCTCTGGGCTCACAGATGTAGTTCCCACGGGGCACTCAGGTGTCAAGGAACAAGGGTGAAAGGATCGTGTTTTTGCTCCTGGAATCGACCCCTGACACTGTCTCTGTGGGGAAAATAGAATAATTTAGTCAGGCTCCCTCAACATTTCTTGTAAACAAGTTGTGTGGGTGGAGTTAGTGCGCATGTGCGCCAATGTATCTTTTTAGTTAATGGCTATTGTGTGTTCTGCAGTTTGTGAAGCAGGCTGGTGGCAGAGAGCTCACGTCTAACAGTAGAGCCCGTTTACTCTGCTGGCAGCTGCTCAGTTTCAGTTTTTCTTTGGACTTTGCTGGTAGCAGTTGAGTTTCTGAGTCTCTCTGTGGACTGCTTAGCTCATAGTGTTGTGTGTGTTGAATAAAGACTATTCCTTCTTCAACCAGGGCTCCAAGGACCTTTTTGTCTGGTTACCTAGCTCGTAGACCTGCGTATGAAGGGTTTGTGAATGGGCTCGAGGGGTCTGCAAGCTCCAGACCCAGCCCTAGCTCTATAGTCTCTATCCCTCAACTGGGCTCACGTGCCACCTTCAGGAATTGGAGCATCTCCTAGAAGAGCCTTGGCAGAAGGCAAGGTGGGGAGGTGGCACCGCACCCCTGACAGACTGCTTGTCATGAGCTATTCCTGGGGCAGCTGTGGCACTTCTATCAGATGGTGCAGAAACCCCAGGGCCACTTGCCCAGGGACTGTGCCCCAAGCCAGGCTGCTCAGAGCCTGCAGCACCGTACCCCAGGCAGTTTTCCAAAAGGTAAAATTATAGCAAGGTTGAAAGAGTACAGGGATTTGAAGCTGGCTTTGCCACCTGGTGACTGTGTAGCCCTGGACAAGTTACTTGACATCTCTGATCTTGTTTCCTCAATAAGAATATTGGCTGCCTCACTCTATGGCTGTAAGGGTTAACTGGAGTGACCCGTGGAAAAAATTATTAGCACCGAGATGATGGATTTTCCCAGTTGCAAACGCATTATTTAATTTTCTTTAATAGAATCCATTCTCCAGTCCAGATCCACATCCCCACATCAACAGTTTACAAATCTGAACTTGGGCATATCCAGAGAAACCATCATTTCTATCCAATGCCTTGTAATTCAGCAAGCGTTCATTGAGCAGCTCTTATGTGCCAGGTATCAGAGGGGGTGTGGAGATCAGCAAGCCTCGGGCACTGTTGTCAGAGCACTTAGGGTTTCAGGTGGGGGAGGTTGTTCTGAGGCCCACACACTAAGAGGGGGACCTGCCACGTGGGAGGGAGCCCTGGGGAGGATGACGACTGGATTGCCTTGCTTCCCCAAGCCACCGGCAAACTGGCTTCTCCATATTGCTGTGTCTCGGTAGACAGAGCCACTGCATTGGGATTGCTGGCTTGGTTTAGGGTGGGGGTGAGATGCTTCGAGGGACTGGGGTGGAGGATCTCTCCAGGGCCCCGCCTTATCCAGTAGGCAGTACAACCTCTGCTTCTAGAATCAGGGGGAGCCTACGGAGTACCTGAGGTCAGCCGGTCACAGAAGCTACTTCTGCAGCCTCCTCTACATTGGAACGGCATGGACCAGAGGCTGCGAATCATTTCTCAAGCTCCGTTCGTAGCACTTTCTGAGTACATCCATGTGTTACAATAAGTAACTAGGCTACAACAGTCCACCACAGAGGTAGCGCTGGTCTCATCTGTTGGCAGATGAGGAAACGGAGGCACAGAGAGGGTTGGCACAGAGCTGGTCTTGGGCAGAGCTGGGTGACTCAGCTCCAGAGCTCACAGGATGGCCACATGGGCCGCCTTGGTCCCTGAGAGTCCTGCTCACTCACCGGCCCAGCCCTTGGGAGCCCAGCTCCTGGGGCAGGGACTCGCCCAGCCCTCACATTCAGAGCTTCATCCTCAAATGTCCAGGCAAGCACTAAATACGCGTGCCCCACCCCCACCCCGGGCACTCACCAATGAGATCTGACTGCATCTGAGTGTCCCATGTGAGGTTTGGGTCCCCCAATTGCCTTTTACCAATAATAAAGAAATTGAGGCACTGGGAACACAGCTTACTGGAGCTGCGATTTGGAATTCTGATCCTGCCTCTATCACTCCTGGCTTATTCTCTCTTCTGTAAAATGAAGACAAGGGTCGCTCCCCTGCCTTGCAGAAATGAACACTTGCAAAAATGAAATTAAATAAAGGATGTGAAGATCTTCAGAAAAGGTGTCATAAAAATGCAACCGGTTGTATATTATTTCCACGTTGGTGACACGTACAGGTTTAAATTGCCACCAGAGGCTTATGAAGTATCTCGTCTGCCATAATGAGGTCCTTTTTCCAGTTTGAGAAGGGCCTGCTGGTGTGCGCTGCCCTCTGCTGAGTCTTCTACATCCTCCCGCCTGCCCTGCTGGGTGGCAGCATCACAGTCAAGTATTTTTAGTCTCGGTGGGCCGGCCATTTCCTGGTCACATGCTGTTCGAGCTACCACTCCAGAAAGATTCCAGCTCACAAAACAGACCCTGCACCCCCACCCCCAGGCAGCCCAGTGAGCCCCACAGAGCCAGCAACCGCTCTCAGGGGATGCGTGTGAAGGAGCCAGCCCCAGCCCCACTTGTTTTAAAGTTCCTTTCAGGAGCTCCTTTTCCTAGTCCATCTGCAGCCAGAGTTATTTTGGATCTTAATTTACAAAAGGAGAGCGGCAGCTATTTCTGAGCATGGGGAGGTGTGTGAAACCTGGGCAGGCTTGGGCTGAGGTCCAGGTGGGCTCTCAAAGCCCCCACCTTGTAAAATGAGAAACAGGGTTCTCCCCCGCAGGTTCATTGCCGCCGCCGCTTTGTCAAGGAATGATGGTGACTCAGGCTGTCATTTCAGCTTCCACTATGAACATGTGCATGGTGACAGGCACCACTTGCCCAGTGCTCCTCGGGGCCAGGTCCTGTTGTAAGTGCTTTGCTGACAGGAGCTCCACATCGAGGGACCATTATGACCAGCTCCACCTTGCACACGAGGGGACCCTGGGGTCAGGTGCCCGCGGCTGGTAAGCAGAGGCCCTGGGTGTCTGCTCACCTCGGCAGCTTCCCCTCCCCTGCCCTGACCTCTGCGTGTGCTGGAAGCTCGTTCTGTGTCACACGATTGCAGACAGATGTGTGATCCACCGTCCTGGAATGTCTTTAGAAAAATACTCAGTATTTAGAGATGGAAAAAAAAAATTCCAAAGTCCTTGTTATCTAACCAGGGTGCAGAGGATTTAAATTTAGACGGTGTCTGGTATGTGGTGGTGGAGGAGCCAACCCCATGAGTGTCTGGAAAGAAGAGGCTCCAGAGGCCACATCATCAAGGGATCTTTTAGATGCCAGCGAGGGCATTTGCTGGGGCACCATCTGAGGGTGTTATAAAACAACTGCTGAAGACATCAACCCTCCGCCACTGCAAAGCCACACTGGCAACAAAAAATGCCTGGCCAGCGTCCACCTGGTCACATGGCAGCAGCTGCTTCAGCTCAAAGGCAGCTCTAACTCGGCTGCCCCAGGTATGGCCTCTGCTTCCCGGGGGCTCTCCTGGACCTGCCTGCTGCAGACCATTCCCAGCCCTGGCTGGACCAGCTTCTGCCTCCGTGCCACACACTGCCACCACGGTCCCTTCCTCTGCGGTTCTCACTGAGCTTCCTTCCCCATCTTCAAACTCTCCCAGAGGTGGAACCCCTACTGTTGGGGAGGGGAAGATGGGGCTGAATTGAAGATGCACATTGTCCCCAAGGAGCAACTAAGTTTGTTTATGTCACAAACAGTCATTTCACCTCAGCTCAGTGACCAGAATCTCAGCTGTGTGCTAGGGAGACAGAAGAAAAAAAAGACATGGGTTCCAGCATGGGAGATGCTGAGAGTCTGGCAGAGGAAGCAAACACACGGACATGTGACTAAGGACACACAGCGTGAGGAGCGCCAGCCTAAAGTAAGCAGAAACTGGACAGGAGCCCAGGGGCGGGAGGGCAGGAAGTGCCCTGTGGTGTGTGCTGGGCGCAGCTGTGGTTGGCGGCACAGGCACTCGGAGGCGGCTGGGCTGCTGGGAGGCTGTGCCCAGCACGGAACATTTGTGGGTCTAGCACCTGCACAGAGCTGCCTGTTGCAAAGGGCTGCTGCTGCCTGGGCCCCCCAAGCCCGGGGCCACGGTGGGCAGTATGAAGCTGCCTGCAGGTGGTGATAAGCAACCCAGGAGCTGCTAAATTGACAGCAGCTAGCTCCTCCCCTGGAGCCCTGGCTGGGCATCTTGGGGGCTACAGGGAGGGAGAAGGTGAGAATCTTGGCCTCAGCACGTGGTCATACCCCCGATGTGGTTGGGTGGCCATCTTCAAACTCCTGCCACCCCTCCAACACTGAGCCCAGGCCTCGGCCACACTGTATCGTGGCTTCCCAACCCACCTGTCCTCAACAGTGAAGCAGAGCCTTCCTAGCTGTATGATCTTGGGCCCAGCCTCCGGCTTCTCCAAAGCTTAATTTTCCCACCTTAAAATGAAGAAGACATGCTTAGGACTCATGGTGCCTAATCGTAATGGGGAAGGCTCGTTCCCTTGTCCTGCATGCGACTCTGCACCCTCGAGTGGCTGTTCCCTGGGCCGAGGATGCCCCCTTGCCTGGAAGTCCCAGTCCTGATTCAGGGCTCGGCTCACACGCCGCCTTCTGAGGACTCCAGCCCTCCCTCCTCCTGCTCCCCTGGGAGTGACTCTCCCTCCTGGCTCTCATGTGCTCCTCCTGCCTCTTGGCCTTTGCATGTCACTGGTCTAAGTTGTGTGTCTCCAACCCCCAGTGCAGAGCTCTCTGGGTAGCACCTGCACCTTTGTGCTGACATTAGCTGAATCCCCCAGCCCCTGCCCTGACCCATTGTCCCCTGTTCTCCTCCCAGATGCAAGAACCCCCCTCTGACATGATGCCTTAGGAAGAGAACCCACTTTCCTTCATGAACATCTGGGCGCACAGCAGACTCCCTGGACTCTGTGCACTCCAAGGGCAAGAGTAGCTCTGCCTCATTCTCAGAAGCAGCTGCCCACTCAGGGGCGGAAGGGGTGGCAGACCTCGAGTGGAGGGAACCCCAGCTGGCCTCTCATTACCTGTCTGACTTGACTCTGTTTCCCTGTCTGCAGAATGGGCATGCAGATATCTAAGCCATAGATTTGTTGTGTAAAGAAGATGAAGGATGGAGGATGCCCAGAGAGCCCTGGCCCCCAGGACATGCCCACGTGGTGACTGCCGGTGCCAGCTGTGGGTGAGAAGAGGCATGTTTCTGAAGTGCTCGAGTGCTCTCCTCATCTGTAATAACAGCTGTACCTGCAACTAGGCTGTCATGTGGGTCAGACTAGGCAGTGTTCGAAGAGCTCTTTGCATGGACACTCAGGGGTGCAATACACATTAATCAATACCGATTAACTACAAATACCATCCCACCCTTCAAGAATTCTTATAAATGCTCTATGAGATAAGCAATACTACATCTATTTTCCAAATGTGGAAACCACACTAGGTAGCATGAAGCTGTGACTAGAGTCAAACTCATGTTTTTCTAAGACCAGTAAGTGTCACCCTCCTAGCCAATACTGACAAAGCCCTTACTGGGAGCCAGGTACACTATGTGGATTAGCTCACTTAATTCCTTTCTCGTCCCCCAGTATCTCCATAGGGTAGAAAGAGACTTTGATTCCTCTCTTGCTGTAGATGAGAAAACTGAGGTCCAGGGAGGTTAGGTAACTTGCCCAGGCCACACAGCAAGTAAGCGGTCAAACCAACTCTAACTTTGCTCTACCCCAAATGTAACCCACATGTACATTAGAGTTAGGTACATCTTTCTCAGCTCCTGAACCACAGCAAATAGCATCTCTGGTTCGAGAAGAATTTTCTTCCCTAGAATCAGTCTTTCGCTTTAACACAGGACCACATGTTTACTTACATGACTATTTTGCCTCCAACATGTGACTCATTTAAGCACTTCAGAAACTGCTTCTTCTAGGGACCTAGAGTGATGTCTGTTTTCTTCTCACCAGAAAACCTTTAATGTTTTCATTTGAGGGACCATACGAATAATTTTGAATGAATGACTACACCTGTGGGGTAAATTCCTTTTGAAAGACAACCAGGTGGCAAACTATCAGGCAGCCCCAGCACTGAAATGAGAAGAGGTGGCACTTGGGGCCGGCCCGTGGCTCACTCGGGAGAGTGTGGTGCTGAGAAGAGGTGGCACTAGATTTCCAGAAGCATCCATTTGGCTTCCAAAGGCCCTAACACTAAATCATGCTTCAGGATTTAGACTACAAACATGCCTACAGCCCTCAAAAGAGTTGTTTGTTTTTGTCACTTCAGTGAAGCTGGGTAGATGATGTGCCTGGTTCCTCTGTGAGCACTTCAGTGCTGGCACCGTGCCACCCGCAGTGGTCACCTGTAAAACAACAGAAGCCACTGGCCACCGCAGACACCACCAGAGGAAGCCCCGAGTGCTGAGAAAGAGGCTCATGCAACAGTGATGGCCTGTGAGAGCAGCGACATTGGGGACCGGATCGTTTTCAGATTAGATTAAATGGAGGCATGAGCAACTTTCCACAGAAAAGACAGAAACTATCAACTGAATTTGAGGGAACTGAAAAAAAACTTTCTTTTCTCAAAGTTAGTGTGTAATGTGTGAGGAGGAGAGATGGGGTCTGTGGCGGGGAGGGCAGTAGGAATACTCACTGAGCGCCTACTGCGCGCCCGGTGGGCACTCTGCCAGCAGTGACCACATTCATTCCATCCCCACCAGGAAGATACTAGGACCTAGGGTCACAGGTGGGGAAACTGCATTTCCGTGAGATTCAGTAACTTGACCAAGGTCACGAATGTCATGTCCTATGAAGACTGTCCCGATGGTTGCTCCCGAGCAGGCCTGCACCTCCCTGCCCTGTACATCTCTGCACACTTCTGCCACAGCCCGTAACAGGCCCCTCCACTGACTTTTCTTTCAAAGCATGTCCGTCTCCCTCGTCGTACTGGCTCTTGGAGGCAGTGACTGGGTTCATGTCATTTCCATATTGTCATACCCAGTGCAGACCTAGCACGTTGGAGGTTCCCATACAGTATCTGTCGAATCTGTTCATTGTAAATATTGAGTGTGTATTTCCAATTTTAACTACACATACACTGCACCTGATTTAAAGCAAATCCTACACAGAAAACACCCGTGTTGATCCTGGCCCCCTTCTGCTTAGAATTTGCCAAATCCCTTTCCCTCCCCCTTGATCCACTTTCTTAGCCTTGCAGAGTCATTTCCCGGTTGCCCCATACAAGGTGTTAGTTCACTTCTAAAAAAAGCCTGACTCAAAAATACTTGACCTTTAAAGCTTATGTTCCTTCTGCTCATCACCATCACACCTACGGGTACCTGTCGTGGACCCAGTTTACCTAACCCCACACTATTTGTTCTCTTGTACCCATCTCACTAGATGAGGTGACGGAGGCTCAGCAAGGCTAAGAAATTTTCCCAAGGTCACACAAGCAGTAAGTGGCAAGGGCAGAGTTACATCCTTGCCTGTCTGGTCCCAAAGACTGTGTACAATTCACTGATCCATGGGGCAGCCATAAAATTCCACATTTCATGGCTCATGGCAAGGGTCAAATGGCTCAAAAACACACTCGGGGCTGGTCCTTGGACTGTGAGATTCTTGAGGGCAGGGCCGTTGTTTTTCTCTTTCTATCCCACCACGGAAGCACGTGGCAGACACGCAACACACGCTCCTTGAATGAATGAACAAATGAATTCTTTAAGAAATGACAGATAATCAGAGCCCTGGGGAGACCCTGTTCCATAAGACAGAAAAAACGTTCCCAAAAGACATTTTGAAGGACTAAGTTTTACTCTAGACACGGAACTAACACTGGCAATTTGTAAATAGTAAGTCTAGAAATGATGCTTATGACATTAAATTCAGCAGGTTTAGCTATTGAGAAACAGAATTCAAACAATTTTTGGTATGTGTCTTTGTCAGGTAACTAAAGTGTGGCTGAGGTCATCAGTTGAACACGTTATATTCCAGAACCTTGGATTAAAACTCCATCTAAATTATTAATTCTCATGACAAGCTATGAGGTAGAAATTTTAATACCCCCATTTTACAGATGAGAAAACTAAGGCTTAGCGATGTTCCAGTAACTTGTTCAAGGACAAATGAGAATATTATGAACAAGTTCATGCCGATCAAACTGACTCCTTAGATGAGATGGACAAACTGCTTGAAAAACAAAACTTACTAAAACTGATGAAAAAAGGAGAATAAAATTGGAACAGTCCTGCCTATGTTAAAGAAATTTAATTTGTAGTTAAAATTCTTCCCATAAAGAACACACTAGGCCTTGACAGCTTCACTAGAAAGTTCTACCAAACATTTGAAGAAAAAATAATAGCAATCTCACACAAACTCTTTCAGAATTGGGAAATTCATTTGATTAGCCAGAATGCCTCTGGTACCAAAACTTGAGAAGGACATTCCCAAGGCCCTGCAGCGGGCTTTGAGCCCACAGCTGACCCAGAGCCCTGAGTTTCACCAGTGTGCCACATGGTCCCTTCCATGCCACTTGCCTCTGTGGAGCGGGTGGGTCGGGTTGGGGCTCAGAGCCCTCATTCCGGGATGTGCTATGACTGCTGGAGTCATAGAAATAAGATGTGGAGACCCCGAGGCCTAAGCTGCTTGGCTCCTGACGCCCAAGATTACTGAGTCAGAGAAACGTCCCGCAGCAGCTCCGGCCCACTCCGCTCTCTGATACCTCCTCGCCCCTGGGCTGAAAGACCCTCTCCTTCCTTTTCCTACTGCAGCTCGGCCGCCCACCGCACCCATCCAGGCTGAGCTAGGCTTTCCTCTTCCACAGCGCCTGGCAGCATGTCACCAGTTGTCATCTGAACCGCCGGCGGGCTTGCTGGACACAGCCTGCCAGTCCCAGCCCTGCCTCAGCAGGTGGGGATGGAGCCAGAGAATCTGCCTTTCTGCCAAGTTCCTGCTGCTGGTTTGATCCAGAACCACTGTGGAGTGAGCCCCTCAATGTACAGATGGCTCCTTTCAGCTCAGCAGCTGTAGTCTCTGAGTGAGACCTGCTGAAAAGAATGAGATCGCCTTGGAACACAGGCTTCTTCCACATCAACCATTAGACAAAAACTGGCGTCTCTACAGCTCAGCTACCCTGAGTCCCTAGACCAGCCGAGGTGCCACAGCCACCCTGAACCCATTTCTCAGATGCAGGCAGCGAGGCCCAGGGAGGTGGTGGCAGGGCCCAGGACCACGGCTGCTGCCCTTGGAGCCGGGGTCTCCTCCCTTGCACAATGGCACGTGAGCTCTGGGGCTGAGGGCGCATCCACGGGGCCCGCTGCCTCCCGGCCCCCGGGGTGCAGGTGCAGCCGATACACAGTGCTGTCCGGCAGATGGGGCCACGGCAAGGATGGCACAGGGCCCCGTGAGCCCCGGCTGGCCCAGCCGGCCCCTCCCCAGTGGCCTTCTTCCTGCCATGGCAGCAGCAGCCCGTCATAACTGCTCGGCCCTTGCAGCTCACATAATGCTGGCTTCTCATGTAGAATAAGAGAATTGTAGAATGGGAAAAACTTCCTTAACTTCTTAGTTCAGCAGTTTTGAAAAAATAATTTTGAAGAGAATCCTTTAATCAAATGAAGTCTGCAGGAAAAGGGCTGAGTGGCCCTGAGTTGGGTGGAAAAGGCCACAGAGCTCAACACTCCGGGTTTTTGTGACCAACCCCACAGCCCTTGGAGGACGCAGTCTGAACCGCTGTCGTCTGAGCCAGCCCTCTTTACTTTTCTGAAAGAACTGAGAGGCCACATGGCAAGCTGGTCAAAAGCGAAGGTGTGAGCGCCACGTGCAGTGCCCACTGGAGTCTTGAGAGTGGACAGCGATATGTAAGAATGTGAACGAACCGCCGGAGGCAGGACTCAGACAGACAAAGGGAGCCTCAAAGCCCTGTCAGGTCATTTGCACACCTCGAGCCACTTGGCCTGTGGTCTAGGCTCAGAGGTTCAGTGACTTGTCCAAGGCCACCAGGCTGAGTGCTCAGAGTCACAAATGTGAGTGCCCAGGGTCACAAGGTTGGATGCTCAAGGTCACAGGCTGGGCACCCAAGGTCACCTGACTGGATGCCCTGCTCCCTCCCCAGTATACCAAAGGACATGAGCAAAGCAGCATGTCCCCTCAGCAGTTCTCTTCCCACAGCAATCTTCCCACACACTGGCACTGTCAGCCCATTATACAGATGAGGAATGTGAAGTCCAGAGAAGGGAAGCAGCTTGGCAAGGCCACAGAGCAAATCTGAGCCAAGGTCTGACTCTGTAAAGCTGTGACTGTTTCACTCCTGCCTGAGGACTGGTGGAAGGAAGGCACATGTGGCATGTGCAGAGCACCCTACAGCACTCTCAAGGGAGCAATCTCGTTCCCGCTTTTATAGATGGGGAAGCTGAGGCTCAGGGGGGTTAAGTGCTTGGTCAGGTGACCAGGCTACTAGGCAGAGGTTGGATTTGCAGCTGGTTCTGTCTGCCTCCAAAACTGCTGCTCTCTGCTATGGTCTGAATGTTTGTGTCCCCACAAAATTCATGTGTTGAAATCCTCACCCCCAAGGTGATGGCACCAGGAGGTGGGGACTTTGGGAGGTGATTAGATCACGGGGCACAGCTCTCATGAATAGGATTAGTGCCCCTATAAAACAAGTCCAAGAGACCCTGCTTGTCTCTTCTGCCATGTGAGGAGTCAGGGAAAAGGTACCATCTATGGACCAGGAAGCTGGCCCTCATTAGACACTAAATCTGCCACACCTTGATTTTAGACATCCTAGACTCCAAAACTGTGAGAAATAAACGTTTATTGTTTATAAGCCACCCAGTCTGTGGTGTTCTGTTACAGCAGCCTGAAAGGATTAAGACTCAATAATACCTAGATTCCAGTCCAGGCTGTTTCCTCCAGGGGTTACTAATAAGATCAAAGGAGAAGATGTTTGAGGAAGCCTCTTATAAACCGCGAGCTTCTGCACCTGGGCACACTGCTACCGCCTGTGAGGGGCCCAAGGTGCTGCGGGCTTCTGTTTAGAGGCCAGCCCTCCCAGAGTGGGGAAGAGTGTGGTGGCTACAGATGCAGGCTCTAGAGCCAGACGGCTTGGGTTTGAATCAGGCTCTCCCACTGAATAGCTGTGCAACCCTAGGCAAGCAGCTTGACCTCTCTGTGCCTCAGTCTTCTCATCTGCAAAAGGGGTACGACAGTCCCTGCCTCCTGGTGGTGCTGTGAGAGCTAAGTCAGATAAAGCACATACGTGTAAAACCCAACAAAGTGTCGGGCACATGTTGAGTGATGAATAAATGCTACTTATTAAGGCCAGCATTGGGGACCCGCAGCAAGACAGGCAGAGGCCCAAAAGGTAAAGATGGAGACAGGGCTGCGCGGGGCTGGTTCTGGCCTGGGACAGCGTGGAGAGGACTAGTTAAGGGAGGGCATCTGCTCTCACCTCACTGCCTTAAATGATTGGATTTGCAGCTGGTTCTGTCTGCCTCCAAAACTGTGGTGGTCTGAATGTTTGTGCTCCCCCAAAATTCAGTGTTGAAATCGTCACCCCCAAGGCGATGGCATTAGGAGGTGAGGACTTTGGGAGGTGATTAGGTCATGAGGCACAGCTCTATCGACATGTGGATTTAGGGGAAAAACCCAAAACATGCACAAGGACTTGTGTCCAACATGATTTCTTTGGTTTCCAAAGGCAGATGTCATCACATGGAGATCCGAGGCCAGCGATTTTCGCACCTCCCCGCCTCTCTCCTCTCCGCCAAGTCTCTCCACTCTGCTCAGGCCTCTTATTCCTACTGATGCCACCCAAGTTCATGACTCAGGGAGGTCTGGTTGAATCCACCTATAAAATGCAGCCAAATCCATGCCATCCAGCATTGTGGTCACTCACCTGGGCAACTGCTCAGGGTCCTACCTGCATTTCCCGCCCTTACTGTGCAATCTGTCTTCTGCATGGCAGCTGCAGGGATTGTGAGAAGCCATACACATCAGAGCATGTCGCACCAGCACACCAGAGTAGCCCAGGCTCCTGCTCAGGTCCACGAGGCCCTGCCCATCACCACTTTCCTGCTGCTTTGTCTAAGCTCCTGCCACCTTGGCTTGCTGGTGACCCTGGAGTACCCCAGCTAGCTCTTCTGCTAGCCCTTTGCACTGGCTGTTCCTGGCTCTGGACTCCCTCTGCCACCCCAAGCTTTGCAGGAACTGGTCCGATTGACCAACACAGCCTCTCCCTCCCCACACCCTCACAGCCTCCACACTGCCTGTCCTCACTGCACCTCGCAGGACACGACATCTCTCCTTATTTACTGCGTCCTGCTTGTTTCTCCCGCCAGCACATCCACTCACCGAGGGCAGGGACTGCGTCTGCCTACTCACTCCTGGATCCCCCATGCCTAGAACAGTGTTTGGCACACAGTTAGACACTCAGGACATATCAAAGAATGAAAGAAGAAAATTATCCCCACCTCAGTGTTCTTTCCCTCTATTTCCTTGTTCAAATTTCACCTCCTTGAGGAAGCATCTTTGAAATCCTGGGACAGAACTTTCAATAGCTGCAGTATCTTCCTGCACCCTGCTTTCCAAACAGCTCCCACTGACACGTATTGTGTCTAACAGATGCGTGGTTTGGCTTGTTACATGCAATCTCTCAGCGATTCTCAAAGCGGGGTTCCAGCGCCAGCACTGGCAGTGTCACCTAGGAGCGGGCTAGACATGCACATTCTTGACCTCATCGCAGGCCAGCTGAGACTGAAAATCATGGGGCCCAGCCATCTGGGTTTCAACCAGCCTTGCAGGGATGCTGATGCCCCCAGCGTTGAGAAGACCTCTTCGTCTCATTTCATCCCCACGGCCACAATGCAACCTTGATATTGTCATTTTTACGCTCACTTCCCAGATGAGCACATAGAGCCTTTATGGAGGTTTTCGTTTTATTCAAGAAAAGAGGCACGTGATCTCATATCAGATACAAATTCACATCAGAGATTTATACCCAATGAACTCCTCAAACTTATCTCAAAGATGGAAGGCTGGGGTGTGCGCAGCCTGAATAAAGAAGGAAGAGCAGGAGAGATGGAGAGGAAAGGACGGCAGGGTCTCTGGGGACATGTGAGTGTCCCGGTCCATTCTCCTTACACACTTGCAGCAAGTCCACTGACCCCAGCCTCGGGGCCAGGCCCCCAGGGACTCCTGACCCATGAAAGGATGGCTCATTTCAGTGTTTTCACTCTTGTATTTACTGAGACAGAAAAATTAACACGTTTTCAAGCATTTCAAACAGAAGTATATTACTTGTAACTGATGACAGTCTCTTGACTCAGATCTGTCTCCCTATATGGAAAAGGTTTTTTCCCCAGAATTTCCCAAATACTCTTCTTCTGCCTGGGGAGGGTCCAGCCCCCAAGAGTCACACACAACTGCCGCCCACGACCATTCGCTCCAGACTTCCTCTTCTCATGTACTCCAGCTGAGAGTGAAAAACACAAGCCTCCCTTTGACACATTCCCTCAAATATTTGCAGATAATTAATTCTCTGTTAATCTGTTGAGGATGGTTCCTCTATACTTTGTAAATAAAGAGAAAGCCTCTCTGGCCCCAGCAAATACATTTTAAACATGCGTGTTAAGAAGCCAGGGGGCTGCTGCCTGGGGAAGGACGGCCTTGGAAGCAGAGTCACTGCTGGGCACGCCCTCCTGCCCAAGGGCTCTCGCCCTCCTCGGCAGACTGGCCAGCTCTGCTGTGTGGAGGGGTCTGCGGAGCGTTGTCACTGTGAGCAGATGGCAGACCAAGGGACTGCATGGACCAGCCCTGGTTTTCTCCGGGCTATATTTAGAATGTCACAGGAAATCTCCTGGTATTTCTGCCCGTTCAGATGAGGCCGGCTGCTCCCCCACTTCTGCCTGCCAACACCTCTCCCTCGCTGGCCCCGACCTGGATCCCCCTCTCCTGACAATTCCAAAAGTCTCCTGGTGGCCCTCCCTGCTCCCAGGCCAGAGCTCTTCCCAGCAATGGTCCTGTCCTCTCTGCTCAAAGGTCTCCACTAGCTCCACATGTGCAAAGGGACATGTCTCAGCCCCTGAGCTCCGCAGGCCGGGGGCTCCCTTCCCCTCCTGCTCCCTCTAGTTCAACATTTAGGGTCCACTAAGTCACCGTATGGGGACTTTTACCTGAATGGGCATAGACATGGGATACTGTGTATCCATCAGATGAGTCCACAACTCTTCTGCCCTGGATGGCCTCCTCTGCCCAGAATGGTGCTTCTCAACCTGGGCTGAACATAAGAATCACCCAGGGGGATTTTAGAACTCCCGATGCCTGGACCACACCAAACACCAAAGAAATCAGTCTCTGGGGCAGGGAGAGGTGCTCCCCGGCATCGTATTTTTCAAGACTCCCCAGAGATTTCAATGGCAGCCAAGATGAGAACCATGGCTGTGCCTGATCAGTGCCATTCCTTCTCCAGGCAAGCTTCTGCCCATCTGACAAGACCCGGTCACCGTGCCCGCCCTCCAGACATTGGGGAAGCCCATGTGCCTCCGCGGTGCCACACTCCTGCCTTTGCACACCTGAGCTACAGGCCTCGAGGCTGCTCCATTCCAGCATCACATCCAAGTCCCTTACAAGCTCCCTTGAAAGCTCCCCCACCCTCGTGGCCACCAGACTCAGGGTTCCAGTGGCCACTCGCTGGATCTCCTCCACAATGAGGAGACCTGACACTGCCCTGCTCATGTGGATATTCTAACGTGGATGTTCTACGACTTATATTTAGAACATTTCTGGTCTCATCTAATTTGGCTTATAGACTCTTCCAGTCACTCAGCAAACACTGGTGATGCCTCTACTCTCTGCTCAGCCCTGGACCACACAGACGGTAAGAAACTTCTGGGGGTAGACAGAGGAGCTAACACACAATGCAGCGAGTCTTTCTCAGCCAGGAGCCTGCTGCCTCAGCCACGAAGGGACAGTTACCACACAGGCGGAGAAATACTACAACAAAGCTGTGCACTCAGAGAGGGCTGCTTTGTCTTCCTGCGGAAGACAGGTCGCGCTACCGCTGGGACCATAGTTACTGTGTCCTTGCGCTCCTGTCCAACACCTTGCCCAGGGCTAGTGCACAGTTGGGAACTTGAACCAATACTTACTGAGGATGCTGACAACCCCCAGTCAAAGCCTTGTGAAGGAACACAGGGACGAATGAGACGCAAGGTAGCACTGTGGGTCAGCTGTTCCACCCAGAGAACATGAGAAGTGGAAATGATCGGGAAATGCTCCCTTCAGTAATAGACCTGGAAGTGCAGCGTGGCAGAGAATGAATGGTTCCCAGCAATGTCCACCGTCATCTTCTTTCTCATGAACAGAAGCCTGTGCTTCCCTCCCTCCCCTGCAGCTGGGCATAGCGCTGCGTGCAGTGCTGGCTGATGAGATGTCGCCAGAGCCTGCTGGGACCTCTAGGAAAGGTTTGCTGTCCTGATAGGAGTCCTGCCCCTTCCTCTTGGTTGCTTCCTGCTAGAGCATGAGGTGGAGCTGGTGCCCCCGGGGATGAAAGCCACACACTAAGTGAGAAGAGCTGAGCAAAGCTGCAGATGGAGCCTCAGGCACTGTGGTGCCATGTAGCTCTGCACCTGCCTCAGGCTTCAAGGGCGAGGGAGAGAAGAGACTTTCCTTTGTTAAGCTGCCACTGTCAGGTTTCTGTTGCATGCGGCCTGATCGCTTCCAACCAGCACGTGTGCTTTGGAGCAATGAGAAAGCTCCACACTCCCACTGGAAAGCCAAGCTCCACTTGGCTATACAGCCTCAGAGTCCTCATCTACAACACAGGGATGGTAATATTAATCATTACAAGGAATTAGAGACAAAGCCCAAAAAGAGCCTAGTACAGGGCCTGGCATTGCAGTTGACAGTAACTGGCAGGAATCATAACATTCACTGCTGGCAAGCTGTTTAAACCCATGAGGACATTCTGTAAAAAAATTCTGAAGTTAAAATAGAAAACAAGGTTAAATTAAGTAGCTACTGAGCATGACACTCCACGCACACCTGTCTACCAGGCGTGCTGAGAAACCCAGCCAGGCTGCCACAACCTCAGCATCTCGAGACTGCTGTTGAAACAATGAAATACTATAATGTAGTTGAGCAACGAGACCCATGGTATTAAAGTCAGTGTCAGACTCATAGAAATCAGTGTTTCTATAAATTGTGTTAAAGAAACCAGCAGTGAAGCCCCCGTAGGCAGCGCTGTCTACTCGTAACGCGCTCCTGTCAATTACTTCATTTGACTTTAACAGCGGCCCCTGCAGGCTGAGAGATGAGCCAGCTCGGTAAGAGCCCTGACTCCCAGCCTCGGCCTGGCTGTCCTGCTCAGAGCCTTGGGGTCACGCCCACCTGGGTACCCAGCACACCAGCTGGTCTACACTGTGGCTGGAATGGGTCTTGGAGGCGCAGAGTGAAGGGGACGAAAGCATTGCACGTTTCTGGGCCTTTTTTACACATTATCTCACCATGATCTCTTGCTCTAGGAAAGCATCCTCTTGCCCATTTGGTAGACGGGAAAATTATGGCCTAAATAAGGTCCAAGATCACACAACTTGGATTCATGGTTGAGTTGGGACTTAGAGTCAGGTGTGTTATGGTCGGAGACCTTGTGCTGTCTGGGGTGAAGGCTGCCGTAGCACGCTCCTGATGACACCGGGGTGTGGGCTGGTCACTAAAGACAGGAGCAGTTTGGGCCATCTAGGCACTGGAGAGGCCAGGGACCCTTCACCAGGGTCTTCTGCTCTGAGTTTTCAGTTCTTAGTATGCCTCTAATTGTCACAATAAATGCCCTGACATTCACCCAGTATTTGTTTTAGTTAAATGTAAAAGTTAGATTGGAAAGAGTGAAGTCTGCGTATGTCTCTGCAGGTATTCATGCCTGAAAATATTAGTATGGTATAACTGAAAGAGGTCAGGCTTTGGAACCAGCAGTCCTGGGTTCAAATCCTCCCTTTTCCACTTTTAACACATTTCTCAGCAAGAAATAAATAAAGCAATGATCACTAACCACCAGCATCTGCTTCTCCAGCTCGCACAATACACCTACCTGGTATTTCAGTGGCAGCCCACCTACCTGGCTTTCATCTACAATGTCAGCCACAGTTATTTGCATCTACAGACAACAAAAGTCACACACACACATTTGACTGGGTTAATTTCTTGAAAAACACTCCTCCCTTAGGCACTTGCCAGAGAGATTTCCAGTGAGTCATTCAAGGAACTTGAAACAGGTGCAATAAACAGCCACCTTTGTACTATATTTAGAATGCCACAGAGAGCTTTGCCTTCACTTTTGATGTTGCTCTGAAAACCTCAAAAGGTGGGTTGTTTCTTTTCTCCCTTCACTCTAACAAGGGAACCTTTTAAAACTGTTTTTCAAAGTGCCACAGTCAGACAAATAAATAAGGCAAAACATTTACTTAACCCCACAGATTTTGCCAGGTTTATCTGGTAAGAAGGTAGGTGCCACTGAGATACAAAAAAGATACTCAGACTTCTAGTTGCAAGGTACAAATATTTTCTTTCAGGATGTTTCTGGAACACAATGATGATGATTGCGAGAAATTTGAATGGAGACAAAAGCAACAGAGAAACAGCATTCTCCACAGTCCCCACAGCAAAAGCCTCAGGGAGAGTCCTCGAATATTATTTCTCAGACAGTCTCACAAACACTACTGGGACAGTTTGCAAAGCACTAAAGAACATCACAACTATCACAAGAGAGAATTTAGTCAATATGATCAATTACAAGGACACTTGCATATACCTGGCTTAAAAAGGGCTCCGGCAAATCAAATTTGCAGTTCCTTACGTACAAAATTCCCCAGCAAGCTTTTTGTCCACCCAGGGACTGCTTTAGTTTCCGTCTGCACAGATATAGCTTTTCATCCTTCTACAAGGTTCCCAGGCCCCTATCACTGACCCCCGTCCCTCTTTTCAGGGACATCACTTAATTATCTATTTTCAGATTAGATCAAACAGAAGCAACATTTTTGGATCTGGGCCAGGATAATAGAATTTTACATTGAGGCTGTGGAGAAATCACCACGTTCTGTCACTGGGAGCTCTTGATTTTAAAGAATGTTGGGTGAAGAACTAAATCAGGAGGCCCCCAGCCATGGAGAATGTCATAGAAATGATCAAGAAAGCACACATGGACCTAGGAATGACCGCTGCAGTTTGACAGTTGTTGTGGATTTCAGCCTGGATATGTGTGTGTGTGGGTATGCATGTATGTGTACAAGGTAGTTCAAAAAGATCGTGGAAAAATATAATCAAAAGATAACATGAATCTTTCCACGAACTTTTTGAAGTACCATCATGAGAGTGTGTGTGTGTTACATTTATGTACGAGGGTACTTCAGAAAGTTCATGGAAAGATTTGCATTATCTTTTAATTCTATTTTTCCATGAACTTTTTAAAGTACCCTTGTATGTGTGAATACGTATGAAATGCATGCATATATGGATGCACATGTGTGTATATTCATGTGTGTGCATGTCTGTGTACATGCATGTGTGTATATATGAATGTGCATGTGTGTGCGTGTGTGCATGTGTGTATGCGTGGGTGTATGTATATGTGTGTGTGTGTGCGCATGTGTTTATATGTGTGTGTCTGCGCATGTGTTTATATGCGTATATGCATGTGTGTGCATGTGTGTATGTGTGTGTGTTTGGGGTTTTCTTGTGACCAATATGGCCTTTTGAGACTTTTACAATTCTCCTGATTTGAAATGCTTTGTAAATCTCTTGTGGTTAAAGTGGCTTTAAATTGTACTTAAACCAACTGCATTGTTTCCATTTGAAATCCCTTGTGAGAAAACCAGGGCCCATTTTGAGAGAAAGCATGTTATAAATATAAAAGAGGATTACTTGGCCTGGGGCAAGTTCTTACATAACATATCCAACTTTGGCTTTTTCCAGTGGAGGTTTCTGCTCAGCCTGCATTCAATTTCAGACTCAACAGAACTGCTGGTCAGACATATTTCCTTGTTTACATAACTACACATTTTCTGCTTAGAAACATCCGTGGAGAATGGAATAATTGAGAAGGAGGAATAACGGCACTGAGACAGACCAGAAAGGGAGCTCTCCCCGTTGTCAGGCACAGCCGGTGCCCAGTGGCACCTGGTACTCACCATGGTCGTGGGCAAACACCAGCAGGTTCAGCCCTATCAGCATCTGAGCCAGCTCGTCATAGCGGCCGCAGTGCTCCCCAGCACCGTGGGACACAAAGAGCAGGGCCCTGGAGGAGCAAGAAGGGAGCCGGGTTAGGAAAGCTCAGGCCACTGCGGCTGCAGCCGGGGTAGCACAGAAGCTCACAGAACATCAGCCACAAGTCAGAACCAAGTCACGGGCTGAATGCCTATCAAATAACACAGGTATGCTAAAATGCCAGGCTTCAGGGTCATCCAGAATAGACCCTGGCTCTCCTGAGGAGCTCTCAGGAAAAGTGCTCACCCCCCAAGCCTCTGGCCTTCACCTATAGAACAGTGATGACAGCACCTGCCTCCGGGTGTGTGTGAGGGTCCCACGAGCTAACTTATGCCCACGCGCCAGGCATCAGTGCCAGTTTCCCCCCTTGGGGATAATGAGGGGCACTTAGATTCATAAATAGCCAATTTTCAAGACTCATGTTCTTAGCAGAAGACCCACGGGGAGCTAAGAGGCAAGGGGTGAAGCCCTGAGCGACCCCACCCAATGTCTGCTGATGGTGAGGAGGAGGAGGAGGAGGAGCTGCTGTCTCACTGAGCACTGGCTGTGTCCGCTCCTCTGTCAACTCCATATCCTAGACTTCCAACCCTCCAACCACTGTGTTTGATCTTCACAAGAGGAGAACGAAATTCAAAGAAGTTAAGTAAACTGTCTAAGCCACGCAGCGCGTTGGTAAAACGTAAATCAGAGTGTGTCACCTTCCGGCCTTCAGGTCTCCAACAGGCTGCCATGGGGCTCAGGGCATGGGCCGCGGCCTCCCTCCCTGCCGCTCACCCAAGCCGGCTTCCCCGGCTGTCCTGACCTGCCCGGCCCCTCGGTACGCAGCACAGCTCGCCGCTGCTCTGGCCACCCACGTGCTCTTACTTCCTGACTTTGAGGTCGGCTCTAGAAGGGCAGGGCCCGCCCCCCCAGAGCTGTGCCCCGGCCTGGCGGCACCGAGCAGGGTCCAGTGGACCTGTGCCGAGTCGCCTCATGCCAAAGCCTGTCCTTGTTCTGCACCTCCTCTTGCCAAGTCGTGTAAGGGTGACGGCGCCAGTTTGTCTGACCGTGCTTTTACTCTTTGAGCATTGCTCAAAGTGCCAGCATTAGCCTCATTTTCCGTATCACCTTTGACAGCTGTCCTCCCTGTCCTTCTCCTAAAAACACACAAGAGATATTTCACACTCTGCTTACTGCTTCTTGAAGTGCCTGCCACCTCTGCTTGATCCGACGTCAATTTGGGTAAATTACACCCGCCCACCTGACATTTCTGAGGCCGGCTGATGCGATTCTTTCCTATGCTTCCTTCAGTGACCAAGGAGCAAGGAACCTCTAACTAGTCATCATCTTTCCTCCTCAGAAGGGGCTGGGCTTCCAGAAGGGACAGCTGAACGTCCTCTGGGAGCGTGGAGCTACTGCGTTAATTCAGCCACTGTTGATGCAGACAGACGAGATCAGCCTGGACCTTACAGTATGTGCCAGCCTCTCCCAGAGGAGGACTTCAGAGTTTCATTTAGCAACCAAAGCAATGGCATGAGGTGTTGTCATTGTGCCTGGAATTGCCTATCAATAGAACCCACTCCCAAGTCAAGATGTAGAAAAATATTTGGTCTCTTACTGTACAGCAATTCCTTCTAACTCAGTGATTCTTAACTTTGGCCACACATTGGAATCACTTGGGGAGCTTTCAAAAATACTGAAGCCCGGGTCCCACCTCCGGAAGACTTCTGGGTCTACTCGGTGTGGGGCTGGAAAAGCTCCCCGCAGTCCAATGTACCTCAAGGTTGAGAAGCATCTGCTGTGCTCACGGCGTCGAGCTCGGGCTACGATGCTGCTCAGATGCCACATGGAACTTAACAGGGGTGAGAACGTAGCCACTGGGGAAAGTTATGACCAACCTGGGGCCACTGGTCACCCTGGGGATAGGCTGGAGAAGCCACAGCTTCTATCCACAGAGGTGTGGGGGCTTGGGGAGCTTGCTGCTGTCATCCATATGGAAGGAAGCCGACCTCATGGCCATCCCACTGCAGGTGGCCGAGGCCACTGCCGCCCTCTGCTCTACACAGGTGGGGCCCTTGGAAGCCCTGAGGGCTCAGCCTCCCCTACCCTGCTCTGCCCTCCCCAGCCTCCCAGTGCCCGGGTCGGTATCCGCTGATCCACACTCCTGACAGCTGGCCTCACTCTGATCTGAAGCTTCTGCTGCTGTAAGACCGTTTCTCCTTAGTACCTGGCTTCAGACCTTGCCTGGACCCCAGTTCTGATAAATCAATCGCCCCTCCCCCTCCTCTCCTTCCCACATTGATGTGTTCCCTGGACCTGAGTCTGTTTTGTAGAATCTGTCTGGCAAAGTGAAATCAAATCATGTTTCCCCTCTGCTTTAAGTACTCTGGAGACCTCCCCCTGTAACAGAACAGAGCCTGACCGCCTCTGCAGTGCCCTGTCGCCTTCCAAGGCCCCCTTTCTGGTGCTTTCTGATATGCCAGTCAGGGGTGTGCTGTTATGTGCTTGCTTAATATCTGGGGGTGGGGTGGTCCCAGTGTGCGCTGTTTGCCAATTCCGTGGTGTAAACACTCTTGCCATGCTGATCTCAAGCTGTTAACACGGTGTCACTGCACTTGAGTTGACAAGAGACAGGCACAATCTTGGCCAGTTCCAGCCAGTTCCAGCTGCTCTAGCATGCCACTGGCAAGTGCATTTCCACCTCGGATCCTCTACACCTGCTGCGGCTTCTGCTGGGGACCCTGCCCCACCTGCCACGACTCTTTACTCGCAGGCTTTGTCTGCTGTGTGGGTCTCCGGCTCAGAGAGGCTTTTTCTGACCCCTTTAGTTGGCAAGGTTTCTTCAGCACTTGTCACTATGCTCCTCTGTAGACAAGCAGACAGTCTTCACTGCCTCCCCTCACTAGAGTGTGTTGAGGGTGGAGCCTCGCCTGCGGTGTTCCCCGCCCCGCCCCCGGCCGTGGAGCCTGCCGGTACAAAGCAGGAGCTGAGGGAGGCCCGGCTGCCCACTGGACGACCCCACCAGGCCTGGGCCCTGGACCCCTGCCCTCTGCCATCCCCAGGCTTGGAATGCAAGCCCAGGGCAGGAGCCCCCTGGAAGGAGCCTGGAGCTGTGTTTGAGAGTGGGCTGCCCCTGGGCTTTCCGCTGCTGTGTCCCACCATCAGCACACCCCTCCTCTGGGCAAACCACCCTTCTCCTTCCCCACATACCTGCTGTGGGCAGAGCCACCCCCCACCCCCGTCCCCTGTCCTGCCCTGGGTCCCAGTCCTTCCCAGCGTCCCACCTCATTGCTGTAAACACATCAGCCGGATCCTAAGCCATGTGTGTTTACATCTGTCCCCGTGGGTAAAGGGTAAAGGGAAAGCCTCTGGCTCCAGGCTTTCTGCTGGAACTTCCACATTCACCACTGGGACACTTCTCCTGCGGGGTTTCACAAAACACTGTGATTTTATTTCTGCTCTGGAAACATGTACAACGAGCACCAAAAAACCAAGACATCGAGTAGGTGCATGTCTGGCTGCTGCACATCTGTGAACAGAGGCCCCTCTGAAGCCAGAATGCCTGGTTTGATTTCCAGTGCAACTGCCCGTGACCTTGAGAAGTCATCTGACGCTCTGAGCCCATCTCCTGGACATTAAATAGAAAGGAAGCGCCTGCTCCTCACTGGACGGCAGCAACAGTGGCACCCACTTTCCTTCACTAAGACAGTCCACAGCTGTAACTGACAGCTGATGACGTGCCAGGCCCCGCGGACACAGACAAACAGGACTGTCCCTGGCCCACGGCTTGCAGAGAACACACGTGTGAGCGTGCACCAGGAGTCATCTGAAAACCCTGGACGTGACGAGAGCTGTGGGGTACAGGGGCCTGCCGGCCACACAGATGTCCTATTCCAGGTACAGAAGGAAGGCCCTGCGTCCAGACGCTGCCTGGAGGAAAGGGGCGGAGACGAGCTTCCCATGCCAGCCCATGGGCCCGGGAGCAGTGCAAGGCCTGGGGGGGTTTCTCGCACAGAGGATGGCATCAAGCAGGCAGTGCCCTGACGTGACTTCAGCTTCATGGGGATAGTGGGCTGCTACAGAGAGTGCAGCAGATAGCCAAGGGATGCTGCACGTCCTCCCCCCCCCCCAGGCATTCTGCAACCTCGCCCAAGTGCAGCAGTGGAAAACCAGCAGAGCAGTTCATGCAGACGAGGCAATACCCACAGCAGCAAAAGCTAGGGTGCAGAGGAGGCTAAGACCTTCTTCCTGGAGCGGCAGCCAGCTGGGAGCCCATCACTGAGGGAGAAGGCAAGGGCTGTGGAGCGGGGAGGATCAGCCCCAGAGCAGATGGCCTGCCTGGCACCCGGCCCTGGGAGGTGGCACAGCTCCCGTGAAGCAAGTGCAGCCCTGGACTTGAACAAGCCTTCTCAGGAAGGATGAGGTGGGGCCGGTGTGTCCATGTGCCAGTTGGATGCCACTGACTTTCTTCTCCATCAAAAAGTCAATTCTCCCCTCATTCCTTTGCTTATTAATTGTTTAAGTGACTCATCTTTCTGGGTCTCAGTTTGGTCAACTGCGAAGCGGGGATAATCCTACCATCACCGACCTCAGGCGGCATGCGAGGTAAATGCGAAAACGTGATGGGATCCTTTGGGTCTTTCCTGGCACAGTGAGCGCCCTCTGTGACTGTCTGCTCTGAAGCCATTTTCTTCAGTGGCTCAGGTGGTCCCCTTGCAGTCTGGAGGCCTGGGCTGAAGCTCTGGCCCTTCCATGAGCTGGATCCTCGATCTCTGTGGGCCTCGGTTGTCTACCTGTGAAATAGGGACAATGGCACCTCCTCCCAGGGTTTTGAGATGAAACGACATCGTGTATGTGAAAGTGCCAAAGGGCTGAGCCTCTGTGGCCAGCCACTCTGCCTCACTCACCCCCTGGAGGAGGAAGACTCATGATCACAGACAAGTCACAAGCTCATTCGCCCCTGACAGCTGCCTGGTCCAGGTGGGCCGAGCAGGACACCTGGAAAAACGGGTGGGAACCAAGCCAGCCGCCACCTCTGCCTTGAAAGACAGAGACCAGAGACCAGCGCTAAGGTGAGAAGGACCCGCCTCCACCAGAGGCTGGTATCCCTGCAGGACTTTGGACATGGCTGCATTTCGCTCCCACCTGCCTGCTCATCTGTGCGGTGAGGATAGCAACACCCCCTTCAGAAGGCCGCGGGAGGGTCAGATGCACCAATACCCCCAGCACTGAGTGCCACCTGGCGCCGAGAGGACAGTGGCCCCTGCCCAGCGGCGCCACGCTCTGGACAGTGAGAACGAGAAGCCCAGCTGAAGACACATTCTGCTCACCAGATTAGGAAAAATCTGCAAAACTGAGAGGCACCTACCGTGAGGCAGGTGGGCTGTCACGGGCTCTGGCGAGGGGAGCCTTCACGGAAACTAGCCCCACTAACCCTTAGAACATCCTCCTGTGGAGGGGTGGGGGGTGCCCGCCCGCCTCTCGGGGGGGCAGCACGAGCTCTTGGTCCTTGCTCTTTCCAGAGCATCCCACTCACTCAACTGCATCACGCGCTTCATCATCCGCATCTACCAAACTGCTTCCTGCCAAATTTTACAACTTTAAAAAATTCGCATGGCCTGGGAGTCAGGGGGCCTGTGTGTGAGACTGAGAGAGCAAGCCGGATCCCTTCCTATCACTGAAGCAGCAGCATTGTGGGCTCTGTGCAAATCCAAATTTAACTCGGGCCCCACCTCTTTAAGAGCTCCAGGAGGAGCTCTCTGTCTCTGGCAGGCCTCCTGCAGCACTGCGGACAAAAATAGAACAGAATCCCCAGGGGGGTCTAAAAGTTCATAGAGGAAACTAGAAACAACCTTCCTCTCTGTAAAACAGATCAATAATGCTGGTATCACTGGGTTTCTGCGAGGACTGATTGAGGGAGTCTATGCAGATAACCCAGCGTGATGCTTGGTACAGAGTCAGGCATTACGTCACAGCCGAAGCTAACAGCTGACCTTCGGCAGACATTGGTCTAAGTGTGTTATTACACGTTAACTCACTCAGCCCTCACAGTAGCCCCACGAGGTGGGTACTGTTATTTCCCATCTTACAGATGAGGACAGTGAGGTCACGCACCTTGTCTGAGGTCACACAGCTGGTGGGTGTGCACCCAGCCTGGCCGGCGTGCAGGTCTGCCCTCTCGACCACTGTGTAACTGAGTAATAAGAGGACAGCATGTCTGTAATCATGTCACATGCGTGGTCAGGTGGTGTCTCAAAGGCCCCCTCGCCCTGACCAGTTTCTCCCTCTGGCCCCTGCCCCAGCCCTCCCTTCTCCCACCCTGTCCTGCAATCACCAGGAAGGACATTTGGTTCCTCAGCACTCCACCTCTGTCTGTGCCCCACAAGTTGGCACAGGCTCGGGTCCCCCCTCTGTGAACTCGGAGGTCCTGCCCAGCTGCCCCCCATGTGAGGCACTCCCTCCTGGGCCCCTTCACACTCTCTTCACATCTCTGTTTTATCCAGCGCTCATCAGAGTCTGGAGTGAGTAGAACATGTATTCTTTGAGGAGAGAGACCATGTTTTGCTTACTCACCCTGGAGTCCTGTCCCTAACAGCTGGCACTGCCCCTACTCCATGACTGCTAAATGAATGAATGAACGAATGAATGAGTGAATGGCGCAGAGAAGGGAGAGATGAACGTGGGCTGGAACAGTCAAGGAAGCATTCCCAGAGGCCTACAGACCAGGCCTGCAGCTTTGAAAGCATCTAATTCCCCTTATTAAGCCCCTCGTCACCTCGCCTGGCTGGAGAGGCTTCTGTCGCCTGAGCTGAACCTGGCTGAGGCAGATGCTTCAGCGGAGAGGCAGGGACTCCACAGAGCCCAGAGCGAGAGGAGAGTGAGGCCAGGTGCGGACACCCGCGATGGGTGTTCGAGGTGAGGGAGGACCCAAGGGGGGTGGGATGCTACAGTGGGCTTGTGGCGTCCTGACCAATGTGGGTGGCCGGGGACTTGGCGTGAGTGGGAGCAAAGGTCAGCTGTGTGGGTGAGAGGAGCCAGCCACAGAGGTCTTGGGGCAGAAGAGCTGGCATCATCTCCTGCAGGGGCTCAGAGGTCCTGTTGGCTGCCAGGCTAGGATGTGAAAATCCTCTCCATCTATGGCTGGAAGGGAAATTCAAGACTTTGGGAACAATGTAAATTCAACTAATCATCTCTGACCCAGTCTCAGTTTCTTTTTAATAGACAGATCTTCAGTACAGGCATTTCCCAAAAAAGAAACAAAATTGTACTCATGATAAAACAAAGCCACAGCAAAAGTTTCCTTAAGCATTTTTTCATCCAATACACCTTTTGAAATGGGCACAACTCGAAACCCAGAACAGCTTGGCATCCAGCACATCTTATCTTACCTCAGATGCTATAGTCCACCCCCAAATTATATGTTTTGTTATCACAAAACACTGTAAAACAGAAGGCCTTGACTAGGCCAAGATAAGGCTTTCGGTAAAGATCAGTGCAGGGAGGTAGACCAACAACACCTGGTTAGAGATAGGAGCGCTGAGTAAGAGCAGGGTCCTGTGGGCAGGTCCTGGCGCTGCCTCTTTGAACTTGAACCCTGGCTCTGCCCCTCAGGGCCACAGGCCTTGGATCAGTGACCGCACCTCTCTGTGTCTCAGTTTCCTCATCTGTAAAATAGGGACTCATGACAGCCCCACCCCACAGGCTTTGTGCTGTCATCACAGGACGGTGCCTCCCCATGGCAGTGGCGGGTCACTCCCCGTCCCAGGCCATCCGCAGTTAGGAACTGGCGCAGCGGGCTGGGTGTCTGGCCAAGACCACACAGCGCCAAGCATGGGGGATCTGACTCAGAGACCCTCCTTCTTATGCCGCCACAGCCTCACGGGAGAGGAGACGGAGGGCCTTCGCATTCTGGGGGGTCTTCAAGGGAGGACATCAGTGACTCCATGGTGGCTGGAGATCACCCACTGAAGGTCACTCCTGCTCTGTGGTCCTCAGGTAAATGCATTGAGCTACTCCAGCTCACTCCTCAAGACTCACGACTCACTCATGTGTGTCCCAAGTCACCCAAGAAGCCATACGTGACCAACCAGCTTCTTTGCCCTTGGGGAGGCCATGTGGGAAGCAGTCCTCTGACCTCCCCGTCTGCTGTCAGTATGGCCTCGCCACTCACAGGGCCCTCCAAGCCGCCCATGTCCGCCAGACACAGTGATTGGGCCCCAAGCCCCTGTGCCCCCGAGCTCGCAATTCCACCACCGCCTGAAGTAATGGCAAGGCCCACGCCACATTCAGGAGACATACGACAGCAAAACCGCTCCGGCTCTGAGCTGTCCCTTCTATTCAGAGCTTTCTCTGGAACGCTGACAGATCAGAGTCCTGGAGGGACCCGAAAGCTGCCCCCTTCTTTCTCTTTTTGTCTTTGAGCACCCTTCTTCAAATCGCTCGGAGGAGAATCTGCAGCCTCTGGGTCTCCACGGCCCAGCCATGGCTCAGACTTCACTTCCTGATACTCACACGGTCACAGTTGTAGGATCTTGTGCTCATGTTGGAAGTGTCTGCACATCCCTAAGCCACCCCTGCATGCAGAAGGGGAGAGAGGCTTACTGAGCCCTTCACATGTTACACTGCTGAATGGACTCCTTGTTTATAAACACCCCCAGGACCAAGAAAGCAGGACACTCAAACATCAGTGTGGGCGATTTATCCTGACTTTCAACTCCTGGGGCCAAGAGTTTCCTCCTCACCTTTAATGGAAATTCTTTCTGTTGCAACTGGCTCCACTGGCCTTTGTTCTGCCCGCAATGGTAAGGAGGAGTGGGCCCTCTCCTTTAAGGTGCACGTGCCAGTCCCTGGAGGCCACTCACTAAGTCCAAACCCAGAGATCTATACATACCTCTCTCTATAGAAATCTATGCCCATCAATCTGGCTTTAAGATATTGTGTTAAATCAAGCCATGCACTTCATTTTTTCCCTCCCAGACCAACAATGCAGCAGACAAAACATTGCTGTCATCCCTAAACATGTGTCTACAAGATTTGATGGAAAGGGATTAGCAAAAAACTGGAGTATTGGAAAAGGAATAAGCTTTAAGACTCAGTGCCCCCTCGGTTTGAACCCTACCTTCGGTGTATGAGAAAGTTTCTCACAGCCTCAGGTGCCTTTCCTGGGAAACATGAACAATAATCCCTGCCTTGAAGAGATGTTGTGAAGATTAAATGACAATGTTCTCAAAATGTCCAGCATTGCACCTGCCACAGGGCACCTGCCTGATAAGTGCCGGTTCCCTTCTCTTGGCTTCCTTTCCTTTTATGTGCATGTAAAAGTCTTGTAAGTCAAGGCATTTCAGAACATGCAAAAGGATGCTTGCACTTTGAAAGACTGCTCCAGACAACACTGCTTTCATGTGATAGGTCACCACCTGCTTTTCTGGTCTCTGCATCTGGGTTTTTATACATCTGGCTCAATAAAGCAGGCACACCTATGCCCAAAACTGACTGAGCCCAAGCCCACTCGGGGGCTGTGACTTGAAATACTTGTGCTTGACAACAGTGATGTCAATTGTCAGCCTACCTAAGCCGAAGGAATTGTTCACTCCCTGTTGGCCACAAGCCAGTTGGAACCATTCCCAGCTCTACCATGCACTGCAATGGCTCCCACTAGAGAAATGAAGCAATCAGAGCAGAGCCGGGCACACAGCAGAATGACAGCGTCCCCGGCCCTCAGCGGGCTCAGCAGCTCTCACTGCCACAGTCAGGTCTCAGTCTGCAGCCCACGTGTGCCTCAGCAGAGAAAAGGCTGACTTGGCAAAATCGCACAAACTCGAGGCTTAAAACATCTCATTTGGTGTAACTCCTTATAAACCAAAGTTACTAAAACACCAGAAAAGTCAGTAATATGTATTTGTGTGTATGGGCTATAACAAGTGTCATTTTATTTTTTAAATGATATCAATGATATTGATGACATTTTGAGTGCCCATGTGACAGCTACTGGGCTAAGGGCTCTGTGTACACAATCTCATTCCCGCAGTTAGAGAAGTCCTAGATCCCATGTAACCTTTTCAGACGTCAGCTTACTCCTCTCCATAAGTGCCTATTCTTGTTTCATAGAAGCCAACTCTTCTTGAATTACGTTGGAAGTTACCGGAAATTTCTAAGTATCGTCCAGTGAAACTATCTCACAAGATGTTCCACGACATCTCAGGAGATGCCCTTCTCCGGGCTGTGGTGTCTTTCAGATTTCTAGTGCATTTTTACCTTTTGCTCATCCTTTCAGAAGAAGGCTAAGGATGGTCCAGTATTAGAAATCGAGGAAGTGATCGTGTGGGCTCCTGTCCAAATCTTTCAGTCCAGGTGAAGTAAAAGGTTTAGAATTACCCTAAGTGGCTCTTAAAAAATTGTGTTGAGGAGTAATTAATATTCCTGGTGAATTTCTGAAGAGTAAAAAAAGCATGCCACCAAATCTCCACATATGTAATATTTAAAAAATGCACATGCCCCCTCACACACACATCGTTATGTGTGCTTTAGGAAAGAATATGGGCCATGGTAGAAAAATAGAAAAATACAAATATGCATAAAGAAAAAAAAAATCCATCCACAATCTTACCCCCCAGTGATAACCATTATGAACATGATGATATATTTCCTTCCAGGTCCTCCATTTCCATATACATTCACATTTGTTTGTAATTATTTATAATTCTATTATATATTTATAGTTATAATTTATGACTGTCATTATAATCACATTGTATGTTTCATTCTGGATCCTGTTTTTGATTCCTTAACATCTTTCCATGAACATTTTCCATGGGAACAGCATCACCACTACTTTCAGCGTTGCTGGGAGAGGATGTTGGGGAAAGCCCCGAGCACAGTGCCCAGCACCTGGGAGAATCTAGGAAACAGTTAGATGACAAACGCATGGCACGTGGGTCACTCTGCCCGCTCCTGAACTCAGAGCAGACATGACTCATCGACCACAGCTCCTTTTTCTGCTGAATCCAGGAAGCCTCTGAGCAGCACACTCTGGACAGCTACGTGTTTCATTCCTGCTGACCCTGGCTTTGAAAAGACTGGTTCTGTGAAGCTTCAATTCACAATTTCCCCCAGGACTATGTCCCCACTACTTAGAGTCTCGAGCCTCTAGCACACAATGAACCTGCTGTCAGGTCTTTTGTATTTAGCGTGGGCCTTCACTAAAAAGCTCTGCGGAGCTAATGCCTAAGTCAGGGTCTGCCTCAAAACCTCCAGTTAGGTATTAGTAGATGAGAAACCTCCCTGCTGCACAGTTAGTGAGCGACAGGGCAGAGTTTAGTCCATCTCGATTCCTGGACCACTGGGACATAAGAACACTGTCAAGCAGTCCTTGAAACAGTAACACACTGCAGCAGATGGTGCCCTGTGGTGAGTAACACAGATGTCCAGAATTGTCCCCTCTTCTGAGTGCTGAACCTCAGCAAAGCTCTCCCAGGGTAAGGATAATTAAATTCCAAAGTGGGTCCACCCTGAAGTTATTCAACTAGAAAATGACAAGCTTCAGCAAAGACCTATCTCCGTGTGAATGTGCGAAAGCAAACCCAGCATCAAACAGCCTGAGACAGAGGGGCAGACAGCTTGATGCATTTTAACACCTAACTTATCGTGCCGCTAACATCTCTCTTTGGGTACTTGCCACATTACCCGGGGCCTCTGCAATGCCTCCCTTCTCTCGCCTGCTGAGCCGAGAGTTTCTAGAAGGCCAGCGCCTTACCCACTCTGCAGAGCCTTGTAGGAGGCCTGCGATCAACTGGTGTGCCTGTGGGCAGGATGGCAGGGGAGAAGCGTGCCAGGCCATGTGCTGCCCAGGCACAGAGGGCATGCTGTGTGCCACACACGTACCCACCACTGTTGGCTGCATGGCCACATTGACATCATCCCCCTCCCCCACCGTCCTTGTCCTTGTTTCCCTGCAGAGGACACGTCCCAGGACTACTCTCCACTCCTTCCAGGACATTTGCTCCTGGGTCTCTGTGACCTTCCTTTGCCAGCTCCTCTCACTCCTCCATCCCATGTGGCATCCCCGAGACCACCCATGCATGGTGGAGCAAGGTGGAAATCCTCCTCAGCTCTCGGCCTGGCTCTTTCTATAGGCAAGAAAAATGTCCCTAAGATGAACAATACCTATGTAGCAGGCTCTTGACTGTTCAAGACCCCCTCTCGTCTTGCTCTACACACAGCCTATTTTCTGAGCAGGAAGGTCCCTAAAAATAGAAACTTGGGACAAAAAGATGGAGATCCAGCATAGTCTTTTTATTATGGTTGTCCGTAAGTCCTTATTCATAGGCCTAATACTTTAGAAGTCCTGAATATTAGGCCTCATGGCAAGTTTAACAGCAGCACAGCCAGGTTAAGCAACTTTCCCCCTTCTGCCCCTCTCCTTTCCCTTTTCTGCTCTGGGAACTGAGATTCCTCTCCTGGGAAGGGGTAAACATGACCGTTATCATCAAGGGAATGTCTTGTGGGCTGCTCTAGCAGGCTTTGGGCTGGAATGTTTTGTACTGAGATAGTGGCTAATCAAGAGCCTATGACTTAATCTACCAGATGTCATTGGATCACAAGGGCTGTGTCACCTTGCATACACTGATTTCGAAATTGCCCATTACTCTGTCTGAACCCTCCCTAAAAAGTCTTATAAACCCTGCGCTTTCCTTAGTTCATGGGAACTGATCTAGTTCAGTCTCCCCTCCACATTAGTGGAATAAACCTTTTTGGCTGAAATGGCTCCTGATTTGAGTCTCTCTCTTTCCTCCATCTCGCCAAACCTAACACTGAATATCACTAATAGTCTAAAATATTCCAGGTTAGAAAAACAACCTAAGCCAAAAGTCTTTACGGAGCACAAGGGAACCTTCCCTGTGTGTCCAAGTGCACCCAGGTCAGTGTCACCAGCTGGGCAAGGCTTGTGGAATTCCTCACTGTAAAACAGATGTGTATATTAAAAAGCACAAACAATTTGTCTGTGCAGGTTAAATAGTCATAGCAAAGTGGGCACCCACATACCCACGCCCAGCTGAAGAAAGAACATCACCCACACATCGCACCTTGAAGCAGGTGTGCACGTCTTTCTCCTGCAGGATAACCAGCTGTTCCGAGCTTTGTGATAATCGGTTCCTTGCTTTTCCTCATAGTTCAGCCACATATGCATGCAGGTAAACATTAACCTGCTTAGTGTTGTCTGTATTTGAACTTTTATGTAAATAGACTCATCTTAACGGTTTTTCTGGACTTGTTGCTCTGGTCTAATACGCTTCAGGGACTTATCCGCGTCACTGCGTTGTAGCAGCAGTGTGTTTTTCACTACCGTATAGTATTCCACTGTAAGACTACCTGCACTTTATTTCTCCATCCTCTTGTTGACGGACATTGGCAGTGGTTCTAGCTGGGTATGCTGCGAGTCGTGCTGCTGTGGGCGTTGTTGTGTCCTGCTGTTTCTCTAGGACGTACAGCTGCTAGTATCACTGGATGGGACACAAAGATGTTCAGTGTTACCAGGTCATGACAAATTGTTCTCCAAAGAGGCTGGGCCAGTTTATGATCCTGCCGGGAGTGGAGGAGCATTCTTTGCCTCACCTCCGCACCAGCACTTGGTAACAAAGACTTCTACAGATGTGCCGATTGAACACATGCACAGTGGTATCTCATTGTGGTTTTCATTTCCGTTTCCCTGATTATCAAAGAGGTTGAACATCTTCTCATACACGTCTGAGCCTTCTGGGCTATGCTGTCTTGCCCCCCATGTTCCTGTACATCCTGGGCTCTCGTCTGGAACGCCTTTCCTTCCTCTCTGCCAGGTGAGCTCCAGCTCCATCTGCAACACCCAGCGCACAGGGGCCTCCTGCTGACGTCACCCTTTCAGCGCTCTGGCCAGAACCAGCTGCTCTTCCTGGGCGTGGCTGTCCCCTTATCCCTAGGCTGGAATAACCTGTTGCCTTGTCGTCTCTGCCAGCAGATGAGTCTTCCTTACTTTTCTTTGTTTTCATCACTGAGGACAATACCTGGCGCAGAGCAGATGCTCAATATGTTCTGTGGATTTCATCAAGTTTAGAGAAAAACTTACTCTTCACAGCAGAGTAGCTTAGGTGGAAGGAAAGTTTGGGTTTCGATAAAAAGACAAGTCTGGACATCTTCCCAGCTCTCTGTGCATCAGACTATTGCACAAAGTGCATTTTTGGGGTGTCACAGAACAGGCAGCACTTCTGTCTGGGTCCCACATCCAGCTTTCAGCCTTCTGCTTGGCTCTGAACCCGAGCTCCTGGGTCTCATGGGGTTCCTAAGTGCCCAGTTTGGACCTGCCTTGTTCTCAGCTCTGTAGCCTGGGCTTGCTGTCTTGCAGACTGCCCTGGTCTCCAGGTCCCAGGACTTCCTCCGCAGCCGGGCCCGTCCCCGAGTCCTCACCTCTCTGGCATTTCTTCTTTCCGTTTCCTCTGCCACCTCTCCTGGCCCTTGTTACCCCAGGCCTGGGCGACAGCAGCCGCCTCCTAACCCACGCCCAGCCCAGCCTCTCCCACTCAATCTGTGCTCTCCACGCTCCATCCTCCTATCATGTGGAAGCCAAGAGTTGCTATCACCTCTGCTCGTTCATCGAACGTCTGATGGCTTCTCACCCCACCTTTTCTGCATCCCCTGCCCCCGACAGCAGCCTTCCCATCGTCCTCGCTTTGGGAAGGTTCCATTGTTAGGAGGCTCTGCTTGCAGACTTCCCCGAGTACCCTGGGGAGGGCGGGGAGGTGAGCGTGTCTACGGGAAGCTGAGACCGCAGACGACACAGCCACGCTGGGGAGCACCAGAGAGAAATCGAGCGCAGAGCAGGCAGGAGGTGAGCAGGAGAGGAGTCCTGCAGCCAGAGTTCCACAAGGAGTGACGATGGAAGGACCCAGATGCCACTGCCCAGCTGCTGAGCCTACAGACTCATGGTTCTCTCAGGATCCTTGAGATATCATCAGATATGCAGTGCAGATTGTCAGGGGCTCTGAAGACACCAGAGGGGAAGGCAGAGCGTCCACTCACCCCAAAGACTAACCCATTATCTCAGCAGAACCTCTTAACAGCCCTTTGACTCAAGTGCTCGTAGCACCAATATCACAGATGAGGAAACTGAGGCTCCACGAGGTGAGAGTCAGAACTAGAATCTGGACCTACCTGACCTTGAATCTGTGCTTTGCCCATTCCTCTACACAAGCCAAAATAGTAGCTCTGAATTCTGCCCCCATCATGTACCAGCTGCTGTGGTTTGAATGTCCCCTCTAAAACTCATGTTGAAAAAAAAATTTTTTTTAAAAGATGACTGGTAAGGGGATTTTAACCCTTGACTTGGTGTTGTCAGCAACACACTCTCCCAAGTGAGCTAACCGGCCATCCCCATACAGGGATCCAAACCTGTGGCCTTGGTGTTATCAGCACCACACTCTCCTAAGTAAGTCACGGGCCGGCCCTTCATGTTGAAATTTAATTGCCATTGTGATGGTATTAAGAGATGAGATCTTTAGGAGATGATTAGATCACGAGGTTTCTCCCCTCATAAGTGGATTAGTGGAGTTATATTGAGAGTAGCTTCCTCGTAAAAGGATGAGTTTGGCCCAATTTTCTGTCTGTCTCATGAGCTCACTTCCTTCTGCCTTCCACTGGGATGACCCTTGCCAGATGCTGGTTCAGATGCTTCCCAGCCTCCTGAACCATGAGCCAAATAAACTTCTGTTCTTTATAAATTACCCAGTCTGCAGTATTCTGTCATAGCAGCAGATAATGGACTAAGACACCAGCTGTGTGATTTCTAGTGCTTATGGAACTTCTCTGGACCTACCCGGCCTTCCTTAGGGTGGGTGAGAAGCTGGAAGAGATTATGCATATGAATGGCATTTTGCCAACTGTATGTTACTACAAGTGTACTAGCTCAAGTCTTTTCTTAGAACAAGACTTCTTAGAACGTGTGTAAATAAACAAGGTTGAACAATCAATGAGATCCACAAATCAATGCTCTCTCCTCCTTCCTATTTCATGGCCACTGTCTCAGCTCCCAGCTGTGTCACAGGCAGAGATGTGAATCAGGCTTCTTGGCAGCCCCCTAACAGCTCACCACAGAAGAACCCCCAAAGGGAGGTCTTAATATTTATTAAATGAATAGATGACCACATGTCTGCATGGTAATAATGAATACACATACCACTTTCCTAGTGGCATGAACATTCAGGAAAGAGGGGGCAGTCTTCATAGAAGACTGCAGATTGACTGCCCCAACTTCACACTCCCTTTCTTCCACAGTGACAGAACTTTAGCTGTATATGTAGACTCCCAGACTGAGACCACAGTTCCCAGCCTTCCTGGCTGCTAGGTGCGGCCTATGACTAAGTTACACTGGTAGATACGAGGGAGGGTGACATGTGCAGTTCGCACGACGCCTGCTTGAAAAGCGTTTGCTTGCCTTAGACTCACTCCCCTTCTCCTGCCCATGGTCTGGGATGCAGAGAAGGCAGTGGCCAGCGTTGGTCACTGGGCCACCCCTAAGAGGTATGGGGCAACAAGCTGGAGAAACCTGGGTCCGTGAATGCCATGTGGAGTAGAGGGTCCTGCCAGCGGGCACCACTCACCTCAGAGCTAAGTGGAAGAGAAATAAGCCTCCATCTGTGAGAGCCACTGGATTGAGGTCTCTCTGTTACAGTGCTCAGCCTGTATCTTAACACACGCAGACTGTCATTTATAAGACCCTCACATACGAAGGAGCCGGTTGGCCTGGGTTCAAATCCAGGCTGTTTCCTCCTAGTTCTGTGACTTTGGGGAATTACGGAACTCCTCTGTTTCCTCATCTGAGTGGGGTAACAATAGGACCTGTAGTGAGAGCTGAATGCCATAGAACACACTAATAAAGCTGCTCCTGTTATCACCACCTCACCAAGTGTCTTCCTGCCAGTGAGCCATGCCAGGCTACCCCAACCACAGGAAACAGCTTCCATGTTGGTCCCCAGGTGGTTCGCTATGTGTCTTCCTGCCACAACTGATCTTACTGTTCTCACGTCCATTTCAAAGCAAAATCCCTAACGAGCCAAGTGTGGTAGTGAGACCTACCCACCAGCTGGCCTGGGAACTTTCCGGTAACAGGCTGGGAGCGTGAGCTTCACCCCTGAGACGGCTGATCATTGCGGCTCACAAGAAATCCCTTCAAAAGCATTTTCCTCCTTGCAGCTCAGTTCAGATCCCGTCGAGCTCACTAGGCAGCTCCAGGAGAAGGACCTTATACTTGAATTTAAAAGTCAGCAGAGGAAAAGATCAGAGAGAAGAGGCGAGCAACATTACTAATTAAAAGGAGAAGTGTTTCCAAGTAAAGTTTAGAGGCATGCAAGGTTCCAGAAGAGTTCCCAAAGCACCCATTTTCTTTAAGAAATATATATGTGTATACGTATATATTAAAATATTTTATAATATAATGAATATATCATTATATGTATTTTATAATACATGTAATATCATATTTACTTTTTTTTTTTCCTAAAAAGGATGAAGCCCCATGAAAGTGGCCAGAAGGCTGCTGCGGTCATAGCTATCACCCAACAGGAGTAAGCAGGAGGTGTGCTTGCATGTCACCAGCCTGAGGCCTTCACAGCTCTTGGCCCTTTATTTCGTCATTAACAGAGAGCCACTGAATGCTTTGTCTGGGCCAGGCACTGAGTGAGGCTCTGGGGACATGTCTGAGTTAGCCAAGGTCCCTGCCTGTATGGAACTTTGCAGTCTAGCGTTGAGAGCCACAGGAATCAGCACATGAATATTGGCCAGGTGGTGGTAAGCGATGGAGATATCCCACCTCACCCCTCACAGTGCAGAGTGCTTCCTGCAGTGCTGGAGACACTGGAGCTCAAGAGCTGAAGCGACACAAGGTTCAGGAGATCGGTCAGAGAGAATTCCACGCACTTAGGTGCATACCTGGTTACTGCCAATAAAATACAAACAGGACCAAAACCTAGGGGCCCACCGAAGCAATTAGCAGCCCTGTAGTCCTGGCGCCCAAAATGTAATAATGAGCAAAACTGACACCCTGGATTTCCTAATTAAGCTTAATCAGCCTCTCCACATTTTCCCTTTTCTCATAATCTCCTGGAGGTGCAGGAGATGTGTTAGCTCCGGCGAAGGGAGATGGGTAACCGCCTTACATAAACTAGGTTAGAAACTTTCATGGAAATGATTATTCCTCCAACACCAGATATCGCCTGCCTCAAAATAACTTCCTATGCTTTGGGGATGCGACCTCCAAGAATGATTTATTTTTAATCAGAAAGCAGTTCTGTATTGTGGCAGCCGAGAGACTAAGGCCGTCGTTAACACGCATCACCTCCTCTGAGGCCTCCTCTGGGCCAGTCAGGGCCCAGCGGTGCTGAAAGGCTCTTATGCCAAAGGGTTCCTCAGAGGCCACATTCAGATCAATATTTGGAACTGGCCTTCTGGGAAATCACTAATGGTGTGTGGAAGGCACGTGGTGTGACTTTTAGGATGGTCCATTAATGAAGAGCTTTACAACCATTCACAGATTCCAGAAAAGGACAGCCACGGGGCCAGATGTTGGTGTGACTGGCTCAGCTTCTGTGGAAGAGTTCTGAGCTCTGTCTTTCAAGCCTGAGCCTCTTTTTGCTGCATAGGGAAGGGCCCGTGTTTGCTTTTGTTCCAAATAGTAGGTGCCCACCTCCAGGCCTCCCTAAGGAAGGGGGTGCTCTGGCCTCCAGCTTCTCCCTCTAATTCTCTTAGGCACCAACCGGCCTCACAACAAACCACAGCCAGCGCAGACGAGCTCATGCCATATGGATGCTTTTACTGCACAGACATGTTCATAGAAAAGAGAACAGCACACTCATTTATAGGATGGCTTTTGAATGGAGATATGCAGGTAGGTCGGGGGAAAAATTGAAGAGAGCAAGACTATCATGTGGCGGGGTGGGGGTGGGGCAAGCGTCAGCCTTTACAAGTTGGTGTCATGGATCCTGGGCGTGCAGAACAGTCACTCAGCCTGTAAGATTCCCACAGCTTGTCGTGCGTGGGATGCACGTTGGTGTCACAGCATTAAATAACATCAAAGCACACCATGAGAATGTTATTTTTCACTAGTTCATCCCATTCCAATCCTCTGAGTGTGTAAGAGAAAGAGACTCGATTAGGTGCTTATCTGTCTTAAACACCTCTCGAACACTAGCTCATCTCCATCTTCAGGACAGAGAAAGGCCCCAGGCTCTAGGCTTTTTGGCAAGCCCCAGTGTAGAGCTGGAATTTAGCACCATGGTTTTGTTTTCTTTTGTGGTCACTTTCTATTTACAGCATCTGATACTGGTTTTCCATTTCCTTTGTTGGAATAAAGTTTCTTCTTTGAATACATTTAAAGTATAAAAGAAAGCAAGTTGATTAAAAAATAATATGAAATTAAAATAGCCACAGTGAAAATCACAAAGGTGGCATGTGAACAACCAAGGTTTTAGAAAAGCGGATCTGGAGCCATGTGGCAGAAACTACTGGAATGAGAGGTGGTCGGTTAGGAGGCAAACCTCCAGCACGCTCTCGGCGAGGTGAGATGCCAGACAGCCCCATGGCCAGCAAGGCTAGCAAAGTGCAGAGAAGAACAGGATGGTGAGGTGGAGGTGGAGTCCCAGGCCTGAGTCTGTCACTGGCCAGCAGGGTCCCATGCAGACTCAGCTCAAATGTCACCTCTGCTCAAAGCCATCCCGGCCACCTGGCCACCCTGGCAGAGTCAGCTGATCACCTCTGCTCACAATCATTCTCTCGCTTGCCGGCTGCCTGCTCACTGAGCCACTGCCATTTAGATCTCTACGACAGAATGAGTGAGCCTACATCATCTGTGCCTCAGTTTCCCCACTGTAGACCCGAGGGATTGAACTAGATCATCTTTAGGGTGCGTTTCAACTTCTCAGTCTGTGCGTGTTAATAATTGTCCTGGGGTGGTCAGTACTCCTTTCTTCCTACTTTAATTTCTTGACGTTTTATAATGAACATGTTCACAAAAAAATAGAGCCAATTTTATTGATGACTAAATAAAACAACCTAAGACAAGCACGTGGAGGAAAATCCTGTTCTGTGAGGGAGAAACAGCAACATTTGGGCCAGGCCCGCCACTCCAGAGAGGCACTAGGAGGAAGTGGATGAGGGTCCCTGGGGGATCTGCAGACACTTTTGGCCCTTGGAGACCACCCCATCCCCACCCGAAGGACAAAGGACAAAGCAGGCAACACAGACTCTGTCGGAAGGCAGGGGATCTTGGATCTACATGGACACGGGAATAGCATGTAGATTCTTCTCAAAGGCTTTGCAAGGCAGGATGTTTAAGGCAGCTGCAGTGCAATTTTGGACCTGGATGAAAGCCAACCGGTAGAGCTAGCAGGGAGCTTCCTCAGTCTGAAGAGTGGCTCCCGACCTTCCCGTAAGAGGGAGCGGGGCTGTGTCTTATATAACAATAATTTTTCCTGGAAGGAGAACAGTGTGAACTTTCCAAGGCTGCAGATGGCTCCAAGTTCTTCTGGGTAGTGAAATGCCAAGCGGATGGCAATAGACGATCAGGAATTTATCGAGAATATAGGAGAGGTGAGATGAGTGCAGAGTGATGAATTTAAGGAAAATGGTCACAATCGTATGGACACAAGTCGGCCTCTGAAGCTGCGCTATGACCCAAGCAGGCCGCCACAGCCAGGGTGGCATAATCAGAGTGGATGCTGGAGCTGAGCACCTATGGAGGGTGGACAGAGCAGGGACCTCAGGCTCATACCCCAGGCCTGTCACTCCTAACCATGGGACCTCAGCAGAGCCACTGAGCCTTTCCAAGCCTCAGTCTTCTCATCTGTAAAATGGGGTTATCATGCCCAACTTCCAGAGGTGTTGTGAGGATTAAATAGCATCTGTACCCACAGCTGACTTATAAGCATGGTTCAGTAAATGTTTCACACGGCACAGCTGGGTGTTGGAGAGACCATGGTGCTTTTAAAGCAAACAGATTTGGGTTCAGATCCTGGCCCTGCCATTTATTAGCATGTGGCTCTCGGAGACTCAGTTTCAATGGCAATAACATAGCAAGAATGATGCTAACCAGCTCCCAGATGTTGTGAGATTCAAGGAGGTAAAGCCAAAGAAGTATCTAGCAACATGTCAGACACAGGCCTATGCCTTCCTTAAGATTAGTTTCCTTCCCATTTCCAAAGGTGATACAGACTTAAATAAAAATTGGTTGCAAAAGACTTTCTAAAAAGACACGTATTTATTCAAGGAATACATGCTTCCCTGCAGCCCTCTGAGGCTGAGTCACAGAGATCATCCAGGCTCTCTCCCCAACGCTCGGCTAGGGCTGCAGTGGAGACAGAGCTGACAATGCCCACGTTTGATCTGGTGTGTGGAATTCTGAATGCACTGAGTGGTCAGGCAGGGCATGAGCATGGGACTGTGAGCATCCCCTCCTCTGTCTCCTCTGGAGAAGCTCTCCGGCCTCTCCAGGCAAAGCAACTGGTCTGGACCCCAGACCCTGGCACGTGCACTAGTGACTGGCCTGCCTGCCTTTCTCCCTACACTATGAGCCCTTGAAGGCAGGGACCATGGGGTTTTAATGATTTCTCTAACCCTACGGCCCAGCACAAGGCATGTCATAGAGTTTGTGCTCAGTAAATATTTATTGAATGAAACTGGGATGGATGGATAGGTAGATGGATGGATGAGTGGATGGGTCGGTAGAAGAGGTGTGGCTGGGTAAATGGATGGATGGGTGGATGGGTGTGTGGGTGGATGAGTGGATAGATGGATGAGTATATGTGTGGATGGGTAGATGGATGGGTAGAAGATGTGTAGATGGGCAAATAGATAGATGGGTGGATGGGTAGATGGGTGGATGAATGCATGGGTAAGTGGGTGGATGGGTGAGTGGGTGGGTGGGCAGATGGGTGGGTGGATTGGGCGGATGGGTGGGTGGGTGGGTGGGTGAGTGGGTGGATGGGTGGATAATTGGGTGGGTGAGTGAGTGGATGGGTGAGTGGGTGAGTGGATGAGTGGGTGGGTGGGTGGGTGATTGGGTGAGTGTGTGGGTGGGTGGATTGAGTGGATGGATGAATGGATGGACAGTTATACCTATACAGTTCTCTCTTCCCTTGCGGATGCTGCAGAACATCCAGGCCCTCTCTGCTTGGGGCCTGGAAGCTGGAGGCCCACTGACATCCGACACCTTTTTCTCTCCAGGATGTCCCTAAATCATTTTGATAACAGCTGCAGGAAGGAGTGCTGTGATGGCCGTTCCCTCAGCAACCTCCTCCCACACTCCCTGCTGTTTTGCAGCTGAGATGGCCCAGGTCAGGGAGAGAAGGAGACTCCAGGCCAGCTGCTGACCCAGCTGTTCTCGCACAGCTTCCCACTACTTCTTCTGTGACAATGTCCTTTCCTAGTGTCCCTCATCTCTATCTACTACTTTCTGGTCTCTCCTTAACACACTTTCTGATGCTGGATCTGCTATCAGTCTCAGCACTGGGGTCTCCACTCTTCTCCCTGTATTAGCTGCCCCACGCTCCCATCAAAGTCCATACAAGGTATGTGAGGCCCGAGCAGCCTCGTGCCCTGTGCTCCAGCCATGGCTCTGTGCTCCCCATCAGGCCTCTGATGCCACCTGGACCTTCTGCCTGGAACACACTTTCCTTTCTGTCCAAGTCCCATCATCCTTCGAGACATGGCTCAGGGATAATGTCCTCTAAAGCTTTTCCCCAAACTACTGCTTTTAGAAAATGTTGGAAATACAGAAAAGTCTGAAGAATAAAATGAAAACCACCCATCACAACTCTACAACCTAGATATGACCACTATTTATAGTTCTAGTCTTTTTTCCATGGTTCTATTTTTAACATGGTTGAGATCACTGAACCTCTAGTACAATGTTGACACCCTTGTCTTCTTCCTGATCTTAGGGGGAAGACCCCCAGTGAGTATGTCGCTACTTCTGGGCTTTTTGTAAATATCCGTTATCAGACTGAGGAAGGTCCCTTCTCTTCCTAACTTTTTGAGCGTTTTTCTCATAAAAGGGTGTTAAATTTTGTCAAATACCTTTCCTGCATCTGTTGAGATGATCGTGTGTTTTTGTGTTTTATTCTACTAATCTGGTGCATTGCACTAAATTTATTTTTAGATATTAAATCACCCTTGCATTCTTGGGATAAATATCACTTGGTTACGGTGTATAATTTTTTAACGTTTCTAATATTTTATTAAGGATTTTTGCACCTATATTCATAAGAAATATTGGCCTGTAGTTTTCTTTTCTTGTGATGTCTTCATTTGGTATACAGGTGATACTAGCCACCTAGAATGCATTGAGAAGTATTCCCTCTTCTATTTTTTGGAAAGGTTTGTGAAGAATTGGTATTAATTCTTCATTACATGTTTGGTGGATTTCAACAGTGAAGCCATCTGGGCCTGGCCTTTTCTTTATGGGTAGTTTTTTGCTGATTAATTCAATGTCTTTACTTGTTTTAAGTCTGCTCAGATATTCTAATTCTTCACAAGTCAGTTTTGGTAGTTTGCATCTTTGTAAAAATTTGTCCATTTCATTTAAGTTATCAAATTTATTGGCATACAGTTGTTCACAGTATTGCTTTATAATTCTTTTTATTTCTGAAAAATCGGTAGTAATGTCTCCTTTGTTCCTGATTCTAGTAATTCAAGTCTTCTCCCAACTAAAGATTTCTCAATTTTGTCGATATTTTCAAATAACTGACTTGTAGCTTTGTTTATTTTCCCTCTTGTTTTTCTGTTCTCTATTTCATGAATTTCTGCTGTAATCTTTATTATGTCCTTCCGTCTGCCTGTGCTAGGGTTAGTTTGCTCTTCTTTCTCCAGTGTTTTCAGGTGGAAAAATTTTAATATTTGCATTTTAAAAGAGTTTTGTTGGGTGAATCTCGCTGGTGGCCTCTGTAAGTGAAGAGGAGAGAAGGGAGGTGTCTCTTGGCTCCTAAAGACGTACAAGGATGGGGCTGTAACTCAACACTTCGCTTTACAATGGCTCCTAATCCTACTCTGGCTCATTTAGACACCTCTGAAAACTCTGCTTTTTTCTCTGCTCCACAATCTACCTCTTATCAAAAAGTATGTCTACAGCCTCCAACATGACCATAGCTTCCAATGTGACCATTTACAGAGTCATGATGATTCTTTCAGTTGTGACAGGAAATGCTGCCCATGCTTGCTGGCCCATGTGACTGCTAAGCTCGGTCCTGTTAGGAGTCAGCAACGTGGCCAAGACCTGGTTTCCCTCTCAATGCTTCTTAGCTCTGCTTTCTCAAGGTGGGTTTCATTCTCAGGCAGGCTTCCCCTTTGTGGTCTCAAGACAGCTGCCAGCAGGCCCAGGGTTGACATTTCTAGCGTTAGCTCCTGGAATGAGGGAGAGATAGTCTCCCTCCCAAAAGCCCCAAGGGAAATCTACTAATTACTGACTCACAATAGGGACCTGCCCATCCCTAAGCACATCACTGGGTCCTATAGCCAGCCCTAGCTACAAGTGGCACTGGGAAAGGAGAATGGGATAGCCACGTCTGATTAAGACCAATGATGAGTCATATCCCTGGGAACAAAAATTAGCAAGAATGAAGGGGGTATGGCCACAAAGAAGGTGATGACTGGGCTTGCACAGTGCCCTTACTCTGTAAGGACAGTTTATTTCTGGCATGCTCCCATCTGAGTCTGCTGCTACCCTTGTGCCAGCTGGCCACTAGGGCTTGCTCAGATGGAATGATCTCGGACACAAGCCATCAAGGCAAAGGGCAAACCCTACAAGCCATCAAGGCAAAGGGCAGCTTCATACAGGCTGGGGCATTCACCATAAAGCTACAGAGGAGCACAGATGTGAAAAGGCAGGATCCTCATCTAAGTCTAGAAATTCAGCCACAGGAAGCCTTGGAAGGTTTTCCCGGTTGATGTGATGTTCTAGACTATAAACAATAACCAACCCCATGTGACCGTAACTCTCTAATGGTTCTCAATCCAGCCAACACAATGAGGCCCAAATTCCTTAGCAAGTCAAATACTGCTCTTATGGACTGAATAGGGCACACAGAGGAAGGGCTATGTGAGCACACAGCATGAAGGCTGCAGTCTATGAGCCAAGGAGAAGAGGCCTCAGGAGAAACCAACCCTGCATACCTTGATCCTGGACTTCCAGGCTCCAAACCTGTGAGAAAATAAATTTCTGTTGCCTAAGCCACCCAGTCTGTGGCATTTTGTCATAGTGGCCCTAACAGAATAATATAACACTCATTCTAATTCAGGCTCCTAAACCAGCCATTCCAAACTCATTTTTGCTATGCACTTTGGACTCCAATTTCCAAAGACTCCCTGTCGTTTTCAAACCATTCCATATCCTTTCCCACCTCCACGCCTGTGCACAAGCGTTCCCTCCTGCAGCAGAATGCAGGCTATTTGTGGGCCTTCTATTGCTGTCTAGCACAGTGCTGAGTTTACATTTGGGGCTCAATTAATACCTGTTGAACCATCCCCCCACATCAAAAATGGAAGCAGAGCCCACCTCCAGATTCTGGCATCTATACTTTGCTGAAGTGGAAAATACCTGCCACACTGCAGCTCCCACCTGCAGATGCATTTCCACATGTGGAATTTTACATTAAAGTTAAACTGACTGAAACATGGCCACATAGTTTCTCAAGGGATTACCTGCAGGGAATATTCTTACTCTAGGTGTTACTAACCCCTTCAGTGATACTTCTGCATTTAGGTGCTCCATTTCCTGCACGAAAAGTTAACCCCTCTGAGACACACCCTGTGAGAATGCTTCTGTTCTTTTCCTAGACAACCTTGGAGCTGGGGACTTTAAGAATCACCCTGTTCCAGTCATACCACTTTAAATATGAGAAAGGGAAATCATTCATGCAACAAACATGGTCTCATCCCTTATTTTGTGCCAGGCATGAAACTATACAAGAGGCAAGCACTGGAGAAGACAGAATAAAAGCTAAATATGAATTTTGCCTGGAGAAGCTCATAGGTTGTTCCGCTACCATAACATGCAAACTAGCCCAGAGTTACATAAAATGCAAAACCTCTGGGAAGGTCTGGAAGGTCTACGAGATGGCACCTTGTCTAACGCAGAGGCAGTAATAAAACTTTAACTGTGGCCTGACTCTTAGCACAAAGATCTTTTCCCCATGAGGTAGATTTCAAAATACTCTCTCTGCCATCCTTGCTCCATGGACTTGCCCTCACACACTGCCTGTGAGCTGGCCTGACTTGCTCCGGCCACAGCAAACTTGACACAAGGAGAGGCTTGAACAGCACATTGGCATTTGCTGTCTTGCTGCTCCTGGAACTCTACCACCCTAAAAGCAAACCTGGGCTAGTGTGATAAAGGCTGAGAGACCACATGGAGAGGAACCGAGGAGATCCCACCAACATCCAGGCATGTGGATAAAGCCATCCAAGACCAGCAAGCCCCAAGCTGGCCTGCAGAAAGGGCCAGCAGATCTAGCAGCTGACCACAGGTGCATGAGGGAGCTCAGCCTGGAGCAGGAGAAGACCCACCTGGCTGAGCCCAGCACAGTGTGCTGTCCCACAGAACTGTGGGCTACGTGACAGCAGCAGATCCTAACACACCCAAACTGCCTGCCTACTCCAGACCTATTGAAGGCAGGCTGGCGCTTGCAGTAACAGTCTCATTCCTGCAGCACAAGCATTTCCACACAACCCTGGCACACAACTAGGACCAAAGGAGAAGTACACACCACACACTGAAATGCCTTAAGCCACAGACTGCTGGAAACTGATTGGATGCCTTTACTGAGGTTTGTTGAGTTGACTCCCAGCAGTAATAGCTAAGGATTGCCCAGTTCTCCTTCCACTCAAAAGTTATACTGCAAATACTGTCACTGAGGTTTTGCATGAAAGAAAAGTGTCTAATCACCCTGACTATGTGTTATCTGAAAATGAATTTCACCACCAACGGCCGGCTTCCTTGTGGCTGTTTCATTTACTCTGTAAAAGAAGTACCCGGCATCTGTAGGAGTTTATCTGGGAGTTTGAAATCTCATTGACATGGAGCTGAGTTTTAAATGTTAAGAAAAAGAAGTAAACACCTGAAGACAAGGGCAAGTCCAGAGCCCAGTGTGCAGGACAGCGACAGAGGCAGCACTGTCACAGCCGTGTGTGCTTCCCTCCAGGTCGTGCTACTGCGAGGGCACAGGATGGAAGGGACAACGTGGGAACAAAGGAGCTGGCAGCCACTCCTCAGAGCCCCTAGATGGACAGAGGAGGGGGCCAGAGAGGTCCCAGGGGTAAGAAGGGCCCCACTCGAACCCCACCCACCAGCAGCCAGGCCTTGTCCCAACACTCCTGTCTCCCCTGGTCACCACCCCACGGGGAAAGTGCGACTGTGCCTCATTTTAAAGACGGGAAACGTGACATGGAGACTAGTTAGGTGGCCCTTCTGTGGCCCCTCCGTGGCCCCCGCAGCACTGTGCTGCCCGGGTTGCTCCTGGCATCCAGCTCCAGGATGCATGGTATCCCTTCACCAGTGGCCTTGCTTCTCTTAGAGACAATGGCCCTGAAACATGTTTCTTCAAAACTGACCAAACAGGACACACAGAGCGAAACTTCTCAGCAGTCTGCAGGCAGCGCTTTCCTAACCCACGAGGCTGTAATGGCCTGGGAAAACTGACTGCTGCACAAGGAGACATCAGCCAGAGGCCACATGCCTGTGCCGTTTTCTCATCCCCTCCTCCTCTCTCAGGTCCTGCACTCTCTGCCACCCTCCCCGGGCTTTCATCGTCCTGGAGGCCTCCTGGGCTTCTCTTCCTCCTTCAATTTCTCTTCTTTTTCACTCTGTCTCTTGGGTCCTCTAAATCAGTCTCTGGCCATTTCTTCGAAAGTGCCCCCCCTCACTACCCAGCCTCCTTGGGCATCACGCAGGCGTCTGCACGCTTCTAACACTGAAAACAGAACCATGACGGACACATGGCCTAATGGGTTCTGGGGACAGGGAACTGGTGGATTAGGACCTCTCCAAGCCCTGCCCCAAACTGGACTCGTGTTCGAATCCCCAGCGGGAAGGGCTAACAAACTTGACTGAGAAGAGGGTCAGAGCAACTCCTGAGAAACAGCACGGATGGAGCAGCAGAAGCGCAGGGTCGGGAGATTGTCCTCCAGCCACCGCAGCCCCAGGTGGCCGCAGAGCTCAGTCTCACCAGCTGAGCCCGAGTCTTCCCACCTGCAAAATGAGGCGGTCGGCACAGAGCTTGGAGGTCATGGACAGCCTCCACTTTGAGTCTGGTGGAGTCTGTGATTCATCTTCCTTTCCAGAAAAGTACAGGTACTCTCATATCCATGACGTCAAAAGGTCCACAAGCTCTAACCCCCTAAAACAATCCATGAACCTTCTGGAAATCCCCAAGGTTAGGGAGAGCTAGTGCTCTCTAAAGATACCTTAGTGCTTAAGTCCTGTTCTTCCAACCCTTGTTTCCTTCCTCTGTCCTTCCTTCCTCCTCTATGTTGACAGAACTAGGAGAAACACCTCGTTTGAATGTCCCCAGGGGAGGTGAGGCGTGCCTTCGTCCCCATACACAAGACAGCTGTAGACCGCTGAGAAAAGGCCCAAGTGGTCAGCAGGAGCGTGTCAGGAGAGGGCTACAAATGGGCACCCGGGCAAGCACGCAGCACACAGCTCTTCTTGGAGCCCACAGACACAGAGAGAACAATGTCACCCCCAGTTTCCCTGAGTGACCAGCGCAGCCTCCCTACCCCCATTGTTAATGAGCGAGGCTGTGCGAAATGAAGAGAGCCTCCTACCAACAAGAACCTTGGATGACCCTAAAGTATGGGACAAGGGTCACCTTGTAATCTCAGCTGTAAAAATTTGCACCACTAACGACCATTTCCTCTGTTTATGCGATGAACAATAGTTTGATTCGCATTCGTGGTCAAAGTGCATCTGGGATTAAGATCTAAACCTAAAAGGTGCCGATGAATAGACAGTGGTGGACAACGGCTGCTATTCAGGAAGCAGCTTATTTTGCTATTTTTTTTTCTTAGACTCCACTGCAAAACAAAGCCAGATTTGTATCTGCAGAACATTCTTATAGCAACTGGAAGAAATTATCCCTTAACGAAGCTGTTCGAAAAATCAACTGCAAGAATAGCAGCCGGCCTTTCCTCTTGCCATCAAAAGATCTTTGCTATTCGAACAGTCTTAAAATAAAAATAAAAAGCCCCAAAGAAATGCCCTATTTAAAAACAAGACAGTTTGCTATGCTATCACAAAGGCAGAAACATCAGAAGGAGAAATAATAGCCTCATACAAGGCAAAAATCTTTTGGAAACTTAAAATAGACAAAAGAATATAAAGGTGTTACTAAAAGGCGGTAACTTAACTAAAAATAATGTCTTAGAGAACAGTAGGTCCACTTCCTCAGTGTTTAAGGGTAAATTTTACGAAACAACAGATGTAAGTCAAAGGTGCTTACTTTCTGATTTTCTGTTATGGGAGACAGTGTAGTGATTCCTTTCCCCTCTCCATGAAAGCCATTCCTTATTAATATTAATGAGGGTTTGGCTGGTAGCATTTGGTGGCTGCCCCCGGCTGTGGGAGCCCACGGTCCCTCTCCTCCTTTTCTCCTACTGGTTTATTCCTACTGGTTCATTCCCCAACGAATGCCCCATAACTTTTGGGGATCCCACATGTCCTCGCTGTCAGAAAGCAACCTCTGCATCTTCTAAGCACAGAACGTGCGAAGGTGTGCTACAAAGAACACCACATTCCCCGTGCCCTTGGGTGCACTTGGTGGCACCATCTCCTTCGCTGTCACATGACACACCTGGGAGTCAACCTCTCCCTCCCTCCACCGTACATCCATCATCAGGCACGGTCAACTTTCATCTTTCCCGTCTCCTGCTGCCATGTTGTGCTAAGCCTCTGCTGTGACTCCCCGCTGGTCACCTCTCACCTGGACTTCTACAAATGCTTCCACCTGGCTGGTTGTCCAAGATACAGACCTGCGGCTCCTAAACCCACTTTGCTGCTCATGCTTTTCTGCTTGGCTCCCCTGCCCTGGCACACCCTTCTCAAAGGTGGAACACTGTCCAAGGACACAGGACGGAAGGGTGAGGTGGAGCTGGAGTCCAGCCCATGCTCTGCTCACCAACCCATGGGGCCGCATCTGCCAGGAAGGGCACCTTTCTCTAATTTGCACAACAGCCCCACAAGGCTTAACGGTAGCTCTGTCTTAGGTCCTTGCCACATCAAGTTATAATTACCCATGTGTCTGTCAACCCCAACCCTTTCATCAGACAAATTGGTCTTTGCCACCTTTTCCCACCCTGGTGCCCAACACCATGCCTGGAACACATAGACGTGGATCAATAAAGAAGTGTTTGCTGAACAGACTTGTTGAGTCGGAGCCTGGCTCAGGCCGAGTGAGACAACCACACAGAGGGGACCCACAGAGCCTGCCTGCTGCGGGCTCCAGGGCACCCAAGAGCTGACCCAGCTCCCCCAAATCGGGGCAAAGGTCCAAGGGGAACCTGAGATGGGAGCAAGGTCATTCTTATACCCATGGATGACCAACAGCGTGGGGTTCAATTGGCTACTTGGAGGGACAAGCTAAGTTGTGTGATTTACAGGTGGCACATGTTCAGAGGGCCGCAGGAGCCAGCAGTGGCCGCACAGGGGATGGAAACGTCTCTTCATGCTCCTTTACACACTCAGAGGTGATAAGCAGAGCCTGCAGAACATGTCCCAGAGCACCGAGCATCACCTTGGGCTGGGGAAAAGGAAGACACTAAACAACTGGCTTACAACCTGATTAGAAAACCTAAGTGGTGGGGGGTGGGAGGTATCTGATCTTTGAGAACAAAATTTCTAGAAGGCAGTGGGGATCAAAGTTATGTCCAGCCAGCAGCCAAATGGTGATAATTCTTCATCTCTGTGGTCTGGTCCAGATGGCGGGAAGGGCCTTATCTTCTGGGGCCACAGGTACCACACCCTAGCAGCTGGCGGCTGACGCATGGAGGACATTAAGAGGGTGGCGGGAAGGGAGGGTGTTATGTACCACTCAAATATATTTCACCTTGGGGAGAATGGCTTCCCAGCACTTCAGAGAGAGTGAGGGCTTCATGGAGAAAGGGATCAACGTAGCCCAGGAAAGGGCAGGGCTGAACTGGGGTCCATCAGCCGACCACCACTCGGGGCAGAACAAGAGGTACAGCAGCAGTGGGGGGCTGTGGCTTCTTCATTCTGGATCCACGGACAATGGCCATGTTTCTGGGAACTTGGGCAGGTTCCAGAAACATGCTACATCACCCCGTCAGTCCATCCCCTGCCATGTTCCCAATGCAGCCCCCAACTCCATGTCACCAACAGGAAAATCCTGAAAACCACGTGGGCTACACCCTGCCTCGAGGCAGCTCAGCCTGGTGCAGCTGGAAGGGGGAGAGGAGGAGGCCTTGGGGCACCATGCAGGGTCAGTGGAGGGAAGAAGCTGCGTTCCTGAAGTCTGAGGCAAAAAAGGAAAAGGCAGAGCCAGCAAGATCCAGAGAAGCGCTCGTGTTCTGGAAAGTCTGTAAATGTAGGGAATTTGGAACAAAATGCTAAATAGAGGCTTGAAAGATGAGCCGCTTGCTGAAGGCCAGTTCTCAGGAATGGCCAGTGGGCTCGCTTCCCCAGGGTGCCTTAGGACCTGTGCAGGCAAGGGACAATCACGCTTTGAGACAGCTCCTTCAATGCAACAGTTGCTACATAACAGGAGCTGCAGAAAGGGAAGCTTGTCCACTCCACAGGTGAAAGGGCTAGTCAGCAGACCAAGCACATGAGCGAGCAGTGGCTGCCGTGGGGAGGACGGGCGCGGTGCACTTACTCAGCGCTGCTCTTCTCAGCACCGGCTTCACGACGGGCCTCGCTGCTGAGCGTCCCATCGCTCATGCCTGGGGCTAACAGGCAGCCCGGGTCAGAGCATGCTCTCCAGCCTGCCTGGCCATGCAGAATCGAATGGGGCCTTTTTTGGAGTCTAAGTCATCAGACTGAGTATTGTTTTCAGACCACTACCACCCCCACCCCAACAGGATCATTCAGTCATTCACCACGTGGGGGGTGGTGAATGGGCAGCGCCTGTTCTGAGTATGGCTGAGTAACATTCAGCCGTTCATTTAAAGTCATCCTTTACATGGACTGAGGGTCACCGGCGGACTGAATAAAAAGGTGCTAAATATTCCTCGAAGCACAAGAGCAACCATGAACCTCCCAGCTCAAGAACCCCCAAAACAACTCAACCCCATCGATGGGCCAGTCCCATTACCCTGCCCAGATCATCAGTGGACATTTGCTAAAGACGCAGTGTTTCAAAACTCTGAGATACTGAATCTGGATATGGCAGCCAGTCACCCAGAGCATAACAAGATTTTTCTTTTTCTGAACAAATACACATCTTTAATCTATTTCCCACTTTTCATATATTATGAGCAAACAGTTAGGAAGAATTAATTATTCTATTCCCCTTCACCCTAGGAAGTGATCTTTACCCTCACCCAAAATGTAAGAGTTTATCAGGAAAACACTACCTGTAAAGACAAAATCTCTTTTGCTTGGAGGTGTGTTAAGAAGCGGTATTGGACTGGCCAGTTTGCTCAGCTGGTTAGAGCTCCGAGCATGGTGTTACAGCACAGAGGTCAAGGGTTCGGATCTCTGAACTGGCCAGCCACCAAAAAAAACAAAAGGAGCTATTGACTTGGAGTCAGAGAAATCTGGACTAAATGCAGCTACTGCTAGCTGGGTCATATTCTGCAAGGTATTTTATAACTCTGGACCTCTGTTTCCTCATCTGGAAAATGGGAATAATAATAATAATAATATCTGTCTCACAGATTGATGAGAAGATAAAATGAGATCAGACAGGTACAAGGTCTAGTCCAGACCCCAGAACATACTTGGCACTCAATTAATATGAGATAATTCTGCTATACCATGGTATAATATTTGTTATTACCATTAATACTACTAGATGATCATGAATTTGCCTTGGCATTGCCAAATGGAGATAGGAACTGTCTGGTTCATAATGACTAAATACTGAGACTCTGGCCTGCATCATTAAGACGGCATTCTGTTTGTACACATAGATTATAATGACTAACCCAAGAAATGCTTTCTTCGTTCTCAGTGTCCAATCTGAGCGAGTTGGCATTAAGACATAATTTGTGTCCATAAAGCAGGTTAAGCTGGTTTACCAGCCTGCAGCTGACACCTGTAACTGGGCGTTGCTCTGAGCCACCTGCAGAGTGGGTCTGGGAACCCAGCAAGTTATCTGAGGACATAATATCCCACAGGGCCCTCTGGGCAGGCCCAAGGAGCTGGATGCAACTTATTGATTGGAAAACCAACCCAAATCAGTGCCAACTAACAAAGGCAGGCGTGATCCCCATGTATAAGATGGCCCACAGGACCCCGGGTGGCTTCTGAGGCCCTGAGGGCCTGTGTGAGAAAGAACAGAGGAGCAGGTGGAGAGCAGGTGCTTTGGACCACTGTTTCCCACAATGGGCAGAGCAGGTGTGGGAGGGGCAGCCCCCTCTTTCTCTCCTCTCCCATTTCCTCTGTCTTTTTCCTAATTGGATGAGGCACAATTACACAAGGGGAGGCCGGATTACATTAACTAACCGGGGGAAAGAGCCTGCAGGGGATAGGTTGAGGCCCAAGGTGATCTGAGGTCCTCTCCCTCTTCCTAGAAGGGATGTTGGTGTGCGGGCAATCATGTGTGGGGTCTCCTAGACCACGCAGGAGGGCAGGCCTGCTGAGCAGCTGGTCTCAGCATATGGAGATGTGTTCATGCCAGCTGGCACAAATCTCTGCCCTGCGTCCCCACTGCCTCCCCACCACTCTGGCTGCCAAGACCCCTCCTCCAGGACCCCCAAGACCTCCTCAACATTTGTCTCCAGCAGTGGCCTCTAAACACCCAGCTTTGTTCTGATTGGTCAGAGCTGGTTGTGAAATGTTTTAAAGATTGTCCCTGACAAAAGGAGCCTCCCAACCCCAAAAGGGGGTACACTGACCTGCATCATCTCCAGGGGGTGGAGGCAGAACAGGGAGGTGGTGGGCTCTAGAACCAGGTGGCCTGGGCGAGCCATGAGACCCTGGCCAGTCATCTGACCTCCTCATCCTCTTCCACAAAATGTCCGTAACATTGTGGAAAGTGTTAACTGAGCCACAGATGCCAGCATCTGTGTCTGAATAGTTTGTTGCTATTCCTATTTCAATGCTCCTGCCCTGGACTTTTTCTCCCTTCACTTTTTCCAGTTCCACATGTTTCTTCCAAATCCTAGGGCTCATCTGCCTCAACCATTCACTCCTGTCCTTACTCCTATCAGCATACAGCACAGGGTGGACCCTGGCTGCAGAGAGAGAGCTCGGTTGAAACTCGGGCGGCAGGCTGCCGACTCTAACTAGAGTAAAGGCCAGAATCGGGGAGGGCGCCTGGGCCGCAGCTCCAGCGCGGGGCTGGGAAAGCTGCCCACAGCCCAGGCAGGGCAGCCGGCTTGGCCGCTGCAACCGCTCACAGCCCCCTCCCCTGATGGAGGACTGCAGGCCTCTTTATTTTATTGACTTCCAACTAGGACAACCTCACTGTGCAGCCAACAGCCCCCAAACTCTGAGACTCCAACATTAAAAACTTCAACTTCCAATTCTTTGTCTTCTTCCTTTATGTTGATCAAATAACTCACCGTATACCACTAGTTTGTTAGAACTAGTTTGTTACCAATAATATGTAGTTCTACAGCTAGTTAAGTCACAGTGGAGAGTTAGTGATTAATTAGCATAATGCTCAATAGCCCCCCATTCCTTTAAACACACATGCACCCACAGACACCCTCCCCTCTCCAAGAAACCTTTAAGAAAAATATTGCCAGAACTGGTGGGAACTCTTCTAAGCCCATTACTCACTTTGGAAACACATTAGAGAGAAAGCGATACCCAGTCTATACAGCTGCCTGGAAGCTATGATTTTAAGCCAGGTCTTTAAAAGTCCATATCTCTGCATTTTTAATGTGCAGGTACCTGGATTACACACACCTTGTTGAAGATACAGGAGAAATCTTATGGCTATGCTGTAAAAGGGTTGGGTTATTGCTGAGACGCAAAGGGAGACATAATCTACACAGCAGAGACAAGAGGCCTAGGAAACAGGTAAAGCGTCCCTGGAACAGGAAGCGTTCACTTGTCACCAGGCCAATTGGTTACCACAAATAATATCTTTGCCTAAATGATACAAACAAGCTGGGTTTTCCTGCTTCATCCAAGAGGAGGGGAACAGCAGGAGACCAGCTGTCTTATGTGTAGTCCCAAAGCCTGATTCTAATAGCAAGACAAATCCTTGATGGAAAATGTACAAAGTAATCGAGCTGGCAAGGAATCAGAAGGAAATACCCAGACCCCTTTCTTACTAGCTACACATGTATGTCATCTTCTGAAGCTCAGAATCAAGCAGGAAAAGAGAGCAAAGGTTAATACATACATATAACATACATTATTTTGGTTTTCTTATCCATTTAAGAGGTTCTCTTTAACTGTTGGGTTTGATTTTAAATGAAGGTCTGTACAACATGAAATCAACTCCAGTACAAAAAATAAAGTCATGTGGAATTTTTGAAAACTGCCATACGGTAGAATCTGTATCCTAGTTTTATAATAAAAAGAGAACTCCTGCCTCTTAAAAAAATGATAAAGTATAAATCACAGCTTTGTTAGCACTGCTAGGCCGAACGTTCAGATGGCATGGGAAGTAGGTCATGGAGAAAGCGGCCCAGCAGGAGACGGGGCATGAAGACAGAGGGGGAGGAACAGGTGCCCAGGTCCCCCAGCACACCTGGGCAGCACTCTGGGAAGACTTACTTGGGTGTGCCCGTGGGTTTCCAGTACCTGCAGAAGAGGTACTGTCCATCTGCATTGATCAGGTGAGGGAGGTCCTGGTACGGAACACTCTGTGGGGTCTGCCTGGGAGAACTTTCCTCGGGCATTGTGGAAGGGTCTTCAAGTCCTTGAGAGAAAGGCAGACATATTCTAAAGTCAGAAATACAGCAAAAAATACGTACAACAGGGGAGGAAAGCCTTGCTCATAGTCAGTAACATTTTTTTAAAAAGCACTTTTAAAAAAAACCTCCATTTCAAAGATTTTTTAAAAAATACATACATTTCTTGCAAACCTCTCCAAGACTGAAAAATCCCATTTGTTCTTAAGAAAATGCTCACTTTATTTTGTAAGTGCTTCATTACAGTTTTTTTCTCCCTTCCCATCTGTGTTTATTCTAAATCATTTCAGGAAACTTCATCTTAAAGACTATTTTAGCTGTAATCAAGTTGAAATTATAGTCAGCTCTATGGGTACAAAGACCCAGCTGCAGGAAGACCCATCTCTCTTAAAACCTCCAAGGCACAGTTTCGGGGGGTACCGTCATGAGGCGGGTGACACTCCAATCATTCTCCCCGTCTTAATTCCCAAAGGCGCAGTGACAGACCTGTCTCCATTACGTCCTGGCTTTTGCATTCCACCACCGCGACAGCCTCAGACTCAGAGCCAGGCGAGCAGGGACCGCCGGCTCGTCTCCGCGGTCACAGGGCGGCATTCGAGCCGCGCCGGGCCCCTGTCGCCCACCCTGCGCCCCCCGAGGCTCTCCGGGGATCTCCTATCTGCGGCTGTCACCACTAGTTCATGTCCCCACTTCTCCCAGCACACCACCGAGGGACCGGGAAGGGACACCCGGAGCCGCCGCCCGGGGCGCTGCAGCCCGGCGCGCGCCGCCACCTGCACACGCACACGCGGGCCCTCGAGGCACAGTCGCCTCGGGCTTCGGACAAACTTTGCGTCCTGCGTGTCCCCGAATGCACGGGGGACGGAGCCCGCGCTGTCATCGGAAACGCCGCAAGAGCCCGGGGGCCGCGCCCGGTGTCTCTGCACCGGGGACTGGAGGGACGGGCTTGATGAGGACAAGTTGGTTTTAGGAGCCGGCGCGAGGGACCGGGGGCGCGCGCACGGACACGCGCACACGCTCGTGCACAGGGGGCGCGGGGAACCACGCCGGGCGTGCCGGGGACCCGAGGCTGCTCCCACCCCTGGTGGCGCGCTCGCGGGCTGGGGCGGGGACCGGAGGCAGTTACCGGGGCCGCGAGCGCCGCTGTCGCGTTCCCGAGCTTCGGGTCCTCGTCTGCGGCGGGCCAGGGCCGGGACGAGCTGCGCGCGGCCGGCTCCGCGGCGACAGGGCGCGGCGTCTGCGCCGCCACTTTATCCCCGGCCGGCCAGCGGCGGGGGCGGCCCGGTGGGTGGGGACGCGGGACCGGCGCGCGGTGCGGGGAGGCGGCGCCCAGGGCCCACGTGTGCCCGGCCCGCGGGGAGGAGCGGCAGCCGCGCCCCGAGGTGGCCGCCTGGGGCTGTCACGGGGCCCTGTACCGGGCTGGGCTCTCCCACTACTCACACAGACAACATGCACAGGGACACACGACGCACACAAGTGCACACATGTCCCCTCCCACAGACACGCACACAGGGACACACAGAGACACACATGCATACAGACACACAGACCAAACACGCATACCCCCACAGACACACAACCAGCAGGGCACACACACAGACACATACACCACACAGACATACATGACATCCACAGAGACACAGAAACACACTTAAACACACATAGAAAGTGACACAGACACAGAGAGACAGATGCAGACACGGGCACCCCATAGAGATACACAGACAGACAGACATGTGCAGACATACACAAATTGCACACACATGTACACAGACACACTCCTATCATACACACAGACATATACAGACACACTCACATCACACACACAGACACGCACATTCAGACCCACACGTGGAAGGCTGGGAGCAGGAGCCTGCACAAATCCCCAGGACGCATAGGATAGAAGCAGCCTGGCACATCGTACAAATGCCTCATCCCTCTGCCCAGTCCCAGCGACCCTCCCCATGCCCCAGGATCCAGGTCCCCAAGCAGAATCTCTGAACATCTGCACAGGCTGGGCAGACTGAACACTGCCCAGTGCAACTGGCAGGGTGGCTGCAGAGGCCCCAGGAATGGGCACTGGGCTTAGAGCCCAGACCACCTGGGTTCAGCCTCAGCTGCTCCACGTGCCTGTCTCCTCCCCTGCAACCCGCAAGTGACAATAACTATGTTCCAGAGGAGTGTCCCTGACACCTTGACCTCAACAGGCCTTTGTGTCCTCTCTTCCTTCACAAACATCTTTACACCATCACAGCACTGAAAAGAACCGCTGTCCTGCAGGAACTGGTGTGTCAGTGTCACTCTGTCTGTGTCCAAGGAGGCCGGGCTGCCCTAAGGTCTGTGACCTAACTTAAGAAATGAAACAATAGCCCTCGAGAAGCATCTTAGGTGTGGGCCCTGCTGAGTGACTCGGCCCACTCTCTGGCCTCGGGCAGGTTGCCAGGGCTGGGACACAGAAGGAGTGGCTAAACGGCCTCTCCTTGGGCAGCTGTACAAAATCCATTCAGGAGAGGTTTCAGGACGGCAGTCTCAGGCAGGGAGCTGGCAGCAGCCCGGACACTGGCCGTGCTAAGCGCAGTGTCTGCTTGACCCTGAGGTACTGATGGGATGGTGGTGGGGCTGATGGACCCTCTCATGCAGCCAGCGTCCCTCACGCTCCCATCTCCAGCATTTCCTGATGTCAAACTCAGTTTGTAGGTTTTGTGGAGAGACTCAGCTGGAGTTGTCACCGGGACCTAGTAGAAACAATGGTCGCAAGCTTGAAGACTCCTAGCGTGGTGACCCACACAATGAGAGCTCACGTGTGGTCAGCAGGCAGGAACCTGGGAGCTGAGAGACCGGGATTGTGGTATTCTGTGTCTGATTTTTTCTTTTAATTAAACTGTTTTATCCCGGGATAATTGTAGATTCACATGCAGTTGTAAGAAATAACATAGATGCTGTGTACTCTTTGCCCAGTTCCCCCCCGTGGCAACTTCTTACAAAACTACACAACTGGTTGTGCCCACTAGCACAACCAGGGTATTGACATTTATACAGTCAAGATGCAGAACATTTCCATCCCCACAAAGACCCCTCATGGTGCCCGTTCATGACCAAATCCACTTCCCTCTCACCCCCACGCCCGCACACCCCTGGAAACCACTGACTTGTTCACCATTTCTACATTTTGTCATTTCAAGAAGTTGTGTAAATGGAATCATCTTTAGGATTCACTTCTCTCATTCTGCATAAATCCGGGTTGTGTGGGCAGTGTTCCATGTAAGAATATACCACAGTTTGTCTAGCAATCCCCCTGTTGAAGGACAACTGGGTTGTTTCCAGTTTGGGGCTATTATGAGCAAAGCTGCTGTAAATACTCATGTACAGGTTTTGTGTGAAAGGAAGTCTTCATTTCTCTGAGATAAATGCCCAGGAATGCTATTGCTGGGCTGTAAGGAAACTGGATATTTAGTTTTTTTAAGAGACTGCCAAAATGTTTTCTGGAGGCTGTACTGTTTTACATTCCCACCAGCAGTGTATGAAAGATCCAGTTTCTCAGCATTCCTGTTAGCATTTACTGTTGTCACTACTTTTTTCTTTTAGCCTTTCTGTTGAGTGTGTAGTGGTATCTCATTGTGGTTTTAATTTGCATTTGCCTAATGGCTAATGTTGTTGAATATCTTTTCTTGTGCTTATTTGCTATCTGTATATCCTATATAGTGAAATGTCTCTTCATGTCTTTTGACCTGTGATTTGATGATGTGTATATTTCAGTTTTCATCTACGGTTCCTGTCTTGTTCTAACCTTCCCCCGACTTTCTGTCTTGGAGCTGGCCATAAAGAAATGCTCTGACCTGCCTTGTCTGATGATAGGTCATAGACCCCATTAGAGAAGAGCCCCGCCCCATACCTGGAGCAAGGAACGCTGCACAAGAGGCCAAGAAGAACCTGAAAACACAGGCCTAGCTGGGTTTCCCCGTCCAGACTGTTAGTGTTCGATCATGTCCAATCACATTTCTACACGGTTGTCCATGCTTCAATCATGCCTATGTAATGAACCTCCATAAAAACCCAAAAACATAGAGTTTGGGGAGCTTCCGGGTAGTTGAACACGTGGAGGTTCCTGGAGGGTGATGCACCTGGGGAGGGCATGGAAGCTCCGTGCCCTTTCCCCATACCTTGCATTGTGCGTCTCTTCATCTGCGTCCTTTATAATAAACCAGTAAACATAAGTGTTCACTGAGTTCTGTGAGCCACTCAGCAAATTAATAGAACCTATGGAGGGGGTTGTGGGAACCCCAGTTTATAGCCAGTTGGTCAGAAGCACAGGGAGAACAACCTCTAGCTTGCAATTGACATCCAAAGTGGGGCAGGTGAGGTAGTCTTGGGGACTGAGCCCTCACCCTGTGGGATCTGACCTATCTCTGGGTAGACAGTTTTGAAATTGAATTGGAGGGCCCCCAGCTGGTATGGGCTGCAAAACCGATTGCTTGCTTGCTGGTGGGGATAAATCCCCATGCATTTGGTCACAAAAGTCAGAAGTCTGTCTTCTGTGCTGGTTGTTGCTGAATAAGAGGAAAGAAAGACAGTGTGTGTTTTTTTCCACTTCAAAGCATGACAATTTTCTAATTGTTTTTTTACTGAGTTTTGAAAGTTCTTAATATACTCTGGATACTAGTCCTTTGATGGATATATGACTTGCAAATATTTTCTTCCATTCTATAGCTTGTTTTTTCATCCTCTTAACAGGGTCTTTTGCAGAGCAAAAGTTTTAATTTTGATCAAATACAGTTTATCATTTTTTCCTTTCATGGATCACACTTTAGTGTCAAGTCTAAGAATTCTTTGCCTAGTGGTACATCTGAAAGTTTTCTCTTATGTTTTTACCTAAAAATTATATAGTTTTACATTTATATTTAGGTCTGTAACCCATTTTGAGTTCATATTTGTATAAGGTGTGAGATTCAGCTTAAGGTTTATTTGTCTATAAATGTCCCGTTGCTCCAGCACAGTTTGCAGCAAAGCCTGCCTTTCCTCCATGGAATTGCTTTTGAATAATTGTCTAAAAGCAGTTGACCTACTCATGTGGGGCTTTCTGGGTTCTATTCTGTTCCATTCATCTGTGTCTATGAGAGTACTTCAAAAAGTTCGTGGAGATATTTGTATTATCTTTCAATTGTATTTTTCCATGAATTTTTTGAAGTACCCTCATATTTCTACATTAATGCCATACAGTCTTGATTGTTAAAGCTATCTAATAAATCTTGAAATTGAATAAACTGATTTCTCCCACTTATTCTTCTTTTACAAGATTGTTTAAGCTATTCTAGTTCTTTCACCTTTCAATATACATTTTAGAATAAGCTTGTCTACATATATAAAACAAATCCCTCTGAAATATTGATGGAAATTGCATTAAACATGTATCTCAATTTGCTGAGAACTGATATTTTTATTATTTTGTCTTTCAATCAATGAACATGGTATATATCTCTGTTTATCTAGTTCTTTAATTTCTTTCACCAGTGTTGTATAGTTTTCAGCATACAAGTCCCATACCTGTTTTGTAAAATTTACACCTTTCTTTTTTATTAAGTTTTGTAAATGTTATGTACTTTTAATTTGTTTTCACATGTTAATTTCTAGTATATGAGGATACAATTGATTTTTGTATGTTGATTTTGTGTCCTGTGACCTTACTGAACTTTTTTATTAGATATAGATAGAGGAGAGTTTGGGTTTTTATTTTTTCTGTTTTGTTTTGTTTTTAGCTTACTTGGGGTTTTCTACATAGAGCGCCATTATACTTGAAGTGAGTTTCTTATAGATAATTCTGCCAATGTCTATCTTTTAATTGGTATATTTAGGCCATTTACATTTAATGTAATTATGGTTATGTTAGGGCTTAAATCTGCCATTTTATTTTTTTTGTTGTTGTTTTCTGTTTTTTCTATTTTTTTTTTTTCTTTTTCATTTTTGTTTTTCTTGCTTTCTTGTGGGTTATTTGCCCAGGGATTTTTTTGGACTTCCATTTTATTTATCTATACTGTGTTTGAGTGTATCTCTTTGTATAGACTTATGTATTGCATTTTATGTATCACAGCTTTCTTATGTCATTTTACCCGTTCTAGTGAAATATAGAAACCTAACATCCCTTTATGTCCCTTTGGTGTCTCCCATTTATACTGTAGTTGCCTTCACTATTTCCTCTACATACACCAAGAACCACATCAGATAGTGTTAAAATTTTTGCTTTCACAAATATAGCTTAGAAAAGAGGAGAATGGAAGTCTATTTTTTGCTCATACTTTTGCTGACTGTATTTTTTCTTTGGTATTCCAAGTTTCCTTCTTCTATCATTTCCATTTTGTTTAGAGGAATTCCTTTAGCCATTCTTTGAGGATAGGTCTGCTGGCAAAAGTTCTTAGTTTTCCTTCATCTGAGAATGTCTTGATTCCCCTTTGTTCCTGAAGGATAGATGTTCACTAGATATAGGACTCTGGGTTGAGTTCTTTTCTTTTAGTACTTGAAGAATATTATGTCACTTCTTGGTTTTGGTGGTATCTAATGAGATATCCACTGTCATTTGAATGTTTTTTCTCAAACATTCAATGACAGGTAATATGTCATTTCTCTCTCACTGCTTTCAAGATTTTTTTCTTTGATTTTAGTTTTCAGAAGTTTGACTATGATGTGTCTTGACACTGTGGATTTCTTTGGGTTTTGTTTGGGATTTGCTCAGCTTTTTCAATTTGTAGGTTTTTGTCTCCTGAAAAATTTGGGACATTTTCAGCCATTACTTGCTTGAGTACTTTTTCAGCCTTATCCTCTTCTTTCTTTGCCTTTTGGAACTCTGAGGACATGAATGTTAGATCTTTTCTTATAGTCCCACAGGTCTTTGAGGCTCTGTTCACTTTATTTTTTTCAGTTTATTTTTTTCTCTGTTATTCACATTGGGCAATTTCTATTGTTTCATGTTTCAGTTCACAGATTCTTTGCTCTGCCCCTTTCACTTTGCCTCTGAGCCCATCCATTGAGCTTTTTATTTCATTTATTGTATTTTTCAGCTCTAAAACTTCCATTTAGCTCTTCTTTATATCTTCTGTTCCTTTGCTGAGGCTTTCTAGTTTTCATTTGTTTCAGGCATGTTCATAAAGGCTCACTGAACCATATTTATATGGCTGCTTTTAAATCTCTGTTCTTTCTGTTGCTATCTATTAATTCTCTCTCTCTCTGTCTCTCTCTCTCTCTCTCTTTTTTAGCCAGGGTTATCTTTCTGTTTCTTGATAAGATAAGTGATTTTCTGCTGAAACCTGGTCATTGTTATAGTATGTCATCAGACTCTGGTTTTAAACATTCTGTTTTACCTGGCTTTCTCTGAAACTACTCTGGTAAAAGGGACAAGGGGACACTACTTCATTACTCCCGGGTGGGGGTGGAAGCCAGGTTTCCCAGCCTTTGTCAGTGTGTGTCTTAGTTTTTTTTGTGCTACTATAACAGAATACCTGAGATATATAATTTACAATAAACAGAAATTTTTTGGCTCACAATTCTGGAGGCTGGGAAGTTCAAGATCAAGGGTCCATCATCTGGCAAGGGCCTTCTTGCTAAGTCATCCCATGATAGAAAGGCAAAGAGAGAGCAATAGAGAACAAGAGATCAAACTTGCAGCCTTAAGACCTTTTATAATCCACATTAATCCATTCATGAAAGTGGAGCCGTCGTGTCCTAAACACCTCCCATTAGGCATCACCTCCCAATACTGTTGCTTTGGGGATTAAGTTTGCAACACATGTTTCTTGGAGAACACATTAAAACCATATCAGTGTGGGTGCGGGCTGTGGGCGTTTTTTTGTTTGTTTTGTTTTGTTTTTTCTTGTGATATTTGACTGGTATAAAGCAGTTATTTTCTGTAAGAGTTTTATCTTGTTCAGCTTTCCTTTTCCTGGTCCTCTAGCTAGGAAGAGCAGGCCTCTGTTGTTTTTGCTTTTTTTTTTTTTTTCTGTCTGAGCCCGTAGCATTTTTGGATTACTAGCTTCTTCAGCATCAAGTCTAGGATGTAAAAGCAAAACAAATATCCCAGGGAACTCACCACCACATGTTCCTCAGGTCCCAAGTTCCCTAGCTGGTCTGCCTTTTCTCTCCACCTTTCAGAGGAGTCCTTTTGTTTGTTTTATATATAATGTTCAGGGATTTTAATTGTACTTTGTGGGAGAAATAGGGAAAAGCACACCCACTTCATCTTCACAGATGCAGAAGTCTTGTATCTGGCTTTTTATTTCAGTAGGGAAATCACAGGGCCACCAAGTCCCTCCCTGTTCATGTGCCCACAGAGACTTCTCATGCAGGATTAGTCTGGATTCAGTGATCTCCAAGAAGAGCGCTGGTCAGCAGGATAGCCCTCCAGCTGAGGACGGAAAGGCAGGGTGGTGACTCGAGGGGAAGTGGTGTCTTTCAGCTCACCCGAGCGTACTGAGGTTAGAGGAGAGTGGAATGTGCTGGAAATACCTGTGAGGAGGAAGGAAGAGTAAGCTAAAAAACCATAATACAAGCGAGAGTTTCTCTTATTAGCAATCTTAGTCTGCATGAGTAGAGCTTTTTATAATCACAACAATTTTGGTGGTTGTGTACTTCAATCATAAATCACTCCTTCTGGGAGAGAAATGGAGACTGGAAATAGAAATGGTACTTAAAATGAATGACAGAGAAGTACAACTTTGTACTATCAAACTTTAGGGAGAATAAACTTGAGCAAAAATACTTAACCCTCAGAAATAAGCTCCACTAACTAGTTGTCTAACTTCCTGGTGAGTTACTTAGCCTTGCTGACCCTGCCTCCTCATCTGAAACACGGGAATATGGATAAAAACAAACACCCTGTGGGGCCTCGGCCAAGATCAGTTGAGATCATGTCTGGGGAGTACTGAGCATGGTGCTTGATGGGTAGACAGCTCACATTCAATCAGGGGTGGCAACGTGGTGGCCCTTATGTCAAATCTGACCCAAGGAAAAGTACTTTTTCAACTGAATTGTTTTTTCTTTAACACGAATTTTAAAAATTGATGATGTTCCATGCAAATCCAGATTCCCAGCTTCTCTGGAAGAGCAGAAGGAATATGGTTACACTGGGCTGTAGAGCTGGACGTGTTGAGTACAAGGTGTCTACAGAGGCAGCTGGACTTGCGGGTCTGGAGCTGAAGAGAGAGGTCAGGCTGGAAACAGAGATGCAGAAGTTGGTTCAGAATAGCCCAGGAAGCCGTGGGTAGTGGCAGGTGTGAGGTGGAAGCCCACACACACACACCTGGGCAGCAGGAGATGTGACCTGTGCAGTACTTTTACGCTACTTGAATTAGTAGCCAGCATTTAAAAATCAGGTCATTTCACATAATAATGCCCATTATTGGATTTCCTCTAAAAGGCCAAAGGCCCAGCCACCCAAAGCTACATCTTGGCCTGGCAGCAGCCTGCCCTGCAGCTGGGGGGAAGCTGCCTTCTTCAGGTAGTGCACGCACCTGCCCATCTGCCACCCCTCTGCAATGCCCACCTTCAAAGAAGCTGACCCTCAGATTTCTGGTTTGCTTTCTTGGGTGGTGCTTTCCTGAATAGTGGACCATGAAAGGAAGGGAAGAGGTGCTGCTGGTGGTGGAGGCGGGGGGCATGTCAAGTTCATCCTAGATATCATGAGTTCTCTGTGGGACAGCAAATGGAGAGGCCTGAAAGGCAGCAAGAGATACCGTAGGAGGCTCAGGATGGAGGTGAAGGTTTGGGAGGCGTCGGCTGTTTATGATCGTTGATGTCATGTGACTGGATTAGGCTGCCCAGGGGGTATAGAGTGAAAGGACAGGTGGCCTAGAAGAGAGCCCTGGGAGGAGGAGGAGGAGGAAGAGGAGGAGGAAAGTGTTTGCAAAGGTGATGGAGATGAGGTAGGATGGCCAGAAGGTGTGATTTCAGAGAATCCAAAGTTGCAGTGTGTTCTGAGAAGCAAGATGTGGCCAACAGAAACTGACACTGCCCAGAAGCCAACCAAAAGGTGGATAGAGAAGTGCGCAGTCAGTTCAGTGACAAGGAGGTTATGTGAGACGTTGGCGAGAACCCCATTCGTGGGCTAATCAGGGCAGAAGCCAGCTTGTACTGGTGCGTGAGGTGCATGGAGAATAAGTGGAGACAGCAGGTGTAGACACCGTGAAGCGGCAGCAGGTGTGGCGGCGAGGGCCGTATGCTCCAGAGCCAGGTGTCCTGGTTCAAATCCTGGCTCTGCGGACTTTTAGCTACATGGTGGCAGGTGGGTGGCTCACCTTCTCTACATCTCTGTGAAACGAGGCTAACTGAGGTTACTGTCTGTTCTGTGAGATGAATGGGTGATGTGGGTCAAGCACTCAGCACAACATCTGTCTAGGAGTTGGTAGGAAGGGCGCAATAAAATGTCATTATTATTAAGTTGAGGTAATAGATGCACCTGTTAAAAATTCAAATGAGAACCAAAAAGTTAACAGTGAATTGTGAGTCTCCTTCCCATTTCTGTGCCTTGGTTCCTGCCTCCAGGTTTTGGGTGGCCTTCCAGAGATTCCCTGAGGTTTGAGGAGTGTGGGACCTGCCAGAAATACCTGAGAGAAGGAGGGAAGAAGGAGTGAGCTAGGAGACAGCAAGATGCACGGTAGCATGGGGACAAGAGTAACTGGGTTCCCAGGGGCTCCGGCAGCCAGGCTGCTCCAACAGGCTGGGCACAAACTGGTGAATCTGGGGATTCAGGACAGAGTTTGAGAAACATCTCTGCAGCAGGTGTGGAGATGTGTTGCATCAGCAGCACCATTGAATGGCCTCCCTGTCCCCATGCCCTTTGCATCATGACTTGGTAGCTCTTCCCAGCAAGAGGTAGAGTCTAGTTCTGACACCTTGAATCTGCGCTGACCTCTGACTTGCTCTGGCTGACAGAACATGGTGGAAGTGACAGAAGGCCAGTTCTGAGCCTGGGCACCAAGAGGCCTCTCTCTCTCTCTCTCTCTCCTCCCCTCTCTGACCCCTCTCCCACCCTCCTCTGCCATGTGAACTATCCTGGGCTAGCTTGATGGAGTGATGTCCAAGGCACATCGAGGACAAGACCCATAGAGGAAGCCAAGGCTTTCTAGCATATCAGCAACTCATACCTCAAAGTAGATCTGCATTCCTGACCTGCAGCTGCCTATAGATGCATGTGGGAGCCCAGCTGAAACCAAAACCACCACCCAGCTGAGCCCAGACCGAGCTGCTGTCCCACAGAATCATGAGCTAAATAAGTGGCTGTTGCTTTAACCCGTTAAGTTTTGGGGTGGCTTGTTATGCAGCAATAGCTAACTGATACAGAAGGTTACTCATTGCTCACACCATCTTACACAATGGGATTGTTCTGTCTCTAATTATAGACCCAGGAGGTGGCATTCAACAGTTATAAATTAGAAAATTTTTTTAAATCACCAAAAATTTGGAGGAATCAAATTTTCTTTGCCTTTCTGCAAACAAAGAAGACAAATTTACAAACGACAGATGGAACAAATTAATAGGATGCCACAGTGCTGTAACTAAAGAGATCATAAATATTCTCATTGACATGAAAGGGTATATTGATTCTGCTGTTCTATTTTATTTAAGTGTGTGTGAAATTTTTCCCCAGATCGTTTCTGCCTTGGCCTCTTTCCCCATTTTCCACATAAAGTCTCGAGTTCGTATATCCTTGCATAGGAGATTTGGGGCCACTAATGCCATGGGTGAGAAAGGACTGCTGGGTATTAAATGAGAATATAAGCTCTTAAACATGTGTGGGTGCGGAAAAGCTCATTTTTCTCCCACTAAATGTTCCTGAGAGCTGACACAGCCTTCAACTTCCTCTTCCACGAGGATGCAGCTGTCGACGTCACTGGAAGCCACTCAAACAGAAATGCCGGTGTGGCAGTCAAAGCCTCTCTCCTGCCTTTCTTTGATGACTAAAAGTCATACTGGAAAAACAAGAGTGAATTTTGAATCCTTTTAGTGTGTCTCCTGCAGAAATTGCATCAGCTGGAGTCAAAGTAGGGAGGTAATTAACAGGTGCCAATGCCAATGTCACCCCCATCCTCATAGCCCAACCCCGTGGGGTGGGCACTAACATGGAATTTTACAGCTCAGGAAACTGCACTGCAGGGAGGTCCCTTTGCTTGCTCAAGGCCGTACATGGGGAAGTGGCACAACCAGCCCTGGAACCAATCTGTCCACCTCCTGTGTTCTCTCCTTTCCTACAGACTGACGAGTGGAACACCGTTGCTGGGAAAGAGGGTGTTAAATAACACTAAATAATAACACTAAACTTCACCATGAGAAAATCCCTTTCAACTTGCTTTCATCTTTCTGAGTAGTCGGAGGCAACATCTCGTTAGGCATTACGTGTCTTTAGCACTTCCCGGGGCTTACTCATCTTCCTTTCTAACAAAGGCAGCTGTGGACAGCTCGAAGTTAACAACACGACTTTGTCTGCATTGATTTCATTTAAAGGGTTGCCTTATTTTGTGACAAGTGTTCATTTTCTATTTAAAGAAATCTTTTAAAATAAATGCATTAAAGTTTTAAACAGGGTTGACTTAAAGAACGATACTAAGTAAGCACCAGAGCTTGTGGGACACAGCTATGGGTAGGCCATCGTGTCAGTGGTGTGGCCGTGACCCAGGCAGGAGAGCTGGGCGTGGCCCTGTCCTGCCCCTGTCCTGCCGGCAGCACCTCCCGGCTCAGGTTCTTTCTGCACTTGCGTGACGCTTCACTCCTGGGCTTCCACTTCCTGTGGGTCCAAATGCAGTTGGCCCAGAAGGCCTCCAAGCATCCGTCCAGCTCTGAGAAACAGTCATTCTATAAAGGGCTATTTTTGCTATGGATTTAAGCACAAAGGCCAGGCCCAATGGGAAAGGTCATTAAGTACAATCAAATCTACCAAGAGGAAAATACAGGTTCCCACCCACATGCATTTCTTCAAATGCATTTGGCAAGTCCAGAATATCAGCAATTAGTAGCTGGGCCCAAGCAGTATAATGAGATTTGGACTCAGTGGAGAAGGAGGAATTCTTCCACTGACTAATCTGGCTAGTGAAGCAGTTACAAGCTGCACACACTGGAAGAGAATCCTCTGGGGTCATTACTGATGGTAGTGCAAATAAAATAGACTCTGCTACTGAATAAAATTGGTCTTTCTACTTTATTTCCTGAAAAAAAATTTTTTTAGACTTCTTTTGAAAGAGATGCCACTGACCTAACACTAAAGTTTGGCTTTTGAAGGCAAATGAGATGGTGGTTCTATTTAGACGGGAAAGTCCAGTGAAGGGTTGAGTAGCTGTGCACAAACTGCTACATGTGAACAGACATTTCCAGATAATTTAGACAAAGTTAAGTGGGGAGGGGGGAAGCAAACTACACAGCTTTTCCAAACAATAGCATGTTTTTTGTGGTCTGTGTTTTAATTGGCTAGTTTGGGTCAGAGAGGCCATGAGGTGTGCTGGAGAAGGCCACAGGCCCCAGGGTCTGAATCAGCTCTTGGACTTACAAGTTCTGGGACCTTGAGCAAGTGACTTAGCCTCTTTCTGCCTCAGTTTCCTCATCAGTAAGATGGAAGTCGTAAGGGTATGTACTTCACAGAATCATTGTGGAGATCAAATGAATTGACATATGAGGGTGCTTAAAGCAATACTTGGCATACAGTAAGTGCTTGATGTGTGAGCTACATTGCTGTCATCATCTGTGAAACAGCCTCAGCTCTCCCTCCAAACTGCCTTTGTAAATACCTCATACCTGAGAACCAGTGTTTTGCAAAATCACGTCACCTTCTACAAAGTTAAATGCCCATTTCCTCGTGCATCAAGCAATACTGGCAAGCCTTGGGGAGGACTTCACAGCTGGAAGGTGTCCTCAACATCATCTAGTCTAAAACTGCCATTTTACACATGAAGCAATGGGGACCAGAGAGGTCGGTGACTTGCCCAGGCTGTGGTGCAGGTTCTGACCCAGTGGCCTGATGAACCAGCGTCCAGACACCTTCTTTCACATCTCAGGTGCCATTTATGTCATCTCCTTTCATCTCCGATGGATTCTCAGTATTTCAGGTATGAAAAGAAACTGGAAACCAGGAGTTAGGATGCTTGGGGTCTCTCACCCACCCTCTGCTTCAGGCCAGTGTCAGATTTCCCCTCATATCCTTCAAATCCATGAGAGGTCTATGGGGATGTTTGTTTGATTTGATTTGTTTGTTTTTTGGACACCAGGCAGCATTCTCTCTTTTCTAACAACATCTGTATTTCCTGCAAAGGAACTCTACAACACTGTGTGTATTTTAGGGGCAACTGTCAATCAAAGTGCCCACCTCCCACAGCCTAGGGCTGGCCCAGGGCCCTGGGAAGTCCCCATGCTCTCCCTGCCTGACTCCTGAGTGGAGCATCAGGGATGGAGGCACAGGTGGAGATCACTCATTTCACACTTGCCAGGTGAAGTGGGTTTGGTTCCTGCTACAGGAGGTCTTCACGTCCTGGGTCCTGATCTGTTGTTTCCAGGCCTGGTCTTCCACCCAGTTTATTCCAAGAGCTACCCAGCAGGCATCCAATAAAGTCCCTTTGGTTTAAGTCAGCCAGATTTGATTTCTGCTGCTAACTTGCTTAACCTCTCAGCTGCTGTGGAAATTCCTGGCAGGCAGAAGGAGGCCTGGAAGCAGTGGGGGTGGGGACAGAAGGGCTTGCTGTAGGGGTTCTGGGAGAAAAGAGTGAGCTGTGAGTGGGGAACTAAGGGATCTCTTCAGACCAGCATAGAGAAGGCTCAGCAGCAGGAAAGCGGGGAAATAGGAACCATGTCAAGCCAAGAAATTGGCACACTGAAGTCTCCAAGGGGGAAGGGGGTGTCAGGACAAGATGGCAGTCTGCAGCCAAGGACTTGGAAACAGGAAAATAAGAAACAGAGAGGAAAGTTTCCAAGGACCCGGCAAAGGCTCCACCAAGTGTCACAGCAAAACAGTGCTTTACAGAGAGCCCTTAAAAGTGAAACCAAAAGCTGCTTCAAGAAATGTCCAGGCAATGGAAGTCAGTCTTTGTTTACCATCCTTCATTCAGCCTGCGTTTATTAAGCACCTGCCGTGTACTGGACACTGAGTGAGATGCCGGGTGCAAGGTAAACACCACCATCCCTCTTCCCATATGCTTCACAGTCCAGCGAGAAAGAGGGACGAGAAAACCCGTGATCACAGCCAGAGAGGAGGGGCGGGGCTGGGGGAGAAGGATCAAGCAGTGGTTCCTTGGAGAGACACATGGAGGGAGCGCCCAGCTCCAACAGTCGAGGGCTGGCAAGGACTCAGGGAAAGTTGCTCAGCTGTCCTTCAACTCGGGCTCTCATCTCATTCCGGGCTTTAAGGTGGGGTACAGGAGCATCGGAGGCCAGGTCCAGCTTTGCTGTGGTTCCCAAAGGCCCAGAGGTTTAACACCCAGGTCCCCTAGGGACAAATGCAACACCCCCCACCCAAGTTTCTTGCTACCAAAGTATGGTCCCGGGACCAGCAGCGTGGACCAACCCCAGGAACTTGTCAGATATATGGAATTCCAGGCCCCACCCCAGACACACTAAGCCAGTCTGCAGCTTAACAAGGTTCCCAGGTGATTCGTAAGCATGTTCACATTTGAGAAGCATCAATTTAGTTAAACTCTTGGTGATATCTGTGCTGAGACATTCATTTAAGAGTAGGTTATTTAGAAGGCCTTGGGTCAGGAACTGAGCCACATCAGCCAGCAAGAGTAAGTGACCAGTGTCTTTGGGGACAATGGCGTGGGGGTGGGGGATGGCAAGCAGACTCAGTAGACAAGTTCCTATGGATTGGGTGTACCACAGAGTTGCCTGATAAAATACACGATGCCCAGTTAAATTTGAATTTAAGATAAACAATAGTAACTTTTTGGCGTAAGTATGTTCCAAATATCGCATAGGACATACTTATGTTAAAAAGTTATTCATTATTTATTTGAAATTCAAATTTAACTGAACATCATCTATTTTTATTCGCTAAATCTGGTAACCGTATCTACTCTACCAGGACCCAGGTGTTACGTCTCAACACCTAAAAGGGCTTGAAACTATTAAAACAAAGGGATTAATAAGAAAAACCAAAAGAATAAAACGGGCGACATAAATTCAGACATGCCAAGCAAATTAACTTAGGGACATGTGTATAACTTATTATAATATTTTCAATGCAGATATGAATGTAGTTGAATCACCAATTTCTCCCTAAAGACCAGAGGTGGCAGATGGTTAAGTAAATGGTATTGGAAAAATAAAGCTGAATCTCTATCTAACACCACATGGATTAAAGACCTAAAAGTGAAAGATAAAACTTAAAAAGTTAACAGAAGAAAATGTAGGAGAATATCTTAGTTACTCAGGTGAAGGGAAGAACTTCTTAAATTAAAATTTAAAAACACAAATCGTATGGCAAAAAAAAGAATTTGATTACATCAAAATTCAGGATTTTGGTTAATGGACACAAAGAATGATTGCATATTGCAACGCTGAATAAGCTAACTATCCTGATCTAACCATCATCCATTTTATACAATTATTGAAAATCAACATTGTACCCCACATGTATTTATAATAAATTATCTTAAAATAAATAAATAAATAAATAATTTAAAAATTAAGGATGTTATAAGCCATCGGCCAAAAAATAAAACAAAAGTAAAAATAAGGATTTTTTTCAACAAAGTACACCATGGACAAATAGGAGAAGACAAGAGGTAAAGATATTCATCAAAGACAATTTAGAGATGAATTTACAAAAGATACAAGCAACTCTCGAAAATCAATAAGAAAAGGATAATTCTTCTAATAGAAAAAAATGAGCAAAGGGTATGAACAGGGTATTTAAAGAAACAGAATCTCAAAAAGCTAAGAAGCTTGTTGGAGAGATGCTCAAAACTATTGGCATCATTCCTCAATTAAGTAACACTGACATATCACTTTGTGCTAGGTTGGCATGCATTAGACCAGGCTAGACTGCCTGAGGCCAGCCGTGCAGAGAGCTGGGGGTCGGGGGAGCCCCGGGAGCCCCGCCCTGCTGGAGGGTGGCAGCCTCGGCTCAGAGGAGTCAAAGCGCGCACCACGGCCAGCCCCTCCCGTTCCAGTCCTCAGACAGGTCCCTCCACAGAGGAAGGACCAATGTCCACATGACCTGACTGTCCATCTCTGTGGCAATTCGTTTAGACACATCATGGAAAGACATGCAGAAATGGAAGCAATGCTCAGAGGCGCCCACAACATGAGGGGTCTTGTAGACAGCGTGCTTAGTGGACAGGGTGAAACAGAGTGGAATTTACAGCACAATTCCATTTACATGCACTTAAGAACATAAGGCCCTGAACAGAACATATGTGATAAAAAACGTAAATTATAAACAGAATAGATGGGTTGTATTTCACTTGGAGGGAGAACCGGAGGGGGATCTGGAGATATAGAAAATGGTAATAATAATAGTAAATAATAAAATGATAATAAAGTAAAAATAACAAAAAGTTCTAAATAAACATTGGACAATAAAATAATAAGTAAGAAAGGACAAAAATAGAAATAGAAGAGAGGAACCTTTCCTGAGCCAACAGTGGTAAAGTGGCCTGAAATGAGGAGAGCTGTGGCTGAGCCCTCTGCACCCAAAGTCCAAAAATAAACATGCAAATATACAAATAAGCACCCACAGGGGTCTCTGTCCCCGTCCTGGTCCCCTGAGGGGGTTACCGCAGACTCTCACTTCTCCCCGCACACGGGTGTCCTGCAGCCCCAGCCCTGGCTCCGGCCCCCTGCAGGCCGTGTTCCTGCTCTGTTTCCCCGGCTGGGAGGCTGCTCGCCCTGTCTGCTCAGTACCCCCATCCCTCGCAGGCTGAGGGGCTGTTGCTCTGCCCGGCCACGCTCTGACTCAGGCATCTGAACTGCTCTCATCCTGTGTCTTTTTCTTTTATTAAAATTTTTTTTTATTATTAGTGTATTCATTCTTACAAATCGTGATATTTCTTTATGCCCTTTACCCGACCTATCACTTCCCAAACCCCCTCCTTTCCTCCCTCCCCCCATCTCTAGTCTCCTTAGGTTTGTTCTCTCCTTCTGAAACTTCAATATATTGTTGTGGTCTCTTCTTTCTTGCTTTCCTTCCTTCCTCCCTCCTTCCCTCCCCCACCTTCCTTCCTTCCCAGCAGCCAGTTATGAGTGAGAACATGTGGTATTTCTGTTTCTTGGTCTGGCTTATTTCACTTCACATAATTTTCTCCAGACTCATCCATGTTGCTGCAAATGGCAGAATTTCATTCCTTTTTTTATGGCTGAGTAGTGTTCCGTTGTGCATATCTACCACATTTTTCTATATCCAGTTGTCTGTCGATGGACGCTTAGGTTGCTTCCATATTTTGGCTTTTGTAAATAGAGCATTCTGCATCTTAATCACAAGTTTGACCAGAGAAGCAGAGCACCAGCCAAATTCCCCTCCTTCCCTGACACTCTCCTGCCACCTTGGATGGGGAACAGAGTCCCTGAGCCTGTATTTGAAAAGCCTCCTCAGGAGACTCTTAAGAACTTCACAGGCTGAAAAACACTGGTGTTGAAACATAAACAAAGAAATAAAAATCAGAAAAATAGGATTTATAAAATTAGCATATAGAAATCAATTGCCTTTTAAAAAAATATTTAAACAAGAACCAGTTAGAGGATATTAAGGTAGAGAAAAATATTTTCCATAATAACAAGAAAGAAGACAAAATATTTAGGAATAAACTAAACGAGAAATATGCAGAACCCTATGAAACACCCCTGAAAGACACAGAAAGATACGAATGAATGGGAAGACATACTTATGCTCAGATAAAACGACAACATCAGAGAGATGCCAGTGCCCCCTAAATTAATTTATAAATTTTAAACAATCCCAATAAAAATAGCAACAAGCTTCTTTGTGGAGCTTGATAACTGATACAAAAGCTCTTATTTTAAAAAATTCAAGAAGAACCTTTCATGTCTGGCAAGGTGCTCTCATCTGATAAGAATGCCTTACTAGACACGAAAGCACAGTGTGGGACTGGCACACAGAAAGACCAGTGGACCAATGTGAATGACTAGAAGTTCCCAAAACAGACCCGAGCACACACGGAAATTCAGTGTTTAATGAAGATGGCATCTCAAATCAACTGGGGCACAAATGGACTTTTTAACAAATAGCCCTAGACAATCGGTTAGTTGTTTGGAAAAAGACAATATCAGATCCGTATCTCATACCATCCTTACACAAGAACAAATTCCAAATACATCAGCAATCTAGATGAAAAAAAAGGAAACCATGCAGCGTCAGAAAACCACTGGTATCAAGAGACCCTCCCGTCTCTCCAGACTCTCAGATGCTGGGCTTTAAATTCTTCTTTGGCAAAGTAACTTAAGACAGAGTGTGCCCCATGAACAATACATCCTTTGTGGTTTTCAAACCACTCTTGGCTCACCTGTCTGTGCAGCATGGAACAAAGCTGTGATTTACATGTTGCGTTCAAGTCTTATCTGTGGCAAAGGCTGCCAACGCTCCTCCTGATGGACATACCACTAGACGGCATTTCCCAGACACCCTTGCAGGTCACTGGGCTCACACAACTGTCCTGGACACTGAATGTGGAGAGACATGACAGGTACCACTGCCAGGCCTGACCTAGAAAGTCCCCCTCTCTCTCTTCCCTATCTGCCGGCCAGGTGGAGTGGAGGATTCCTAGAAGATGCGGAGCCACGCAGTGGAAAGAGCCCAGGCCACTGAATGACTGCATGGAGCAGAGAAACCCCCACCACCCACAACTTGCATTGGGCTCTGAAGCAAATGAGAAAAACCTTTCACTGGGTTAAGCCACTGAGACTTGGAATAACTGTGTAGTAGTGTTTATTTGTTACAGCAGTCAGCATTGTGTGCTCTGACTAATGCTAACTAATACTGTGGCTAGCACAGCAGAAGACTCTTTCAACCCTTCAGAATCTTTTAGTTCTTTCCTGCCTCAGTGTATATGTGATATGTCAACACAAGGACATGCAAATTTTAAGCTGAGTAGATAGATGCTACCTACCACATCTAGGGAGCTGCCTGTCAGTGCTTAGAGGACCATAAGAAGAAAGCTGTGGGGGCACTTGGGCATGTGACAAAGGAGAAGAAAATGCAGGAGGAGACAAAATTTGGGGGAGATAGCACATGTAGGTATCAAGAGAGCCAAGACTGGGAATCAGAAAGGTGCCATGTGCCTCACAGAGGAAGGCTCAGGAGCAGAGACAGCAAGGTGACAGCCCTCAGAACGAGCTTCTACTTTCTCGATTCGTCCAGGCCTGGCCCACTATAGCAGTCAGCTGATGCAGCAAATCCATCTACAAAAGAAGAGACACCACCCACTCATGCATTACACAGATTTATTGAGCTCCTCCTGTGTGCCAGGTGCTCGGGATACAGCGAGAATAACAGACAAGGTGCCCACTCCTGCTGGAACTTATGTTCCAGCTGGAGGAGACAGAAAATGAGCAAACAAGCACAAACATATGTAACATATGTGTTCTATGTACTTCATCATTGCATGCCTGGAGAAGGGTATCCATGCTCCTAATTAATTTTTAAAATCCACAGTTTGGGGGATAAAGTCAGACAATTGAATTTTTCTGAGAAGAATTTTAGGAGTTTTACAAACTAAAAGTACTTAAGATAAATCTTCACAAAAATAAAATCCAGGCTAGATATGAGAATACAGACATCACCATCTAAAGGAGCATTCAGAATGGGTGTGAGCTCAGTGCCAGAGGGCTTCCCGGGTGAGTTCTGAGCTGTTGAGCAGAGTACCATTGACTTGTAACAGGTCCAAGACTTGCACACAAGTTGTGTGTCAAAACCTTTCTAGCATTTTCTAAGCCACAATTATATTTTTAGAGAGGAAAAAAATAATTCTTAATACCAGTATCAAAATTAGTACACAAGGCACCTGCAAGATTGCTCGAGTTGGTGTGGCATTTGGCACAGAATAAAAGCAAAGCAAAACATGAAACCCAGTGGAACAGAGCACGCTAGCCTGAAAAGCCCTTGAACTCTCCAGTGTTCCAGGGCAGGAAAACGCGCCGGTCTCTTTGTTAGCTTTAGGCACGCCTGAGCATTTTCTGGAAACTGCTAGTACTGCAGCCCAGATTGCCTGCTCTAAGCTGAAAGGAGACAGAGACAGACTGAGCAAAAGCTTTGATTTAAAATTCTGCAGTCACTGCAATCCCAGGGCCGGGGAGCCCATTTGCAGGATTGTTTAGCTAAGGAGACCTGACAAATCTATAATGCACATTTTCAGGCAATGTATAATCAGTCCCCTGGCTTATAAATTATATAATAGTAAATTTGTGCTCATTGAATTTCTGTAGGAGGAAGGGGTGTGCTGTTCACAAGCGGTGTCTCAGCAGAGAAGGAAACACTTCTTTAAAGAATGAGGGTTTATATGGGTACACTTGTAATTATATCATCTGTGTTCATTCACCCAGTCACCAAAGATCTATTAGTGCCTCTTACAAAGTCAGTGTTGAGGATACAAAAGTGAAGAAAATAGGGTCCCTGACTTTAAGAAAACTACAGTTGATCTCAAGAGATCAACATGGGAGCAAATAACGGGTATGTGGTGAGTGCTAATAGAAGTTTGGACCCCTTAATATGGGCTCAAAGAGGAGAAAATAATTGTGGTGGATTGAATTATGTCCCCCCCAAACTCCCTGAAGCTTGAATTGTGTCCCCCAAGTTTTATGTATTAGAAACTTAGCCCCCACTGTGACTGTTAAGAGGGTGGGAAATCCTATTATGGTCATTGAGAGGTGGAGCCTTTAAGAGGTGATTGGATTGTAGGACCATGCAGTAGTGAATGGATTAAAAATGGCGGTCAGGGGCGTGGTTCTCAGGGCTTTAAAAGAAGAGGAGCGTCTGTCTCTCTTCTCTCTCTCTGCTTCCCATCTTGCAATGTGAGGCCCCTGGGTCACTGTCACCATCACCAGATGGACTTTGGACTTCCCAGCCTCAGAAATTGTAAGCAGTAAATTTTGTTTTTCTTTATAAAATACCCAGTTTCATGTATTTTGTTATAAGCAACAAAAATGGACTAATACAATAATGAATCCTGTCTGGCCAGGGACAGGAGTTAGGGAAGGCCCTGGAGGAGCAGATATTCGAGTGGGGAGTATCAAAGGTCGAAAAGAAGTTCACCAGGCAGAGGAGGGGAGGGGAAGGGTATTCAGGCCTGGAGAACAGCATATACAAAGCTCATCAGCAAAAACATGTGGAAAGATGAACTTGATTGTGGCCTTGGGAATTAGCGTGGACCTCAAAAAACGTTCCCAAATCAGCATGGCTTTGAAAATAAAGACATTTATTTAATAAATGAAGACATTAAATGGAGCAGTCCAGGGCTGGCAGGAGGCTTCTGAACTGCAGAGACCCCACTGATTCTGTCTTGTGCCCCTTGTCCATTGGTCCCACGTGGCTCACCTGCACCTCTGTACTCTGCCCTGCCATGGTTGCAGTCACAGTGCATTCTACATCCACCTATTTCTGTGTCCACAACATGGTCCGTAGTCACCTCGTCTACCTTCTGTACTCTGGCAGGGGTGGGGTAGACAAGCCTCCTCCCTCTGAGGGTGCAACTGGGAAACTGCACAGATCGCTCATGTGCTGACGGAGGACCCCAACCGCACGGAAGCCTGAGAAATGGAGTTCTGGCCCTGGGAAGCCCTCTGGGCGGCCTCCTGCCAAGTTAAAAATGGAGGTGCTGTTTCCGTGAGGAGCAGGGGACAGCGATGCCGGGAGGCCACAGCAGCCCTGCCTCCTCTGCGTGTCTCCACGGGTTGTGCGGTGATCTCTGGAATGCTGCTGGGAAAAACTCAACCAACAGGCCTGAATTTTCTGCTTTATTTATTCTGGCATGCTGACTTGATAGTGATCTTCATATTTCTCAAAACTAGAATTTTCAGGATGTAGGAGGTTACCCAATGTCAGCAAGTAATACGTGAGTGCTGACCAAACACGTGCTCCACAAGCAGGGATGCTGATGTTGTTTTAAAGACGCTTCCAATATATGCGGCCTACAGACACTTCAAGAGCCCCACTGCATTCCATCACCGAGTTTACAGAAAGCAAGTCATGAACACCATCTCCACTGCCCAGACTGGGGAGATGGGAGCAGACTTCTCAGCGGGGTGTGGCAGGGACATGAGGCAGAGGTCAGCTTTACACCATCTTGCATCTGAATCCCAGATGCCACACAGGGTGCTGCTTGTTCTTTCTCAGCTCCAACTACCTCGCCTGTAAAATGGGGGTAATGATGACTCTCGGGTTGGCAGAATTAAATGAGATACTACATGTGGCCCACCGAGGAAGCTCAACAAACATTTGCCTCCTTCTGATTCAGCACATTCACTGTCAGTCACTAGTGGCACAGCAGTTGGCTAGAATCCACTCCCCAAGAGAGGGTTTAAAATCCTGTTTTCCTGCAAAGAGAGAGGGGCACCTCTACCTCTACTGATACCTTAACAAATGATCAATCCTAGCAAGCAATAAAGGGACAAAATGACATCATGTGCCACCTGTTACATGGCACTAGGGACAAAGTGTTGCTTCTACAGTGTTCCTTCCAAAACCATATGGCCTGAATTTAATCATAAAGAAACATCAGAAAAACTCATATCAAGGGACATTCGGGAAAACAACTGGCCTGGATTCTAAAAATACTGAAGTCATGGAATACGCGTGTGGGCTCACACACACACGTGCACACGAAGGCAGGAGAACTACACGAGCTTGAAGGAGACAAAGACACATAACACATATATGAGTCTGTGAGCCCTCTGCCAAGAAATCCACAAAGGACGTTGTTGGGACAATTGGGGAAGTTTACATATGAACTATTTGTTAAGTAACAATGTGGATCGATGTTAGATTTGCTGAGATAATTGCTCAATAGTTATGTAGGAGAATGTTTCTTAAGAAATAAATGCTGATATATTTAGAGGTGAAATACAATGACTGAAATTTACTTTCAAATGACTTTTTAAGTGTGTGTGTGTGTGTGTGTGTGTGTGCGCGCGCGCGTGTGTGTAGTGCAGTATAGCATATGCTGAGGGAGAGAAAATGCTAAAACGAAATTGGGCAAAATGTTAACAGTTGGTGAATGGACAGGTTATAAAGTTTTTCATTGTATTATTATTTTAACTTTTGAGGTGGATTTGAAATTTGTCAAAATAAAACCTGGGAGAGAAAAATATGATATTATGAAGGGGAGTGATTTGAGTTATATATGAGGGTAAACTTGAGGCTGCATATTCAAGAGAGCTTCTGGATACGGTTGACCTACTGCTTCTCCCAGTGACAATGTGGAAAATAAATCATGCAGTTCATGTTTACATGAAAAAAAGGCAAAACCCAGGGTCTCGCTGCGGGGGGCCCAGCACTGTCAGCAGCAGCGGGTGCTGCGGGGAGGGCTGTCGCTGCCCTTGGAGTGTGGTCAGCTTTGCCACTGATGACCACGCATAAGATAAAGCTTGGAATCAGAGGCCGAAAAGGGAGCAGGCAACTGTCTGGTAAAATATATTCAACCAAACATGAGTTTCCACACGTGGGATCAAAAGGTATCGAGCTGTGATGACAAGGGCTGAGCCCGAGGATGGATGCTCGAGATTTGAACAAATCTGGGGTCTGGCTGCTGGAGATGGGAGGAGTTGGCAGAACCAGGAACCAAAGGCCTGGGGGTGGGGTTAAATCCCGTTTTCCCGCATGGTTGTAGAAATCGCTTTCTCTCCTGCAGCTGGGTGATGGAGTAACCGCTCCTCAACCTCATCAGAGGAGGATTTTCAGTTTCAGTGTTTAACTAAAGGTGCAGTTAATGTGGAATTGCCTGACCTAGTAACAGCAGACATTGCCAAAATGATACAGAAGAGGACTCAGTTAAAAGTACATGTTAAGACAACACAGGTAAAAGCACCTGGCAGTATCCGCAGCACAGTAGATAGTCAACAACTTTTACATTAAAAATAACTTAAGAAACTTCTAGAACATGACGTGTGTCCTAAGGGCAGTGCGGCTGGAGTAGCTTGCCCCAGATGCTGGTAATGAGGATTGTGTTGTCAATGACCACATATACATGTATATACACACATATACACACACACTCAAGTTATATATATATTCTTCAAATTATATGCTGCATGTATTTCAAATTTTACACATAAAATAATGTATAAAAATACATAATAAAACATAATATAAAATAAATATGCTAATTTGAAGTATATGTATGCATACTTAGAATTTTATTATATATATATGTATGCATACTTAGAATTTTATATATATATATATATATATATATATATATATATATATACTTTGAATTAGCACATTCTTATTATTTTCCCTTTAATTACCAAGGTATTCTATATGGAAGTTAATTCAGAGAACTCCCAGTGACACAGTTGGCCCCAACACAGATGGGTCCCACCGTGCACATTCCTTATAAGTGTGGAATCATGTAAGTATCTAACTCCAACCCGTCTGCACTGCGGGCACTACATGCTCCTGCTTTCAAACAGTAGGTTCAACACGAACAGTGGTAGCACTGGGATTTTGCAGAGGAAGAAACACGAATTACTTCAGTTCTGTTATTCTTTTATGTGCATTTTGGAGTTTTTATTTCTGTTTAAAATTTAAAACAGTGAAATAGTGTGTGATCTGTAGTACAAATCACCCTCTTAAAAATCAATGTGATTTAAAAAATCAATCCATTGCTTTTTCTTTTTTTGTACATGTGCATGCGTGCATGCGTGTTGGCATGATTCTATATACAAAGTTCAATGAAAGAAAATTTTCACTGTCTACAGCCATTTCTCCTCTAGACGTTATTATTATTCCTTTTGTTTCATGATTATGTGTTGAAAAGAATTTTGTTGTATGGGGGGGGAAGTGTTAAAAAATAGTTCTCTTTAGGTGGATCATATATTAGGTGCACCAGGTGGAGATAGCAGACTGGGCTATCTTTTGCTTCTTTCAAAGCCCCTCTTGGATGACAATAGAAGGCTTGCATTTAAGGAGAGGAGACAGGATAGGAGATACTGGCAGCACAGCTCTGGACGCCGCAGCACAGATGCAGAGTGGTAGATGGCACAGCCAGCAGCCCTGGGGCTCCGCGGCCTAAGCTGGCAGTGGGGAAAGACGAGACTCACTCGGATCCACCCTGCACAATCCCCGGGAAGCCTGGGACTCCAGACACCATGCCTTTGGAGGTACAAGGGATGAGCAGGGTGACAAGGACTGCAGGAAGGCTTATGAGCACGTTATTTAGGGACCTGGAGGTACATACCAAAATAACCATCAGGAAGAGGTGAAGGTGGAGGGAAATTTGGATGGAGAAAGAGAAACGAGGGCTGCCATTTCTCCCAACAAACCTTCTGGAAACTTGACTACCAAACAATTGTCATAAGACACTAACCCATGTGTATGCAATGTTTAAATATGAACATATCTGATAATGAGCGATGCTGTCCACCTCCAGCACTGGGGGTTTTGGGAAGTCGGCCCTCTTCTCCCACCTGGCTCTCCAGCTCCAGCAAGAGAGTGTCTCCTTTCAATACCAGACGGTCTCAAGCAAAGCTCCAGCCCAACCCCGACATGTGTGCTCATACACCCCAAATGCTGGCCATCCCCTTGTTGGCACTGATCATTTCAGAGTCTCCCACTTGTGGCAGTGTGGGACCAGGCTGGAGGGAACCCTGTTTAGTTTGGATCTCCCATAGCCTAGGCTTCTCTGCTCGTTGGCTGGTGCAGGCCCAGGGGTCCCTGATTCTGGGCTAGACTCCAAACAGTGCCTGCAGTGACCAGCAACATCTCTCAGAAATGCTGGCCTTTGGGAGACTCAGTGGCTGGACCAGAACAGGGACTGCATCTGGCCTGTCCTCTGTCCTAAGTGCCGTTTCCTTCTGATTGCAGAGCTCTCTCGCCTCAGGCTCTTAGACTGAGTTTCTCACAGTGTAAGAGGATGTTTCCCTCCCACCTGGCTCCATCATCTACCGGCAGACAGTTTTGACTGAGTAAATTTCCAAACATGAACTCAATAGGCTTGTGTAATGGGTTCCCCATTGACAACTCTGATTTTTTCAAAGAGTGTTTTCCTTTGGCATTGATATTCCATTGCCTTTAACAGCCCCGTTCTTCAAAGGGACCGTCATATCCATCTTCCAATAATGTAATTAAGTTTTTAGTCAAAAAGAGAGCATTGGCGACTTGTTGCTCTTCTCAAGGACTCAAGGACTGAGTCAGGCCTCTGTGCCTTTACCCACACTGGTCCCCGCCTGGGATGCGCTCTCCTTCCTTGTCTAGCTATTGACTCACCATGGTAGGTTTGCGTTCTGCAGAGAAAAGATGAGAGAATTTGTAGATGGTGACCCACAGACACAATGTCAAAAAGCCTCATGAATTTGATTTCATTTACTCTGTTTTCTTGAATATTGCAAGCTTTCCATGAGGTTGAGCCGGGGTTGACTTGGGGAACGTCTGCATTTGAGTTACAAGAATGGGTCAAAAAGGAAAATCTAACTGAGACCGTGGACGGGCCAGGAAGGCTGTTCCTGTTCAGAGCAACGGTTTATGCATTCACTTGGTCATCAAATATCAGATGACTAATATGTACCAGGTGACCCATGAGGTGTGGAGCTTACTTAGCAGGGTGAAGGCGTTTGAGCAGAGGATCCCACATGCTCATGTTACAACTGTAAGTTAAGAGTGCAAGATAAAAGAATGTCCCCAGAAAATGAATCCAATGATATAAATATTCGTAGAAAATGACTGGAAGGAAATCTGCTAAAATGTTAACAGTGGGTGTTCTAGGCAGTAAAATCATGGACGATTACTTCTTCCTTTCTAGTTTTTAATTCTTCCCAATTTTCTATTATAAGCATGCATTATTTTTATAATTGAAAAAATTAAGCAGTGTTTTTAAAAAATCTTAATGTAATTGCCAAGTATACCACAGTATTCATGTCAATGGGTTGCCAAATTTTCTTCCCAGCAGGGAAAACTGCTTGGAAAACAGTAAAAACCAGGGATGTTCTTGGCAAATATGGGTTCTAAAAAAAGGAATCTGAAGATCATGTCATTCTACAATCGAGAAAATGAGAGGGCAGGGAGGCCAGGCAGCTGGCAGAGCCCCACAGCCAGCCCTCCCATGCTGGCCAAGCCAGCAGCTGGACATGTCCAGCCACAGCAGGGCGAGTCCTGCCCAGGGACCAAATGCTCAGCAGTGTTGGTGAAGTCCCCTCCCTGGTCATACTTGACACATGCTAATGAGCTGCTATTTTTCATCCAGACCGAATTTCTGATTCCTGTATTTCTAACCACACCTACTCCTTCAACACTCCCTCGCTGTGTGATCTTCCCAGAAGGAGCTTCTCTGCTCTGCCCATTTCTGGGGTGGTTTCCTCGGAAGGTTAATGACATGCTTCGTTAGTGGAGATCAAGCACATGCCTGGGATGCTGCTTTCACCAGCCCCCACCGACAGGCTCGTCCCCAGACAGACATTTCTGTGCTACTGTGGCTCTCCCCGGGCAAAGGAGCTCACAGCCAGTGAGAGGTGAAAAACGTGTCCAGACAAGCAGGCTCCACAGGGAGAATGGTACATGCCACAAAAAAGGCCAAGGTAAAGCTCTCTGTGGAAGACGGAGAGATTAATTTGAAATAGGGTGATGAGAGCAGTTTTAATGGAGGGAGTGACAGCTGAGCCATCCCTTAAATGGTGCGGAGGATTTGTTCATGATGAGATGGGAAGAAAAAGAAAAAGTATTCCAGCCCACTCCCAAAAAGGCAGCATGAACAAAACCACAATTTTCTATAAGTCTCCAGGATCTAAAATGTCAAAGCTGCAAATGTCTAAATGTTACTCAGCTGCACCCTGGGCTGCAGCAACCTCACCTGCAAGCTATCATGTTAGGCCGAGATCCCCTGTTAGAGCAAATAAATCTCGTCACCTCTAAAAAAACCACCAACAGAGAGGGTCTGGATCATAATAAGAGAGGTGCAAATGAAGGTGACCCTGGGAAAGCAGTGCATTCTATCGGTGAAGCTGTGGGGGACAGGCACTCTCACACATTGCTGGTGTGAATGTAAGAAGCTTCTACTCCCACGGAGGGAGATTTGGCAACATCTAGCCAAATTATGTAGCTTTGACCAGCGTTATCATTTCTAGGATTCTACCCAGAAGATGCACTGCATTCGGTGAGATGTGGACACAAGGGTACCCCTTGCAAGTGTATTCGTAAACAACCCGAATGCCCATCAAGCAGGACTAGCTGAATAAATTAGGGTAGAGCCATACAGTGGAGTACTATGCAGCTGTAAGCAGGCACGAGAACTATCTCTGTATTCTGCAATGGGGCAATCTCCAGGATACAATGTTTAGTGAAAAGACCAAGGAGCAGAACACTATTAGAGCACATCAGAGACCTTTTCTCTAAGAAAAGGGGATTATGACTATCTTCTCATATTATATATGTTAAAAAAAAAAAAAAAGCAATGGATAATCCAAAGCTAATAGGTTACCTATGAATTAGGGACAAAATGAGTTAGAAGGACAAGGACGAAAGCTAGATGGATATCTCAATATATCGGGTTTTGGTTTTTGACTTTGAAACAGTAATTTGTTCCCCCAGTGGGAGGTACTGTAAGGACAAAAGAAGTACAAAGAAATCTTAAAGTGTTTTAAACAATCATTTAGTTGTTAATAATATAATGTTGATAGTGTTATTGTTATTTTGCATTTCGAACCATCCAGTCCATTTCCATGGCAACACTGTGGGATTCCTTGGCTACCATAGGTTGCATTGGTTGACTGTGGGATTTCTCAGTCTTTGTTACATCTTGAGCTTGGTCTGTTCTATACACCAAACAAGCTAAATCATCTGTTACTTTAATACATAAACTCCCCTCAGAATGCCTACGTCTGAGAACCACACGTGCCTTCACAGAGCCGCAAGGTAGAGCTTCTCTGCCGCGAGGCTGGACTCCTCCCAGAGCTCGTACTGTGACATTGAGGCCGGGGTGGAGCAGGACAGAGAGAAGCAAGACCACAGGATGGCGGCATCGCCACCCGGCCCACCCACCTACAGAGGTACTGCCGTTCTGAAACACACGCACATACATGTACAATATATACACTAGAATATGTACTATGTATAAAATAAATAAGAAAGTATGCAAAAACTATCCATAGGAACCACGTTTCTCTGTTAAAAAAGAAAAAAAAATTATAAAATTATAAAATCTATCAATTTAAGGAGAAGCTCCATAATCCTTAATTTGAATGTAAAATATTATTATAAACTCTTAATATATTTACTCTTAAAAAGAATAAAGTACATACCTCTTTAGCAATACCCAGAAATATTGATTGATCCAGTAACTACAAACACCCCTGGCACCCAGGTTGTGATTTCTAGATGCTGTTTCCTGCTAGGACCCTACCAAGGCTCTTTTGAAATCAGCTAACTCCAAGAGAACAGGAAATATAAAAGATGAATCTGAAACATCTTGTCATACCGAAGGTCATGTCAAATGGCTTCAGGGCCAACCTAAACAGGCTCACACTGCCCAAGAATGGGACAATTTGATCATCACAAAGAAGAACTGTAATACATTAGAGCTCAGCAAATATGTTTTTAATACCTATTGGCTCAGCATGAAACTAAAATTAAAAATTTCGTTTTTCGTCTTTGGAGGATGTTTGGGAGCCAATTTATTATTCTGAAAATAAGTAGAAATAAAGAAAAAAATCAAACATTTACCCCAGCTTTTCTATAGGGACTCTGTCTTGGGATAATCATATAGTCAGGGAGGGAAAATTCTTTGTATAAGTCCAGCAAATAAGTGAAAAAGGAATGATAGAATTATAACATCGCCATCTGCCACGCCTTATCACGTAGAGGACCTGGGCAGGATCACCGTCACCACTGAAACCAGAAAGCCATAAGCTAACAGTGAATTTGACAGTGGATGGATCAGGCTGACAGTCTGAATCCCCCTGATGGAACTGCCAGTTGACCAGAAATAAATGTGACAAAGGAACTTGGTAAATGTTGCATGTGCATAGTCAACAAAATATAGGGTGTGGAAAACTCTACAGGACAAGAGACCTGATTTATTCACCAAATAAATTACACGAAAAAGATGAGAAAGGCAGAGGGAGAATCTGTAAAAGAGATTTAGGGGACATCAACAAACGCATGTGTGAACGTAGGAATCCTGATTCACATGAACCAACTGTAAAAATATTAAGTCCGTGAGGGGAATAGAAACACGGGATATCTGATAATACTGATGGACTGACTGATGCCACGTTTGAGGCTTAGTTTAAAATAATCTACTGCAACGTGAGGGCAGTACAAGTAAAACAAAACAGATCATTGGTTTATAATAATAGTCTTTCTTTTATATGTGTTTAAAAATGTCCACATAACAGTTTCTAAAATATTGGCAGATTTTAGAGACACAGCCTCCTGAACGGATTCAACAGGAGCTATTCAAACAAGCTATATAAAAATGACATGTTTTTGGAAATCTGCGTTAGGTGACTTAAGAAGCAGCTTTAGAGCAAAAAGATGCTGATGTCAAAGATACATGCAAAAAGTTTGAATAAAATTGCTTCTATAAAATGAGAGTAGAAAAAGCAGCACTTCAAAATTAATGTATAATACGTAATTTTATACGTGTATGTGTAACTGAATTAATAAACTATATAAGCAGGCCATTGACTAATCTATCTACATCCCTAAATGTTAATATGTCCAAATTAGCAAAATCAAAACTATCTTATCTCTGTCCTTTCTTTGGGAAAATAGAGGATTGCCTAATATTTAGGTTGTCTTGTGGTGAGTTAAATCGATCCTAACTGTCAGATTTAAGGCAAAAAATTTTAAATCAGATTCTTTCTCTCATGAAATTTAATAGTATATTTCTTAGTCTTTGCATCTTGTAAAATTTTTAAAGAGTCCAGATTTGTAACTTCAGTGAAATATTAATCCCTGTTACCAAAAATTTACATGCAATAGCATTTTTATTCCATACTTCAGGCCAAATTAAATGTGATTCATCTTGGGTGCTGATAGACTGCCCATGAAAGGCAGAGGCCCCAGAGTGCGTCTCCAGGACGTCACAACACTGTCTTTTCTTTCATGTTGTCCTCGGAGGTATAGGTTCTGTTCTCAAGGTAGCAGAGCTCTCTAACCCCCTGAAAAGCTGTGGGTAAATCATATCACATTTCAAACATTTTTCAAAAATGCCCAGAGCGTTTTGAAATTTTAAAAACTATGTGGGAGATCTTTCTGGAAATGAAAAATTATTACTTTATATTGAAAATAATTAATTTTTACTTTTTTCACTTCAAATTTGAAAATGTATTCTATCCCTTGCTTCCTGAAAGCAAAGCACCATAATTACAAAACCAAACCTGTTCGCAGACGGCTCAGCTCCTCGATGTGTCCCACAGCACAGAGAGAACTAAGAAGGTCATATTTGCACCATTAATGACTTTGAGGCTCAAATCAAGATCCCTCAACCCCCAGATGGGTCTTTATTTCACCAGTGGGCTACTGTTTACACATTCGTATGGGGGTACCTCTCAGTTGAATCACTTAAATCTTAACGTATAATAGTTTAACATAGAGTCACAACCTAACAGAGCTGGGGAACTGTAGGAATCACCTGGTCCAATCCTGTAGAGGATATCGACTAAGAAGTTATTAATGAAATAGAAATAAAACACATGTATTTCACAGGACCAAAGTCCTTAGTTTAGAAGGCCAAAGTCTGTAGTTTACAGGACCAAAGCCCAACCCTTTAGGAAAACACGTAGAAATGCTAAGATTGAGAAAGACCAGAAGACTTTCACGGGACTAAAGCCTTTGATGTAGATAAGAGAATTGAAGCACAGTGAAAAGTGATTGCTCTGGGGGCAGTTGCCCTCAGTTCAGCTAAACCTCAGTGATGGGAGTGTATGTAAACTAAAATCTTCAAGGATATTCTGCTAGTTAGTGCTTGGGGGACAGTCCACATCTTGCCCTAATAAGTTTCTTTCTTTTTCTTGGGGAGTTAAGTGCTTTGGTGATTATTTCATTGTTTTTCTTTGCATGTCACATAGCTAAGTTTAATGATTCCTTTTGATGGTAAATTGCTTGAACTATTTTAAGCTGTACATGCTTAAATGAAGTATGTCGTGTAGCCAGTTTGTTTATGTTTTCACTATGATTGATTAACCATCTGCTTTTCTTCTGTAACTTTCTTGTCTTTACAATAAAAGCTGAAGCAAAAACTGACTGGGGGCTGTGCCTGGGCTCCCCTCTCTTGAAGGGGTTTTCCCTGGGTGTAGCCCCTTCGGGCTTCTCATTGCTCCAAGTACTTGGCTCTGAGTAATCTTTTGCATATCTGTCACTCTGCAGGAGGTGACACAATCCCCCCACCCCCATCCTGGTGAAAGAAAATAAAACCAAGCCACATTTATGTGACTGACCTAGTTACACAGCTAGTGAGAGGCAAGGCTGAGACTTGGTCCACGTTTCCTAATTCCATGTTCAGTGTCCATTCTATGATACTATATAGTCTGCTCTCAAAATCTTCAACATTATCTCTGTCTCTTTTTTTCTTAATCAACAGTATTTTGCATTTCTTGAGAGAAGGATCTCAGTAAAAATTAATTTAAAATTTTTTTAACATTTCTGCTATTTTAAAAGTTTTTACAAGAAAAAATGATTGAGGAAAAATACTCAAAGGTGGTTAAAGTTCATGGTCTATGGTATAATTCAGTCATACACGTTCCATATCATGTGGCTCTCTGTTCAGAGACTTCCAGGAGTGTGTGGATTTTGAAAATATGAATTACTTCACAAAAGGATATCAAGATATCCTTCTATAAAAATCATATTCCACCAAGTGAGAAAAGAAAGCTCTTTAAATGGGATCACTTCTCTGAATGTCCTATGGTTCACAGAGCAGCCAGAAGGATTAACGTTCCAGGTTTATTCCTAGGCATTAACGTTCCAAGCATCGTACGTGCGTTATTTATCTTTACAACAGCCCTAGGAGGTGTGGCAGTTGGTTTTCACTGCTCCAGGGGGTAAACTGAGGCACTGGGATCCCTGAGCTGCCAAGAGCAGAGATTGAGCCATGTGGTCTGGCTCCTGAGCTGCTTGCTGCACCTTCAATGCCATCTGCTCCATGCCTCATTATCAAGGCCACACACAACTTCACTGCTTTAGGGGAGTCAGTGTTTTGTGGCTTTTTCTCTCTGTGCTTCCTTTTTCTCCCTTACACTGTAGGGAATGGAAGCAAGAGGCTCCATTGCCCAGCTTCCCAGACAGCAGGGGAGCAGCCGTGCTTTCCCAGTGGGGGTGCCATTCGCAGTGGCAGACAGAGCCTCAGCAGCGGGGCAGCAGGATTCCATAGCGATCCCGCGGCTGGACCCACAGGAGCAGCCACGGGGTCCAGAGCATCTTCATTTGCTACCTGGTGTCCGGCACCACCAGCTTCTCCCTTTTGTGCACCTCCAGCAGCCCCGAAAAATAATTTTCTCCATCAGTTCCTCTCTGCTTGAAGTACCTAGGTCCGTTTTCTTCTTGACTACTGATTGACGCTGACATCTTGCATAAACATATCCCATTTCTCCATCTTCTTGACTATAATGCGCGCACAAGCATTCATTCATACATAAAATGAATACAAGGAGCATCGAGGTGTCCTGATGAGGGGGACGATCCTGACACTCTATCAGGGAGTCCTCCCTGATAATGACAGGAGAAACATTACTTTTATAATTTATGAGCTAACAGCATCAAGAAAGCAAGAAAGGGTGCCCTGAGGACCAGACCTTTAGAGGAGTTCTGGGAGGAGAGAAAGCAGCTGCAGCCAGATGTATGGGGAAATCAGGGCAGGAGGAAGGGTGTTCTTCCCAAAGGATCCCTGGAGAAGCCCTTCAGTGCGTGTCAAAAGGTACAGACAGCAGGAGTGAGCCACTTGGGCATCCAGAACTGCTGGGACGGGGGGAGAAAGAAAGTCAGCTCAGCCAGGGCCTGAGACACATCACGGCACAGCCCTTCTCCCCCAGGTGCCTCTGGGGTCTGCAGCTGCCCACCAGCTCCCTGCCCTGCACCATGCAGGCGACCTCTGCTACCGTGGACTCTGCCACCAGTACACACAGAGCCTTCCATCAGAGGATCCAGCCACTGAGGTAAAGAGGCTCACAGCAGAGGGACCCTGAGCCAGCTACTACTAGCCAGGATCGTCCTTCCTTAATAAATGTACATGATAACTATCGCTCACAGGATGCCTCAGGAAAGCCACAGGCAAGTAAGAGAAAGACCGAGAGAAACCTGAGGGACAACCGATCCTGAAGGAATCAGAGATGATTCAGGGCAACAAAGAAAATCACAATATAAATTTTATTTTAATTTTAAAAATCTGTTCTATATTTGCATGATTCAAAAAGCAAAGCAAAATGAAAAGATACATTGAGAAGCCTCCCTCCCCTCCTTGCCCACAGCCTCGTTCCTCCCCACCCCGTAAGTAATCACTTCTGTTATTAGTTTCTCATGCAAACGCAAGAAGATATGCAATAGTGTACTTGTTTTCTTTCCAGTCTTACACAAAACATGGCATCCTATGTGAAATAGTTTGCTAGGGCTGCTGTAATAAAGTACCACAGAATAGGTAGCTTGAACAACAGAAGTTTATTACCTCTGTTCTGGAGGGCGGAAGCCCAAGATCAAGGGTTGGTTCCTTTTGGAGGCCAGAAGGGAGACTCTGTTCCAGGCTTCTCTTCTTGGCCCATAGATAACCATCTTCATGTTCATTGCACGGCGTTACCTTTGTACGCATGCCGTGTTCAAATTTCCTCCTTTTATAAGGACACCAGTCATATTGGATTAGGGCCCATCCTACGACATGATTTTAACTCGATTGCCTATGTAGAAGCCCTATCTCAAGGAAGGTTACATTCTGAGGTACTGGGGGTTAGGATCTCAACACATGATTTCGAGGGGGCATAATTCAACCCATAACACCAAATGTGTCATTCCGTGTTTTCTCACTTAGTAGCATGCCCTTGGAGATCTTCCTGTATCAGTATACAGAGGGTTTGTCACTATACTCTGCTCCACTCAGAGCATGTGCCGTGGAGTGTCTGACCAATTCTCTACAGATAACACTTGGATTGCTCCTTCGTTCTGTTGTTGTTATAAACTAACTTTGTTTCATAGGTGTGTCAGGCAAATCTGCATGATATCATTGTAGACATGGGGCTTCTTGGTCAAAGGTAAATGCATTTGTAATTTTGATAGATATTGCCAAGTGCCTGTCCTTGGAGGCTGTGCCATTTTGCAATGCCGCCAGCACTGTATTGGAGGACTTGCTTCCCCCACAGCCTTGCCAGCACAGTACTGTATGGTCTTAATCTCTCAGGTTTTTGCCAGTCTGATAGGTGAGAAATGCTTTTTTGGTATAGTTTAATTTGTATTTCTCTCATGAGTAAGGTAAGGTTAAGCATCTTTTTACATGTCCCTTAATGACGGGGATGTGTTCTGAGAAATGTGTTGTTAGGCAACTTTGTTATTGTATGAAGATCATAGAGTGTTCTCGCACAAACCTAGATGGTATAGCCCACTACATACCTAGGCTATCTGGTGTAACCTATACCATAGTCGACCTAAATGTCATTATGTAGAGATTGATTATATTTTAGGGCCATCTGTATTTCTTTTTCTACAAATTGGCAATTTTTAAAAATTAGGTTGTTATCTCCTTTTGTACTAGGTTTCTAGGCACTCCACACATTAACCAGATTAGCCCCTTGGCTGCAATGTCTAATTCAAATAGTTTCCCAAATTTACCGTTTGTCTTCTGACTTTGCTTTTTTAACTTTTCATTTTGGAAATTTTCAAGCATTTCAAACATTTCCATAGTAGAGAGATTACAGAATGAACCCCAGATACCACCACTCAACTTCAACAGTTACCAACACATGGCCATTTGCTCATCAAAAATCCCCCTCACTCCCACCCACCAACAGACTGATGGGTCTCCATCTGCAGTGTGTGGAAGAATCACATTCAGTACATATTAAATGAGCTTCCTGGGTCATTTCCTAATCTCACTTTGTGGAACTATGTGAAATTCTGACCTCTTTGTAGCAAGAAAATTTTAATGACAACGAATTACATTTTCTCCTGGATGGGTCCAATCATCCCATTTAGTGTATTCATTTATTAAACATCTACTAGATAGCAGGGCACTGTTCTCTTTCAGGCATCTTTTAGATAGCTTTTGAGCTATCTCCATGACAAAACGGACGAAGATTCCTGCCCCATGGAGCTTATTCTAAATTCCAAAAGGAATACTTTGTCATCATGTGAACGGATGTTTCTTGGTTTTCAATTTTTTTAACTAAAGCATGGAAAACTTATTCACAATTATAAGTGGACAGATATAAGTAAATAATATAAACCTTGACAATCTAAAAGTAAGAAGGCACACAAAATTATATAAGGGATAAGTGGAGGAAAAAGAGTAAGTATGCAGACTTCCTCATCTCCCATGGCAGAGTCGGTGGGGTTAGGTCCAGGAATTTTTATTAAACAGTTGGGGAGGACAAGTCTCTGTTATCAAGAACGATGGTGCAACATTCCTTTGCACAAACTCAATGATTTATTTAGAGTAAATTCCTAAAAGCAAAAATGCTGTATGAAAGAGTCTGTGTACTTTTAAGGTTTTGATACAATATACTACCAAGTTGTCCTAAAAAATACTGTACTACTTTCTAGGCCCACTAAGACTGCCGGCAAGTGCCCATTGCCTGAAATTTCACCTGCCTTGGGTTTTATCCAACTTAAAATTCTTCCCATTTGATATATGGAAAAAAAAATCAAACATACCTGACATTTCACAGTCTTAAATATGCATTTGTCTACCTGTAAAATATTTATTTCATCTTTGACTATTTTTGTCTCTTCTTTTTGTGACAGATCTGTTCGTGTCATTCATTCATTTTCTTACTGAATTGTAGAAGTTCGTATGTATGAAAGATAATAATTAGTTGCCTATTTGATGTATTTGATGCAAATTTTCCCCATTTCACACTAGATTTTAATCATTCTTTCTGGTGGTTTCTCACATACAAACATTTAAAATTTCACGTAGTCCATTTTATCACCATCTTAGTTTTCTTTTTCTTCAGATATCATAATGATAAAGCCCTTCCCTACTCAGAAATTACTTATAATTTTTTTTCCTACTTTTTCTTTTTTAAACTCTTAAAATTTTAAAGTATTAAGGATTTATTGTGTTACATGTTATGAGACAGTGTTTTAACTTATTTTTCAAATATCAATACTTTTTCTAACAGAATTTATTAAATAATCCCATTTATTTAATATGCCACATCTAACGTACATCAAATTTCCATGTAAACGTGGATCACTTTATGGATTACACTCTGCTCCAGTAGCCACCTTTCTCCCTACACAGCACATTGTTTTAATTCCTTTAATAGCATTATGTTTCAATATTTGGTAGGGAAAGTCACCTCTTTTCACTGTTTTCTAAATTGAATTGACCATTCCCATATTTATTTCAAAAATTATTAAAGCTTTTGTAAAATTAAAAAAAAAATGGAAAATGAAATAAGTTAAGAAATATGGAAAATTTTGAAAAGAAAGCAAAAAACAAAACAAGAACTACCCAAAATCCTTCCAAGCAGGAAAAGAAACATTCCAGACATCCATCTAAAGAGATATACAACACGAAGAATTTGTATTTAATATTTGACTTGAACAAGGGAATAAGAATTCGTGTGAAACTGAAGAAATTGCCGAACTTCAGAAAGTGGTTTTTAATCATAAGATGGCTTGAAATTTGGATTTATTTTGCTTTTATCTACATGTCTCAATTTTGAATAAAAACTATTCGTTCCCTGCTATGAAATATGCGAAGATTTGTATTCTTACACTTTCCTCCACCAGCATTTTGTTAGCTATATTTTAATTTTTTATTTTGTCAAGTATTATAATGTTTATATTTAGTTTAATAAACATTTCTCCAGTTGCTTAGTTCTTGTCTGGTGTTTATATGACATCATGCTGGTGAGAAGAGAAACTACAGAGTGAGATTGTTGGCTAAGCATCAGGGAAAAGCAAATTAAAACCACAGTGAGAGATCATCTCACCCCAGTTAGAACGGCTATTACCAAAGAGACAAAAAATAACAAATACTGGTGAGGATGTGCAGAAAAGGGAACCCTCTTACATTTTGGTGGGAATGTAAACTGGTATAGCCATTGTGGAAAACAGTACGGAGGTTCCTTAGAGAACTAGAAATAGATCTACCTTATGACCCAGCTATCCCGCTACTGGGTATGTACCCAAAGGAAATGAAATCAATATATCAAAAAGACACCTGAACTCCCATGTTCATCACAGCACTAGTCACAATAACCAAGAGATGGAATCAACCTAAATGCCTATCAACGGATGAATGGATAAAAAAAACCTGTGGTATACATACAGAATGGAATACTATTCAGAAAAAAAGAAATCCTATCATTTGCAGCTATGTGGATGGAACTGGAAACCATCATGTTAAGTGAAGTAAGTCAGACAGAGGATGACAAATACTGCATGATCTCACTCGTATACAGAATCTAAAAAAAAAAAAAAAAATGTGGTTCTCATAAAAGTAGAGAGTAGAATAATGAGTCCTGGCAGGGGGTGGGGAGGAGGAAGAGTGGTAGACCGATGGGTACAAAACTATGCTCCCTGCCCTGAGAGAATCACTGTGCAGTATATGCCTGTATTGAAATAACATACTGTACCCCACAAATATGCAAAAGTAAATACTAAAATATTTTGAATTTTTTAAAAAAATGACAGTGTTGGTGATTGTAGTAGCTAAGAAAGAGATGAGAAAGTATTGAAAGCAGAAAAGAGAGAGCCCAGCCACGTGGCCAGATTCCGGATAGTGAATGTAAGAAATGACCAATGAAAGCTTCACAGAATCATGTCATCTGATGTGCTGTGTTGTGATATCGAACTGCTCCAGTGTTTAAAAATTTCCTTCAAATAGGCTTTACACATAACTCTGAATCAGTGGTACTTTGGAGAGTGAAAAAATCATGCTGGTTTTACGGATATTGTCCCAAGAAAAGAAGCAGTGTGAAAAAGCAAAAGAAGCAAAATCTAGAACATAGATCACAAGACCAGCAGAAGCAGGGACCTAAAGTCAGGAATGACAAAGGAATTACAAGCCCTTCCCACTTGTATACTGAGTGGGGAAAGTAGGTTTCTAAGGCTTCTCACCAGCCAATTGGAAAATCGGGTGATATTTAACATACTGACGGATAGTTACAAATGATTAATACAAAAGTTATGAATTTTCCTTGGAATAACAGCTCTGGTCACATCCACATTTTCTTAGTTTTCATATGTAGAATTGTAATTATTAGTGCTTCCTAAATTGTTAATGTGGGATTTAGATTGTAAGATAATTAAAGACCTTTCATATGTAGATAGTAGAAGAAACATAATTCTTTGGGAATTTTTGCATTTTTTTATTGAGGTAAAATTTACATACAGTGAAATGCACAGATCTTAGTGTGCAATTCAATACATTTTGACAAATATCTACGCCCATGTAACCAACACTCAGTCAGGATACAGAACATCTCCATCACCCCAGAAAGTTCCCTTGTGCCCACTCCAGTCAGCCCTCCCACTCCAAACAATCACCACATTGTAGGCTATTTTGCCTATTCTAGAGCTTCATGTACACTGAATCATATGGTGCATACTCTTTTGTTTAGCTTCTTTTGCTCATCATAATATTTTTGAGATTCATTTATGCTGTTGTATATATCAGTAGTTTGTTCCTTTTTATTACTGGTTAGTATTTCACTGTATGGATATGCAGCAAACTGCTTATTCTCCCGTTGCTGGACACATGTTGTTTCAAGTTGTTTACAATTTCGTGTGTGTCTTCTCATGAGCATATATTTTTGTTTAACATGAGCAAAACCAAGAAGTGGAATTTCTGAGTAGACATATATTCAATCTTATAGGTAACCACCAGTTTTCCAAAGTGGCTATAACATTTAATAGTTCCACAAGTAATATGCAAGAGTTCTAGTTGCTCCATGTCCTTGCCAACATGATTTTGTTGGTCTTTTTAATATTAGCCATTCTGTTGAGTATAGAATGGGACCTCATCGTGGTTTCAAATTGCATTTCTCCAGTGACTAATGATGTGAACATGTCTTCATGTGCTTTTTGGCCATGTGTATTTCTTCCTTTTGAAGTGTCTGTTTAAGTCTTTTGCCTATTTTTAAAAATTGGGTTCCAGAACCATTTGTTGAAAAATCAACTGGCTATGTAAGAGTCTTTTTGGACCTCTGTTCTATTCCAATAATGTATTTGTCCATTCCTATACCAACTCCAAGCTGTCTCCTGATTACTTTAGCTCTCTAGTAGCTCCTGAAGTCAGATTGTGTGCACCCTTCAACTTTGCTCTACACTTTCAAGATTGTTTTGATGTTCTATGTTCTTTACATTTTATATGAGTATTAGAATTCACTTATCAATTTTTGCCAGAAAGTATTGGCTGGGCTTTTGATTGGTATCAGATTAAATCTACAGATCAGTTTGGGGAGAACTGGCATTTTAATTGTATCTAGTCTTCCGATTCATAAGCATGGTATATCTTTAATTTCTCCTAGCAATGTTTTATATGCATTAAAAATGTGAATAATTTATATGCATATAGTCAACAAAATATAATTATGTGAATTTTTTTTTTAAGTCTGCAGTTCTCGGTGAACTGATAAAAGACCTGGCACAAAGGGAAAGAGCCCTCAGTAAACACTACACTGATAAAGGGCACCAAACACTCAGAATCTTTAAGTACTGTAATAATGATGATTTGATTTTTAAGTGCAGTAGTAACTCTTAGTGAAGAAAAATAACATTGGAAAAAAACTTTTAGTCTAATTGCAGTTTTGTTTATCAAGACATCAGAAGACTTGTTCCAACGCTCGTCATCTGCTTGATCAGCCGTCTCTCCTTTTTGTCTGCCAAGGCTGTCCCCTTGCTTCCAACTGCCTGAGGTCAGGTGTCCCTCAGCTTGTTCCTGGAACTTTGAAATAACATCCTAACTGACCTCTGTGCCTCAGTCTTTTAGTCGCAAATCATCTCACATGCTGGACTCCAAAGTTACTTTTTAAACAGATACCTGCACATTTAATATGTTTGTTATTACTGTTAAATAAAATGGTTCAGACACATCTTCTCTGAGGTATTAGTTGTTTTACTTTAATGTGGCATGGCAAATATATTCTCCATATATCCATGGTTATCTGTCAAATTATAAATGATTACTCCCCCCATTAATTAAAATTAAAAGTATATGCTTCAAATAATTTGGTTAAGATATCTGAATCATCACTCAGATTTCTGATTTAGTTATAATGTATTAATCTGGAAACACATGAAATTAAAATACTGCATAAAACAGACTATACCTTCTACCTCTGTGAAGAGCATGCATTCACTTGCCACCAAACCAAGCCACTAGACTGCATCTTTTGCAGAAGAACGAACTACAAATAGAGTCTCCTTGATTGATGCTTTGAGTAGAGTCTTCCTGACTGTGACATAAATCATAATTTAAAATGTGATTAGCACTGACTCGATGTAAATAAAATCCACACTATCTGGAAGCCATATACTCAAAGATGGATAATTTGCCATCATTTAAATGACCTTAAGAGAAGACCCCCATGTAATTTTCAAAATATGACTAATCAACAGGAAATCTCTACTCAATAATTCTATTTTATAGAATTATAAATTCTATAAATAATTCTATAAATCCAACAATAGCTCTTTTGCCTCAAAGCAGTATATTTGCTTTATGTTCATTATTGATGACTCCTACAGTCCATTCTAAAACCTGAAATAATTATGTCAAAGAAAAATACAAAGCAAAAAGATGTGGTATGTTGCTGTATCTCTACTTGCCAAATTGGAAGAGAAGAAAGAGTCATTACGCCGCTTTGCTCTGCGCTGCACTCCAGCAGCTCCGATTGACGAAGCGGTGTCCATCACGCTTTGCATTACAATTTTTCTTTGCCACTTTCCCCAGCTCATCATAACATAATTACATTCCATTTTTTCTAGCCAGGGGCCAGTATTTTCTTTTATACAGAACAACAGCTGCAAAGCTCAACCTTGATGCCTCCTTAAAATGGTGAGATGTGTCTGCTTTGTTTCAGTCTTGGCAATTCAAATTTTTTCACTCCTGCTTGGCAAATTTTCTTGCTGCCAAAAAATGGTATTCAGCCCTGAAACCTTCATAGGGATGTGCAAAGGAGCTTCCAGGGTACTTAGCACTTGTCTGTACTGTAATTTATCCTTGAGCCAAGTTGTTTTGGAAATGTGCTGAGAGATTAATGCTGCTCTCATTCTTTTTATAGCCTCATAATTGCTAAAGGAGAATTGTCTTTGTGTCAAATCAATCTGAACGTTTTTGTTCTTCTCTCTATTTATGTCTTCTCGTGTATGCTCGCGTCAACGTTTTCTGGAAGTTAGGAACATCAGGCCAAAATCTTGTCAATGAAAGTCCTATGTTTCATGGCAAAATTCTAAGATTTTGAATGATTGTTGATAATCACTAATTGTTTCTTGGACATTACTCTGTAATAAACATGTTCTAAGTGTTTTTGGTGAAATATCTAATTCACTCCTCACCAAAGCCATGAGGTAGGTGCTACCTACTATTACCCTCATTTTTCAGAGGAGGAAAGGGAGACCTCTCAAAGAGGGTTTGAGAAACTTGCCTGAGAGCCCGGGAGTTAAATTCAGGCGGTTGGAGCCCAAACTGCACTGCCCTGCCATCTGGCCTTCCGTCATGGTTGTTGTCAGCTCTGTGTACTCAGGAGGCCCAGATTTACCCTCTCCAGCCCTGCCAGGAGAAGTTGGGGCTCATGCCCCAAGGAGTAGCATATCAATATTAAAAACCTGGGAGACACACCAGGAGCATGCATCTTGTACACCAGATGCCTGGTGGAAACCTCTCCTCCTTGCCACATGGACCTCACTCTGCTGTGGAGGAGGCTGCACACTGTTCACCTGGGCATTCAGTCTTCCTTCACCCCACGTGGTGATGGTGACGAGCAGAGGAGGGGTTCCCAAGTCGCCAGTGAATGCAGGCTTCAGTTGCCATGTGAGAAGTTGGGCTCCACTGAGAGGGCCGCACTAGAGAGGCCACTCAAGAGCAGACGAGTGACAGGACAGGGAGGTGCCCAGAGAGCCCCTGCTGGACAACGTCCCCAGCCCAGCTGCCAGGCATGTGGCTAAAGAGGCTTTCCTGACAGCCCCAGCCCTGGCCACCAACTGGTCACAACCTCGCAAGAAAACCTAAGAAGGACTGCCCAGCTGACCCAGTGAAGTCCCAGAGGCAGAGACAAAATAAATGGCTGCTACTTTTTAAACCACTGTTTGGAAGTGGTTCATTACTGAAACACCACGTAAGGCGACAGTGGAGAACACCTGGGCGAATAATCTCATGGGCTCATATTTCAACCAAATGTTTGCAGAAGGACCAACCTTTGTGACCCCTCATAACGTCTGTTGTGTGGGTGCTGTAGGTGGCAGGTGAGGCAGTACTGTCACCTATTGGCTTGTATCTGTAGACTGGGTTTGTCATAAAGGGTGACATAATTGTGTTAGTTATGGAAGTTTTGCCTCTTACCTGGGGTCCGAGAAAAGTCTGTCAATCCAGAATGAGACCAAGCAGAGAGGTCTTAGGGAGGCCAATAAATGAGAATCACTCTCTTGGCGAGGCCATGAGCATCTCATTATGTCTGAGGGGCTGAGTCTGTGGCCGAGGGTGGTCGCCCACATCAGGCTAGGACAGCAGGAAGTGCATGGGATGGGGCCTGTGTTCCGAACAAGTCCACTGAACTAAGACCTTCTGTGAGCTGAATTCTTTCTATGCTTCATGTATATTCATGGTTTTCTCTTTTGTTCTCCCTGATATTTAATAAGGTCTTTTTGAAAACTCCACCCTTGGGAAATTGTGCTCGGGATACAGTAAGGAGGACAGTAAGTGTCCAGGGGCTGGAGTGTGGTGGCAGCATAACCAAAAAGAGAAACACCATTTCATACCCATTAGGATGGCTATTATCAAAAACATGAAAACTAGCAAGTGTTGGTGAGGATGTGGAGAAACTGGAACTCTTGTGCATTGCTGGTGGGAATTTACAGTGGTGCAGCCACTGTGGAAAACAGTTTGGCAACTCCTCCAAGAGTTAAATAAAGAATTACCATGTGATCCAGCAGCTCCACTTGTGGGTATGCACCCAAAAGAATGGAAATTAGGAACTCAAACAGATACTTCTACACCAATGTTCATAGCGACATTATTCACAATAGCCAAAAGGCAGAAATACCCACGTGTTCATCAACAGATGAATAATTAAACAAAAATGTGGTATAAACATACAACAGAATTTTATTCACCCTTAAAATGGAATGAAATTCTGACACATACTACAACATCGATAAATCTTGAAAACATGTTAGGTGAAATAAGCCAGACACAGAAGGATAAATACGTGTGTCTCCACTTATATGAATTACCTAGAGTAGTCAAATTCATAGAGACAGAAAGCAGACTGAAGGTTGCCAGGGGCTGGGGAAGGGGATGGGGAGTTAGTGTTTAATAGGAACAAAACTTCTGTTTGGGAAGATGGAAGAATTCTGGAGATGGATGGTGGGACGGTTGCACAACATTGTAATATACTTACTGCCACTGAATTGTACACTTGAAATGGTTAAAAGGAGAAATTTTATGTTACATATATTTTACCACAATTAAAAAAAGAAAGAGACATACACTCACCTTGTCCCCACCTAACAGGAACGTGGGCCTGACTGGGGACCGAGCCAGAGCCATGTGGCCCAGCCACCCTCTCTACATGGAGCTCCCCTGCCAGTGCTAAAACCTTGGAGATCTTGGATAAGGAATAAAGAATTCCTTAACTGATCATGATAAAATAATAATATGTAACATTTAATGAGCACTTATTAAATGTTACCCCCCTGTTCCAGACACATTTATTAACAGATTTTGTCCCCAAAACATCCTTATGAAGAAGGTTCTAGTACTATCCTTGGGGGGGGGGGGGGTATGCACAACAGAGAGGTCAAGTAACTTGCCCAGAGTCACAGAGCTGGTACGTGGCAATTTAGCACGCAGGCAAGTGGTCTCCAGAGTCCACTGTAGCCCAGAGCCTTCCAGAAACAGAGAGACAGATGGCAGGGCTGCCCATGCAGGAAGCTGGTGCCGCTGTTCCACATGTGTCCTATGTCACCAAGCATCCTGCTGACTTGCTTCAGGTTCCTGGAGGGCAGTAACTGCACCTTGCTTGTCTCTGTGTCCCCAGTGGCCAGCATAATCACACTCGATATGATGAAGGACTATATACTATAATGACTGGACCTAATTTAAAATAGATTCTAAACCTCCTCAAGATTTGCTCTGTAATCTTGTTTTTGCTACAATTCACAAAAAAGACATGTTGGCCGTCTACCAAGCAGCTGGAGATCGAGAACATCTCTAGGCCTTCTGCACGCATCAGTGTACTCAGCTCACCCCCCATCACTGCCTTGCTGCACCCCTGGATTTACTTTCAGAGCCTCCCTCCACACTCAGCCTGAGTACCAGAAGGCCGACCTAGGCATCCAGGTCAGCTAGTCCTGTCCCCTTTGCCTAAGATGGTCAGTGCATGGTGCTCCCTGGCCACAGCAATGGGCTCAGGAAGTCCCCTCCTTCTCTACTCCACCTTTTGGGGTGTCAGAGCTACTCCCCTTATCTCTGGCTGTGACAAAGCCTGTCCCAGAGGCACAAGGGGAAGTTTATTGGGAACCAACAGGGTAAGACATTTGAAAAGAGACAATCTCTCTTCCTTTGGATGTTGATTAAGACCAATGCACCAAAGAGGGCACAGCAGGGGAACAGCAGAAAAAGCTGGAGCCCTGGACCACCTTCACTCAGATGTCAGCTGTAACTCTAAGCTTACAGTTCCTCGAGGATTGTCATATTTCTTTTTGTTTAAACAATTCAAATTTGGTTTTCTGGTAAATGCAGCCAATAGCATTTAATGATACATTTTTCTTCCTCCTCCCAATGAAACATCTTCAAAGACTTTTGTAGTTGGGCCCTTATAACTCTGAAATGGATGAAGAGGGAGAGACTGTGGGGAAAAGATGTTCTGGGTTGTACATGCCTTGTTTACCAAGCAGTTAGAACCAGATCCATTTATTGGATTGTGTGAGCCTCAGGTCAATGGCTTTAAATCCTGGATTATGGGGCCGGCCCGTGGCTCACTCAGGAGAGTGTGGTGCTGATAACACCAAGGCCACGGGTTCAGATCCCATATAGGGATGGCCGGTTGCTCACTGGCTGAGCATGGTGCTGACAACACCAAGTCAAGGGTTAAGATCCCCTTACCGGTCATCTTTAAAAAAAAAAAAAAATCCCGGATTATGAATAAAGCAAACTACTCTGTGATGAGAGTAAAGAAGCCCTGAGGGAAAAAACATTCAGGTCAGGGCAAAAATTAAACCTGAGAGGAGCCAAAGGGCCGAGTGAGATATTCTGATGATATCTCAGTCCTTGAAAAGGAAAGCTACCAAGTCCTGTTCCTAAAAAGAGGGCACCTGGACCACTGGAAACCATGTGTTTGAGTAAAATAACTCAAAGACTAGGACCACTATCTAGTTTATGAGACATTCGTTATTATCTATCATTTATTATCACATATTAACACCCTAGCCCACACCCCAAATAATTTATTTTTTTCAAAGAGACAAATGTCTTTCTAAAGACATAGACTTCTTTCTGAAGCAATCGTAGTATCTTTGAGCTGGAATCATGGAGTCTAGCAACTCCTTCATTTTTTATCAGGGGAAAGCAAGGTATAGAAAGGTTTCCCAGCTTATAAGAAAACTCAAGACAAGAAGCCATAGCTCCCAGTCCAGTAAACTGTCCACTGGCCCATGCTGTCTAATTAACACTGTTCTCTCTCCTTGTGTTCTCATGTTCTAGAGCTCACAGTTTTAGAGCTATTTGAACTGAAGATATCCAAGATACATTAAATTAAAGAAATAATGTAAATCATCATATCAACAGATGAAAGAAAAAAATCACACAGTTATATCAACATATGCAGAAAAGCATATGACAAAATCCAATACTCATTTATGCTAAAAACTCTCAGCAAACTGGAATAAAGGGGAGTGTCCTTAATCTGACAAAGAACATCCACAAAAAATCTACAGCTAACATCAAACTTAATGATGAGAAATCAGAAGCTTTCCCACTGCAATCAGGAACCAGGCAAGGATGTCCCCTCTCACCATCGTCCTGGAAGTTCTAACTAATGCAATAAGACAAGAATAGGAAATAAAATGTGTACAGATTGGGAAGGAAGAAACAAAACTGGCTTTGTTCACAGGCAACACGATTTTCTATGTAGAAAATCTGAAAGAATTTACAGAAAAACTCCTGGAGCTAATAAGTGATTATAGCAAGGTTGTAGGATACAAAGTTAATACACAGATACCAATTGCTTTCCTAAATACCGGCAATGATCAAGTGGAAATAGAAATTTAAAACACAACACCATATTCATTAGCACCCCTAAAAATGAAATACTTAGGTATAAATCTAAGGTAATACATATAAGATCTATATGAGGAAAACTACCATATTTTGATGAAAGACATCAAAGAAGAATTAAATAAATGGACAGATATTCCATACCCATGGATAAGAAGATTCAGTATTTTCAAGATGTCAGTTCTTCTCAACTTCATCTATAGATTCAATGAAATCCCAGTCAAAAACTCCAGCAAGTTATGTTGTGGATATTGACTAAATTATTCTAAGGTTACAGGTTTAACCCAAAGTAGACAACACAGTGTTGAAGGAGAAGAATGAAGTTGAAGGACTGACATTACTAGACTTCAAGACTTTCTATAAAGCCACAGTGATCAAGACAGTGTGGTTGGTAAGACAAGAGACAAATAGATCAGTGGCACAGAACAGAGAGCCCAGAAATAGACCCATATAAATGCAGTCAACTGATCTTTGACAAAGGAGCAAAGACGATACCATGGAGAGAAGACAGTCTTTTCAAAAAATGGTGCTGGACATCCACATGCAAAAAATAAATGAATCTAGATACAGACTCACTCCATTTATTAAAATTAATGCAAAATAGATCAGAGACCTAACTATAAGATAGTTTTATAAAATGCAAATCTATAAAATAACACAGGAGAAAATCTAGATGACCTTGTGTTTGGTGATGACTTTTTAGAGACACCACCAAAGGATACAGGAAAGAAAAAAGTTGATAAACTGGATTTCATCAAAATTAAGAATTTTTGCACTGCAAAAGACATTGTTAAGAGAATGAGAAGAGAAGCCACATACTTGGAGAAAATATTTGCAAATGACATATCTGATAAAGAACTCTTATCTGAAATATACAAAGAACCCTTAAAAATCGACAATAAGAAAAAAAATTGAAAAATGTGCAAAAGAACAGACAACTAACTAAAGAAGATATATAGATAGCAAATAAACATATGAAAAGATGGTTAACATCATATGTTTTTAGGGAACTGCAAATTAAAACAACAACCCCTACACATATATTAGAATGGCCAAATGTAAAACACTGATGACACCAAATGTTGGTGAGAATGTGGAACAAGAACTCTCATTCACTGTTGATGGGAATGCAAAATGATGGGGTGCAGCCACTTTGGAAGACCATTTGGCAGTTTCTTACAAAACCACTTACTTACCATACAATCCAGCAATCACATTCCTTGGTATTTACCCAAATAAACTGAAAACTTATGTCTACACAAAAACCTGCACATGCGTGTTTATAGCAGTTTTATTCATAAGTGCCAAATGATGTATTACTCAGCCTTAAAAAGAAATGATCTATAAAACCGTGAAAAGACATGAAGGAAACCCAAATGCATGTTACTAAGTGAAAGATGGCAATCTGTATAATTCTAACTATATGACATTTTTTTTTCCTGTTATTGTTCTGTTACTTGATTCTAGTTTAATTTCAGTGTGGTCAGAGAACATACTTTGTATAACTTCAATTCTTTTAAATTTGCTGAACTTTGTTTTATCATCCAGGATATGATCTATCTCAGTATATGTTCTATGGGCATTTGAATAGAAAGAACCTGCTGGTTGGTAGTTGTTGAATTTTTCTATACCCTTGCTGATTTTTTTCTTTCAATTGTCGAGAGAGAGGTTTTGAAGTCTCTGACTAAAACTAGATTTGTCTATTTTCAATTCTATCCTTTTTCTTTTCTTTCTTTCTTTCTTTTTTCTTTTTTTTTTTGGCCTTATGTATTTTGCAGCAGCTCTGTTTTTTGGTACATACACATTTAGTATTGCTATGTCTTTCTTGGTGGACTGGTCCTTTTATCATAATGTAATGTCCTCTGTCTCTGGTAATTTTTTTCTCTAAAGTCTACTTTATCTGATATTAGTATAGCCACTCCTGCTTTCTCTTGATTAATGTTTGCATGATGTACCTTTTTTCATACTTTTATTTTTAAACTACCTATATCTTTATATTTGAAGTGAGTTCCTTGTAGACCTTATATGGTTGAGTAATTTTTTAAACCACTACAACAATGTCTATCTTTTCATTGATGTATTTAGTCCATTTATTGATGTTAGAAATTAAGTTTGGAATTTTCAAAATTTTTGGTTTCCTCTCTTTTTCTTTTCTCTGTTTGTCCTGCCTTTCTGTGGGTTACTTAAACATTTTTTAAAAGAATCCCACTTAGATTTATCTACACCACTTTAAAACATATCACTTTGTATAGATTTTTTAGTGCTTGTATTACATTATATGCATAAATTGTCACGGTCTACCGGTCTACTGGCATCGATATTTTACTAGCTCATGTGAAGTACAGAAACCTCACCTTGCTCACATCCCTAAACTCTCCCGCATCTATAATGTCATTGTCTTACACACTTCCTCTACATATTCTGAAAGTCACATAGGACATTGTTATAATTTTTGCTTCAACTCTCAAGCATGATTTAGAAAACTAACAAGGAGATGGAAATTCTATTGTATTTACCCTTATTTTTACCTTTCCTTTGTTCTTTCTTCCTTCCTGAGGTTCCGAGATTCCTTCTTTTTATCATTTACTTTCTGTTTCAAGAGATTCTTCTAGCTCTTCTTTTAGCTGGCAACATGTTCTCTTCATTTTCCTTCATCTGAAAATGTATTGATTTTGCTGAAACATATGTTTCCTGGATATAGACATTAGTATTGATAGTTTTTGTTGGCCTTCTTGGTTCCTGATGAGAAATCTACCATCATTCTAATTGCTCTTCCTATACAGATAAGGTGTCATCTCTTTCTCACCACTTTCAAGATTTTAAATTTGTCCTTAGTTTTCAGAATTTCATTTCACACACACACACAATCCATGTGTCTCAGCATAGATTTATTGGGTATATCCTGTTTGGAGTTTGCCCAGCTTCTTGAATCTATAGGTTTGTGTCTTTTACCAAATGTGGGAAGTTTGAGCCATTATTCTTTGAGTACTTTTTCAACCTCACCCCTTTTCTGCTCTCCTTCTGGAACTTCGACTGCACAGTGAGATCTTGTATTATAGTCCTGAGGTGTCCCAGGGCTCTGCTCATTTTTTTCAGTCTATTCTCTGTATTGTTCAGATTGGATAATTTCTATTGTTCTGTCTTCAATTTCACAGGATTCTTTCCTCTGTCTTCTCCATTCCTGTTTAACCTACCCACTGATTTTTTTTAACTATTGTATTTTTCAGTTCTAAAAATTTCACATAGTTTTTTAATATTTCGTTTATTTCTCTGCTGAGACTTTCTGTGTTCTGTTTGTTTCTAGCATGTTTTCAATTGTTTATTAAAGCTTCCCCTTTCTTGGTCCTTTGGCTACAGAGAAAAAAACATTTTCTAGAGTTTTTTTGTTTTCAGTTTTTTGGCTTTTCCTATCGGTGTTTCCAGGTTGTCAACTTCTCTAGCACCCATTTCAGGATATATGAGGCAAAAAGATTACTCGGGGGACTTGTTACCTTGTCATTCCTCAGGTCTCAAGGTCCCTAGCTGGTTTACCTTCTCTCCACCCTTCAGAGTTTTCTCACGTTTATTTTACATATAATGTCCAAGGTTTTTAATGCACTTAGCAGGAGGAATTGGGAGAAATGTATCTATTTCATCTTGTCCAGATCCACTACTCATGTACTGCTTTCTTAGAAAAAATATTCTATCATGTATGTATGTCTCTCTGAACAGTGTTTCACATAATTTTCATAACTTTATAAAATGTTATCATCCTGTGACTTGCTGTTTCAATTCAACATCGTGATTCTAATGTTCATCCTTGCTGTTGCATCTGGTGGTAGTACACTAACTTTTACTCTTGTCCAACATTCCATCATATGACCAGAAAACAATTTACTTAAGCATTCTCCTGTTGAAGGATATTTGGGTTGCTTCTGGGTTTGCTGCTATTGTGAACAATGACACCATATGCTTTCTTGTATAAGCTTTCTTTTGTAGGCAAGAATGTCTCAGGAGTGGAATTGCTGCGAGTGATGAAATTCAATGACTTCTTAACATGCTGAAACTAAAATCATTTAAAAAGAAAAAGTTACCTAAAGCTTTCCTCTGGCCATGAAGCGTCACTTTCTTGGAATTTTTAATCTGCTCCTACAGCCACCCCCTCCCTCTGCTCTGTCATCTGTGGTATTAGCTGTACCTAAAGGCCGACTCCCTGTGTGATCCCAGGATGACTGCCAGAAGCTCCTGAATGCTAAAATGACTTCCTCATTCTGATCCTGAAGGGAGAGAGCAGTTTGCTCCAGCATTCCCAGTGGATGTGCTGATATCTCTGACATTCAAGCTTTGTCACTCTCCAGAGTTGATGGGTTTGGGACAAGGGGCAGAAAGAACAAAGCTACACTAAGAATGTGAGTAGTGGCAGTCACTGGATCTGCTCACAAGTTGGGGGTCTCCTCTTTGGAACATGAGCCTCATAGTCCAAACAATTCAAATGCACCCTCCGCCAAAACCACAGACCATTTCTTGGGCTTTCCATCTATCCATGAACATGAACCGAGCATCCTCACTGTGCCAGGTACAACTGGGTCCTCCGTGTTGGGAGGGTGAACAGGACACATAAAGGTCCTGCTGCTTGCCACAGGTTGAGGGAACAAAGATGAAGACAACTCATCCGTTTGCTTTCAAAGATCTCACAGCCTGGTAAAGGAAATAGCCAAAAAAACACATAACATAGCACAGCTAGGCACTGTATTAGCCCATTTCTGTTGCTTATAACAAAATACTTGAAACTAGGTGATTTATAAAGAAAAACAAAATTTATTGCTTCCAGTTTCTGAGGCTGGGAAGTCCAAAGTCCATCTGGTGGTGGGGACAGTAACCCAGGGGTCTCACACGGCAAGATGGTGGAAGCAGAGAGAGCAGAGAAAGCAAGAAAGAGCTACCTCCTCATTCACTCTCCTTTAAAAGCCCTCAGAACCACGCCCCTGACTGCCACTATTAATCCACTCACTACAGTGTGATCCTATAATCCAATCACCTCTTCAAGGACCCACCTTTCAATTACCATAATAAGATTTCACACCCTCTTAACAGTTGCAGCAGGGGCCAAATTTCTAATACGTAAAATTTGGGGACATGATTCAAGCGCTTCAGGGAGTTTTGGGGGGACATAATTCAATCCACTACAGGCACTGTGATGGTGCATCTTATTAGATGAAAGAACTAAGGCTCAGAGTAGCTGGGTGACATGCCAAAGCTTACACAGGTAGTTATGGAAGAGCCAGGAGTCAAACTCCAATGTCAGACTCCAAAAGTCATACTCCAACTACAATGAGTTGTTATCATAAACGGCAGTTAAAATAAGTTTTCCCTACAATTTTGAAATAACTTCACCCTTTGTAAGGTCAACTAGAAGAAATTAGCACATAATACAAGAGGTAGCTGCAATGCAGAAGTGCCCTGCTAAGAGGGGTCTGGACTGTGGAGCAGGCAGGGAGGCTGGGTGGAGTCACAGCATGGAGTGACGAGTGGAGAGACCAGTGGCTCACAGCCAGCCAGACCAGATTCCCACCTCAGCTTTGCTGCCCTTGCATGAAATCGACGCATTATGAAACTGCTCAGAGACTTGCTCTTACTCACCTGTGAAGTGGCGATGCTTTCATCATGAGGATTCAACAGGATAACGTGACAATGTACCAAAAGCATTTGGCCCACATTAGACACTTGGGGAGTGCTAGACTTTTAAAATGATGAACTGGAGGAGAGTGCCATCTGAGGAGTTACATCACAGCCATTGAGCAAAGGGACCCTCGGAAAGGGCAGTGAGCGTGAGAACTCCACAGCATCCAGTATCGTCTGTATGAGAGTGGACACAGGCACCAGAGGATGAACTCTGCCATCTCTCAGGCCCCTCGCAAGCTGCGCTTCTCTGTCAGGGCCTGCAGCCTGCACTGGAATCACCAGGGATGCTGGTTTAAAATGCAGGGTTTTGGGTGTGGTGGTCATGGGGAGTGTCCCCTCATGTGTCTTCTCTTCTTTCACTGCAGTACAAATTCCATCTTTTGGCTGGGCTTAGGACCACCCAGGACAGAGAACACATTTCCCCATGTTTCAAGCAGAGAGGTATGCCTGTGTGACTATATTCTGGCCTGGTCAGATACACGTGAAAATGCCATGTCACAGCTTCCAGGAAGGTCCCTCACACACAGCTGATATTTTCCCTTCGCCTCTTCTCCCCTCCCCTTTTTTACTGGCTGGAATGCAAACAGTGGCTGGAGCTCCAGCAGTGATCTCGGATCACGAGGTGGCCTTGGGAGCAGAAGCCCATTATGGCAGAACAAACTAGAAAAAACTTGAGCCCCTACAGGTGTCGGATATCCTGCCAGCTCTGCACTGCCCACCTCTCTTGAACATGAGAGAGAAATAAATGTCTATCCTATTTCAGCCACTGTTACTTGATTCTAGCCAAACCCAGTATTAATACCAGGTATTTACTGAACCTAAATCTCTTGATGGTGCTCAAGAATTGGCATTTTAGGCTGCATGCTGTTGGCCTAGATGAATTGTCATTATTATTCCCGATCCTCCATTCATTCATATGTTAAACAAATATTGGATGAGCACCTATCCCGTGCCAGGAACTATTCTAGCCTTTGAGGATATAGGACTGAATGGCACAGACACAAATCCCTGCCTTCATGGATAATTCACCTCTTAGTGCTCTGCTCTGTGCTTACCAGACCACTTTGGATTCCTAATTCAGTTTCCTAGTGCGTTGAGACTAAAACCAGGGTGTCAGGCACTGGGAAGACATGGATCCCATTGAAGATTACTGATTATACAACAGACTCTAGCAGTTTGGCCTGGGCAGCTCAGCACATTGATAACATGCAGTTGTGGACACTTCAGGGCCAAGGAGCAGCCTGCCAGGCTATGAGCCCTCCCTGTGAGACCACAGCCATGAAACATCGCCACCACATCTTGACCTCCATCTAACTTCAGCCGGCGTTATTATGAAAATCCACAGTGCAGGGGAAAGGGCCCAACACTGGGACCCTGGCTTAGAACGTGTACTTATTGGTGCTACATCAATAACTTACATCATCCACCGTCACCATCCAGAACACGGCATGGAACTGGACACTCCAAGAGTAGGAGGAGGGAAATTGTCACAAGGAAACAGTTCTAACTGTGGTTTCTTTAGGAGTAACAGTAATAAGAAGTAACTTTTCTATTGCTCTTGCCATGTGCCTCGTCCTGTTCTGAGAGCTTCTGATCCATCTGCTTCATGGGAACTATCCTTTCTCCATCTGCAGAAGAGGAGATGAAGGACTAAGCGCATTGCCCACGACAGCCAGTGGTCCTTGGTCTTTTTCCCCTTCGTACAAAACCATGCCTATCGTGCTTCGACAGCTCCACCTCCCACCACTTGTGCCTCACTGCCTGTGCTCCAACCTCCACAGACAGCTTGGCCCCCAGGATGCCTTTCCTCTGTGCATCCCCCTGCCTGGAACACTCTTACCCCAGGTGGCCACATGGCTCCCTCCCTCCCTCCCACTTCTTTTGTGATAGGCAAAATAACGCCCCCTCAAAGACATCCATGTCCTAATACCTGGAACCTGTGAGCATGTTACCTTAGATGGCAAAAAAACAGACTTTGCAGATGTGAGAAAGTTAAGGACCTTGAGATGGGGCGATCACCCTGGACTATCTGGGTGAGCCCAATGCAATCACATCAGTCCCTAAAAGCAGAAAAGCACAGAATCTTCCTGGTGGGTGAGTCACAGAGTGGAGACTGAAGAAGGGGGAGAGATTCAAAGCATGAGAGGGACTCATTCCTCTGCTGCTGCCTTTGAACATGAAGTAAGTTGTGAGCCAAGGAACGTGGCAGCCTCTAGAAGCTGGGACAGTCCTGCAGCTGAAAGCCAGTAAGGAAACAGGGACCTAAGTCCTGCAACCACAAGGAACTGAATTCTGCCAACAACCCACCTGAGCAGCAAATGGATCCTCCCCCAGCACCCCCAGAAAGGAGCACAGCCCCCCAACACCCTGATTTCAGCCTGGGGGAATCCACAGAACTATGAGACAAAGCATTTGTGTTGTTGAAGCCTCTAAGTTTGTCGTAACAAATAAGTATTTGTTGAATGAATAAACTCCATGAACAGGGTTGAATTTTATCAAATGCTTTCCCTATTTAGATAATCATTTGAATTTTCTCTTATTTCTGCAATGTAGTGGATTCATTCACAAAGATTAAACCAACCTTGTATTTCTGGGATAAACCTCACTTGCTCATGATGTATAGTCTTTCTCATATATTTCTGGATTTTATTTTGTTAGTAGTTTGTCTTGAATTTTTGCCTCTATGTTCATGAGACACATGTTCATGGATGACATGTTATTTTCCTTTATTATTGTAATGTCCTTTGTCAGTTTTTCATATCAAGACTTTAGTGGCCTCACAAAACAAGTTTGAAAAATGTCTTCTCTTCCTCTTTTCCCTAAAAGAATTTTTTTTTTCTTTAAAAGATTGGTAGAATTCACCAGTGAAGCCATCTGTGCCTGAAGTTTTCTTCGTGGGAAGGTTTTATTTACAGATTCAATTTCTTTAACAAATAGGACTACTCAGAATTTATTTTACTTCTTCTTTCATTAGATTCAAAGTTGCATTTTTCAAAGCATTTTCTCCATTTCCAATAAGTTCAAGGTATTCCCTGTGATGCTTTCATTAGCCTTAAGATTTGCAGTGATGTCCCTCTTACATTTGAAACATTGCTAGTTGATAACGTGTCTCTCTCTCTCGATCTTCCTTCTCTCTGTTTCTGACAGTCTTATGAGGCGGTTATCAATTTTGTTAATCTTTTCAAAGAACTAATTTTGTTTCTATTCATTTTCTCTATTGTTTGTGTTTTCATTTCACTGATTTCTATCCTCATCTTTATTTTCTTCTTTCCACTTTCTTGGGGTTTGATTTGTTCCTCTTTTTCTAGCTTCCTGAGATGTAATTGGATCACTGAATTTAATTTTTCTTCTTTTCTAATACCTGTATTTAAATCTATAAATTTCTAAATTTGCTGGATTTAGAACTCAAGACTGACCATTTTTTCTTCTTTTCGCCCTTTAAAGATGTCACTGCCCTGTCCTGTGGCCTCTGTTACGTCTGGTGGACAGTGACCATTCTTTACCATCCCCTGAATATGACATCTTTATTATTATTTTATTATTGTGAGTATTAATGTCTTTTTATTGTTCTGCTGAATGCAACATCATTATTTTTCTTTCTGCTTTTATGACTTTTCTCTTTAGTTTTGATGAAAATCGGTTTGACTATGATGTGCTTGGGTATTCCTAGATCTTCTTTGTGATCCCTCCTGGAATCCACTGGGCCCTTTGGGTCTGTGGGTTGATGTCTGTCACCAATTTCAGGAAATATTTGGCCATTATTTCTTTAAATATTTCTTTTGCCCTATTCGTTCTCTCTTCTCTGTCTGGGACATCAAATATACATATATTAGATAATTTGTCCCATAGGCTTGTGGCCTTCTATTTTTTTCTTTTTAATTCCTTTTCCTTTCTGTGTTTCACTTGGGTAATTTCTATCATCTGTTTTTTGTATTTACTTATTCTTTCATCTTTTGTATCTATTCTGCTGACTTCTGATGAGTTCATCATTTCAGATATTTTTTAATTCTAGAATTTCTAATCAGTTCTTTTTCAGAGTTTACATTTCTCTGGTAAAATTTTTCATCTGTTCACTCATTTCCACTAAATTCATTGACATATTTATAACAATTATTTCAAAGCTCTTGTCTGCTAATCCCAACATTTGGTTCATCTGTGTGTCTGCCTCTTTGGACTGTTTTTCCCCCTTTTGATAACAACCACATTTTCTCCTTCTTCACATGTAGAAATGATTTTTAGTGTATGCTGGACATTGTTTGAATACTAATACAGACTGGATTTATTACATTTCTTTAAAGAGTGCTGAGTTTTGTTCAGAGAGGCTAATGGATCACCTCGATTTTGCTGAGGCTTGGTTTTCAGTCAAGTCTATTTCAATATTTCTTTTAATCACAAAGCCCAGCCTTTACTCCTATGGTGTGATTCTTACTCTTAATGAATGGTCTTTCTGGGGTTTTAATTGAATGCCAGGGCTGTCCACCAAAGTCTCTGGCTTGGCTGATTGAAATTCTTCTGCACTAAGTGATCTCTGAAATCTCTAATCAACTCTCTGTTCCCCAGGAGGTATTCTCTATTAGGCACCATGATGTCTTGCCCTGAACATGCTCAGTTTAGGATTTGGCCAAGGACCTGAAGGGAACCCTTAGATAGCATTAAGGGACTCTTTTCAGCTCTCCCATCTGGCACCCTGACACACACACCGCCTCTGTCTTAGTAGCCACAAAACTCTACTCATTTTCTCTGCCTAGGAGACGGCTATTCTTTGCTCGACTAAATTCTCCCACACTGTGGTTTGGAAATCACCTCCAAGCAGAAAGCTAGGGTAAATACGAAGGGTACCTTGAGGGTTTCCCTTGGCTCAAGGATCGTGGCTTTACGCTGGCCACTGCCCAATACCTAAACACGGTTGCTCCGTGTGTTTTGTCTATTTGTTACAGTTATTTGTGGCAGTGGGTTAAGTCTAATACCAGCTACTCCATCAGGACCAGACTGGAAGTCAGTTGAATAAGTGAATATCTACATGAACAGTAAGACAGTTCAAGGTTATGTAATGTAATTGAACATCAAAAATTAAATTACTGCCCGCCTCCCTCTGTGCCTCTCCTGCAGCAGAGTCAGCCCCTCAGCGAGGCCTGCTTCCTCCTCTTTCCCATCAGCCAGTGTCTTGCAGCCAGTTCTGTTCAACTCGACACTCTAGGCATTTGCCCACTCTTTTCATTCCGAGCCCTTTCTCAGACACAGGAATTACAAAATAGCCATTATTGGAGGAAAGCAAAATTCAACAGAAAACTGAAAAGGATCTCAAAAGTACAAAGATTGCATAATATATATATTAAAAAAAACAGGATTATGGCTTCTAAACATAGGAATACATTCTATTGAAGACCAAATACATGAGAAATTAGAGACCCCTGAATAGCTGTTGGCTTGTATCGTGTTTTAACAGGAGAAAATCTTCTTGATAACACGCCCTAGTGGGGGAATGGTAATGATAATTCAGAAGCCACTGCATTTGTATATATATTAGTCTCTTACATGTGGAGTGGTAATGAGTGCTATCCCCATCCCAATCTCCAGCTGAGGTTAAAAATAGAAATAAAAAGGCATGCTCCATGCGGAGTCAGGAAGGTCCCAAGAATATTCTGGGCACCTGCTGCACCTGCCAAAATTAGGATTCAAGGTTTATCACAAAGTATCTATGAAATGGAAAGAAACACAAAGACAATTAGCAACATTAACAATCCTTTATACACAACACTGGACACACTATAGGTACTTTAAAATATTTGCCAGTGCTAGACCTCCTTCCCACAACCAAGCACACCACACCAGCACCTGCGGGCCCACCCGGTGACCCAAGGCATGGAGAAGGGGACCAGACCCTCCTTCCCACAGCCAGGCACGCCGTGCCAGCAACTCAGGGCCCACCTGAGGACCCAAGGCATTGAGAAGGGGACCAGACTCCACTTCCACATCCAGGCACACCACACCAGCGCCTCGGGACCTGCCCAGGGATCCAAGTCATGGAGAAGGGGACTCGACCCCCTTCCCACAACCAGGAACACTGCGCCAGCACCTGGGGGCCCACCTGGGGACCCAAGGCATGGAGCCAGGGACCAAACACACCCTGCAACCAGGCACACAGCCAGTGCCAAGGAGCATGCCAAAAACATCACCTCCATGTGGGTGGCCCACCACAGCCACCGCAACAACCATGGCTGCTGCAAAAGCAGCTAGACACCACAACCACCCAGCAGATGGTCCGCTAACCACTGGAGTGCCTTGACACAAGGAGAGTCACCGGCAGAGACAAAGAAAAGAAGAGGATGTATCTCTCCACAAAGCCCATTCCACAGTGACAGAAGAAGCATCTGCTCTATGATAATATTGGGGGACCTGATCACATCTCTCAGCATTGGACAGATCATCTAGGCAACAAATCAACAGAGTAACCATGATTCTTTCGGAAGGATAGAAGAAATCTAGGGTAATTAGAGGGAGGAGTGGGGGATGGGGAGAGATTGGACAAGGCGCGTAAAGAATAATTATGATTTGTAACAATACATATTCTAGCAATATTGATTTGATCAACATATCTCAATACAAAAAAATTATACGAAATTCAAAACATAAATAAATAAAATAAAATATTTGCGAGTGAATGTATGTAACCCATATATGTAAGCATGCATCATAACAGACTTACATCCAGTGACCATGCGTGGACCCTGCCCTGGTTCCCTTTGTTGACTCGGGATCTTATCATCACCATGTTTACTATTTTTGAAAATTTGTTTAACTTGGAAAACACTGTTGCATTTCTCCACAGCATTTTATCTTCACATCTGGCTTGGGCACCACCAGCTTAGCAAGTCCACTCACGTCTGCTAATGTTTCCACAAGCTTTATTTTGGAAATTTGGTGCACTTTGGCTTTGAAACATGTGTATAGCCGATTTTTAACATAAGAAGCCCCGCATGCATTGTTATTTTTAATAAACGTATGCAACTGTTAAATTTTGTGTTTCTTGGGTTTTGTTTTCCACAGCTGACTGGGAACATTCCCAGTGAGGAAATAAGGTCAGCAAAACAGCTGCACTAGTGAAAAGGGACAAGTGGCCACGAGAGAGAGGCGAGTCTGCTGGTGTGCTAATGCGCCTGTGGAGGCAGTGAGCAACCCAAAGGTACAAAATGCTGAGCTGAACCACCTGCCATAAGATGCCTCCTCAAGGCCCAGAAAATTATAAACACATTGACAACACTTCTCAGATGTATGAGCACATACAAAATGCATCATGGAAAATGGAACTTTTATCCTAAACTATGCTTGGTTCTAAGTCTATCAAATATTCAGTGCAGCTGGGAGAAAATATATGTTTTTCTACCTGGAAAGCAGTGAGCTTTGTTCTCATCTCAACCCTGCCTCTACCCAGTTGAGTGACAGAGGTACGTCATTTAGACAACCTGGGCCTCGGTTTCCTCAGAATCTGGCTATTTTGTCCTCCTTTATTTCCTCTCTGGAAGAATTCTCTGGGGACTTAATGTATTTGTTTCAGATACTTCTGTTCTTTGAGCTAAGTGCCAAGGATTGCAGAGAAAGGATGGCAGGAAATAGTTTTCTCGTGTCAAGGCTGATGTTTAGAGCACAAAATCAGCCAGCAAACACACTGTGCTATGTTCTGGCTGCACTCTCATTGTGGCACCTGACCTTCTAAATTTTGTTTCAAGACAGATGCGCTGAGGATGGAAATATGATGAATTAATTCATAAGTGACTGCATTTCATACGTGAGTGTCAATACACAGGCCTGTATTGCTGTGATTGTTCTCTATAATGAACATACAGACTTACCTTAAAGAATTAGTTAGCGTCTTTCTTAAAAGGCTGAAATCATCAAAACAATTTGCTAAAACCTATAAAATCACGAGTCTTCTCACTTAAACAACTCATTCTACTTCCCCACGGCTCTTCCAACTTTATGCACCTCTAAACACACCGAGCACAGTTCTCATCAGATGGGCGGTCACACCGGTGAGTGAGCTGTCACTTCTCAGACGCTGTACCCTTCTCCCTTAGCACTCTGTGACCTTCACTTACAATGATCACAAAATATTTAATGGAGTCGATATAACAATTTTTCACCAACTCTGTCTTAGACTGAAATATGTGAGTTAAGGTCTGTTATTAGTGTGTTTTTATTTATTTCTCCTCACATCTCTTTAATGTATGCTCAATGTAAAAAGCTGCTATAACATTTGAGGCATAGATACTTGTAACTGCTATATTTTCATGGTGGGTTGTAGCCTTTGGCATTATAAGGTGCTGGTTTGTGTACTTCTTGGCCTGAATTCTACCTTGTGTAGTACAATCATCATCCTTACACACACACTTTATTTTTTTGCTGGCATATCTTTGCCCATCCTTTTATTTTTAGTTTTTCTATTTTACTTTTTAATTCAGTCTAAAATCTTTTTCTTCTAATGGGTGAATTCTGTTTACGTTTATTAATGTGACATGTGTGTTTGGTCTCAGCTCTAATTATATTTTACTTGTTTCCTTTTCTAGACACCGCATTCTAACAATGTTTCATGCGCTTTTTCTCATTTTAACACCTTTGAAATCAGGATGTGTCTTACAGGGATGGTGTGTCCAGGCTTCATTGGTATCATACTTGTAAACTCCTCTTTCTTCTGCCAGTATCCATTGGTTCCCTACAAAGTAAACAATAGAATTAGCTTTTGTGTCTTTCTCCCCTGCCCCTTCCCTTCTTTATCTAATTTTAGTCAATACTATTTCTGCTTAATGTTTATCTTTTCATTCTTAAATATTCTTAAATTTGGACAATATGATTTGTCAGCACTAAAGACAAGTCACACCACCACTTATTCTGCTTTCTACCTTATGTTCACATTGCTGGGCATGTAACACTCACGTTATGTTCACGTCATTTAGCTCTCTCTGCTTTACAAACACCCCTAAACTTAGGGGCTTCAAACAATGAACAGTAATTATTTCTCACAGTCCCGTGTGTTGCTGAGTGGCTCTTCTGGTCTGGGCCTGCTTGACCACATCATTAGTTATGGGGTTGGCAACGTGGTTGGTCTTGAGAGGCCTCACTTGCAGGCTGGCTTGACGTCAGCTGTGGCCGCCACCACATGTCTCTAATCACCCCTCAGCTAGCCTGGGCTATGCACATGGGGCAGACGGCTTCCACAGCAGCAGGGGCAGCCCCGGCACATACACCTCAAGTCTCTGCTTGCACTCCATCTCCTCTTGTCCCACTGACTGAACATCTTCCAGGGCCACGCGCAGGGTCAGTGTGGGAGAAAGGCCATTTTACAAAGAGTCTACACCATTCTCTACTCCATTCATTTTTTCCCCCCTTAGGTCTGCTGTTAAATACATTCAACATTCAATCCTCTGAAGTTTCCCCTGTCATCTCTTGGCTGGTTGTAGTTCATCCTCCAAATAGTTCCCTCAAGAGAGACTCATGACGACGGGGGCTGGGGGAGCCCCATCTTCTAATTTGCACAAAGGCACCGTATGTACTAGCTGCAGGCCTGACCTTTACTGTATGGAAGACAGAGCCTGAACCCAGGAAGGAAGAGGTTGCGTCTGGAATGCACAGGGTGGGGCATCAGCCTACTCTTCTGGCCAAACTTCCATCACTGGCATCTTAATTGAGGTTCTCCAGAGAAGCAGAACCACTGTAACACATACAGATACAGACACATACACATATAGATAGAGACACAGAGAGAGGGAGAGAGATTTATTAGGGAATTGACTCACACAATTATTGAGGCCAAGAAGTCCCACCACCTGTCATCTGCAGCTGGAGAAGCAGGCAAGCCCACGGAGTAATTCAGTCCCAGTCGGAAGACATGAGAACCAGGGCAGCCAATGGTGTAACTCTCAGTCAAGTCTGAAATCCTGAGGCCAGGAGCTCTGATATCCAAGGACAGGAGAAGAAGGGTGTCCCAGCTCAAGAACAGAGAGCAAATTGACCCTTCCTTTGCCTTTGTGTTCCATCAGGCTTTCAATGGATGGGATGATGCCTGCCTATTTAGTGAGGGTAGACCTTCCTTATGCAGCCTACTATCTCAAATGCTAATCTCATCTCTTCCAGAAACACCCTCATAGACAAACACACCCAGAAATAACATAGTCAAGTTGACACATAAAATTAACCATCACACCTGGGCTGCTATCTTCCAGCCCTTAAGTCTCACTGGATCCAGAAAGAACTTCTCAGAGCTCCTGGGTGGAATTTACATCCCTGAAGGGAGGCAGCACCACCGCTCTGCGGTTCCTGGAGGGGGTCCTCACACAGTGTGGCAGAATGGATTATTGTTCCGACCATTCACTGGCTCCCAAGTTTGGGGAGTAGACACCCATACCCTTTGCTGTGTGTCTTCCCCCCAGTAGGGGTGAGCTGCTCTTCCCCATCCCTTCCTGTGCTTTGGCCAATGACATGTTTGCAGATGAGAAACAAGCAGAGGCTTGAAGTACCTGCATGGCTGGGTTTACCATTTGCCTCTGCCCTTTCCATAAGATCATGCCTGGCTAGTCCATGGGTCCAAGGAGGACAAGAGACATGTGAGCAGAGACCAGCTGACCCACAGATCTGCCATGAGAAGCACAGCTGCCCAACTGAGCCTGGATCTCATTAGCCCCAGCCAGCCTGCAGGAACGAAGGAGGATTGCTTTAAGCAACAGAGTTTTGAGGTGGTTTGTTACACAGCAGTATTGTCATTGTGAACTGCTGCTTGTCAGAATTTGTGAGTGTCAATGTCCCTGGAAAAACCCTCACAGGCCGCAATGAAAGACAATCTACCTCCTGGCTCGAGCCAGGCTCAGGCTGGAACTCTCCTTCCATAGCCACCCAGTGCTGATTTCAGAACCCCACCCACAGAGTGGCCAGGAGCCACGTTAATGGTACAGGCTTCTTGTGTCCTCCTGGTTTTCTTCTCCTTACCACTCTCACTCCACTCTGAAATGTCTCCGGCTTTTTCACACTAGACCAGAGCTGTAGACCCAGGAGTCCCGTAATACCTACTATTTGAATAAATTAATCAGTGAATGCATCAGAAAGACTTTCTCTGAAAGTGATAAAGGGCCCATGGGAGTTAAAAGGTCCTCCAACAATTGTATCTAATGCATTTAAACACACTAATGATATTATAAGCAAGTAAGCAAAATTATATTTCACCAGAATTTGATTTTGATTGCATTTCATTTAAAATCTAGCTCTAGTTATTCAACATTGACACGTTTTAATGGGCTGCTGGCACCCCACAACCAAGGAAGAGGTTCCAGTAAATCTCTTCTAGCCCTTCCAAAGTTGGTGTTAAGGGAAATCTGTTTGACCTAAAAGAAACTTGTCCCTTGCATCAATAAACTCGCTTAATCATTCAGCAGAATTAAAACTCGATTCTTTACTGCTGTACTTCTCGGAACTTTTAATATGCTAATGTACATTGTACAGCTCAGAGAGGGGGAATTAGTATGCAGCATTTCCTAAGCCAATTTGGCCCTGGAACCCTGAGAACTTTTTGTGCTTAGGACATTTGTAGGATTCATATCAGCCCATGGAACACAGTTTGAGAAACTCTGATCTTTTTCAGTGACCTACAAGGTAATGAATCATTCTGTCAGTTACACGGTTATTTTTAAATCCCACCTTCCTGGCTCTAAATTGACTACCCCAGTGGTTTGTCACCTTTTTATGGTTACAGCACACTTGAAGGAATTGAAAGGATCAAGGCGGGAGTGGGAGGGGAGTGGAGGTCAGAAAGCCACTAAACGAGTCAGAAGTGATTACGATGAAAACATTTCCCAGGTTGCACAAAGTCTCACAGGTCCATAAAAGAATCCACGGTTATCTTGCTATTCACTCTACAGCACTGGGTCTTTGAATAGAACTTGGTGACAGGGTTGCGCTAATAAGGCAACATTTCGAAGCGTTCCAGAGAACACTGCTTTTTGGCACTGGCTGCCAGGACACTGCTCCCTTTAACTCTTATTGGTAATAAGCCACCCTGCACCTCACAGCCTGATCAGTGCCACAGCTGCACACAGACTCACTTGCAGTAAAACAAAGTCACACAGGTGCAAAATTGAACAGTACACCTGTCCTCAGAAGTCATAGTACCGCAGAGAGCTCCCTCTGGTTTAATTACAGAGCACCAAAAATACATAAACACCAGTGATTAAATGACATCAGAAGGATTCCTGTTTTTCTCAATCGTACCCTGCTTAATTTAGAATTGTTTCAAAACAAACGAAAACAAAATAAAAAGGTAAAAGAAAAAACGCCTCTAGCCCGCATGGCCTTCCACAGGTGGTGGAATACAAATACGTGACCTTATACCTACATGGGCCGGCTGCTAACGTCTGCGAGGACGGGGACTTCAGTGAGAGTCAGCAGTGCTCTCCTCAGTTCTCTCCATGGTGTTTGGCACCTGGCCGTGTCCACTGTGCTGCCCTCGGTGAGAGTCGCCCTGCAATGGATCAGACGAGGGGGTTGCCTTGTATGGAGGAGCCAATTTTAAGAACAATGATATTTCCCATCATACATCCAACCTGTGAAGCAGAATTCACATACAAGAAATACACATACAAGGCATAGACATATAGCGTGACTCTGGAAAGCCCTGCACAAGAGGACGGGTTGGGGGCCCACTTACACTTCACACCAAGCCCTTCATACCAGTCAATCATTAGCCAGTTAGAAAATAGAGTGGGAAAGAGGAGATCCACTAATAATACAAACTATCTGAAAAAAACTAAACAAGCAACGCTCACAAAAGGAGGGAGGAAAAAAACTTCCAAGGAACATAACGGAAGACAATTGCAACAAATGGAAAGTCATGATCTAGATCTTGGATAGCATACTCAATGCTGAAAAAATTATTTTGTCTCCCCAAACTAATATATTAGTTTTTTGCAATTCTAAATGAAATTACAAAATGATTTTTCTTGGAAGTTAGATAATTAGAAAATTCTAAAACAGAAACAGAAAAATAGATGTGTAAAGGTAGCTTAGCAAATTTTGAAAAAGACGAAAAACTTGTCCTAGCATATGTTAAAGAATATTATAAAGCTCTAGGAATTAAAGTAGAGTGTTATTGAGACAGGACAAACAGATAGCATAACAAAAAAAAAAAAAAAAAGAGTGCATAAATGGACAGTAATAAATTGCAAAATTTGGTATAGGAGAAAGTTAGAATTTCAAATCAGAACACTCCAGATGGAGCATCTAATAAATAGAATTGGAACAATTAGCACAACACTTATGGGGAAAAAAGAAAGTAAGAAACCTGGATCTCCACTTCACTCTTTGGAACACAATAAATTCCAAATGGGTTGTAAATTTAAAGATTGAAAATAGATGAATCCATTAACATGTCAGAAAAAAAATTGATTCATTTGTCTTATACACTTGGATGAGGAAAACATTTCTCACCATGTTGCAAAACCCAGAAAACATCAACAACAAAACTTTTTAAAACTTCATAAAGTTGAAAGACAATGAGAGGAAAATATCTGTAATACAGTATAGAAAACAAAGTTCATGTTTAATATCATGTAGATCTCAAACCTCAAAAAACCAATAATAAGAAAAGAAACCTATAAAAGCAAAATGGGCAAAGAAGTTGAACAAGAAATATTACACAAGAATACAAACTGGCAGTAACCACCTGAAAAGATGTTCAACTGTATTAGCCAAAAAAAGTGAAAACAAAAACAAGGACTGGCCTGTGGTTCACTGGGGAGAGTGCGGTGCTGATAACAGCAAGGCCACAGGTTCGGATCCCTGTATAGGGATGGCCGGTTGCTCACTGGGTGAGTGTGGTGCTGACAAAACTGAGTCAAGGGTTAAGATCCCTTTACCGGTCATCTTAAAAAAAAAAAAAAAAACAGGATAAAATTTCTTGCCTAGCAGAATAGCGTAGATGAAAAAGACGGCACAATCCAGTGCTGGCCAGGATCAGGGTAGTGGCGGGTGTCCCCACCCTGCGCTGTGGGCCACTGGAAAAGCCTGTCAGAATGTAAAGTGTACACACATTTTGCCCAAGAAATACCATCTTTGAAAATCTCTCAGAAGTAGGAAATCATTAGAAATTTTCAAAAAACTGTATGTACAAGGATATTTATCACAGTATTTACAACTGCTTAAAAAACAAAAAAAGCCAGCAGTGACAACAGTTGAGTATATTTGGTACATTCCGTGCACCATACCATGCAGACACCACATGTTATGACCTACATTTATTGACATGAAAACCTGCCTATAAATTGTTGAGTCATCAAACCAAGTGCTGCGATTGACTGACTTGTGTCCCCCAAAGTCCATATATTGGAAGCTTAATTCCCACTGTAATTGTTCAGGGTGGGGAATCCTATGATGGTAATTGGAAGGTGAGGCCTGGAAGAGGTGACTAAGTTGATGGTTTAATGGTGGTCGGGGGTGTGGTTCTGAGGGCTTTAAAAGAGGAAAACATGAAGAGCTATCTCTTTTTCTTCTCCACCATTCTCTACCATGTGCGACCCCTGCATTGCTGTAAAGCCACCACTAAAGAAGACCCTCACCAGCTGTGTTCCCTGGGCTTTGGGCTTCCCAGCCTCTGAAACTGTAAGCAATAAATTTTGTTTTCTTACAGATCACCCAGTTCCGGGTATTTTGTTATAAGCCACAGAAACAGACTAATATACCAAGTCACAAAAAAGGAAGGATGATTCTTTATAGAAAATAGTGTGTGCGTTTATCTAAATGCATTCTGCAGCTGTGGGTGGCCCCTGCCTGACAGACGGCAGGAGTGCACAGGGACTGCACCAGCCATCTGTAGCCCCCACCCAACAGAGTGCAGGAGCGCACCCAGGGACACCAGCTGTGGGCAGCCCCCACCCAACAGATGGCAGGAGCATGTGGGACCTCAGGAGCCAAGGGCAGACTCCGCCACTGCTGCAGACAACCCTGCTGAGCAGGTGGTCTGCCACAGCCACCACCACAGCCACTGCCACCATAAGGGCAATTCAACAACCACTCAACTGCCTTGACACAAGAAGAGTCACCTGTGGAGCACAGAGGTGAGTGAGCACAGATCTGCAATCCAGTGGCCCAACCCACAGGCGCAATTACACCACCACACGTGGTAGCACACCTGAGGGTGGGAGGGACTTGTGCAGCCCATGCGACTGCCTTGATCTGGGGAGAGACACACGCAGAATCCCTGAGAGTGCAGAAACCAAAGATGCCCAAATAGACTAGGAAAACAAATTCAGTTTGGATTTGTCTGATGTGGAGAAAGGGGAACTCTCCTGCACTGTTTTGGGGACTGTAAATTGGTGCAGTCATTACTGAAAACAGTATGGAGGTTCCTCAGAGAACTACAGACAGAACTGCAGTATGATCCAGCAACCCCACTGCTGGGTATATACCCAAAAGAATGAAAATCATCATGTCAAAGGGATACCTGCACTCCCCTGTTTATTGCAACTATATTTACAATAGCCAATAGTTGGAACCAACCTAAATGTCCATCGACAGATGACTGTGGTATATATACACATATATGGAATACTACTCAGCCTTAAAAAAGAATGAAATTCTTTTTTTGGTCTTTTTGTGACTGGTAAGGGGATCGCAACCCTTGGCTTGGTGTCGCCTGCACCGCACTCAGCCAGTGAGCGCACCAGCCATTCCTATATAGGATCCGAACCCGCGGCGGGAGCACCACTGCGCTCCCAAGCGCCGCACTCTCCCGAGTGCACCACGGGGCCAGCCCAGAAAAGAATGAAATTCTGCCATTTGGAGCAACATGGATGAACTTTTAGAGAAAATTATATCAAGTGAAATAAGCCAGGCACAGAAAGAAAAATACTGCATGTCCTCAATCATAAGTGGGAGCTAAAAAAAAAAAAAAAAAAAAAAAAAGAAGGAAAGAAAGAAAGAAAGATACAACAATCACAATTCCTTGAACTTCCAAAAGGAGAGAACAGAACTGAGGCCACCAGAGGTAGGAAAGGGAGAAGGAGAGAGAGGTCAGCAAGAAATTGGTAAAGGTCCACAAAAAAAGATTACATTGTGTAATGATAAATACAATAAATATCCTGATCTGAGCATCACATATTGCACGCAGGTATTGATATTCAATGCTGTACCCACAGACATGTACAATCAGTTATGTATCAATAAATAAATGAGTACTGCATACAGTGTTGCTTTCAACCATGTTTTGTTCCTGTTGCTGTTGCTGTTGTCCTTTTTGGCATAGTTTGAATTAGTTGGGCATAGTTTGAATTAATCGGCCAGTCACAGGATGCAGATTGCCTCTGGAGAGGGGGCAGAACCCTGGACAAGGCATCTCCCATTGGCCCAGGGCAATTCTCAAGGGGACTGAGCAAGGAGCCCTCAGTAGCTAAAGCTCAGTGGGTGGCATGTGTCTCTGTGCAGCAGAGGAGATTGGGGTGGATGCCAGGGATGCACACAAAGGCACAGTCCAGTGCCAGCAGAAGGAAGAAAAGTAAAATCAGAAATATTATTTTACACATACCATGTGCCATGAGTTTGTCACTCTGTGTGTCATCTTATTTAATCTGCTCAATAGTCTTGCAAGCTGAGTGCTTCATTTCACCATTTTTGTATGAGCAGAAATGGAAGTTTAATGACATTGGTAAAATTTGTCCAAGAAGAGGCAGAAGGTAAAGAACAGAAACAGGATTCAGACCCAGATAGAGGTATTTTGCTCCAAAGCTTTTGCTACCTCCAGCATCAAGTCACAAAGACAAGGCCTTGTTTGGAATGGTCTAGGATGAAAACTGCTGATAGCATCAAGAAAGACCTTTAAAACCTTGAGGGTGGCAAGAACACAGAAGTGAAAGTCCTGCTGTAAGGGAAACACGGTGCCAGAAGACTAACAGCAGAAGGCACAACTACTCTGTGCAACTACTGCTTTTCTCCAAATCTTCCTGGGGATGGTCTTAAAATCACACCCGTGGCAGAAGTGCATAACCTGAGTCTAAGCAGGAGAAAAGACCAGACACACCCACACTGCAAGACTCCATAAAGAACTGGCCTGAACTTTCCAAAAACATCAAGGTCACAGAAGCAAAGGAGAGCTGAAGCACTGTTTCAGACAGACAGAGACCGGAGAGAAGTGAAGAGAAGCACGGCCGTGGCCCTGGGTCTGCAAGCTGCTTAAAGGACAAAACCAGGACTCGGGCAAATCTCAATATGGATTGTACATATGATAGTAGTTTTGTCACTGATGTTAAATTCTCTGATTTTGATAACTACACCAAATTTTGATAACTATTTTGGATATGTAGAAGAATGCACTTGTTCCTAGGATTACATGCCTAAGTGTTTAGGGGGTCAGGGGTGAAGGATCACGATGTCTGGAGGTTACTCTCAAACATTTAAAAATATTACACAAGAAATTTAAAAATTACTCACACACCCAGAGAGAAAGAAAGTAAATGCGGCAAAAAGCAACTATTAGTTAACCTAAGTAAAAGGATTTAGAGACGTCGTAATAGAAGTGACCTTTCAACTTTTTTGTATGTTTGAAATTCCTTCAAAATGAAAGAAGAGAGAAAAGAAACATTGCAAAAATAGGAGAGCCAATAGGACAAGAGTATCTAGCCACTCTAAAGGAACTCAGATCTGATTACACAGGCTCCTGATGGGCAAATGTTGTAATTGATAAAAAGTGGATTATGACCACTGTAGACTGGTAAACTTGAAATTGATCCTGGAGCAATTATGGAATGAATTCTCAAATGGAACGTTTGTGAGCATTCAGAAGAGAGTGTGAGGATCTCTGCAGGTCACTAGGAACTCCCTACAAAAATAAATGAATATATGCAAGCCAGGTTAAAATAACTTATTTTTTTTTCTAAGATAAATTAAAGAAATGATTGTTAGCACAGTGAATTTTGGCAGTTTTTAACTAATTTGTTCGTACATTCTCCTGGGTAAGATAATACACCACTTCAGGACATTTTTACAACAACCTGAACATCACTCAAAGAAAGTGGATTGAATCTGCTTGGGGTGAGGCACTGGTTCTCTAGGGCTGCTGTAACAAAGTACCACCAAAGGAAGAGTGGCTTAAACTATAGAAATCTATCATCTCACAGTTCTGGAGGCTGGACATTCGAGATCAAGGTGTCAGCAGGGCTGGTTCCTTCTGAAAGCCATGAGGGAAGGATCTGTTTTAGGCCTCTCTCTTTGGCCTGTAGGTGACCGTCTTTGTGTACTCATGGTGTTCTCCCTATACACATGTCTGTCTCCAAATTTCCCCATTTCATAAGGAAACCCATCATATTGGATTAGGACCCACTCTAATAATCTCATTTTAACCTGATTGCCTGTGTATACACTCTATCTCAAATAAAGTCACATTCTGGTGTACTAGGGGTGAGGACTCCAACATGTGAACTTAAGGGACACAATTCAACCCTTAATGGTGGGGGGTGGGCTCTCTAGTAGAGTACCTCAAAGCCCTCCTCCATTAAACTCTATCGAGAGAAGACAATAGAAGACCCACTTGTCACATTTGGGGACCAGTAAAGATGCAAAGGGAAAATAACAAGTAGAACAATGAGGCAGCTGGTACAGTGTCACAGGTATGGGATTAGAGGACAGGGGTCCCACAGCCAGCCCCTTCACAGGCTCACCATGCCATCCCATCCTTTACCATTTACCATCCGAGACTCAGCACCCTCCTGGGTGGCGTGAGGATTGGATACAGAGTGAGCAAAAGGCATTATGCAAACTGCAGGCCCCACAACCCCCAGTCACAGCGTCACAGCCAGCCCCCTAGGAGACCTGATGAGTGCTCCGGCAGCATGCGCGCAGCGGTGGGGACAGCACCTGCAACCTGGGCCATCACTTCTACGGCTGTCTTTGTTGGGTTTGGGAGGCAGGACTTACTAATTCACAAATCCAATTGTGTGCTAATTCATAGAACCTGTTCAGGAGATTTCCATCCATTTCCTATTCTTCAGAAGACTGTAGACAGTCCTTTCAGAGAGTCTTCACTGCCTCGTTCTAGACACCTTCTCCACAGACCTCCAGTTCCATCTCCCCCACCATCCACCAGGGGGTTGTCCAAACCCCTTTCTTTCTTTCAATCTCACACTTCCTTAAAGCAAAGGGGTCAGCCCCGCACCTGGTGGAGAGGCCAGTGCCATAGCCTACAGCCACTGCCCCTCCTTCCCACTCCCCGGCCTGGGCCACAAGGCCTCTCTCCTCCGCTCACACGTGCAATCTCCCCTTTCCAAGGGTGTCTCAGTTTTCACCTGTACAAGGAATTAAAGCCTTTATCTCACATGCCCTTACCTTAGCCTGAGGTCCTCTCAGGCCTCGTCAGTGTCCCAGGTCTGTCCCACAGGATCTTACTTAGTCTGCATCATATCCAGACCCATATTTACATCAGAAATCCAGAGTCCCAAAGTCAAGACTGTGTAGGAAATGCTTTGTCTCTGAATTGCAACGTTCACCAGAAGCATTAATACTGCATTCTGATTCTCCAAAGAGGGACATGGAACTCAGCATTTCCCAAATTGCTCTAACTTAGAGATCCATTTTCTGGAACATCCTGAGGGACTACCATCCTGCTTTCACAAGTGCTGGTCTGCACCCAGTGTCTCTACTTCCTATTGGTCTGTCACAGAGACCGCTTACAGTCCACCAAAATCCTTTTTCCCTTCTTCTTGTACTCCACTTCCCAGCCTTTCAAGCAGCTAGATCTGCCTCCTCTGTGCCTGACCCACACAAACCTCCCATGCTCTCTTGTCCACATCTTTTCCCAGGAGATCAACACCCAGGGGACCTTGGAAGAGATGGCAGAACCATCACAGCCAAGGTCCCTGAGTGGTACCTGGGGGAAAGCTGCCTGGATGAATTGAAAACCTGCCTCAGCTGTTGCACAAGCAAAAGATCCACCTCTAGTGTGTTAAGCCATGAAGTGCTGAGGTCTGCTTATCACTTGGCCTGTTTTCTCATTCACTTTGTGTAATTTACCCTCTCTCCCTACCCTGCCACTGAGAGGACCCATAAACACTGTCAGTGACTTTATAACCACATTCTGAGCCTTGTCCCCGTTCTTAACCTCTTCACAGAAGTTCACTCCACCATTTTTTCCTCCTACCTGGATATCTGCAAACATATCCCATCCCTTTCTATTGTTTTTAGACTATAGAATATTCTTCTTATCTCCTTTATGTCTTTTCTCCCCCACCGCCTCTGCCAGCTTTTGGTGTGCCTCCATTCACTGTTTGGTCCTCCCGCTTTTCTCTCTAATATACTTCCCTCTCTGACCTCATGGCTCCTATCATCTCATCCATACAGTCATTCAGGGCCCCAGGCTAATGGCAGCTGATCAAATCCACATCTCTCTCCTGACTTCACACCTGTGCCCCAGATCCTTGTTTCCAAGTTAGTGAATATGCTATTTCTTCACTGGGATTGCAGACCGTAGAGTGGAAATAACCACAGATACCTGGAATCCCCCTGAAATTCCCTCATGTCCTTCAGGTCACCTCCTCAGAAGGGCTTTAATTTCTATTCCCTTATCCTGTTCTATTTTTCTTCATAGCACTTTGCACAGCTTGGAAATACATTCTAATGCTGTCTGTGGTCTGTCTCTCCTAAACTCCATACAGCAAGGGCTTTCTTTTGCTTTATTGTTGGTGACTAGAAAAGTGCCTGACAGAGGTGGGTGGTCAGTAAAGCTGTGCTGAAGGGACTCAGGCCCCAAAGTTCTTCTGCTCCAAGTCACACAGTTAGTGGTACAGTTTAGACTTCAGTCAGGTCTTCTGACTCCTATCCCAGGCTCTTTCCACTGCCCAATCACCTTAAGTCACTTCAAACTCACAATGCCTGAAAAAGGAGCTCTGCCCCTCCCCCACTTGATGATCCCATTTCTATACCTTTATTCTTCCAGTCTCCCTGATTAAAGATTGCTAAGCCTGTAGTTGTCTCTGACTCTTCATCCTCTTCTGTTGTCTAGATAAAATCTGTCTGATGTCTTATGTCTCCTTTCCAAATGTCTTTTTGCTCAACTTTGCCTCTATTGCAACACTTCACTTTAGACCCTCAAAATAAATTTTTGTTGATCTTCCTGCTTCTGTTCTCAGTTTCATACAAAGTATTTTGGTGACCTCTAAGAATCAAGTTCACAGAATATTTCAAAAAGGAGACCCAAAAAATTGATAATAGTCTCTCCAGAGATGAGGAACTGGGGGCTTGGGAATTTGGGGTACACTTTAAATTATATGTGCTTTAAAATGGCATAAATTTTTGTCAGTCGCATTATTTATTTTGCAGTAAAAAAGTTTAAAAATATTGTGTTTGATGTCCAGATTTATTTTGTAGGCTCAACTTTTTTTGAGGAGAGAATAAATCTCTTAAATTGCCCAGGCTAAAGATATAACCTGAGCTCAAAGTCAGATGATGAATATATTAGCTCCAATAAAGAAGAGAGCAACCTTTGTTAATGAGCTTGAGAAAAAGGCGTTGGTTTTGACTGGGCCATTTGTGATCAGCAAGAGAGCAATTTTAGGAGAGTGGTGAGCACAGAAGCAGGGAGATAATGAGCAGTGAAGAAATGACTAACACAGGTCATACATTTTAAACTTTTGGCAGTGAAGAGGAAAGATGAGAGAAAGTTGCTAAGAAGGGCAGCAAAGGTAACTAAAGGATTTGGGGGATTTTTTTTTTTCAAGATTAATAAACTATTTCTATGTTTGAAAGCAAAAATGAGGGAGAACTAAGATGGCAGAGATTGATTATCTGTCACTTCACCACATTATATTCTCTAAGAAACCATGTGTTTTATTCACAGATGTGCTCACTAGCTATACCTGGCACAGAATAGGGGCTTGATACTTGTTAAATGACTAGAGAAATGGATAGATGGACAGGGAGGCATTGTCTTCCAATGTCAATGCCAAGCTACTCTGATAATGGGAAAGGACAAATTTGGAGTTGAGGTGGGAGTTCAGAGTGAAGTTGGGGTCACATGGGTACATTGGTGGGTTGTGGGCTGCATGACCCCACCCTTTCTTATGCACTATGGTGGGAGGTTCTCTGCTCCCACTGAGCATTAGCAGGGGAAGGAAAGGGCTGGGGGCATAATTAAAGAAGAATGTGCTGGGAGAGGAGCTACAATGAGCAGTGGTAGGCAAGAGCACACAATGGAAAGCAACAACTTACATTTGTTCTACATAGAAGCCATTCGTTTTCAAACACAAATCAATTCAACTCATGGGCCTCCTATGAGCCCACCAAGTACAGGTTCCTGAGGATGCAGAGATGAGTGGGAGCACTCACTGCCCTGGAGAAGTGCACCATCCAGCAGGGCTCAAGACCCAAAACCACTGCAATGCCATAGGCCAAGGCTGTCCACCAGCGGCAGGGCAGAGCAGCAGTAGCCTCGGAACACAGACCAGGGAATCAGTAATTCTGCAAGAGACGTGTTCCAGGAAAAACACAAAGAGGTGATGTTTGAACTGGACTTGGGAGATAATGAGAAGTTCCCTAATTATATTAATTCATTTATTCAATAACTATTTATAGAGCACCTACTCTGTGTCAGACCCTGTGCCAGGCTATGGCCCCTGCCCTCACGGCATTTACAGCTGGGAGAAGAGACCTGAATCATACAATTACAGGAAAAAAAGGAAAACTAAACTTGAGACCAGGGCTAGGAAGGAGAGACGCAAGGCTTTATGAGAGGTGAAATAATGATAATTAGTGAATAGGTAGAGGGTGCGCATGGCAAGGGCTGCTAGCTATATCACAATGTAGTTTGACCTCCACTTCCTCTGAATATAGAACTCCTGGCTACCCAGGATAGACTAGATTTCCCAGCCCCCACCCTCTTGCAGCTAGGTTTGGCCATGTGACTAGGTTCGGGCCAATGGTACGTGAACAGAAGTGATGCATGTGACTCCTGGGTGTGCCCTTGAAGGGAAGGGCTTGTCTCTCCCTCTCCTCCTCCTTCTGGCTGGAGGCATCATGTGCCATCTTGAAGCACGTGGATGAGGGCGATCCTCTAGGAGAGGTGGAACAAAGAAGAGAGAAGGAGCCTGAGTCAATGACACCCTGGAGCCACTTTACATGCCTTGGAATGCTCCCACCCAGGCAGTTGTGCAAAAGAAAATTCACTTCCTTCTGGGTTAGGGAACTCTCATTCTAATTTTTTATTAGAGCAGCCAAGCCCATATGTTAACTCATACAGTATATAAGATCACTAGTCATTGCTTAATGATGCAACAGACAAGTTTGAGTGCTCATGTGCTCGAGACTTGGGACTTTACTGCTGGGGAAATGAAGTAATCTTGGAATAGGGAAAGCAATTTGGCTTCCAGAAGGTCTCATGACTTCAAAAACCCCATATCTACTAGACTAAGTTGTTAGCCTCAAATACCCTAAGGATGGAATGTCTGAACATGACTTATCATGGATGAAGAAAAGAGTGGCCTAGAAGACAGATAATAACTCCATTCCCCATGCTTCTGTGATGGATTCTTAAAATGGAAGAGCCTCCAAAAGAAATATGGTCTATATCTTGCCTCAAAGACAGTATGAAATAAAGATTATCAGTAAGGCATAGTTTCCTGTCCCATTTTCAAGATCTTTGGGGAAAGGAGTTTCTGCTTAGTAATACGTGCCATGTCAGGAGAAAATGACTTTATGTTACTTTGTAGTTTATCAAAGCACTTTCACACCATTAGCTCCTATTTCATCCTGTTAACTTGGGTGTGAAAGAGACCCCTTATCATTTGCCTACCACACTCCAAGAATCAGAGGGACTTCATGAGACCATGAGGTCTTCGGCAGCAGAGCCAGGTCAGGACACCACAGTCCCATCCCCAGGCCCACCCGTTCTGTGAATACTGTCAGCCTCTTTCCCCAGCTACCCCTGTCGTCACCCAGTGGGCTCATGAGCAAAGTGGCCTTGGTAACAGGGATTAAGGTTATGCATGGGCTCAGCAACATGAACTCCCATCACCAAGGACAATCTGTTGAAGGCCACTGCTGAGTGCCCAATGTGCCAGCAGCAGAGACCAACACTGTGCCCCTGATGTGCCACCATTCCTCGGGGTGATGAGCTGGCTACCTGGTGGCAGGTGGATTATATTGGACTGCTTCTATCATGGAAGGGACAGCGGGTTTTTTTTGTTTTTGTTTTTTTTTGTGCTTATTGGAATAGACACTTACTGTGGATATGGATTTGCCTTCCCAGCACGAGATGCTTCTTCCCAAACTACCATCCATGGATTCAGGGAATGCCTTATTCACTGTCATGGCATTCCACACAGCATTGCTTCTGACCAACGAACTCACTTCATAACCAAAGAAGTGAGGCAGTGGGCTCACACTCATGGAATTCACTGGTCTTACTATGTTCCCATCATCCTGAAGCAGCCAGTCTGATAGAATGGTGGAATGGCCTTTTGAAGTCACAGTTACAGTGCCAGCTACATGACAAGACCTTGCAGGACTGGAGCAAAGTTCTCCAGAAGGCTGTCTATACTCTAAATCAGCACCCAATATATGGTACTCTCTCTCCCATAGCCAGGACTCACGGGTCCAGGAATCAAAGGGTGGAAACAGAAGTGGCACCACTCACCAGTATTACCCTTGGGACCCACTGGCAAAATTTTTGCTTCCTGTCCCCATGACGTTATGCTCTGCTGGTCTAGAGGTCTTGGTTCCAAAGGGAGGAAGAATGTTCCCACCATGAGACACAACAATGATCCCATTAAACTGGAAGTTAAGGCTGCCACCTGGCCACTTTGGCCTCCTCATGCCTCTATGTCAAGAGGCTAAGAAAGGAGTTACAGCGTTGGCTGGAGTGACTGACTCAGACTACCAAGGAGACATTGGACTCGTACTTCACAGTGGAAGTAAGGAAGATTATGTCTGAAATAAAGGAGATCTCTCAGGTCATCTTTTAAACTACCACTCCCTGTGATTAAAGTCAATGGGAAATTGCAACAGCCCAATCCAGACAAGATCATGAATGGCCCAGACACTTGAAGGATGACGGTTTTGGTCACTCCTCCAGGTAAAGAACCACGACCATCTGAGATGCTTGCTGAAGGCCAAGGGAATACAGAATGGATGGTAGAAAAAGGTAGTTATAAATACCAGCTTCAACTACGTGACCAGTTACAGAAACGAGGATTGCAACTGTCCTCCCTATTATGCTAAGAATATGTCTGTCTGTGTGTGTGTGTCATATATCAAGCAATTGTCTTTATTTTTGTTCCTCCTATTCGTATCATGTAATATAAGACCTATTGACTTTGTATCAGTATTTAAATATTTAAATATTGTTAATTTTACATGATAATATTTATATGTATGTCATGGGATATCAGGAGAAGTGTAAACATCACCTAAGGACTTTACCTCCTCTTCTGGGATAACACGTGTTCAGCTGTACTCAGGACAGTTGCATCATGTTGGGTGGAAATGTTACGTTGCTATTGTCCCATTTGAAGACTACGTATGGTTTAAGGAGATAAATATGGACACTGAGTTGACAAGGGGTGAACTTGTGATAGTTAGTTTGAAGTGTCAACTTGATCAGATTAAGGAATACATAGAAACCTGGTAAAGCATTACTTTGGTGTGTGTCTACAGGGGTATTTCCAGAAGAGATTAGCATGTAAGCCTGAGAAGTCTGGGTGAAAAAGACCCGCCCTCAATATAGGTGGGCACCAGCCAATCCACTGGGGGCCTGGAGAGAACAAAAACAGAGGACAAGGCGAATCTCTCATGTCATTTCCACTAGAGCTGGGATACACTTCTTCTCTCCTGTCCATGGACATCCAAACTCAAGACTCTGTAGTCTTTGAGTTCCAGGGCTTACACCACAGAGACCTCTCGTTCTCAGGCCTTTGGCCTCAGACTGAGACTCATACCATCAGCTTCCCTGGCTCTGAGGGTTTCAGACTTGGACTGAACCACGCTACCAGCATCCAGTTTGCAGACTGCCTATCAAGAGATGACTCAGCTTTTGTAATCATGTAGGCCAACTCCGCAGTAAAACCCCTCTCGGACATTTATATACATATCCTATTGGTTGTCTCTCTGGAGAGCCCTAATACATCCACATTGCTTCTCGATCTCCCCAAATCAGTGCACATTCCCTGACCATCTGTTCTCTTGAGAGCCTAAGCCAGGCACATAAATGACTACAAAGGTGGACAGTACAGAGCTCTCGGCCTGTGGAAGCTTCCAGGCTTGTTCAGGAAACACAACAGGTATGTACACATGGCCACAGTGTGAAGCGCTGTAGGGTGAGCACCATGTGACAGGCACCAGCAACAGCGCACTAAGTCCTTCAGACAATAAGGACAAAAAATGAAGGTGTCGCAACCACTGGAAGCCCGGCTCTCCTGCAGGTGCCTGCAGGTGCTGAGCCTGAAGCTGCAGGCACCAGCACTAACACACACAAACATGCCCACAGAGCAGGGATGGAGCCAGACACATTGGGCCTGCCAGTTGGTTGTTGGAAGTCAATGCTCAGGTTCAAGCCTCCAAGTCCTCAGCCCCCCGCTCTCTACAGCACAACCACCATCTATCATTCTTTATTTGCTTGTTTTTAACCCCATTCTCTACCCCTCCTTCACTCCATCCCTTCTACTGTGCTCTCTGGAACTGTCCCCTGCCTGGCCACCCCAGCTCTCTTTAGGATGCCACTTACCTTTGACTCTCTCGGGTGGTGGTGATGTAGTTTCTCTGTGGTGTGTAAAAAAAAAAAATTAAGCTTAATTTCCTAGACTCACCCAAAGCCAAGTGCAGACATGACCTGGCTCTGTTCCTCCAAGGCACTCACGGAAACCTGGTGGGGGAGGTGAGCCAGGCATCTGGGAGACATGAGGTCCTCTGGCAAGCACCATGATGGGAGAGGTGCAGCTTTCTGGAGTCCCGTCCCCATACAGGGATAGAGCAGCAGGTGGCAGAGGCATGTCTTTTAACTGTGTTGCCCCAGGACACATTCCCCTCAGTGCTCTGCTGTGCAAGCCTGGTTCTGCGGTGCTCCTAGACCACCCTGGTTGAACTCCACTCTCCACAAGTAACAACTCTGACCCACTCGTTTTTCAATTCACTTTGTGCCAGGCACTTTTCTAGGTGCTGGGGATCCAGCAGTGAACAAGACAGACATAATCCCTGCCTCAGGTGAGACAAAAGAAATAAGTAAAATATATACTAGAGTGATGATAAGTTCAGTTCCTGTTCTCATCTCTGTCTTTCATGCTGAAACAAAGTTTTTTTAAAAATCTCCAGTTCTGAATATCCCGTCCCCCAGAGGGTGACAAACCAGCTCAGCTATGGCTCATGTGCTGGGCCAGACCTTGCGTTACATCAAGCCTTCCATCTCCACAGTCCACAAACTCAGGTGTGCAGGAAATATAACTCAGTTGACACTAACAAGTTCTAGTTGAAGTCGCCATTGCCACCAGAAAGGCCAAACCTTCCCCTTTCCCAGGGTCACATCTAAGTTCTGGGGGAGCCTACCAAGTCACAGGAGTCAGGGGAAGGGGCATTCTTTCTGGTGCTCAATGTCTACCACCATGTGCACTGATCCTTCCCTCCAACCCCCAGAGGTCCATTGTCCCTAGGTCCCTGGTTGTGTTAGGGTTCCCCTGTGCCTGTCTGCCTCCCGCTGCCATTCTCAGCAAGGGAGATAGCAGTTCCCTCTCGTCTCAGATCCCGCAAACCTCCCCACACCTAGTCCAGCCAAGTAGGACATGAGTCTTCTTCCTGAGAGACTAGAAAAATCTACCCTCTCATGATTTTTCCTTCAGAGACCACCCTCTTCTCGTCAGCTGGGGGAGGGGGTACGGGAAGAGGATCCATTGCTCTAATTTAGGTTATCTCCCAGATGTCTCATGCATGGCAATAATTCACTGCCTTCCAGAAAGGGCCGAGGCTTCTGGAATCAAAAGTGTCATGAAGAGACTATTCATTCTCCCCCGGTTTTCTGCTGTCCTGACTCCCCCTGAGGCAATGAGCCTGGAACAGACTAACTTTGTGAAGTGGCGTAGAGGAGCAAAGCATCATAAGGAAAAACATAATGAAGGAAGGAGGGTTGGACAAAGCAGCTAATAATTTTTTAAATCACTCCACAGAGAATAAGGCGCAGTGGGAGAACTGCAGCAGACCGGTAAGAGTGCAGACGTGGAAGGAAAAGAGAGGAGGGCTGATGCCACAGGGGCATGTCCTCCCACCATCCTTTGGCAGGCCATTTGGGGGATTGAATGAAGTTTGAAATAATTAGGTCACTTGTTTTTTCATTTAGAAACCATTAGGTCTTTCCTAATGAAGAGACTGCTCAAGCCAGCGTAGCTCAAGACAAGAATCAAGCTGTGCTGTGTCAGCAATACTATTACAGATGTGTTTTTCCTTTAAAGGTGGGTATGATATGGAGTGGGAGTGGATGTGTGGGGAGAAAATGACTTCTGTGTCAAGGAAAAGCTGCCCAGAGTCAAGTCACAATGGAAGTAGATCAGCTTCAAAGGCCAGAATAAAGGATTAATTAAATCTAAATGGCAAAATCTGCCCAAAGGAATACAAAAAAAGACTCAACTTTGTAAGAAAGCAAAGACTGAAAATGAAGTTTTGAGTTGAAAGGGAAGGGAAAAGACCTCGAAAAGAGAGAGAGAGACAGAGAGAGACAGAGACAGAGAGAGACTCAACAGGAAGAAACAGTAAGTAGGAAAGGAGTAGTAAGTTACTGCTGGGTAGAGGAGTACATATTCATATACAATATATTCAAGATGCATATTACTTAAATCAAATTTTTGGCAAATCAGTATATTTGATAAATACTAAAACCTCATTAATCATGTGGCAAATGGATATTTTGTGAATCAACTAAAGTCATGTACTGATAGAGCCCAGAATCTAAATTAGTCTCTGGACCCCAAGCCCCGACTCTTCCCACCATATCCCACTTTCTCCTGAAACAAATTAAAAAATTGAAATAGAGGAGCCAAATAGAAAATCAAACAGGACCTTCAAAGCAAGCTGAGAAAGACTCTTCACCTTCACACAAATACCATCTGAACAAAACCAAAAGCAGGATCAAAAGAGTTGTAGAAAGATCTAAATAGTGCTAACAGGCCAAGGGGTGTTTTTGAGAAAGAAAGAGAGGAATTTCCTTAAATAACTATAAATATGTATGTGTAAATACAAATGCATGCAAGGATTCTTCATTGACATGAAAAAATTCTAAAGTGTTTTAAGGGACTTTACTTACCAATACGAATTTGTTTTGTTTTCAATGTGATTGATATATAGATATAGATACACAGATATAGATACACACACACCCTACACACAATGGAATATTATTCAGCCTATAAAAGGAAGAAAATTTATCCATGCTACAACATGGATGAACCTTGAGGACATTATGCTAAGTTAAATAAGCCAGTTCCAAAAAGACAAATTTTGTATGATTTTGCTTACATCAGGTACCTAGAAAAGGCAAATTCATAGAGACAGAAAGTAGAATAGAAGTTCCCCGGTGCTGTGGGGGAGGAGAGAAATGGGAAGTTATAGTTTAATGAGTAGAGTTTCTGCTTGGGATGATGAAAAATATCTGGAATATATAGTAGTGATAGCTATACAACATTGTTAATATATTTAATGCTGCTGGACTGTACACTTAAAAATGATTTAAATGGTAAATAAATTTTATGTTTTGCACATTTTACCACAATAAAAAAAATAGAAGAGGCAGAAGAAGAGTTAGTGTCAGAGTGATGCCTCGTGAGAAAGACTCAGCTCTGCTTTGTAGGAGCCATGAGCTAAAGAATGAAGACAGTTTCTAGAAGCTGGAAAAGAGTAAGGACACAGATTCTCTCCCAGAACCCCCAGAAAGAAACACAGCCCTGCTCACACCTTGATTTGAGCCAGTGAGACACACTTCGGAATTGTGACCTACAGAGCTTTAAGATTATTATCTTGTTTGTAAGATAATAAATTTGTGTTACCACCACTGTCAGGCTGGGTCACAGACCTGTGCAGGTTGTGAGTTGGGTAGGTGAAAAAGATTTTGAGAGCCATTGGCAAGGCTGACATGCTTTATTAGGACACGAGCTCAGCCCCAGTGGATTACAGCCATTGTCTTTTATACTAGAGTCAGAGAACCAAGGAACACATGGGCGCACATGTGCAGTTATACCACTCTCACATAAGGTATTTACAACAGACATGCTGAGTCATGCTCAGCCAGATATGAGGTGAAGGAACCTGACATTTTCCTCACAACCACTAAAAACAACTTTGTTTTGTTTTAAACTAGCTGACCTATTAGCCTTATCCACATAGGAGATATTCTGTGATTCCCACCATCTACCACCCCAAAGCTGAGGACAGCTAACCAGTCCTTTCTTAGGATTGTACAAAACCTCCCACTCCAAGAGATATAGGGCAAAAATCATAAACTCAGGTAGAGTAGCCAGATGCAGCAAATAAAAAGACAGGACCAAAACAAAAACCAAACTAGATCACTTGGTTAAATGTGAACCGACCATGCAATATTTGGGACATACTTACACTAAAACATATTGGTTGAACATCTGAAATTTACATTTAACGTTTTATCTGGCAACCCTACCTGTGGGCCGTACTCATTGAGATCACACACAGGGTGATTAAGGGGAAGATCTGTCACCTAAAAAAGTCTGACTTCTCACTGTATTTTAACGTGAGTCCTCGCCCAAACCTGGGAGACCTCCGGGGCTCTGCCACGCGGCCCGGCGCGGGAAGACCCTGCGCAGGCGCAGAACGGCCCGCGGGGGCTGGATAGCCGCCGCCTGGAACCCGCGCGGGAAGACCCTGCGCAGGCGCAGAGCGGGCCACGGGCTGCGGCGGAGTGGTGGGAGCCGCCTCCAGCGAGCACCTGTCAGCCCGAGGAGCGGCGGGCGCCCCCCTCCTGCGCCGGCTATTTATACCACTCGGCCTGCACAGGCCCTTATAGGGCAGTGCAGTCTGTCAGGCTGCCCCGCCCTCCTGACCCGGCGACCCCGGCCAGGTCGCGGCGCCATCGCGGCTGCGACCGGGCTGGCGGCACCTCTGTAAGTAGCGGCGGAGCAGCGGCGCCCGGAGCTCGGCCCAGCCAGCAGGCCCCTCCGCGCTTCCCCCGGCCCTGCTGTCGCCGCCCGGTCGAGGCAGGCTCTGCCCCGCGGCGGCCTCCTCGCCCCTGTTCGGTTTCGCAGCCCTGTAGTGGCGGCGGCGTCCGAACTGTCCGGCCCGTTCGTGTTTTGCCTCCTCACTAGACTGTGAGCGCCGCGGGGGAGGGGCGCTTCTGTCCTTGTGGCTCAAAATAGTTCGTTTAAATTCCGTAGACGTGGGATGTGTCTCTGGGTAACTCTCTTACCTCGAAAGCCGGTAAAATAGTTGCCCTACACTTCCCCACGTGACCCTTAAGAGAAGCTACGGAGCTGTAGGGCATGCTAAATAATGTACTTTGAGAAGTGCAAAGCACTGTGAGATTGCCAAACACTGTGAACTCGGCAAAGGAAAGAAAAACTATCTTACGTGTTTGTCATCCGTGTGCCCGGCCGTCATTAATGCCTACTGTGTGGGATGCGTTATTACTATGAAATCAGGCCTTTTTCCATCCTAGTGGGAAACTCAGTGCATTTAGGGTTGTGCTTGTGTTCTGAGCCATTTCTACCATTGTCTGCAAGTGCAGGATTTGAGTGAAGTGGTGATGCTGAAACTAAACGGTGTGGGGATGTAATAGAATGAACTAGGTGCCACGAACTTAAATCACTGGAGGATAATGCAAAAGGGCAGAGTTGTGAAAAGCAACAGCATAAGAATATGAATAACGGCTGGCACTTAGATTGTAATAGGGACGGTGGAGGCTGGGCAATTGGAGAGTGGATGTGCCATCTGAGAGGTGGCCTCTGACTAGTCTGGTCCCTGCACACTCTCGTCACATGGGAATTAAGGGCCATATCTTCAGTTTTTTCAATAGAGACTGGAATGTTTCAGCTTTGCATGCAGCAACTGATGTACAAAAAAAGGGGAAAGTTGGTGAGCAGCCAATTTTTGATCTCTGGCATAAATGAAGCCAATTCTTGACTTTAGTTGTTTCCTAAGAATGAGGGCCACATCCAGAGAGCAGATGATTACTGGGAATTAATTCTGAGGGTAGGAGTGAGAAGTGGGTGTCATAATGTATCTAGCTATAGGAAAGGGAATCAGGTTAATGATTCTGGAGGATTTACTTGACTTGGACAAGAGGATAGCAACTTGAAGCATTAGGCATGACTTATATGTAGAACATGTTTAGTAACATGGATAAAGCCTAAAAGAAAAAAAAAAAAGGTTATCATGAACTTGTAATTTAGGCCTAAACAAAGTATTAATTTAATTGAGCAAACCATATTGAGCAACTCTTATGTGCCAGGTATGAACACAGACACGTTAAGAATATGGGAGTGATGAAGATATAAGCCCCTTACCCCCAGTGTGCTCATTATTGGGCGGGGGGGAGGCATATGCATAAGGAAATGGCAATAACAGGGCAACAGCTGCAATGTGAGATGTTAGGCAACCAGGAAAGGATAGCAGAGCTGAATTTTGAAGTCAGTTACATTTTTTTACATGGACAGGGGAGAACGATATTCCTGACATAGAAAGCAGCATGTGTAAGGGCATGCATGTGTTAAAACTGTTACTGACTCAGTACTACTAAAGATTGAAAAATATAAGGAAGGAAAGCCAGGAGATGAGGCAGGAAAGGTTGGAAGGGCCAGATTGTGAAGGGCCTTGTAATGCCTGAATGAAGAATAATGTTGGTGAGAATAGGCCAAGGGTAATTTTTTTTAATGTTGGGTAATAATTTTACATGTGGTATTTACCAACTTACAAAAGGATTTTTTTTTAAAGGGTTTTGTTTTAAATGTTAAAACTGGGACATCACTTTCAGATCTCATAATGTTGATGTCCCTTGGTTTGCCAACCAAAGTCTATTGAAGGGAGTTTTAGACAGACTAGAATTTATGCAGTCTTGGTTTTTTCATCGATAAAAATCAAGGCTTTGATGTTGATCAGTTCTATCATGATTATAACCTACTCACCATACTGAACATTTCTATGGGAAAAGATAAAGACCAATTTAGGAATCCAGCAACTTCTTTTCCCACCAAAGCAGAAGCAGGAATTGTTTCTGCCCTTTGTTCTTACACAGGCTGATGCCAGGGAAATTATGGAGGGAGGGCTACAGCCACAGGTTTTCAAAGCAGTTCTCATTCAGGCTGGACAGCAAGTTGTAATCTTTTGTATTTTCCAGTTACTTGTAAATTGGCCTTGAAAAAAGAAAAGAAAAAGAAAATTCATAGTGTATCTATGTATTAGATCTCTCTATATGATATGTGTATGTATCATAATGCACAGTGTACAACGTGAGTAGGGTTTTCAAAAGGAATAAGTGACTAATGTTAGTACAGTTTTTTATTTTGAACTAATTTCAAGCAATATTTAAGATATGCAAAAAGGCATAAAGAATAAAGTATATAGGGGGTACCCCCATACAGCTGGAAAAGTTAAACATTTATGCCATGGAAAGTCCTTGTCATCCGTGCCCACTTGCATTCCCCTCCTTCCGTACCTCCTGAAGGCAACCACTATCCTGAATTTGGTATTTATAATTACTCTTCATTTCTTTATATTCCAATACAATTGTATGGATCCTTAAAGACTATATAATTTTTTTACTTTGATGTAATTCCAAACTTACAGAAAAGTCCCAAGAATAGTACAAAAGCTCCCATATACCCTTTAGCAGACTCACCCACTGTTAATATTTACTTTGTCAGAATATGTCATCTACATTTACTCTATTAGAATATGTAATGTTGTTTTGCATATTTTAAACATATTAGTGCATGCACTCTACAATCTTTTCCACACATTATTATGTTTGTGAGATTCATCCATATTGATACATGTAGATCTAGTTCATATTTTTTCTGCTGCACAATATTCTCAAGTGAATATATTACAGTCTGTTCTGCTGATGGATATTCAGATTATTTCCAAATTTTTGCTATTTCAGACAGTGCTGTTATGAATTTAAACTAGTTAAACTTCAGCAAAACATGGAGACTTTTCAAAGAAAAGAAGGCATGGTCGTGTATCAACCATTATTTAGAAAAAGTAGCAATTATAAAGATAATGTAAAGATTATCAAATTTAAGATTGTAAAAGCAAAATATTGGTGGTGTTTAGGAAATTGACATTTTTGTGCCACATTAAAATTTATAGCAGTCCATTTCTCAAAACTAAATATAGTGGAAGTGGGTATAACTGCATTTTGGATTTGCAAAATAATTAGGCTTTATTCTTGTGATTTATATTTATCTTTACTATTCGTTTTTTCTTCATTATTTTGGGTACTGTTATTATGAATGCACCAGTTCAGTCTTCTATAAATTGGAGCAGATAATGACTTTCCATTGATATCATTCAAAACATTTATACACTTTTGTTTTGCTGATGATTTATACACTTTTGTTTTGCCCTCATTATGAGAAAAAGTTGCGGTCATCTCTATTTATGAGCTGTGTCTGTACCCACAAGTGGTTTTATATGTACCCAAATATCTTTATTATCTGAAAAGTGTTTGTAAAGGTATATCCTACTTCAGTTTTACAAAACAAATTTTAGTAAGCAAATTACATATTATACATGCATGGCCTTCTTTAATTCTCCCAACTGTTCTTAAGTAATTCTCAGAAAAAATCCCAGGTGAGAAAACTAGAACTTAAAAAGGCTAAGAAACAGTTCATATTACTAGAAAATAGAGCAAAGATTCAAACCCAGGACTTAGGAACCCGAGCCAAAGTCCATGTTCCTAACCTTTGAGCTGCACTTGGCTATATCACTGTAAACTAACCATAATGTTCATCTATTGAGCACTTTGATGGCAAGGACTAATCTGACCACTTTATTTTTATACATTATCCCCATTTTACAGGTGAAGAAACCAAACTATAGAAAAGTTAAATGATTTTAAGATTACAGCAAGTAAGCAGCTAGACTGAGATTCAAACCAGGTCTGTCTCACTTCAAAGTCCCCATTTGCCATGCCAATATCTTCTAGGCACCATATATGTACAAGAAACAATTCTGAGAATGTGTTTTGAAGTGTAGTGGCTAATTTAACTGCCCAGGAATTTTTCAGGATTTCCATCAGTAAATTCACTTGGTCTGTAAATCCATAGCAATTAGAATAGCTTCCAGGAGTTGAATAAAAAGCAATAGGAAGATAAATGCCCATGTAAAAAATTCATAATAAATGTTTCTTTAAAATCTTTAAAACAGTCATTTCTGTTTTAAAAGAAATTCTGTTTTTTATTGTTTGTTGAAGCCAATGTTTGAGACAGAAAAACTGCATTCAAGTAAAGTGTTTTATTCGAGAAATTGATTTATATTTGGTAATCTGGGGACAACTGGATGATCTTTTTAAAACAGAACCATTCCCTTTCTCAAAATTCTTCAGCTGGATTTAAGCAAAGGAGTGGAAATTAATCACCCAGACAGGATATTGTCCTGCTCATAATCTAGAAATTCGATTTATTTATAATATTTGAGCAGGAGTTGGCAACCTGCCACTTGTTTTTGTATAGCCCATGAGCTAAGAATGGATTTTATAATTTTAAGTGACTTTTCAAAATCAAAAGAAAAATAATATTTTGTGACATGAAAATATATGAAATTCAAGTTTCGATATCCATAAAACATTTCATTGGAACACAATCACACTCATTTATTTACATTTTGTCTCTGGCTACTTTTGTGCTACAATAGCAAAGTTGAGTTATGACAGAGATCATATGGCCTGCAAAGCCTAAAATATTTACTGTCTGGCCTAGTTTGCTGACCCTTGCACTAGAGGGAATGGTTAAGAGTGCAGACTTTGGAGTCAGATGGAATTGGATTAAAGACTCTGTTCCTTCACCTGTAAAATGTTGTGGCCATTTAATGAGAAGAGGTAAACTCAGAAGAGTGACTTAAATAATTGTTACCTTTAATTAAGGAGAAATAAGGTTAGGTAGAGATTTCTAAGGTTCTTTTACTTGACAGTATAATAATAGAACATATAAGAATGTAAGAAAAGTAAAACTGTATACAATTTGTAACCACAATTACCTTAGGCAATCTTTTCTTAATATTTCCACATATGCCACTTATTACAAGTAAGGATTCTTGGTTATAAATAACAGCAATCCCAATTCAACCTAGCTTAAACAATAAAGGGAATGGTTTATCTCTCGAAACAAAAATACAGATGTAAATCATGTTTCAAATTCCATTGTGCTGGATTCTCTGCCTTCTTCCCTGTGTTGGTATTGGTTCTGTCCTCATGCTGGCTTACAGGGACATGGCTGCAGCAGTTCCAGACTTCCCATCTATACAGCTCATGGACATCTCCAACCAGTGAACCAGAGACCTGAGCTGCACTCTGATTGGGCCAGCCTCAGGTCTCACGCCTGTCCCTGAACCAGTCACAGTGGTGAGGGGCATGGGACTCAATTCCATCCCAGCTGCACCAAGGGAAGGTGGGTTGGATGCTGAGAGAAACCCAACATGTTCACTATAAAGTTGTTTGTAAGATATTACCTATAACATGTTTCTAGAGAAAACAAGCACATAGTTCATGAGTTGTTCCATTGCTTACCTCTCTTTGAAACTAGTACTGCCCGTGTTTTCATCAAAACAACACGTATGCCAAAAAAGTCCAACAAGGGTGGTTTGGTTCCTGCCTTAAAGATCCAAAGTCCTAGGTCTGTAGTCATGACATTTGGGTCCCACCTTCTTGGTTCTGACCTAGCAACACTGAGATCAGCATTTGGGGAACTGATGGGTCTGAGCTGAGGTTGTTAGCTACATATGACTTTCTAGCATTATGAGTATTGGTTCTTTTTGAGGGATTCTTGAATTATCAGTACAAGTGGAATAGTAGAAAATTTCAAATATGTATTTCCTTATGAGAAAGCTTTATGCTTTTCAGCTGGAAGTAGTAGCTGTCATTTATAAAGTTGATTGATAAGTTTATGTATAAGGAACCCTACATAATATGATTTGGGCTAGTCATAGTGTGTTGTAGCAGAGTTCAGAAATATAATGACCTCTTCATTACCCATAATTGGATTCTCTTTGTAAAAAATCTAAAACAAATAAAAGTAAAAAGCAAAGCTTCCCTTTTAACCAGTAAGCTCCCGCCAAGAAGGTCTTAAGCTTTTGTTTTAATAAAAGTGAGCCACTGATGCCAGAACACCCAGCAAGGAGGGTTTTATTCCTACTTCAAGTACATGGCTTCCAAGATTGGCTAATTGTTATAATTCCAAACACTTCTGCACAGTGTTTCTTAGGTCTTGTAGTTGCTGTTATGTAATTAAACACTCCTGTCATGTATAACACTTGTTTCCTGAAATGAACACTGAAAAAATGCCGTTTCTCATGGAGACACCTGAGATTTCTAATCCTCTACAGGGTTACAGAAATTTAGAAAATTTCTAACCTTTATAGCTGACAAATTTTGTGTTCATTTTACTGAAATTATCACTTTCTCTTCTTTCTTAACTCCTGGTACTAACTTTTCTGCCATCGACGTTTATTCTTATTATATGCAATTTACAGCCAAGTAAGAACTAGAAAAGGTAGCAGAGACTTGAGATCCTCTCCTCACATTAAGGCTTCTGACTCGAGGAATGTCCTTCTTTGAATCAAAACAGCTAAATAACTTCCTTGGGACATGCTGTTTCCATTCCCCTGGGAAGGTGAAGATCAGACAACTGTCTTAAAGAGACTTTTAACTAGACTATGCTTTTCAAGGCGAGAAGTGATTCTGTCTCTACCACCATGAAAATAAGGAACAAAGAAGAGCTGAGCAAGGAGAGAGGATAGAGAAACTGGATGATTGTGTGCATTTTCTAAGTTTAGGATGATTTAGTTGTGTTTCAAATATTGTAAATTCTCATAGTACTCATAGCAGACATCTGGTTGTACTTTCCAAAGCCCAGTAGAAATGGTCTTTGCAATATCTACTATTCTGAATTATTTGTCCCATATCAAAGCTCGAGCAGAATTTTAGTGGGCTTTTTTTTCAGTCTTCCCTCTACCAGTGTATATCCTACATGTCATGATTTACATGTCAATGTATATCCCCAGTCATGATTTTATGGATTGGCCATTGTAACATTTGGGTGCATTTTTTTGGAGGAGTGCACATAACCTTTTGGATGATGTCGTATTTCTTCAGAGAGAATGTTAACTGATGTTGCTGTGCCCTCTGCCTGGGGGTCAGCTGTATTTGGTAAATTGCAAAATGTGTCCATCTTATCACTACTCTCTTCATTCATGTTGGGTGGGAAGACCTGCCAGCCCTAGAAAAATCTCTGCTGCTGATTAGGAAAATATTGTTTTAGTGTTTAATAATTCACTGTTTGTGCAATCAAAGACATTATTTTCAGATACTAAAGTAGTTGTCTTAAACTTCTCTGTTTGGAATGACTAATATTTATTTATAAATACTTTTTAGAACTAATGCTGCATATTTAAATTATACGTAATTTTTTCTTAGAAGAAAACTGTTTCTTTTCTTTCCCTCAGAATGTTTCATGACATCTCTGTTAATTTGTGAGTAATCAGACATGCAAATACCTCTTCAGGAATCAAGCTAAACTTAAAGCAGACTTACTTAGAAACTTTGCAGCGTGTATCATGGAGTGCAAGATTGAGGGAAAAGAAAAATACCAACATAGCTTGAATTTACTCAATAAAATTAAGAACATGAAAGAATTAGAAGAAATGATTGATGTGGTACTCATAGCAGAAGAGGAGAAATTTCCTTGCCACAGATTGGTCCTGGCTGCATTTAGTCCTTATTTCAAAGCTATGTTCACCTGTGGACTACTTGAGTGTACTCAAAGGGAAGTCATACTCTATGACATCACAGCAGAAAGTGTGTCAGTGTTACTAAATTACATGTACAGTGCAGCTTTGGAGATCAATAATGCCAATGTACAGACGGTAGCAATGGCTGCCTATTTTATGCAAATGGAAGAAGTCTTTAATGTGTGTCAGAAATATATGATGGGCCACATGGATGCCTCCAACTGTGTAGGTATCTATTATTTTGCAAAGCAGATTGGAGCTGAAGATTTATCCGACCAATCGAAGAAATATTTGTATCAGCACTTTGCCGAGGTGAGCTTACATGAAGAAATACTAGAAATTGATGTGCACCAATTTCTAACGCTCATTAAATCAGATGATCTTAACATATCCAGAGAGGAGAGCATTTTGGACTTAGTTCTGAGATGGGTAAATCATAACCAAGAATTGCGCACAGAACATCTTGTTGAGCTTTTGAAGCAAGTCAGATTGGAACTTATAAGTCCTTCTTTTTTAAGACAAGCCCTAAAAAGGAACACAATGCTTCTGTGTGATGCACATTGCATTGACATAATTCAGAATGCATTCAAAGCCATCAAGACACCCCAGCAGCACTCTCTAAATCTTCGCTATGGCATGGAGACTACCAGTCTTCTGCTTTGCATTGGCAACAATTCCTCAGGGATCAGATCAAGACACAGAAACTATGGGGATGCCAGTTTTTGTTATGATCCCGCATCACGGAAGACCTATTTCATCTCATCCCCCAAGTACGGGGAAGGTTTAGGAACTGTGTGTACTGGTGTTGTCATGGAGAATAACACTATAATTGTGGCTGGAGAAGCAAGTGCCTCTAAACTCTCTAGACAAAAGAACAAGAATGTTGAAATCTATAGGTCTGTATCTAGCAGCATATTTAATTATCTTGCTTTGATGTTAGCAACAGTAGAAGTAAGTACTGCTGAAAGAATGGTCAGATTTTAAATTACATGTAGTCAACATTACCCTGCAAGTCTCCCATAAAGAAGAATATGCAGAAATATAAAACCCTAAATATAAATGTAGCATGTATATAACATTTATAATGAAATCACTCACATTTTAAAATTATTTTTTCTCTTTTAATTGTTAAGAACATACAGTTGAATTTGCATAAGTTAAATGTATTTATTTTATTATCCCATTGTATTTTTCACTTTTAGCTTGCATTATTTATCCATGTGGTAGGGCATAATACAATTTTTTATGTGTTTCACATGTTTACATATTTTTTGCATAATACATGTTTTTAAAGACCTTGACATAACTTCTAACAAGGAGAAAGGTTATTAACACAGATGCCTTTGAACTGATTTTTTAGTTCATAATTCAGAGTAATAATTCTTTGCTTAACCAAAAATTACTAATTATCTGTCAGTTTTCATCCTGTGTCAATTTGTGGATTTTTTGTAAACCTCCAATATTGTAAAATGTTTGTAGCCTGAGACTGCTTCAACCCTAGAATTGTAGTAAGAGGAACAAGTATGCCTGCTAAGAAGTAGCATATCATCTAAGTCTTGTTTGTGAGAACATAGACATTTATTTACTGTTTATTCAGTAACTATTCAGTGAGTATTTAGTGCTTAAATCTAAGTAAATAAGAAATATGCGCATAGAATAAATAGGAGGTACTTCCCCATCCATCCCCTCTCAGTTCCCTCTTATCAGGGTTTAAGACTTTTCAGTGAGAAAGTCATTGTTCTTGACAGTGAAGATGGGGCAAAGAAAGAATTAAGAGCCTGCTATTTTTCTGTCATCTCTTAGCATTACATTTTCTTTTTCAGGCTTTAGGCCTGTCCCCTTTCACATCTGTACTTTGAAGACGTGTCTCATTTCCCCTAGTAGTGATGGGGAGGGAATGCAGAGCCCTGGATGGGCGGCCTGGACCTGTGCCCATGAAGGCCAACCAAGTCACTGAGCCGCAGGAGCAGCCTGCTTCAGATTACCAGGTGTAGACTGCAGAGCCAGGACAGCAAGCCCTTCCAGGAAGAGAAAGCTTTGGCTTTTCTGGCGACTTCTAGGTCCATGCCTCTCGTTTTGTACTTGCTCTTGGTGAGGTGCCCTTCTTCCCATCTCAGAGCCTCTTGACCAGGTATCTCAGGTTTTTTTGAAAGCTCTTTTTCTTCCTCATCAAAATGGTGCACAATTCTGCCATCAAAATGTATTTTTAATAAACATCCACCCCTGTCAAAGTGTCCTTCTGATTTGGATCCTCAAACATCTTCTCTCTCAACTCTTTCTGAAAGCCCACGTCCCCTTCTTACAGCATTTTTGACTATATACTTCACATTTCCCTTCTGATCTATCTTGAACTCAACCAGGTTCCCATCACCAACCAGCTGTCCCACATTGGTCAGAACTAGGGTAAAAGTTATCAGTTACCTCATCATTTCTTCCAGTAGTGAAATTGTCAGCAAGGTAAATAACGAAATTATCGGAAGCATTGCTTTGGGCTTAAATGAAACTTCCGGTCACGTCAGGATAGTCTTCTAGCACTACTGAAGGTCACTTTAGTGCCAGTTTTGTGATATGTGTGAGAAACATATCATCCTGTGGTACTTTCCTCTATATTATTTCTGCATCTTATCCCTTTTATCTTTGTCCAGATGTTTTCAATTTGTCTCTACTCTGTATTCATAGATTTCCATGCAGATATATTTCTTCTTGACAGAAAAGAGGAAGTAGATTAGTATGCTGGTAGGTCGTTCCTTTCACAAAGCTGTGCTTTTCAATCTCCTTTACTTATCTCCCGTACTTTGTCATACAAACAGCTGAGGATATAAGTGTTGTCTTTAAATTATTGACCTCTGTTGATATTTAATTTGCTTTTGTCACTGCTGTTTTCTTTTATATGTCATATCCACTTTTCTTAATAATACGCTTTATAGTTTTATCTGGGAATTTTCTCTCCCCATTTTCAATTCTAAATGGTAAATAAAAATCAGTTTAGCAAGTCACCCAGCAAACAGGTACTTGTACTGCCTAACCTTCATGGGTTTCATTTCTGGTGTGTTTTCTCAAACTGTGTCTCAGAAAACCAAAACCCATTTTTTAGTTCTATGTGTCTATTCATTCTGTTGGCTTTACTTCAGTAGACCCACATATAGACACCTAATCCTCCTTTCTCTTCTAAAATCCATACAATTAAAAATAGTGGTGAGGGCCGAGCCTGTGGCGCACTCGGTAGAGTGCTGCACTGGGAGCGCGGCGACGCTCCCGCCGCGGGTTCGGATCCTATATAGGAATGACCGGTGCACTCACTGGCTGAGTGCCGGTCATGAAAAAACGACAAAAAAAAAAAAAAAAAAAAATAGTGGTGAAAATGTCACCTGTGATTCTAGGGACCTTCTGCCATAAGATTTGATAAATTTCTGCATTCAGTTGTGACAAGCTAGACATGCCCTCTAGGAAAGGAACATACCTTCCAACTTCCCTGTCATGCCTGAAATAAGTTATCTCTGGGGAGGAAAGTAGGTATTGGCCAGAACAACTGGGAAAAACTCCTATAATATAATTAATTGTCAAATGTTTGATGCATAATAAGTGCTATTCTTAAAAATTGTACTCTATGCAAAACATGTATCATAGTTTCTTCATCTTTCTCTAAACAAAATAACTATTTTTAAAATTTTTCCATGTCTTCCTGGTTTTTGTGTTTTGTTTTTAGTTCTGAATTCCAGGTATACTTTCTGGATTTTCTGGAACATTTAATTTCACATAGTTTATCCCACTGTCCCCACAAGTACTTTTATTCTTCTCAGACTGTGTATCCCATATCATGATTGGAGAAGACAGACTCACCATTACCATGAGGCAAGACAGAGGATAGACACAACTCATATATTTAGTGGTTCTATAATGCACCCCATACACCACACATACACTGATAATCAGTTGATGTGTTGGACTCTAGAAGGCATTGAGAAACCATATATCCTAGTGTCCCTATCTCCCAAGACTCTTCTCAGATCAATATAACTATTCTTGGAAGAAATTACTGAAATTACCATATCTAGTAGATTAATATAGATGTTAGATTTCTTTATTATTAAAGTGATATTTTTTGTCCACAGAATAAGATGTTTTTGCATTTTGTGTAATTTTACCATAAACAAGTAAAATTAAATTTTCCTTTTTTAAATTTTTTAATTTTACTTGTTTATGGTAAAATTACACATGATTTTCTGAAAGACTTCCCTGTTTGTTCTTGATTTTCTTTTTCAGAATTAGGAAACGAAGGCTAGTCCTGTGTATATACTTTTTACATACATCATTTTTCCTAAAATTCCTCAGGTAGGCGTGGTTAACCATTTTTAAGCACATTCTGTTTTGTACATCAGTCCTTTAAGAAAAACATCTATACCTCTGTCTTGTATTAATGTTTTCCCCCTCCAATTAGAAAAACCAGATCTAATTGTTTTTAGTTGGAAAATAAACATAAGTGTATTTCTTGGGTAAGTTGTTTTCACATTAACTCTAATTCTGGGTTCTCTCTGTGTTAATTTACAGGTATCATGATAGAGGAAACCAGTTTTGGGAAAAGTTATGCACAACTGAATTTCGAGAGCTCTATGCTCTGGGCAGTGTCCATAATGACCTCTATGTTGTAGGAGGACAGATGAAAATTAAAAACCAGTATCTTATTACAAACTGTGTTGACAAGTACTCTGTAGAACATGACAATTGGAAGAGAGTGGCTCCCCTTCCACTACAATTGGCGTGCCACGCGGTAGTGACAGTGAACAATAAACTCTATGTGATTGGAGGCTGGACCCCTCAGGTTAAGAAGTTTCTGGTATACCTAATTAGCATGGCTATGCTGAGTCTGGCTGCTGTGTTGAAAAATGCTGCAGTTGTCGAATACTAAAAGAGACTGACTTGCATTTTGGTGAAATGTTTTTTGTTTTCTTTTGTAGAATATAAACTTAAGGTTTTAAAGTGTTCAAGCAACTTAGGATGAATTCTAAGGTGTGTTACTCATAGACATTACTTCATTCAGTGTTCTTGCTGTGTTCTCCATAATCCTTCCCATTCTTGCTAAATATGAAGATGCTTGTGCTGAGGGATTATCTGTAGGAAGCATCTAAGTAGTAGACAGAGAAGCTGGATACTTACCACAGTTTGTCTGTTTTAATAGCTGTGTGACTTGGGGCAAGTAACTTGTAGGTCTTTTCCATATTTAAAATTCTGACTGTAAGTGGGAAACCGGAATACTAATTCTGTGCTGGCACAGTCATTTCTACAGAAGTATATTGTAATTGGAAACACTGTGTTTTTGCTGGGCATCAGCAGATAGAGAAACCATAATAGTGTTTACATCGAAGCCCAGTGAAGTGATGGCAAGCCAAAACTGAAAGGTCAGAGTGACCACAGCAGTCCTTTCCCTTTCTTTGGGTGTCATCTCCTGGTGCCTTAGAGCACTCACAGTGGTGTCACTCCAGCCACCTTCTGCCCTGGCCATTCAGTCTTCCATTCAGTAAATTTAATTTTCCTGTATTATTTCTTGTTCCTCCATATTTGCTTCATGATAAGACTGATACTTTTAGCATTCATTTCATAACCTTGGATTTTGCCATTTATATTATATCATGCCTGTGGTAAAAACTTAAACTTCACATTTAACTCACTTTTTATTTATGCTGTATATCAAAAAGTAGTACAGATTTCATCACAGCTAGTAGCTGAAGGCTGACAAATTATTTGCAATTAAATTTTTTCAAAACTATCCATTTACATAGTTAATTTTGCATGAATAAGCTCCAAAGACAACTTAGAAGCTTTGCTTTACTTTTCTTTCACTTGAGATTGAACACTTAAATTAGAAGGAAAATTAAAACTGTAAAGTCCATATTTGTTCATTTATTAAGTCTTTGAACAGATAACACATGAACATTTATCTCATAATAAAGGCTTTCGCTAATCTGATTGAGTACCTGACATATTAATTTACAAGATAGTATGGAATTGTGAGTGCACCAAAGTGATCATAATTCTTGGTGTATTTAAAGTAGTTAAGTAAGATTAATTACATACAACTTTCATAAGTATGGCAATTATTTTTTTGTTGAAACTTGCATCCAAAAATAAAAAAGACAGTTATGAACCCTTAGCTTGAAGTCACATAATGTTCCAGATACATTGTATACGAAAAGCGTTAATTCATGAGTAGGAGAAGCCCCTCACATCTGTGTAAGGATAAATCTACTCAGTTTGCACTCTCTCTCGTCATTAAAAAATATATAAATAAATAAGCATGTAAAAATAATGGCAAATTATTTATATTCATTCATGTGTCTTAAAAATTAAGTTCAGACCATTCCTGTATAGGTCATAATTATGGTGCAAAAATACTCTAATTACTAAAACACTAAAATGTTTCTGCAACTTTGTTCCATATGGATTAGAAAAATATGAAGAAAAATGACATAAATTATTATTATTAGTTTCTCACAAATATTACTAAAATCTACAACTATAGAGTTTGGTAAAAGAATTACACTTTACTATTCAAGAAAGCTTGGTTTCATTTTTAAAGCTTTGCGGTTGCTTTGCTCTTAAAAAATCCGTAGTGTCTCACTGCTAAGATCACAGATCATTTGCACCTTAGCCCCATTATTACTGAATATAAATTCTTCTGATACTGACAGTGTATTTATAACCTCAACTCATGGGATTTAGTGTGTTTGTTAGTTTGAGATTCTACAGTTAACCTCTTTTTATCCCCTTGGCTGTCTGCTTTGATTAATTACATTCACATACTCATAAAGATCTCTAAATGGTATGTTATTATATTGACTGTCATATTTCATACAGATGGATCTTCCTGATGAAGAACCTGATCGATTGAGCAACAAACTGTTGCAGTATGACCCCAGCCAAGATCAATGGAGAGCGCAAGCACCCATGAAGTACTCTAAGTACCGATTCAGTACAGCTGTAGTCAACAGTGAGATTTATGTTTTGGGTAAGAAGCAGCAGATTGTTTACAGAGTATAACTACTTTTATTTTTCTTAGCAGTTTGCCTCAGTAAAAATGAAATATTCTCCCTTCCCCTTGCATCACAGTTCAAATGTATACATAACTAGCCAACAATTTTGTTTTATTTCTTGTTTTTAGAATACAGTCAAATAAGATTAAATGAAAGTGCACTGTCTTATTGAGAGCAAAATTATTTTTATGGGATTTTCAAGCACTTTGTAATGCAAAAACTGTAGCGATACATCCTTTTATAAATTACCAAGTAATGTACTTTGAAATGGGAATAAGCCTTTGGCCACTTTTAATTGACTCCAGTCGATTTGGCCAACCAACTATGGTTATCTGTGCTATTTAGACAAGGAATTCACCATAGGTAAGACTGTGTCACAGATTATGCCAACCCTCTTCATTTTGTCTAACCCACCAAATGTCGATAGAGGTATTATCAAATAATTTTCATCTGAATGCATTTTTTCCTTATCTCTTGAATATGTATGGTCTTATACTAACCAGCAGGGATTGGTGAAAGACTTCGGTTCAATTCCACTAAAGTGGATAAAAACAATTCCAGAACATCCCCTATATTTCCCCTATTCTTCCTCATTCCTTGTTGGGTTTTTTTTTCTGTTTTATTATGTCCTTTGCTCTTCTGAGTACATTCCATCTCCCTAACATCATCCTTTCATCTCCCCCCACCTCTCCTAAGTATGGGAAAGAAAGACCAAGATAAGGAGGCCGACCAAACTGGTAAAAGGATGACTACATCAATTCTTTATTTCCTCCCAGCTGCATTGATGCTAACTGGCATAAAAACGTAGGGAAGATGATGGGTAGCAAAGAAACGGCAAGGAAAAAACAAGAAATATGCATTTGAATACAAATGATTTTTTTAAATAAAAGGAGGCTATTATCTTTTGGCTGTTTGCACAGCATGGAGTAAAGTAGTGCACTCAAGTCTTAATAGTTGTTTTATGATTTTAAGAACAAGAATATTATGCAGTGTAGTTTATGAGACTCAGTTATGAGACTCACTTATAATTATAGTCGAGTATTTTTCTGGATATCTATTTCATACTTTGTTATAATCATAAGCTATGTTACAGGCCCAGAAGAGACAATACCTAAGCTGTGATAGATTGCCTGGGATAGATATATAAATCTAGGGATTGAAGGGCCAATCTAGTACACATATTAAAATTAGAGGCACCCAAAAGTGGGATAAAAGTGATGTATCAGTTGAAATAGAATGAGATATCACCTTAATATGGAGCCACAACTAAGCTAGATATGGAATAAAAATGATAATTTTTTTGGTAAATTATATGGGGAAAGGCACCTTAGAGACATTCTTGGGAACTTACACTTCATGGCATGGACAAATGTCCACTGAATGAATGAAAGGATGTAGATGTTAAAGGATCTGTAAGATTTGAGTTGGTGAAATAGAGAAGAGAGTATGCTCCAGGTGAGGGGGGAGAGGGGAGGGGCAGGGAAGAACAAGAGAGGAGAATGGCATGAATAGTGGTTTGGAGGTGAGAATGGAGATATTGTGGGTAGAGGATAAAAGGAGAGTGAGTAATGAGCCCACCAGGGACAAGGAGTTGTGAGAAACAGAATTGTAATGTGGTCTCCAGATTATACAGGCCTGTGGATGAAGAATTAAGAACATAATAGTGGGGCTGGCCCCGTGGCTCACTCGGGAGAGTGCGGCGCTGGTAGCACCGAGGCCACAGATTCGGATCCTGTATAGGGATACAGTCCGCTCACTGGCTGAGCATGGTGCGGATGACACTGAGCCAAGGGTTGCGATCCCCTTACTGGTCAACAAAAAAAAAAAAAAGAAAGAAAGAAGAAAAAATTGCTAAAAATAAAAAGAACATAATAGTGAACAGTGAGAAACCACACAGAAGCAACATCATTAAAATATATTTTAGGATGACTGGTGAGGTGTGGATACACAGAACAGATTAAAGGCTTTTGCAGTAGCTGAGAATCTAGTTTCTGGATATTCACAACTGGGGACCAGATTCATAGTCACCCCAATAAGTTTTACCACCTTGTAAGACTCACTCCAAAAGGGTCAACTTCCCCAACATTCACTACTTAATTCCAGAATATATTTTTAAGCTTTGGAATGGAAATGAAGTTCAGTCATTTAGGTATTTTTGTGGTGGTCTTAGTTCAGATATAATTGTTCACTGTATATATAATTGGAATTTGTGCAAATATCATATAGAACGCTAAAACCTTATCAGTTTTAATGATTCACACAGGTACCTTACAGTCATTTATTAATTGTCTTAGCAAAAGCCCTTTCTACTTTTGAGAATCTATATGTATACCTCTGTGTTTAGGGTCACTGCCAATAAGCCCTCTCTCTAATACCTGTAAGAATTTAATTCCTTACTGTCTCCTACATAGTCTGCAGGATATCCCCCAAAGAGCAGCCACTGAAACCTCCTTCACCAGGTAGGCAGGGTGGTGAAGTAGAGAAGCCACCAGCTTTGGAGTTGAGTAGATTTTGATTGACGTTCTGGCTCCATCACTTGGTACCTGCATGTCTTTGGTCTAGTAAATTTTTTTTTTCTTTTTTGTGGCTGATATTAAAATTGGAATGCCCACCTCTTAGAGTTATTAAGATTAAATAAAATAATGTATGTAATATCCCTACAATATAAATATTCAGATGTTATAACTACTGTCTGTTGAGCCCCTTTATATTATAGACACCCTGCTGAATCTTTTGCATAAACAATTTCATTTAATGATCATAAAAACAAAGTAGTAAGTCTCTTTTGTATGGATGGCTTGATATCCAGACTGATCCTCTACTGAAAATACTTAAAAATGTTGGGTAAAGCATATTTTTTAAAGCTTCCAAGATTTGTCATGCAGTAAGAATTGCACAGGCCAAACACTAAGTGAAAGCAGGAGACTTGCAACTGTGGAGAAGTGAAAAGACTGACATCCTCTCCCTAAAGAGCAACTATAAAACCAGATAAGTTTGTCCAAAACAGCCGTTTCTAGAAATCAGTCTGAAATAAACAAGTTGAGAAGAGTTTAAGTGGAAAAAAATGCTCAGCTTGAAGTCAGACTTCAGGCAGTCTGCAGCATTCTCTCCTGGGGCTGTCCATATCCCCACCCCAGTGCATTCAATGTGGTAGTTCTACCAGAGTGGGCTGGCTGTGGAAACTAGCAGCTTTGTTTGCCAGAGGAGACTGACATGATTGGGAATGGAAGGCGGAAAAACTACACTTACAGTGGCAAACGAGAAAAGCCTGTAGCTCTCCTAGCCTGTGGTTTTAGTCCTGGTTGGTACAGCAACAGACAAAAGAACTAGCCAGAAATTTAAAATGGAGATCCTGGAAATGAGAGAGTCATAGAGGAACTTGATAAATTCATTACACATCCCTGAGGCCAAGGAAGCTACACAAACATGCAGCCCCAAAGAGGGCCCAAGCTCTCTGCACAACCCTGATTGCAGGTACATGCAGGGGAGGCTTAAGAGGGCCCAAGCTCTTCACACATTCCCGGATGACTAGGAGGCTGATCACCTGTCCAGGGAAACCTGAGAGGGCCAGGCAGAAAGTAAAAGCCACAGTAGGCTTGAAAACTACCCGAACTCTGAATGTACTCCCCAACTCATATGCAGATCTACCAAGAGAGGGTGGAAGCCTTAAACAGCTAGTCATTGGCAGCCACTAAGTAATGCAGAAATAAAGGTAATTACTAGGTCAAAAAATAAAAATGAAAAATTTAAGAAGAGAGCAGAGACAGCAGAAATCACAAGAGAGGTGTATTTGATCCATACAAATTACTTAAAGGCAACAACAAAAAGGCAGCAAAAAATAAAAATAACACAAAATCTCTAAAACCCTCAAAGGAAAAAAAGAAAATGAAGATCAGAAGTTGCTACAATATATTAACTATAATGTCCAGTTACCAACAAAAAAATTACAACATATGCAAAGGAAAAGAAACAAGGAAGCAATGACATATATCTGGGGTGGTGTGGCAGTGGGGAGGCAGGGAGGAACCTTCAATAAAAGCTGTCTCTGAGTGGGCCTGGATGCTAGATTTAGAAGGCAAAGTCTACGAAGTTGCCATCAAATATTCAAGGAATTAATAAGCCATTTTTAAAGAATTAAAGGAAAATAAGATGACAGTGACTCCACAATGACATCAATGAAGAGTGGAAATTATCTAAAAGAACCGAATGGGAATCCTAAAGCTGTGAAGTATAATGACTCAGATGGAGATTACACTAAATGGCCTCAGGAGGATTCGAGATGTCAGAAGAAAGAATGAACTTGAAATAGATCAATAGAAATTATATAATCCGAAAAAGAAAAAAGGTGAAGAAAAATTAGCAGAGCCTCAGAAACAGGTGGAATAACATTAATACTCCCATCCCACCAACAGAAATATAAAGGGAATCCCAAAAGAAGATGAGCAATAAAGAGAGAAGGGGCAGAAATATTTAAAAAATAATGTTCAAAAACTTCTTAAACTTGATAGGAAAACATTAATCTACAGATACAAAAAGCTCATCAGACCTCAGATAGGATAAATTCACAGAGACCCTCACCTGAGCATATCATGGAAGCACTATTGAAGACAGAAAATTCTTAAAAGCAGCAAGAAAAAGTGACACATTGTGAAGAAGGGAACAGCAGTTTACAATAGATGACTTATCACCAGGAACAGTAAAAGAAAGTGGAATAATATACTCAAAGTGCTGCAAGAAAAAAAAAAAATCTGTCAACCAGGAATTCTATGTTAATTAAAACTATCTGTGAAAAATGAGGTTGAAACAAAGAAATTCCCAGACAAAGACTGACATAAGTTGTGGCTAGCAGACTTATAAGAAATGCTGAAGAAATACTAAAATCCTTCAGACTGAAAGGAAATGATGCTGGACAGTAACTTGAATCCACAAGAAGAAATGAAGAGCACAGGAAATGGTAAATATGTACGTAAATATAAAAGACCATATAAATACATATTTTTCTTCTCTTAATTTCTTTAAAAAATATAAGAATATAAAGCAGTAATTGTGACACTATATTGTTGAGTTCATTACAGATGTAGATATAGTATATATGACAATATCAGAAAATAGAGGAGGAAGAAATGGGGATATATTGGAACAAAGTAACTATTTCTAATTAAATTAATCTGAAGTAGATTGAGATAAAGTAACCTATATATCGGAATTTCTAGAGCAACCACTTAAAAATTTTTAAAATAATTTAAAAGTCAACGAAAGAATTTAAATAGTCCACTTAAAAATTTGTTAAATACCAAGGAAGGTAATAAAGGAGGAACAGAGGGAAAAAGGAGCAGTGAGACACAGAAAACAAATGGCAAAATGGCAGGTGTGTATTCAGCCATATCAAAAATTACAATGGGGCCGACCCTGTGGCTCACTTGGGAGAGTGCGGCGCTGGGAGCGCCGAGGCCACGGGTTTGGATCCTATATGGGGATGGCTGGTGCGCTCACTGGCTGAGCCCGGTGCGAGCGACACCAAGCCAAGGGTTACGATCCCCTTACTGATCACACACACAAAAAATTACATTGTATGGGAATGGACCAAATGCTCCAATCAAAGACAAGGATTTTCAGATGAATAAGAAGGTAAAACCAAGTATATGTTATCTATAAGAGAGACATTTTGAATTCAAATACACAAATAGGGTGAAAGTTTTACTATCATTTAATGATAGAGATATACCATGCAAACATTAACATGAAGAGAGTTGAAATGACTATATCATCAGACAAATAGACTAAAACAAGAATTATTACAACAGACAAAGAGGGAAATTTTATGATAAAATGCTCAGTGTACTAAGAAAATATATCAGTTATAAATTTATCACACCCAACAACAGAGCCCTATAATACATGAAGCAAAAATTGAAATGAGAAATAGACAATCACTGCTGGAGACTTATCACAGTACCAACAATTAATAGAACAACCAGAAAGAAAATCAGCAAAGTTGTAGAAGACTCAAATAGCACTATCAACCAACTTTACCTACCTGAACTGGTTTGCGCCAATGGCCACATGGCTTTGTAAATTTACTAAAAATCATTAAATCATACCCATGATGGGTGCATAATATGGTGTGTAAATTATGTCTCAATAAGTGCACCAGGCTAGAGCTTAGGGGAAGAGGAGGAGAGACCTACAGAGTTCATGAAGGCAGGAGAAGCCATGCTGAGAGAAAGAAAGGACTGCTCCAACTATTTCAAGCCCCAGACACTTCAAGGCTGGCCCTGGTGAGCACATGGATCAAGAGCTGGCAAAACCACTGCCGTGCCTTTCATGTGAAGTTGCTTGGAGGTGTCAGGAGAGAAGAGGGCCTTGGTAATCCCCAGGCTAGCAAAACCACCAAAAATGATCCCATGGACCCAAACAGGAGCAAGGAGCCACAACAAACTGAAAAAAGGAGCCACTTAGAGGCTGTACAGGACCACTCAGTGGAGACTGGCCAGGAATATAGAACTGCAGAGGGTGCAGTGTGCTGAAAAGACTCAGGCCCAGACCAGAGTTTCCACACAACTCAGGTGTACCAGACCTCATGAGATCCAGATGTGCTTACAAGGTCAACAAACCCTGAGCTACAAAAACCCTGAGCCCCAGAGAATCAGCAGCAAACCAGCAATTTAGCTCAACCACAGGGCTCGAATGCTGGTCCCCACAGGAAGTTCTCACATTTTAGAAATAAGCAAAGGGCAACAAATTAGTTCCAGAGCACAGTTTAAGTGATGGGAACAGCAAATAACCCAACACAGTACTGACAGAAAAACAAAATACCCACAGATCAGAGACAAAGTTTGATATTAACCAGTAAAGATCTAACACCACCAGATACACAAATACAAATACACAAATAGGACTATAAAAACCTAGAAGGACTGGAAGCCCCCCAGGCTCTCAAGCTGGGGTGGGAGGAGGGCCAAGGCACTCAGCCACACCCCACCAGATATCAGCATTCAGTCCAGCGACAACCACCAGGTCACTGCCAGTGCACCAGGCCCCTGAGCCAGGGCCATGGAGGCCGAGGGCCTTGGCCACACTCCTAACGTCTGCATTCATCCCAGTGATGACCACCTAGCTGCCTCCAGAAGGGCCCCAGGCTCCAGAACCAGAGGGCTGAGGGCCTCAGCCACGCCCCTCTGAGTTCCGCATTCAGCCCAGTGACGACTACCAAGCTGCCGCCTGAAGCCCCCTGGGCTCTCCTGGCAGAAAGAGAGGGGTGCCGCATGCCTCGAGCATGCCCCACCTTCCATGTTTCCTCCTCCTACCACCCTATATCCCTCCTCTTTCCCCTCTCCCCCTCCCCGCCAGCTGCTCCACAACGTCTTAGAATGTAAATAATAATAAGTAACTAATTAATTTGAAAAAGGAAAAAATGAATAAATGAAAAAACAAAAGAGAAAAAAAATAAGTGCAGCACCCAGCAGTCATCTGTGGCCTGGCTGTGATCTGTTATTTCTATTCTTTGTAGTGTGCTAATGAGAGTCAGAATGTTACACAGGCTTTGAACAACAAATAACATTGGAACCACAGTGCATAGAAGGCAGGTTGGAACCTGCAACCTGAACCTAACCAGGTCAAATGGTTAAAAGGAAAGGAAAGAAAAGAAAAATATCAACATTCTCTCCAGGATTAAAAAGACTCAGAGTCTCATAATAATCAGAATGTCCGGGATGCAATCCAGAATTACTCAACATACAAAGAACCTTGAAAATCTTATATCATGTGGAAAAAAAACAATGACAAAGTGACACAGACGCTGGAATTACCTTTCAAAGGCTTTAATGCAGCTATTCTACAAATGCTTTAAAAATCTATTATGAACATTCTTCAAATAAATGCTAAAGTAAAAAACCTCAGCAAAGAAATAGAAGATATAAAGAAAAAACAAGTGGAAAATTTAGAGCTGAAAATGCTATATCCAAAATAAAAAACTCACTCAACAGCTACATGGAGATGACAGAGGACAGATCAGTGAGTGTAAATGTGGGTCAGCATCCAGTCTGGATGGCAGGAAGAGAAACATTGAAAGAGGGTGAATAAAACCCCAGGAGCCTGCACAACTACTGCAGAAGGTCTCCTATATGTGTCACTGGACTTCCAGACTTCAAGGAGTAAGAGCATGGCTGAAAAAAATATTTGAAGAAATAATGGCTTAAAACCTTCCAGCTATGGTGAAAGTCATACACTTAAAAATTCAGGAAGCTGAGCAAACTCCAAATAGAATAAACCCATAAAATGTATGCCCAGACACATCATAATCAAACTGACAAAAAATAAAGGTAGAAAGGAAATCCTGAAATGCTACTAGGAGAATTCACCGAAATAAAAAAAAAAAAAAAATTACCAACCACAGACCCCAACATCTGTTTTACTGCCTGCCCAAAAGGGACATCTCTACCTAGCAGCTTCCTGCCACATAGTGGTGAAGCCTGCACCCACACTTTCCCTATGTTCCTCCACCTCTGTGTGACCTCGGTACGTCTCTACGTGCCCCTCCTTGGAAAGGCATGCTCCCTTTTCTCGTGAACTCTAATAAATTCTTCCTCCAGTGGCAGTCACCTCTCATCTCATCATTCACCTCTATAAATTAAAATTTCATGGGTACAATTGAGACAGTTGGAACAAATAGTCATCTGTATGGAAAAATGAAAACATCAGCCTAAACCTCTCACCTTATGCAAAAACTAGCTCAAAAAAGATCATAGATGTAAATGCAAAATATAAGAATTCAAAATTTCTTGGAGATAACATAGAAGAAAACCTTTGTTATCTTAAGCCAGGCAAAGAGTTCTTAGACATAACACCAAAAGCTCAATGTATAAAAGAAAATATTGATAAATTGGACTTTCTAATTGATAAACTGGAAGCCACAATTTATCAAGTCAAATTTTAAAACTTTTGCTCCGTGAAACACACTAAGAAAATGAAGACAAACTACAGACTGAGAGAAAATATTCACAAATTACGTATCTGACAAAGAAGTTTTATCCAGAATATGTAAAGAATTCTCAAAACTCAACAACAAAAAATAGGCAAAAGACATGAACAGACACTTTACGCAAAGAGGATATAAGAATGGCAAATAAACACATGATAAAATATTCAACGTCATTAGCCATTAGGAAAATGCAAATTAAAATCAGTTAGGAAAAGATACCATTCAAAATAGCATAAAAAATATCAAGGATTCAGGAATAAACCCAACAAAGTTGAACAACACCTTTTTGCAGAAAACTATAAAACTTTATTGAGGCGTTAAAGAACATCTCAAAATGGGGGGGAACATATATGATATTCATGGACAGAAAGCTCAATGTTGTAAATATGTCAGTTCTTCCCAGAATACATGGCAGTCTCAAACTCTGAACATTTTTTTTTTTTTTACCTTGACTGATTCTAAAATGTTTAAGTGTAAAGGGACAATAGTATTCAGATACTACTTCACTTGAACAAGAATAAGGTGGGACAGCCTGCTTTATCGAAGATTCATACGTATTATAAAGCTGTAATACATGGAGCAGCATAACACATGCGTAAGGACAGACAGATATTTCAGTGGAACAAAATAGAAAACCCAGAAACAAATCCACATGTGTATGGACACTTGACATCACAGACATGGTATTGAAGGTCAGCAGGAAAAGGTTGAACTTTTCAATAAATGGTGCTGAGATAATTGGGGATATGTATGGAGTGGAAATGAAATTACAACTCTACCTCCTACTATTCACAAAAATTATACATATATATAGTCTAAATTGATCAAGATCTAAATCCAAAAGGCAAAATTGTAAAGTATATTTCAAGTGTGACTTGTTAAAAAATCTAGTCCTAATTGGGGTGTTTAGACCATGTCTGTTTCATATAATTACTAAAACAGTTAAGTTTAAGTCTGCCATCTTGCAGTTTGTTTTTATTTGTCCTATCTGTTCTTCATTCCTCTTTCCTGCCTTCTTTTGCATCAAGTATTGTTATTCCATTTTTTAAAATTATACATACATGTTATTTTTCATTAGTTGCCCTAGAGATTTCAGTATGAATTCTCAACTTATTACAGTCTACCTTAAGTTAATATTTTTACCACTTCTCAAACAATATAAGAATCTAACAAGTTTGATTTCAGCCCTTCACCCATTGTACTTTTGTTGTCATATATTTCACATATCTTTATGTTGTGGTTATTGTTGTTTAAACAACTTTTTATATTTATTCACAAAATTACCATTTACGGTGATCTTAATTTGTTTCCTGAAGTTGTAGGCTTCCAGCTTTCCAATAAGACAAATTATCTTTATCCTTAAATTTTTTTCTTTAATATTTCTGGTAGTGCAGTTCTGATAGTAATGAATTCTCTTGGCTTTTGTCTGCAAATGTCTTTATTTTGTCTTCATTTTTAAAGTTTTTTTTTTTTCTGGTTTTAGAATTCTACATTGTCAGTACATTTTTCTCTCAACATTTTAAATATGTCAGTCTATTTCATCTGGCTTTCATAGTCCTTTGTTTTATTGAAGTGTAATTGGTTATATTTATTTGGGCGGTACAGCATTGACTACCATCACCTGTGTACAACATATGATGATCAAATCAATGCTATTAGCATATTCATCACTATAAATTGCAATTATTCTTTATGTCTTTCACCCAATCTCTCCTCAACCCCCCTCGCCTTCCCCCCCCCTCCTCTAGTAACCATTTATTTGTTCTCTGCTTCTGAAAGTTCAATGCATTATTATGGCCTTTTCTTCCCTCCTTCCTTTCTTCCTTCCTTCTTTTCTTCCTTCCTTCTTTCCTTCCTTCCTTCCTTCATTTCTTTCATCTTTCCTTCCTTCCTTCCTTCCATTTTTCCTTCCTTCCTTCCTTTCTATCTTTCCTTCTTTCGTTCTTTCCTTCTTAGCACCCTATTATGAGTGAAGACATGCAGTATTTTTCTTTCTGTCTCTGGCTTATTTCGCTACCATAATTTTCTCCAAGCTCATACATGTTGGTGTGAATGGCAGAGTGTCATTCTTTTTTGTGGCTGATTAGTATTCCATTGTGTGTACACACACACACACACCCCACATTTTCCTTACCCAGTTGTCCATCAATGGACATTTAGGTTGGTTCCATATTTTGGCTATTTTATATAGAGCTACAATGAACATGGGAGTGCAGGTATCCCTTTGACATGGTGATTTCCATTCCTTTGGGTATATACACAGAAGTAGGATTGATGGATCATATGATAGTTCTATCTGTAGTTGTTTGGGAAACCTCCATACTATTTATCATAATGGCTGTGCTAATTTACTGCCCCACCAACTGTGTAGAAGAGTGCCCCTTTCTCCACATCCTCAACAGCATTTGTTATTCTCAGTCTTTTAAATAATGGCCAGTCTAACTGGGGTGAGATGATAGCACAGTGTGTTTTTGATTTGCATTTCCCTGATGATTAGTGATGTTGAGCATTTTTTCATGTTCCTGTTGGCCATTTGTATGTCTTCCTTTGAAAAATGTCTTTTCAGTTCCTTTGCCCATTTTTTAATTGGGTTACTTGGTTTTTTATTGTTAGTTGTTAGAGTTCCTTTTAGATTCTGGATATTAATCTCTTGTCAGATGTATAGTTTGCAAATATTTTCATCCGTTTTGTAGTTTGTCTTTCCACTTTGTTGATTGTTTCCTTTGCTGTGCAGAAACTTTTTAGTTTGATATAATCCCATTTGTTTATTTTTTTCTTCTGTTGCTTATGCTTTTGGGGTCTTATTCATAGTCTTTGCACAGTCCTACTTCCTGAAATGTTTCTCCTATGCTTTCTTTTAGTAGGTTTATGGTTTGGGGTCTTATACTTAAGTCTTTAATCCATTTTGAGTTGATTTTGGTATATGGTGAGAGGTATAGGTCTAGTTTCATTCTTCTGCATATGGAGATCTGATTTTCCCAGTACCTTTAATGAAGAGGCAGTCTTTCCCCAATGTATGTTCTCGGTGCCTTTGTCAAAGGTCAGTTGGCTGTAAGCATGTGGGTTGATTTCTAATTTCTCTATTCTGTTCCGTTGGTCCAAGTGTCTGTTTTTATGCCACTACCATGCTGTTTTGATTACAATAGCTTTGTAGTATAGTTTGGAGTTGGACAGTGTTATGTCTTTGACTTTATTTTTTTTGTTCAGGATTGCTTTGGCTATTTGGGGTCTTTTGTTGTTTCATATGAATGTTAAGATTGTTTTTTCTATTTTTGTGAAGAATGTCATTGGTATTATGATGGGGGTTGCATTGAATCTGTAGATTGCTTTTGGTAGTATAGATCACTTTGAGTAGTATGGACATTTCCATAATGTTACTCCTTCAAGTCCAAGAGCATGGAATGTCTTTCTACCTTTTTGTGTCCTCTTTAATTTCTTTCAGTATTGTTTTGTAACTCTGGTTGTAGAGATGTTTCACCTCCTTGGTTAAATTGATTCCTAGGTTTTTTATTTTTTTGGTGACTATTGAAAATGGGCTTGCTTTCTTGATTTATTTTCCTACCAGTTGGCTATTGGAACATAAAAATGCTACTGGTTTTTACATGTTCATTTTGTATACTGCAAATTATTATCCTGAAATTGTTAATCAGCTCTAAGAGTTTTTTGGTAGAGTCTTTAGGTTTTTCTATATATAGGATCGTGTCATCTGCAAACAGGGACAACTTGACTTTGTCCTTTCCAAACTGGATACCTGATTGCTCTGGCTGGTACTTCCAATACTATATTAAATAGTAGTGGTGATAGTGGGCATCCTTGTCTTGTTCCTGTTCTTAAGGAAAAAACTTTCAGCTTTTCCCCATTCAGGATGATATTGGCAATTGGTTTGTTGAATATGGCTTTGATTGTGTTGAGACAGTATCCTTCTCTTCCTAATTTGCTGAGAGCATTTATCATGAAGTGATGTTGAATTTAGTCAAATGCTTTTTCTGCATCTATTGAGATAATCATATGGTTTTTGTCCTTGATTTTATTGATATAATGTATCACATTTATTGACTTGCATATGCTGAACCATCCTTGCATCCCTGGGATGAATCCCACTTTGGTGTATAATTTTTTGATGTGTTTCTGTATTCTGATTGCCAGTATTTTGTTGAAGATTTTTGTGTCTATGTTCATCAAGGATATGGGCCTGAAGTTTTCTTTTCTGTTGTATCTTTGTCTGGTTTTGGTATCAGGGTGCTGCTGGCCTCATAGAATGAGTTTGACAGAATGGCCTATGTTTCAATTTTTTGGAAAAGTTTGAAGAGAATTGGTATTAATTTTTCTTTAAAGGTTTGATAGAATTCAGCAGTAAAGCCATCTGGTCCTGGGCTTTTCTTTGTTGGGAGACTGCTGATTTCTGCATTGATCTTGTTACTTGTTATAGGTCTATTTAGGTTTCCTGTTTCTTCTTGGTTCAGTCTTGGTAATTTGTATGTGTCCAGAAATTTATCCATTTCATATTTTCATATTTGTTGGTGTACAGTTGTTTATAATATTCTGTAATTATTCTTTGTATTTCTGTGGTTATTGGTTATAATGTCTCCTTTTTCATTTCTGTGTTTCGTTATTTGTGTCTTCTCTCTTCTTTTTTTCTTTTTTGTCAACCTAGCTAATGTTTTGTGTATTTTATTTATATTCTCATAAAACTTACTTTTTGTTTCACTGATCTTTTGTATCATTTTGGGGGTCTCTATTTCATTTAGTTCTACTCCAATCTTAATTATTTCTGTCTGCTACTTTTAGGATTGGATTGTTCTTGTTTTTCTAGTTCTTTGAGGTGTAGTGTTAGGTCATTTATTTGAAGTCTTTCTATTCTTTTAATGTAAGCATTTATCACAGTAAACTTCCCTCTTTGTATTGCTTTTACAGTATCCCAAAGGTTTTGATATGATGTGTCTTTATTTTTGTTACTTTCAAGAAATTTTTTGATTTCCTGTTTAATATCTTCTTGGACCCATAGGTCATTCAGAAACTGTTGTTTAGTTTCCATGTATTTGTATAGTTTCCAGAGTTTCACTTGTTATTGATTTCCAGTTTTAATCTGTTGTGGTCTGAAAGGATATGTGAAATGATTTTGAATTTTTTAAATTTGCTGAGATGTGAATTGTGACCTACCATGTGGTTTGTCTTGGAGAATGTCAGTTCTATGTGCAAATGAGAAGACTGTATATTCTGTACTTGTTGGATTAAATGTTCTGTAGATATCTGCTAGGTCCAGGTGGTCTAATGTATAGTTTAAATCCTGTGTTTCTTTGTTGATTTGTTGCCTAGTTGATCTGTCCAGTGCTGAGAACGTATTAGAGTCTATCTCTTTCTTTATGTCTAATAGTGTTTGCTTTACATATCTGGGTACTCTGATGTAGGTGCATGCATATTTATGATTATTATGTTTTCTTTCTGGGTAGGTCCTTTTATCATTATATAGTGGCCTTCTTTGTCTCTTTTTATGATTTTTGGTTTAAATTCCACTTTATCCAGTGTAAGAATAGCTACTCCTGCTCATTTGGTTTCCATGTGCATGGTATATCTTTTTCCATCCTTTCACTTTTAGTCTGTGTGTGTCTTTACAGTATATAGTTAGGTCTAATCTTTTAATCCAGTCAGTCAGTCTGTGTCTTTTGAATTGGGAGTTTAATCCATTAACATTTAGGGTTGTTATTGACAGGTATTGTTTTACTCCTAGCATTTTATTGCTTTGTGTTTAGATATTTTAAATATTTTTTATTCCTTTCTTCCCCTTTTATTATTCATCTTCGGTGTTTGTCAGTTTTTTTGAGGTGGTAAGATTTAGTTTCTTTCTCTTTCTCATTTGCATTTTTAACAATAGGTTTTGTTCTTTCTTGTGTATTTGTGATAGTGATTATTGTTTTTCAGATTCCAAATGCAGGACTCCCTTGAGAATTTCTTGCAGTGCTGGATGTGTGGTGGTGAACTCCTGTAGTTTTTGTTTGTCTGGGAAGTACACTATTTCTCCTTCATTTCTGAAAGATAGCCTTGCTGGGTACAGTATTCTTGGCTGGCAAGTTTCTTCATCCTGTTCTCTTCTGGCCTATAGAGTTGCAGTTGAGAAGTCTGCTGTTAGTCTGATTGGGGCTCCCTTAGAAGTGACATGCCACTTTTCTCTTGGTGCCTTTAGAATTCTCTCTTTGTCTTTGAGCTTTGCTAGTTTGACTATAATGTGTTCCAGAGAGGACCTTTATGGATTGAATCTGTCTGGGGATCTTTGAGCTTCCTGGAGGAAGGATCCATGTCTCTCCCTATACCTGGGAAGCTTTCCATTATTATTTCCTTGAATAGGTTTTCAATGCCTTTTCCTTTCTCCTCCCCTTCTGGAACACCCATGATTGGGACATTTGTGTGGTTAAGATTGTCTCCTAGCTCTCTTAGATTTTCTCCATTTTAAAAATTCTTTTTTCCTTTTTTTTTTTTTTTTTTTTGTCCACCTGGATTAATTTGAAAAGACCATCTTCGAGATCTGAAATTCTCTTTTCTGCTTGCTCTAACCTGCTGCTTAAACTGTCAGTTGTGATTTTTATTTCACCGAATGAATCCTTCAGTTCCAGGAGTTGCATTCTTTTTTAAGGTATTAATCTGTTTATAAATTTCCTCCTTCATATACTGGATATTTTTTCTCATTTCATTGTGTTCTTTAATTGAGTCTTCTCTTATCTCTTTGAGTTTTCTTAGGATTGTTGCTTGAAATTCCTTTTCAGACATTTCAAGGGTTTCCTGCTCTGTGAGGTCTAGTACTTGAGAATTACTGTATTCCTTTGGTGGCGTCATATTTTCTTGTTTATTGTATTTCTAGTATCTCATCATTGATGTCTGGCCGTCTGGTAGAGAAGTTGTTTCTTCTATTACTCTGGAGAGGGCTTTAAGGAGAAAGAACCCCTCTTCTATTTGCAGGCTCCACTGGTGACTCTCCTTGTGTTGATATAGTCAAGTGTTCAGTGGGCTGCCTGCAGGATGGTCCTGACTGCTACTGTGGTGGTGAGCTGTCCTTGTGGTGGCGAGCTATCCTTGTGGTGACAGTAGCTGTGGCAGCGTCTGTGGTGGACCTCCTGCATGGAACAGTGTTTGTGGATGCTCACTTGCCTCCTGTTTGGGTGGTGGGAGGGGATGCCCCATAGTTTTTTATTTAAAAAAGCAAATGTCAGTTTCTTTGTGTTGCTTTGAAAGTAATGTGTCCTTTTTTTCCTCTGACTTCTAAGATTTTTCTCTTCACTTGTGTTTTCAGCAATTTGACTATGATCTGCCTAAGTATGTTTCCTTTGTTTTTGTTCTGCTTGGGATTCATTTAGCTTCTGGAATTTATGGATTGATGTTTTCATCAGTTTTTTTGGAAATTCTCAGCTGTTATCTTTTAAAATATTGCTTGTATTTTTTTCTTTCTCTTCTTTCCTTGTGAGATTCCAATTAGTTGTATTCTATACCTTCAGATATGTCCCATGTGTCTCTTTTGATCTTATCTGGATTGTTTTTCTACACTTTTTCCTTCCCATATTTAAGTCTGGATATTTTTTATTGAGCTATCTTCAGATTCACTGATCTTGTCTTCTAATGTTTTCAGACTGCTATTAATCCATCCAATAAGTTCTTATTTTCAGATACTATATTTTTCAGTTCTAGAACATCCACATTATTCTCTTTAATAGATTCCAATTATTTGGTGAATTTCTCCAATTTTCTTATCCCTTTTGTCCATCTTTCCTCTTTTCTTTATCTTATTAGTCAGTTATTTTATTTGTCTGCTAATTCCAACATTTGGATAGTTTATAAATCTCCTTCTGTTATGTTTTTTCTTTTATCAGTCATATTTCCCTGCCTATTCACATGTCTGGTAATTTTTTACTGTATACTGAATGGGAAGTTTAAACCATAGAAGATCCTGATGATATCCTCTGCCAAAGAGAGAAGACAGAGCAAGGTACTGATAACCTCAGTGCAGTCAGGGATTAGCAGGGCTGCATTGCAGCCTTAGTAAGACTCAGTCTACCTGTAGTTTGTCCCTGTCCTTGGGCATGGTCCTCCCAGGCTTTGGATTTGGAGCCTGGTGGCTACATCTCCTCTATACTGAAAAACTAAGAGGACTCAGTTCTTTCCTTCAGAGCTTTTTATCTTAGCTCCTTAGCCTCCCTGAACAGCTTCAAAACCTAACAAATATCTCAAGAGGGAAACCACTTGTATGTTTGTGGCAAGACCCTTCAGTGTAGCCTGTATATCATGCAACTGTGAGAGATTTCTCTCTAACAGAAGTATTTGGCCCAGAATCCCAGATTGCCCCAATAATCAGCACTTTTGAGGGGAAAATTGGCCATGTGTTTGAGGTTCCCCTTTGCAGATCCTCTAGTTTCCAATCTCACACCAGACCCACACAATCACCAAAAATTCTCCTGGTTTCTCTTTTCTTCACTAGAGTCCCTCTGTCTGTGTCCATTTGGTCCAGAATTAGCAAATACCTCAGTGGCTGAAAACAGCCCAGAGAGGGCTCTTCCCTCTATGGAATTTTAGTTCATCTAGTCCTTATTGTTTCCATGCTTCTCAATGCCTTTAAAAATATGATTTTTCCATTTATCCATGTGATTTTGAGCAAGTTGCTTAACTTTGCCAAGTCTGTTCTCTTCATTCATAAAATGAGGATAATACTAATACATCGTTAACTCATGCAGTTGTTGTGAAGCTTGAGAATATTATGTCAATGCTAAATACTGTGCCTTGCATATAATAAGTGCTCAATAAATAATAGTTGTAATAATCATTATTGCTTGTAATAAGTGGGAAGGTGTCCTTTATGCTTTCATGCCCTAATAATGCTCAGCCCAGATGTCCTGTCTTTGGTAGTCTGCATCACTGTGCTGGGGTCATGCTGTCCTCATGCATTTAGGGTGAAGGACCACGTCTTTCCACTTCCTTCATTTCCTCCTGTTGTAAATAGGCACTAATGACATACCACACATTCACACAGCCTGCTTTTCTGTACAGAGTATGTACATATTTTCATGGGAGGAACTCTTTGACAGTATTGTCCAGAATGTATTCTTCCCATAAGAACTAAAGATGAAAACATTAAACTACTGGACATGGTGGCTAATACTGATCCTGGAGGTTTGGTTTGAGATGTAAAAATTGTAGAATATTGGCCTCAGTTAAAAAATCTGTGCTAAATTTCTATTGTGGAAATGCTTGTCTTTGAAAGGTATATTGTCAGAGGCACCATGAATAATTTGAATTTAGATGAAAACAGCTTCTAGAATTGTGGCAAACCAGCCAAGGGGTATATTAGTCATACATTGTATAGGTTTTTTTTTCCTGGAAATATATAAATTGCCTCCTCAACATAAAAATAAAGAAAAAGATATGGCTAGATTTTTTTCCTTAAGTGACTCCATTGTTCATGTGGTTACATGTGTGTTTTATCAGCTTTACCACACTGCAATTGGCTCTTCTATTGGATAACTTCTTGGAAAGCTTAAAATAATTTACATAGTGTATAGGTATTTAAAATGGCTGATTTTCATGTTGACTTTTTTTCTTGAGAATTTTCTCAGGAACGTAACCATTTTTGTTTGGAAGTGCAGGAGGGAGTGGTGCTGTGTACTTAATGACAGCAATGCAGAAATCCTCCAGGCAGAGACCAAACGGAAGGGTGCATATAAGGCCATGCATTCAAAGATGCCTTATATTTTGAAAAATATTTTATTATTTGTATAGTGAAAGCTCATTATAAGAGAGAGATAGGCTACTTTAATCCAAAATATATCCTACTTGTCTAAAAAGGCAATCCAAAAAATTTAGGTTAATATATCCTATTGCTATAGAAAATGTTAACTCCTTGTTTTCAAGGTTTTAAGTCCTATTTTTATAAATAATGAAGTAGAAATGAATTAAATTCACATACATATTAGTAAAATTTTGAGAAAGATAGGACATGCTGGCTCCACCTCATAGAATCTAGTTATGAGCATTTGTTGAGTGGCTATTATGAAATACTGATTTAAATATGATACCAGGGGCGTTTTCTTTGGGGAAAAAAAAAAAAAGCCTGTGTGTAAGATAAACTAGCAAGCCTTTCAGATCTCATACTGTGAGTTATGCTTTTGAATAAATTATTCTTACTTCTGAACTGAAAATGTGTATTCATAAATATGCTTAGAATTTCCATCACGTGTTTTTAGAAAGTCAAATTGTATTCATAGTTGCTTCAGCCTGATGGGTCAGGCAAAATCAGATAGAGAAAGTGAGCACCAGGAGCCGGCCCGTGGACACTCAGGAGAGCGTGGTGCTGATAACACCAAGGCCATGGGTTTGGATCCCATATACGGATGACTGGTTCACTCACTTCGGAGAGTGTGGTGCTGACAACACCAAGTCAAGGGTTAAGATCCCCTTACTGGTCATCTAAAAAAAAAGAAAGTGAGCACCAGAATCCATCTGTGGAAGCCCTCAGACCTCTCGCAGCCCGGCTGCAGCCCGCCTGTGCAGCCTCAGCTCCTAGCTCAGCTGCCCCACCCAGCCCCAGCCAGCCTCAGCTGCAGCTGCCGGCCTGGGGGTGGTCTCCTGGCACAACGTGCCTCTGCTTAGCCTTTCCTCCACTGTGGCACCTCATCCTCTGTCAAGCTAATTCCTACACATGCTCAGGGTCCGGCAACGATCCCGTCTCCTTGGGATTGAGGCGTTTGTGTGACCCCTTGGTCAGAGTGACTCACACTGGTTCTCCCAGCACGCTGCTTTGCCGGTCATTGCCCTCACCATGTCATAGGCAGGCTGCCTGGAGAAGACACCTCGCCTTACTCAACTCTGTGTCTCTTCTAAAAGCAGCCCAGGGCTGACTTTATGCAATAGATGCTTGGCAAATATTTGCTTACTGAAGTGAATTTTCTCTCTCTGTAGCCTATCCTATTCTTCTATCACGTGAAATGCCACAGAAATCATCAGAGTTACAGGCCTTGTGGATAATTTTTTTAAATGGGGACTTTTCATTTCCCTGTCTAGGGAGAGAGCTAATGTTAAGTCTTCCCACACAGCTAATGTCCCAAACCATCAATGTTGTTTTCTCCAGAAAGCCATTTTGTGCCTCATTGGCTTAATGAAAACATAACAGCATCATCTAAGCCTGAGTCTCAGCTTGAGTGCCATTAAAGAGTAATGAAGGGAAAAGTTACATAAAAGGTTCGTGTTATTATATAGATGCATTTCAAAGATCACTTTAGTGGTGAATTATTTTATGAGATGAGAAGACCAAGTTTTATTGTGGTAAGATTTTGCCTTTTTCTTTCTTTTGATAAAATTCTAAACAATTTTTTAAAATCTGTGTTCTTCAAATTACCTAGGTTGCTTATTTAAATGGTAGATTCCTGCCTCTCACCCTTGGCAAATTCTGAGTTAGTCGGTCTGAAGTTGGACATAGGAATCTGAATCCAGGCAATTCTGATGTTAATAATGAGAGGACTACACTTTGGGAAACATAGATATGGTGAGGAAAGTGACATGGTGGTGGTATGTTAATGAAAGTATCACATGCTCAGATATTTACTAAGCATGTGTTATGTAAGCCGGTCCGTGGGCTGGCTTTTAGAAGAGTCATGGGGTGAATAAGACTATGTCTCTTCCCCTCAACAGCTTCACTGTGCACTTGAGTCTTCTAGGAAGCTGGGTAAGGTTGTTTGGTCAAAGTATCCTGGCACTAAGTTAAAGCAGGCTGTCAGGTATGCTGTGATCTAATTGCAAGAGTGTTCTGTGCCTAAATGACACATTTCTTAAGCTCCTGTGGAACAAGGGGAGACACATACTTACCATGGCCAGAGAAGTCAGACAGGATATTCCCAGTGCCTCCTTGTGCAGAGAAAAACTTGGGTTTAGAGATTCAACAGTTGAAGAGGCTTTGAACTAGAGTGAGTGGCTCACTGTTTTTGCTATAAGTACCCATAAAATGTATTTCCAGTCAAGCACATGAAGGGTTGTAAACCTTTATTATCCAGCACCCTCAATGGGGAAACTCAGAAATTAGTACTCTAAAAGACCAAAGTTTGCCTATGCCTCCCAAATTTCAGCTTAACTGTAATAATTTTTATCACTGATATCCTAAAAGTCCACAGAGAGTCAGCATTCCACATTTCATTGTGACAATGAGTTAGAAATTGCACTTTATTCAATCAGTATGTAATTAGAATGCTGTATTAGACATGATTTCATATTAGTCTTTGACCTCCCAGCAGCCTCTGCGTGTCTTATGGGCAAAAAGAAAAGAAAAAGAAACACCAACAAACATGAACTTATTATTCCATGACAACTAGTACATACAAGAAGTGGGTATCCTACTTTCAAATTGCTTTAATTAACTAGAAGTTTTAAATATTTTTTATTCTGAAATTAGAGAATGTTTGGAAGCTTTTACAGTGTGAAAACCCTGATGAACAGTGCTGATAATGTTATGGAGGATAGATGAGAAATATCTTGGGAGAATGCTGCCTCAGCCTCTGTTTAGTGTGTTTGCAAGAAGGCATAATGTTAAAAGGGTCGTGCAACTACACATTTGGCACTTTGTTTTTATGAAAAAGAAGTAAATTGCTAAAAAAAAACATCTTAATAGCAAGGATTTATTCAGGAAAGCAAATCTCAGTTATGTCTTCATGCAAATTACAGTGTAGAACCATCTGTATCTATGGCTATCAAGAGAATAGATCCTATTGCTACTCCTGAATCCTTAAGAAAGTCTTAAATTATATTTGGTGTCTTCAATTCATTAAGGCAGAGAAGGATTGTAGGGAAAATATAGGAAAATGGTCAGGGCCCCTTAGATGTTCAGAATCTTGCCAAGCATTTGCTGTAAAAATCCACGTGTGCCCAGGTGTTCCTTGGTTACTATCTAATGTAATTGTGTATGGGCATCCAGGTGTCCTGGGTTATGGACCTAACTATAAAGGACTAAAGGCTCTGATACACAAGGCTTCTCGGGACACTCCAGGAGGCCACTAAGGCAGCTGCTCTTAGCTCTGAATAAAGCCTATTAATTTTTTACCCACGGCTCCCAGGATCTTTTCCTATTATCTAGCTCATGGACCTGCATATAAAGGGTTTGTAACCCAGTATGTACAATGGGCTTGAAGGGTCTGTGAGCCCTAGCCCTAGCTTGATAAGGATGTAATACATATTTTTAACACCATAAAGACTTAAATGGAAAATTTTATGCTATAAAGAGGAAAACATTAATTATCAAAAAAAACTTGTCATTTTGAGTAAAATGTATTATCTTTCTTCAATTAGTTTATTCTAATTGATATTTGTAATCAGTTTCTTATCACTTCTTTCCTCTGCCAGTTCTGGGGTTAAGTATGAAAATGAGCACAAATTATTTCTGTAAATCATTTTACTTATTTAGACATAAGATAAATATGCCAAAGACATATGATCTTTTTTCTTTAATATTCTTTTAACAAATACTGTCAAGTATCCTTAGAAGAGATACATTATGCTTGGCAGCTCAGAATGTAAAGATGTATGCCTTGCCTTCAAGGGCATGTATTTTGTGTCTCTTACACTTTTAACTGCAGAATATATTTGGGGGGTCAGCCCGTAGCTCACTTGGGAGAGTGTGGTGCTGGTAACACCAAGTCAAGGGTAAAGATCCCCTTATCGGTCATCTTTTAAAAAAAAAAAAAAACTGCAGAATGTATTTGATTAATAGTTCTTTGCAGGGCCGCTTCATAGACATATGAGTGGAACTCGGCCTGTGTCCTGTTAGGTAGTTCTAGCCACGTGAAGAGAGGTTAATGATCCCTTAGGCAGCAAACCTGCGGAAAAGGACAAGCCTGCGGTAGACTCACACCAACAGTTTCTCAATGTCTGGGCTCAGATTCCTTAAGAAGGTGACTTTTATAATCGCCCAGGCAGTGAGTTTTTAGCTCTTTGGACTCAGGACTTGCCACTGGAAAGCCAATCATTGCTTTCTGTTTTGACCGAAAAAAAAGGTGTAAGAACAATAGACACCTGGGGTGAGGGTGAGGGTGAGGAACATTCAGTTCGTTTTTTCTTGACCATCTGTGCCCAGCATAGAAAGTGTTGGGGATACAGATGTCAATTAGATGTTATTCTGCCCTTGAGGGACTTACAGTCTAATCTAATAGGGAGAGAGATAGACATAGAGATAAATAAGTGCAATATGCCAGTATTTTTACAGGAATCTTGATTTCTGTTCAGAGGACAAAGGAAGCCCAAAGGAAGGAATGTCTGATTCTATGTGGGGACATGACAGACTGTGAGAGTGAGGCTGTTGAGCTGAGCCTTAAAAAAGGAGCAGGAGTTCGTCGAGTTGAGGAGGAAGAGAGGAGAGGCCATTCTAGACAGATCAGCCTAAGCAAAGCCCTGGAGATAAACAGCCTCACCTGTGTGGGGAGCTGTTGCGTGTGCCTGGAGCCTAAGGGGGTGGGGGGGGCGAGGAGAAGGAAAGAGCTAGCAGGGCTGGGCCATCAGAGCTCTGTATGCCCTTAGGAGAAGGCATAGACAGGAGAGGTGTTGAGGCAGCACAGTCCACAGAACTGGGTGACACCTGAGATAAGGAAGACAATGGGACATCTGTCTGGGCTGTGGTCTCTGTCCTGTTGTGACATCTACAGGACATTGCTAAGCTTGCTCCTACACACTGTGCTCAAGCTCTCCCCACTTTGCTGTCTCCTGTGGGCTCAGGCTTTGGGCCTGCTGGGACCCCTGCAGGACAAGCTGGGGAAGAGCTGGGGAAGACACAGGAAAAGAGGGGCCTAGGGTTTGAAAGGCCCAGACTTGACTAGAAATCCACTGAGGCCCAGTACTGGGAGACATAGCCCAGGGGTCACTCAGGATCAGACGGGGCAACATCTTGTAATTGCAACTTATTTGACATGTAGGGCTCAGCTCCAGAACTTTCTACTCAACTGTTTACACTTCCTCTTGGAAGCTGTAAGGCAATTCAAACACTTTATTTTCCCTCCACAATCAAGCAAAGTCGCACTCTGAGAAATGGATCTCGGTCTTCCCTTTCAGCCCTTTGGTTGGTTTTCATGGAAATCCGTTTGGGGTAGCAGACAAAATGCAGAGAGATGATTGTGCTTCCTTAGCCTGGCGAGAAAAAGCTAGCAAAGGACAGTGAAGAGTTAGCAGGTGAAGGGAATGGCTATAGTGTGTATAGGGACTGTCAACCCATGTTCTGTGAGCCCAGGACATGCTATGGATTGGCACTCCCTAACATTATCCAGAATTTGGTGACAAAGCAGGCAGGCCTGCTGAAAATACCCAAGAGACCCCTGTATTAGACTTAAGGAAGTGACAAGAAGCCAGATTCATGTTTTCTAGGGTTGTAGGCTCCAAATCTGGAATTCTAAAATGAGAAAGGAAAAAAGTCAGAGAGCCAACAACTCGTGTGACAATGAAACAAACTGTCACAAACATTATATCAGCAGTGAATAGATTATATTTGATATGTGAGTCAGAACGTAGCTGTAAAGCTAGGGCTAGGGCATACAGACACTCACATGCAGGTCCACGCTAGGTAACTGGGAAAGATCCCAGGAGCCGTTGGCAGACGACATGAGCTCAGTCCTCAGCAATGGTAGCAGCAGCTTACAGGTCCAGTGGCAGCAGTGGCAGCCTGTCAGGGCATCCCGGGGACAGCGGCAATAACAGCTTACAGCCACAGCCTCCAACAGCAGTAGTGGCCTCCATGTGGCCCCCTGGGGACAGGGGGACAGCGTGGATCACAGCCACTCGTCCTTTTTACTTAAGTCATAGCCCAGGACACGTGGGTACACATGCACAATTGCATTAGACAATAACCAAGGAACACCTGGGCACAGGTGCCTATTTGCATCAAATACTCGGCAAGATTCTGAACATCTGAGGGGTCCTGACCATTCTACTATATTTTCCCAACAGTAACCCATCCACTCAGATATGTGGGACAGTTTTGCTTCTAGAAATCTACAGATTGTAAATCCTTTGTCTTTAACGATGTCCACCTGACAGCTCCATGAGTTACTCAGCTGTGTCAGGAGCTCTTCCCTTTCCCTGGAGGCCGAGAGGAGGCTCTCCTTATTTCCCAGCCCCTTAAGCTTCTGATTCTCTTTATCCAACCTCAGAAGAAACTTTTAAAAGTGATTTGACCTTACAGTTAGTAAGCCATCAGTTATAGACATAACAACTAACTAACTTAAGAGTAATCAAATGGAAGATTTCAGCAACACCAGCAAACACTGGATTCTTATGCAACATCCTAGAATGTGAAAGAGAACAGAGATCGACATGTGAGCATCTACTGCATGCAAGCCATTGTGCTTACATGCAGCACATGAAAATAAATATATGAAATAAAGTTCCTGTGGTGGTACTTGTGAATAGGTATACAACGAATGTGAGCTCCTCCTTATCCTTCTCTTCCTTTGCATGGTTATCTAATAATTTAGTCTTTGCAACAATTTATGAAATTGGCATTATTTAATTTCCAGATGGGAAAATTGAGGCTTAGCAAAATTAAATTTACCAACTCTGTCCAGCTAGCAGCGGTGACACAGGGATATAAACCAGGGTCTGTCTGTTTCCGAAAGTCCACATGCTTTTTCTATGACACGTGGGTACCTACAGCAGTAGGTACACACACACATTTCCCTAAGGCTGGTATAGCAAAGCAAGCAATTCTGAAAGCTTGTCAGAACTATTACAAAATTCCCCTTCTATCTGGGATTTTCCAGGGGAGAACAGAATAAGTCTGCCCCCTTGAGGCAACCTTGCAGGCCGAAGAGCCTCAGGAGCCAGCACCACTGTATTCAAGGGCACCTTGGAGAATGTCAGAGAAGTACCACTCCCCCTCTGCCCTCAGCCAGCTCCCTGCCAGGCTTTGTGTGGGAGGAGGGGACCCACACCCCCCACAACAGAAAGAATCTATAATACCTGAACACAAGAAGAGGGCATCTTTATCTTTGTAGAAATGAAAAAGAAGAGAAGGAGGCATTGTCCTCTTCTATAATTTTCTCCACGCCTCTCCCCCAAAAAACACCCTAGTTACACATTTTGCTTTGAGGTCCATTTGGGTCTTACTTGCAAAGATAATTTCTGTTTGTTTGTTTGTTTTTTAATAAAGAAGTCAGGCTCTGAGGTTTGTGTAAATTTAAGATATGGAGGTACTCATTGAAATTCTACAGATGTGCTGATCCTGCCCTAGGATTTCTCTCATCAAAAGATTTCTCTTGTAGTGCTGGTGCTGACTTATTAATAAGATCATGCTTTTATTTGATTATTTATCTAATCAAGATTCACCTTCTCTTTAAGCTCATTAAGTCTGCTGCTAATGGAGTGTACTTGATGGTGGAATTACATCCAAGTGAGACAGAATGTATTTGGGTACTAATGGTCAGAAAAAAAGACAGAGCACCCTGTAAGCCCATGTCACCCCTGGAGTAGAGCCTGTGAACTATCTGCCAACCAAATAGAAAGCGCACATATTCAAAAGGTTAGTTTTGTAGAGTAAGGACTGAGCATTACAGTTAAATACACTTGGTAACAGAGCAACAAAAATGACAAGCACTCTAATTATTCCAAAAATCAAGAGAATAATACCCATTCATTATATGCATTATGCTGGGGAAGCTTTTCTAAGGGGCTTTTATGTGAAACTCCTGAGCTACATTTAGGATTCTGGTTGCTCAACGTTCCCCAGCCTGACTCCCAGTGACTTGCATTGAACCTGTGTGCTTCCACTTAACTAGTCTTCCCAAGTGGTTGCAATACAAACCCACTTAATAACATCTCTCCTGCACTTAACAGAAACAGACAACTACATCATCTTATTCTTACCTAATGGGTGGTTGCTGGATTCAGTAGCTACAGATAAATCCTATGTTTGAGGCCTTCTTGCCCCACAAATAGGAAATTTCACTTTTTTGTCAGGCTATGAAACCTCTCGCTGCCCCAGCGCCACATTGAACAGCAGAGCTGTGCAGTTAACCCAGGCCAGTGCCTCCCCTCCTTGGAAATGCTGCAGCTCAGACTTGGCACTGTAATGGGCTAAATTATTTATCCAGCTGGATAAGAGAGAAAGCAGCTAAGAGCTTCCTGAGTTTATAGCCTCTGCCCCTGGATTCAGACTGCAATAGGAAACAGGCCAGGCTCCATCAGCAAAGAGAAAATAAAGACTTTTCCTCCAAAGTCCTTGCTCATCACTTTTCATGCCTGACATGACCTCCCACCGTGGTGAAAATGAGCTGTCCCCATCAGTCTTGGATTCACTGAGTACTGTATGGCAGGCCCTGTGAAACATAAGGTGCATGAACAGTGGCATTTGCTGTCAGTGAGTTCACAGTGCACTCATTTGGATGGACAGGGAAAGTGTATGGAAGTTAAGGTTCTCATTAATTCGTTTGTTTCAGACACACAGCGTGTCGGGCACTGTGCTAGGTACTGGGATGCAGGACTGAAGACCTCAGTCCGGTGAGCAAGATAGGAAAACAGGATGATGGAAATACCACCTGACTAATGCAAAGATGGGCAAAGGGTGTTAACAGCGGTGAAGGAAGAAATGCCACAAGGCAGGATCTGATTAATCTCTCAGTAAGTGATACATCCTGTAAAAGCCATGCGATCAAAGCAGTTCTTAGCTTTGGTTTCAGTGTTGCTGTAAACAACATACCCCAATACCAGTCACCTGTGCAATGATTTCTAGGACCCTCTCTGCGTGAAAGACAGCTGGTTTAGACGAGGCCAGCACTTTACAGTCTTCTGATTGGTCGTGCAGATGAGGCAGGGGTCTGGATGGAATGAGGTCACTGATGACAAGAGTGTCTGCAAATATAGGAGTGTCCCTCCTTTGGGGAATTCACCTCAGTCTCAGGAGCCATCCTTCAGGTCGGAGAATACAGCTCTGATCTTTATGACCTTTTATTGTGGGACTTGGGAGGAAACCAAAATGATCACCTTCAAAGTTGAGTTTCTTATTTCTTACACAATTGCTTTTCCTGTGGCAGGTTGTACTTAATGTCATGATTATGTAAATGTTATTTCTGTTACTTGTTACAGTCTCTGGACTTCTGAATCTAATTTCTGTCTCTTTTAAGATATCTGTAATGATGTCCTATATTCTGTGTATTTGCGTACATGGCCCCTTCCACCCCGTTAATTCCTTAAGAGCAGGAAACATGCCTTATTCATTTTTCTAAACTCCTTATCATAACTAAGCACACAGCCTTGCATATAGTAGGCACTTAATATCTGTTGAATGCACTGTATCATCCAAAAGTGGAGGACGCACAGGGCATTTGGGTTTAGGGCCTGCCTTTGAAATTTACCAAGGAATAGCCCTTTTCTCTTTAGGAAAGATTTGTGCAACTTAGCAAGAGAGGGAGAAACTAGCTTGCAATGATGAGGGCTGGAAATGACACATCCCCAGCTAGCCAGATCAGCAAAGTCATTGCTAATGCTCAGCAGCAAGGCAGATTTCAGAGTCAGGTTACCCCCACATTCAAACCTGAAATTCTTACTGTGAAGCGATGCCCACTGTGTGAACCAGTATTGGGTACGTAGAAATACAAGGCCTGGGGCCAGCCCGTGGCTCACTTGGGAGACTGTGGTGCTGATAACACCAAGCCACGGGTTCGGATCCCTATATAGGGATGGCTAGTTAGCTCACTTGGGAGGGCATGGTGCTAACAACACCAAGTCAAGGGTTAAGATCCCCTTGCTGGTCATCTTTTAAAAAAAAAAAAAGAAATACAAAGCCTGGAGTAGAATCAGTCTCATGCCTAAGCACAAAAAGAGGGAGATCTATGAATAAAAATGACATAAAATTTGGCTATGGAAAACATAGCAGACATCACTATTGCTTAGAAATTCTCTTAAAGGTAGCACCAGGCAAGAAAAAGTGAAAGGCCTGTAAACCTGATACCAACCGCACAGGAAGGGATGCTGCCTACAATGGAGTTTGAGTTCTTGATCACCTTGTTTCTGTGTATTATTCTCTAGGCGGCATTGGCTGTGTAGGTCGAGACACGGGCCAGGTTCGAAAATGCCTTGATGTGGTTGAGATCTACAACCCAGATGGGGACTTCTGGCGAGAGGGCCCACCCATGCCAAGTCCCCTGCTCTCCCTTCGAACCAATTCTACCAATGCAGGAGCAGTGGATGGGAAACTGTATGTCTGCGGGGGATTCCATGGTGCAGGTATTGGCCCAGTTTTAAATGGTTTTTAACCTCCTTTGGTGTTGATTTTGACCTCCCTTCACTAACATGATCACCAGTGAGTGAGTGCCCCTGTAAGCAGTGCAAGCACTGGCAGAGCCTGGCTTGTAGGGTTCAGCGACCCTGAGCAACTCCCCAGACCTCTGGACCTGGGCTCTCACCTCTTCAAAAGGGAGCTACTACTTCCACAGGCTGCTGTGAGAATTCAGCAGGATCTGGTTTATAATGTATCTGGCACAGAGCAGACACTCCATACATAGTGGTTGAATATGAAGAGAAGAGAAATGGGAAAGGTAGACTGATGCCTGACAGTAGGACTAAAGTAAAGGAGAGATGTAAAAATGGGAAGAACTGGCAGAAGTGGAGTAATGCCCAGAAGTGCTGGGTTTTATCTCTGACTTTATTGATCAAGACTTAGAAAACTCTCTTACTCCTACCCCACTGTTACCACTTGAAATAAATAGCTTGAAAGTATTTCTAAAGCAATACCTAATGCATATTTTTATTACTGAGCTTAGTTTCCATGTATCTAATTGTACCATCATTGCATTCCATGGTATGGATTCATAATTTTTAATGTATCAGGGAGATTTAAAAATATGCATAAATCTAGTAGGCAGATGTCTCCAAAGTTTGATTAGTTGCCTCAGTAAATAAGGCAGAATACAGTTAGAGTAAAAATGAGTAACTGTTGAGTTCTAATGTCACTGACAGAAGCGCTAGGCCAGTACATACCCATGAAACACATCCCTCAAGAGCACTTAAAGTGTTGAAGAATGGTATATCAGAATAAAGCTGGTACTACAGTGAAGCAGACCTTTTATGAGCCTGCCTTCATTCTTTAAGCACGTAATTATATGTAAGTTAAAGAATAAGGTTTTCATGACAAGTTAAATGGGACTTAAGAGATACATGAACTCAATACAATGAGTGGACCTTATTTGGTTCTTGATTCAAACAAATATTCTGTGAAAAGATATTTTTCAGATAACCTGGAAAAATTGAATATGGACCAGGGTGTTAGGTGATATCATAGAGTTATTAATTTTGTTAGGGGTAGTAATGGCATAGTAGTTTTATATAAAAGAGAAAGAAAAAAGTTCTGGACAATTATGGATTGTTTAGAAATATTATGGGTGAAAATAATATGCTGTTGGAAATTTGTTTTAATCTATCCCAACAAATATTTTTTTGAAAATGGAGGGAAAGGAAGGAATAGATTTTGAAACACTGGTAAATGTTGACAGTTGTTAAAGCTGGAAAATGGGTACATGGGGCCTTATTTTACTGCTTTTTTGTATGCTTGAAATTCCCATAATAAAAAGCTTTACTTTTTATTTCTCTAATTGTTCTTCTGAGGACTTTCAAAAGAGGTTTTAAAAACTATTTTAATATCTTTTACTTTATACATCAGATGCCATGCTTGGGTAAAGGTTGTAACCTATCATAGCAGCAAGAAACCTGGCATGGCAAGGAGGCCTAATAAGTACCCTTTGTTCAAGGCATGAATGTAAGAAGGGATATGAGGAGTCGGGAGGGAGAGCGCAGATGCTGGGCCCACGAATCCAGCAGGCTCTCTTCCAGCTGTGACCATGTGCACTCCTCTCCATCCTCTGGCCATAGGCTTTCTCTTGACCCGAAAAGAAGGGCAGAGAATACAAGGGCATGGCCTCAGGCCCTCCTGAGGGATGGGTGGTAATTCTTGTCTAAGGACTAGAAGCATTTTGTTTTGCCTTGTTTCTTTATCTTTCTTTGTATAATATCGAGTTAGAGAATTGATGTCCTCCAGTTTTTCAAACTGATGTCCTCCAGTTTATATATTTTATTATATATAAATTCATACAATGAGCCAACCTCTCTTTCAGCTGGAGGGAAATGGATTTGCTGTATGAGTGCTCAAAGTCCATTTTAATTATTTGGTTCTAGATGGTAGATTGTCTGGGGTTAGCTGGATGAATTGTCACTGGGATTTTATGCAACTAGAACAATTGTATGATAGCATGCCCAATATGATCTAGAGAGCTCATCATCAGACCTAAAAACAGACACTAAATTTTCTCTCCTTGTGTAATACAGGTTTGTTCCATTTATATATTAAGAAAAAACAGTCAATAAATTAATCTTTTTAATATATCTTGTCAATTCAATAAAAATTTATTGAAACATATCATGAACAGGTGTTTGGGATACAATCTTGAGATGTTCAGCAGTTGATGGGAAATACAAATACATAATAAATATAGTAATTTGGTTTTGATTAAAATAGTAGGTTAAACACCTCTATTCTCTCTCCAAGCCCCACTAAAATTAAAGTAAATGGAATAAACACTGTCAGACAAAGAAAAGGAGAAAAAGGACAATAGCAACAAGATTTTGGAAACTGAAAAGCAGATTGAGTAATAACTCACCATTACCAAACTGAATGGAGCTCATTTTCCCGCACACAACAGAAAGCCAAATACCAAATCACCAGTCTTTGCAGAAGAGAAAAAGTTTTATTCCCAAGGCGGCCAAGTGAGAAGACAGGAGATTTGTATCTCAAATCTGTCTGATCCACAGCAGGAAAGAAGGTATATTTTTAAGGACATGGGGGATCATGATTGTTTAAAGAGTTTGAGGGAGTTCTTCAGGGATCTGCACAGGCACAAGCCATCTGTATATCTCTGCATGTTCAGAAAATGGTGTTGTTAACAGGATCTGGAGGTGGAGGTTTTGGCCCTCTAACATCAAAAGGCCACCCATCAGGCATTCATGCAGGCTCAGTAGAGAGTTCTGTGGGATCAACTTGGTTTGTGTTAGGCTAAGCTAATTCCAGTGATCCTGAAAAACACCTCCAGGAGCACAACTCATGACTTCTGCCCCAAAGACATTATCTCAAAAGGCAGATAGGAAGAAATAAATGAAAAGTTAGTTCTGGAATTTTACTGAAAGAAAAAGCAATCTTAAGCAGGGGATAAATTTTAATGGAAAAGCTACAGTTACATAACTATACCTGAGAAAGTTTAATACTATACTGTCAACAAGAAAAGCAAAAAACAAACACCCTAATTAATAACACAGAACCCAAGATAATCTCAGTATTTGGCAACAACAGGTAACTCTAGAAGAGGAAATGAAGACAACGCTGAAAACATGAACATTAGGTGAAAGACAAGAAGACCTTAATCTCCTGCCCTACTCTCTACAGTAAAATAAAGACCTTCCTTTGCCCCAACAAAGGTTGAGATTAAGGACAGGAGTTGAGGTCAGGCATCCAAACTAAAAACAGGGGAATTAAGTGAAATATTGCATACTGAATATTGAGATCCCCAGTTTTCTTCCCTGGCTCCCAGAATGTGGACAGCCATACCCTCAAAGCAAGAGATTGGAAGTTTCTTCTTTAGGGATCTGAGCAGCTCCAAAAGCAAAGCCAGATCGCCCTGTAGAAAATCTCACAGAAGAATATTCTATGATATCCCACAGCTAAGGATCACCAGACATTTGAGGAAAGTATGTATATGAAAGACAAATCAGAACAAATAAAGAAAAGCAGATTGGAGGAAACAGAGCCCATGCCAGGAGAAGCATCCTCAGAAGGATAAGAGAAAATACTGCATTGATAGAATAGGAAAGGGATATTTAAAAGTTTTCTTGAAAATTAAAAATATTGTAGCAGAAATACATCTACATTGGAAAATTTGGAGGGTATATACAGTGGGGAAACTTCTTAGAAAGCAGATCAGAAAGCAGTTACAGTCGTGGGCCACATAATGTCATTTCTATCAATGACCAACCTCATATATGACGGTCCCATAAGATTATAATGGCTGTACCATATAGCCTAGGTGTGTAGTAGGCTATACCATCTAGGTTTATGTAAGGACAATCTATGATGTTCACACAATGTCAAAACTACCTAATGACACATTTCTCAGAAAGTATCCCTGTCGTTAAGTCATCTACATGACTGTAGATGGAAAATGAGAGAAAGAGAAGTCATATCCAGGAGGTCCAACACTTGTATCATAGTGTCTGGCAAAAGAGAACAGAGGAAATAGAGGGGAATTAATCTTACATGAAAATTTCCCAGAGTTTAAGTCACCAGATTGAAAAGATACACTGAATGCCCAGGGAAATAGGTGAACACAGACCCCAAATAAAGCACAGTGTTGTGACATTACAGAACACTGAGGACAAATAAAGTGTTCTAAAAGTTTCTAGAGAGGAAAAAAATAGTTTTATACAAAGTGCCAAGAATCAGACTTCTGAGTTGGAAGCTAGAAAAAAATGAAGAAAATGCCTTCACAAGTTCTATGGGGAAATTATTTTCCACCTACACTTCTGTACTTGCTGACTTATTAATTTAGTGTGAGGGCACAATTTCAGACATGCCATGTCTCAAAAAATTTTTCTCCTGTGTGCCCTTTTATCAGGATATGCTTCACCAAAAATGAAGGTATAAACCAAGAAAGAGTAGGCATGGGATCCAGGTAGTCCAGGATTAAATGTAGTAGAGATAAAAGGAAATTCCTGGGAGGGTAATGAAGGAGGATCCAAGAACAACAGCTGCACAGCAGGCCTAAAGAGCATCCAGTACAGAAAGGACCTGGGCAGGGAGCTCTGGGGGAGATATCTTGAAGAAGAGAAAACTGATGTACATTTGGAAAAGAGCAATGAAAACTAACAAAAATAAGACAACTTCAGAGAAAATAGTAAGTTGTGTAGGAAAGCAAAGTTATGCCACACAGCTCATAATAATGAAAATAATTCATTTCCTCATAATAATGAAAATACTAAATATTGAGCTAACCAAAACTATGCCTTAACTGTACTGGAGAAATAGGGAAACAGAAAGTAGGCAGAGATGGTAGGGATGTGAAAGAAAGCTAAATCCACATTTTCCTCAGTGGAAGTCAAGAGTTAATGCCTTCATCTGGGAAATCAAGACATGACAGTAATATAAAAATTGTTATTTCTAGATATAGTGGTCGATGCCAGAAGAATCAGAGTGGGAAGAAATGCAGCAACTGGGGAGTTGAGCAGGGGACAACTGTTTTCAAGGAATAAGACTTTTAAAGCTATTTGACTATTTAAATTATGTAAATGTGTAACTGGTAAAACAAAAACCAAATTTGAAATATATAAATATAGTACAAGAATAACAAGGAGAATATTAAAGAAAATATTAACAGATGAGTTGGTTGGGAGACAGTTCTCCTTGAGTCTCATGTGTTTCTGCATGTCTTATGAGTAGAGGCACTGACTGCCTTTGTTCTGTACTATCTTTTCAAGCATCTTTGTATAGCAGACAGCCTTATAAGATAGAAATAGTATATCACTCCACAGCAAAGGGCAGGCATGCTTACTGGCCATTATATGAGATCAGGTTCCCTAAGCTCAGGGTTTCTCTCGGTTAATGCAACCCACTTATGGTACAGGTTTTTGCTGGGACTCTTCATGTTGCCCTGTGGGAACAGAGGCTCAAATAACTGGCATAAAAATCGCTGATACATAAAAAAGCTGCTACTGTTGCTATGAGTGACACTGTCCTTCATCTCTGACCTAGGAGTCTCATGTCTTCTATCAGCATCCATGAAACTATGACAAGCTAACTTATAAAATCCCAGAGCCTTCACAGTTCTTGAGAGAGTCCTGGGATTCACCAGGAGTTTCTGCTGTCTACCTCCAACACAGGATGAGAAAGCCAGCATTGTGTTTCAGGAAGGTCAGAGTTCATAATACCAATTTGTCACAAACTCTTACAAAATATAGAAGAGGGAACACTCCCCAACTCACTCTACGAGGCAAATATTATCCTAATGCCAAAATTAGACAGTCATTGCTAGAAAACTATAGGTCAATATCCTTTATGAATATAGATGCAAAAATCCTCAACAAAATACCAGCAAACTGAATCCAGCAGCATACAGAAAAAATTATACACTATGACCAAGAAGGATTTATCCCAGAAATGCAAGGTTGGCTCACCATTTGAAAATTAATCAACATAGTACATCATATCAGTAGAATAAAGGACGAAAACAAGATGATCATCTCAATAGATACAGAAAAAGGATTTGCAGAATCCAACACCCTTTCGTTACAAAATTACACTCAAAATAGAGGGTAACTTCCTCAAACTGATAAATGGCACCTATGAAAAATCTACAGCTAACATCATACTTAATAGTGAAAGACTGAAAGCTTTCGCTCTAAAATCAGGAAGAAGACAAAAATGTCTACTCTTGCCACTTCTATTCAGTATTTTACTAGAGGTTCTAATCAGAGCAATTAGGAAAGAAAAAGAAACAAAAGGCATCCAGATTGGAAAACAATAAGTAATTGCATATGATTTGAACTTTTATTTAGAAAATCTTAAGGAATTACAAAAAAAGTTATGAGAGCTAATAAATTCAGAAGGGTTGCAAGACACAAGATCAATATACAAAAAACAATTGTATTTTTATACACTTGCAATGAACAATTCAAAAATGAAATGAAGTTAAGAAAATAATTCCATTTACAATAGCATCAAAGTGAATAAAATACTTAGGAATAAATTTAACAAAAAAGTGTAGGACTTGTACACTGAAAACCGCAAAACATCATTGAAGGAAACTGGAAACCTAAACAAACTGTAAGACATTGCATACAAAAACTGACAAGCTGATTCTAAAACATATGGAAATGCAAGAGACCCATAATAGCTGAAATAATCTTGTAAAACAAGAACAAATTTGGAAAACTCATACTTCCTAATTTCAAAACTTACTTCAAAGCTCTAGTAATCAAGCCTGTGGGGTACTGGCATAGTAATAGACATATTAATTAGTAGAATAGACTTGGGATTTCAGAAATCATTCCTCCTATGTATGGTCAATTGATTTTCAACATGGCTACCATGACAATTCAATGGGGAAAGGATCCTTTTTACAACAAGTGGTACAGGAATAATTGGATATCACCACCATGTAAAAGAATGAAGTTAGACCTCTACCTCACACCATGTATAAAAACAAACTCAAAATGGATCAAAAAACTAACCATAAGAACTAAAACTATAAAACTCTTAGAAAAAAAATAGGCATAAATTCTTGTGATTGTGAATTAGACAATGTTTTCTTATATATACCTAAAGAACACACACACAAAAATAAGTTGCCCATCAAAATTTAAACCTTGTCCCTCCCACAACCAGGCACAACATGCCAGCACCTCAGAGCCCACCTGGGGACCCGGGGCATGAAGAAGGGTACTGGACCTCTCTCCTACAACCAGGCACACTGCACCAGTGCCTCAGGGCCTGCCTGGGGACCTGAGGCATGGAGAAGGGGACTGGACATCTCTCCCACAACCAGCCACACCGTGCCAGCACCTTGGGCCCTGCCCAGGGACCCAGGGTATGGAGAAGGGGACCAGACCACCCTCCCACAACTAGGCACACTGAGCCAGTGCCTTGGGGCCCACCCAGGGACCCGAGGTATGGAGTCGGGGACCAGACCACCCTCCCACAACCAGGCACACCAAGCCAGCACCTTGCGTTCCATCCAGTGACCCGAGGCATGGAGCCAGGAAACAGACCCTCCTCCCACAACAAGGCACACCACACCAGTACCTCAGAGCCCACCCAGGGACCCAAAGCAAAGAGAAGGGGACTGGACCTCTCTCCCACAACCAGGGACACCATGCCAGCACCTTGGGACCCACCTGGGTACCCGAGGCGTGGAGAAGGGGACCGGACCCTCCTTCCACAACCAGACAAACTGCACCAGTACCTTGGGGCCCACCCAGAGACCCGGGACATGGAGAAGGGGACTGGACCCCCTCTCCCACAACCAGGCACATGGCGCCAGCACCTTGGGGCCTGCCCAGGACCAGAGGCACGGAGAAGGGGAACAAACATACCCCACAACCAGGCATACCGCCAGTGCCAAGAAGCATGCCAAAAACAGCAGCCCCACGTGGGTGGCCCACCACAGCCACCACAATAACCATGGCTGCTGCAAAAGTGACCTGATGTCACAGCCACCATGCAGATGGTCCACCAACCACTGGAGTGCATTCAACAAGAAGAGTCACCAGCAGAGACAAAGAAAAGAAGAAGATGTCTCTTTCCACAAAACCCATTTCAGAGTGACAGAAGCAGCATCTGCTCTATGATAATATTGGGGGACCTGATCACATCTCTCAGCATTGGACAGATCATCTAGGCAACAAGTTAACAAAGTACCATTATTCTTTCAGAAGGAGAGAAGAAATCTAGGGCAATTAGAGGGGGGAGGGGGAGGGAATGGGGGAAGGGGGGAGGTTGGACAAGGGGCATAAAGAATAATTACGGTTTGTAACAATATATATGCTAGTAATACTGATTTAATCAACATATCTCAATGTTCAACCCCAGCCTCAAAAATGGATAATCGATTTTGATTCAATAAATAAAATAAATTTTAAAATATTTAACCTTGGGCTTTTTCAAGATGGCGGCGGCCGCGGCGGCTGGCGCGGAGTAGCTGAGGTGAAAAAGGTGGCCACTGGGCCTCAGGCAGCCGGGAAACTTGTGGACCTTCCTCTCGCCATCTCTTAAGGGAGGACTGCTGCTGCTGACCGGTCGTGGGGGGTGACCGCCACTTTGCCCCCCGGCAGGAGAGGCTGCCTCATTTACAGGCAACAGCTTTGAAGTGTGGAGCAGGAAAAGAACTGTTTCTTAGCTGCAAAAGCGAGTCTCGAAACAGGGAACACGGCGCCAGGGCTGCTGTGGATGCAGCCAGGATCCCGGAGGCCGGGGCCGCGCTGAAGGCGGCCAGCTGCCCTATTCAGGATTCGAGGTTTCAGGCCGGCATTAAAGAAGATTCCAGGGAGCGCCCGAGCCGTGCCGCGACTGAACAGCCCGAGGCGGCAGCGGCCGAGAACTGGGAAAGGCGGCAAACCAGAGACAGAGAGCGAACACCTGACCTGGCACAGCACTGTGAGTGATCCCTGGCACAGCTCTGTTCAGGGGGTGGATGCCCACGCGGCTCCCGCCTGCACCACCAGGCCACTCACCGCCCGGTGTGGTCTCCATTTTCCCAGGTGCGGGCAGCTCCGCCCTGCTCGGCCATCACTGAGCCCTCCCACATGCTTGGCCTGGCGCCGGGCTTTCCGGAGCCTACGGACCGGCCTCGGCTCCAACTCCCTCCGCGGTTCTCTGGCGGGGCTGGTGGCGGGGGTGTCCTGGGCCAGTGTCGGGAGGGCAAGGAAGTACCTGTCACTCCACCATACCCTGGACTCCGGCCCCAGGTAAACTCCCTGTTACTGGGAGGCAGACACCATCTCTGCGGCCACCAGTTTGGAAAAAAGCCTAACGAATTTCTGGTTGGGAATAGTGTGGTAGGAGAGTTCCCAGGTCTGCTTGAATCGGCCGGAGACCAGGCTGCAGGTGGGCGCTAGACTCGGTTTATACTGGGGGGATACAAAGGTGAACAAGACCCGAGAAAGATCTACATGGTGCTACAAAGGCACCCAGAGAGACCGGTCGTCTGTGCCCAGCAGAAACCTGGTAGACTTCCTGGGCGAGGCGGTGCCGAGCAGGGTCTTGAAGGCCCAGCTGATAGACGAGGGGTGCAGAAGACACACCCCAGCCCAGCACAGTGCGCACAGAGGGGGGAGACGTGCGGCCAGGGAGGCGGAGACTCGACAGAAACCACACACCCGGTGGGGTCGCCACTGCACGATCTAACAGCCTGGGCCAGAGCACACGGAACAGGGAGAAGTCCTGCACGGGAAGTGAAAGCTCAACAGAGATCACACACCCTGTGGTACGTGATCCACCAGCCCAGCAGAGTCCAAGCTGACCAGAAAGGTGGCTCCCCGGAGAAGCCCAAGACCCGAGGCAACCACACACACAAGGCACTAGAGGCCAACTGAGCAGTCACGGAGGGAGCCATACCAAATTGGCAACCACAGCAACATCCTAGTTAGTCATTAGTCTTAAACCGGTGAACTGTGAAACCCCCAGCCACAATGAATAAACACCAAAAAAAAGATACCAGAAATACAAAAAATCAAGAAAGTACACCACCAAAAGTTAATAAATCTCAAACTCTAGATCCTATAGAACAAGAAGCCCTTGAAATGACTGACAAGGAATTTCGAGTGATAATTCTAAGGAAACTGAATGAGATACAAGAAAACTCAGCTAGACATCATGATGAAATGAGGAAAAGTATACAGGATCTGAAAGAGGAAATGTACAAGGAAATCAATGTCCTGAAAAAAAATGTAGCAGAACTTGCTGAACTGAAGAAGTTATTCAACGAAATAAAAAACACAACGGAGAGTTTAACCAGCAGGCTTGTCGAAGTTGAAGAGAGAACCTCTGAACTTGAAGATGGGCTGTTTGAAATAACACAAGCAGACAAAAAGAAAGAAAAAAGAATCAAGAACATTGAAGAAAATCTGACAGAGATATCAGACAACCATAAACGATCAAATATCTGAGTCATGGGTATTCCAGAAGGGGAGGAAAATGGAGATTCCATTGAAAACATATTCAACAAAATAGTGGCAGAAAACTTCCCAGGTATAGGAAAAATCACAGATCTTCAGATTCAGGAAGCTCAACGATCTCCAAATGTATTCAACCCAAAAAGACCTTCTCCAAGACATGTCATAGTCAAATTGGCAAAACTCAGAGATAAAGAGAGAATCTTAAAAGCTGCAAGAGAGAAGCGTCAAATCACCTATAAGGGAGCCCCAATCAGGTTAACATCAGACTTTTCATCACAAACCCTAAAAGCTAGAAAGGAATGGGATGATATTTTCAAAATACTAAAAGACAAAGATTGCCAGCCAAGAATACTCTACCCTGCAAGGCTATCCTTCCGAAATGAGGGGCAAATAGTATATTTCTCAGACAAACAAAAACTGCGGGAGTTCACTACCACAAGACCACCCTTACAAGAAATCCTCAAGGGAGTACTGGGTTTGGTTCCTGAAAAATAACTACCACTGCCATAAAAACCCAAGAAAAATCTAAACCCGCTAGTATAATAAAAATGGCATTCATGAAGAGAAAACAAGCTAACAAAAACACTATCTACAACCTAAGGAACCAACAAACACAGAAAACAAACAGTAAATCAGAAAGCAAGGAACAAAAGACACCTAAGACAACCAAACAACCAATAAAATGCTAGGAATAAATCAACACCTTTCAATAACAACTCTTAATGTAAAAGGCTTAAATTCCCCAATTAAAAGACACAGACTGGCTGACTGGATCAAAAAGCAGGACCCAACTATATGCTGCCTACAAGAGACCCACCTCACCCATAACGATTCACACAGACTAAGAGTGAAAGGATGGAAAAAGATTTACCATGCAAACAGAAAAGAAAAACGAGCTGGAGTAGCTATTCTTATATCTGACAAAATAGACTTTAAACTAAAAACCATAAAAAGAGACAATGAGGGACACTACTTAATGATAAAAGGACTGATCCATCAAGAAGACATAACAATCATAAATATGTATGCACCCAATGTTGGAGCAGCCAGATTTATAAAACAAACTCTATTAGACCTAAAGAAGGAAATAGACACTAATACCATAATAGCAGGGGACCTGAACACCCCACTGTCAATATTAGACAGATCATCTAGGCAAAGAATCAGTAGAGAAACACAAGATCTAAACAATACTCTAGACAAATTGGAATTGGCAGATATCTACAGAACATTCCACCCAACAACCTCAGAATATTCATTCTTCTCAGCAGCACATGGATCATTCTCCAGGATAGATCACATATTAGGTCACAAATCAAGTCTCAATAAATTCAAAAAAATTGCAATTATCCCATGTATCTTCTCAGACCACAATGGATTAAAACTAGAAATTAATAACAAACGAAACTCTGGAAAATATACAAACACATGGAAATTAAACAGCATTCTACTTAATGACATATGGGTCCAAGAAGAAATCAAGCAGGAAATCAAAAAATTTCTTGAAACTAATGAAAACAATGATACATCATACCAAAACCTGTGGGATACTGCAAAAGCAGTATTGAGGGGAAAATTTATTGCATTAAACGCTCACTTCAGAAGAATAGAAAGATGGCAAGTGAACAACCTAACACTTCACCTTAAAGAACTAGAAAAACAAGAACAATCCAAACCTAAAGTTAGCAGACGGAAAGAAATCATTAAGATCAGAGCAGAACTGAATGAAATTGAAAACCAAAAAACAATGCAAAAGATCAACGAATCAAAAAGTTGGTTTTATGAAAAGATAAATAAAATAGACAAACCATTAGCATGGCTAACAAAAAAAAGAAGAGAGAAGACTCAAATAACCAAAATTAGAAATGAAAAAGGCGATATTACAACTGATTCATCTGAAATACAAGGAATCATTCGAGACTACTATAAACAACTATACGCCAACAAATTTGAAAATCTGGAGGAAATGGATAAATTTCTGGACACACACAAGCTCCCAAAACTGAACCGTGAAGACGTAGAAAATTTGAACAGAACAATAACAATAAAGGAGATTGAAGCTGTTATCAGTAGGCTCCCAACAAAGAAAAGCCCAGGACCAGATGGATTCACAGCAGAATTTTACCAAACATTCAAACAGGAATTGACACCAATTCTTTACAAACTATTCCAAAAGATTGAAACGGACGCAAATCTCCCAAACTCATTCTATGAAGCAAACATCATCCTGATACCAAAACCAGGTAAAGATATAACCAAAAAAGAAAACTACAGGCCAATATCCTTGATGAATATAGATGCAAAAATCCTCACTAAATTACTAGCAAACAGAATACAGCAACACATACATAAAATTATTCATCACGATCAAGTGGGATTCATCCCAGGGATGCAAGGTTGGTTCAACATACGCAAATCAATAAATGTGATACACCATATTAATAAACTCAAACACAAGGACCATATGATCATCTCTATAGATGCTGAAAAAGCATTTGATAAAGTTCAGCACTCATTCATGACAAAGACCCTCTATAAGTTAGGTATAGAGGGAAAGTATCTCAACATAATTAAAGCCATATATGCCAAACCCACAGCCAATATCATCCTGAATGGGGAAAAGCTGAAAGCTTTTCCTTTAAGAACAGGAACTAGACAAGGATGCCCACTCTCACCACTCCTATTCAACATAGTGTTGGAAGTACTAGCCAGAGCAATCAGAGAAGAGAAGGAAATAAAGGGCATCCAGATTGGAAAAGATGAAGTCAAACTGTCCCTGTTTGCAGATGACATGATCCTATATATCGAACAGCCTAAAACCTCTACAAAAAAACTGCTGGAATTGATAAATGATTTCAGCACAGTAGCAGGATACAAAATCAACACACAAAAATCAGTAGCATTTCTTTTCTCCAATAGTGAACATGCAGAAAGAGAAGTCAAGAAAGCCTGCCCATTTACAATAGCCACCAAAAAAATAAAATACTTAGGAATTGAGTTAACCAAGGAGGTGAAAAATCTCTATAATGAGAACTACAAACCACTGCTGAGAGAAATTAGAGAGGATACAAGAAGATGGAAAGATATCCCATGCTCTTGGATTGGAAGAATCAACAAAGTGAAAATGTCCATACTACCCAAAGTGATATAGAAATTCAATGCAATCCCCATCAAAATTCCAAAGACATTTTTCTCAGAAATGGAAAAAACTATCCAGACATTTATATGGAACAATAAAAGACCACACATAGCCAAAGCAATGCTGAGCAAAAAAAATAAAGCTGGAGGCATAACACTACCTGACTTTAAGCTATACTACAAAGCTATAATAACCAAAACAGTATGGTACTGGCATAAAAACAGACACACTGACCAATGGAATAGAATAGAGAATCCAGAAATCAACCCATACACTTACTGTCAGCTGATCTTTGACAAAGGTACCAAGCCTATTCAGTGGCGAAGGGACTGCCTCTTCAGCAAATGGTGCTGGGATAACTGGATATCCATATGCAGGAGAATGAAACTAGATCCATACCTCTCGCCGTATACTAAAATCAACTCAAAATGGATTAAGGATTTAAATATACACCCTGAAACAATAAAACTTCTTAAAGAAAACATAGGAGAAACACTTCAGGAAATAGGACTGGGCACAGACTTCATGAATACGACCCCAAAAGCACGGGCAACCAAAGGAAAAATAAACAAATGGGATTATATCAAACTAAAAAGCTTCTGCACAGCAAAAGAAACAATTAAAAGAGTTAAAAGACAACCAACAGAGTGGGAGAAAATATTTGCAAAATATATATCTGACAAAGGATTAATATCCAGAATATATAAGGAACTCAAACAACTGTACAAGAAGAAAACAAGCAACCCGATTAAAAAATGGGCAAAAGAGCTAAGTAGGCATTTCTCTAAGGAAGATATACAAATGGCCAACAGACATATGAAAAAATGCTCAACATCACTCAGCATCCGGGAAATGCAAATCAAAACCACATTGAGATACCATCTAACCCCAGTTAGGATGGCTAAAATCCAAAAGACTATGAACGATAAATGCTGGCGAGGCTGCGGAGAAAAAGGAACTCTCATACATTGTTGGTGGGACTGCAAAATGGTACAGCCTCTATGGAAAATGGTATGGAGGTTTCTCAAACAATTGCAGATAGATCTACCATACGACCCAGCTATCCCACTGTTGGGTATATACCCAGAGGAATGGAAATCATCAAGTCGAAGGTATACCTGTTTCCCAATGTTTATCGCAGCACTCTTTACAATAGCCAAGAGTTGGAACCAGCCCAAATGCCCATCATCGGATGAGTGGATACGGAAAATGTGGTACATCTACACAATGGAATACTACTCAGCTATAAAAACGAATGAAATACTGCCATTTGCAACAACATGGATGGACCTTGAGAGAATTATATTAAGTGAAACAAGTCAGGCACAGAAAGAGAAATACCACATGTTCTCACTTATTGGTGGGAGCTAAAAATTAATATATAAATTCACACACACACACACACACACACACACACAAACAGGGGGGGGAAGAAGATATAACAACCACAATTATTTGAAGTTGATACGACAAGCAAACAGAAAGGACATTGTTGGGGGGGAGGGGGGGAGGGAGAAGGGAGGGAGGTTTTGGTGATGGGGAGCAATAATCAGCCACAATGTATATCGACAAAATAAAATTTAAAAAAAAAAAAATTTTAACCTTGTGTACTTCAAAGGGCACCATCAAGAAGGTGAAAAGACAACCCACAGGATGAGAGAAAAATATTTGCAAATTACATTGAGTAAGAAATTTGTATCTAGAATATATAAAGAAATCTTACAACTCAACAATAAGAAGACAAATACATATTTTTTTTAATTGACAAAGGACCTGAATAGACATTTCTCCAATGAACATAAACAAATGACCAAGTATTCAACACCATTAGCCATTAAGGTAATGCAAATCAAAACCGTAACGAGATAACACTTCATACCCACTAGGATGACTATAATCAAAGAGACAGACAATAATAAGTGTTTGCAGGATTAGAGAAATCAGAAACTTCATACACTGCTGGTGAGACTATAAAGTGGTAGAGCTGCTGTGGAAAAAAGTCTGGCAGTTCCTCAAAAGTTTAAACATAGAATTTCCATATGACCCAGCAATTCTACTCCTAGATATGTACCAAAGAAAATTGGAAACATGTTTGCACAAAAACTTGACCATGAATGTTCATAGCAGTAATATTCATAACAGCCAAAAAGTGGAAACAACCCAAGTGTCCATCAACTGATAAATGAATAAGTAAAATATGGTATATTTATGCAGTAGAAAATTGTAGGCAAGAAAAAGGGATGAAGTACTAACACATGCTACAGCATAAATGAACCTGGGAAACATCATGCTAAGTGAAAGAAGGCAATCGCAAAAGACCACATCATGTGGTTCCACTTACATAAAATGTCCAGAAAAGGAAAGTGCATAGAGACAGGAAGAGGATATGTGGTTGTCAGAGACTGGGAGAAGGACGAATGGGAAGTGACTGCTAATGGGTGCCGGGTTTACGTTGGAGGTAATAAAAATGTTCTGAAATTAGATAGTGGTGATGGTCACACACTTTGTGAATACACTGAAAATCACTGAATTATATACTTTTAAAAGGTGAATTTTATGATATATGAATAATACTTCAATAAAACTGTTGTTAAAGGAAAAAATTCAGAGCTCTTCCCCTTCTCTCCCCACAAAGTAATCAGCTTTTGTGTTCCACACTCATCAGAAGAATTAAGCTGAATTGCCCATGGGGAGAGTGCTTGGAGGCAGGTTCTTTGAGTGGAAGAGGCAGAAATGGCCCATTCTTGAGACAGAGTTAGATTTCCTGAGACAAAGAGAAGACAGTGGTGGCATATGACACCTAGTGGCAAGAATCTATGCCCTGCTATATCAAGAGATGACAACACTGGCCTTAGGAACTTGGAAAAGATTCCTGTGCCTATGCTTGACACACAGAAATCCTGCCTTTCAGGGGACCATGTAGGCCTGGACAGTGGGCGTCTTGGTGACAACCATGGTGGACTGAATACCAAAGACCTACCCACCCATATTTTCTAGCTCAAGTGTGCCCCAGGATTCTTCTACATCCCAGGAAGAGGGGCTGCTCCCAGAGGGCTCAGCCAGCTCCCTGCTGACAAAGTTCCAGCTTTGGCTCTTGCTCCAGCTGTTGGCTCTTTCAGACTCGTCTGCATCTTCCTTCCAGGCTCTGGTTTCAGTCTGCTTCCCCTGACCCTCTAGTGCAGGACCCCTCATCCCTGCTGCAGCCCCTCTTTGGCACACACACTTACTTGCAGTCTGCAGCTACTCTTTCCTCCCTCCAGGATGACAGGGGAACTCTGCGAGCAGGCTGAGGGCACAGGGAGGCCTGCAGTATCTCCATTTCAACTTCACACTGGGTGCCCAAGTGGGCCCAGGCTCTGGAACGGGGAATTGCCTCCCTTCTGCTTCCAACACATCTGAGCCATTTTCACCATCGTCTTTGGCTACCTTCTACAGGACCCAAGCAACATTTCCACTTTAGTTCCCATCTGTAGTGGATTGAATTATGTCCCCAGCCTCAGAAATTCTAAGCAATGAATTTCGTTTTCTTTAAAAATCACCGTTTCAAGTATTTTGTTGTAAGCAACCAAAACAGACTAATATACCATCCTCTCCAAATCTTTCCCTCCTTCACCCAGGACTGGAGAGGCTCTCTGCCTCCCCTATCTGTCCAGCAAGAACTTCCTTCAAATCACCCCCTCTGTCTTCTCTAGAACGGCATCGTGGCCCAGTCTTAGTGGTGCAAAGGCTACAGAGGACAAATCTGAATTATCAGAAAGAGGAAATGCATTGGGAAGTATTTCAAAAATGAATTCTCTCACTAACAAATGTGGAATAAAATTGAGAGCTAATAGTTACCTGGCGTTGACTCTGTGCCAGGCCTGTTCTAAGAACCTTGTGTGTGTTAATTCATTTGAATCTCACAACAGCTTACAAGGTAGATACTATTATTACTCTTATTTTATGGGTATAGACACTAAAGCCACCTAAAGAGGTCATACAGAGGGTAAACTGAATTTGGGACTCAAACCTAGATAGTCTAGCCCCAAAGTCTATATTTTTATCTGGTATGCTAAACTCTCTCCATACCAGACAAATTAAATCAGAATATTTGGGTATGGGGCCTGGGCATCAATATTTTTTAAAAAGTCTTCCAATTCTAACACGCAATCAGGTTGCGAACCTCTGCCCTAGCTGATGTTTGTTGGTTTTCATTCACTCAACAAACATTTATTAAATGCCTACTAGGTAACAAGCCCAGAGACACTGACACAAATATGTTCAGTTCCAGCCCTGAAGGAGCTAACTGATGGCAAAATAAGGAAGTTGTTAGTGGGATAATGGAGTCAGACAGCTGCTTAGACTGTGTCAATGCTTCTTAGAAAAACACCTGATTCCAGGTTTGGAGCACAGAAACCACAAGGCCAGCTCAGGACATCCTGTTACACTAGAAAGCAAGTAAATTGTCAAAGACTTTAGGAGGTCATCATATCGAAACACAGAAGCCAGCCTAAAAGGGCAGTCCTTGTCAAATTTAGAATAATTTAAACACCAAAAATCATAATGAACTATAATTGGAACACATTAAATAAAGACAACTAATTGGAGCTGGTTGGTTAGCTCAGTTGGTTAGAATGTAGTGCTGATAACACCAAGGTCCAGGGTTCGATCCCTGTATCAGCCAGCTGGTAAAAAAAAAAAGAAAATGCCAGCTAATAAATGTAGAAGAAATGATAGAGGGATAGATAAGATCATTTTTTAACCCCTAATGTAATAATTAGTTTATGCAAAAATTATCAATGAATGCTAAAAGCATTGGTTGGAAGGTTATGAAGAACAGGATATTTACATAATACCAAAGTATTACTCAATACATCACACACTAGTTGCAACAAGAAAAAACACACTTCCACAGCAGAGAAGATGGATGGTCACCATTGTAACCAAATAATCATTATTAATAATGGGATAATTTTACAGTATTTACTTCCTGTATGGTACAGTATGAAGTCTTCTTGCTCCCACCACCACCAAAATGCTTAATTTGTGTCTAATCAAACTTCTACACTTTACTTCCATTTCATAGGAAGTAAAAGAGGAACAAGGTGTATGACCTTATGAGGAAATAAAGAGATAAATTCAGAACATGCGACATTCTACAAGAAAATTGGCCCAGCCTCTTAAAAAAAAAAAAAATCATGAGAAAAAACCCAAGATGGGGGATATCCCAAATATAATTATCAACTTTTATTAGATCCTGGTTTGAAAATAACAGCTCTATTAGACATTTTGGGGACAATTGGGGAAATTAGAATATGGACAGGATATTACTTAATGTTATAGAGTTAATGTTATTTTTCTTAAGTGTGATAATGGTTTTGTGACTATGTAAAGGAATATCTTTATTCTTAGAAGAAGCACGCTAAGTATTTAGGAGTGAAGTGTCACGCCTACAACTAATTTTTAAGGGTTTCACAAAAAAGCGTGTGTATATGTGTATACATCGGGGGTGGTAAAGAAAATATGGCAAAATATTAACTGCTATTGAATTTGGATGCAAAATACACCAGTATTCATTGTACTATTCTTTCACCTTTTCTGTTTGTTTGAAATTTCTCAAAATTAAAAATTGAGAAAGGTACAAAGCTTTGGTGGCCACTAGCTGTGTTGGCTACTACACTGTCAACTCTATTTACCTTAGGACTATTGACTACAAAGAGAAACATAGTGCGATTGAAATTGTTTGCTTTACCTTTGGTATTTTGGTCCTTCCTGGAGAAATTGTGACATCCTGGAGGAGAGCTGTGACTTTCATTCTCAACCTCACATAAATCATGCAATATATACCATACACCAGTATATGCATACACCGTACATATGTACCACTTCTACTTCCAAAATGAATGGAGCCAATTACAGAACAAGCATCAATACAATAAAACTAAAAGCATGCTTAGTAGTAAGTAGAGGGAGTAATTATATCAGAACACCTGAGAACAATTTCCAGAATCTAGCTCAGCCTCCTGCCCTGAAGGCAAAAGAGGAACAGTGGCGGGTTCTAAGCTCCTACTGTGGGAGGCACCGCCCCTCTGCTTCTACTGCTTCCTGTTCCTAGTCTGCCCGATGCCTTCCTTTAGATCTCTTCCATCCCTGTTCCTCTCAGAGCACCATGGAGCCGGGCGAGAGGGCTCAACAGCTGTCCATTTTATCCTGCGCTGTCACTCTGGCCTTTCGACACTGTTCTCCCTAGACACCAGAGCAGTGGCTGTGGACTGGTTCGTGTAAGGACCATCGGGAAGGTAATGTCCTCAGTGGATAGCAACCTCCTGTCACTACAGAGTGAGAAGCTAAAATGCCACCCTGAAATCCTGTGGCTCCCTGCATTTGTTCATGACCTGATTGCTAAGGGCAAGTCCCTTGTTCCATCCCATCTGACCCTTCCCTTCCATATCATTTGCCTCCATTTTTAATTGTTTCCAAAGAATAAAAATAATCATCTGTCTTAGTTTGGGTTCCCCCAGAAGCAGACCCTGGAACAAGGATTCAAGTGCAAATAGTGTTTTGGGAGATGCTTTCAGGAAGGAAAGGAAAGGGCCCAGTAAGGGAGTACTATCAGACAGGTTAGCACTGTGGGCCACTGGGGCTCAGTCCCACCTGGAAAACTCTAGGAGACAGTGCCCAGGGTTGTCCCTCTCAAAGTGTGAGGAATCTGAGGTATCCTTCCTCAAAGGAACATCTCAGCATTCCCAATTTGCTCCACTTGAGCTGAAAGATTGTCCTCAGGCAAAGAGTAGCAGATGGATGTAGTCAGCATGTTCTGGAACTGAGATCACAGAGGAGATATGGCCAACATCTGATCTGTCAGCTGACGTTTCTGACAATCTCTTCTGTGTCATCTAACCACCCACCTTTAAACAAAGGTTCATTGCACACCAGGAATGTTGTAGGAGCCAGCAAAGACAGATTCAGCTTGCAGGGGTGGGGTGGGGTGGCGTTGGCAGAATGGCATTCTCAGCTTGCACCGGCATCTTCTTATGTGATCATTGGTTTTGCATCCTGTTCCTAGAATGCATCCATGATTAGGAGCTCAGTCTCAGTGCTCTGTGATGAGCTGACACACAGATCTATACACCCTCACAGTTTTATACGTTTTATAAGTGTTTGCAAATTTGAACAATCAACAGTGATCTGTTAGCCTGGGATAGAATTTTCTCTCCAGTCTCTAGCAAACTGGGAAAGGCTAACAAAGTCCGCTATTGACTGGATTTCAGGCAGCAGAAGAAGCCTGGCATTGGTTACTGCTGTTTGCACCACTGATATCACAGTGGCAGTGAGAGAATAGTATTTAAGGGAACTCTGTTCTTGTTTAAATTCTTATTTGAAATAATTTCAAATTTACAGAAAAGTTGCAAAAATGGAAATGGTATAATGAATACCCACATTCACCTATGGTTAACATTTTGCCTCGTGTGCATTGTTTAACATTTGCCCATCCACTTAATCTATCTGGCTGTACATGTGCATACACCTATACATACAGACATACATGATTTTGTTTTGACCATATGTAAGTTGCCTACACCATGCCCTTGACGCCTAAACGCTCAGTATGTAGAATCAGAACATTCTCTTACACAACACAGATAGCTAACAGTTTCAGGAATTTTGATGTTGATTCCTTGCTTTTATTTACTCTACCTTTAGTAATCTAATTTTGTAAATTGGCCTAATGATGTCCTTTTTATAGCATTTTTTCCTGTCTATATCAGTCTAGGATCAGGTATTGCATTTTGTTGACACATCTCTTTAGTTTTCTTAAATCTGAAACATTTCTACACACTTTTTTTTTTTTGCCTATTTACAAAAGTGACATTTTTAAAAAATACAATTTTCTCCTTTTTAAATAAAATATTCCTCTTTTGAGGTCTATTTGATGTTTCCTTATGGTTAAATTCAGGTTATGCATTCCAGGCTGGAATATTACATGACTGATGTCTTCAGGACATCACATCTGGAGGCAAATCAAGTCCATATGCCACTCTGTGGCAATTTTAATTTTAGTTACTTGGTCAAGATACTGTCTAATTTCACCACTGTGTAGTTATTTTTTTTTCTTTGCAACTAACAGGCAATTGTGAGGAGATTGTTTAAAACCACGCATTTTACTTTTTTCACTTAACAATATCTCCCAGAAATCTTTTCCATATAAGATAGCTGATATCTTCCCTGTTCATTTTTATAGGTCTACAGTGTTCCATTGTGTGTATGTGCCATAGGAACTCTGTTCTCTATTTTTTCTTGAGGCAATTTCCCAACATCTCTTTGGACCAAAAACCAGAACCATTCCCTGATTTTAACAGCAGACTGGAATGCTGGGCTCCAGTCGAGATGGAGCGAGCATATGCCATCCTGCCTTTCCCATGGAGTGCAACTGAAACCCCTGGACAGAATTCTGGGAGCAGCTATCTGAGACCTCTGAAAAGTAAATGAGAGTGGGCAGACTGGGGAAGGAAATTAGAACTTGAAGTGCCACCAAATCAGCGATGTGTCCCTTTTTTTTCCCTTGATATCTCTTGGCCTGGACTCAAAGACAGCCTGAAACCTGGAACTTCAAACCAAGAATAAATAAATAAAATTTTAAAAGTTCTTACAAAAAAGGAAAACCAAGAATAGACAGAAAGAGCTCTAAGAGAAGACCTCTATTTCTGTTCCAAGGAGCAAGAAAAGGACCCCATGGGTCACAGAGAGTGGGGGGAAATGTGGTTTTTTCCTTTTCCCCCATTCTCTAACCCAGCCCCCCACTCCCCTAGCTCCAGGTAGCCCCAGGTGGTGACTGCAGCAGGGGCTACAATGGCACCTTTCCCTCTGACCAGGGGAACTTTGGTCCCCAGAGTGTGAGGAAAGTCCCTAATGCTTTTCTCTCTTCGTCAACTTACCATTTTGCTCTGGAGGCATACACATTCATGGAAACTGTGCAGCAGAGCAGGGAACCTAAAGCCCCAGGCTTTTAGCCAGGAGACCAGGGAATCCCTGGGATCAAAAAGTGTGAAGAAGATTGCAGATAGGAGCTCAAGAAAGTGATCCCATAAAGTTTCATGTGAATTTCTGGGCTCACCCCCAAGCTGCATAGGCATGATTTAGCCCTAAACTGTATACCAAAGACTTTGAGAACTGATCTGAAAGATGAATCACTGCTTAGTCCCAGCCTGCTTAGTCCCAGTGAGGGCAATGGAGCAGGTCCAAACAGCACTACAAAGACTTTGAGAACTGAACAGACATTGGAAACACAGCCACTGAGGGTAGCTAGGAACTTGTGGCCTACCTAACTGGGTCAGTTTTCTGCTAACACACACACATACACACACATACACACACACACACACACACACACACACACACACACACACACACAAAATCAACATTTTCCATGGGATTTTAATAAGATCCAAAGTCATGTTCAAAATACCAAGCATATAATTCAAAATTACTTGAGATCCCAAGAACCAAGAAAATATCAACATCTTGCATGATGCTTGGAAGGAAGACCATCAACAGATACCAGCCCTGAAATGGCATAGACTTTAAAATATCTAAGCAGAGACTTTAAAGCAGTCTCTAAGACTTGGTGCTCCCAGAAGTAAGAATGACCATTTTTGAAAGGTATGTAAATCCTCAGTCTAAGCAGAAAAATTGATATCTGCTGAAAAATAGAAATTACTTTTAAAAGTAACAAGTGGAAATCTTAGAACTTTTTGATTTTATTTTTCATAAAATAATTGAAATTTTAAAATTACTGAATGGGTGCAACAGCACAAAGGAAATGAAAGGGAAGAGTGAGTGCCTTAGAAGATAGACAAATAAAAATTATCAAATCTAAATAACAAAGAGAAAAATTTTAAAAGTGAACAGCTCAGTATGGGTCAATACTAAAAGGTCTAATATGAATTGTCATATAAAGAGAGGAGAAGAGTGTGGGTGCAGAAAAAATATTTGAAGAAATAATGGTTTGAAACTTGTTAGATTTGGCTAAAGACAAAGATTTATATATTCAAAAAGCCCACAAAACTAAGAACAGAATAAACTTGGAAAAACCCACATATTATAATCAAATTTCTGAAAATTAAAAACAAAGAAAAAAATCTTGAAAGAAGCCAGAGAAAAACAACAGATAACATATGAGAGAATAACATCAGAATGACTAGATTTCTCAAACCATTGAGGCCAGAAGGCAATGGAAAAAAATTTTAAGGCACTGAAAAAAAAGAATTATCTGGAATTCTTCAGGAAGGAGGGCAAAGTTAAGATAACACTTTCTCAGATAAAGAAAAACTAAGAACGTATTCCCAGCAGACCTACTGTTAAAAAGAAAGTTACAGAAAGTTTTTCAGATGGAAAACAAATGATACCATAGAGAAACGTGGAATCTCAGGACTCAAGGAAGAGAAACAGAAATGCTAAATATCTGATTACATATGATGGACTATATTTCTCCTCCTCAGTTCTTTAGAATATGTATGACTGTTGATGGCAAAAATTTTAACATTGTCTGATAGTGCTTTCAATGTATGTTCATGTTATACAGAGAGGGTCATCTCCCTGGGCCATGTTTTCTTGTGATGACAATTATAACATAAAGGCAGGGGTGGAGAGGTAAGGGACCCATATGGTGGAAAGATTTCTACGTTACATTTGAAATGATAAGATGTAATTCAAAGTGGTTTGTTAAAAGTTAAATATGTATGTTATAATCCTTAGAGAAACTACTAAAAATATATATACACACAAAAAAAGGTATAATTGAAACTCAAAATAAATTTAAATGGAATTAATAATGTTCAAATATTCCAAAAAGACAGGAGAGGGGAAACAGAAAAAAAATTTAAAATAATAAAAGAGCTGACCCAAATTCAAATATATTAGTATTTACATTACATATCATGGTCTAAACCATGAGTTGGCAAGCTATAGCCCATAAAGCAAATCCAGCCCACCATCATTTTCTGTAAATAAAGTTTTATACGAAAATACCCACATCCATTTAATTACATTATTGTCTAAGAGACAGAGATTGTCACAGTGAATAAATTAGCCAAACCCAACTGTATGCTGTCAACAAGAAATCAAATTTACATATAATGGCATAGGTAGGTTAAGAGTAAAAGGATGTGAAAAGATATCCATGCGCACACTAATCAAAAGAACACTGGAGTGGTTCTATTACCAGGGATAAGAAGGGACATTACATAATAATAGCATGATTAATTTGCCTAGAAGATATAACCAGGCTAAATGTGTATGCACCTAACCCAAAGCTTCAAAATACAAGAAACTAAAACCAATAGAACTGAAAGGAGAAATGAACAAACCCATAATAACGTTTGGAGACTTTGGCATTCCTCTCAATAAACAATAAAATAAATAGTCAGAAAATAAACAAGCATATAGAAGAACTGAACATCACCATCAATCAACTGGATCTAATTGACATTTATAGAACACACCATCCAACAAGAGCAAAGTATACATTTTTTCAAGGGCCCACAGAATGTTCATTAAGACAGGCCATATCCTGAGTCATAAACTGAATCTTAAATTTTTAAAAGACTTTAAACTATAAAAAGTATGCTCCCTGACCATATGGAATTAAACTTGAAATCAAATCAGAATGATAACAGGAAAATACTTGGAAATTAAACAACACATTTCCAATAATTCATGTACTGAAGTGGAAGTTTCAAGGGAAATTAGAAAATATCTTGAACTTAACAAAAACGAAAAAGAAAGGTCTCAAGTCAACAATCTAAGCTTCCACCTTAAGAAACTAGAAAGGAAGAGCAACATAAACCCAAAGCAAGCAGAAGGAGGGAAATGATATGACAGCAGCAGACATTGAAGATGAAAGAGTAATTGAGAGCACAGTGAGCCATAACTGGTTTTCTGAAAGGAACTATAAAATGAATAAACCTCTAGTCAAACTGAAAACGATGGAGAAAAGACACAGACTACCAATATCAGGAATAAAAGAAAGGGAATCATGACAGACTTCACAGACATTAACAGGCTGATAAGAAGAATACTACAAACAACTCTAAAGATGAATTTGATGGTTAAGATAAAATGGACAAGTTCCTTGAATGCCAAGAACTACCAAAACTCAATTATGAAACACAAAAGGTGTTGGAACATTTCGACATCCACATGCAAAAAAAAGAACCTTACCCTATACCTCATGCCTGACACAAAAAAATCAACTCATGGACCTAAATGTGAAACATAAAATTTCAAAACTTCTAAAAGATAACATAAGAGAAAACCCTCATGACCTTAGATTAGGCAAATTGTTCTTAGATACAACACTGAAATCATGACCCATAAAAGAAAAATTGATAAATCAAACTTTATCAAAATTAAAATCTTTTGCTGTGCAAAAGACACAGTTAAGAGAATGAAAAGACAAGCTGCAGCCTACGAGGAAATATTTGCAAATCATAAGTCCAACAAAAGACTGTCCAGAACATTCAAGGAACTCACAGAACTCCACAATGAGGAAACAAACACACAAACAAACAAACAGGCGAAAGACTTGAGCCAGCTCTCCAGCACATTTTCTTGATATGCACATATGAAATAAGATGCTCAGCATCATTAGCCACCAGGGAATGTGAGTTAAAACCACAGTGAGATACCACTGTGCAACTGTCTGGACAGCTAATATTTCTCAGTACAATAAGAAGTGCTGATGGGAATGTGGAGCAACTAAGACTTTCATTCAGTGCAGGTGGGAAGGCAAAATGGTGCAGCAACTCTGAAAAACAGTTGGCAGTTGCCTATAAAGTTAAAATACACTTGCCACATGACCCAGCATGCAATACTGGTATTTACCCAAGAAAAAAACCATATTAACACAAAAACTTGTGCATGTATATGTAGCTATTTATAATCACCAGAATTGGAAACAACACAAATGTCCCTGAACAGATGAACCAAACTGTGGCACAACCATAGAATGGACACTGCCCAGCAATAGAAAGGGACAAACTGATAAAACATCCACAGCATGGATAAGTACCTGAGGCACTGTGCTGAGTCATGGAAGTCAGACTCAAAAGTTGACATGCTACATTATTCCACTTATCTGACTTTATAGAGAAGGCAGAACTGCGGGGACTAAGAACAGATCAGTGCTTACCAAGGGCTAGGAATGGGGAAGGTTTGACGACAAACCCTTGACTGTTAAAAGAGACAGTCTTTTCCCCAGTGTATGTTCTTGTTGCCTGTGTCAGCACAAGGGAATTTTTTACAGGAATGGAACTGTTCTATGTCCTGATGGTGGTGGTGGTGGCTGCACAAATCCGCATGTGTGTTAAAACTCATACAACAATAAACCCCCCAAAAAGTCAATTTTACTATATGTAAATGTTTTATTTTTTTTTTCTGAAACATAATTGATTGTACATATCTGTGGGATGCACCATTGAATATCAATACCTGTGTGCAATATATTGTGCTCAAATCAGGATAATCAGGATATTCAGCATTACACAATGTAATCATATTTTGCAGCCCTTTACCAATTTCTTATTGACACCCCCCATTCCCACCTCTGATGACCTCAGTTTCATTCTCTCCTTTTAAAAGTTCAATTAATTATTGTGATTTTTGTATCTTTCTTTCTTTTTGTTTATTTGTTTATTTTTTTTAGCTCCCACTTAAGAGTGAGGACCTGTAGTATTTCTCTTTTTGTGCCCGGCTTATTTCACTTAACATAATTTTCTCTTAAGTTCATCCATATTGCTCTAAATGGCAGAATTTCATTTGTTTTTATGGCAGAGTAGTATTCCATGTATGCATATATATACCACATTGTCCTTATCCAGTTGTCCATCGATGGACATTTACGTAGGTTCCAACTCTTGGCTATTGTAAATAGAGCTGCAGTAAACATGGGAGTACAGCTATCCCTTCAACATGATGATTTCCTTTCCTTTGGTATATATCCAGCAGTGGGATTGCTGGATCATATGGCAGCTCTATCTGTAGGTGTTTGAGAAACCTCCATACTGTTTTCCAAAATGGCTGTGCTAATTTACAGTCCCACCAACAGTGTAGGAGGGTTCTCCTTTCCCTGCATCCTCACCAGCATTTGTTATTGTTAGTCTTTTTTTTTTTTTTTTTACCAGTAAGGGGATCACAACCCTCGGCACAGTGTTGTCTGCACCATGCTCAGCCAGTGAGCACACCGGCCATCCCTATATAGGATCTGAACCCACGGCCTCGGCGCTACCAGGACTGCACTCTCCCAAGTGAGCCACAGGGCCAGCCCGATTGTCAGTCTTTTTAATAATGGCCAATCTAACTGGGGTGAGATGATACCTCAGTGTGGTTTTGATTTGTATTTCTCTGATGCTGAGTAATGTTCAGCATTTTTCATGTGTCTGTTGGACATCTGTATATATTCCTTTGAGAAATGACTATTTTTTTTACTATTAAGTTGTTTGAGTTCCTTATATATTCTGAATATTAATCCCTTCTCAGATGGATACTTTGTAAACATTTTCTCCCATTCTGTACATTGTCTTTTCACTCTGTTAATCATTTCTTTTGCTGTGCAGTAGCGTTTTAGTTTGTTATAATCCCATTTGTGTATTTTTTCTTTTGTTGCCTGTGTTTTTGGGGTCTTATTCATAAGGTCTTTGCCCAGTCCTACTTCTGGAAGTGTTTCCCCTATGTTTTCTTTTAGGAGTTTTATAGTTTCAGGTCTTAGATTTCAGTCTTTAATCTGTTTTGAGTTGATTTTGGTATATGGCAAGAGGTCTAGTTTCATTCTTCTTACAAGTGGATGTCCAGTTTTCCTAGCACCATTTATTGCAGAGGCAGTCTTTTCCCCAATGTATGTTTTTTTTTTTATATATATATTTTGATAGATTTGATTTTTTTTTTTTTAATTTTATTTTGTCGATATACATTGTGGCTGATTATTGCTCCCCATCACCACAACCTCCCTCCCTTCTCCCTCCCCCCTCCCCCCCAACAATGTCCTTTCTGTTTGCTTGTCGTATCAACTTCAAATAATTGTGGTTGTTATATCTTCTTCCCCCCCCCGTTTGTGTGTGTGTGTGTGTGTGTGTGTGTGTGTGTGTGAATTTATATATTAATTTTTAGCTCCCACCAATAAGTGAGAACATGTGGTATTTCTCTTTCTGTGCCTGACTTGTTTCACTTAATATAATTCTCTCAAGGTCCATCCATGTTGTTGCAAATGGCAGTATTTCATTCGTTTTTATAGCTGAGTAGTATTCCATTGTGTAGATGTACCACATTTTCCGTATCCACTCATCCGATGATGGGCATTTGGGCTGGTTCCAACTCTTGGCTATTGTAAAGAGTGCTGCGATAAACATTGGGGAACAGGTATACCTTCGACTTGATGATTTCCATTCCTCTGGGTATATACCCAACAGTGGGATAGCTGGGTCGTATGGTAGATCTATCTGCAATTGTTTGAGGAACCTCCATACCATTTTCCATAGAGGCTGCACCATTTTGCAGTCCCACCAACAATGTATGAGAGTTCCTTTTTCTCCGCAGCCTCGCCAGCATTTATCGTTCATAGTCTTTTGGATTTTAGCCATCCTAACTGGGGTTAGATGGTATCTCAATGTGGTTTTGATTTGCATTTCCCGGATGCTGAGTGATGTTGAGCATTTTTTCATATGTCTGTTGGCCATTTGTATATCTTCCTTAGAGAAATGCCTACTTAGCTCTTTTGCCCATTTTTTAATCGGGTTGTTTGTTTTCTTCTTGTACAGTTGTTTGAGTTCCTTATATATTCTGGATATTAATCCTTTGTCAGATATATATTTTGCAAATATTTTCTCCCACTCTGTTGGTTGTCTTTTAACTCTTTTAATTGTTTCTTTTGCTGTGCAGAAGCTTTTTAGTTTGATATAATCCCATTTGTTTATTTTTCCTTTGGTTGCCCGTGCTTTTGGGGTCGTATTCATGAAGTCTGTGCCCAGTCCTATTTCCTGAAGTGTTTCTCCTATGTTTTCTTTAAGAAGTTTTATTGTTTCAGGGTGTATATTTAAATCCTTAATCCATTTTGAGTTGATTTTAGTATACGGCGAGAGGTATGGATCTAGTTTCATTCTCCTGCATATCGATATCCAGTTATCCCAGCACCATTTGCTGAAGAGGCAGTCCCTTCGCCAGTGAATAGGCTTGGTGCCTTTGTCAAAGATCAGATGGCAGTAAGTGTGTGGGTTGATTTCTGGATTCTCTATTCTATTCCATTGGTCAGTGTGTCTGTTTTTATGCCAGTACCATACTGTTTTGGTTATTATAGCTTTGTAGTATAGCTTAAAGTCAGGTAGTGTTATGCCTCCAGCTTTATTTTTTTTGCTCAGCATTGCTTTGGCTATGCGTGGTCTTTTATTGTTCCATATAAATGTCTGGATAGTTTTTTCCATTTCTGAGAAAAATGTCTTTGGAATTTTGATGGGGATTGCATTGAATTTGTATATCACTTTGGGTAGTTTATGGACATTTTCACTATGTTGATTCTTCCAATCCAAGAGCATGGGATATCTTTCCATCTTCTTGTATCCTCTCTAATTTCTCTCAGCAGTGGTTTGTAGTTCTCATTATAGAGATTTTTCACCTCCTTGGTTAACTCAATTCCTAAGTATTTTATTTTTTTGGTGGCTATTGTAAATGGGCAGGCTTTCTTGACTTCTCTTTCTGCATGTTCACTATTGGAGAAAAGAAATGCTACTGATTTTTGTGTGTTGATTTTGTATCCTGCTACTGTGCTGAAATCATTTATCAATTCCAACAGTTTTTTTGTAGAGGTTTTAGGCTGTTCGATATATAGGATCATGTCATCTGCAAACAGGGACAGTTTGACTTCATCTTTTCCAATCTGGATGCCCTTTATTTCCTTCTCTTCTCTGATTGCTCTGGCTAGTACTTCCAACACTATGTTGAATAAGAGTGGTGAGAGTGGGCATCCTTGTCTAGTTCCTGTTCTTAAAGGAAAAGCTTTCAGCTTTTCCCCATTCAGGATGATATTGGCTGTGGGTTTGGCATATATGGCTTTAATTATGTTGAGATACTTTCCCTCTATACCTAACTTATAGAGGGTCTTTGTCATGAATGAGTGCTGAACTTTATCAAATGCTTTTTCAGCATCTATAGAGATGATCATATGGTCCTTGTGTTTGAGTTTATTAATATGGTGTATCACATTTATTGATTTGCGTATGTTGAACCAACCTTGCATCCCTGGGATGAATCCCACTTGATCGTGATGAATAATTTTACGTATGTGTTGCTGTATTCTGTTTGCTAGTAATTTAGTGAGGATTTTTGCATCTATATTCATCAAGGATATTGGCCTGTAGTTTTCTTTTTTGGTTATATCTTTACCTGGTTTTGGTATCAGGATGATGTTTGCTTCATAGAATGAGTTTGGGAGATTTGCGTCCGTTTCAATCTTTTGGAATAGTTTGTAAAGAATCGGTGTCAATTCCTGTTTGAATGTTTGGTAAAATTCTGCTGTGAATCCATCTGGTCCTGGGCTTTTCTTTGTTGGGAGCCTACTGATAACAGCTTCAATCTCCTTTATTGTTATTGGTCTGTTCAAATTTTCTACGTCTTCACGGTTCAGTTTTGGGAGCTTGTGTGTGTCCAGAAATTTATCCATTTCCTCCAGATTTTCAAATTTGTTGGCGTATAGTTGTTTATAGTAGTCTCGAATGATTCCTTGTATTTCAGATGAATCAGTTGTAATATCGCCTTTTTCATTTCTAATTTTTGTTATTTGAGTCTTCTCTCTTCTTTTTTTTGTTAGCCATGCTAATGGTTTGTCAATTTTATTTATCTTTTCAAAAAACCAACTTTTTGATTCGTTGATCTTTTGAATTGTTTTTTGGTTTTCAATTTCATTCAGTTCTGCTATGATCTTAATGATTTCTTTCCATCTGCTAACTTTAGGTTTGGATTGTTCTTGTTTTTCTAGTTCTTTAAGGTGAAGTGTTAGGTTGTTCACTTGCCATCTTTCTATTCTTCTGAAGTGAGCGTTTAATGCAATAAATTTTCCCCTCAATACTGCTTTTGCAGTATCCCACAGGTTTTGGTATGATGTATCATTGTTTTCATTAGTTTCAAGAAATTTTTTGATTTCCTGCTTGATTTCTTCTTGGACCCATATGTCATTAAGTAGAATGCTGTTTAATTTCCATGTGTTTGTATATTTTCCAGAGTTTCGTTTGTTATTAATTTCTAGTTTTAATCCATTGTGGTCTGAGAAGATACATGGGATAATTGCAATTTTTTTGAATTTATTGAGACTTGATTTGTGACCTAATATGTGATCTATCCTGGAGAATGATCCATGTGCTGCTGAGAAGAATGAATATTCTGAGGTTGTTGGGTGGAATGTTCTGTAGATATCTGCCAATTCCAATTTGTCTAGAGTATTGTTTAGATCTTGTGTTTCTCTACTGATTCTTTGCCTAGATGATCTGTCTAATATTGATAGTGGGGTGTTCAGGTCCCCTGCTATTATGGTATTAGTGTCTATTTCCTTCTTTAGGTCTAATAGAGTTTGTTTTATAAATCTGGCTGCTCCAACATTGGGTGCATACCTATTTATGATTGTTATGTCTTCTTGATGGATCAGTCCTTTTATCATAAAGTAGTGTCCCTCATTGTCTCTTTTTATGGTTTTTAGTTTAAAGTCTATTTTGTCAGATATAAGAATAGCTACTCCAGCTCGTTTATCTTTTCTGTTTGTATGGTAAATCTTTTTCCATCCTTTCACTCTTAGTCTGTGTGAATCTTTATGGGTGAGGTGGGTCTCTTGTAGGCAGCATATAGTTGGGTCCTGCTTTTTGATCCAGTCAGCCAGTCTGTGTCTTTTAATTGGGGAATTTAAGCCTTTTACATTAAGAGTTGTTATTGAAAGGTGTTGATTTATTCCTAGCATTTTATTGGTTGTTTGGTTGTCTTAGGTGTCTTTTGTTCCTTGCTTTCTGATTTACCGTTTGTTTTCTGTGTTTGTTGGTTCCTTAGGTTGTAGATAGTGTTTTTGTTAGCTTGTTTTCTCTTCATGAATGCCATTTTTATTATACTAGCGGGTTTAGATTTTTCTTGGGTTTTTCTGGCAGTGGTAGTTATTTTTCAGGAACCAAACCCAGTACTCCCTTGAGGATTTCTTGTAAGGGTGGTCTTGTGGTAGTGAACTCCCGCAGTTTTTGTTTGTCTGAGAAATATACTATTTGCCCTTCATTTCGGAAGGATAGCCTTGCAGGGTAGAGTATTCTTGGCTGGCAATCTTTGTCTTTTAGTATTTTGAAAATATCATCCCATTCCTTTCTAGCTTTTAGGGTTTGTGATGAAAAGTCTGATGTTAACCTGATTGGGGCTCCCTTATAGGTGATTTGACGCTTCTCTCTTGCAGCTTTTAAGATTCTCTCTTTATCTCTGAGTTTTGCCAATTTGACTATGACATGTCTTGGAGAAGGTCTTTTTGGGTTGAATACATTTGGAGATCGTTGAGCTTCCTGGATCTGAAGATCTGTGACTTTTCCTATACCTGGGAAGTTTTCCGTCACTATTTTGTTGAATATGTTTTCAATGGAATCTCCATTTTCCTCCCCTTCTGGAATACCCATGACTCGGATATTTGATCGCTTATGGTTGTCTGATATCTCTCTCAGAATTTCTTCAATGTCCTTGATTCTTTTTTCTTTCTTTTTGTCTGCTTGTGTTATTTCAAACAGCCCATCTTCAAGTTCAGAGGTTCTCTCTTCAACTTCGACAAGCCTGCTGGTTAAACTCTCCGTTGTGTTTTTTATTTCGTTGAATAACTTCTTCAGTTCAGCAAGTTCTGCTACATTTTTTTTCAGGACATTGATTTCCTTGTACATTTCCTCTTTCAGATCCTGTATACTTTTCCTCATTTCATCATGATGTCTAGCTGAGTTTTCTTGTATCTCATTCAGTTTCCTTAGAATTATCACTCGAAATTCCTTGTCAGTCATTTCAAGGGCTTCTTGTTCTATAGGATCTAGAGTTTGAGATTTATTAACTTTTGGTGGTGTACTTTCTTGATTTTTTGTATTTCTGGTATTTTTTTTTGGTGTTTATTCATTGTGGCAGGGGGTTGCACAGACCACCGGTTTGAGACTAATGACTAACTAGGATGTTGCTGTGGTTGCCAATTTGGTATGGCTCCCTCCGTGACTGCTCAGTTGGCCTCTAGTGCCTTGTGTGTGTGGTTGTCTCGTGTCTTGGGCTTCTCCGGGGAGCCACCTTTCTGGTCAGCTTGGACTCTGCTGGGCTGGTGGATCACGTACCACAGGGTGTGTGATCTCTGTTGAGCTTTCACTTCCCGTGCAGGACTTCTCCCCGTTCCGTGTGCTCTGGCCCAGGCTGTTAGATCTTGCAATAGCAACCCCACCGGGTGTGTGGTTTCTGTCGAGTCTCCGCCTCCCAGGTCACACGTCTCCCCACTCTGTGCGCACTGTGCTGGGCTGGGGCGTGTCTTCTGCACCCCTCGTCTATCAGCTGGGCCTTCAAGACCCTGCTCGGCACCGCCTCGCCCAGGAAGTCTACCAGGTTTCTGCTGGGCACAGACGACCGGTCTCTCTGGGTGCCTTTGTAGCACTATGTAGATCTTTCCCGGGTCTTGTTCATCTTTGTATCCCCCCAGTATAAACCGAGTCTAGCGCCCACCTGCAGCCTGGTCTCCGGCCGGTTCAAGCGGACCTGGGAACTCTCCTACCACACTATTCCCAACCAGAAATTCGTTAGGCTTTTTTCCAAACTGGTGGCCGCAGAGATGGTGTCTGCCTCCCAGTAACAGGGAGTTTACCTGGGGCCGGAGTCCAGGGTATGGTGGAGTGACAGGTACTACCTTGCCCTCCCGACACCGGCCCGGGACACCCCTGCCACCAGCCCCGCCAGAGAACCGCGGAGGGAGTTGGAGCCGAGGCCGGTCCGCAGGCTCTGGAAAGCCCGGCGCCAGGCCAAGCAAGTGGGAGGGCTCAGTGATGGCCGAGCAGGGCGGAGCTGCCCGCACCTGGGAAAATGGAGGCAGTACCGGGCGGTGAGTGGCCTGGTGGTGCAGGTGGGAGCCGCGTGGGCATCCACCCCCCGAACAGAGCTATGCCAGGGATCACTCACAGTGCTGTGCCAGGTCGGGTGCTCGCTCTCTGTCTCTGGTTTGCCGCCTTTCCCAGTTCTCGGCCGCTGCCGCCTCGGGCTGTTCAGTCGCGGCGCGGCTCGGGCGCTCCCTGGAATCTTCTTTAATGCTGGCCTGAAACCTCGAATCCTGAATAGGGCAGCTGGCCGCCTTCAGCGCGGTCCCGGCCTCCGGGATCCTGGCTGCATCCACAGCAGCCCTGGTGCCGTGTTCCCTGTTTCGAGACTCGCTTTTGCAGCTAAGAAACAGTTCTTTTCCTGCTCCACACTTCAAAGCTGTTGCCTGTAAATGAGGCAGCCTCTCCTGCTGGGGGGCAAAGTGGCGGTCACCCCCCACGACCCGTCAGCAGCAGCAGTCCTCCCTTAAGAGATGGCGAGAGGAAGGTCCATAAGTTTCCGGGCTGCCTGAGGCCCAGTGGCCACCTTTTTCACCTCAGCTACTCCGCGCCAGCCGCTGCAGCCCCCGCCATCTTGAAAACCCTCCCCAATGTATGTTCTTGTTGCCTTTGTCAAAGATCAGTTGGGTATAAATATGTGGGTCTATTTCTGGGTTCCCTATTCTGTCCCGTTTGTCCAAGTGTCTACTTTTTGGCAGTACTATTTTGTTTTGGTTATTATAGTTTCATAGTATAATTTGAAGTCAAGTCATGTTATGCCTCTGGCTTTATTTATTTTTGCTCAGGATTGTCTTGTCTATTTAGGGTCTTTTGTTGTCCCATATGAATGTTAGGATTGTTTTCTCTGTTTCTGTGAAGAATGTCATTGGTATTTTGATGGGAATGTAGATCACTTTGGGTAGTATGGACATTTTCACAATGTTTTAATTCTTCCAGTCCAAATGCATGGAATGTCTTTCTATCTTTTTGTGTCCTTTTTAATTTCTTTCAGCAGTGATTTGTAGTTCTCATTGAAGAGATCTTTCATCTCCTTGGTTAGATTGATGCCTAGGTATTTTATTTTATTTTATTTTTTTGGTGAATATTGAAAATGGCCTTGCTTTCTTGATTTCTTTTTCTGCTAATTCATTATTGGAGTATAAAAACACTACTGACTTTTATGTATTGATTTTGTATCCTGCAACTTTACTGAAATCATTTATCAGCTCTGAGTTTTTTGGTAGAGTCTTTAGGTTTTTCTGTATATAGGATTATGTCATCTGCAAACAGGAACTGTTCGACTTTGCCTTTTCCAGTCTGAATGACCTTTATTTCTTTCTCTTGCCTGATTGCTCTGGCTAGTACTTCCAATACTATGATAAATAGGAGTGGTGAGAGTGGGCATCTTTGTCTTGTTCCTGTTCTTGAGGAAAAAGCTTTCTGCTTTTCACCATTCAGGATATTGGTGATGGTTTTGTCACATATGACTTTTATTGTGTTGAGATAGTAGTATCCTTTTATACCTAATTTACTGAGAGTTTTTATCATGAAGGGATGTTGAATTTTGTTGAATGGTTTTTCTGCATCTATTGAGATAATCGTATTTTTTTGTCCTTGATTTTGTTGATGTAGTGTATCACATTTGTTGACTTGCTTACGTTGAACCATCCTTGCATCCCTGGAGTGACTCCCACTTGACCATGGTGTATAATCTTTTTGATGTGTTGTTGTATTCTGATTGCCAGTACTTTGTTGAGGATTGGATAATGTCTCCCCAAAACTTATGGAAGCTTGAATTGTGTTCCCAAGTTTTATGTATTAGAAACTTAGCCCCCACTGTGACCGTTAAGAGGGTGGAAAATCCTGTTATGGTAATTGTAAGGTGGAGCCTTAAAGAGTTGGTTAGATTGTAGGACCGTGCAGTAGTGAATGGATTAAAAATGGTGATTGGGGGTGTGGTTCTGGGGACTTTCAAAGAAGAGGAGAGTCTCTTACTCTCTTTGCTCTCTCTGCTTCCACCATCTTGCAATGTGAGACCCTTGGGTCACTGTTGCCACCACCAGATGGACTTTGGACTTCCCAGCCTCAGAAACTGTAAGCAATAAATGTCATTTTTCTTTATAAATCACCCAGTTTCGGGTATTTTGTTATAACAACACAAAAAGGACTAATACAAGGATTTTTGTGTCTATGTTCATCAGAGATACTGACCCATAGTTTTCTTTTTTTATTGTATCTTTGTCTGGTTTTGGTATCAGGGTAATACTAACCTCGTTGAATGAGTTTGGGAGAATGGCCCCTGTTTCAATTTTTTGGAATAATTTGAAGAGGATTGGTATTCCTCTTTAACCATTTGGTATAATTCAGCAGTAAAGCCATCTGGTCATTTTCTTTGTTGGGAGACTTCTGATTACCACTTCAAGCTCATTGTTTGTTATTGGTCAGTTCATTAGGTTCAGTCTCATTAGTTTGTAAGTGTCCAGAAATTTATCCATTTCCCCCCAGGTTTTCAAATTTGCTGGCATATAGTTGTTTATAATAATCTCCAATGATTCTTTGTATTTCTGTGGTATCGGTTCTAATGTCTCCTTTTCCATTTCCAATTTTTGTTATTTGGGTCTTCATTTTTTTTAATTAGTCTAGCTAGTGGTTTGTTCATTTTGTTTATACTCTCAAAAAAACCCAATTTTGTTTCATTGATCTTTTGTATCATTTTTTGGGTCTCTATTTCATTTAGTTCTGCTCTGATCTTAATTATTGCTTTCCATTTACTAATTTTGGGATTGGATTGTTCTTGTTTTTCTAGTTCTTTGAGGTATAGCATTAAGTTGTTTATTTGAAATGTTTCTAATCTTTTGATGTAAGCATTTATTGCAATAAATTTTCCTCTTAGGAAAATCCCCACAGGTTGTGGTATGATGTAATTTTATTTTCATTAGTTTCCTGTTTAATTTCTTCCTGGACCCATAGGTTGTTCAGGAGCATGTTGTTTAATTTCCATGTATTTGTTTAATTTCCAGAGTTTCACTTTTTATCGATTTTAATAAAGTTTTAATCCATTGTGGTCTGAAAAGATTCTTGAAATAATTTCTTTCTTTTTTTTTAAATTTGTTGAGACTTGATTTGTGACCTAACATGTGGTCTCTCCAGGAGAATGTTCCATGTGCTGATGAGAAGACTGTATATTCTGTAGTTGATGGATGAAATGTTCTGCAGATATCTGCCAGGTCCAATTGATCTAAAGCGTAGTTTAAATTTTGTATTTCTCTGTTGATATGTTGCCTAGATGATCCGTCCAATGCTGAGAGAGAGGTGTTCAGGTCCCCAAATATTATACTATTGGGGTCTATTTCTTTTTTAGGTTTAATAGTATTTGCTTTATATATCTGGGTGCTTTATGTTGGGTACATATGTATTTATGACTGTTATGTCTTCTTGCTGGATAGATGTCTTTATCATTATATAGTGGCCTCCTTTGTCTCTTTTTATGGTTTTTCGTTTAAAGCCCATTTTATCCAATATAAGAATAGCTACTCCTGCTCACTTTAGGTTTCCATTGGCATGCTATATCTTTTTCCATCCCTTCCCCATTAGTCCGTGTGTGTCTTTACAGGTGAGGTGAGTATCTTGAAGACAGCATTTAGTTGGGTCTAGTTTTTTAATCCAATCTGTCCATCTGTGTCTTTTGAGTAGGGAGTTTAATCCATTTACATTTAGGGTTGTTATTGAAAGGTATTTTGGGGCCGAGCCCGTGGCGCACTCGGTAGAGTGCTGCGCTGGGAGCGCGGCGACGCTCCCGCCGCGGGTTCGGATCCTATATAGGAATGACCAGTGCACTCACTGGCTGAGTGCCGGTCACGAAAAAACGAAAGGTATTTTGTTACTCCTGGCATTTTGTCAATTTTCATTTGGATGTCTTAAATATTTTTTATTCCTTCCTTCCCCTTTTATTGTCTTTGATTTATGTCAGTTTTTTGAGGTGGTAAGATTTAGTTTCTCTTTCTCATTTGCATTTTTTGTTCTATCAGTGAGTTTTGTTCTTTCTTGTGTATTTGTGGTAGTGATTATTGTTTTTCATATTCTGGATGTAGGAATCCCTTGAGCATTTCTCCCTTGAGGGCTGGTTGTGTGGTGGTAAACTCTTGCAGTTATTGTGTTCTGGGAAATACACTATTTCTCCCTTATTTCTGAAAGATAGCCTTGTTGAGTATGGTATTCTTGGCTGGCAGTTTTTTTCTTTTAGTATTTTGAGTGTATCATCCCATTGTCTTCTGGCCTGTAGAGTTTCTATGGAAAAGTCTGTTGTTAGGGCCGACCCCGTGGCGCACTCGGGAAAAGTCTGTTGTTAGTCTGGTGGGGACTCTCTTATAGGTGACTTGACACTTTTCTCTTGCTATTTTTAAGATTCTCTCTTTGTCATTGAGCTTTGTCAGTTTGACTATAATGTGTCTTGGAGAAGATCTTTTGGGATTGAATCTGTTTGGAGATCTTTGAGCCTCCTGGATCTGAAGATCTGTGTCTCTCTCTATATCTAGGAATTTTTCCATTTTTAAAAAAATTCTTTTTTCTTTTTTTTTTTTAAGTCTGCCTTGGTTATTATAAAAAGATCGTCTTCAAGATCTGAAATGATTTCTTCTTCTTGCTCTAACCTGCTGCTTAAGCTCTCGGTTTGTTTTTTATTTTGTTGAATGAATCCATCAGGAATTCTGCTACATTTTTTTAAGGTATTAATCTCTTTGTAAATTTTTTGCATATCCATTCCTTCAGTTTGGAGAAAATATAAAATTTTTCATTAACTAAGTAAATTCATGTAAAGAAAAAGAATGTTGCTATGCAAACTTTTATAATTATTCTGTTCTACTGTAGAGCACTGTACAGAACTGCTGCTCCCCTCCACTGCATTTGCAGACAAGCAAGTACATACGTGTACTCAGCCACTCTTAAGCTTCTTTTTTGCCCGCCTGAATGGACCATCAGCCTCTTCCACTGGCCTAGACCATCTGCTGGTCATGCCTGTTTGTGACACTCATGACCCTCTTCTTTTCCCTTGAGTCAGGAGAGTTAAAGTTCCCCTTTCACTGACAGGTAGCTCCTTCACCATTAGAGTAGGTAGGTAACATCCTCACCCAAGGATATGCCAAGCAGCTGGGGCAAGCTAAGTGAACTGGGTCAGTTCCTCATTTTGTGAGTTATTACTTATTCATACATTCACTTGTGCAAGATGAAATGGGATTTGAGATGGCTTATCAACCATCGAGGGTCATCAGTATAACAAGATAGAATGCAACATACAACACAAGACAGAAATTAAATCAGGAAATGGGATGAAGGGAAAACAGTTAGAAAAATAAATCAAGCAAGACAGGGGTAAAGTCGGTATATAAATGTGCCCCAAAGCTCTGATGTGCTGGCTGCACCAAAGACCACCAGTTTATCTCTGGTCTTGCTAGAGGCCAGAGCAAAAAGGAAAGCATGCCCTGTTATAGATTTGCAGTGTCCTCAGGGCAAGAACAAACCACTGCCTAGAAGATCTACATCTTTTAAACATGAGAGAAATTTCTCCCCATAGCCTCACATGGGTAGAAGGAAGTGTCCTCAATAGCAAGTTAGTCAAAAAAACAAACAAACAAAAAATGATTCTACAAGGGACCAAAAACATTCTAAGTTTTCAGTTTGTGGATAGTCTGACTGAATTCAAGGATTGAAACTTAGACTAAATTTGCATCTCAACCTTTTCCACCGAGTGCATCCAACAGCAGAGAGCCCGCCCTAGAAAGCATGGGGGACAGCCCAGGACACCCACCACACGCATGGGATTTCTCTGATACCTCATTATTCACTTCAAAAATCATGTGAACGTTTTATTTACTCCATAACTTATCTGCGCCTGTTTTCACATAAAATAATGTTTTTAAATGCTTACTATTGGAGGTGGCAGAATGCAGGAGAATTTCCTGACTCCTTTAATGAGTAAGATGCTGTTGCATCTAGTGTGTCAATTTTTGGAAAACGAAATTGAATAGAGCTGGCATGGGTTCAACCTCCTGTTTCTTTTTCCTTGTTAGTGGAGAGTATTTCAAAATCCCAAACTCACAAAAATAGGTAGATACAAATACCAACCATTTCTTCCTTGCTTTATGAGCTCTGTTACGGTAAAAATTTAGAAAACACCAAGAATGACCCCCCAAGAGGATGTGCAGAGTTGTCAGGCTGTTCTTGGAAATTTTGACAAGTCTGTGTTTTTCCCAAGAGTTCATCTCTGAAGTCGTACAAAAGGTCTGTAATTGAGTATACCCTCTCTTTCACAGTTAAGAAAGCTCTCTAATTATTTTTTACTTTGCCATTAATGTAGTAATTTTTATTCCACGTAAATGAAGTAAGAGATTTCTAGGGAAGATGGTTGCATATGCATACATGGTTTAAAAAAAAAAGTCCCCAATAAACACTGAAATGAGCAAATTAATTCAGAAAAGTCCATCTACTCCGAAATTTTAAAAGGTCCAGCTTGCATTAATTTGAATAAAGACACTGGAAGCCTTTATCTAACTAAAACAAAACAAAACTAATACTAGGTGTGGTAATGGTAAAATATGCTTTCCAAGACAATGACAGTAGAGACGGGGAAGGCTATTTCACCATGACAGGAGGAACAAACAAAAAGACCTAACAGTTGTACTAGATATCTATCATGTTTTTGGCCACCCACAGCCCAGGCCCTTCACTGTTAGGATGTGGTGCCCTGCTCCCACTAGGAGGCCAAATGAGGTCCTTTCTCATCTACCCGCTGATGGAAAGTCCCAGTATTGGGCCATTAGGCTTCTCACTCCTGTGTTCAGCAGGGGATGGCGGCCATGTCCAGCAGCAGTGCCCACCAGTTGGAAGGGGCAGTGGTAGTACTGTGGCCAGATGGGGCTACTGCCAAGCCTCCAGCTCCCCTCAATCTGGTAAGCTACCTTCCTTCCAACAAATCCCCTTTTCGCTAAAGCCAGCCAAAACTGGTTTCTGTCATTGCCACCAAGAACTCTGATACAACAGCCAGAACTGGTTTCTGTCGTTGCCATCAAGAGCTCCCATACAACAGCATGACTCCTTTTGTATTTGACATCACAACATTGAAACATATGAGGCAGAAACGATTAGAGATTGTAAGATAGATGGACAAATCCACAAAAAATGCATGGACTTTAAGGCACCTTTCTCAGAAATTGACAGATTAAATAGATTAAAAAACTAAAGCAAAAAGAAGCTTAAAGCTGAGCTACTCAGCACAATCGTCAGTAGCCACATGTGTCTATTTGAATTCTGATTTAAGCTAGTTAAATTGAAATAAAATTTAAAAATCAGTTCCTCAGTCTCACTCACCACATTTCAAATTACTTGAACACTACCTGTGGCTGTGGCTACTTAGTGTAGACTGGATGCCCCCCGCAACCCCCAATAAATGAGGCTTAATCCCACGGTGACTGTTATGAGGCTGGGAAATCCTATTATGGTAATTAAAAGGTGGAGCCTTGAAGAGGTGATTAATTAATAATGAGTGGATTAATAATGATGAGTGAGTGGATTAATAATGGTGTTCATTGGAGTGGCTCTGAGAGCTCTAACAGAAGAGTGGATGAGCAGGTTAGTCTCTCTCTGCTTCTCCATTTCCTGCCATGTGAGACACCTGGGTCACTGTCGCTACCACCAAGACCCTCACCAGTTGTGTTCCCTGCACTGCGGACTTCCCAGCCTCCAAACTGTAAGCAATAAATTTTGTTTTCTTATAAATCACCCAGTTCCAGGTATTTTGTTATAAGCAACAAAAAAGGACTAATTCACTACTGTATTGGACAGTGTAGATTACAGAACACTCCCCGCATCACAGCAAGGTCTATTGACACAGCCCTGGTATAAAAGACTTAAATAGCATAATTAGTAAGTTTAATTTCATAGAAATATAGAACCCTATGCCAAACAGAAAAATATGCATTCCTTTTAAATACTTGTAAAACATTAACTAATAAATTAGGGAAAAACAAAATTTCAATATATTTTCCAAAGTAGAAAGTATAGAAGCCACATATCCTGCCCACAATGCAATTAAATTAGAAATTCACAGTGAAAGGACACTCGAGCACACACACATACATTCACACTCACATGCACTCAATCAGAAAATTTAAGACATCTTTCTAAATAAATCTTGGGTTAAAACAGAACTCAAGCCTGAAATTACAAACTATGGAGAAATCTGAACTGCACTAGGAATCTTCTAAAAAACAGTGCTCAGAAGAAAATGTATAGACTTAAATGCATGTATTAGAAGACATTAAAAAATGAAAATAAATGAATTAAGTACCCATTTCAAGAGGATGGGAAAAAATTCCAAATAGAATGAAAGAAATTCTCAGATACATCTTTCAGCTTGGTTCAAATTATTCTGTCTCTAGCACTTTTCAAAGTTTCTGGCTTGATGTGAGAGGTCTAACCTCATTTCCTAGCTTCAGCACTGCTAGTATATTCATTGGGGTTTTTTAAAAAATAAGTTACATTTGGCCGAGCCGTGGCGCACTCGGGAGAGTGCAGCACTGGGAGCACGGCGACGCTCCCCGCCACGGGTTCGGATCCTATATGGGAATGGCCGGTGCACTCACTGGCTGAGTGCCAGTCACGAAAAAGACAAAAAAAAAAAAAAAAAAAAAAAACGTTACATTGAAAGATATAAAACACTCTCCATACCCCCAAAATTGAGGAATATATCATGCTTCTGATTAGGAAAACTGTTAAATAGTTAATACTTCCCAATTTGATTCACAAATTTAATATAAATCAAATCAAAATTATACTAATCCTATTTTGTTTTTTTGTGTTTTTTTTGTTTTTTGGGTTTTTTTTTTTTTTTTTTTTTTTGCTGCGCTCCCAGCGCCGCACTCTCCCGAGTGCGCCACAGGCTCAGCCCCTGTTTTGGTTTTTTTTGGTTGTTGGTTTTTTTTGCTTTAGAAATTTCATGTTATATGCCAAACTAGAAAGAATAGTGCACTTAAATCCATATGACCACGCCAGCTTCGACAGTTTTGCCCATCTTATTTTACCTATGCCCCAACAAACTTTTTTTCTTCTCTTTCCTTTTCTTTTTATCTGAAGTGCTTTAAAACAAATTTAAGAATCAGGCCATTTCACCCGTAAATACTTCAGCATCCTTCTTTAACTGCATGGATTTTTTAATACACCCGCCATGCCAATATCACCCCTAGCAAAATTAATGTAATTCACCTGATACCCGTTCTATCATCTGATACACATTCTGTGTTTAGATTCCAGACTGTCTCAAGGTACCGTTTTTCATGTGTTTATTCAGATCCTGGTTCTGCCACTTACCGGTTGTAAATCCTTAGGCAAGTAATCCGTTTCTCTGGACCTGTTACTTTTTCTACAAAATGAAGAAAATAATAAATCTTTCCTCAGATTGTTGTTTAAAGGACTAAATGAGATAATACATTTAAAGCACCTAACGGTATTCAATAAGTAGTAATTATTATTAACATAAGAGATTCTGGCACAAATAGAATTACTTCTATAAATATGGATTTACTCCTGTGTTATTGTTGTTTGAACAGGTCACATTTCAGATTAATTATGTGAATCCAGTATGACTCCAGTTTGCAAGTTAGGAAGAATGATTTAGGAGTTTTCAGGTGTCAAATAAAAAAGATGGTTTTTCTTACAACTCTGTGTGTCACAAAGACGCTGGAGAGAAAGCTGGGAACTTCTGAGGAAAGACGGCAGGACACTGGATTATAGAATTTTTTCCCAAAACCTAATAAAACAAACAAACCTCAAGTCCCAAAATATATGTGAACACACTGACCGACCTCAGCAACATGAAACGTGGGATAAACTCCTCAAGGGTCTGTGGGAACTCTGTTATACTGAAAGTCAAAGACAGGCCTTTCTGGTGGGCAGAAGTCAAGCTGAAGACACTGGCCAGAGCGTGGAGAGAACTTACTGGAATGCGCATTCTTTCTGGCATTAAAAAATATGAGAAGACTATACAAACTCAAAAAAGAAGTATTCCACTTAAACTTCTTACACCATCAAAAGGAGTATATAGACTAAAGCACAAAGGAAAACTTAGGGTTTCTGTATATAAGGTCAGGAAACACAAGTGTAATTAGACCCTTCTCTCCCATCTAGGTCCAGCTAGTGTCTGTATGTCCCTGTGGGCCCATCCCTCGTGTTACGTAGGATCTGCACACCTCTCCCTCCCACTGGACTGTTATTTCCACAATATTAATAGTACAACAGCCAACCTTCGATATATGTCAGACACTGCTCTTGGGACTTCACATATAATACATTTGCAATTGCTCGTGTAATCTTCAGATCAACTCTGTGAGGCAGGTATTGTCATAATAGACCCATTTTACAGATGAGGAGAAGGAGGCACAGAACCATGAAGTAATTTGTTCCAAGTCACCCTATTTCCCAGTAGCAGAGCCAGATTCAGTCTCAGTCAGTCTGGTTTCAAAGCCTTCGCTCTGAAACACGGAACTGTACCACACGTGTCTTGTTCATCTTTATTTCTGTTTTAGTTAAGTTCTTTCAGTTGCAAAGGACATGTACTTCCTCAAGCTTCCTCAAGCATAGGAAGATTTATTGGAAAGATGCCTGGGCACGGGGACCCAGGGGAGAAAAAATAACCACAACCCCCCAGCCTCAGGACAGACTCAAAAGTGGCTCTGGGTCTACAGGACGATAAACACAGCAGTGCAGCTACCCTAGACCTTGGCCCACACACAACGCAGTCATTCTGTGCCTGCCAGCCACCCTGAGGCTGTCGCTCCCCTCTCTGACCGCCTGCCTCGCTGACTCTGTTCTGATCTCTGCCTCGGTTGTTTCCAAACTTCTACTATCAATAGAACCCTTTATTTGGGTGAACCTTAAACAGAGGCCCAGTCTATAAAACAGGTTAGAGTGAGAAAGGCGGAAGGTGGTGCCTGTCCCTTGGGCCCTCTCCTCACCATCCCCGCCCAGTGGTGCTGAGTCACCCTGGGAAATCTTGAGGCCACACTGAGACTCACGGCTCTACCTCCTGGCTTCTGCTTTCTTATGGCTTCTGCTTTCTGACTTACTTTGGCTTGGACGTAGCCCATTTTTTACCTCCCAGGTCTTGCTCTATGTCAGGGGTCAGCAGTTTTGTTTTTATTAAAGAACTAAATAGCAGAATCTGTATAGTTGCCATTTTCATTTTTCTATCACACGTATCTGCTTCATTCCCTTGGTATTTCCAGATTGAAATCCCAGAGAGAAAGAGTCTGGTTGATTCAGTCCTACTTTTTGCACCATGTTCTTGCTGGCCAGGCAGGAAATTAACACTCTTGCCTTGAGTCAGTGCTCACCTCTGGCTGCACCAGCCAGGCTGGGCAGCAGAGGGGCACATGGTCCCCAGGACCACCCTTCTGAATCTCCCAGGAGAGGCAGCTTGCCTAGAAGTTAGCAGTGCGTGCAGCAGGCGCTTTGAGACCCGGACTGTCCACTGTGATGTGTTCATCCCCAACAGAGCAGCTGGCTCACAGGAGGTGCTCAGTGAGGAAGTGGGTGAACAAGCGACTGAATGGATGCTTGGAAAAAAGATAAATAAATTAAAACTAACGGTGTTCTAAATACCTTTCAGTAAATAAAGAATATTGAGAAAATCAGTAGAAAATATCTTACATTAAAAAAAACCAATAGGCAGAGACCTAATTTGGGGGGAGGCCTAACCTTTCCCCTGGCCCCTGTCCTCTGCCTCCTGACCACCCAGCGTCTTTCCCACATGGCCCTGCGTGGCATGCCGTGCCTGTGCCTCTGGGATCTATAAGCTTAATAAACTGTTTTCCTGGGTCCCTCCTGGTTCACTGTGTGGCCCACCTGACTAACCATCACATACAAAAGTACAAAGCGCAGAGTATGAATTCTCCCTGCTGAGGAGGCGGCGCTCTGCAGACGGTGCCGATGCCTTCCCTGCCTTCGGGTCTGGGTGCGGTGCTGCCTACTGCCTGGAGTCCTGAAGTAAACGCTCTCCAAGTTGCCCCATTTGGCTGCACCATCTATTTCCTGCAAGGATCCTAGCTGTGTTTCCATCTCTACTGGAAACACAAGCTCAGGGAGGGCAGCAACCAGCACAAGGTTACATGTTTCCGGCTGGGCCACCTCTCATGGGTGTAGAATAAGGGCAGTTTCATCCCGTGCTCACATCGTCACCGAATCACTGGCATGGCACAGGAACATCCTTTCCACCTAAGACAGTTGTGTATCCCGTCAGAACTTCCTGAATGATTTTTACATGTGGGTTGTAAGTGGCCTCTCTCAGTTTCTTCAGTGACAGGAACACGGTATCTTCCATTACAACAACTTCTTTCAGTTGTTTGTTCATTACTTTTTGATGCTTTTTAGAGGAAGTCGTTTAATACAATGACCTCTGAACTTAATACCCCTGTGATATTGTGTCTCCCACTTTACTGTTTTTCAGATCGCCACGAGGTTATCTCCAAAGAAATATTGGAGCTGGATCCATGGGAAAACCAATGGAACGTGGTAGCCATCAACGTCCTCATGCATGACAGCTACGACGTGTGCCTGGTGGCCAGGATGAACCCCCGAGACCTCATCCCTCCACCTTCAGATTTGGTAGAAGAAGGCAGTGAACACTGAGCTTGGTGTTTCGGAGGGCCTCCCGCTGTGTCACAAGGGAGGCCCTCAGAGCAGACTGCCATGGCATCTGTCAGTCAGCAGACATGTGCATTGCATGCGCAGCGCAGCGTGTGAAGCAGTGGGTGCTGGGCGCGGGGAGGGGGTGCAGATTCTGCCTTCAGGGACCCTACAAGGGGAAGGGGTGATGGCCACAGAGGAGCACAGGCAGGTGGGGAGGAGGGTGCAGATTCTGCCTTCAGGGACCTCCCATTCCCACAGGGTAGAGAAGACACTACAAGGGGAAGGGGTGATAGCCACAGAGGAGCATGGGCAGGCAGGGAGGGCCACAGGAATGCAGGGGATGGAGGGAGTTCGCTCTGCTGGGGACTCAAGAATAGCGTCCCCACAGTGCATGTCTTTCATCAGGTGTGAGGGATGAGGAGGACATGGTCCCATGGGTGCAGTTGATGGTAAGGTCCTGAAACAGCCAAACAAAGGCCGAGAGGTGGCCTGAACATGTTTGTCACAGCCCAGCCAGGTCTGGGGCACAGGGCTTGCTACTAAGACTAAAAAAGTAGATTGTAGCTAAATGACCAACACCTGAAAGAATGAGGGGTTTGGACCTGGTCTGTGAGCAGGAGAATTATCTCAAAATATTGATGCCAAAGTAAGACTTCTCTTCGTGCAATGCCCTGGCTTCCGTCTTAAAATACTGCCTGTTCTTATTCAGAACACCCTTCTGCTGCAGCGACCTCACCCAACAGCAGGGCCGGCAGTGGCCACAGGTTCTTAACAGGCTAGGCACTCAAGCCAGACCTCCGGAAGAGAGAGTCCCGCCTATCTCTGTGTCCAGAACAGAGGTGTGGGCTCTGCGGCCCCCGTGCACTCTGGGGTCGGTAGGGAGTGTCCTGGGCTGGACTTGCCTGGCTCACAGACATACGCTACCTTCTGCCAGGTTGGCCCTGGCTGAACAGAACTGGCCTAATCCTCTCAACCCAGAGACAGGACAGGCTCTGGAGTGAGGGGAGAGGAGGCAGCACCTCCGGCCGCCTGCTGTGCTCTTGCCTAGCCTTTGCAATGTCCTCCCAGTGTCAGAGGATAAGGATGAAGCCTGCTGCTTCAGCCCCTGGTGGAGCCCAGTCAGAAACGGTCACTCCCGAAATATGTTTTAGGGATGACATTTAAATGATACATGGGAAATCCATCTATTTTTCCCACAACCTGTATTTCTGGAGGCACAGCAGGTTCAAAGGATGCATTTTGGTAACTGTTCTTCAACAATTTCTCGAGTTTTGTGTTGCACAAGGTTCTTTTTTAAGCAGGAGTGGTAGGCATGTTCCCTTGGGTTTCCCCAGAGAGAGACAAAGACTGAATAGAGACAGCTCTTGCTGGGTGCAGAGCTGTGTGGCAGTGGTAGCCGTCAGCCGATGCCCTGAGTTCCAGCTAGCCCAGGCAGAGAGGCGGGTCCAACAGAATCGAGCCAGTTGGTGGGGGAGCAGGGCAAGCGTAGGTTGTCCCAAGTAGGCAAGGCTGTAGGAGGGCAGGGCCAGGTCTCTCTCTGCAGTCGCACCCCAAGTGCCCATTGCAGCACTTGGCACATGGAAGAATCTTTCTGTGGCCAGAAGGGAGCAGTGTTTCTGAGCCAGAGGGCTTGGTCTCAGCACATCTAGGGATCTGAGTGAAAATGAGTTCATTCTTCTCCCTGGTGGAGGGTCACAATCCATACATTTTCTTTCTTGCTGCAAAGACAGAGCCGTTCCTCTGAGTGGGCTGTGCCGGCTGCTGGCAGCCGTGGGTGAGGCACCTGCTCCACCTCTTGAGCACACTGGAAGCTACCACGTTCCCCTGGCTCAAGGAGGCCTTGTCGGAATGTCGCAGCCCATCTCCTACACACCCTGGGTCCGAGGTCTGGCTGTAGTCCCAGCTCTGCTCCTTGGCTGGCTGTGCGCTCCTGGGTAGGATGCCTTCCTCACGTCCTCTTTTCCCCACTTGCAGAGTGGAGGGAAGCACCACACGCGCTTTACAGGCTGGGCGAGGTGCCTGTTAAGTACCGAAGCGACAAACGCATAAGCCGCAGTCATTATTACTAATGCCATTGTCATTGTCACCAGCATTTCCCAAAGCAGAGTGCCCAAACAGAACCCAGTACTTCTTTGGGATCTCCCGGGACTTTAGGGAGAGACATGCATGTGGTTTGAGGAGGTTCGTAATTTCCCAGGACCAGACGCTTGGCCCCTCCAGTTGGAGGCTGACAAGCCAGTGAAGGCTAGCTGAGGTCTGGGCTCCTGACGCCTTAGGCGATGCCTTCAGGGCCCGGAGGTAGCTCAGCAGAGGCACCTGAGGGTCACACCAGGTGAGACCCCTGCCCACTCGTGAGGGGCAAGGCGAGGTAAAAGGCCATTCCTGTCTAATGCGAGCCCTCCAGAGAGTGCTGAGGGAGGAGAGTGCTGACCCTGCCTGGAGCCAGGACGGCTGGTGCCTGAGCTGGTTTAGCACCGAAGGACAGGCAGGCATCATGAGGCAGCATTTCCCAAACTTGTTCTGTGGAACCCCCGAGATCCAAACAGGTTCTTCACAGATTTCAGATGGGATCTTAATTTTTCTTTAATTCTATGTAATAGATTGCTTGCTGGCTGGCTGGCTGGCTGGCTGGCTGGCTGGCTTGCTGGCTGGCTGGCTTTAGAGTTTATTTTAAGCTCCGGGTGCTTCTTGGTGCTGACTCTGATATTTGCAATTAAAAACAACATGCCCCTGCCCTCCTGTAGTTAGATATTGTCAGAGATTCAACTTTGAAATATTTTCCTAGCACTCTTTTGATTTTTATTGAAGGCTGTCCCAATATTGCATGGAGGCTCTTCTAAACTACGGTGGGCTAGTTCTTATCTCACAGCACGGGGTTGTGGGACACTGAGCAAGAGACACACAGGAGGGTGATCAGGCTGCCAGGGGCTGGTGAAGCGCTGGGCTGTCAACCACGCCCGACCCAGCCTGTGTGACAGGTGGCAGCAGCACTGTCCTCTCTGATTGACTTCATAATGAGCAAACACTTTCAATTTGAACTTACAAGATAAATTTGTACGAATAAAAGATGGCTTTCATTTTGCTTTTCATATTTCTCTTCAAATGTGAGTTCTATCTGGACAAGACTTCCTGTGCCTCCTGGAGGAGCAAGGGCAGCAGAGGCCCTGAGTCGGGCCTGTGAGGGGCCAGGGGGCGGGGGAGGGCAGCAGGTGGGCTGATTCCAGGGTGGCTGATAACCAGAAGGATGCCAAGGAAAGGAGATGAGGAGTCGGGTCTGCCCCAGGAGCACAGTTGCAGGCAGGGAAGTCCTTGGGGAAGGTCACTGCATAGCCCAGTGTGGCTGAACAGGCGGGAACAGACCCAGCAGGAGGTGGTGCAGAGCCCATGTCAGAGCCTGAACTGGCCAGGAGCTGTGGGGCTGGAACAGCAGTGGAGACCAGAGCAGCCCGAGGCGAGGCTACCAGCACTTGCTGGCAGATTCCGAGAGCAAGAAGATGCCAGGAGTATGACCAGATGGGAACAGCCAGCCAAAATGTCTTTCGAGGGGCCCCTATTGGCAAGGGAACTCCCAGGTTTCCTTAGAGAGAGCTGCCACCCAGATGGCTTTGGTTGTTCAGCCCAGGCTGGGCTAGGTTCTGGGACTAGGATGTGTTCGTTTGAGGAGAACCATTACTCTGCCTATTACAACCCCCAGGTCCCTTAAATTGCCCAAGAACTGGACACAGTTGTGTGCATACAACGTTTATAGGATTTCTCTCACACACCACAGGTGGGAGCCATGGGGAGGACAGAAAGGGGAGTGTGCATAGGGATGCCTGGTTGTTGGAAGCTCTCCGCCCTGGGGACCTCCATGGCCAGCGAGGACACCTGAGAGGCTCTGGGAAACCCTCTGCTCCCTAGCAGAGGTAGAGGGAGCTCATATGCACAGGGGCCACCCTAGACAAAACTCACACTGTGGAGGGAAAACGTGGGGCAGAAAGAACCAGGTCATTGACGGCATGACTGTGCCCCTCAGTTAAGCAGCACCCCTTTTATCATATCTCATGACTTTGGAGGCCAGGAACTCTGGCAGGGCGCAGCTGGGTGATGTGTCTGTTCCTCACATTGACGGAGGTCCTTGGTGATACCCGTCCAGTATCACTCACAGGCCTGCTAGGTGGTGCAGATGGCCCCAAGGCCAGGCTCCACAGGGACGTGGCAGCCTCAGAGCTCCAGAAGGAGATGCTCCAGCAAACCAGGCAGAGCAGCCTGGCCTCGCAGGACCCACCCTCAGATGTCTCATGTCATTTCCTCTGTGCTTTATTAGCTGTCCAGGGGAAGGACAGAGACCCACCTCTCAACAACAGGAGAGCCAGAGAAAGAGCAGCCATGCTCCAGGACTGCCACATCCACCTTCCATGTGCCTCTGAAGAGGCTCCTCAAGGATGTGCTCAAGCAGAATGTGGGAGGAAACCAAGGAAAAGGAAGACATGGGACCAGGAAGCAGTGGATCCTACCAGAAGGATGGTCTTGGTAAGACCCAGGGCAGCCAACTTGCTGTGGGCTCAGAGAGCACCCACCGCAGGTGGGAGAAAGGGAAAGGAGGACCCCAGGAAAGAGTTCCAATACAGAAACAAAAACAGAGAGACTAGATGAGCTACTGGCAAAATGAAAGAACATAAGGAAAGATTAAGTACATAAATGCAGAGAATTATGCAAGCGAAAACATGAAGCATGGGCTGGCCGGTGAGCTCAGTTGGTCAGAGCGCAGTGTTGGTAACACCAAGGTCAAGGTGTTCAGATCTCCATACCAGCCAGCCAACCCGTGAAACAAAACAAAGAAAACATAAAGCAATTATTACTAGAAGAAACAAAAAGTACGGTGTGTTGTGTATTGACGAATATACTGATTATCCTGATTCGATCACCACATACTGCACACGGGTATTGATACTCAACTCTGTATATTGTACAAATATGTATAATCAATTATGTTTCAATTTAAAAAATACAAGGTAAATGAATGGAAACTTAATTATAGTGTGCCACTGGGTCTGAAATGACTAATTTCACATAGTCACAATGTCTAAGCCCCGTATATCCTAAAAAAGAAAAGTAACTATTTGCGGAGGGTGGAGGAGGAGAGGTGTGTAAGATTGCTAAATCTTTGGCTACCAACCTGTAGCATCCGAGATTGATAAACCAAGAAAGGGCAGTATAAACATATTATATAGAAATGTGGGACTGGCCGGTTAGCTCAACTGGTTAGAACATGGTATTAGAACACCAAGGTCAAGGGTCAAGGCCAGCCACCAAAAAAAAAAAAAAAAAAGGTAAGAAAAATGGGGAACTACCCACCCTCCCAAAAAAGGCAGCTGAATTTAGTTCAAGGTGCTGCCTATGAGGATCGGGCCTGGATGTAGGGAAAGGAATGGTGGCTGCTCATTAACTTTTTGGAATGTTTCTGTGCAAGTACTAGTTGACAAAATGCTAAATGTTTAAGGGAGTAACTAGAGGGTCTTGTAGCGCCGCAGCATAATAGACTCTCTGGGCCAGACAGGACCTTAAAGATGCTCTCGTGGGAGGTTGGCCGGCCACTCCAGCCTGGGGGGTGCTGACCGAGGACCCCACTGTGAGATGGTCAGAGCTACACAGATGCCACACAGATGCCCACAGTCCCACAGGGGCACGTCCTCAGCTGAGCTGAGCCCCAGCTGTGTTTGACCTGAGAATGGCCTCAGGCTCTGATCAATCCCACTGTTTGCTTAGATGGCCCCACATGGCTGAGAAGACCAAAGGTCAGAGAAAAAGAAGGAATGTAATTAATTGGTCATGAAGTGAATTATTGATCAGATGCTTTGTTTTACGTGGTACAATTGCCAAATTCGGCTGGGCTGGTCACTCCAAGAGCCTAGTCTGGCCCCCAAGCCCAGGGCTGCTTCTCTCCTGGCCTTGCTTCGTGCATATCCAGGCCAGTTTGCTGTCATCTTTGGTCGGAGGACCCTATCTGGACCAGGAATACTCTGCAGTTGTTAAAAAAGTCAAGGCCAACGGAGCTGCGGGTTTAATTCCGGGATAAGCTGTGGCGCCCAGTAACCAGGATGAGGGAGTGTCTGTACAGAAACTGCCGTCTTCGTGAAAAGGCAGGCAATGTATTACAAATAAGCTTGTGTATGCACACAACCATCTAGAATGATACACAAGAAACAGGAAACTGCGAGACTGCAGACCGGGGTAGGAAGATGGTTGACTTTTCAGTGTGCAACCATTTGAACTGTTTGGCTTTTCTGCATGTACATAAAATAACAAAAAATAAGTGTTGGGGGGACATGGAGAAACTGGAGCCTTCGTGCCTTGCTGGTGGGAGTGTGACATGGTGTAGCCGTGTGGAAAGCAGTGTGGCAGGTCCTCAGAAAGTTAAATGAGTATTACCACATTTTCCAGCAATTCCACTTCTGGGTGTATTCCCAAAAGAATTGAAAGCAGAGACTCAACAGACTTGTACACATTCATGGCAGCACATTCACAAGAGCCAAAAGGTGGAGGCCACCCTAGCGCCCATCAGCGGATGAATGATAAACAAACTGTGGTCTGTCCACACAATGGAAATTATTCATCCTTAAAAAAGAGGGAGATTCTGACACATGCTGCAACACGCATTAAACAGAGCAAAATAAGCCAGGCACAAAAGGACAAGTATTCTATGATTCCACTTATATGAGGTTCCTGGAATAGTCATATTCGTAGAGACAGGAGAACGGTGGGCACCGGGGGCTGGGGAAGGGGCAACGGGAGTTATGTTTAATAGATACAGAGTTTCAGTTCTGCAAGACGGAAAGGCTTCTGTGGATGGACGGATGGTAGTGATGGCTGCACAACGACATGAATGTACTTAATGCTGCAGAACCATTAAAACGTCCAAGTGGTAACTTTTATGTGTATTTAACCACAATAAAAAATAAGTCTTTCACTGATAAATTTCCTGAGAGATTCTGGAAGCCAGCTGGGAGCTCTGCCCCAGGGAGGCCGTCCATCTGAGACAGCCCAGGCTCCAAGGCAGGGTGGACCCCTTCTTCCCCAGACCCCCAAGACCCATGATTTGGTAACCCATACTTTCCACTGCAGAAAGCTGCTGGTCCCTCACTGAGGCCTAACCTTCATGAGAACTAGCAGATGCTCATAGGGTCCCCTGTAGTCCCTGAAGCAGGTCAGGGCAGCCAGACTGCAGCGTCTGCTGAGGATGAGCCACTGACCTCTACAACTGAAGAGCTGAGAGACCTGCTGTCCCCAAGCACATCACACACCAGCCTCGTTACTGGAGAATGTGGCCATGACAGACGAGCCAGACAGGGTGTCGGCTCCACATTAACACCACGGCCTTCGTGTGTCTACACTGGATTGAGTCAACACTCTCAACAGAGGCAAATGGTGCAAGAAGTTCCCCAGCTGCTGGGGTCAGGAAGAGGAGAAGAGGCGGAGGGCAGAGACCAAGGTGCTTCTCTCTCTTTGTAAATGAGATGCTGGTTACATATTCTGCCGATGGCAAGTGCCTCTTTTGTCTAAGCATGACTCTGGAGTTGCCATCCCATATTGCAGTTGTCCACGTAGGGTTGGGATGATTACTCCCATTTTACAATGGGAGAGACCAGGGTTTAGAAGGACAAGGTCATCCACCCACATGTACCAGCTGTGACTAAGCTCTAGTCATCCCAGCCACCTGGATCCTCCCAGTGTGCATTACTGAGCTGAAAATGGCCAGAAAAACTGCAAGTGTCGTTTCCATTAGCTCCCTTTCAAACTGAGGATGCCTTGGACCCCATTTCAGCCTGGAGGGGACCATAGCACAGAGAAGGCTTTCTTCTCTGGGTCTTGAACAAACCCCAAGGAAAAGGCCACCCAGCCCCCCAACCCATGAGAAGAAGGGACTGGTCCACCAGGAGTCAGGCCTGGCCCCAGAGCCTCAGGGCTATCCCCACATGGAAGCCTCTGGGGCTGGAACTGGCCTGACCCTTCTAGGACACCAATATTCTCAAGACTGGCTGCAGAAACTGGACACAGGAAGGGAGGGGCAGCCACTGCCAGCCCTCCCTGAGCCACTTTCTCTCCATCCAGCCTTAGGACAACTCCACGTTAAGGATCATGATCAAGTAAGGCCATGTCGACGAAATGCCTTGCAACTGGGGGAAAAAATGTTCAGATTTTAGGAAAGGTAATAACATAAAACACCATATTAACAGATCAAAAAAAAAAAAATCATGATCATCCCAGTAGATGGCAAAAAGAGATTTTGAGAAATTCAACATAGATTCTCAACTTTTAAACCTCTTAATAAAATAGGAAAACGTGGATTTTTGTTAACATGATTTTCTTTAATATACAGAGGGCTTCCACTTCTAGCCACATGGAAATTACTGGATGAACCTTGCCCTCCAGCTGTAAACACTTAGAAACTGGACAAATTATACAAAATACCTCTTTGCAGACATTGGCCAGCAGGCACTGGACACAGTCTCCAGACTGTGATCCCGGAGAGAGGGAAGCAGGTGAGGAGGTGCCGTGGCCGCCTGGCTCCCTGCTGCAGCGCGGGCGGCAGGAACCCAAGCAGAGCGCAGCCAGGAGGCTGGCGCCAGGGAGGCCAGGGAGCTGGGATTTGCAGGGCAGAGTACAGAAGAGGAGGGGGCAGCTCAGAGGCGAAGCTACCGAATTCTGCTCCAGGCCTGTTGCTGACCCTAACCTGCACGTGCCTAGCTGTCTTTCCACCTGGCTGGACAAGGAACCGCCAGGGAGAGGGGTATGCTAAGGACTGTCTGACATCCGGCCACATTCAGGGAGGTGTTGGGCAGGTGGCTGGGGACACAGAAGTTCGTAGGCAAGTCACTTAACCTCTCTTTGCCTCAGTTTCCTCATCCGTGAAGTAAGGGCTGCCTCCTGGGGTTACTGTGAGGACTCAGCCAGAAGCACCTGGTGCTGGTGGGCTCACGGTGTGCTGTCACCACCGTCACCATCACTGCTGTTGTTTAGGTGGTTTCTGGTTTCCTGTGCCCATAAGTAGCACCACAGCTCTGATTCTTTTAGTCCAAATCCTGAAAGTTCTATTTCTGAATCAAAGGACAATCAGGCACCCATGACAGACAAGAGCAGGTGTTGGACCTAGAGCCCAACTGCCAGGACCAGCAACAGCTGCAGCTGCTGCCACAGGGCCAGCTGCCCTCTATCCAGCTTCTGCTGGGTCACCGCAGCTCTGGACCAGGCAGTGGTGGCAGATGGACAGCAATGATGGGCCCAGGAGACATTGAGGCCTGGGGCCAGTCAGAGAAGGTGATGGCACATGCCAGCAGCGGCTGTGGTGAGGTTCACGTGGCAGCAATTGTGCTACGCTGGGACAACGTTCAAGCTCTGAATCAGACTCCAGAGCCCTGAACCGCCACACTGCACCACGTCCTCATGTGTCTGTTATAAGTCAGGCCTAGGTCTTTCCCAGGCAGCCCCGTTACTGGGTTTCTGCCCCCCAAATAGGATTGAAGGCTAACGTTCCAATTTTTGTGTTGACAACTAATTCTCACCAATTTACTACCAGAGCAAAGGAGAGGAAGGATGCGGGAGAAGGAGCAGGCTGGCAGGCAGGGTCCTGCAGTGCCTGGCAAGCCCGTCTGTTTACATTTCCGCACCCTGAGGGAGGGTAGAAATGAACCATCGAGATGGGATTTCCCCTGTTGCAGGGTCAGGAAGTGGGACCACAGATGGCAGAAAAAAATCTGGCACAGCTCAGGCTTTCTGAACTCTGGGGCGGAGGAATAAACCTGTCACTGTAGAGAGGAAAATGGGTTGAGGGGAAGGGGCCAGCTCCTGGTGACCCTCTTGAGAAGCAGCCCACCAAAATCATTGCCTACTGCTGGGGCCAAAAGTTGGAACTGGAGGGACCAGTGGCCTTTTTGCATCATGGTCTTGCCCTTTAGCAAAACAAAACAAAACACACCCCGCCCAGGAGCCAGGCGCATCTGCTGACAAACTGTGCCATGCCTGCCCCTCCCCTCGGCTGTGCCGCACCCCCTCCTCCTCCTCTCTCAGATTCAGAGGCCCCGGCCCCTGTGGGGTACACACAACGCCGGCCCGGGCCACGACGCCTCTGTGGTCAATAAGGCACAGAAAGGAAGCCGAGCGCCACCTTGTGGGTGCTGGCCGCAGGGGAGGCACCGGGAGGAGCAGCCCCCGCCCACCTCGGCTGCAGCGACCCCGCCAGCAGCTGCTCAGGACGAAAGTCCCTGGGTCATCCTGACCCTCCTTTCCTAACACTCCACTGCCCGCCTGCCAGAGTGGGGTGGGGGTGGGTCCCCCAGCAGCCCACGCCGGGATGGAGCTGGGAGCGCAGGGAGCTCGGGGGTCTGGGAGCGAAGAGGTGGGATCGGCCCAGGGAGAAATGAAGTGGGACCCGGCGGACGGGGCGGGCCGAGCCCAGAGAGGCTCTGAACGGTGGATGGCTGTCAGCTGACAGCCCCGAGCCAAGGCCAGCGCTGACCTCTGGGAGAAGCCTGTCAGTAACCGGCAACAAACCGTTCCTTCAAGTGGGGCCCGCTTGGCCCATCAGCAGATCCTGTTCAGCATATACCCGAATCTGGGGCCCTCTCTCATCTCCATCCCTGCCGCCCACAAGCCAGCCACGTTCGTCTCTCGCCTGGACCACCGACCGGCCTCCCAGCGGGACCCAGCTTCCCCTCCACCCCGTCCCCCACAGCAGCTACAGTGAGCCTTTGAGTCGTGAAGCACGTGCCCTCGCTCCGCTGGCTGCTCCCATCCCAGGGAAGGGCCAGGTCCCCAGAGTGTGTGCAAGGCCCCCACTCTGGCCTCGTCCACCCCTCCCAGACATCCCAGACGCCAGTCCCTGCACCTCTTCCATGTCCTCCCCCTTCTCCGTGGGCCTTTCTGGCCATTTGTTCAGAATTTAGCCCCCACAGATTCCACCTGCAACCTCCCCTGCCTTATTTTCCTCCATAGCAGGGCTTACCTTCTACCTGTACAATCTGACTGATCTCCAGACTCCTACCAAGTTATTTCAGTCAGTTTCTAGTTGTTTATTTAGTGTTTCCGTGGAGGAAGGAGGGCCAGGGGCTCCCCAGGCTGCCATCTCACGCCCCCGCGCCTCCATTCCTGTGTTCTCAAGATCTGGCCGTCTGGCTCCAGGGACATCTGATCAGTCTGCTCAGGGCCACTCACCGCTGAGGAGCATTCTCAAGTGGTGCTGTCCTGCAAAAACTCAGTACACGCCACATCCGTCATTTTAAATGACACGTTTTTAAAAAGTAAAAAAAAGAAAAAAATGAAATTATTTTAAATAATATATCTTAATATTATTTCAATATATATTTTAATAACATATAATATTACTTATAATATTGTAAATCATGTATTTTAACTCAATATATCCAAAATATTGTCGTTTGGAAACATATCTAATATAAACATCCATAAATATAAGTATGTATAGTAAGGTGTGTACATAGAGCGGGACGCTTCCCACTCTTCGTTTTGTACTAAGTCCCTGAAATCCTGTGTGTATTTTACACTCCAGCACCTCTCCATTAGGATGAGCCATATCTCAGGTGCTCAGTACACTCACTCAGTCCCCCTGCCCCTGCCAACAGTGCTCACATTGTCCCCAATTCCCTGCTAAATGATGCAACAGTGACAAGTTCCCACATCTCCTCAAAGGCCAGCATGAGCAGTCACTCTCCGTGGGGAACATCCCAACTGAACTGGCCTTCCTGTGCCAGCTCCCTGGGCAAGGCTGGCTGTGCCGGCCACACCCCGCCTGCGGGGCACACGGTTCCACTGACTTGCACCCTTCCAAAGTCTGGCACTATCCACCTTTCTAATGCTTGCCAATAGGATGGTTATAGAATGACACCTCCTTGTTTTTTTGATTTGCATTTCTCTAAAATGGGACTGAGCTAGCTTTAAAAGAATTTCTCCAACGTAAAAGAGTACCAATAACAGATAAGCTAAATAAATCAGGTTGAGCCATGTAATGGAGCACTGCAGAGCTGTCAAGAAGAATGAAGTAAGTGTGCACGCACAAGGATACACCGTGAACTGCGGAGATCAAGGTGCAGAACAGGCAAAGCTGTCCTGCTCTGATGGTGCTGTGAGCAGACAGATGCCAGTGCATGTGCAGGAACCGGTCTGAGGGCACGTCCCCAACTGTTAACAGCTGTCATCTCTGCAACAGTTGCACTACAGTGCTGTTTGCGCTTGCCATGTCTGAGTGTTTTCTAATCATATGGGTGCAACTTTTCAATCAGAAAAAGAAGTAACAATACGGGCACACACTCTCCAGTTGTCACCGCCCCCATCCAAAAAAAGAGTTTTCTGTCTCAAAATCAGGCCCTCCCCATCAACAATGGGATTGCTGGGTCATATGATAACTCATTTGATGATTAAACAATAAATGATTAGTAATTAATAATAATTATTATTAATTTAATTATCAAATTAATCATTAATCATTTCATTATTTAAGAAAGAGCTGGACTGTTTTCCAAAGTGACTACACCATTTTACATTCCCTCCAGCAATATATAAAGATTCTGATTTCTCCAAACTCTTGATAACACTTGCTATTTTCTGTACTGTTGAATGTGGTCATCCTAAAGGTGTGAAGGGAGATCTCATTGCGGTTTTGATTTGCATTTCCCTGATGATGAACATCTTCTCATGCATTTATTGACCATTAGCTATTTATATACCTTTTTTAGAGAAATGTCTTTCCAAATCCTTTGCCCATTTTTAAATTGAGTTATTTGTCTTTATTGGGTTGTAATTATTTGGGTTGTAAGTATCTAGACACAAATAAATATTTTAGACACAATATTCTAGACACAAGTCCCTTATTTTTTTCCATTCCATTTTTTCTTTTGTTGCTTGTACACCTTAGGTTTCATATCTAAGAAACCATTATTTAATCCAAGGTCAGGAGATTTACACCTATGTTTTCCAAGAATTTCAAAGTTTCAGCTCTTACATTTAAGTCTTTGATCCATTTTGAGTTAAATTTTGTATATGGTGTGAGGTACACAACTACATCCTTTTGCTTATGGACATCCAGCTGTCCCAACACCATTTGTAGAAAAGACTATTCTTTCCCCAATCTGTTGCTTTGCCCCCCCATGGATTTGTCACCCCACTTCCCCTGGGTGATGGAGACACAAAGGATTACTCAAAGTCCATCTCTTCTGAGCAATGAGAGACCCCGAAGTGGTTAATCTTCCCGGGACCCTCCAGCAAGAGGCATCCCTTCCTCAGGAAATTAACCCCAAATGGGTTTCTCTTCCTGCATTTATTTTCCAGACCAGGAAGTTACAGGAAAAGAACATAGGTGGAATTATAGTTTAACAATATAGGCTGGTAACATTCAGTGAAACGAGTCAGATGACATTCCATTAGACAATTAAGTGATCTTATAGCAATTTCTCAGTATCTTTACATAATAATCAGTAACTAGTCTGTCCTTAAGCCAGCAACCTTGCTGTGCCACAAATCTTTATTTTATACCAGAGACTTTATAGCCTGAGGAAAATTTCCAGTCCTCTGCAAGGTCAATATTTGAAACTGCAAGGCTTTGGAAAACCAGGCCCTGTGAAGTACAAATACTTTATAGTATATTCCACACCCATCAAACTGTCCTGGCATCCTTGCTGAAAATCTGCTGACCATAAGTGTATGGAATTTTTTCTGGATTCTCAGTTCTATTCCATTGATCTATATGTTTATCCTTATGCCAGTACTGTACTTCTGTATTATTGTAGCTTTGCAATAAGTTTTGAAATTTGGAAGTGTGAGTTCTCCACATGTACTCTTTTTCTAGATTGTTTTGGATCTTGGATTTCCACATGAATCCTAGGATCAACTTGTCAATTTATGCAAATAATTCAGCTATGATTTTGATATGGATTGCACTGATATTACAGATCAATTTGGGTAAATACTGACATCTTAACAATATTGTCTTCTAATCCAAGAATATAGATGTCTTCTCATTTATTTAGATCTTCTTAAATTTCTTTCAGTGCTGTTTTTTAGTTTTTAATGTACAACTTATGCTTATTTTGTTAAATTTATTCCTCAGTATTTTTATGTTATTTTTAATGAATTGTTTCTAACTTTTGGATTGTTTATTGTTCTCCAAAGAAACAGAACCAACAGGATATATTCATTATAGATACATAGAAAGATTTATTATAGAGATTGACTCATAGAATTATGGAGACTGAGAAGTCTCACAATCTGCCATCTGTAGGCTAGAGACCCTGGAAAGCTAGGGATGTAGTTCCAGTCCAAACTCAAATGCCTGAGAACCAAGGAGCCAAAGGTGTAAGTCCCAGTTTGAATCCAAAGACCCAAAAATTAGGAGTGCTGGTGTCCAGGAATAGGAGGCAATGCATGTCCCAGCTCAAACAGAGAGCAAATTTGCACTTCCTCCTCCTTTTTTGTTTTATTCAGGTGAGGGTGATCTTTACTCAATCTAACAATGTAAGTGCTAATTCCTTCAGCAATCACCCTCACAGAAACACCCAGAAACAATTTTGCCAGCTATTTGGGCATTCCTTAGCTCAATCAAGTTAGCACATAAAATTAATCATCACACTAATTTATAGAAATACAATTGATTTTTGTATATCAACTTTGTATCCTACCGCTTTTTATTTGTTTGTTTGTTTGTTTGCAGCTGACTGATACATGGAGGGTCCTGCAATCTTGCTGCCAACACTTATTAGTTCTAATTACTTTTCAATGAATTCCTTAGGATTTTCTGTATGCGAGATATGTCATTTGCAAATAAAGATAGTTTTAGTTCTTCTTTCCAATCTAGATGCCTCTTTTTTATTTCTAGTCTAAGTGCCCAGCTAGAACCTGCAGTACAGTGTTGAATAGAAGTGGACATTATTGTCTTTTTTCTGATCTTAGGTGAAAAGCATAAGTTTTTCACCATCAGGTATGATGTTAGCTGTGGATTTTTCATAGATGCCCTTTATCAGGTTGAGGAAGCTGTCTTCCGTTCCTACTTGTTGAGTTGTTTTTATTTTTTCAAATGCTTTTTTTGCAGCTATTGAGATGATCATCTTGGTTTTGGTCTTTATTCTATCGGAGTATTATATTCATTGACTTTTAGAGTTAGTCAACCTTGCTTGCTGAGAGAAATCCCACTTGATTTGGTATATAATCCTTTTTATATGCTGTTGGATTTGGTTTTTGTTGGATTTTGTTGACCATTTCTATATGTAAATCAGAAATATTGGTCTGTTGCTTTTTTCTTCCCTGTGATGCTTTGTGTGGTATGGTGTCAGGCCTCATAAAATGAACTGGGAAGTATTCCCTTCTCTCCCAGATTATGGAAGGGTTTGCAATCAATTGGTATTAATTCTTTTAATATTTGGTAGAATTCACCAGTGAGGCCGTCTGGGCCTAGACTTTTCTTTATTTCTGAGTAGTTCCTTTATTACTAATTCAATTTCCTTATTTTTTATAGGTTGATTAAGATTTTCTACTTCTTTTTGAGTCAATTCTGGTAGTTTGTGTCTTTCTAGGTTATCTAATTTTTGGCATACAGTTTTTCATATTGTTCTCTTACAATTCTTTTTATTACAGTAAGGCCAATAGTAATATTTCCTCTTTCATTCCTGATTTTAATAATCTGTCTTCTCTCTCTTTTCCTCCAACAGTCTAGCTAAAGGTTTGTCCATTTCATTGATCTTTTCAGAAAGCCAATGTTTAGCTTTGTTGATTTTCTTTATTGTTTTTGAATTCTTTATTTCATTAATTTTCTCTCTAAAAAATTTATCATTTTTTTCCTTCTGGTTTATTTTTTTCTTCTTTTTTTCAGTGTCTCAAGGTGGAACCTTAGGTTATTGATTTTATATCTTTCTTCTTTGATTTAGAGACCTTAAATTATAAATTTTACTCTAAGCACTGCTTTTTCTGCATCCCATAAGTATGTACATGTTGTGTCATCATTTTCAGCATCCCAAAGTATTTTCTAATTCTCTTGTGATTTCTTCTTTGACATTGTTTCTTTAGAAATGTGTTGTTTAATTCCCATATATTTTTAAATTTTCCATATTTCTTTCTATTATTGATTTTTAATTATGCTCAGAAAATACAGTTTGTATTATTTCAATTTTATTAAGGCTTAATTTTATTAAATTAATTTTATCAAATTTTATTAAGGCTAGTTTAATAAACTAGCATGTGGCCTATTCAGAAGAATGTTTCATGTACATTGAGAATAATGTGTATTCTGTCTGTTGTTGGGTGGGGTGTTCTGTAGATGTCTGTTAGGTCTAGTTGGTTTATAAAGTTGCTCACATATTCTATTTTCTTGTTGATATTCAGCCTAGTTATTATTTATTAATGAAAGTAGGGTATTGAAATCTCCAGCTATTATTATTGAATTGTCTCTTTTCTCCCTTCAATTCTGTCAGTTCTCCTTCATGTATTCTGGAACTTTGTTGTTACATGCATATATACTTATAATTGTTTTATCTTCCTTATGGATTAACCCTTTCATAATTCTTTTTGTCCTTCTTTATATCTAATAACACTTTTCATTTTAAAGTCTACTTTGGCTGGTCAGTTAGCTCATTTGGGAGAGTATGGTGCTGGTAACACCTTTCATGGGTTCAGGACCCTGTATTGACTAGCAGCCAAAATAAATAAATAAATAATAAAATTGTCTTTGTCTGATATTAGTATAGCCATTCCAGCTTTCTTATGGTTGCTGTTAGCATAAAATATGTTTCCCAATTTTTAAAATTAATATCATTTTTTTTACATTCTAAGATATTGTTGCAGAGTAGTTGGGGGTAGAGAGAGAAGGGAAGGGGAAAGGAAATATGGTGGGGAGAGGAGGAAAGAGGGGGAGTGTGGTCAAGGCCCATGGCACCCCCCTCATTCCAGCAGGGGAGACCAATGGGCTTCCAGCAGCAGCTTAGTCGTTCCTAGGCTGGATGCAGATGTCAGGGGGTGTGGCTGAAGCCCTCATTCTCCAACTAGCCTGGCTTGGGAGCCCAGGGCATTTCCAGTAGTGGCTCAGTGGTCATTGCTGGGCAGGTTGCAGATGTTGGGGGGGGCGTTTTCCAAATTTTTACTTTCAACCTATTTGTATCTTTCAATATAAATTATGTCTTCTATAGACTGCATATACTTGGATTTTGACTTTTATCTAGTCAGACAGTCTCTGCCTTTTGTTTAGATTAATCCATTCACATTTAATGTCATTATTGATATAGTCAGATTTATATCTGCTATCTCACTTTTTCCCCATATGTCTCATGTCCTTTTGTTCCTCTATTCCTTTTTTATTGCTTTCTTTTGCATTAAGTGAATCTTTTCTAGTGTAACATTTTAAGTCCTTTAATTTTTTTCCTTTCTTTTTCTTTTGGTGTTGTCAGCACCACACTCTCCCAAGTGAGCCATGGGCCGGCCCTTCATGTATTTTTTAAAGTTATTTTCTTGGTGGTTTCTCTAGGACTTATCATATACATCTTAACTTATTAGAATCTACTTTGGAATTATACTAACTTTAGTAAGATGTAGAAATGTCACTTCTATATAGCTCTTTTCTCTCTTTCTCCGTTTATGATATTATTGTTATACATATTACATCGATACATGTTAGATACCAAATGATACACTGTTATAATTATTACTTTATATAATTATATATCTTTTAAAATTAAAGTAATAATTGCATTACTTTATAAAATCACAATGTATATATAAGAGAAGAAAGGAGATAAGTATACAGAATTTTTTATAGTAACCTTTTATATTTACCATTTCTGATTCTCTTCATTTGTTCCTATGCATTTGAGCTCCCATCTGGTATTCTTACTCCAATACAGTTTTGCTCCCCCGACTTCCCTTGTGCTTTATTTCTAATATGTTGCATTTCTATGTGGCGTAGGGCCCACAATATAATTATGTACTTATTGTTTTTCTTTTCTTTTGCTTTGTTTTGTGTGGCTGGCTGGTACAGGGATCAAACCCTGGGCCTTGGTGTTATCAGCATCGCACTCTAACCAACTGAGCTAAGCAGCCAGCCCCTACTTATTATTTTATACATTACTTTTTAAATCAATTAAGAGAAGAAAAAAGAATAAATATGCATTTAAACTGTGTTTTACAATTACATAATTACCTTTAATCTGTGCTCTTTGTTTTTTCATGTGTATTAAAATTACTGTCTGGAGTCACTTGCTTTCATACTGAAGAGCTTCCTTCAGTATTCTTTCAAGACTGATCTGCTAGCAATAAGTTCTCTCAGATTTGTGAGGGAATGTATTTATTTTGCCTCCATTTTTGAAAAATAGCTTTACTGCATATAAGATTCTTGGTTAATAGTTTCTTCTCTTAACTCTTTGAATATGTTATGTCTCTGCCCTCTGATCTCCATTATTTCTGATGAGAAGTCACCTGCTAATCTCATTGGGGCCCCCTTGTATGTAAACCATTTTTCTCTTGCTTTCAAGATTTTCTCTTTGTTTTTGTTTTTTGGCATTTTTATTATGATATGTCTGGGTGTGTATCTCTTTGTGATTATCCTGCATGGAATTCAGTGAGCTTTTTGGATATGTAAAAGTTTTTCATCAAATTTGGGTAGTTTTCAACCGTTTTTCTTTTAATAGCCTCTTTCTCCTCTACTTCTAATACTGCCATTACATAAATGTCGGTGCACTTAGTGGTATCCCACATTCTCTGAGGCTCTGCTCATTTTTCTTTATTCTTTATTCTCAGGATTGCATAATCTCTATCAGTCTTCAAGTTTGCTGATTCCATCTTCTTCCAGTTTAAATCTACTGTTGAAACACTCTAGCTATTTTTATTTTTATTTTTATTTAAAGATGACTGGTAAAGGGATCTTAACCCTTGTCTTGGTGTTGTCAGCACTACGCTCTCTGAAGTGAGCTAACCAGCCATCCCTATATAGGGATCCAAACCTGTGGCCTTGGTGTTATCAGCACCGCACTCTCCCAAGTGAGCCACAGCCCAGCCCACTCTAGTTAATTTTTTTTATTTCAGCTATTATACTTCTCAACTCCAGAATTTCCACTTGGTTCTTTTCATAATTTCTAACCTTCTATTGATATTCTCTATTTGATGCAACATTGTCATCAGACCTTCCTTTATTTCTTTAAGCATGGAGTCCTTAGTTCTTTGACCATATTTATAATAGCTGCTTTGAATCTTTGCATATTAAATCTGACCTTGGCTCCTCTCACAGTTAGTTTCAGTTGTCTGCTTTGTTTCTCCCATGTATGGGTCATACTTTTTCTTTCTATGTTTCATAATTTTTTGGAAGGTAGACATTTTAGGTAATATGTTGTACCAGCTCTGCTCACTGATGTCCAGCTCTTCTCCAGGAGCTTTGTTGTTGTTTGCTTGTCAATTTGTTTAGTGCCTTGGCTGGATCATTTTAGTGAGGTCTATTTCCCCCACAGTGGGTAGCCTCTGATATTGTTCCTCAGAGGCTGTAGCCACAGGCATGCCCACAGTCACCCTGGAGTGACAATAAATTGAGCAGGCTCTCTCTGGCTGTCTTCTTTTCCAGATCTTTCTATTAAGCTGTCTGTCTCTGTTGGTATCACACCTAGATGAGCCGTCATTAGTTGCCGGCTGATTGCTCTATGGTTTTCCATGATGCTCTGGGGCACAAATTGCTCCACAATTTGATCCAGTTAACTTTGGGTCTTTGGTAAATTCGCAGGTCTGCAGTTTATCTTATTGCTGTCACAAAGTTATCACCAAAATCTCCATTGTTTTTGAGAGTGCTTTTAGGTTTGAATTTCCCCACTCTCTGTGATAAATGAAGTCCATTTTGGGGGGACTGTTTTGGAGCTCTCTGAACTTATGATCTGTCTCTCACCCTAGGCAAAACCTCTGAGCCGCAGCTAAAAACCTGGGGGCAGAAGAAGTGATTCACTTCTCTCAGAGTGACACCCAGTTCCGTAGGCAGAGTGCTGGGTAGGGAAATAGCCTCTGGTCTTCTCAGCTTGCCCCTCCAGGAGTAGTCTCCACCCTGTGAATGAGCCAACATGACGGTCGTAGGGACCCAGGCCTGAAGTAGAGACTCGGCTCTATGAATGGATCTGGGTGGAAGAAGGGAGCCCTTGACTTCTCGGCCACATTTGTCTAGAAATTAGTCTCTGAAATTAGTCTCACATAACTGGGTGGCAGGGGAGGGGACCATGTGCAAAAAAGAGTTAATGTTACTGGCCTGAAGACCAAATCCTGCCCGTGCCTTTCTTTGTAAAAAAAAGTTTTACTTGAACACAGCCGTGCCCACTCACTTACTGTTGCATATGGCTGTTTTCATGCACAGGGGCAACGTGGAATAGCTACAACAGAGACCCCATGACCTATTTACTATCTGGTCCTCATAAAAAGTGTTCCAGAAGGCAGGGTAGTAGCCATCCTTAGAGAAGGGGACAGTGACTGGAACTACCATCTGGGCTTCGGGGGACCAGTCATGCTCTTGCTCTCAGTCTGTGTGCTGGTTGCACAGTCATGTTCACTTTGAAAAGCTTCATTGAGCTCTGACTCATGATTTGCCCACTTTTCTGTAGGCCTTTTAGCAAAAGTTTACCCCACAATTTCTCTCTGCTCCCTCAGGTCACCCCACTGAAATGAAAATTCAATAATAAAAAGATAAAAACACACAAGGCCAAAGAGAAAAGGAGAAAGACAGTAAAAGGTAAGATATGTCAAAGAACTTCAGAGTTTGGAAAACAGAACATGAAGTGATTTCATTTTCCTCTCTTGGCCAATTGCATGCAAAGGTGGGGTGCAGGGAAAGAGAGCTCAGGAACTGGAGGTCCCAAATGCCTCTGAAGGTGGGAAGAGGTTAAAATCAGAAGGATGAGGTCTGTAATAACTTGTGTGATTGAAATGTCTTTGTTCTACTTTCAGCCTGTGTGAGAGTTTGGTTGCTATATAGAAATCTGGATTGGAAATCAAAGTCATTATGGTAGTTAAATATAGATGCCTCCCCCAGCTCTCTCAGCTGGATGATTGACCCTCCCTAGCAGGAAAAAAGAGATTGCCATCTGGGTAGGGTTGCCAGATTTAGCAAATTAAAAAGCAGGATGTCAACTAAATTTGAATTTCAGAGAAGCAACGAATAATTTTTTTAGTATAAGTATATCCCAAATATTGCATTGGGACATACTTATTCTAAAACATTATTCGTTGCTTCTCTGAAACTCAAATTTAACTGAGGGTCTTGTGCTTTAACTGTAGGCAAACCTACATCTGGAGAAATAAACCAAGGGACCCTGGATGGAGCGTTCAGGCCCAGCTGAAGACAGGGTGGTTAGAGAGCATGAGAGTGACAGCTGGAACTCCCAGCCCCTTTCCCCATCAGTTCCCAGACCACTGGTGGCCAGGCCTGCACCCCACCCACTCGACCTCCACTAAGATTCCAGGGAGAAAAAAAGAAAGAGACACAAAGAACTGGCAATCAGAATGACTTCAGATTTCTTGACAGCAGCAGAGAAGCTACCTGGTGACAGGTGACAACTTTAAAATTTTGAAGAAAAATAATTTCCAATCCAGATTCTATATGCAACCAAACTCTCCCACAAAAGTGAAAGTAGAATAAAGACATTTCAGTTAAGCAAGGGCTCGGACACTTCCCTCCCATGCACATGCCCTGGGATGCTGCTAGGAGAAATGCTCCACCAAAACAAGGAATCCACCCAGGAAGAGGAAACATGATGTCCAAGAAACGAGATTCAACATCAAGAAAAAATGATGGGACAACCCTAGTGCAGAGGAACCCCAGAGCAATCCCAGAGATGGGCTGCACCTCGAGAGCACCAGTCCAGAGAGGAACCGAAGAAGCAGAAGGGAACAGAGAACACAAACAAACAAGAACTGACACGCTTAGACACCTCCTGATTTTCTTACTGTGTTGGGAGGTGCCGTAGACTTTTGTCAGAGAACACAGGATAATTAGTGACTGGCTCTTACAAAGCCAAACCTAAAAAATGGATTATTAACTATAAGAGAAAAAAATCTAAGGAAGGAAATGTAATTATAATAAGCTATTTTGTGTCACTGTGAGTAATATGTACATAGTCATAATAACATAAGCACTGAACACTGAATTAGCCATGATTCGTTACATAACTATACCAGGATCATGGTAGAGTTGGTCGGGGGAGTGCGGGAAGGTGTAAGAAAGCTAACCTAATCTTCAGTGGTAGAAAGTCAATTAAAAATCAAGCATGTACAAGCATGTTACATGGAGAAATACCAGAAGAAAAAATTAAATGAGTTAATAATGACTGCCTTTGAACAGTGGGGATCCAAAGTAGAGTTAGACAGTGCATGGGATTGCTGCTTTTCATTTTAAGACGTAGTCTTTTCAAACCTTGTAAATATACTCCTTGTATAAAATTAAACTAAATTAAAAAATAAAATCACTAGCCTTACTCTATAAACTAACTCAAAAGTGATCATAGACCTAAATGTAAAAGCTACCACACAAGTTTTAGAACAAACCATGTAAATTTTGGAACAAAACATAGGAGAAAATCTTTGAGACCTTGCATTAGACAAAGATTTCTTATACATGACACTTAAAGCACAATCCATAAAGGAAAAAGTTGAAAAATTGGACTTCTTCAAAATTAAGAACTTAGGCACTTCAAAAGGCACCATGTGAGGGCCGGCCCGTGGCTCACTTGGGAGTGTGTGGTGCTGATAACACCAAGGCCGTGAGTTCAGATCCCTATATAGGGATGGCCGGTTAGCTCACTTGGGAGAGTGTGGTGCTGACAACACCAAGTCAAGGGTTAAGATCCCCTTACCGGTCAATTAAAAAAAAAAAAAAAAAGGCACCATGTGAAAAGACAAGCCAAAGACTGAGGGAAAATAATCATATATCATGTATCTGATAAGGCATTGGTAACCAGCACATATAAAGAGCTCTTGAACTCAATAGTAAGACGACAAGCAATCCAATTTTTTTAATGGGCAAAAATATGAAAAGACACTTTACCAGAAAAGACATATGGGCAAATAAGCACATGAAAAGATGCTCAACATCATTAATCATTAGGATAATATAATTTAAAACCACAATAAGTTACCATATTAGAATGACTAAAAAATTTTTTAAATTGATACTACAAACTGTTGGTGAGGATGCAGAGCAACTGGAACTCTCATACATTGTGGGTGGAAATGCAAAATGGTACAGCCCCTTGGAAAAATGGTTTTGCAGTGAAATCTACGGCCCAACAATCCCACTCCCAGATATTTGCCCAAGAGAAATGAAAACTTAAGTTCACACAAAAACCTGTATGCAAATGTTTAAAGTGGCTTTTTTTTTCATAATGACCAAAAACTGGAAATGATCCAAATGTCCTTCAACTGGTGAATGAATAAACAAACAGATACAACACGCAAGAGAATGCTACTTAGCTGTAACAAAAGATGAGCCACCAAAACACACAATATGGATGAATCTCAAACGCATCCTTCTGAGTGAAAGAAGCCAGGGTCAAAAGATCACAAACTATATGATTTTGTTTATGTGACATTCTGAAAAAGACAAACACATCAGTGGTTTCCAGGAGCTGAGAGGGGGAGAGGAGGTGACCACCAACCAAAGGCCACAGAGGCAGTTCGGGCTGACAGAGTTCTGCATCTTAACTGTGGCGGCAGTTGCTCGATTATACGCATTTGTCAAAACTTGCAGAACTGTAAACGAAAGGAGGTAAGTTTTAATGCATGTAAAGTATACTTTAATCTTTAAAAGGGGGGGAAATAGTCACTGCAGAGAGTAGAAGTGTGAACTGATCAGGTAAGCAAAAGTAGACAGTTTGGGCAGTGGTGGGGGCCATCTGAGGTTGAGTGGATTTACAGTGGACCCACCTGCCCAGGGAAGTTCAGCTCTGTGGGCCAGCAGGGAGAAAGCAGATTGTTGGATTCATCTGCAGTTGGGATTTTGCCAGATGCATGCTTTGAAACACTGGCAGTCAGATGCATGCTGACTTTCTTATCTTGCTTGCTAAGTAGAAAAACAAGGCTGTTAAAAACTAATCAGGACCTGCAAAACTAACAGTTCTTTGAGGCTTGCAGAATTCCAAGAACAGATGTCTCGAGGCTGACCATGGGCGCCAGCAAGGAATCAAAATCCTGCAGAACCCTAAGATAGCATCAAGGACAAGCCAGACAGAGCCTTGGTGAGACCCTGCATCAGCCCCTTGCCAGTCTCCCTCCTGCTCTTCACTAACTGCTTCCTCCTTCTTGAAAGCCTCGGTAGATCTGAGCCTTTGAGGTGGCTTAGCTTGCTGTCTCCTCAGGCCTGAGAACAGCTGCCTTCCTGTTTCACCAACAATTGACGTCCGAGTCTCCCTTGTTTCTGTTTTGGCAGCGACAGCCGGACTTGGGTTTGGTAACAGTGGGAGATCAACACATTCCAGTCTCGCTCCTTTTTTGCTTTTCTTGCAGTAAATGGTGACAGATGCCTCACTTTTTAATTATGTCCAGCATTCTGGTTCCAGTAAGGCTCTGAAAAATTGTTGGGGGTGGGGGGCCATGACTTGCATTCCAAGTGTCATCTGGAGGTCACTAGGGTCTCCTCTATGTATGTCCATCTGCCTCAGGAACCTGAAGTTTCTGCAAGACAAATGATGATCACCCGCCCATTACAGGAAACTCGAAAGGCCTTTTGTTATCTTAAAAGGAACTCCAGGCAACGATTCAGCTTGCACAATTATCTGAGATGGTCAGCAACCAGTTTCAACCGGAGGCTGTCAGATGACCCATGCCTCACTCTTGGAGGGGCTCTGACCACACTGTGTGTCTGTTCTCTCATCTGTTGACATTGTCTCTAATCCTCACCACAACCTGAAGGAGCTGGGGTCACTGTCCCCCCTTTACCCAGAGAACCTGAAACCCGCAGTGGTCCAGCAACCCCCAAGTTCTCACCCCAAAGCTGTGTCTTATTCCAAAGCTATGGCCTATGACTTCTTTTCTGCCTCCTTGCAGGGTTATTGCAAGGGCCAAATTAAATGAGATAATCAGCGTTAAGAAGCCTGGTCAGTGACCTACACAGCACAGGCCTCTGTGTTGACCCAACTTGCTCTGTTTTACAGCCCAGCACCCTGAGTGCAGAGGGTGTAAGTGGTCCCTTAGTAAGAGGCAGCACTGGGATAGTAGACCAGTGGTTCCATCCTGGGACACCTCAGGGCTGGCTTTGGACTGGCAACTCCACACCCGTGAGCATTTCCCCTGGGGTTCAACATAGCCCAGACTTTATCCTTCCAACCCGCCATGTTCTGGGCGCTGGGCCACACCAGTCCTGCCATGGACTTGCAATATGTGACCTTTGCAACCTTTGGAAACAGCCCCTTCCTATGGTTCTGCATAACACTGATTCTGTTTAAGGGAGGAACCTCTGCACCTGGCAGGACACCATCTTTCTAACCTGGCGACCCAGCGTCTGTGAGGATGGCCCACACAGAGGGTTGCGTGCAGCGGACTCAGGGTCCTCCCACCTGGTGGGGACCCCCTCCATGCTCTTGTCCTCCCTAGGACACCAGGGGCAGGGAGCAGAGGGAGTAGTAGGGAATGACAGGGGCGGGACAGAAGGACCCACTGGAGCCTGACTCCGTGCAGAAAGTGAGCAAGCCTGTCTTGGATCACACGTGTCCTGCCTCCCCCAAATACACCAGGCCAGAGTAGTTATGGTCTTTCTCCGTAGAACAGGTCCAGGCTTCGGCACCAGCCCTAGCCCTTGATGTGTGTTAGTGGAAATTGGGGGCAGAGCAATCGATTTGGTCATCCTCATGGCTTTTGTCTAAACTGGCAGTTTAAACAGCTCCTTCCTGCTCGGCCTCTTTAGGTAGAAACGCGCAGCCACCCAGGCTCCCCGACCCCTTTCGCGGCTCCCCATGCCCCCGTGGCGTATGGCTGGCTCAGGGAGCAGCAGGGGAAGGTGTCCTCGGGCGTGTGTGGCCTCCAGGGATGCCCTGGGCCCGACAGCGCCTGCATCTCCCTCCCTCTCCCTCACTCCCTCCTTCTCCTGGCTTAGGAAACACAAGCCCAGAGACTGTCTCCCACATCTTCCACTGAGCACCTGTGCCAGCTGTCCACCCTCTGCTGTGATGCAGTGCCACCCTGCCCTGCTAGGCAGGATCTCAACTCAGAGTCCATGAGATCCGAGGACAGCTCAAGAGGCCCTAGTGCTGCCTGATGCAAGCTCTGCCGGCCGCCCTGCACCCCGCTCCTCCAGCTCCTCCAGCATCTCCCACGGGGTGGAAATCAGCTCGGCTCCCTGCCCACGCTCCCGTCTCTCCCTTGTCTCTGCTGTCTTCTGGGCTTGGCCAAAGGGGAAGGATGCTTTTAAATAAAACTAGACCGAGCATCCAGACCCTGGCCTGGCACTGTGGGGGGAAGAGGTGACCTACCACACGGCAGAGATGCTATGTTGAGAGTAGCCAAGCTCGGCCTTGATTTGCTCCTCAGGAACTACATGAGCTCAGAAAATCCTTCTCATTCACAATGACTGGCTTTTAAGCCTATTGTCTTACCGCAAATGTCTATTTTGCATGTTAGAACACAAATATAACTGTCTTTTCTCTTTGGGTACTTGTCTTCTTTGGATACTTTCCACACTGGGCTGATCTCCCCAGAGAGAAGGCCACGGGCTCAGAAGCAAAAGCAAAAGGGATAAAACCATGTTAACCACGTGGTCCCAAATCTGACCTCCTGACCTCCCTAACAAACGCCTCACATCCTCCTCTGGGCCCTGGCCACCTTGAGAAGGGTGGAGTGAGGCCTGGACACCAACAGGCAGGAAGCAGCATAGGTCGGGACTGCACTGGCGCTGCCCTCGCAGAGCCCTGGAGCTCCTGGGACGTGGCCTGTCCCACCTTCACTCCTCACTACTCACACAGCCGATGGTGGCTGAAGAGCTGCTGCCAGGGCCTGCACTTGAGGATAGCCACGGGAGAGGTGACATGATCTTGTGTTCTCACATGGGACTCCGAGGAACAGGGCGGACAGCAAGAGCAGCCTGCTGACTTCGATGCAAGGATGTCCCAGGCAGAGGCCGGCAGGAGGCCTCAGCCCCTCAGCGCCATCAGACTCATCTCCCCTGGAAATCTTCTCCGCTGACACGGACTCCAGCAGGACACAGGGACTTCTTCTTCCTGAAAGAAACCAGTGAAAGAATTTCCACCAGAGATGCTGGGGAGAAAGAGGAAAGGGCCCCGTGGTTTCTGTGAAAGGCTTACTGCATTCCATAACTGAGTCCAGTGATCTCGTTACATAAAAATTACCGGAGCCCATTGTTTTGGACTAAGCTCCTGCACAAGGCCCCAACAGACCAGACTAAAAACCAAAACGGAGTAACCCCTGCTAAGTTCCACGTCACTTGGGCTGTGGTGTGACCTTCCGAGAAGTCGAGGAAAGAGCGAACAGCCAATTTCCCAGAAAGGCCAGTTTAATCTTCAACAAGTGTGATAATCAAGTCTCTCTGTCTTCATCCTCACACAAGAGATGGCCTGAAGTCACCTGATGTTATTTTCCTATTCTTTTGTCTCCCTGCCCCCACCTTTCATGGAAAGTAACTTTGAAATGACTGATCTGCTTTTGTACTTGTTTGTGCTGTCTTCAGCCTTTTCTGTCTATAAAGCCTTTGCTATTTGTAATAAACTTTGTTGTACTTCTCTGTCAGATGGTGTTTCCTGGGTTGATCCTCACATTTGGCTCCCAATAAACTTTAGAAAATTAATTCTTTCTCGATGGCCTTGGTTTCGGTCCACAATCTTACTGACAGCAACTTGTCTACAGAGCAGTCAAGTGTGGTATGTGTTCAGAGCAGCCCCCAGTGCATCATGAAGCTACGTGGAGCACGTCCAGCAATGTTCACACCAGCTTCAGGAGGTGTTTGCACACTAACGTGCTTGGCCGTTTGGGTGAGGCTGGAAGGTTGCTGACAGTGCCAGATTCTGTGCTGGAATCAGTCTGGAAGGATACTGCGGGTCAGGCAGAGGACGCCCACCATCCTGCAGAAAACCACAGGCCCCTGGCACAAGGACTTATGGGAGGGTGAGGGAACATTCTAGAAGGCCGAATAGCTATCCCTGCAGGCAAAGTCAGCCTGGATCAGAAGGTGCATGTGTGTGGCCCTCTTTTGACCTAGCTGAGATCTATGGGCCTTTTGTGTTTAAAATACCATCTATGTGATACCTAGGTACAGCCTGTCTTCAAAGAACTGTTCATAGCTTCTGATCCAGGCATTCCCACTTTTAGAATTCTACCCTAAGGAAATAATAGAATATACAGACAACATTTTAATCATAATGATATTCATCCCAGTGTGATTTATAATAGGAAAAAAACTGTGAACAACCTAAACCCACAACTTTAGGGAAATAGTTATGTAAACAGTAGTGCCTCCCTGAATGTACCTGCCATGGACACGATATTAAAATGATGTTTATGGGGAAAAATGTTAGTGACACGAGGAAAATAATACATGAAGAGTTTATTATATAAGAGAGACAGACAGCGTTTTATGTGGTCACAATTACATTAAACGTCAGTAAGAACCAAAGGGAGAAAAATAACACTTAAGTTCTCTTCAGAGGGTGGGTGACAGGGGTTTCCAATCACTCATTCGTATTTTTATGCGTCTCTAATATTCCTTAACACCCCTAAATCCCTTTTATTATCAGAAATTCCTAAGAACATCCATCATCTTCCTGAAGAGGTGGGTCCGGCCTGGGTGGGTTGGAGATGGCTTCCCAGTCTAAGCTGTGCCAAAACACGTCTGTCTCCTGGGAATTTTGGATCGGGAGCTCGTGACTCAAGGTAAGTGGCACTGGGCAGAGTTGAGGCTGCCTCAATGGGACCACAGTCCTGCACCAATGCACACTGAAGGGGAGGGCCCAGGGTCTGCAGAAAGAGAAAAGAGGGGCCCAAAGAGCCAGGATGCAGGACCGTGCTAACAAGGCCCCAGGTTCTCATTCCGGGACCTGTGAAGTCATCTGGCCTTCCTGTCTTTTTGTTCTTTGAGCCCTGCTGCATCATCAGTTTGGCTTGTGTTCATCTGAGGGGTCTGTTTTCATTCCAGCCAAAGAAGTCTAGAAAGCCTATGGGAGCTCAAAACTGGGCCTGTCGACAATCCTGCCCAGGACTTTGAATGGTAAACAAGCAGTGTGACAACGGATAGTTTTGCAGTAGTGCTTGTCACTCCAAAACCCTGTCTAAAAGTACCATGTTGCTCAATGATTGCAGGATAGTGACAAGTCCCACACCTGGGCCACTGTAGTGAATTGAATTATGTCCCCCCAAAACTCATTGAAGCTTGAATTGTGTCCCCCAAGTTTTATGTATTAGAACTTAGCCCCCACTGTGACTGTTAAGAGGGTGGGATATCTATTATGGTAATTGAAAGGAGGAGCCTTGAAGAGGTGATTGGATTGTAGGACCATGCAGTAATGAATGGATTAAAAATGGTGGTCAGGGGTGTGGTTCTGAGGGCTTAAAAAGAAGAGGAGAGGCTGTCTGGCTCTCTCTGCTCTGTCTGCTTCCACCATCTTACAATGTGAGACCACTGGGTCACTGTTGCCACCTCCAGATGGACTTTGGACTTCTCAGCCTCAGAAACTGTAAGCAATAAATTTCATTTTCTTTAAAATTACCCAGTTCCAAGTATTTTGTTATGAGCAACACAAACGCACTAATACAACCACCTCAGGCAGAAATAGAGAGGAGTACACAAATCCTAAGCACACAGCCAGGCGCATTTCCATAAAGTACACACACCCAACAACCAACACCAAGAACAAGAATCAGAGCATGACCAGCACCCCAAAAACCCCCCATGCCCATCCAGCCCAGCCCCCAAGGGTGATTGCTATCCTGAACTTCTAATACCACAGGTTAGCTTTCCCTGTTCTTAACATTTACATGAATGGCATCAGACAATGTGCACTCTAGTGATTCTGGCCCTTTCATTCAACACTATTTGGGGCAGACCATTTTTTCAAACAGCCACACAGAACTGAAGCTCCTTGACTTACGATGGGGCTACATCTCAATAAACGTACTGTAAGTTGAGAATATCGTAAGTCGAAAATGCACTTAATGCTCCTAAGCTACCAAACACCATCGCTTAGTCTAGCCTATCTTAAACATGCTTTAGCCTACAGTGGGGCAAAATCATCTAACACAAAGCCTATTTTATAATAAAGTGTTGAATATCTCATATAATTTGTTAACTACTGTACTTAAAGTGAGAAACAGAATAGTTGTATGTTTACTCAAGGTATGGCTCCTACTGATTGCACATCGCTTTTGCACCATCATCACAAAGTCAAAAAATCGTAAGTCAAACCACCTAAGTTGGGGCCTGTCTCAGTCAGAAACCATCTATACTTCCTATTCCACATGCTCTTCTCAAAGCTTGCCACTCTCCCACTGAGCGGAGGGCTGTAATTCCTCTTCCTTTGAATCAGCGGACTCATGAGTTGCTTATAGACAAGGCAGCAGAAGGGATGCTGCATGACTCTGAGGCTCAAAGACTATGCCTTATTTGCCAAGACCCTCACTTTTGGAGCCCTGAGCCTCCATGTGGGAAGTCTGACTTTCCTAAGATCGCCATGCTGTGAAGAAGCCCAGGCCACATGGAGAGGCCTCTCAACAGCCCAGCTGAAGTACCAGTGACACCCAGAGCTCATGGCCAGACACATGAGTAAAAAGGAATCCAGATAATTCCAGTCATCCCAGCTAAGGTTGCCAGATTTTAGGAGAGAAAAAAATGCGGACATCCAGCGAAATTTGAATTTCAGATAAACAACAAATACTGTCTAGTATAAGCATGTCCATAATAGTTCATTATTTATCTGAAATTCAAATTTAACTGCCCGCCCTTTATTTTATCTGGCAACTCTACCCCCAGGAATTAAGTGTTCCTAGCTGAGGACCCAGACCCACAGAACAGAGACAAGCCATTCCCACTGGGACCTGCCCAAATTCCCAAAACTCATTTGCTTAATAGAATGGTTTTTTAAACTGCTGAGTTTTGAGGCGATTTGTTATGCAACAGAACAACCGGATTAGAGAAGCACCCGTGCTGTCACATGCAGCCGTAGTTCATTCATTCTCAGTGTGTGTGGTGTCTCCTGTGTGACAATATCACCACATGTCTATCTACTGTTGACAAGCACATAGGTGGCTATTATGACGGGTGCTATGAACACTCTTCTACTTGTCTTTTGGTAGAAATATGCAATCATTTCTCTTGGGTATATTCCTAGGAGTAGAGTTGCTGGATCATGAGATAGGTGTATGTCTAGCTTAAGTTTTCCACAGTGGTTGTACCAGTTTACACTCCCATCAGCAATGTGCCAGAGTTCCTGCTGCTCCATGACCTCCCCACTACTTGCTGTTGTTTTTTTTATTAGTTTTTCTGGTGTGTGTGAAGTGATAAGGCAGTTTTTTAAAAAATAGCTCCATGACATGTCCAAAGTCACAAGGAGCCAGCTTAAAAGAGATCCCATTGATCAAAGGTGGGACAATATAAGCATCTGAAAGAAAAATTATTACAATTGATTAAAACGCATTAAATATATAAAAATTCACAAGTTTATAATGATATTCAAAGCAAGGGAAAGCCAAAAAAGAAATCTAATTTGCCACTATTGTGGGTAGCTGTTGCATATCAACTCCTTATTCTGAAAATTATAAAGTGAAATAATTAAGTATGCATCCTGCCTTACTTCTACACACTGTAATTCTGGGTTACCAAATAACTCTCGCTGATGTGGGAAAGCTCTTCTTTGCAGAATGATTCCACTTATAAATGTAGAAATAATAACAGAAGTTTAGCTGTCAGGCAACAATCATCAATAAATGCCCAAACCACTGGTGATAGTCATAGGCTGCCAAAGTCTTACCCCATAGGGAAAAATGTGCCTTTACAAGGGAGGGATCAAGCTGTCACCACCTGAGCCCACTGGTCAAAAGTTACATCACTGATAGCAAAACACCAGACATCCTGTGCTTCCTGACCTTATGCAAAACAAAGTATCCATCACCAGCCGTGAAGTATTTTTGCTAAAAATGTTTTAACTACATCCAATAAATCCTTTAAAGGTAACTCCAACTTTATAGGAAACAGAGGAAATGGAGAAATAAGTAATAAATTGCCACAGAAAATAAGTAAATAAATTCAGAATGAGGGACAGGCTACAGGAAAACTGACCTGGTCTCTTCAACAGGTCGACGGCATGAAAAAATCTAAGGGCCGAGGGAGCAGAGAGACTCCTTGAGACGTGGCTAAGTAAGAGAGGTGGATTCTGTGCAGATTCCGATTTGAACAAATCACTCACCAAAAGATATTTTTGAAACTATAGAGATATTTGAATGTAAATTGGGCGTCAGATATTAAGAAATTATTACTAATTTCATTTAGTGTAATAATGGTACAGTGATTATGTAAGAAAATGTACTTATGTTTTTAGAGATGCATACTGAAGTACTTGGAATAAAATGTAATATCCATAATTTGCTTTAAACTACCTCAGCCAAGAGTTATAGCAATAAATGAAATAAACACAGCAAAATGTTCATAACCATTAGTTAATCTGGGTAATAACGTGTCAGTCCTGGGCTTGCCAATCCTCGGGTCTAGTCCTGCCCATGCCCTGCTCTTCCCTGAATCATGGGGCTGACACTTCTGACCAACTGGCTAAAAACTGGGGGGGAGGATCCCCCGACTCCCTCAGGTTCAGTAATTCATTAGAATAACTCACAGACCTCACTGAAAGTGCTACACTTACACGATCACAGCTTTACTATAACGGATACGACTCAGGAGCAGTCAAACGAAGCCAGCTGGGTTGGCCCTGGAGGGCCCTGGATGCAGAGCCCCGGCGTTCTCTCCCATGCAGTCAGGATGGGGCTTCTTCTAGGTGCGTCCATGTGCTCATCAATCAGGAAGCTCCTCTAGCTTTGGGGGTTCAGAGTTTCTTGGACTCTTATTACATCATTGGGTGTGTGATTGAGCTCCGTCTCCAGCCCCTCTCTCCTCCCTGGAGGGCCGGGGTGTGGCTGGAAGTTTCTACTCTCTAATGACATGCTTGGGTCTTTCTAACATGACCAGCCCCTCCCTTGAAACGACCTGAGGGCCCACCAGGAGTTATCTCATTAGCTTAAACTCAGCGTGGTCCCCTCAGGAAATCCCAAAGGCTTCAGCTCTGTCAGGAACTGTCGACTAAGACCTGCCCCTGTTCTCTTATTACACCACGATTACAGTACCCCCTTCGCTCCAGACCCACATGCCCTTCTTCGCAGATGTCCAAAGCCAAGGCCCTGACATTTGTCTGATTCTGAAGTGGGGGCAGTCTTGCGGAGGACTTTGCCCTTAATCTGAGGGGTCACTGCTAACTCCACCCAGTTAGTGTCAGAATTGAGTTAAATTGCAGTTTCCTTGGGGAAGCTCAACCCCACCTGTTTCCTAAAGACTGCCTGTCACTCAAATTCCCCGGGGTTGGTGCAGTTCAAGAGGTTACCAAGATTACCCTCAGGTTTAATCATTTTCTAGAAGAACTTACAGAAGTCAAACAAAGCTGTCATGCTCACAGTTATGGTTTATTATAGCAAAAGGATACAGATTAAAGAAGCTTCCAGCTGTCCTCTTCAAATAAAGTTGTGTGGACAGTACTTACTTGTCCCAGCACGTGAGAGCCTGCGTGAAGCATTGCCAACCAGGGGGGCTCACCTGAGCCTGTGTCAGGTTCTCACTGGGGGTCAGTTACACAGACATGGCTGACCATAGTCTCCAGCCCCTCCCAGTGTCCACATCATAAATCACATTGTTGGTACAGAGTATCTGGCATGGCCCAAGGCCCAGGAACTCTTATCAGTCAGAACATTCCAAGGGCTTAGAGGTTACCAGGAGCCAGAGGCCAGAGTCAGGGGCCAAACTTTTCTTCAGACAAGATTTCTTTACTGCACTGTGGGCCTATTTAAAACTATGAGGCCCCATCTCCCGTGGATATGGTAATTAGACCAGAGATGGCTATTCCAAGCTAAGTATGCTAACTCTCCTAGGGTATGTGAATCAGTATGCAGAGACGTTATATCAGGGTTTCTCAGTGTGTGGCCCTGACCAGTTGGAGTGCTTGTTAAAAATAAGGATTCTCAAAGAAAAAAAAAAAAACCCCGGAAAATAACAAGCGTTGGCAAGGATGCTGAGAAATTAGAACACTTGTGCACTGCTGGTGGGGTGTAAAATGGTGTAGCCACTGCGGAAAGCAGTGTGGTGGTTCCTCAAAAAATGAAACACAGAATCACCATGGTCCAGCAATCCCACTTTTGGGTAGACACACAGAAGAACTGAAAGCAGGGACTTGAAGAGGTGTGTGCACATCCATGTCCACAGCAGCATCATTCACAACAGCCAAGAGGTGGAAACAACCCACATGTGCATCGATGTGTAGATGGGTAAACCAACTGTAGTCTATACATTCAATGCACTCAACGTACAGCCTTAAAAAGGATGGAGGTTCTGACATGTGCTATGACACAGATGAACCTTGAGGACATATGCTAAGAGAAACACGCCAGTCACAAAAGGACAGATCCTGTATAATTCCACTTATATGAGGTCCCTAGAGTAGTCAAACTCATACAAACAGAAAATAGAATAGTGGGTGCCAGGGGCTGGGGGAGGGGGATTGGGGAGTCAGTGTTTAATGAGTACAGAGTTTCAGTTTGGGGAAGATGAAAAAGTTCTGGACATGGAGGGTGGTGACGGCTGCACAAAAGTGTGACTGTGCTTAATGCCACTGATTCTGTACACTTGAAGATTATTAAAATAGTTAATTTTATGTTGTGGGTATTTTACCACCATAAAAAAGAAGAGCGAGAACATCATGCAGGAGAGTGGGGGGCGGGGAGGCTCCTAGATCTTACCCCAAACCTACTGAGTTCATGTTGCCCTCACCCAAAGAATGTATTAAGAACCTGCTGTGGCTACAGTCTGGGTGCTGGGGGATGTTAACAGAGGTATAGGGGACCAGCAGCTATCGCCCTCCAATTGCTCACAACCTAACCAGGGACTCACAACAAGCAAAGGTAGAAAGCAGAATAAGACAATGTGTAGTTATGTACTTAAACGTTTGCCTTCACCCCTACAGGGAAAAAAAGGTTAAGATTTCAGAGAAGAACTTGACCAGAGAGTGTTGCAGGAGGTCAGGGAAGAGACATGGGGAGTTCAGACCACAGTCAGGCCTGGACAGGAAAAGATTTTCCTCATTTCATTCTGGGATACCCCAATCTCTGTGAACATTTATTACAGAAATCTGAAAAGGAATTTAAATCTGTAACACCAAGGTCAAGGGTTCAGATTCCCATACCAGCCAACCCCCCAACCAAAGAAATCTAGTATTAAAGAAGAGGAAGTTTAAACAAACAACTGAACAAATGAATGAATGTATGAATGAATGACTAAGTAAGGCAAAAATCAAACAAAAGGTAAAAGAAATCCAATTGCAGGAATTCAGAGAAGAGAGAGCAAAGTTCTTCCTCTTGCTCAGGGATCTGGGAAGGCTCCGTGGAGGAGGAGGCATCTGAACTAAGCTTTGAAGGATCTCCATGCGTGGAAATGAGGCACTATTCCAGACAGAAGGAGCACCACAAGCAAAGGAACAGAAGTGATATAGTTTGGATATGTTGTCCCCCCAAAGCTCATGTCAAAATCTGATCCCCAATGTGGCAGTGTCAGGAGCTATTCAGGTCATGGGGGGTGGATCCCTGGTGAATAGATTAATGCTCTCCCTTGCGGGGGGGGGGGGGGGGATAGTGAATGCGTTCTCACTCTATTAGTTCCCACCAGAGCTAGTTGTTTTAAGGACCCTATCACCTTGCCTTCCTCTCTCTGCTCCACCATTCTCGCCATGTGATACCCTGTATTGCTGTCCCCTCACCAGTTGTGTTCCCAGGACTATGGACTTTCAACCTCCAAAACTGTAAGCAATAAAAATTGTTTATTTATAAATTACCCAGGTTTAGGTTATTTCTGTTATAAACAACAGAAATGGATTGTAAGAACCCAAATGCCCCAAGGGATCACACCGAGGAATGTAAGAACCCAAATGCCCAAGGGATCACACCCTGATCACATAAGTCCTTCTCGGCCACACCCCATCATGGCGCTGGTTGCCCTTCTCTTCCGTATTCTCCTTCCCACAGGCACGAATCACACACCAATCAGCTCACCCCCCAGGCCCCATGCGGTATGCTAAGTAGGGATTGTATTTTAAGCCAATCAGCTTTCCCTTAAAACCCTATATATATGTGTGTGTGCTGCCTAATAAACGAGCTCTCCAGTGGATCGTCAACTGGTGTCGACTCCGCCAGGACCGGCCTCCCTTCCACCACTCACCATTGACGGTCCACCCTCGGTCCACCCTCGTCCATTGTTTTCGGCGCTGGCTCCTTCCACTCACCACCGGCTCATCATTAGGTAAGCCCCCTTTCCTAAAGGGCACCAGCCCTTTTTCAGGCTACCACAGGGAGTCTAAATCGTCCAGTAGCCCCTAACGCCCATACCCCACCCCACCACAGTCTTCACGACCACCATAAATTCCCAAACTATAACAGGTTCCAAAGCCCCGGTAAACTTTTACTTTCATTTTTGGAGGTTAAAAGCCCCATTCTGTTCTCTCCTTCACCCTCCTGTCCCATTAAGAGACCAGAATGGGTGCTTCCTCCTCCTCCCTAGGGGACTCTCCACTTCAATGCCTTCTGAAAAACCTCACCAACCTTTCCCTCAGGCCTGATATTGAGCTCAAACTCCTCACCAAATTCTGTACACAAGATTGGCCTTATTATCCTTTAGATAATCAAAACACATGCCCCCCTGAGGGCACACTAGATCCTAACATTCTACGAGACCTCTTCAACTACTGCCAGCGCCTAAAAAAATGGAAGGAGATCCCCTACATCGAGGCTTTTCGCCTCTTGGCTCAGAACCCCGCCCTCTGCTCCTCCTGTGCTCCCTCTCAAGTTCTTTTAGCCTGTAAACCCTCTTCACAGTCACCCCTCGATTCTTCCACCTTCGACCCTGCTGATGAAACCCCACCCTACCGACCTCCTCCTCCCCCAGTGCCTCCGGCGTCTGCTCCTCCTCCCCCATCATCCACGTCACCTTCTGCACCTCCTGCGCCATCCACTCCCCCGTCTTTACCCTCACCTACCCCTGACCCACTAAGCCCCCCTTTCACCCGTTCCCGAGGACCTCCCCCCGCCCCTTTAACAATCGCCCCACTACGTGAGGTAGCTGGGGCTGAAGGAGTAGTTAGGGTCCACGTTCCCTTTTCCCTAGCTGACCTTACACAATTAGAAAAAAGACTAGGCTCTTTCTCTACCGACCCTACTACCTACATTAAAGAATTCCAATGGATCCTGCAGGCCTACAGCCTCACACATCATGACATCTTCATGCTCCTAGCCAATACCCTCCTCCCCGAGGAATGCCGCAGGGTCTGGGATACAGCCCAAACCCATGCCACTGACACACATCGTACCAATCCAGATCACCCGCCAGGCCCCCAAGCAGTCCCAGAACAGGAACCTAATTGGGATTATAACACAGCCCAGGGAATCCAGGCTCGAGACCGTTTTGCCTCTTGCTTAATAATTGGCCTCAAAAAATCGGCTCGCAAGGTCGTCAGTTTCCAAAAAATTCAAGAAATTGTCCAAAAAAAGGAAGAAACTCCCTCTGAGTTCCTCAATAGATTAACTCAGGCCTTTCAACAATACACTAACTTAGACCCCAACTCAGAAGATGGCCGGCATGTCCTTATGACCTATTTCCTGGCCCAATCCTACCACGACATTAAAACTAAACTTAAAAAATTAGAGCAGGGTCCTGCAACCCCTCAGACTGAAATCCTGTCAGTGGCCTTCAAGGTTTTTCATAATCGGGAGGAGGAAAAAGAATGCCGAAAACAAAGGGCCAACCAAGCCAACTTCCAGATGTTGGCCCGGCTTATCAAACCCCCTGAGTGCCCTCCCACAGCCTCCACCTCTAAGCCTCCACCTGGAGCCTGCTTTAAATGTGGAAAGGAAGGGCATTGGGCAAAGGCTTGCCCCACCCCCAGGCCACCCACCACTCCTTGTCCAAAATGCAAAAAGAAGGGACATTGGGGATCTGATTGCCCCCTCGCCCGAAGGGGTGAGGGACCAACTGCCCCACAGTCCCCCGAACCGTGGACACCACCTATGGTGGGCCTCGCTGAGGAGGACTGAAGGAGCCTTGGGCCCTTCCCGACCATCTCTATAACAAAGCAAGAGCCCAGGGTATCCATGGTTGTGGACGGCCACCCAATATCTTTCCTCCTGGACACTGGAGCCACCTTTTCGGTCTTAAGGGAATATAAAGGCCCCACCACCTCCAGCAGCTCTCCTATAGTCAGGGTAGGAGGTAAACAAATCTTTCCCCAAAAAACCCCTCTTTTAACCTACTGCCTTCAAGGCACTCAATCCGTTTTCTCCCATTCCTTTCTAGTCATGCCACAATGCCCCGTCCCCTTGTTGGGTCGGGACATTCTATCACGGCTTCAAGAGTCCATTACTTTGCCCCTGTCCTCTTCCTCTTCCCCCGTTTCCTTCCTCCTAGCACTAGTTCAAGCCCAAGATCCTACTAATTCCACCCCTCCAAAGAAGTCCTTACCCATGCTAACGCACCCTGTTAACCCCACAGTTTGGGACACTGCCAGCCCCGCTCTGGCCCAGTGTTCCCCTGTACACATAAAACTAAAAGACCCCTCCAAATATATTTGTCAGGCTCAGTATCCATTAACCACAACAGCCCTCCTCGGGTTAAGCCCCATCATTCAGGCAATACTCCCATACTCGCTGTAAAAAAAACCTAATGGCGCCTTTCGTCTCGTCCAAGATCTCCGCCTTGTACCTATCAAAACAGTTGGATCTCACTGTATGAGGCTGGGCACCCTGTCTAAGAGCCCTGGCAGCGGGGCAGTTACTGCATAAGGAGGCATCCAAATTAACATTTGGGGCACCTCTCACCATTCTCTCACCACATCACCTCAAAGACCTCCTTACCTATAAGGCTCTCCAATCCCACCTTCCAGAATCCTAACCATCCTATCCTCGTTTCTGGAAAATCCTGCCCTATCCTTCAATACCTGCCCACAAACCCGGCTACCCTACTGCCTATACCAGATTCCCCCAACACCCCTTTGCACAGCTGCGTAGAAAGCCTTCAGAATTTCATACCTTACCGCTCTTCCATCACTGAGGGGCCCCTGTCTCACACTGATCTCGCATGGTTCACGGATGGGTCCTCATTCAAGGAAGGAAACACTCATTACGCGGGTTATGCCATAGTCTCCCTTGATTCGGTTATAGAAGCCCAACCTTTACCCAAGGGTACTACCAACCAGCAGGCCGAACTTATCGCCGCCACGTGAGCCTGCGTTCTAGCTGAAGGAAGAACTCTTAATTTATACACTGACTCCAAATATGTCTTTCATATACTTCTCTCTCATGACGCCATATGGAAAGAACGCGGTCTGCTTAACATGAAGGGTAACACAATCACCAACTCAGCTTTAATCTCCACATTAATTGAGGCATCCCATTTACCTTGTAAATTAGGAGTCATTCATTGCAGATCCCACCAGAGGGACGATTCCCCAATCACTCGCGGGAATTGTAAGGCTGACCTCGCCGCACGCACTGCGGCACGGCACCCACAGACACAAAACCAACTTCCCATTCTTCCATACGGCTCCCAAGGTTCACAGACACCCTCTCAGCCCCAACCGCCTAATGATGATAAGTCCTCTCTCTTTCGCTTGCTCCATGACCTGTTTCACTCTAGCCCCCAAGCTTTATCCCAGTTTTTACAAGCCTTCTTCTCAGTCACCCCATCTGACAAAGCCCTCTTACAAAAAATTTCCTCCTCATGCACAATCTGCCAGTGTACCAATCCTAACACCCCTCTCAAACCTGGGCCATACCCCTCCCACCAGGCCAGAGGTCTCACACCCGCGGCCAACTGGCAAGTTGATTTTACACACATGCCTTCCATCCGGTGCCTCAAATACCTCTTGGTGTTTGTTGATACCTTTTCAGGATGGGTAGAGGCATTCCCAGCATCCAATAAAAAGGCCTCCACCGTAGCCCAGACTCTCCTTTCCCAAATCATCCCACGATTTGGGATGCCCACTTCCATTCAATCTGACAATGGACCTGAATTTACCGCCCAGGTAATACAGAAACTCTCCCGGTCACTCTCTCTCCCCTGGCACTTACATTGCCCTTACCGACCTCAGGCATCCGGAAAGGTAGAGAGAACCAACAGAACCTTAAAGGACATACTAACTAAATTGTCTCTGGAATTACACCTTGATTGGGTCCGTCTTCTACCTCTCGCTCTACTCAAGACCAGGGCTCTCCCAAAAAGGCCCTCCAATCTTTCCCCTTTTGAAGTCATGTATGGTAGACCCCTCCTACCCCCGGGGATCACAGCGACTAAAGGACCCATACCACCCACCATGGCCTTACCCTTGCTCTCCCACCTTCGCCCAGGCCAATTATTATTCTACACTTCTCCGGAACCTAAAACCCCCCTAACCCCTAAGTGGGAAGGCCCATGTCCTGTCATCCTTTGCACTCCAACTGCTGCTAAACTTGCCCTGCCAGGTAATCATGTTACTCCATGGATTCATATTTCCAGGCTGAAGCCTTACACTCAGGATCCGCCCTCGACCACCGAGAACTCCAGTAACAAGCTGCAAGGAAACTTAACACACCATTCCTTTAAGTGCATCCCTCATCCTACCAACCCTCTCAAACTCCGCCTATCCCGGACCTCAGCCCTACCCCCAATTCCGGAGACATGAACCTTCTCCTTGGCCTTCTCCTGTTCTTTTCATTTCACCCAAGGAGCTTTCAGGCCCCTCTGCTAGCTCCCCAGGGTCACCCATTTACACCTGGCAACAGATCATTTCTGAAACACTCATCTTTCTCTCTCTCTCCCGGAAATTGTTTTCTCTCATGCGACCGCTTCTGGCGGCTGTCCCCTTAAACGCTTCCCTTCCTCAACCATTTATAACCACACCGTCGCCCCACCAGGCTCTTTCTTCTGGTGCAATGGAACCCTCTCTACCTCCATCCTGCCTAATCTTACTGCCCCATGCCTTCTGGTCACCATCGTCCCTCAACTCACTCTGTACACCAGTTCAGAACCGTTCCAACTTCTTCATCCCCCCTCAAAGCAAAAAAGGGCCTCCTTCCTCCCGATCATGGTTGGTATTTCCCTAACATCAGCGGTCGGAGCCGGCCTGTCGGGAGGAGACTTAGGACACAGTTTATGGGCGGTCGAAGACATAAATGCTAGACTTGAAGGGGCTCTGACCTCCACTGCCGAATCTCTTTCCTCTCTACAGAGACAAATTACCTCTTTAGCCGGTCTAGTAGAAACAAACATCATCAAACTCACCGACTTAGCTTCCAGCCTAAGAACCACATCCAGTTCTAACCCCTTTTCTTCTTTTATCTTAAACCCTATCCTAACTTGGATTTGGCCCATTTTGGGACCTCTAATCATTATCCTCATAACCTGCCTTTTCTTGCCCTGCATCATTAGGTTTCTTCAAACCCAAGTGGGAAAAATCTCTAATCAGGCCTTTAACCAGCTTTTGCTTAGAAACTACCAGCTTCTACTGCCAATTCTTTTTTTTTTTTTTTTTTTTTGTCGTTTTTTCGTGACCGGCACTCAGCCAGTGAGTGCACCGGTCAGTCCTATATAGGATCCGAACCCGCGGCGGGAGCATCGCCGCGCTCCCAGTGCAGCACTCTACCAAGTGCGCCACGGGCTCGGCCCAGAAACTACCAGCTTCTAGATACTGATGAAGCCCCCGCCTCATCTCGTGAGCGCCTCAGCTGTTGCTGAAGAGACACCACCTTACAGAGGAAACGCATTCCTACACGCCCTTGCCACCGACACCTGGCTGCTCACCTGGACTTTTCCCCTTTTGAAATTACTTGTTTCTCCACCCTCCTTTGGGGTTTCATAATGGGTATTTATGTACCTTCCTCCCTTTGCCCCCCCCCCCCCCCCCCGCCACAACGCCCCAGTTCAGCAGGAAGTAGCTCGATGACTTCAATGTCCCCTTTCCTAAAACAAGAAAAAGGGAGGAATGTAAGAACCCAAATGCCCCAAGGGATCACACCCTGATCACATAAGTCCTTCTCGGCCACACCCCATTGTGGCACTGGTTGTCCTTCTCTTCCGTACTCTCCTTCACGCCGGCAGGAATCGCACACCAATCAGCTCACCCCAAGCCCCATGCGGTATGCTAAGTAGAGATTGTATTTTAAGCCAATCAGCCTTCCCTAAAAGCCCTATATATATGTGTGTGTGTGCTGCCTAATAAACGAGCTCTCTCCGGTGGATCGTCAACTGGTGCCAACTCGTCCTTTCATGGACTAATACAAGAGGTCTATCAGGGATCAGCAAGCTGATCAGCGACCAGTGGAGGAACCGCAGGGCAGGCATTTGCAGCCATCTTTCATACTTCCACATCTGAGACTGAACCGTCCCCTTTCTCCATGACGGCTCTCTGCCCAACTACCAATCATCTCGCAAACCCAGCTCACCTCCCCCATTCCCTCCACGCTTTGTTCCCACGACTGTGACAGTCTGTAGCAGAGTTCTGCTCGTGCCCAAAGATGCAGTCTTTCCTAGGACTAGAGCCTGCCATTTTTAGGTGGGCACATGGCTGCCCAGGATAAAGACTATACTTCCCGCCTCCCTGTAACTGAGTGGACTAAGTTCTGGCCAAAGGGATATGAGCAGGTGATGTCTGGAGCTCAAGAACAATATGCTTCAGCATCTGCATTTTTTCTTTTTGCTGGTTGTGTTATGGAACGAATTAGGCAAGGAAGTGGCAGAGAGTTGGAGAGTCAGAAATTTATTGCGCAGGTGGGCCACAGACAAGCTAATGCTCTGAAATTCTGGGCCCCAAACCCAGGTCTTACAGGGTCTTTTATAGGTGGACTCTTATCTTTCAGTTTCTTCAACATACATCTCAAGCAGGCAGCTGCTACTTTCGGCCTAAGAACTCGTGTGACCTAAGAAAGTATGCAAGCAAGATTACAGAAGTGAGGAATGCAGGCAGTTGATAACTAGCTTGGCTGACTCTAAGTGGCCTTGTAGATAAGTACATTTAGTTACAGAGGCATTGTGCAGGCTAGGTAAAAGTTTAATTTTGAATTTTTCCAACAGTTGGAAAGCAGGTGTGATGAGAGGAAGACAACACCGTAGGGAGGGTGGGGCAACACCAGAAGGAGCTGTCCTCATCGTCCAGACGGATACCCAAGAAAGAAACTTCTATCCTGTTCAAGACACTGCGATTTTGTTTTATTTTTAATTTACAAACAATAATTGTATTTATTTATGGGATATAATGTGATGTTTTGATATACGTATACATTGTGGAATGGTTAAATCAAACTAATTAATATATCCACCACCTCACATGTTTATTTTTTGCGGTGAGGATGTTCAAAATCTGCTCTCAGATTACTAGAAAAGGGAGGGAAGGGGAAATACAAATGGCAATACCTAAATTAACATCGCAAAAAAGCATCTTGTGACATCTGCACCTGCAGCTTCTATCTGTCCAGGTCAAGATTTGGCTCCGCAAAACCTTCGTGAGGCCGCAGCAGCTCCCTCCGCCGCCTCCTCTACACGCTCGCAGCGTGAGGCAGCATGAGGTTACTCACTACAGATGTGTGCCTAGGAGAGGGCTCCAAGCCCTGGCCGGCGTCCCTTGTCCCCACGAGCCCCTTCACACAGCTTTGCTCCAGCCAGACGGAGTTTCCTTCCCCATAAATCTCGGGCTGTCACACCGCCAAGGCTGCTCGCGTCTCCATTTCTCCTCCAAAATCAGTCGCGGACTGGCACAAGAGCCACCCTCCAGGAGGCCCTCCTGCGTGCCCTCCGGGAGCCACCTCCCGAGCGCCGGCCCTGCCCGCCCGCCCGCGGGGACCCACCCCACTGGTCCTCAGGGTCGCTCGGGGCCCCGCCCCAAGAACGGGCCTCCGAGTCTGCCAAGTGGCCCAACCGCCGAGGCTGTCCTGCGTCCCCACCAGCTCGCGTCCGCCTCGGCAGGTGACGACCGGGACCTACTCGTCGCGGGTCACAGCGGCCGGCGCCGGTGTAGGCCCGCTCGGAGGGACTCCAGTCCGTCCGCTCACCTCGGAGCTGTGAGCGCTGGGAAAGGCACGGAAGTCGCCGGACCTCCGCGTACGCACACTGTGCCTTGCGCTGGCCTCAGTGTCCCCGCGAGCGCCGGGCGCCCCGGCGCCGCACGCCCCGCCCCCGCGCGCTCGGGCGTGCTGAGTCTGCGCAGCCGCACGTCCGATCCCGGCGCGCCCTGCGCCCCGCCGCGCGCTGCGCACGTTCTTCCCGACAGGCCCCGGGCGCCCCGCTGCACGCCGGGAGTGGTGGCCCGGAGGGGCGGCCGGCGCGCGTGGCAGGAAGCGGAAGCGGAAGCGGCCTGCGGCCCGCCCCCAACTCCGCCCCGCCCCGCGCCGCTGCCGGCGGGCTAGCACTGACGTGTCTCTCCATCAGCCCGCCGAGTCCCGGAGCAGGCTGGGCCGCGGGCCGCGTCGCCTCACCCGGAGCGGAGCGAGCCGCCGCCGCCATGGCGAGTGAGTCCTGCGGTGACGGCCCGGCGCGGCCGACCCCCTCCTCTCGCCCGTGCGGTCGGGCGCCCGCCAGCCCCCGGCGGTTCCCGCGCGCTCTCTCCCAGCCAGGGCGCGGGGCCTCCCCGGGTTGGCGCCTCGGGTCCCTCTGTGTCCTGACTCCTTTCGTTTCTCCTCCACAGTCAAGTTCCTGGAAGTCATCAAGCCCTTCTGTGTCATTCTGCCGGAGATCCAGAAGCCGGAGAGGAAGGTAGGCTCCGTGCGTGGCGCCGCCGCGATCCCTTCGTCCTCCCGCAGCGGGCCGAGCGCTCCGTGGCCCCCGTCGCTGGGGACGGCGGCCTGGCTGTGCGGGGCTCCCTCTGGAGCCACGGCGTCCTACGTGGGGGCCGTGTGGTGGATGTCGCTCGGTGAATAGAGTCTGGGGCTTGCCCTGTCCCCGAGTCCCCGAAACGGATGTGGGCTGCGGATGACTAGGCCTCGGTCAGGACGGCCGGCTGGAGCTACCCCCCCCTTCTCCACCTCCAGAAGAGCAGGTCGCGGCTTGGATTCTTTTCTGGGAGACGCCCTTTCTTTCCAGCTGCTAAGAGCAGTCACATTTGTCTGTATGAATGAGTTTGTATCTCTCGTGTGGGCTGTCACCGAACTGAGAATAGAGGCATTTTGTGAAGGCTGTTGCTTTTCACAGCAGGTATACCAAAACAAGGAAAGTCGAAACGTAGAGCTGTGCTGAATTTGTATCAGTTTCCGTGGCTGCACAGCTACAGCCCAAGGGAGTGAGTGTTGCCAATATAAGTAAAAACGAAGAGTGTCATTAAGTTCGTACGTTAGAGAGTGAATAGTGAAATGTTTTCGTCTCCACGTTTTTTTCAGACTGTTAATGAATTCAGGTATGTTTGTGTGTAGCTTATATCCACATGAACACGTGGGTTCTTGGAGGCACTTTTATATAAATGCCCCACATACATGCTGCCTTTGATGAACTAATTTGTAAAGCTCTACGTCCTCAGTCTCATCATAGTAGAAAGGATATGTCTCTGGAGCCAGGCAAACCTAGGTCTCACCCCTTACACAGCCTCTTAACAGCAGTGTGGCTTTGGCCTTGTGACTAAGTATGGTAGGTGGAACAAGGGAAGTACGTGCAAGATACAACGGTGGCCCAGGGAGGGATTAGCTCTGGAAGAGGTGATGTCTGATGGGGGTTTTGAAGGAGGAATAGAAGTTTCTTTGATGGGATGGAAGGAATCATAGGCAAAAGCAGTATACGACGGGGTTTCAAAAAGCTCGTGGAAAAATAGAATTAAAAGTTAATGCAAATTTTTCCACGAACTTTTTAAAGTACCCTTGTATAGTTTGCAAAGGCAAAGAACACAAGACTGTAGTGTGTTTGGATGGGAGGTTGTTAGGTATAGCTCATACTGAGAGAACATGAAGCGTCAGTGGAGAAGCAAAAGGAGGCGAATGAAAAGGGCTTTGGAAGTAAGTAAGGGACAGAATTGAGTATGATTTAGAGGCTACTGCATTGGAGGGTGAACTGTGGTACTGAGCAAGGGTGGATTTAGGGGCTATTTAAGAGGCAGAGGAGACAGGACTTGGATAAAGAGCTTTTGAAATTTTGCTTTTAATTTGGTTATAACCAGGAGAAGAGACTTGGTCATAGAAAAATGAGGAGTCAAGGGCTGGCGCGTTAGCTCACTTGGTTAGAGTATGGGGCTGGTAACACCAAGGTCAAGGGTTCAGATCCCCGTCCTGGCCGGCTGCCAAAAAAAAAAAATGAGTCTTGAAAAAATATTCTGCTGTTTTTCCCCCATAAAGATTTATTTCCCTACAAGTTTGTCATATTACTGATTAGTCTGAAAAGTTGTTGGCTTCCCTTCGCCAACTTGTAATTTCTTGGAGTGGTGTAATAACAGGTGGGAAGGGGAGCATTCTCAAGGAGAAGAAAAAGAAGAATTCTGTGAATTCCTCCCAGCTTCATGTGGAGTAGCTGAGCATTGAATTCACACCACCATTGTGTGAACGCATTATTGCATCCCGACTAGAGTGTAGCATGGTATACATAGAGGTCCGTGACTTCTGACCAGAGAGGCAGGACACTGACTCAGGGCTCGCTTAGACTTCTCTGTCTCTCAAATTAAAAAGTGTTTTTAAAGAACACACTTATGTTCACTTAAAACTGTTAGTCACTCATGAGGTATTTCCACCTCAAAATCCTCATCTGAACAATAATTAATGTGGTTGTTAAGCCCTCTAAAGCCCTTGCTGTAGTGTGAGCAGCTAGTACTAGTGAAGATGCTCAGTTGTAGAAGTTTTAGAAGACCTGGATGAGTTCCCACTCTACTGCTTAGTAATAGAGGCCTTGGGCAGGGGGGTCTAAACTTCTCTAGTGATACTTAATAGTCATCTGTAAAATGATTCTTGTCATCTATCCTACTTAAATACCTGAAGAGACGTGAAGATTTTTAAAGTTAAACAGATGTTATTAGTAGTGAGTGAACAGGTGAAACGTGCAACTCTCCCTACCTTCCCCCAATATTGGGCATTACATTGTTTTACCCCTAATTCATAAAAAATACACTATTGAACAGTCGGTCCCCCATTCCAAGTTATCTGCTGAATAACAAGGTTTTGTTACTTACAGTCTCTCTCAAATAAAAAGCCATTGCTGGTATGCTATAAAGGTTTGTCTGTTTCACAAGTCATTCTTTGATCTTGGGTCTAAACGGTTAATGCTAATAGTATGGAGTACAGCTTTTGGCTCAAATTTGCTTCAGCTGTGGGATTGAGGACAAATTACATAGCTTCCCTTAGACTTGGTTTTCTCACAGTGGAATAAAGATAATAATGCCATGCAGGGTGAGGGTTAACGAAGATGATGCCCAGGAAGATCTTTGCATTGTCCCTGTGCATAGAAAGCAAGCGTACATGGTGCTCGTGTTTTCATGCTTATGTTTGGTACATGGTTTTGGCTTACTCCTCTGGTGAACAGAGAAAGAAAGGGGTCTGATTTGAGTCCATCTTTATTAATTTGGTTGTGAAAACTAACTTGTTGCTTTAATTCATTCTCTTCTGCCATAGATTCAGTTCAAGGAGAAAGTGCTGTGGACCGCTATCACCCTCTTTATTTTCTTAGTATGCTGCCAGGTAAACACAGGTTTCATGTTTCATTACTGGGGTGGGGATAAGTGGGCTGCAGCAAGCATGCTGACTACTTTGCTCTTTGCTTGTTTCCAGATTCCCCTATTTGGTATCATGTCTTCAGATTCAGCTGACCCTTTCTATTGGATGAGAGTGATTCTAGCCTCTAACAGAGGTAGGACTCTGGCTCTCTCTGCCTTTTCTGAGTACGATGCGGGCTTGACTAGCCTCATTTAGTTAAATTACAGGCTTTAGCTTTAGGTGGAGTTCACGGGGTGTTTGTGAAGATATGTGGCTTGGAAAATAGAGTGAAGAATGTTAGTGTGCTTTGTTGAATAGCCTTATTAAATGCTGAATTCAGCACCCAGGCATACCATCGTATTTGGAATTGTGTTTGAATACAGTACCAAACCTGTAATAACAAGATAAGTCTACATTGTAGAGAATTTTTTTAAAAACATGGAAAAACTAGAATACTTCTTAAATACTTGAAATGATGACATTTCAATTGGTAACAGTCTTTAGAATATGTAATTTATTTTTCAGCTGCATCTTTTTCATATCTATAGGTTACATATAAGTGTCAAAAAATACATTAACAGTGTTTTGTATACTCTAACCAGTTACCTGTGGGTGGTGGGGAGGATTCTGAATGTGTATGTTGATAGTGCATTTGATTAACTCATTTTTAATAAGCTCCAAATCATTCGGAAGTATAGCTCATTTTAGCATGATGGGAAGTAGAATTTATTCACAACTAGATAAAATTGTACAGGCCCCCTTTCTAAATGCTGGAAATTACTTGAATGGTATTCTTTTTTATTACCAGATGAAGAGACAAGTCTTTATTATCTCTGTAAAGCCAGATGAATCTGTTTATGGTGAATTTAAATGCAGCAATCTGTATGGACACTGTGTGACTTCCTAAGCAGAATAAGATGTTGCCCAGGAGGCTGAACAGAATGAATTGGGTTATACTCTAATTGTCAATATTTGGGGGTCATTCTCTAAGTTAAACACTAACAAACTGAAACACATTGGATCTGTAAAAGGGGTACCCAGTCGTATTTTTGTTCATTCATTTTTTTAAATAATGTTTTGCTTTTCCTAGCTAATATTGGCTGTGTTTTTCCTCCCCCTTTCCTCAAGGCACACTGATGGAGCTGGGTATCTCTCCCATTGTGACCTCTGGCCTTATCATGCAACTCTTGGCTGGCGCCAAGATAATTGAAGTTGGTGACACTCCAAAAGACCGAGCTCTCTTCAACGGAGCCCAAAAGTGTAAGAAACATTGTGAATAATGTTCTGATGTCTATAGTTGAGAATTTGAATGCTGTAAAGTTTGGGGCAACAAAGCAGTTTTTCTTTGTAAGCTGTGGCTGCCAACCCTGCAGATGCTCTGTGGCCTATGTTAGAGGGAAAGAGCTCCTCTGGAGAGCAGAGGTGCCAGGCGCTGGGGATAGGCTAGGCAAGGCAGGGGAGTGGGTGGAGTGCCCCCAAGGGCACACTATGGAGTGAAAGGAGCAGGGGTTGCAGATCCCTCCTCCACCAGCCACAGTTTCATTACCACTGAGAAGGAGGCACCATCCACTTGGAGTCTAAGTAAGGGTGACACAGTAATCACTCTCACAGTGCCTGGCACACAGCTGTTACTTAGCAAGTGTTGTTTTTCTTTCTTCTGGGAGTTTAAAAGGATTTAACTGTAAGGAAAAGTGATCCTCTGAATCCAGTTCTACTGTGTACTAGCTTTATTTAAGTCTCAGTTTCTTCATCTGTAAAAATGGTAATGATAATGGTGTTTGCCTCATAGCAAATAGTGCTACTAGTAACAGTGACCAGTCATTAGAATTAACCATGTTTAGGCTCTGTTAACTGAAGTATATTAGTCAGGAAATATTTACAATTTCCTACCCCAGCCACCTTTTCTTCCACACCATCATGTTTTACAGAATCTCTTTCATTAGTAGGTTAAATAATTGAGCGAGAAATACATCTAATTTAAACTTAGTTTCAGATATAAATCAGGATTTTAAATATATACATGCATTATTTTTCAGTACCACAAATCAGTTGTTGTCTCTAGTCGCGACAATGTTTTTAATATTTTTTGCCTTAAGAATTCAGTATTACTGAGAACTTTTTAAAAAGTCAAATGCGACTATATTTGATAGACACGTGGGAGTAAAAATTTGTTGTTGTTATTATTGTTGTTGTTGTTATTATTATTATTATTATTGGCAGCTAGCCAGTACAGGAATCCGAACTCTTGACCTTGGTGTTACAAAATTTTATTTTACATGACAGGCTAAGCAGGAAAACTGAAATTGAAGTACAAGCCCATACTTAGAAACCCATCTCATACTGTGGAACCAATAAAATATGTCAGTTCCATTGTGGTGAAGTATAAGGAAAGACAAGAAACAAAAATAATCTACATGAAGGAAAGCTTCTATTAGACCAGAAGAGCTCAGTAGCAGAGGAAATGGGTATAGTAACCAAACTGATTTTGTGGCTTTTTCCCTTCAGAAATGCATTAAATAAAAATTAGGAGACCACTTTACCCCAAAGTTAGTTAGTGTTCTGTGTTCTGGACTCAGACCTGGATGGCAAGCCTGCAGAGGTGGCCCAAATGTGTGTTGCAGTGCATGAGCCGTCCACATCCTAAGTGCCCTGACATTGAATTGAGTGCTGAAAGTGGTGACGTCACTAGATTGGATGTCTCTGAATGTCGTCTGGAGTAGATTTCTGCCTTGGTTTGCCTTTCATAAGAACCAGATTTGCCATGTTTCAGTTCTTTTACTCCTTCCTTTACTAAAAGGAAAGTGAATTTGGAAAAGGTGGAATTAAAGAGCAAGGTGTTTTTGTTAAAAGGCACTTGAATTAGGGTGTACTTTGATGATGGGAATATTAGTTTCCTTCACCAAGCTCCTTGGAAGCAGTATCGATACTTTTGTCTTTGTTCTCCCCAGTGCCTGGCACTGAGTAGGTGTTCAGTAACTGTTTCCTCTGCTATTGTGTAATATCCCACTTTGGAAACACAGTTTTCTTTTGATTTCTAGTGTTTGGCATGATCATTACTATTGGCCAGTCTATCGTGTATGTGATGACAGGAATGTATGGGGACCCTTCTGAAATGGGTGCTGGAATCTGCCTGTTAATCACCATTCAGGTAACTGTTATGCAGACATCCCCCTTCTGAGTAGCACCTCACACTTACAATTCTCAAATTACAGATCTCAACCACGAATAAAAGGGACTCTTACTGATAAGCATCAAAAGATCCTGGATTTGCCCTTCTGAACTCACCAGGGGAAGGCTCTGCTAACCAATGTCTGGTTGCGAATGACTCAGCCTTCAGCATTTATATCCAAGAACCATGTCCGTGGGGAGCAGTAATACACAGTCTGTTTGGGTTTTTTTTACTTTTATTTCTTAATTTTTACAGCTCTTTGTTGCTGGCTTGATTGTCCTGCTTTTGGATGAACTCCTGCAGAAGGGGTACGGCTTGGGCTCTGGGATCTCCCTCTTCATTGCAACTAACATCTGTGAGACCATTGTGTGGAAGGCTCTCAGCCCCACCACTGTCAACACGGGCCGAGGTAAGGGCCCTGGGCACCCCCAGACAGAGGTCAGCAAGAATTGTTGTCGTGTGCTAAGTGTAAGGCAAAAGCTATCCCCTCCACAGAAAATTATGTCCGTTTTAGGTATATCTCTTCTGATTTTTCTGTGTGCATCTGCAGAGAATTTAAAACACAGATAGGCATATACTTATAATGATACCTAACTTGTATTTTTCGTGTAAGACTACTTCGTGGACATTTGGAATGCTGGAATACATAATCCTGTCTCGTTTTTCTTAACACAGCATGAACTTCCATTGCAAGTTTAAGAAACATTTATTTTAACCAGTTGTCTTCTGATGAACATTTAAGTCATTTCCAGTTTTGTTGTTGTTGTTGTTAACATGGAGACAGTGAACATCCTCATACATTCATCTTTATGTACAAGTATTTTGATTGTTGCTCTCAATGAATAAGTTTCTAAAAATGAAATTACTAAAGCACTTGGTCATGCAATGGGCAGCTTTGTGAAGAGTTCTGAACTTGGGGTTCACCATCTAGGTTCAAATCCTAGCTGTTCCTTTTAGCCGTACATCTGTGGCTTTGGGCACATTCTTCCACTGCTGACACTTGGTTGCCAGGATGAAATGAGAAACACGAAATTACATGATGCCTGGCTCTTAGTAGATGCCTATCAAATGTTAGTACACTACATTATATACACTAAGTGCCATAGAAGTCTTGTTACAAAGGATGTTTTAGATAAAGATTACTAAACTACAAGGGAAGTCTTAGAGTGAGACTTATTAGGAAAAGGAAATAGGCTTTTTTTGTCACTAAATATGTTATTCACTTAGAAGAGTCCCATGAGAAATATTCACAAGCATTGTACTATTCTCTTGAATGTTGGAAACAGAGTCCCTGGCCTTCAGAGATCGTATAATCTCATTAATGAGACCAAAAACTGGTCCCCAGACAAGGGAAGGCTACATGTGCCAAACAGATTACAAAGAGTGTAGCTTAAGGGAGGAAATGTCAAGGAAACTTTAGAGAAGAGTGGGCAAGATCAGATTTGATTCTTCCCCGGGCTCTTCCTAGAATTTTAGGAAATCCAAGACAAATTGGGAGAAGCTGGGGAACGGAAGGCAGGGTTTTGCAGGACTGGATGTGGAAAGGCAGGACGGTAAAGGTGCAGGAGGAGCTCTAGTGTGTGGCAGGACCATAATGGCGGCTAGCCTTGGGGACCGCTGAGTTTGAAGGAAGTGATACTGGAGTAGAGGCCAAGGCAGTCAGGAAAGGCCCATAAGCCCAGCAACAACCAGCCAAAGGATTCATTCCATTCTGGAGCAGGGCAGTGAGCGATGGGGGCCGGAATTTGGAAGGGATGGTTTACTCCACACTCGAACATAGGCCGAGAACACAGCTAGGCCAGTTTGCAGTAATCCAGCTTTGACAGGCCAGCCTGCACAAAAGCCCTGAGTGAGGGCTTTGGCAGGAAAACGCAAAAGAGGTGGGACCAAGAGGCATTTTCAAAGACTGAGAAGCAAAGGTGGATTTGTCTCTAGCTTTGAGGTCGATGTGTCACAATGTCAGCTGGCCGTGTTTGGGACCTGGCTGGAGTGGAGGTGCGTCTGGGAAGGGTTATTCCCCAGCCAACTGCATGCAGGTGGTGAGAGGCACTAGAGGGAGTAGAGAGGAGTGAGGAGGAAGAGCCACGTGGAGGGCAGCCTTGCAGTGTGGCCTAGAGCTCGGCTCCAGCTTGGCTTGTGAAGCTGGAAACAGGTTGTTGAATGAGCCCTCTCAGACTGAGAGAATAACTCTTGCTGCTTCCCTGGGCAGTGGGGACAGTGCAGATGCAAAACAGCCTCTACCCCTGAAGCACTGGCACCTAGAGACTGTCTTGTTCCCAGAGACTCAGCAGGTAGCAAATTTTGAGAAATAGTTATGTTGAAAATTAGGAGAGCTAGGGCCTAACTCTGGCACTGCTGTTAATTAGCCTTTCGTTCAGCAAGTATTGATCAGGCACCGTTAAGTACCAGGTGCTGTTTTGGGCACTGGGAATGCATAGGAAGAAAAACGTGTGTTGTCTTTGTGCTGGGCATTGCCATAGGCTCCCCAGTTCAGAATCAGAGGAAGAAGACGGGACTGCCAGGGATGGTTGTTGCAGTGTTAGTCCAGGTAGCCAAGCAGGGCCTCACAGACAGTACAGTGAAGTCCTGACTGAGGTGAGGGAGCCCCGTGACTGACTGGGGAGATTGTTCCATTTGGAGAGAACCAGCAGGTGTGCAGGCCCTGAGGTGAGGATGTATGCAGTGTGCTCAGGGATCGGCGTGTGTGGCTGGAGCAGAATGAACAAGGGGAGAGTGGTTGGTGGTGAGACCGGAGAGGTATTGGGGGGTGGCATGAACAAGTTCCTTCTTCCTTCCCCTCAGCTCCCCGGCCTTCGTCCTCTATAAAATAAGAGCCTTGTCCTGGCTCCAGCTTTAATATCCCTGGGTTCTGTACAGTAGGGAGACAGGCCAACGTGGTCGCACATGACCAAAAGTGGAAAGGATGGAACTGACGAAAGACTGGCGCAGGGCGAGGGGAAGCCCAGAGGGTTGCGCTCGGTGTTTCTTGCACACGTCCCAGGGCTCCAGAGGTCAGTGTAACACCCGTTAGATGGTGTGCCTGACATGTCATCTCTGAGAGGTCCAGGAGGAAGCAGCCGGTGTTTTCAGCTATAACATGTTAGAAACTGGAGGGAAATGCCATCCCAGGGCAGTCCTTGGTGCACCTCATGGTACCAACACCATTACCCCACACTGCGTGGACAGCGTCAGCTTCCTGTCAACAAAAGCATGAGTTGCCAGGCTTCCATTGTGGGGTAGTTACGCTATCATAGAACAGCAGAGGTTACACAGTGATGCGATGTTCTTATTTCTTAGTTTAGCCGTTTTTTTGTCTGTTTTTTGGCAACTGGCTGGTACAGGAATCTGAACCCTTAACCTTGATGTTATAATACTGCACTGTAACCAACTGAGCTAATCAACCAGCCCTTTCTTTTTTTCTTGGCAATTAGGCTTTAATAATGCACCATGCTCCCCAGCTTGCTCTTGCCCCCTGTTGCCTAGTCCTCAGCTTGGGTCCTCTTTCTTCCAGTTTTCCTTTAGTCTGTCAGTAAACTCACCGTGCTGCTGGGCCTACCTTCCTCAGCACCATCTCATGGTAGGGCATGAGCTCCAGTTTGGATGGGGCCACGTGGTGGGCATGAGTGTCATGCTCTGCTTTCAGAGTCAGTGTGAGGAGCAGAGCACCTCCGCCCCACCTGGCTGGGGCGGCCTATATTTCAGAGCCATTGAATGGATGCTCATAGTTCCTGGGATTTTCCAGGAAAGTGGATTTGTCAACTCCAAACACTCTTCAATGCACAGCCCTTCCAGCTAGAGCTCAGCAGACCCTGCTTTATTTTTTTTAGTTGGTGATCTTCGTTCACACATCTGGTGGCCATTGTCTCATATGCCTAAGAAATGAGATAATTGAACTCAAAAAAGTAGAACAGCCTGTTTCTGTAGTTTGCACTCTCTATGGAAGAAATAGTAACGAGGGATTAGAGAAACCCATACCATGTCCCCGTGGCTGCAGGAGTAGGCACTGTGACTCTCATAACTGCCTCTGCTCTCCTGCCTCTGTGCCGGCTGCTAAGCCACCTGGAGGCAGATTTAGTTGCTTTTAGGTCCTTCACTACTTTTGGCCCTCCTCCGCCAACAGGAATGGAGTTTGAAGGCGCCATCATCGCACTGTTCCACCTGCTGGCCACACGCACCGACAAAGTCCGAGCCCTCCGAGAGGCATTTTACCGCCAGAACCTCCCCAACCTCATGAACCTCATCGCCACCATCTTTGTCTTTGCAGTGGTCATCTATTTCCAGGTGCGTCCAGATCGGACCCCAGGGAGTTCTGATGGTCTGGATCTAAGTTTCAGAATGCCTTGGTGTGTACACCCCCACCCTGTCCCAGGGAGGTGCACATGCTGTCCTATCACACTGCAATGGTGAGATGGCGTTTGAAGGGAGCAATTTCCATGTGAGCTGGACAGGTGTGTTCACTAAGTCAGGGATTTGCCCAAACTAAGCAAAATTAAGGCAGTTCTAACATTTCTGGAATCATCTTTCTTTGGGTTGGGCCTACCAGCAGATATGTTTTTAAGTCCTTAGTTCAAGAGAAGTGAAAAGTAGTCAAGCTCTAAAACCTCGCTGCTGTCTTCCCCAGAATCTAGAGTATTTGTAGGCAACATCTTAATCTTGGACGAAGCCCTTCCTCTTACGAGCCCTTACCTTTAAAATTATTAGTCTCTTTAACTTGCTTCTGAATAAGACACCTGAACTTCCAGTTCCTTTTCTATAATTAGATTATCTTTGTATTTTTTGATTGTCCGTTTTATATTTTGGTATTTATTAAAAAGAAGGGACAGCAGTTGAAAGGCAGTTTTATGTTCTTAAAAATTAGGTGAATGCTTTTTCTGAGAAGCAAATAAATTAATCTGTTACTTATGCTGAAACTTTTATTAGTCAGATGCCTGATTAATAATAAGCTAACTCTTGGGCCGGCCCCATGTTTCACTTGGGAGAGTGTGGTGCTGGTAGCACCGAGGCCACAGGTTCGGATCCTATATAGGGATGGCCGGTGTGCTCGCTGGCTGGGCGTGGTGCAGACCACACCGTGCCTAGGGTTGTGATCCCCTTACCGGTCAGAAAAATAAATAAATAAATAAGCTAACTCTTTTATTTATTTATTTATTTATTTTTTATTTATTTATTTTTTTTTTTAAAGATGACCGGTAAGGGGATCTTAACCCTTGACTTGGTGTTGTCAGCACCACACTCAGCCAGTGAGCGAACCGGCCATCCGTATATGGGAACCGAACCCGGGGCCTTGGTGTTATCAGCACCGCACTCTACCGAGTGAGCCACGGGCCGGCCCAGCTAACTCTTTTAGAGCCTTGGCAAGTATTTGCAGTCAGATCATTAAGAATTTACTTTAAATCTGTATTCTGAGCCCTGTTCTAGGCACTGGGAGTTCATAAAAACAACATACAAGAAACACTTTCTATTTTCCATGGGTTTCAGAGATAGCAGTTGTATTTATAGAGAGAACTACTGTCGGGATCTAGGGATGTGTCCTTCCAGGATTTTCTGTATATTCCACATCTATGTAGGTATAATGCGGTGGACTTTTTTTTTTTTTTTTTTTTTTTTTTTTTTTTTTTTTTGACAAAAATGGGATCATTCCACTGTGCCGTGCTTTAGGGCATTTTTAAACCAGTTCTTCTGGACCCTCCTGAGTGTGCCCCCAAGTGCAATAGTGCAGCGCTGGGTAAGGAAGGGGCATGTGCTCTCAGACACACTCAGAACCCACGCCAGGGCTGCCTCCCCAGGGCTGGCCTGCCTGTCCCCACTGTCTGTTCCTGTGCACTAGGCTGCATTGAGGCAGTGCAGGGATGTTCTGTTCTGTTTGGCTTCTCAGGGCTTCCGAGTGGACCTGCCAATCAAGTCAGCCCGTTACCGAGGCCAGTACAACACCTACCCCATCAAGCTCTTCTACACTTCCAACATCCCCATCATCCTGCAGTCTGCCCTGGTGTCCAATCTGTATGTCATCTCCCAGATGCTGTCAGCTCGCTTCAGTGGCAACCTGCTGGTCAGCCTGCTGGGCACCTGGTCTGTAAGTGTAGCTGATTTAAGATGTACTCCTTTTCTAGTGATGTTACTATTTGTAGTGGTTTGTGTTGGTGTGTTCTTGCTCGTGACCAAATGTTTTAACCAAAGATATTTTCCAACTGTGCTTCGAACTAATTCAGCACATTAAATTTTCTTTTCAGTAAGAAAAATGCACTGTGGGCACTTAAATAATATTGTATCCTTTCATATGCTGAAGACTATCTTTTGTTTTGATGCTGTGTTATAATGAAACAGCATTCACAGGCATTCTGTTTCTTCTTCCCAGGACACTTCTTCTGGGGGCCCAGCACGTGCTTATCCAGTTGGTGGCCTTTGCTATTACCTGTCCCCTCCAGAGTCTTTTGGTTCCGTGTTAGAAGACCCTGTCCATGCAGTTGTGTACATAGTGTTCATGCTGGGCTCATGTGCATTCTTCTCCAAAACATGGATTGAGGTCTCAGGTTCCTCTGCCAAAGATGTAAGTAGAAGTAAAGATTTCTAGAGAGATGATTGAACTGTTACTGGTATAAGGGTATTAACTTGTCACCTCTTCATAAATAGTGGCTTGTGGGCCAGCCCATGGCTCACTTGGGAGAGTGCGGTGCTGATAACACCAAGGCCACAGGTTCGGATCCTATGTAGGGATGGCCAGTTGGCTCACTGGCTGAGCGTGGTACTGACAACACCAAGCCAAGGGTTGAGATCCCCTTACCAGTCATCTTTTAAAAAATAAAATAAAATAAAAAATAAATAAATAGTGGCTTGTGACAAACACAGGTGGTCAGCCTCAGGCCAACAGATGAAGCCCAACATTAAATTAGCACCAATTCTGAAATCTGAAGCCAAAGTGTAAAATTAGACTTTGTCCTGTGACTTCCTTGCAGCAGTTTTAAAGTTCTCTATATAAATATTGTTAGTGCTGAAGGAGAAAATCTATAACTGTTTAATACCACTATGCCACTATGAAATGTCTACCTTCCCTTCAACGTCCCATTGAAAACTGAGCATGTCTTCTCCTCGGTGGGCATCATGCAGGTTGCAAAGCAGCTGAAGGAACAGCAGATGGTGATGAGAGGCCACCGAGAGACTTCCATGGTCCATGAGCTCAATCGGTGAGTGCTGGCCTAGGCCCCCAGTGTCATGTTCATGGGCATGTGCAGTTTTCTCACATGTCGAGAGTCCTGATAGGCCTTAGGATTTTCTGGCTCACTAAATCTCATCCTTGGGTTACAGCATAGGAAAGGTCATTAAACGTTTATGCACTTGCTATGTTGGATACTGGAGATACTTGTATAAAAATAAATGCATATAGCTCCCTCCTGAAACACGTGGCCACCAAGTAGGGGGACGGAGGCATGTGGTCAGCGCACAGGGACAGTGGGGAAGGGTTCTGAGGGAGACAGTGCAGGCGGCGGCCGCACCTCACCTTTTGCTTGTGCCAGCAGGGTGGCCGGGCACTGAAGGGGTCGCCCAAGAGGAGGTCAGCCTGTGAGCTCAAAGCAGGAGGTCCGGGTGTCTGAGTGCAGACTAGGGGGGCCTGCGGGGGAGGTGAGGCTGGAGAGGCCAGCAGAGGCTGGGCACGGATGAGGCGGGACCTGTGGTCTTTTAGGAAGGTCAGTGCTGGTGAGACAAACCAGAGAGGGAAGGAGGAAGCCAAAGACAAGCCAGGCTGCTGTGAGAGTTTGGGCCAGGGTGACGGTGGCCAAATGCGCCATCACCTTGGAGCTGGAGAAGAGGGAGATTGGGGAGCAAGAGAGCTCCCTGGACATGGGGGGCAGCTGGGTGAGGGGCACATGGGGTAACCTTGCATGCTTGCACAGCACCGTGCAATCTGCACGCTTTTGTCATAGATAATGGAGCTGCCTCCTGGGCAACAGGCTGGCGGCACTGAGGGTATTAAAGCTATTTGGGCCCTGCAGTCTGTCACGGCTGTTCATCTCTTTCATTGTGACTTGAAGGCAGCCACAGACAAAACATGGACAGATAAGCATGGCTGTGTTCCTACAAAGCTGCTGACAAAATCAGGTGGCAGACCAGGTTGTGCTGTGGGCTGTAGCTTGCTGACCCTCAGCTGAGGGAGCAATGGCAAGAAAAGCAGACACCATGAAGTGCAGGTCATCTCCCGGTCCCCAGCAGGAACAGCAGGCCATTCAGTTCATCCTGGTAACATAAGCCTCTAGGTTGATAGCTCTGTTGGGTAGAAATGTAAGTCACATAAGTAAATTTTCAAATTTCTAGTAGTCACATTAAAAACATAAAAAGTATGCCAGCCAGTCACAAAAAAAAAAAAGTAAAAATGAGGTAAAGTTAATTTTAATATATTTTTTTGAACCCAATGTATGCAGAGTATTGTTTCAATTTGTAATTAATGGCAGAAAATCATGACAAGATATTTTACATTCTTGTTTTCAAACCAAATCTTCAGAATCTTGTGTGATATCCTCAACATCTCAATTCGGACTAGTCACAGGCCACTAGCTAGCCACATGTGGCCAGCAAGGCTTTAGTCTGGAACATGCACGTGTTAGTAGATGAGATGTCAAGGAGCGAGTGGAGTGGCCTCTGAAGGTGTTAGGTTCCTAAATCCTGGGTGCGCCTGTTGGACTGCGCAGCCCCTGCCTGTGGCCTGGCTTGGGGGTGTGCAGGTGGCATGGAGCTGACCGTCTCCCACCCCCCAGGTACATCCCCACAGCCGCTGCCTTTGGAGGACTTTGCATCGGGGCCCTCTCAGTCCTGGCTGACTTCCTGGGTGCCATCGGGTCTGGAACCGGGATCCTGCTTGCAGTCACAATCATCTACCAGTACTTTGAAATCTTCGTCAAGGAACAGAGCGAGGTCGGCAGCATGGGGGCCCTTCTGTTCTGAGCCCGTCTCCCATGAGCCAGGGAGAGGACATGTGCTCCGGAACTGCCTAGGAGGGGAGCTCTGGTCTCAGGAGAGTGCTGCTGTGGCATATGGACTTTTGTTTAATAATGTTTTTGAGTTTCATATTCTTTCATTCCACTGTGTAAAGTGCTAGTCATTTTTCAATTTGAAATTTTGCTTTTTATTCTGGCATTGGCAAAAAGAACTGTAGAAGTGAAGTTTTATCCAGCTGACTGCCAGGGAGGTGAGAATGCTGAATTATTGTCCCCGCATGTCCATACACCTTTTCTCATAATCTTTGTACCTTCTCGGTGCCATATGCGGCTACAGTGGTCTCAGTCATTTCCCCACAAAGGGAATTTCTTACTCTGGTTGGAAGCACAAACTTTGAAATGTCTGCGTTTCGTTTGGGCAGTAAGGGGTGAAGCTGGAAGCAGATTATCTGTTTTCTGGGGACATGGGACCTTACTAGCGTGTCTCCTTCACAATCAGGGTGGGAATATCTGGCTTCAGACTGTTTCTCTGTAAGACACCACTGTTCTCCCCTCTAAAAGTCATTTTTTTAGGACAGCACTTCTTCCAAAAGAGAGGGATGAATTTCCCAGAAGACACTGGGCCATCTGTTTATTTTCCTGCATGCACCTGTTGGCTCTTCTCGCTGACTGTCCTAGTTGGGCTTTGAGTCCACTGACTCTGCTGTCTCTGGTTTAGTCAGCTTGTGTCCTCTGGCCACACAAGGTCAGAGTCACCATCTTTATGAAGTTGAGCCTGGGCAAGCTAGGTAGACACTTGTGTGAAGGACCCTTGCAAGGACATCGGTCTCTGTCCAAATTCTGCCAGCTGTCACTGGACCTGTCTCCTCATGGCTGCACTCGGTCCTCCCACTCCCCTAGAAAGGGGAGACCCTGTGGTGGCAGTCAGACAGAGAGAAAGCGACTTTGTGTTCACACACAAGCCACTTCCACCTTCTAGGCAGAAAACCTCCCACTCGTATTTTTAGAATTTTTTATTGTGCTTAGGACCAAATGCAAGTAAGTCAATGACGAGAAGCCACCAGTCTCCTCTCCTCAGCCCTCACCAGCAGGGCCAGCAGAGAGGCGAGCTCAGGCTCAAGGTCAGCAGTGAAGTCAGGTTCAGGGAGCTAGGTTATTTTTGGTAAGCTGCTCCAGTGTTTATTATAAAGAGACTCACGATTATGTCTAAAATCAGTTCTGTTTGTAACAACAGGTGACCCAGATCTTGGGATTAGATCCCTTTCTAAGGCCTTTAAGGAGGCCGTCTCCAAAGACAGGTGCTGCCTGTCAGCGATGGCAGTAGGGTTGGGGACTGAGACCCTGAGGGAACTGGAGGTTCTCAGTTGACCTTTAGACACTGGTAGGACAAAGCTGTTCTTGCAGGACGACTCCCCAATTCTAAGAAGGGAGCACGGGGGGTGAGTGCAGCCCTGCAGGAAGAGTCACAGCACCAGCAGCAGGCACAGAGGCCTTTGAAGCATAGAGCCACTGTCGCGATGCAGTAGAGGTGGCAAACTGTACCTGAGTCAGGGTGGGATTTCCCAGGAGACCTCACTGGCAGTGCTAACCAGGAAACAGATCAACCGAGAGACAGGAAGCAACTTGCTTGAAGCACCCAGCAAGTTGGCAGCAGAACCAGGATGGGCCCCAGGTCCCTCGACCCCCAGTCGAGGGCTTACCACCATATCACACGTGGCCTTGTCTCAACCCAGTCCTGAGCTGTGGGAGACCCTGTGAGACCTGACGCCCTCCCACCTCCGATTCTCCCACTGTCCCTGTCCTCTCTGTCACTGCTACAGAGCGGTAGGTCTCTGCTAGCACACCCCTGGGACCGCTACAGCCTCTGGGAGGCGAGCACAGTCCTCAAGCTCATGGGCTGTGGGGCTGGAGAGTGCCAGGCCTCAGCAGGAACCCCGCCGTCCTGCCTGCAGCCTCTGACCATCCGGCTGGGCCCTGTGTGGCCCAGGTTCACACCCCGTGGTCAGTGGTCAAAGTGGGTGATGGGTGGGGCTGACCCTGGCTTGCAGGGGACTGTCACTGTGGATGCCAAAGTGGCATCACTGAGATAAGGTGAATGAGTGACAAATAAATCTGGTTTCTCACACGCTTCTTGGTCATCTTCTCTCAGTTTTAAATTAGATTTTATTCCTAAAAAGGGCCATGAGAGCAGAAGGCTGAGTGCACCTTTAGGTGTGTCAAAGGCTGGGCTGAGGTCTCCCTAGGTCGAAGCTCCTCAGAGGCATTTTGCCTAGAAAACTTCCTTCCTCCTGATGGTGATGTCAACCTCCTGCTCACGTTTTTGGTAAAGAACACAGCCCAGGTGCTGGGCAGGTATGCAGCTACTGCAGGAGGGTGGAGCTACAGTGTCTGCGGTGAGAACTTCAAGGCCTCCAGCCAAGTGCAGGCAGCCTTGCTCGCTGCCTGGTGGGAGGAAGGCAGGCCCTCTTGGCAGGAGCCTGTGGCCCCATGCCTCCCAGCCTTCGGAGTCCAGGCTTCAGTACACAGCAGGTCACTGGAGAAGTCTCACCTCGGTTGTGAGACTGGCCACGGAGCAGACCTGTAGCTGAGCCAGAGGTTGGCCCTCAACCCAGGAGTCCAGTGGCGTGTGGATGGGGGTGGCAGGCTCAGTGGCTGCTCCCCTGGAACATGCAGAAATCTTCCAGTCTGTCTCCACACTGCACCACATGGCAGACCACACTTCTTTCATCCTAGCCCTGGACAAGGCTTCACCCCAAGCCCTCCTCCCCAACACCCTGGCCCACTGCTTCCTTGTAACCCTCTAGGGATGGATGGGCAGGGTGGCTCCCGTGACCAGGCTGTGGGTGGATGCTACTCCCTGGTGGGGTTCCAGCCTCCCTGTTTCCTTGGAGAACCTTAGACTGTGTCTTGGAAATTTTCTGATTCTGGGATGGTGTTGGGCCAGGGTAAGATGTCCTTTGGGACCCCCTGGATAGGTGCTGTGCAAGGCACCCCTCAGCACTGTGCTTTGACACTGCACTGGGACCCACACGTGCGTCCCGCTCTGCCCTATGCTGCCTCCACACCTGCAACCACAGGAGCGGCGCAGGAATCCCAGGACAGGAGCACAGCACATGGTCATGGGCTCTAGACAAGCCAGGCGCTGTGAGTGCCAGGGCAGCAGGGCGCTGTGTTTCAGCCTCCACAAGCTCAAGTCAGAAAACCTCCTTCCCCGGGGAAGCACTGGGCCTTGCCTCACTGCCTGGGGACATTTGGTTGTGCCTGCGCCAGGGGCCAGCCTCGCCTTAGAACAGAGCTCACAGCCCACAGACAGGCAGCCGTGTGTGCGTGTGTGTGGCTTGAGATCCCAGGCTGCGCCGTGGCTCACTGTGCCATCTCACAGTCTCTGTGGCGCAGCTTCTCGCCTGTGCCCACAACTGGGTGGCAAAGCTTGCTCTCCTTTTCTCCAGGGGCAGGCACCATGCCAACCACTTCCTACACGTGCTCTCACTGCACCCCCACAAGAGGCCCGGAAGGAAACTGTCCTCATTTCACACGTGAAAAAACTGAGGCCTAGGAAAACAGAATGTGGCCTCCAGTCACACAGCCACTTAGTGGCAGAGCCAAGACACAAAGCCCAAGGCTCTCTTCCTGTCCCAAGCTCCCATTTGGCTGCTGGGCCTGCCTGCAGATACCTGTGCTAGGGACCTAGTTGGGGCAAGGAATGAGGAGTCTAGTGAGACACACCCCAATCCCTGGGAGCTTTCCCATGCTGCCCTTGGCTGAGTCCCTGCAGGGGAAACTGCCCTTGGCTCACGGACAGCCCCAGCCTCAGCCAGGTGCCCCCTGCTGTAGCCCCCAGCACTCTCCACCTGCTGACACTCCACCCCTAGCCTTATCCATTCTAAGATGTAAGAGTGTATATGTGAATATATATATATATATATATGCATATATATATATATATACATTTTTTTCCCCATTAAAAGACCAGCTTGCTAAGTTCCCCAAATGCTCTTTTCCCATAGGCATGCTGGGATATGCTCCTCCCTCCCCTCCCACCCCAGCTTCAGCCTCCATTTCCTGGAAGCAGGATGCTCAGGTGATGTGTGTGACTTGGGATCTCAGACCCCTTTCCCAGCCCAAGTCCCTGCCGGGCCTGGATGAGGTTCTCAGGAAGCTCAGGTGTATGACCCAGGAGGAGCATGGCTTCCTGAGGCCGGGGATGGGCATATGGCACTGTCCAAGGGTCAGCAACAGCCCAGCCTAAACTTCAGTACCCACCAGTGCCTGTTCTGGAGAGTCCCAGAGGCGCCCCTAAATGGCAGTGCCTGCCTCACTCCCCTAAAACCCTTCTGGGACCACATCACCCACTCCTTTTCACTCAGTGAGCATTACTGAGCCCCACAGGGTAAACTGAACAGAGACGCTTCTATAACTCGGAAAGCTCATGCCCCAGCAATAGGCATTCTGCAGTGTCTGCCATGCCTTTGGGCCTGTGATCCTTCTGTCCTCCTGACAAACTCCTGGTCATCCTCCAAAACCCAGCTTAAGGCTAGAAACATCTAAATGCCCATCAGAAGGGAGCTGGATAAATTACACCACCCCAGCACCTCCCTCCTGTGGAAAGGAACTAGGAGGACTTTCTTTACATACTGAGTTAGAATAGTCTCCAAGATACACTGTTGAGGAAAAATACAAAAAGCAAGAAGCAGGATAGCATATGCTACTATTTGTGTTTAAAAAGGAGGTGGGGGAGTGGATAAAAAAATAGACTGGTCTAGCAATTTCTCATAAAACTAAACATATGCATACCCTGTACCCAGCTTTAATCCCAAGAGAAAAATATGTGCCTACACAAAGACTTGTACAAGAAGGTTCATAATAGCTGAAAACTGGGAACAGTCCAAATGGCCATCAGCAGGCAATGGATAGTGAATTGTGGTATATCCATATGATGGATCTTACCCAGCAACAACATGGAACAAACGACTGACACCACAACTACCGCGAATCTCAAAAGCATTATTCCAAGTGAAAGAGACCAGTCACAAAAGACACGTACATGCTATACAATCTCATTTCCAGGAAATTCTAGACGAGGCAAAGTTGATCTGTGGCAAAGAACATCCTAACGGTGGCCTCTGTTGTATTGGAGAGGGGCTGGGAGGGGCACAAGGAACTTTCTGGGGTGACAGCAACATCCTTGATAGGGATTTGGGTTTCCTTTGTCAGAACTCATGGCAGGGTCCATTTCTGCACTTCACTGCATGTAAGTTTAACTTTTAAGAAAAGACAAAAGCAAACACCGAACTCTAGGTAGTAATTGCGTCCTATTTAGGGACGAAGAGGGCTGTGTCTGCAGCTCACCTGGAAATGACAGAAAACGACGGCTGGGCAAGAGGGATTGAGGGTTCGACATGCTTCATCACCAGTATTTGGAACATGCCATGCCTCTAAAGAGGGCCACACCTCCAGGAAGCAGGCCGAGGCAACAGGAGGCAGGCGCGCGTAGAGGGAGGTTTTTACATCCAAGTTTTGAACCATGTTAAAAATCACCCATTCAAAGAATGCAGTGCATTTCTCGTAATTAAAAGGCCAGCGCGATGAGCCTCACGGGAATGCGCACGGGGACACGCCCCTTAGCCCGGCGTCAGTCCCACCCTGCGACGACTCGGGACCGCTGGCCGGCCGGGCCTGGGCGTACACTCTGCACGTGCGGCGAGCGGGCGGCGCTATGCGCGCCCACGAGGGGGCGCTGCGGCCTCGCTGCCGCTGTGGGGAGGCTGCGGAGCCCCGCGAAGCGGCGCCGCAGCCGCCGCTCGCCCCCGAAGCTCCTCGTCCCTCGCACGGGACGGGCCCAGCCTGCCCAGCCGGCCCCTCCCCTCGGGCGCCCGCCCGGCCTGTGTCCGCTTCTGCCCCGCCTGCGCTCCCGTCCCCTCCTTTGGGAAGCCCTCCTGTCCCCCCTTAGCTCTTGGCCCACGGCTCCTCCCCGTGGTTTGTGAGCGGTTGGGCTGAAGGCTGTCTGTCTCTCCGAAGCGGGCCCCTCCTGCCTCGCTAGTTGGTCCCAAGTGGAGGAGCTTGGGGGGACTGGTCACGTCCATTAGGATCTGGTGAGCTTGCGCGCTGGCTGGCTCTTCTCCCCGGTCGCTTGGAGGGACGCGGGCAGGGCCGGCAGGTGTGCTGAGAGGACCCGGGCACCTCCAGCAGCAGGACGCGGCCCAGGGACAGAGCTCCGGAGGGCCCGGGCCTCTGAGGACCGGAGCAGGTGCAATGGCCTCGGGGGCGTCCTTCCTGCGGCCCCGAGGGCGGAACCGGGGCTTGTCCCTGGGCCGGGGCACCTACGAGCGGGTTTGGGCGGAGGCCGACAGGCCGGCCCGGGAGGCTGGTGGCCCTAGTGGCTGGCTGGGGTCGGGGTGGGCTGTCATAGAGCGGTCGCCAGCCCTCCCCAGCCCCCAGGCCCGGTCGCGCAGGCCCCTGTGCAGCCGCGGCGCGTGGGACCGAGCAGACCTGGCGATGCGCTGCGCCATCAATCAGGCAGCGGCAGGACGGACGGACGGACCGACGGCAGTTGGAGGGGCGCGGCGGCGCATCTTATCGCGCCGGCCCAGCCGCCGCCGCCCTGATCGCGCGGGGCCGACCGGGGTCGGCGCGGGCCAGGCGGCCTGACAGCCGCATCCATCGCCGCCGGGACGCGCGCTGACGGCGCCGCGGCCGCCCATTAATCACCGCGCCCGCCGCCGACTGACGGGAGGGGACAGGGCCAGCCGCGCCGACAGCAGCCCTCCCCGCCCCTCGCAGCCCGCTGTCGCCAGAACAAACGACGAGGGCGGGAGGGGACTGAGCGGGCGGGTGTCCGCAGGGGACAGAGGCAACACCGGGCCTACCTCCCAGGGGCCTGTTTCCCAGAGACCAAATGGGCGGGCTGGCCTGCCCGACAGATGCCAATGCTAAGCTGGGACGGGGACAGCCGTCCCTCCCCTCCTGCTGCTGCAGCTGCTCCAGCGTGGCTGCGCCTCCCCCAGGACTGGGGTCCCAGGGCGCAGTGATGGGCAGCGCCTCCTTTCTGGAAGTCGAAGACGCAGAGGAAAGCCCACGCCCTTGCCCCCTGCCATGCGCTGTGCTCCAGAGCTGCGTGACCCAGACCCAGTGCTTGCTCCTCTGGGCCTCAGAGCTTTATCCAAACAGGGAGGGGTCCTAAGGGTCCTTCCAAGCTCCAGCTCTGGGCTGTGGAAGGGCAGAGCCTAGCAGGCTTCTGGTTCCTGTTGGACAAACTGGGACGTTCTCTTCTTCCAAGAGGGACAGAGATTGGGAACTCTTGACTCAATCTTGGTCTCTCAGGTGCCTGACCAGCCACACGTCATGTCACCAAGTGTTCACATCAATCTATGGGATCATATCAGCTCCACATGTCTGTGGGCTTGCGTCCTCAGTCCCATACTACAGATGAGTAAACCGAGGCTCAAAGAGAGGAAGGGACTCTGTCAGAACCAAGGGCCAGAGAGCAAGCAAAGAAAATCAATACCACATCCCCATCCCCTGTGCCCCCAGAATCTTTGCTCCCCTCTCCCACCTGGAGATCAGGGCCTTCTCAGGCCACTCCAGCTGCCCAGTTTAGGGCTGGCCCCAAGTCTGAGAGACAGAGGTCCACAGGGAGTGTGGCCCCCACCCTCCTGCAACACCATGTCATTAGAGAAGTGGCTAAGAAAGTTTTGCTAACTAAGTCACTCTCTGGTGTGAGATCATGATCCATTTAGTCCTAGAAAACAAGACAGCCTATGTCAATCTGGGAGTGCGGCCCTAAGAGGTGCAGCAGGTTAGAAGGCATCTGCACTGACATAACGACGTGGGGGACAGGATGCTTTCCTAGCAAGGGCTGGGGACGGCGTCTTTCACAAGCCCTTGCTGCTCTCACAAACGTCTCTGGAGCCACAAGCATAGAAGGCAGGGAGCTGTGATTTATGTGCAAACATTCCTTCTCCTCAGCCACCCGATGGGCTCGCTGGGAGGCGCCCAAGAGAGCCTGGGCCAAGAGCTTGGAATATCCATCCACTTCCTGTGACCAGCTCCCACCCCGCCTCACTTTCGTATTGCAACAATTTTTCACGCTGGATCCGAAATAGTGCAAAAAATGGGGCTGCTGTAATTGTCGTTAGATGGTGTGTCAGTCTGATAAGATGTAACAAATACTTCCTCCCCGCTAGGGTCTGTTTCCCTCTCGGTAATGGATGGAGAAACTTCTCATAGTCCTCGAGAGATCGGTCGTAAAAACTTCGCCTGGAAGATTAATGTAATAATCACAGGCCTTGCTGGAAAAAATAGTAGGAAAATTAAAATAACCCAACCTTCCTACCTATCCAGACCTACCTCCCCCACTTTGGAGCCAGCCCAGCAAGCTGGGCCATCTCCCTGGGCACCACCATGACAAGGATAGCTGAGGAGCAGGAACCAACGCCACTGCCCTGGACACGAGGGTACCCCTGAGCAGCTGGCAAAGAGACTGCCCAGCCTGTGGCTGTGAGTCTAGCTGTTGTCACTGCTCCTATCCTGTTCCTCAGATGCTCTGAAACGTTTCAGACTGAAGCGAGAGGTCCAGCCAGGGCAGGGGCCTGCTTCTTATCCTCTGGGTATGACTGTAGGCAGGTCACTTCCCTCACACCTGATCCTATTTGCCTCATCTGCCTGGTACAAAGGTCAGATCTTGAAGGCCCCTAGCTACTGCTACATGCCAACAACTCAACACACTGAAAAAGGCAGTGTAGCTGTAGGAGTTACGTAGGAGCCCAGACTTCAACCAGTCTGCTTGCAAACCCTGGTTCCATCTCTTACTTGCTGGGCAAGGGACTTAGCCTTACTTCATCTTCCTCATCTGTAAAAGTGGCCTAAAGCACAACACCAGCCCCTCAGGGCTACAGTGAAGGCTAAACACAATGTAGGGTGTTAATTACCACAGTCCCTATTACACAGTAAGCTCTTGCTACGCTTTGGTTATCGTTATTCTTTTTCCCTAATACTCCTTGAGTCGGTAGCCGAAGTTACAGGCACAGTCTCAGAGGACATGGGCAGCCAGGACAGGGCACAACACAGCCCTGACTTCAGGAGGGGTCCCACTAGCCCCAGCAGTGCCATGCTGGGCTGTCCCTCAGGGCCAGGCACACAGCAGAAGACTCATTCTGGCAACAGAGCTTCTCTGGGGAATCTCAGATGGCTGGACGGGATCTCCAGCAGTCTCCGCCCTTCTCCCTGATGTCTCCTGGGCATGACTCCAGATGACATCACTAATGCAGAACAATGCTGCCTGCCCCATAACGACCTCATGGCTAGCTTGGATCAAAGCAATGATTGGACCAAGATAACTGTCTTGGCCAGCCCTATCTCGCCCATATCACAACAGCACTGAGATCCGACCTGCAAGGGCAAGACCAGCAAGACAAGCATGCACTGGGAAGAGCCTCGGCACGCTCAGCCCTGACTCAGGCAGCACAGAGCTGCAGGATGAGGACCAGGCCTGATGGAGAGCAAGAACGTGGTGCCCATCCTGCCAGGCAAGAACATTCCAGTACAGTGGACTGCACTTCCCTTTCTGCTCACTTACTGGACTAACCCAGAGATGCAGCCACTGTGATAGGGACATGTCAAAGGGACACAGGACTCAACTAAAAGAGCTCTCATTGGACAAAGCCAGACCAGTTTGAGCAACAAGATAAGCAACATAGTATTGGATTATAACCTAAAGTATATAATATCCACAAGTCCATACTGATATAAACAAATGATCAAGTAAGTACATACATAAATGGGGGAGAAGAGACAATTTCCTTTGCAGAATTCCAAATTTAGGCACATACTCAGCCCTCAAGGAGGCAGAGCATAATTCCCACCACTTAAGTGTGGGTTGCAGATAGTGACTTCCTTCCAAAGAGCACAGTACGGAATGGAGGAAGAGAGTGGCTTTACAGTGGAGAGACCTGATCGACTCCGCCTCAGCCAGGGCAGTGACATGTCGTGCTGACGGCAGGTGCCCTTGACAGGATGTGACGAGAAGGGCACTTTGCCTCTGTGGTCTTCTTCCCAAGCCCCACAATCCCAGTGTAATTATGAGAAAAATGTCAGACAAACCCAAACTGCTGGACACTCAACAGAATACCCGACCTGTCCTCCTCAGAACTATCAAGGTCATCAAAAACAGAGACAGATTAGGAAACTGTCACAGCCAAGAACTTTAAGGAGACATGAAGCTGGTTGGAATGCTGTATCCTGGATGGGATCCTGTGGTAAAATGGAGGAAGTGTGAACGCAGTATACCAATGTGTCCATCGACTCACTCCCTGTGACACACACGCTGCACCAACATGAGATGTAGCACACGGGACACTGGGTACAGGGTACCTGGGAACTCTCTATGCTAACTTCACAGTAATTCTGCAAATCTAAAGTTGTTCTGAAGTAAAAAGTTCATTTTTTAAAAAATTTAAAGAGACAGATGCCATCATAATGACCAATTGAGGATTTATTAGAAAACACACAGGTGAGGAAGGGTTCCTTCAAGGCAACTACACAACTTATGATAATTCCAAAAAAAGTGCTTTCCATGCTGAACAGACCATGCTGCAAAGCACACCCATGTGGGGACAGCAGCTCCAGGCCCAGGCGCTGGAGCTGGGCAGGCACACCGGGAGTCTGTCCTCGCCGGAGCCCTCAGCCACTTCACTTCATGTACTTATCCTGCTGGTCAGCCAGGATTTTGGCCGAGGACTTGGCATCGTAGAAAAGCTCACTGATCTCCTCGACGTGCTCTTTCTCGATGCTGTCCTTCCCATTGATTTTAGCAAGCAGGTTGGCTGGGGTCAGCAGCTGCACCGAGTACCTAGAGTGGGTGGGGGCCGGGGCAGGAGTGAAACTGGGGCCGCAGAAGGGCGGCCTTCCCCACAATCAGCAGGCAGCGCTGAGTCCAATACTAGGCTTGTGCTAGTTGTCTGAACATGGCAGAAAAGCGTAGTTGTCATTTCTCAGAGAGCTGAGGCCACCCCATCAGAGAGGGGCAAGAAGCCACCAAAATGACGTAAGTGCTACCCCCGCCAATCTTCACCACAGTCTAAAAGTTCTCCAATAGGAGGTAACTCCACTGCTACTTGAAAGGGACCACAAACTTAGATGTACACAGGTGCCAGGCAGGTGATGCCAAGTGCAGATAGGGATAGTTAACATGGCAGGGAAATTAACACAGCTAACTGTAAGCACATGCCCATCCAAAGGCATGAAAATTCAATTGTTTTTTAAAGTACCACTCCATCCAGATGAAACAGTTGCAATTCTGCATTCAACGCCAGAAGCAAGGACAACTGACTCAAAGGACATAGGGAAGGGCCGAGGACTATGAAGGAACGACTGCGGGTCAGGCAACTGCCTGGGGACGTTCTTCACAGGCCACTGCCTTTGAGCTGCTGGAGGACAGTTAGGAAACTGTCTCTGTCTGTTCGCCTCCCCCAGGCTCCCTCCCCAGCACCCACCCAGAGAAAGGAGCGGGAAGGCGGGGAGGATAGGGAGGCAAGGCCCAGGCTGGTGAGCTGCCTACTCTGTGCCCTGCTCTCTGATTCTGTCCATCTCCTCTGCCAAGGGGGCTGTTCAGAGGGGACTTCACCTGTTCCTACAGAGGTATGAACACCACCACCTAGACACTCTGCCCTCTACACTGCAGTGCCTGGAGACAAGACCCATCACACCAGGAAAAGCAGATGCGGTCCTATGCCCTGGAAAGGGGGCTTGACTTTATTTCCCAGAATGATTCCCATGAGGCCCCCAGGCTGTGCTGGAAGGCACAGGCAGGACCAGGGACGCTGGCTCACCTCAGAGTGGTCTTGGTACCAATCTCCCCCAGGTGGTTCAGCGCCTCCTCACTGATGTTGATTCCCTCTGTCTGGGCTCGGATTTTAATGATCTTTTAGAGGAGAAAAAACATGATCAACAGAAACTGACCTCAAGTGTTCCATTTTCAAAGTGTTTTAAAAACAACTTTCTTTGGGCCGGCCCCGTGGCTCACTTGGGAGAGTGCGGCGCTGGTAGCGCCGAGGTCGCGGGTTCGGATCCTATATAAGGATGGCTGGTGCGCTCACTGGCTGAGCGTGGTGCGGACCATACTGTGCTGAGGGTTGTGAACCCCTTACCGGTCAGAAAAAAAACAAAAAAAACAAAACAAAACAAAACACTTTCTTTGGTGTTTCTCACCCTGCGTCAGAAGAGAAACATAGACCCAAACCTAGGCTGGTGGGCAGTGAGCTGACACATACCCAGCACTGCTGGCCTGGCCCCTCCGGGGGCACTTGCCACACCACAGTCTACATGAATGGCATCACAACCAGTGTGTTGTGTTCATCTGGCTAAAGAGCAACTGGTGCCCCAGGAGTGTGCGGCTACCAGAGCAGCTTGCTCTGCCTCCTGGCTCTCCCCTCCACTGTCCCCAGGCACAGAGAGAAGTGGAGCCTCTTCCAGACCTGCCACGGGCTCCCTCAAAGGCTCTAACCTTTCCAGCATGGGCACCACCACCTACAAGCATTCAGGCAACAAAAGACATTTTTTATTTGCTTGATAAATACGATGGTTAAATAAATCAAAAAAGTTACTTTTAAAGATTTACCAGCCCTCATAACACCACCGGGAGATATCTCATCTATCAAGAAGAGGCTGATGCTTGTTGCAGTTTGAAGATCCTGGTAAAGTTGGAGGGGGAGGCAGGCTGGCGGGGGCAGGGGGGACGCTATAACATAAGTGGCACCAGGATCCTGCAGCGCACCAGCACTGAGTGATAAGGGGCAGCTGGGATAATGATGTTGTGTGTTGTGGAGCTGAGATAACTCGAGGGCTTCGAGCCTCATATAATACAGGAATTTTTCACTTTGGCAGCTTCGTAAACAAGATATCAAGAAGCCTTTGTTTAAATTAAAGCCATAAAAACACACCCGGGGTAAAGGCACAGGAACTGAGAAAGACCGAGTCCCAGCTACAGCCTTACAAGAGGGAAAGGAGAACCAGAGGCTTACTGAGGTGGCCTGCCCTGTCAGCTCTCTCCAGGTGGCCCTGGAGGGCAGGAGTTGTAGGCTTGGGGAGTCCAGTCCCTGATGACTGTGGACAGTGGGAGCCCAGCATGACGAATGGCTGCAGATGGGTGAGGTGGGCTGGCTGGGGGTGAGGTGAACGGGCCAACGAGCACCATGGGGGAGCAGACCCTCTACCCCAGGCCACCATGGTTGCAAGGTGCTCTCAGCAGTCTTCCCTTTTGTCAAGACAGGCTCTGACCTAAGACTGTTGTATGAAATGTCCTGATTTGTAAATGTCAGCAACTCATTCAGATATTTCACAAGCACTGCATAGGCTACATAAAATTTATCGGTTGGGCTCATCAGTGGGCTGCCAGGATGTGAGCTCTACTGAAAGAATCTTAGCCTGAAAATTAGGGGCTCCACTTTCTGAAGTCCAAAACTAAATGGAGCTGAGTAGATGGAGACACCCACTGAAGTTACTGGATGGGAATAAGGACAGCCAAGAAAAAGAGCTGGGAGGGAGACCCTGTTCCCCACTCCATCAACAAAACTCCCCTCTGAATGCAGCTTGAACAAAAAAAAAGGGCTTCTCACTGACAGCGGGGGACTGAGGAAACCTCCAGGTCCTGCCAAGAGAAATGTCTGGCGGGGGGAGGTCTGAAACTCCAGCGAGATGCTGATACTGAACCCTATTGCCTGGTCAAAGGAGAGAGCGTCAGTCAGCGTGAGCATCTCCCCTTTAGCAATCTGCGCTGAATCCGAGGCTTGGCTTTTGGACGTCAGGGAAGCTCTGCTCTCGCTCTCTCCAGAGCAGGTCAGGGCAATCACAAGAGCTCCAGCCTCAGACTGCTTGAAAATGGACAGTTCATAAATGAGATCTTTAATCATTTAATAAGCTGCAGGAATAGTTTTGAGGGTGTTGGCACTGATGGCAGAGTACTCAAGTTACACTGAGTTTGTTTGTTTAAAAACCAACCCCAGGTTCCACTAAAAATGCAGAGGTTATCCCTTGAGCCAGCAAGAACAAAGCAACGGTGGCCCTGAGAGAAAGACTGAGAAGAGGCCCTCCTGGCTGAGCCAAGACGGGGCCAGCCTGGTGCTGGTCTGTCAAGTCACTGTTCTGGGATCAGATGGAGGCAGAACACCCAGGGGAGCTGGACTGAGAGATCTGGGGTTGGAGGCAGCAAGGGTGCACTGGCTCCGAGTGAGGGTCCCAGCCCTGCCGCTCAGCCTCTGCATGACCACGAGACCCTGCTGTGTGAGCCTCAGACCCCGGTTATGGCAAAGCTGTTTTAAAAGGGTCTAGAGGATGTCTGCAAAGCACGTGAGGCTATGAACGATAGTAATGATAACTGCAGGGGGGAGGGATATAGGCCCTCCTGTCGTCACTATCTCACATAATCTCTATGACAACCTTACAAATGAAGGAGCAGATCTCCCATTTAACAGAGCAGAAGGCTGAGGCTCCAAGAGGAGCAGCAGACTGCTCAGGTCATTCCACAGGCAAATGGAAGCCACAGAGTACTCCAGTGTGTTGGGCCCTGACCACATCTGTGCAGGGCTTCCCTGGCAGGACACATGGCGTTTTGGTCACAACAGTAGGTGCTTCATGGTCTGCAGTAAGGATGAGGAAGGTTTCCAGTAAATGCCTGGGCCCCTTTGTCTTAGCTTCTGCTTCTATTCAATGAACACCTTGACCTCAACCTGGCATTCATCCAAGAGCAAGAGACCCTGAGCTGGTGACAAGGCCCACAGCCATTGACACCATCTCCTAAATAATGTAGACAACTGCTGTTATGAATCTAACTGCTTCAGTATTCTGCCAATGCCGGTCACAAAGGGAGATCTCTGACTCACTTGCATCACAGTGGCACTGTCAATAAGAAATGCCAGCAGGGCCAGGCTGGATGGGCCATAGCAAGCAGGGGGACAATAGGGGAGTGCCCAGGAGAGGCCCTGGGGCAGCTCCAAAGGAAAGGTCCTGCTCACAAACTGCTGGAAGAAAGCTACACCATGAGATATTTCTAGCAGGAGGGAGGCTGGATGGCACAGTGATTAAAAACATGGGATTCAGGATCAAACAGCCTGGATTCCAGCCATACCTGTCACCTACTGGTCACTGACTGGCATTATGAACTTGGCCAAATTAGCCTAAGTCTCAATGTCTTCAACTTTAAGAATGATAACAATGAGAACAATTTTCCCTGCCTCCCAGGTTACTGGGGACCAAATGGAATCACACTGGCCAGGCCCCACAAAGAGTGCCATGCCCTGCGGAGAGGAGAGGGCCCAGCAGAGTCAGTGCAGCCCTGGCCCATCCATTGTCCCTGGCCCCCAGTACAAGACCATCTGTGGCAACAGTGGGCAGAGCAGAGGAAAGAGCACAGCATACCCCATCCAGTGGGACACGACTCCAGGGCAGGGCCCCAGCTGAGCGATGGCATGAGCTGTGCAGAACACAGACTGGCTTCGCACCTCAGACTTGCTGCTCAGTGACTCAGCCACAAAAAATAAAATTCAGGGTGCTCATAGTGACTACCTGGAAATAAGTGAAGGACTAGAAATTCTAAGCATGAAGTGCCTAGGCAATGCTCGGCACACAGTTGGTGCTCAAGCTCCAAATCAAGCAAGAGGCAACTGCAGGGACAACTGGGACCGTGCCCCATGGGATAAGACCCAACCTCATACATCACCATCACCCTCAACTCCAAGCCTCACCCAAACAGCTCGTGCGGGCTTTTGAGCATCCACTGTGTGCCAGGCACTGAGCTACATGCTTCCACATGTACTTTACCACAGCCTGTCATAACAATGTTAGTTGTACAAACTCCGTCTTCAGGTGCTCTTCCAAGCTGTGTCACGCTGTTTCACCATCATCTCTATGGACCTGGTAGCAGCCCTAAAGGACTCTGTGCTACAAAGCCACAGACCTGCCCAGGCCCAGCCTCCAAAGCCCCTGAGAAACCCACCACTAGTCACACTGTTTACAGCAGACAGGCTCTCCTAGGACTCGAGCACGGGCCCCCTCCGGGTCTGCACCCCACAGGAGGTGGCCTACTGTGGGTTCTGGTAGGATAGACCACCTGGCCTCACCCTCTGAGCAGAAAAGGCCACAGGCAGGGGCTGCCCAGGGCACCAAAAGGCTGTCACTAAAGCATATTTATTGTTTCCTTTTCTTACAGCTGGTGGCCTCCCTAATGGCTGTCATCAAGTCGATTTTTTCACTATCCTTTCCTAAAGCTTATCAAAAGGAGAATAGAAGAGAGAATGGCCAAGGGCCACAGAAAGCTGAGGTTCTGTGACACTTCAGACAATGTCTAGTTAGCCCAACTAATCTTACAGCATCCTCTTTTAGATGGGGAGACTGAAACTCAGGAGTAATGTGGTTGGCCAGGGCCACAGCTGAGTGGTGGGATGGAGAGTGGGAGCCGGGTGCACTCAGCAGACACATTTTGCTCAGCCATCAGTGCACACCGAGAGCAAATGAGAGGGGAGAAGGCAGGAGGGACGAAGGCAGGCCCACCTGTTTCATTTCCTGCGGGGTGTATAGCATGGTCCGGATGATCATCACTCGGTCCAGAAGGTCAAGAGGGATGCCGTGAGGAGAGGTGACGTCCTCGGTGCCTCTGCAAAGGCCAAAATTAATCCCATCACTTAAGCCTCTCTTACACAAGAAACTGGCTATTGGAAACAGGCCGAGGCACTCACAACCACAAAGCAGCTAGTTACCGTCCTGACAGAATCCAAGCCAGGATCAGGGTAAACAGACTTAACATTCAGGTGGCATAAAAAAACCTTCATTATCAATATCACAGGAAATGTAGGAAAGAGAAAAAAGTCACCTAAAATCAAATTCAAATATAATCATCTAGATATTTGCCAAACTTTCATATACACGTTTTTACAAGTTATATTAAATATGTACTTTTTTATTGCTTTTGTCTATGTGGTTTCAGTCTTAATAATCATGTGTAATGTTTACTTAATAATCCAAATATTTTACTTAACCCAAATTGTTGAGCACTTAGGTTTTTTCAAATTGTTGCTGTTATTAAACAGTTTTATGCACAGCATGAACATTTCCTCAGCAACTGTCGTAGTACTTGAAACAACCCTGAATATTTATTTGAATGTACCATCCTAATTTATACAGCTACATGAGGGAACTAACCTTACAGCATCATAGCCAGCAATGGGTATTCTAATTCTTTCATATTTTGCTGTTCTTATGGTTTAGAAAAAGAGAAAGGTAACACCTTGTTTGAATTTGCATTGCCTTGATTACTAATGAGGCATCTGAATACTGTCCTATATATTCATTATTTTACTTTTAGGAACTGTCCAGTCACATCCTTTGCCTATTTTTCTCTTGAACGCTTAACCAAGCCAGTGGAAGAACAGCCCAGGAGAGGAACCCTGCCATCCCACCAGACCCCAAGCTGGGCAGACTCTGGGGGCACATGGGGCCAGGCTACAGCTATGGTGTTTGGAAGCCCAGTGTGCTATGGGGTTTCTGCCTCAGCCTTTGGGGTCGTAACAGCAGGTCTGTGTCAGCGTCACGTCTGGCATTCCTAAATTTGTGCAAGATTACAGAGTCTATGGCCATAGCTAATCAATGTAACAGAGAACAAGGCATGTCATCTGGATTTAATTGTTGGTATTAGATATTTGGTTTCAAATATAAGTAAACATTCTAAAAATATAACTGTAGTTAAAAAATCTATCTGTTGAAATTATATCCAGTCAGTTGGAAGTATAAATGCATATTTGTTATGCAAATATAAAATGCAAAACAAAATACTTGCTAGCAGAGGGTGAACCTTGAAAACATGCTAAGTAAGATAAGCCAGACAAAAAAGGGTGAATGTGAGCTCAGTTGGTCAGAGCGCGGTGTCGTAACAGCAGGGTCAAGGGTTCGGATCCCCAGACTGGCCAACCACCAGAAAAAAGGGCGAATATATGATTCCACTTACAGGAAATATCTATAGTAAGCAAATTCATAGAGACAGAAAGCAGATCTGAGGTTACCAAGGGAATAAGGCTTAATGCTTAATGGTTACAGAACTTCTATTTTTGAGGTGCTGAAAAAGTTTTGGAAAGAGAGGTGATGGTGGCACAACACTGTGAATGCAATTAATACTAATGAACTGTACACGTAAAATGGTTAAAATGGTAAATTTGTTACACACACTTTACCACAATAAAAACAATTTAAAAAATAAAATAAAATGCTGCATTAGTGAATAATTGTTTAATGTAAAAAAAAATTAAGACCTTTCTGAATAAGCAGGAAAATAGGCTTACAGTAAATGCAAATATTAAGTTAACTTTAGAGAAAATTATCTTTTTCCAGGAACAAATATTTTTAAAAATAATAAGGAAGAATTATAAAAATTAAATTCTATTTGATTCAAATCTCAGGATTTGGTGTGCCTACAATCTTCACATTAAGCAAAATAACCTTTAAAAACTACATTTAATTTTTAGTTATTTAATTCCATTTAGAAAATAAGTATTTTTTTTTTAAGTCTTACTTGAGAATTCTTTTGGAAATTCTGAGGATATCTTAAGAACTCAACTTTGCCATGTTAAAATATCCCAGGGACAAAAATATCCAAAATTCTATGACACTCATGATAAATCATCTGCAATACAGACATGATAAATATAAAATGTTTAAAGGAAAAGAGAAAAATGAAGTATTCCCTAATCAAACTTCAAAAGAACAGAGTTTATAGGAATGCATTAAGAAAATTCCTTATAGGGCCGGCCCGTGGCTCACTCGGGAGAGTGCGGTGCTGAGAACACCAAGGCCCCGGGTTCGGATCCCATATACGGATGGCCGGTTTGCTCACTGGCTGAGCGTGGTGCTCACAACACCAAGTCAAGGGTTAAGATCCCCTTACCGGTCATCTTTTAAAAAAAAAAAAAAAAAAAAAAAAAAAGAAAATTCCTTATAGTTTTGAATCCATAAAACTAAAAGTTTAAACAAAAAGTCTACTAAAAGGCTGCTGAGAACTGCTAAGCATTTTGCAGGAATTAAAGACAAAACGTTTTTGAGATTTATCCAAGTTATAAATCTTAGGTACCAAGTTCCTTCTAAATAACATGTTAGTGGGAAGTGGTTTCCAAATTCTATCCTGCTAAGCACAAGAGTGGTGATGTTGCTGAGTAGGCCGGCTACACAGGAGCCCCCAGTAACGCGCTTACATGCACCATGTGCTAACCACAGCAGCAGCACTCAGGACAGCAACCACTGTGGCCATAACAGCCACATTATATTATACAATTACTAATAGTACGCTGTAATAATAATTAATTTTTGGCTAAAATTGCATGCTTATTCTGTGTTCAGAAGTTCATTTCTGGCTTCGGCCTCAGCCTGCTGTTAAATTTAACATTCCACCATTCAGCAACTGTCCAGGCTGTGTTATTGGTGAGCCTCTCCCAGATACACAGTCGGGTGAGAAGCCACAGGCCCAGTCCTCCCTGGAGTGCACTAAGGTGCCCCTACAGGAATGAGCCAACTGTACTTCTAGAGACACACTTTGACAAATACACCTACACACATGCAACATGGTTGACTCATCTATGAATAAATTCCTCTAACTATAACTCAGGGCTTTCCCACTGTGGTGACACTGGTGACATTTTGGACCAAGTAGTTCTTTTTGTAGTGGGCTTTCCTGTGCACTGTAGCATGTTCAGCAGCATCCCTGGCTTCTGCCCACTACATACCAGTAGCATCCCCAAGTCGTGACAAGTAAAAATGTCTCCAGACATTGGCAAAGTCCCCAAGGGTGCAAAATTGCCCCTAGTTGAGAATCACTGCATATCTGCAATCCCATAACTACAGAGACGCAGATAACACAAAGCTTTTCTACTGACAGCACAGTAAACACCTCTCTGGGTAACATGAGAATGGTAACTCACCTACATCCACTTAACCTCGGCTCAGTGGACACAGAAAGAGTGCTAAAAAGACACCATATGATTTTTTGATGAGGTTGCCAAGACAATTCAATGAAAAGGAATGGTCTTTTCAACAAATGATTCTGGGACAACTGATATTTACATGCAAAAGAATGAAGTTGGACTGATGCTCCTTATACCATATACAAAAATTAACTCCAAATGGATCATAAACCTAAATGTAAGAGCTAAGACTATAAAACTATTAAGAGAAAACAAAGGCATAGATCTTGGTGACCTTAGAGTAGGCAGTGGTTTCTTAGACATGAAACCAAAAGCATGAACAACAAAAAAAAGACAGATAAATTAGACTTAATCAAAATGTAAAACTTGTGTGTGTCAAAAGATACTATCAAAAAACTGAAAAGACAACTCAAAGAATGGGAGAAAATATTTATAAATATTTACAAATACGATAAAGGTCTAGTATCCAGAATATACAAAGAACTCTTATAACTCAATAATAAAAAAATAACCTGAATTTTAAAACAGGCAAAGGATATGAACAGATATTTCTTCAAAAAAGGTATACAAATGGTTAAGAAGCACATGAAAAGATGCTCTACATCACTAGCCATCAGGGAAATGCAAGTCAAAATCATGAGATACCACTTCACACCCCGAGACGGCTATAATCAAACAGATAGTAACAACTCTGCGCATCTTCCCCAACTTGGGGAACTGCAGTCCCCACAGCCTCTAGCAGTCCCCACAGCCTCTAGCAGACCCTGATCACATCAGCCTGGATGGGGCTGGGGCCAAATCTCCCAGGAGTCAGGTTGACCAGAGCTTCATCCCCACTGGGCAGGTTCTGAAATCAAAGCCACCTGCCTATGCACCTTTTTCCTGGGCAGGATAGGATTGAGAGAACTTGCTTCTGGGGGTGAGAGCTGCCAGGCTCTGCTGGCATCTGCTGGGCTGCATTATCTACTGTGGATTGGGGGGAGCCTGTTAGCAGAGCTCCCCAGCAGAGGGCACCATCTGTCTAGGCTGAGTCTTTTCACCAGCTGAGCTGTTGGATGGAAGCCAAGCCTGACCAAGGCCAGGTGAGTCCAGCACAGAGACTAAGAGTCTGTGCACAGAGACGTCAGGTTCACCAGGCTGCCCAGGTAGCCATGCTCTTCTCACCAGCAACTGGCCTGTACCTGGCACAAGCTGCCCTCTCTTCAAGACCACATAAAGCATTTGTTACAATGGTCTTGCAGACAGTATCACAGAGATTCAGAGGGGCTATAAGATGCTGTCACATGAACTTGAATCATGTACTCGAATCCTAATTGCAAGTGAGGGGAATCTGCGGAGTGGCCTGTTGTTGCTATGCTGTAGTGCTCAGAGCACTACAGAACGCCCCTGTGGGGCCCACCCAGAGCCAGCAGTACAAGATTCTAGACTATCTTAATGGAGACAAAGCTTCTCTATTAAGAGCCAACTAAACTTAGATATGGCCCACTATCATTCAGAAGTGAGTACAGGCAAAACAGCACTTTCAGTTTCAGTTTGGCTCCAGCTGTCCTGAGATACCCATGAGCCATGGGGTCTCTTTCTAATCCCTACCTTCCCCACTGCCATGAGCACACAGCCTCAGGGGTTCTGTCCCCACACTACTCTGCTGCAGGCTTGAAAAGAGGCTCCTCACCACCATCCCTTCCTGCCCTCAGCACTGCAGAGAGTAGACCCTAATGTTCAAACAGGATCACAGAAAACCAAAAGAGCAATAAAACTACCAGGTGCTGGGAACACTGACACTGGGCTTGAGAGCTGGGAAGATGGTGTGTTCTCTGGGGTTCATGGGCCTAGACAGTACTTAGAAGAAAAAGGAACCCCAGAGCAAAGTCCCCTGTCCCAGCTCCGGGCCTATCTTGGCAGGGTGAGCACCACATGAGCATTCGCTCACCCTCCAGGGTAACATCTGCTCTTCTCAAAAGCAGGCCTAAGAGGCGGGAAGGAGGGGCAGGGATGGAAAGGCACCAGTGTAGCTCGGAGGTCTCGGACAGAGAGAAAGTACTGGTTTTATTATCAGAAAGACCTGAGTTCTTACCCTATCTTTACGACAAGGGGGAAATGCCATTGTGTTTCCTCATTTGAAGGATGAAGCCAGTGTAATACCTACCTCAGAGCTCATGAGGATGGAAGGAGCTCACGTGTCTGCTGCCGTCCAAGGCCAGCCCTGTCCAATTGAACAACCACATCACAGTGCCACCCTCCCAACCCAGAGACCACATGGACACCCTCAGTCAGCAGCAGGGGGCTGCTGCCCCTGGTGACTGATGGAACGAGGCAAAAGGCAAGCCACTGTGGCATGTTTTCTCACACAGTCAACAGACCTCCCTTCATCCCCAGCCCGACTCATGATGTTATGGGTGGAGAGATCCTGAGGAGCAAATGAGCCCAGATGGATGGTGGAAAAGCTTCATGGCAGGTAGGCAGCCACCCTACCTGATGACACAGTTGCCTCGGTTAGATGCAAAGATGACGATGGGGGCAATAGAAGACTCCAGGGCCCGGTGCAGATAGGTGAAGCACTCAATGTCCAGCATGTGGACCTCATCCACAAACAGCACGCCTGGGACCAGCTCGGCGACTCCCTGGTCGATGTACTTGTTCACCACCTTGTTGATCTCCCCTCGCAGTTTGTCTAGGAGATGCAAGAGTGGCAGGCAAGGCTAGACTAGCATCAGGCCAGGAGAGACTGTCACCTTTTCTCTCCCCCCACACCCCTTGAATTCAATCCAAGCCCCAGCTTGCAGCCTGGTTTTCCTACTAGCTATGAGACCCCAGGCAGGGTATGTCCCCATTCCAGGCTTCAGTATCATCATCTGAAGATAGGGATAATCACACCCAAAGGTCACACAGTTGGCACCTTCCCCTGAAGATGTGTTTGACTGAATGTGCAAAATGGTTTTGAGGGTGTTTCGCATGGGAACGCCTCTGCCGGGCACACTCCCCACCATGCCATATTATCGCACACCCACCCAGTCTACCTCCCTGCCTCATCTCAGAGAGGCTGGAGTTTGAGAGCCCTGGGTGAAATGAGTTTTAATATGCAAATTTTCCTGTTGGGTGTTCAGTAAATGACCCTTTCTTTTGGCTGTGCATGACAATGCTTAGGTTAATTAACTTTCAATCAAGTGCCTGGACTAAGGAACAGGGTATGTTTAGAATCCTCTCTGGGCAGAAATCGGAGAGTAATGAAAGGCTCTGAAGAAAGCCCAATCTCAGAGCTCCTAGAGGTCATAGCTCTCACTTTCCAAACCTGCTCCTGCACTATTATGAGAAAGAAGCTGTTCAAAAACAGAACAGGGATATTTGATGCAGCATCTTCCACCAAAGTCAAGAGGATGCACACTAAAAATGGTGTTAAAAGGCAGAAACTGTGCTTGATGACTCTAATAAAAATGCCTCATATTGCTCCACTAGCTAAAACTTTAAACATAACAGTTGCTTTAATATTTAACATTTTAAGGTAACAAAGATGTAGGTGGTAATTAGAAAAAAGGACATAAAAATTGGGAAGAGAAGCAGGGTAAATGAAGGTCCACCAACAAGTAGCAGCATGGCCTGCAGAGTGCCCAGGAAAGAGTCACCTGCAGAGCTGAGGCCACACAAATCCTCATTTCTGGGGCCTCAAACTGACTGCCAGGGGGCCAGAGAACACACAGTATGCTGTATGGCTGTCAAAACGCAGCCAGAGACTTGGGATAGAGCCACGCCCTGCACTAAGAGGACGGAGGAACCTGTCCTGAGGCGTTTCCTCAGTTAGGGGATGCACTCGCACAGCACATCAGAATCCAGGGCCCTCCAGCTCTTCTCCTTGTTCACAGGACTTGCTATTTCTCTTACCTGTGATTTCTGTCTTCTTTGGCTTCATCAACTGGCCCATCATGGACAGGATATCTTGTCCCCCCTGCATAGGAGAAGACTTACAGAGTCAGTCTTGCTTTCTAAGGCAGCTGTAAAAGCCTCATTCCTTTGCAGACTACCAGTTCCTACTGTCAACTCGACTTAGGAGTCCTGAGGTGTGGAGACTCCAACACTTCCCAACAAAGCTTGAGGAGCTTCTAAACACAGAGGAATTTTTAGAGGTTCCCTTTTACCTGTGAGAATCAAACAAAACCCTTTCACAGGAAGGATATGCTCTGTGGGGCCTGCCCCAGCCTTCTTCTCCAGCCCTATCTTTCCAATCCCTTATTCCTTGATTAGCCAGAGAGGACTATAAAACCCTTCCCTGGATATCTCCAAGCTCTTTTATCCATCTGCCAGGAATGCCACTCTTTCCTGGGAAGCTCCCAGTCAACCATTAAAGTTCAGGTCAAATGTCTTCTAGGTGCATCTGACCCCAACCGGGCTCACGCCCCCTTCCAATGTTCCCACTCCTTTGGGAACAGACAGACTGTCAGAATAAGTATAAGGATGTACCAGAATTACATTCTCATGTCTCCTCTCACTAGTTTTGGCCACAGGGGCGCATTAGCCTAGTCTTTGACCTGGAGCTGCTAAGCTAGTGAGCCTGAGCCTACAGAATGGCCGACTCGACGGCAGGCTTACCATACCCCTGCATCTTCCTGCCAGCTCCTCCTAACAGTGTGGTCAGCAAGAGGAAGAGGCTGGTCTTTTGTCATTCAGCATTTAGTGATCACTGTTGGTTATCAGCCCTGGGACATAGAGGTGCTCACTAAATGTTGAACAGTTAAAGGTCACACATGTTTCCTGAGTACTTAACAACATGATCCTCAAAACAGCCTTGCTAGGTAGAAAGAAACTCAAAATCAGAAATCCCTAAATCACAGAAAACCCAGAGACCCAAAGTAACAAATGAGCCAATCTAGTTAGTGATGGAGTGACACAGTGCCTAACTTCTGACTCCTAGCCCAGCATTCTTCCCAAGTCAAAGGCACCAAGGAGGTCAGTTTGGGGACAGCCATTCCACCTAATGAGGGGATGTATTGGTCCAAGATGAGTTATCAGCAATCTCTTGACCAAAGCTCCAAAAGACAAAACACCCGAGGATCAAACTTCAAGTCAGAAATCCCATTATTCCCCGCTAGGGAAGAGGTGGCCTCTTTTAGGATGAAGATGCACCAAACTGAAAGACCAGCAGCATTTCCCCAGAAATGTCATGAAGTGATAACGTATCTTCCTACATTTTATTAGTCAAGACAAAAAGTATCCGCCTTCTACTCACCATGAGGAACAGACAACAGTTCCAGCTCAAAGCTAAAAAACTGGGGATTTTGCTAAACAGAGGGAAAGATACCGCTTTGTCAGGCTTCCTGAAATCCTGTAAAGGGCTCATAGAACACTCCTGCCCTCCTGCCATTAACACCCAGAGAATCCCAGGCATGAGCCCGCTGCTGGAGAGAAGCCACAGAAGAAGCTGGCTAACTCAGGGCCAGAGGCTTGGCTGGGATGAGAAACAATACACATGAAATCATCTGTGACTACGGCATTTGAATTGGAACAAAGGAGTCCCTCATAGCTTATGTTGATGTTAATTGCTGAACATTACAGATAGAAAAGGACCGTCTGCCTCAAGAACTGGCAGCAAGACTCGGACAATTCATTCCCAGAGCTCCCGTGCACATGCAGAAGGGCTAGTGTGCCAGGCCATCCACGCATTGAGGGAGTACCTGGGGCCGTGCGTTAGCCACATCCAAGTCATGCAAGGTCACATCCTGGATGATTTCTTTCTTCTTATGCACATCCCCCTTTGGCAAGGGGACATACTCTTCAGCTTCAAGATCAAATTCTGTGGCATAGGTATCACACCGGCCCTGCCTCTACAAAAAGAGGGAAACATGAGTGCCTGGTGAGTTTTCACTACTAAGTGAGATAAAAGTCTCAGTTCCCAACTGTGAGCCTGACAGCCTACTTGACAAACTCCAAATATGCCCCACTCGTCTGCTGCCAAGAAAAGGAAGCTATCTGCTCATCACTGGGCTCCAAAAACTTGGTTGAAAAACACCTGATACTTTCCCCAAGAATCTTCTTTCCTCTCTCTTTCTTTTAACTGTATGCAATTCCTGATAAAGGGCAAATCCAGTAGAATAACTGGAGATGGAGGGAGCTGTTCAGACTCTTTTGTAGGTGGGTGATTTATTGTATGATATGAAGTATTATGCTCATCCATTAAACAGTGAGGAACGCTGTACAGGACACTGAACATCAGATATAAAGAGAATGCCAACTAATGCAGCATTCCTTCCCACGTGCATATATCTTGGGAAGAAAATACCAAAGAGATAAAAGGAAGATTAAATACACTACACGTTTCAATTTGAAAATGATTCCAGTTGCTTTGGTTTCTCACCCCACCCTCCCCCTCTAAACAGGTTTTAGTGTATTTCTAACAGACTGTCTGTTTTAATCATGAGAAGGTTAAACAGTGAAGACAAAGGAAAAGCAAACTTTATTATACACAAAGGGACAACTGCTGACCTACCATCAGCATCGCACCAGACACCAGCCCCCCTTCCCACACACCCTGTACACTCTGAAGAAAGCAACTCCCTCATCACCTAGGTCTCCCCATGGCAAACAGATCGGGGACAGTGCTTTGTTCCAAGGAAAGCATTACCTTCACAGCCCCACTGTTGGCTTCAATGTAAATCACATCTCCAGCCTCTACTCGCTCTTTCTGCAAACTTTCAAAAATACTGGGGTCCAGCTAAAAAAATAAAAAATAAAAAAAGGTGAATAAGAGAACTGTAATATTTATCCTATTTCTTTCTGACACACTTGAAGGCACCTTTCCATATGAGACCTGAGGTTTAGCAACTGTATGGAGAGAGCCTTGCACGTGCGCATGTGTGTTAGAATGTGCAGGAGTGTGAATGTGTGAGTGTGTTATGAGAGGTTGGACTGGCAGGTTGAGAGCACCAGGGAGAGAGGAGGACGAGCATGCCTGTGTGCCTGCATGACAAACACAAGAGAAGGGCAGGGGTGACACTTCCTCTTCTCCTTCCCTTGACTCCAGAGGTTGTAAACTGGCAACAGGGCTTTTAAAAGTATGGCTCTGGCTGCCTTCAGATGGGACCCACACTGTCCGTGGGACTGCAGACCCTAACGCCCCTCTGGAGGTGTATATCCCTGCTTCACTCCATGCTCCTCACCTCAGATGAAGCATCTGCCATGAAGCACCTGCCAGCGCCTGCGTACTAGTCTCAAGGCTGGCATTTTGCAGGACTTATGATTCTGGACAAGGTTCCCTGAGCCTCAGTTTCCTCATGTAGATAACAGCACCCAGGTGCAATCACAGATGTATAAAATTGAAAGGGAAACATAAACCAGGATCTTTCCCAAGACTTTTGATTCAAATCCCAGTGTTTGCACACTCAGGTCTGCCTGTTTATATCACAAGGAAAGGAAATTAGCACCTTTTGGAAATTGTTTTTCTCTAGATCATCCAGATTCAGACTGTCCTCAGTGATTAATATTCTAGGATAGCAACCTTTGTAAGGACTCAGTATTTAGACATAAGTTTCTCTAGGTTAAACTTCAAGGAGAGCTATATTATATAATATGGTGGTGGTGGAAAGAAACTTGGGCTTTGTCCCAAACAAAATTAAAGAATAAAAACCTAGGGCTCAGTAAATGAAGACATACAAAAGAACACACATTGTATGATTCCATTTATATGAAACGTCCCAAAAAAGGCAAGTCAATAGAAACAGAAAGTACATTCGTGGTTGCCCAGGGCTATGGGTGGGAATGGGGACTGACTGTAAATAGGTATGGGATTTCCTTTAGGGGTGATAAAAATGTTCTAAGATTAGATTGTGGTGAGGGTTGTACAACTGTTTAAAAACATTAAAATTCTTTGAACTGTACACCTAAAAGTGGGTGAATGTTATTCAAAATTATATCTCAATAAAACTGTACAAAACCACCACCACAGCAGCAAACCCTCTCACTGGCTGGGTAGGGAGCAGTGCTTGGTAAGCCCCCAAGGGCAGGGCCTGGTAGAAGGGAGGCACGTATTACTAGTAGTATTCTCCTTGGTAGGACTCATAAGCCTCTCTCATATTTAAATGTCCATCAAGTATTTGAGCTCCTTTTATCCAAATATCTTGTACATATGCTAAAAGTATCTAGCAGTATTCATTTTGGAAGAAAAATTTCATCTTCTCCCTTATGTTATTTTCTTAAAGAAACTATGCAAAGCAGCCTTATGGATGGCTAATATTTAAACTGCATGTCTATTTTATCTATTCCACATTGGAGAGTATATCGGTTAATTTCCCAAATGAATTGACTGAAGATGTAATTACTGGAAAGGTGGCAGATCCTAGTAAGACATCGAATTAATACAGAATGGAAGTGATGAGGGGTAGGTATAAAAGATATATTTACAGAGGCAAGCTCCTGAAATGGAAACCCCGTTAGGAAAAGAAAAATGGCCCTGTGAAGAGGTGACGTTTTTATGATCTCCATAAAGCAGTGACCAAGAAACAACCTTACAGAATCAAAGAACCATAAAATCGTAGAATGGAGTAAAGATAGAGAAATTATATGGTCGATCCACCACAGTTTATAAATGAGAAAACTGAGTCCCAGAGAGTTCAACTGACTTCCAAAGGTCACACAGCAAGTTGGAGGGCAGACAGCACTTGATGGTCAGGACTTAGCTCTGCCCCTTAACTAGCTGTGTGATCCTAGGTAACTGCTAACCTCCTTATGAGCCTCAGTTCTTTTATCTGTAAAATGAGGGAAATTACACACACACACACATAAAGTTATAAATGACAATAAATGAATATTTATTAAAGCACTTAGCCCAGGGCCTGGCACATACAATAAATGAGAGCTATACTGATAATGTTATTTTTTATTATTATTAATAATAACAATAAGGTAAACCCTACAGTCCAGATTGTCCCATTTCTCTAACTAAAGACTCTCACACTAACACGTAACAGCTACTCATTAGGTAACTAGGTGTCACACCCAAAGCAACAAGTTTTATCCTCATAACCCTCTGAGACAGGCAGTTACTATTCCCATTTAACACGAGACTACTGCTCAGAGACCAGGTCACTTGCCTAATCTTACACAGCTATACATAGCAGAGCCAGGATTCCCTTTAGCACTTTGATTCCAAAGTTCATGCTCTTTTCCTAGGTGCCCTGCTGCCTGCATCCTACGGGTTATAGGCCAGGAGTCTGAGGGGGGTCTTCGAGGGCTAGCCAGTGTTGTGGTTATGGCCTCTCCACAAAGCCCTGGCCTGAGCAGAACCAACCACTGAAGTGCGTACAGATTTCTAGCCCCGGACACACAGGAGCTGCAGTCAGGATTCTTCATTTGCCACTGGGAAGTCCATCCATCATCTGTTATACAACTCTCACGAGATTATTCAGTGCTGCTTCTTTCTATGAAGAGGAGCACTGATAACTGGAAAAATTAATGCCCTGGTTCAGAGGAAGGCCCAGGGCCTTTGACTCACGGCCATAATATGGGATACAGAATGGAAGAGATAGTTTCTTGACTTAACCACACAGCTCACACTTTAACACACCCAATTTCCTAGAAGTAAATAAGAAAAGTAAAAGCTATCTTCATGAGTCTCCTTACATACAAGCCCTATACTAGGTACTGCTTTAGACACAGACGAGCCTCAAACAGTCCTGTGAAGTATCGTCACCCACAGTGCACAGATAAGGAAACTGGGACACAGAGAGGTTATGCCACCCACCCAAAGCCACAGAGCACTGAGAGATTCAAGAGAAAAGAGCCCACAAACATTTACTCACTTTCAGCTGTTTAGTTCCTTTGGCTGTTTTGAGTCCTATGATCACATGGCTAATGGTTTTGCCATAGCCTCCCATGGGGTTCTCTGTCTCACACGGAGTTAGCTCTGTGACTTCACCTTCATAAACTTCCTTGGTTTCCTTTATCCGCAGCCCTGGAAGAGATGACAGATGGGCCATGGTGAGAAGCAGAATCCTCTCACATCTCTTTCTCTCTCTTCTTTGTGCACATGTGCACACACGCGTGTTCTTTAATAGCCTTTTTAGCCCCAAACTTCCATGTCACAAGAACTGACAACTTAAAATTGATAACGTATGTTCGAGGGTATCATGGGTAGAAGAGCAATACAAATGAGAAACGTAAGCTGGAGGCGCTGTTCAGAAACTCAGAAACACAATCTTATTTTAACGTTTTAAAGGGACTTTCTAGGTTCAAATCCAGAACTAGACTTTCTAGGTTCAAATCCAATCTATAATTCCCAAAATTGTTCCAGACTCTGCTACATTTCCAAGGGGGTGAAATTTAGCTTCACCCTCTAAATGTCGTCTGTGAACCCACACCACCCTGCCCCACTACAGCGGTGACCACCAAAGCCCCCATGCCCTGCATCCTGCACACTTGACTCCAAAGGGAACTTCTGAACCAGTGGAATAGCTCACGACACACCTTCTCTCACTACCCAGCTTGACAAAGCATACTGCAGTAATCAGATGTCTACATCAACAGCAGGTGACACTCAACCCTGCCGAGTGTTCTGGGCTCCTGACTGACCCTCACTGCACGCCCCAAAGGGAAATACCCAGTTGTCATTCACGACTTTTAGTGGGTTGTTCTACAACTTTTCCAAGACCACAACAATAAAACGAACTTTCAAAGCACCTGCTCCCCATAATAAAAGCATTTACAGTTTTACAGTAGAATATTGTCAATAAAGGTACATTTCTCTCCTAGATCTAATCCCCCACATTAGCTATTTAATGTTTGTTGATCATCTAAGAATTGTTACCAGATTGATTTTTAGAACATGATCTCAGCACCTTTTTCCCCATGTTTTTGCTATCTGAAGCACTCTTTTTTGGCCTAGGCAATTCCTGCTTACAGACTCAGTTTAAGACCCATCTCTTCTAGAAAGCTTGACAATCCTTCTCCCTCATCCTCCAAATTGCCCGTGGAGACCTGCGCTTCCATTGGTGTAGTACCAGCACGTGGCAGTGCCAGGACTTACAGACCTTGCCCAGCCCTCTGCAGACTGACCACACCTGAGCTGAGAGCTAGCACATCACAGGCACGCATGAATGGATGAATGAATGAAGTAACTTAAGTGAGGGGTTGTCACTAGGCAGACCATCTAATACCCAAGAAATGTGCCTGCAAGTACTTATGCGTGTTCTATGTAATAGCCTGAGAGCTCTGAGGAGGTTGCCATGTATGTCACCGTAACACCCTCAACCTCAGGCCTTTCTGGACCATAACACCCTCGACTAACAGCCTCCATCAAAACTTTTTTCTCTCCAAAGTTAATACAGGTATGTCTCTGCCTGCTGGGTCAGGGGGATGCAGAGGAGTGACAAGAGGGGGCATAAAGAGCTTCTGGAGTTCTAATGAGGTCTATTTCTTGATCTGGGTGTTGGTTACATGAGTGTGTTCACTTTCCAAAAAAGCATCAGGCTGTATGCTTATGATTTATGCTCTTTTCTGTACAAATAAGCATTATACTTTAATAACATTTATATTAAAATAAGGAAAAAAAAGTTTTTCTAACAAAGCAATGATAATCATTAGTATCTGAAAGTTTTCTTAAACAGAAAGACAAATGCACATCACTGAACACTGCTCTGAAAACACACATATCACACACATCACACACAGGCGTGCACATGCACACACACACACACACACTCCTGTGTACACACGCACAAATTCGCTCTTCCTGTAACTCCCAAAGTCACAGTCAAGAGATACAGATGGCTTTCTCTGAAACCAAAGCTATGCCACAAATAAGTTAACGGCTATTAAATCTATTTTTAGAGGATTCTAGAAACATCAACAAGAAAGCCATTCTAAGTCACTGTGCCTGCCATCAATTCAAGAGTGTACAGGAAATATTCTTGGGTCCTACTAGTCAAAGATGTGTACAGAATGGGTCCCTAGATTTACAGGAAAGCTGGCAGACCACACCAACAGGAACAAACTATGAACTTCTGACCACAGCGGCCACTCCACCTGTTCACACAGACCTTGTACCCAGTCTAGCGAGGACTGGCTCACCCTGCACCTCATCTGACCGTCACCACACTGAGCAGTGATGACAACAGAGGTACCACCACATCTCACTTCGCCTCAGCCTGTAAAACCGCCAGGGCGAATAGTCCTCACCTCCATTCCACAGACGGTAAGTCAGCTTTGAGAGGTGAAGCCCGTGATCCTGTCCTCCCTTGTGACAGGCCCAAGACTAGAGTCCAAATCTTCTGGCTCTTGGGAGCAGTTTCTTCCCACCCCACCAGAGGGCCACAGCTCTCTGGCAGCCTTTTCCACAACGTGTGCTCTGTCTTTTCCCCTTCCACTTAATGTGCCCACTGACCTCACCATTCCTTTTCCACCAGCCTGTGGATGTGACTCTAGCTCCCATATAATTTATATTTTGCCAACTGGGGAGAAATGCAAGGGAAATTAAAAGATTAAAAAGATATGACACATATCAACCAATCTATTATATACACCCTTATTTGTATCCTGATTCGAACAGTGAGACTATAAGAGAAAAAAAGACATTACAGACTGTCTCCCTCAATCGACCAATTTACAACTATTAAAAAGCAACAACTACCAAGCTGGGGCCAGTAGAGCTCAGGGGAAGAGGAGGAGAGACCTATGGAGTGCATGAAGGCAGTAGAAGCCACAATGAGAGAAAGAAGGGGCTGCTCTGACCATTTCAAGCCCCCAACCACTTCAAGGCTGGCTCTGGTGAGCACACACATTAACAGCTGGCAAATGCTGCAGCTGTGCCCTTCATATGAAGTTGCTTGGAGACTGCAGGGGAGAAGAGGGCCTTGGTGGACCCCAGGCCAGCAAAACCACTGACAGGGTTCCCATGGACCTGCATGGGAGCAAGTGGCCAGAAACAACTGAAAAAAAGGAGCCACTCAAGGGCCAGTGAGTTATCACAAGGGACTGGCTCATGGCCCGTCCCATGGGAAGTGTTTGGAGTGTGGGGTGAGGGAGATGGGCCACCAGGGGAACATTGGGGCACAGTAAGAACAGCTGATTTGTCACCCAATCAGTGCAGGACCACTCAGTGGAGACTGGTCAGGAATATAGATCTGCAGGGGGTGCAGTTTGCTGAAAAGTCTCTGACCGAGATCAGAGTTTCCATACAACTCAGGTGTACCAGACCTCACAAGACCTGGAAGTACGTACAAGGTCAACCATTAAAACCTACGCTGCACAAAAAGCCTTTCCCAGGGAATCAGCAGCAAATCATCAATTTAGCTCAACCACTGGGCCTAAGTGCTAGTCCCCACAGGAAGTTCCTTCATTTTAGAAGTAAGCAAAGGATAACAAATTGGTTCCAGTGCAGACTTTAAGTGGTAGGAACAGCAAATAATCTAACAGAGAACTGAATAAAAACACAAAAAACCCACAGATCAGAGACAAAGATCTGATATCAACTAGTAAAGGTCTAACACCACCAAAGAACACCTATAAAACCTAAAAGGACTGGAAGCCCCCCAGGCTCCCAAGCCGGGGTGTGGGGAGGGCCAAGGGCTTCAGCTAGGCCCCGCCGTGCCCCCAGACTTCTGCATCCAGCCCAGCAACAATCAGCAAGACACCTCCGGAAGCACCCTGGGCTCCCAAACCAGGAAGGGGGGTGCCAAGGGCCTTGGCCACACCCCTCCCAACAGATGGCTACATCCAGCCCAGTGACAAACAAGCCACTGCCAGAAACCCCCCAGGCTCCCAAGCCAGAGTTGGGGGAGTTCGCAGGCCTCAACCACACCCCTGTCCCCAACCTTCCTCAACCCTCCGCAAGCAGGCTAGCAAAGGAGCTAGCTGAGGGCCAGCCCTGCCCCCCAGCCTCCATCTCCATTTCCTTACCCCCCTCCCACCTGCCCCTCCCACTGTTCTGCAACATCTTTAAATGTAAAAAAAATAATAAACAAACACATCACAACAATTATGAAACAATTGGAAATTTGAAAACTAGATATTTGACAATATTAAGAAATTATTGTTCATTTTTTTTCTAGGTATGATAATGGCATTGCAGGTTTTTTTGTTAAGTCCTGATTTTTGAGAGATACATACAGAAATATTTATGGATAAAATATTTACGTTGGTGAAGGGGTTTGGGGGAGGGTCATCATACCACTTGATGACTTTTGTAAGTTTGAAATTTTCCATAATAAAAGTTAAAAAAAGGGAAAAAGAAAAAATAATAAACTACTACTCTACACCTCCAAGATTTGCTGAAATTAGAAAGACCAACAATACCAGGAGTTAGTAAGGCTGCAGAACAACAGAAAGGCTTATACACTGCTGCATGTGTAAACTGGTCTAAGTGCTTTAGGCACAACATGGTATTATCTACTAAAGTTGAACACATGTATATCCTATGATCATGCAATTCACTTCCCAGGTGTTCCCCCAACAGGATGGGTACATGCGTGCACTAAGTGACACAGACAGCACTGGTCACAGGAGCATCATTCACAACTTCCAAGCACTGGAAAAACTCCAGCGTCAATCAACAGTGGAAGATATAACTAAATTGTGAAATACCCATACAACAGAATACCACATAGCAATGAAAAAGAATTACAAGGGCTGGCCCGTGGCTCACTTGGGAGAGTGTGGTGCTGACAACACCAAGCCAAGAGTTAAGATTCCCTTACTGGTCATCTTTTTTATAAAAAAAAAAAAAAAAAAAGGAATTACAGCTATACACAACATAGATGAATCTCCCAAACATACAGTTGTGGGAAAGAAGCCAAACTCAGAATATATACTACATGATTACATTTATTTGAAATTCACTATAATGTTAGAAATCAAGACCATCATTAACTTGGGGAAGGAAGGATGGTGACTGGGGCACAAAGGGTAGTTGGGGGTACTGGCAATACTCTCTTTTTTGATTGGGTGCTGGTTTCACAGGTTTTCACTTTTGGATAATCCACCAAGCTATACATGTATGTTCCGCCTACTTTTCTGTATATATGTACAAAATTACCAAATCAATTTTTAAAAAATTTAAGTAAATAACACGAGTGGGACCTGGTGAAGGAAGAATATAGATGGCTTAAGTGTAGGAAACACTACTCTAAACCTCTGCTGGAGTCTGCAGTCATGGTTCTCAACCTTTAGACTCACCCAAGAGAGTTCTACAATTCCTTAGGCCTTGCTGCACCCATCATAATTAGTTTAAGGCTCCTCAGATGATCCCAAAGTACAGCCACGATTAAGAACCACTTATCTAAAGAATAAACGAAAAACTCTGTTCTACTCACAATGTGGAGACATAAACTACTTCTGACGGCAGGAAGCCCTGATATGGTCTTAGTGTCCTCCCCATTAAACTACCTCTGTTCTGATATGGAAATATCCCACCTGCACAAGGAAACACTGCCAAACGGTGTCAGGCGCTCTCAAATCACTTCCCATTTTTACATGTGTTCATTATCTGATCACTGGGCTGGCTGCCTTCTTCCCCCAAGAAACCCAATCAGGACAAAGATTCTAAGACGTTAAACGTTGAAGAGAAGTTTTGCTCTACCTTCGTTCCATCTGATAGCCTACAAATGGAAGTTCTGGAATAGACCCAAAAGAGAGGACATATTTCACTTTTGCTTTAGTTCAAAAACAAATTCTTAGTTCCTGATCATCAAGACAAAACTTTTCCAAACAAAAGGAATGTTACAGAAGATTTTGACAAACTTGGAAAATTCTCTACTTATAAAGTGAACCTTGATTTTGTTTAAATCAAACCGTCTATACCCCACAGAGATAAATTCCTTCAAATGGAATGCTTACCTATACTTACTATTAGATGGCTGTGACATGAAATTCCTAGAGTAGAGAAAGAAAGGCATTCCCATCTCTCACTAGTCCCCATATCTGTTTAAAGTTGCTCTGTGCTGACAAGCAAGCAGGGGATGTGGCTGACGGACAATGAAACCAGCTATTAGCCAGGAAAGAGGCTGAGCTGGCGCTGTCTCTGGGAACGACAACACAAATGACACAGGTTTCATCTTCTGGCTCAGGTTTCTAAATCTCTGACAGGGACCTTCATCACATCAAGGAAATAGCACAGACTCCTTGCTTTTTATTTCTGGTCAGCTTACCGCTTCCTCCCCACCCCCTGCCAGCTTCGTAAAAATGCAAAGGCAGAGGAAGATGGGCAGAGCTCTTTTCTGAAGACAGTACACAGCCTGCCTTGTCGTCCTGTGGCAAGACTGAGAAGCTTCTCTCCACACTGCTACCATCAGAAGAACTGCACTGCCCTCCCTCAAACATGGCAAATCTCAGAATGGATGCCAAGGTGTGTTATTTCTTTTTTTTTTTTTTAATTTTACAGCATTTAAGCTACCTTTAAGCGACCCAAACACAACATGCACACATGTGAAGGTCAGTTTTGTCAGATTTTATCAATGTAAAAAAAATTTTTTTTAATGAACTTTCAAGTTCATTTAGGTTGTTGGTATAATGCAGTTCCTTGCAGCTGTAAGACTGAAGTCCCTGTTTGCTGGTTGGCTGTTTGCTGGCATCTCTCTCAGCTCCTAGATGACATTCTCCAGTTCTGGAAAGCAGGGTACATCCCTTTCTCCCATGTTTCAATGGCCAGAATTCAGGTGCCTGACCCCAACTTAACTTTGCAAGGTAGTTAAGCTGTGTTTAGCCTCTAAGACTGGTAAGTCCAAAGCCCATCTGGTGGTGGCGACAATGACCAGGAGTCTCACATTGGAAGATGGTGGAAGCAGAGAGAGCAGAAAGACTGGCATGTGTTTAAACAGGAAAAAGTACTCAGAAAGACTTTAAACCTGTGGGAGTCCTGTGAGTCATTTCCACTGCTATTCCAGATAAGATGTAAAAATCCAAGGAGTATACTACGTGTAATAACATGGGCTAAACCTGACAAAATAAACGTTGAGCTAAAGAAGCAAGACAAAAAGAACACATAAAGTATGATACCATTTAGAGAAAGTTTAAAAAGGGCAAAATGAAGCCACACTGTTTAGGGACACACACCTGGGTGTACAAGGTTGTGATGATCACATAAGGCAATCCCACACAGTCATCGTACATTGTGGGTCCCACCCGCAGGGGGCTGTGACCAGGGAGGGGCACGTGACATCTGGGTGCCTATGCCCTGTGCCTTGAGCTGACTGGTCACTGCATAAGCACTTACTTCATAATTAATCAGTGTTTTACATACTTTTTTATATGTATGTCATATTTCAGTTTTAAAAAGGCTCCAAAAAATCCGTTTCACATTAAAAAATATTCCCAGTAAGAAATATTTTGCAGTTTAAAAAAATCCATATTCAAAGTAACACACAATATAGCCCATGGCACAGTCCACAGTCTCTGGTTTACAAGAGCCACAGGCTCCGGTGCCTGCAGGGACCCGGCTGGGAAGGCAGGGAAGCACCGCAAGGGGTGAGGGGACTGCAGCGAGCCACTCAGGAAAGGACGGCAACTGCCCGGCACCTGCCCAGCTCCGCCTGCCGCTGCCGCCCTGGTGACAAAAGCTTCTTCAAGAAGCAAGAAGCCAGAAGCAAGGATTTTATGGCATCTCCCAATTTCTGAACACTGACAACTAATTCCAAACTTGTAAAAAACACTGTGTAAGCCAAACAAGGTGGGTCTACAGACCAAACATTCTTTCACTAAAGACCTCTGTTTTTTATCTGCTTCAGAGTTTCCCACTTCTCTCACTCATTCAAAACAACTTTATTAAGCACCCACTGTGTGCCACAACTGGGTTACAAAGATAAACACTACCTGCTGCACCCCCAGTAGACACTGAAAAAACATCCTACTTGCTCCTTCCCATACTCTCCCATCTCCAGAAATGGACAGACCTGGGAGTCACCCTCAGCCCCTCTCTCAGCCACCACAACTAACCCTCAGAAAATCCTGTCAGCTCTACCATGCAGATAAGTCTAGAATCTAACCAGTTACGATGCTGGCCCGAGCCGCCACCGTGTCTTGCTCAGACTCCCCGCTGGTCTCCCTCCTCTACCCTCACTCTCCTCCTTACTGTCCGTTCCCCACACCCAGCCGGGGGGTCTTCCAGAACCAAAACCAGAGGACAACACAAGGGTGACCTTGCACTCTCCAACTGCTTCTCTTTTTGCTCAGCATAAAACCCAATGCCTCAACCATGGCCTATGGCCCTACATCATCTTACCCCCACACGAGACTTTATCAATCTTAAACTTTCATCATTTCCTCAAAGTTTTCTTACCTTGGGGGAATGGCCAATGGCCTCAGTTGGTTAGAGCAGAGTGTTACGACACCAAGGGCAAGGATATGGATCCCCGTACTGGCCAGTCACAGGAAAAAAAAAAAGAGTACTTACCTTGGTTTGACAACCAAAGGGACTATAAATTGGTACAGGCACTCTGACTAATATTCACAACCCATGACTCAGCAAGTATACCCTAGAGATATACTCACATATGTGCACAGAGACATGTACAAGGATGTTCCGGCAGCCTTGTTTTAAGAGCAAAAATTGAAAATAAATCTAAATGTCCAAAAAACAGAATTGACTTAATACGTGGACTATCAGGCAACAGTTAAAAGTAATAAGCTATTTCCATAAGCAGATCTGAGAGAACCGAGGATTTGCCCAGCACTAGAACAGCACAAATGGGGCCAGAAGATGACCCCAAAAGTCCCAGCTGGTAGGAGGTAAAAATTTGGGAGAGGCCATTTTCTCCTCACAGCAAATCTTCAAGCATGAGCTACAGAAATCAGATAGATGCCAGTTCAAACTGTAGCTCTGCTGCTCACTAACTGGGTAGCAGGTTATTTCACTTTCTAAGACTCTATTTCTTCAAATGCAGAAAGGCCTGGCACATAACAGACACTCGACATGGTAGCCCCAGGCCCCGAGGGTGACACCACAAGCCTCGAAGCTGTACCAGTCCCCACAGTTCCCTCACTCTCTGACAGGCCACAACTCTTCTGGCTTGCCATCTGGGGCATTCTGGCAGCATGGCATACAGTGATTCTGACTGCAGTCCAAAACCCTGTCAGTGGACAGTCATCTCTAAAAGCAAAATAAGGCTGCCAGGAAAATCTGACTTGTTTTTTAAAAAATCCCTTTAAGTAGAATGGTGATTGCCAGGAGCGGGGGGGACGGGGAGTGTTTAATGGGGGCAGAGTTTTCGTCTGGGAGGGTGAAAGGTTCTGGAGACAGCTGCACAACAATGTGAAAATATTTAATGCCACTGAACTGTGTACTTAAAATGGTTAAAAGCCAATTTTATGCTTACTTATATTTTACCACAATAAAAAAATTTTTTTAAAAAAAATCACTTTATAGCCACATCTGTTTTGTCACATAAAGAGCCCCAGCCCCATGGCTAGGGTCCACATTTGCCCCAACTGCTAAAGCACTTCAATTAGAGAGGCTGGGTTTTCGTTTTGTTCTGTCTGCAAAGATAATGATAATGGTGCCAAGAGAAAAATAGCAGGGCAACAAATACAAGTCAGAAAGGCACTTTCACGGCAAAGACGCTTCATTGCACTGGCAAGTGAGAACAACCCCTCCCATAAACGTGACACTCACCAATGGCCCTGCGGAAGTTCTCCATCAGCACCTCTGTCTTCTTGATCTCTGTCGAGTAAACTTCACTCCCCACCATTGGGCAGAAAGGGACCTTACTACCCAACTCCTGAGCAATGGCAAGAGCTAGAGCCGTCTACAGAAGAAAATGACGGAAATGCATTTGTTTTACAGTCTTAAGAACACAATAATTCAGAAACATGCTATTAAAAACACTATTAACCAGGAACAACGGGATATGCAATCTTTTTAGTTTTAACATCATTTGGTATGTTTCAGACGATAAATGTTTGATGACTTTTGTGGACACAGTCAATTTATATCATAGATGACATCTTTAATCATCCCCATAATTACAAGTTATCATTCATTAAGACTTACCCAGCACAGGCCCAACTCTCAGTGTTTCACATGACCTTACAGTAACCCTATGAAATAGATACTACTGTTCTCCCCATTTTACAAATGGGGAAACTGAGACATAGGGAGATTAAATGACACACCCTAGGTACCATAATCTAGAAAAAGGCAGGGCAGAGATTTAAACTCTGAAAGCAGGGTTCCAGAGATCACGTTCCCATCATAATTAGTATAATCTTCCAAAATGGTTATCTCAATATCAAAACACAGTTCTAACCTAATTTCCCAGAACACCAACACTGGATGCTTTCTGTTTTTACAGATATAAGAAAACACCAATCAACAACCCATGAGAAATCAATAATGAAGGAATGAATTCCTGGATGTCCATCTTCTGTTAAGTGGCCCACAGAGAGTGAAGAATGATACATCAGGTAAGACTCTGAAGCTATGAGTTGGTCTTAACAAGTTACACTTGAACATGCCGTGTTGTAAACAAACTGATTTCTGGTAAGATAACTACAGTTGGCAGATGCAAAACAGATTTATAATCAAATATCATGCACGAAAAGCAAATGCTTCAGAGTTGGTACAGGACTGGGAAATGCCATGGCCTTTGAATGGCATTTTCATCTTTCCTCAACTTTGAAACAAGAGCATGAATAACACACTGGCCAGCTGCCAAAAAAAAATAAAATAAAATAAAAAGAGCATGAACAAGGTCAGTTCCCAGGGTACATGGGCTGAGGAAGGAAGCAAGCTTGCTACTGAAAAGCAAAGTGAAACTCTGAGACAGTGTTTTAAAACTAGCCAGTAACCCTTCCTCTTGGATTTTCTTTTCAATGCCCTGTTGTTGACAGTTTTGAGACAGTAGGATCCAGCAGAGAATCAGCATACGGCATAGTACAAAAAGCACCAGCTGGGGGGACAGAAACTAGGTTTTAGTCCTGGTTCTGCCACTAATTTTCAGGGTGATCTTGAGCACATGGCAGATCTCTGGTGCTCAGTTTCCTCATCTGTCAAACGAAAGTATTAAAGTGTTAAGTTAGATCACAGGCAGCAAACTAGTTGCCTGTGGGCTGGTTCTGTTTGGCCTGCATAATCTCAAATGTGTTTTTAAACTCTATATGTTGCCAATTTTTGAATACTGAGAAATTTCATGTAAAAATCCAGCTATTCAGCTTCTTCTGAGAAACTGGAAGGTCCGGCCACAATGGGCCTCATTCTCGCATAGTAGCTGCTTCCTCTAGTGAGCGCATGGATGCCCTGGCTTCCCACAGGCCTGCTACGCCCTCCCTTGTGCCTGCACCCGGCCAGGTGCCAGTCTCATTAGACATCTGAGTTTGTGAGCCTGAAGCCAATACCTCTACACAAGTATTCTCAGATCACAGGAAAAAAATTTCTGGAATGGGATGGGCACAGTGAGAGGAGCAAAACGCTAACACCTGGACTCTCAATGGGGAGCCACATTCTACCCAAATTCTTCCACCTTCCCAGTACTCCCCTTCTTCTTCCCTGTGTCTGTACAGCCCCCAATTTCCCACCCTGTTTCCAACTTCAAGGATAATGACAGTATCCAATACAACAGCATCCCCCTTCCCCTCTACCTAATACAGAAGAGATGATCAACATATTTCCGTTAAAATATGATAAATACTTGGTTAAGAAATGCTTCATATGTGTCTAGTTTCCTCCATTTAAAAGCTCCCACAGTATATGATATGGCTACCGTACCTACTACATAGTGCCATACAGAGCTCACTGAATCTTCCCAACTAGCCTACGAACTTGATAATCTATGTTGTATTTTATACTTTAAGAAATTAATTCAGAAATTAACAACTCACCCAAGGTCAAAGAGCAAGCAGCAGAGCCAGGGTGTAGACCCCAATCTCTGAAGCCATCCATCATTTCCTGGTGCCCACCCCCAAGTGAGTGCCAAGTGGCACAAAAAAGAAGCTGTTGCCAAAAGAAGACTGAGGAGCTCTATTTTCAATCCCATCCGAACACCCCTTTCTCTAAAACCCAAAAACAAAGCAGCATTTTAACAGTGTGAGGCCTTAAGAATGGAACCAAGTCTGTATGAACCATGTATCTGCATCCCTAAAACCAGCCCAGTATTCCTGCATGTGTCACTCGGTTAAGTTGCCTCAACTCTGGGGGCTGTCAGCACACTATGAAGCGGAAGAGTCACCACAGGCTTTCACGTACAACGGAAGGGACTGGGCAAACTGGGAAGGTGATACCATGGTGCTGAGAACTTCTCATATGTCCCGTGAGGAAAATGGCACAATACCACAGGGATGAAGGACTGATGCTTCGAACAACATGCACATTAGGCCCACTGAAACCCTCCTATTACAAAATGCTTGGAAATAAATAAATAACAAATTCAGAGCAGTAAGCTACTACTGCCCTGAAAGTCTGGAGTGTGTTTATAGATACCCGGACATAAACTTGTCAGTCTTGTCTTGGCTCCAAGTGAGAAAAAAGCCCCCCTAGCATGCTCTCAAAGAGCTTGAGGGCTGCACTTCACATCACCCGTGGTCCAGAAAAGCTGTGACACAAGGTTCATGTCAATGTCCCTGGGTTGGCAGTGTAGCAGGCAGGGCTCCTCAGAAACCCTCTCAGGAAGCACTTGGCCCCAATCTTAGAGATTAAAGAAACTTCACAGACTCGATCAAACACAAGTTCACAAGCAAAATAAATTCAGAACACAAAATAAATATCTACAAAATAAAGAAAAAATTGTTTCTCAACAAGGAACAAAAGGTGGCCAAATTTTGAATGGAAAAAAAAAAAACTTCAGAAGCAGTCACTTCTTACCACCAAAAAAAAGCACAATCTAATATGTTCTGTAATTTTTTTTGTTCAAAAACAAAAAACAAAACTAGAAAATCACCATTTTGCAGCCACCAGTGTGATAACTGAGAAGGGAATGACCATCAGTAAATACCAAACTGACAAAATGAAAAGATATTCACAGCATCTCAAAGTGTCACTTCACAGATTACTTATTAATGGCAAAGGGAGCCGCTACCTTCATGGGGTAACTTAGCATCAGCCTTCTGTTGTGACGTGATGGGAAGAATACAACAGCACCTACGCACTGTCCTGGCCAAAGTGTTAACATTTCATATGGAAACAATCAATCACTGCAAGACAGTTGTAGGACAATCTATAAAACAACTGTCCTGGACACTTCAAAAATGTCAATGTCATAAAACAAAATGCTGGGAAAGGTGACTCTTCTACACAAAAAGAGACTCAAGAGACGTAACGACAAATGCCATGTGTGATCTTTGACTATATTCTAAATTTAAAAACATTTTTTTTTAAGACTACCAAAAACTGGAACTTGGAGAAAATTTTTTAAAATTTCTAACATCTTTATTTTCTTTTCATTAAAAAATTCACCTTTGTTATCTTTGGAAATACATTAGCTAACTGATTATGGAATCGTATGATGAGAGACTGACGGGCTCCCCAATCACTTCAGCCTCTCCGCAGCAGCAGATATGCTTGCCCACTCCTTTCTTTAAAGGTTCTCCTTCCTTGGCTCCTAAGATACTACTCCACTCCTGGCTCTGCTCCTTTTTTTTTTAATTAATCAATTTATTTATTTATTTTAAAAGATGACTGGTAAGGGGATCTTAACCCTTGACTTGGTGTTGTCAGCACCACACTCACCCAGTGAGCTAACCGGCTATCCCTATATAGGGATCTGAACCCGTGGCCTTGGTGTTATCAGCACCACACTCTCCCAAGAGAGCCACAGGCTGGCCCTTTATTAATCAATTTTTAATTGACAAATAAAAACTGTGAGAAATTTTAACATAAACTATACCTTGGCTAGTACTGTAGTAACTTTGATTAGTGTGCTGATGGCATCACGACAATGTAGGAAGATGTCCTTGTAACTTACTTTCAAATGGTTCAGAAATAAAATTTAAAAAAAGCAAATATCACAAAATATTTACAATGGGCCATCTAAGTGTAGGGTATAGAGGAGCTCATCATAGTATTCTTTCAACTCTTGTAGGTTTCAAATTTTTCAAAATAAAAGGAGAAAAATATTCAATGGATGCAGCAGTTTAATTTTTTTCTTTTTATATTTCTTATTAGCATATTCATTGTTACAAATCATACTTATTCTTTACGCCCCTTATCCAATCTCTTCTCCTCCCCACCCCTTCCTTCTTTCCTCACCCTTCTTCCTCTTCCCTCTCCCCGCTCTAATAACCATAGATTTGTTCCCTCAATCTGATAGATTAACTGTTCCTCTGTTGGTTTGTCGCCTAGATGATCTGGCCAGTACTGAGACAAGTGTGATCAGGTTGGATTCAGCAGTTTAATCACAGCTTAAGAGACAATCGGACTGGAACAGAGCTCTAAAAGAAATTACCCACAGTGCAGTAGAGTCAAAAAGACAGAAAATATGGGTCGGCCCCATGGCTCACTCGGAAGAGTACAGCGCTGGTAACACCGAGGCCGCGGGTTCGGATCCTATATAGGGATGGCAGGTATGCTCACTGGCTGAGCGTGGTGCAGACCACACCGTGCCGAGGGTTGCGATCCCCTTACCGGTCAAAAAAAAAAAAAAAAAAAAAGATAGAAAATATGAACAACAGACTGAAAGACAGAGTCCAAAATTAAAAGCTCTAGCCCAGGGCTTCTCAGCCTTGACTCTACTGACATTTTGGGCTGGAGACCGCCCTATGTCCTACAGGATGTTTAGCAGCCTCCAAGGCCTCTACCCACTAGCACCCCCCACCAAGTCCTGACAACCAAAAACATCTCCAGACATTGCCAAATGTCCCCTGGGGGTCAAAACTACCCCAGTTGAGAACCACTGCAGTGTCAACCTCATCAAACTAGCATTCCAGAAGGAGAGAACAAAGAGAATGAGAAAAGGCAATAGTTAAAGAGATAAAGGCTGATGATTTCCAGAACTGATTAGAGACATAATACTCAGATTCAGGAAGTACAATTACTATTGAGCAGGATAAATAAAAATAAATCCACTCTTTGACGTATCACTGTAAAATACCAAACCCAAAAATATCTCAAAAACATCCAGAAAGAAAAGTCAAAATCCTCAAAATTAGACTTCTCAAAAGCAACAACAGAAGCCAAAAGGTAGCAAATAACACTGAGAGAAATAGTACTGAAGAAAATATTTTCAGCTGAATTATATATCCAACACAACTATCTTCCAAAACAAGGGCAACCAACAAACTTCTAGAAGGAACTTCCAAATTATGTACAGTACTTTAGGAAGAAGAAAAACAGAGGGAGAGGGAAAGTCTAAGCTATGAGAAGGAGAGTAAGTGAGTGGTGAGTGCACAGACAATCTGAGGCTGCCTGTGCAGAGGCAGGTGAAGCTCACATCTGCAGGGCACTTCAGTTTAAAACCTTTCCACAAATACAGCACTTCTTCCTCTATTGCCAGACACCAATATGAGATACACCATCAATTCAAAAATAGGATTGCAAAATGAGAATTAAAGTCACTATCTTACAACCGACTGGTTTTAATACCTGATCAGTTGAAATATCAGTTTAACGGGTAGTGAGTATTTCTGCTTAAGAAAGGTTCAGGGACCTGCCTCAAGTCTCACAGTAAGTCAACACCAGAGATGGAATTTAAAGCCCATTTCTTTACATGCACAACCCCAGGTTCCTTCTCTTGGACCAAGTGGCCCTTTCAAAGAACAAGCAAGGCCCAGACTGGGAACTTTGGTGAGTTTCAAGTATCTAGCCAGTACTCTCACAAATCCCAACAAGCCACAGTGTGTCTTCTGCCTGGAAGGCCTTTTACTTCCCTACAAAGCCAAACTCTCTTCCAGCTCTGAAGGGCAAATGTCAATTCTCAACCCTTCCAGCTTTGCCAGCCCTCAGTGCTACCTCCTGCTCAAATTCCAGCTGCATCTAAGATGAGTCAATACCTAGAAGGTTAGCGTTCAACTGGGTCATCCTGTGCTGCCATGGTTTCCTGTCTTTCTGCTCTGGAGAGATTGGAGGCCCTTTGAAGATAAAAATCATGTCTCTAATTTTTTTCTTTTTTTTTTTTTCATCCCTCACACAGCCAAAATAGTGATGGGTAAAGCTAGCATTTGGAAAGTGCTTGCTGACTCATTTTTTACCCCCTGAAATAAGATGTTGCTCAGAAGATTTTTACAAAGCCTTAGGCCAACAGATGTATTTCCAAAGCAAAGGAGACTTGAAAGAGATAAAAGACAAATTCTAGAGACAATGAGACCCCTCCGAGGACTTTATTCTCTCTTTTCTGGAGGTAGGCCAGGATAATTTTAATTTTAGAAGCATGTACTGCTGCCCCTTAGTTTTAAAAACATACATATAACCAATTTAGCTAAACAAAGACTGGTTAAGACATGAATTCATTTTGGCATAGACATCAGGATCATTCTCTTGGGTAGATTTAAAAAATGAGAGAAAATGAGTACCTTGCCAGTTCCAGGAGGTCCTGCCAACAAGACAGCTCTTCCAGCCATTTTCTTGCTTTTGATTAATTCTACTATGACGCCACAGGCCTATACACCACAATGGAAAGAAATAATAAATCAGTATTAGAATATTTCACAGGGGAAAAAATTCAGTCCCTGACCCCCACAACTCACACATTCATCCAGCTACCACTTTATGCCAGTACACAGCAGGCACTGGTCTGGGTACCACGGCAGTGGAGGCAAAACCAAACGCCTTGTGCTCATGGAGCTCGTGTTCTAGCGAAGGAGACAAACACACAAACGCTGCATAGGATCACTACAATGAGGAAGAGAGGGCAACGAGAGAGCAAGGGGCTAGGCAGAGTGACCCAGGAAGGCCTCTCTGATGACACTGTATTTGGTATGCAAAGCTGTGGACAGAGCAGGAGTCACTGCTGCAGGTAAAAAAAAAAAAACCTGAAGCAAGAATGGGCTTGGCATATCCAATGGACACAAAGGCCACAGTGACCAAAGTACAATGAAAAAGAGAATAGGAAGACAAGGCTGAGGAGGCAGGCAATGTCTGTGATGCACAACAGGAACTTACAGTCCATGGTGAAGTTTGGGCTTTATTCTACGTGGAATGGGAAGCCTCTGGAAAGGTCTCAGACATGTTATGGTGATTTGTTTTTAAAAGATCATGCTGGCTGCTATGCTATGTGGAGAATGGACAGTAGGGGTACAAGTGGGAGCAGTGACTTTTAGCCTGGGGTATAAGAATATACCTCAAGGGCCCACATTTTCCTTAAATTAGAAACAAAATTATGTGCATATGTTGATACGTACATTTTTTCTAGGCAGAAGATCCATAGCTTTCATCAGATTCCAAAGTAACCCCCAAGAATAAATAATACAGACTTCTAGTTGGCCATCAGTGAACACTGTAAAGCAAATCCTCAAACATGAGGTTGAACCTGTGGCACCGTCAGACCCACTGAATGCCTTTTGAATTCTCAAGATTAAATTACTTGATCATCTATTAGTGTATTTCAAATACATTCTAACTCTCTGAATACTATTAATCAATTTACAGTATATGTGCATATTCAAGGGAACTTGAGAACGTTTGTGGAAGAATAGAATTTAAAGATAATTCGAATCTTTCCATGAACTTTTTGAAGTGCCCATGTATATGTATACACTAAACACAAATTCCATAAACCGGTTACTGATCTTCATATATTTCAGAACATTTGACTATAAAGGAACAAGGCTGAGAAAGTCACACCTACTGAGCACTTATATCCCAGGACTAGAGTACAGGTGTTACACTGATTTAATACCCTAACACATGATTGACTAACAGGTGCATTCTCCTTGCCTGAATGAAGGCACAGTTCTTCTCTCTGGACAGTGACCACAACTGTTGCCTATTGATAAGGTCTTGTAAATACATCTGATCTTCTCTACCCCTATTCCCAATTGACTGTGACGTACCTTGGACCCACACTTACAGCAGCCCCTCAGAAATGTGTGCTCAAGGAATGTGTGAGTGCTATATACCATTTCCGTTTATTAGCAAAGCACAGTGCCCTTAACAGAGTCTGGAAGATATTCTTCAGATGCTGCATTTCTAAAAAGATACAAGACTCACTATGGTCTTTTCATACAACCCTGTTATCATAATCCTCAGCACTGGAGCTCTCTGGAACACTTAAAAAAGGTGGAAGAGACTTACTCTTATTCACAGACTAGGACCTCTTCCATTTATTCTACAGTTTGCACTCCAACTTCTCTCCAGTGAGATATGTTGTGAGTCCTAATATTTAAAAGATAAGAACCGGAAGGGCCTTTAAAAGATCACCTAGTCTAACTCTCTCATTTCAGATGAGGATATTGAGCACCAGGGTGGCTGCTGATGTGACCAGTCATACAAAAACCTGGTAGCTGAGGTGGATCTGAGGCACATGGCATCAGAGTTAGGAGCATGGATTCTGGAGTCACATGAACAAGTTTAAATCCTGGCTCTATCACTTACCAGCTAAATAGATTACTTACTTAACCTCTGTGAACCATAATTTCCTCCTCTGAACACAGCATACGTAATAGTGACACACATGCTAAATGGCTGGGGGTAAAGTGTACAGAGGTCTGCAATTTACTTTGAAATGTGATAGTGGATTGGCAGATGGACAGATGAACAGACACATGATAAAGCAACATAGTAAAATGTTAATTGTAGAATTTAGGCACACAAGTATTTACTACACAAATCTTTCAACTTTTTTGTATGTCTGAAGAGTGTCATACTAAAGTGGGAGAGGGACAATTACTAGACCCGAGATAAAAAAACAAGACAATGGAAATAAAGCTGCATAGCAAAGTGCTTGGCACATAGAAAGCACTCAATCAATGTTAGCTACCTGCAGTGACAGATGCTTAGTAGGCCAGGGTCAAACGTTTCCTTTTTGGAAAGATGATGCTCAAAACGGAAACCACAGGCTTTTCTTTGGCCCTTTCTATTAATCAGGCCGAGAGGCAAACAGTCTTAACCTCATATTAAGTGCAGATTTCTCCAAGCTAAGCCTCTGCAGAGGCCAAGGGGCATGGCTCTGACCTCAGAACACAGAAGCCAGAGAGGGTGGCTGGAATAGCATCAAGAGAGCACCAATTTGGGAGCCAGAAATACACGTGGGTGCAAATCCCAGCTTTACTAACACTAAACAGTGGCAAGTGGGTAGCTGAAGTGACCTCTCCCACCCTCAATTTCTTCATCTGCAAAAAAAAAAAAAAAAAAAACAAGAATAACAACGTAGGTGGAAGGACTTGGCATCATTGCCACTTAATAAAAGCAGACTTAATTGGAATGGCCAAAAAAGAGGCTTGGAGAGGTGGCCAGACCAGACTGCTGCTGCCCATAACTGCCACTCCGCTCTGCTGCTCCAGACCCTGAGAACTACAGCGAGCTTTCGGAGTGTGGTCGGCCACCGCGTTCACAGGAAAACCCAATTCCCTCACCAGCCTGACACAGCCACGCGGGGACTGCGTGGGGGACTGCCATCCCATTCGCGGGCGCACGGCTTGCCTCCCGCTCTCACCCGCTGAAGCGTGAGTTCCGGAGGGCAGGGTCCTCGTCCTCCCGGCCCGCCGTGCCCAGAGTCGGCACCGAGCCCGCACTGCACGGGGCGCCATCGACGCTCGTCCGTGCAGGGAAGCGGAGCTCGCCGGACCGGACCCTCCCAGCCCCGTCCCCCGTCACGGCCCCGTCTCCCGTCACGGCCCCGTCCCCGGCCCGCCGCCCGCACCTCTCGTGCGTTCTCCTGGCCCACCAGCCCCGAGGCAGCCTGCTTGGCCAGGCCGCTCTCATCCAGCCCCAGCCCCTTCACGTGGCTGTGCGAGGCTATGCGCTGCGTCTTCGTGGTGCTCTTCACCTCCTCGATCTTCATCCTGCCGCCGCCGGGAGCCACAACCAGCGCTCAGAGACAGCGGTGCGTCCCGCTAGCCCGCGCCCGGCGCCCCACGCGGCCGTTACCAGGGCGTTTGCAAAGGCCCGCCCAGGCCGGCGCTCCATTGGCGTAGGCGGGAACGCCTCCGCTCCCCATTGGCTCACGGCTACGCTCATCGCGGCTCTGCGGTGGGGCTCCGCCCATCCGCTTCCGGCTGTGTCCCTGGATTGGCTTCCCCGCAGTCCGCACTTGCTGCCTTGGCAGGGGTCTGGCGCGGGAGGCCACGCCCCGGTGCTGGTCTGGGTTTGGGGCACCGCACGCAGGTGGTGGCCCCGACCCATCTGTTAATCGCGCTGTCCTGTTATCACTTCTTAACGTCATACACTTCTGCGAAGCTCACGTTGTTACCTCTGTTTTGGAGACGGAGGAACTGAGGTCCAGAGCTCGAGCTGTGACTTCTGGTCCCCAACCAGTTTTCTGACGCCTAAGCATTTGACTCTCCCAGGGAAGCCCAGCTCAGCCAACCACTCGCACCCTGCTCTGCTCAGAATCCTCCACGGAATGGTCTTCCTCTGCTCGCGCCTCTGACCTCCGCCTTTAGTTAATTTGACTGTGAATGACATTTTACAGTTTCCGAATCTCTACAGCCCTGTAAGTAGTACACAATTCCTAATGCAGATAAAAGTGCAGACTAAAAGAGGCCCAACGACCTGCCCAAGAACGCACAGCAAACAATCAGCAGAACTGGACTGCTCTAGCCTGTATAATCCTCGTCCCACCCCATGACCTCAGATGAGACAATCAGCAGTTAAGTCCTGTCAGGTTCCATAAGGATACCAGCACTACCTGCACCACAATTGTACTTCCCATCCATCCATCCATCCAACAAATATGTGTCAGCAATTGCTGTGAGCCAGACACTACCATGCACTGGGGATACAGAGATAAAATAGAGTTTTGATGAGCTTCTTGGTTGGAAAATTTGCAACATGAGATGTGCTGGGACAAGTACACCCAGGTGGTTTGCAAGCCCAGAGCAGGGGCACCTGGTGTTAAGGTCAGACTGATCTTAACACTGGAACAGCTGGGAGAGCCAGGGAAGGCATCACAAAGGTGATGATGATGCCTGGGCCAAATCCTGACAAACAGGTGAGACTTCCTCAGAACCAGATGATATGGCACCATTTTACAGATGAGGAAACCAAAGTCCAGAGGAAGGGAAGGATTTGCCCAAAGCGTAGGAGAGCTTATACTAGGGTTGAGATAGACCCAAAGTCAACTACATCTGCAGTAGTTCCTCACTTTCAAACCCCCTTGTACTTCTCTGTCCTAACTTTTGAATCTAGGTTTCTCATTATTTGCATAATTGTCGGACCAATGTTTATCTTTCTCGCTAACCTGCAGGCATCATGAGGGTGCTGACCACTTTTGTGTGGTTCACCATTTTAGCCTCAAGCATCTAGCACACAGCCTGGCTCACAATTAAGGCTTTTTATGAAATCAAATAAATTTCTAGACCCCACACATATACACACACACTTGGATCCATGCAGTTTTGTTGCATGTAATTTACACACTGGCTTTTATGGGACTTAATAATGGTTTCTGTCAGTGAATGAATCTTCTGGCATTTTCAGATCCCAAAAGAGCAGAGGTCAGGCCTTGGAAGACAGTTTGTTACTAGTGGCTTGAGAGTCATCAACCCTAGGGATGTCATCCATAGGACACCCCACAAAGCTGGTTGGCATCTCATTGACTTATTCTTGGTCATCACTCTGATAAGGTGCAACTCCTTTCACTGTGTGAAGGAGGACCCTTTCCATCAGCTAGTAGTCAAAGTGAGGTGGTGAACTAACTTCTTTGTGTATTGCCCAGTTAGGGGAAAAGATCTTTTTTACATTTATTATTTTAAGCCCTCAACTTTGTCTCTTTTGACACAGAGCAAAGAGAAGGCTTTCCTTCCACCCCAAAAAACGGGAGGGGGATAATGAGGATTTTAGAGCTCAGAGAAATCCCATGAACCACTTGTTCTAGTGGTTTTCAAACCACATTCCCTGGAGTTGTAGAATTCTTCCATGGCCAGTATGGGTGGGAAAGGGGAAGGTTGAGGGTGTAGGATACTGGCTCTATATCCTCCCGCTTCCACCAGAGCTGTTGCCTTTTTTGACTGCTAAAGAACAGCTGAAAAATCAATGATCTGGCCTAGCATTCTCATTTTATAGGTAAGGAAACTGAGGCCCCAAGAGGGATCAGTGCTTGCCCAAAGTCAGAAATCGAACAGATCCAGTGTGCAAAGATGTTGAATGTGGCTGCAGTCAGACAATGCTTTTCATTTCGACAGAAGACAATGTGGCAGGCAATATCCAAGATATACGAGGTGAATAAAGGCCAGGGAGATCCACAGTGTGGACTCAGGTTATTTCTTCCAACCCAGAATTCACCCCACCTCTTCTGGCTACCATCCCTCTAATTTTCTTCAGGGAACTAACTTTCCCCCACGTTGAGTCCAAGTGGGTCGGGTTGGACTGACCCCACTCCCCAGCTTTGTTTCAGTGGTGAATGTGTGACACTGGCCTGGCCTGTCAGAGCATCCCATCCTCCCTGACATGGTGATTGGTTCAGGAATTTGAGCAGCTGGCCAATGACACTCAGTCCTGGCATTTCCTCAGGAAAGAGAATTTGGGTCATGTGTTTCCAGGCTGGTGGTCTTCTCTGCCTCTTCATGGGGAGACTGCCTGAGAATGAACAAACACAAAGAAGAGGAAAGCTGCTAGAGGTTCTTGATGAAATCCTTCCTATTCCTGCATCCAGCCTTCCCTTACTTGTGTAGGGGAGGAATGTTTTCTCAATTCTGGCTAGGTCTGAAATAAAACTGACAAAGACACATTAACAGGAGAAAGCATACAAATTTAATTAATCAAAACATTATATGACACGGGAGCCTTTAGAAATGAAGACCCAAAGACTGAAGGAAAACTGTCCATTTTTAAGATTAGATTGAATGAAGAATAGACAGCCATGTAGAAATGTGATTGGACAAAAAGGGTATGATATAATGGTAATAGACTGGGGGTCAGGGATGGAGAGCAGAGGGGAGCAGCAAGGCTGTGTGTTCAGATTATTCTTGGGCTCTCTGTGCAACATTCCTTCCTCTCAGGTATGGGGCAGGACTGCTCTGGAATAAGGGTCTTATGACTTGCAATCAGACAAGGTAGGTCAGAGAACTTCTTTATGGCCAGGTCCTACAAAGAAAGTCAGTGAGGAGTGCATGCGTTAGAGTAGTATTTCTAGGTTTCATAGCTGGCTTTGGAGGAAAAGGGGTTTCTGTGACCCATCTTGGGGAAGAATAATTCTGATTTCTGTGGCTTGCTTTGAGGGAGAAAAGGGACAAGGAGAAAGAAGGGTGGGAAGGTCAGATCAATCTTGCTTCTAAGGCCCTTTCAATTTCCTTCAGTTCAATGTGCTCAGCATGCCAAGGTGCCATACTTTGGCATGTGGTGTTCTGAGTCCCAGCACTTGCAATGTAACATGGCATTTACTTTGAGGCTTAGATGGAGGCTTAGATTTTTATCCGTGGGTACTGAAAATCCAGATCAATGCACTAATACACATACAAGTGTGTTATAATTGGGTGGACCACTACATTCCAGAATTTTGCTGTGTGACACCCTCAGACCTTCCAGCTCTTATCTTCTCACTCTCATGACCTCCAGTCCTACAACCCTTCTTCTCTCCAGCCCAAGCTTGATCATTTCAGTCACTTGGTTCCCAACCCTCCTGCTCCCTCCCTGTCTTGACTTCTGTCACACCTGACCTTTGAACCCACAAGCCCAGGTCAAGCCTATCTCTGCCTCCCCCATGGCCTCATGAGGCCGCAGTGATCACAGGAGGCAATCATGCAGTAGTCCCCACAGCCACTACACAGTCGTCCCCAACCTCATCTGAACCCTCAGAGCTGCCCAAGTGATGGTTATAGTTTGTATTAGTCTGAATATTAGCTCAGCTGAAGTAACAGAGACACCCAAAATAATGTTGAATTAAATAGGATAGAAGTTACTTTTTCTCACATAAGGTCCCAGAAGATGTTACGGCAGGCATACTGGCTTTACCATCGTTAAGAGCCGGTGCCCCTCTATGGCTGTGCTCTGCTGTTCCCTACACATGGCTTCTATCACATGGTCCAAGGCGCCTGCTCAAGTTCCCCCCAAAAGGGTTGAATCTGTTCCAGCAAGAAGGAGAAAAGGGGGAAGAGAAGGTCACGCTCCTTCCCTTTAACTTTGACCCTGAAGTTGCACCTCATTTCCACTTATATCCCAATGTCAGAAAGTAGTCAGTGGCTACAACTAGCTATAGGGGAGGCTGGGAAATGTAGTCTTTCACTGAATGGGTATGTGCCCAGCTAAAAATTCAATTTCTATGTAGAAAGGGAGAAGGTATATTGGGAAACAACTCTTAGTCTCTACCCTAAGTGTCTACTATGTGCTAGGCACTGCTGGATTCTCCTTGTATCCTGACTCAAAGGCAGGCATGATCTTCCTCCTACCCAAAGTAACCCTACCAGTTGGGCTCCAGATAACAATCTGGGCCGTACTCCATCTCTCAAAGGCCTCACTCCACTCATTACCTTCATCTTCCTGTATTTCTATCTGATATTCTCCCTGATCATTCCCCAGAGGATACAAACATGCTCCATCTTTCTCTATCTCTCTCAGGACCATCATATCACTGGCATTCCCTTCCTGACACAGTGCTCATCTCACTGAATGCCCTCTTTTTCTTCCCAAACAGTCCTCAGCCCAATGCAACATGTCTTTCACTCTTGCTGCTCCCCTGAATCTGCTGCCTCTAAAGTCAAGGGTGCTACAAAACGAGTCTTAATAAATTTAAAAAGATTGAAATCATACATAATATTTTCTAATCACAATGGAATGAAACTTGAAATCAATAACAGAAGAAAAAAAGAAAATTCACAAATACATGGAAATTAAACAACAAACTCTGAAACAATTAATGGGTCAAAGAAGAAATCATAAGGGAAACTAGAAAATACCTTGAGACAAATGAAAATGAATATACAATGTACCAAAACGATGGGATGCAGCCAAAGTAGTGTTAAGAGAGAAATTTATAGCTGTAAACACCTATAATAAAAAAGAAAAAAGATCTCAAATTAATAACCTAACTGTACACCTTAAAGGATCAGAAAAAAAGAGCAAGCTAAATCCAAAACTAGCAGAAGGAAGGAAACAATAAAGATTAGAGTGCAATATTATTCATGATGGCCAAGAGACAGAAGCAACCCAAGTGTTTTTCAGCAGATGAGTGGATTAAAAAATGTGGTACTCTATATACATGCACTGAAATATTAATCAGCCTTTTTTAAGAAGGAAATTCTTACACGTTACAATATGGATGAACCTTGAGACATTATGCTAAATAAAATAAGCCAGACACAAAAGGACAAATACTGTCTGCTTTCACTTATATGAGGTCCCTACAGTTGTCAAACTCATAGATACAGAAAGTAGAAGGGTGCTTGCCAGGGGCTGGGGGGAGGAGAGAAAGGGGAGTTAATGGTTAATGTGCACAGAATTTCAGTTTGGGAAGATGAAAGAGTTCTGGAGGTGGATGATGGTGATGGTTGCACAACACTGTCAATGTATTTAATGCCACTGAACTGTACACTTAAAATGGTTAAAATGGTATAGTTTATACTATTTGTTTTTACCACAATTTTTAAAAAAGATTAGAATGGAGGTAAACAAAATATAGAACAGAAAAACAGAGATTGAGACTGACTAAGAAATAAAGAGAGAGAAGACTCAAATTAGAAATGACAGGGAGGACATTATATCAACTATACAGAAATAAGAAGGAATTTAACAGAATGCTAACAACATGAACAAATTGGGTAACCTGGATGAAATGGACAAATTTGTGGAAACAAAATATGAATAAACTATCAAAACTGACTCAAGAAAAAGTAGAAAATCTTACTTGTTACTGAGCAAGGAGACTGAAGCAGTAATCAAAAGCGGACCAACAAATGAAAGCCCAGGACCGGATGGTTGACTGGAGAATTCTACTAAACATTTTAAAAACGAGCACAAATCCTTCTCAAACGCTTCCGAAAAACTACAGAGGAGGGAACATGTTCTAATGCGCTCCACGAAGCCAGCACTACACTGATGACAAAGCCAGATAAAGACACTACAAGAAAAAACAAACAAACAAACAAAAACCTGGTCGAAATCCCTCATGAATATAGATGCAAAAATCCTCAGCAAAATACTGGCAAACCAAATTCAGCCAAATGTTGAAAGGATTATACAGCTTGACCAGTGGGATTTATCCTAGGAATGCATGGTTGGCTTACCATACAAAAATTAATCAATGTAATATACCACATCAATAAAACGAAGGGAAAAAAACCCCACCTGATCATCTCAATTAATTCAGAAAAAGCATCTGACAAAATACAACACCCTTTCATGATACAAAAAAACTCCAACTAGGAATGAAAAGAAATTTCCTCAACATTGTAAAGGTCTTGAAAACCCACAGCAAACATAATATTCAATGGTAAAAGACGGAAACTTTCCCCCTAAGATCAAGAATACACAAGGTTTTGCCCACTTTTGCCACTTCTATTCGACATTGTATTGGAAGTTCTAAACAGAGCAATTAACCAAGAAAAAGAAATTAAGGACATACAAACTGGTAAGGAAAATGTAAAACTACCTCTATTCTTAGATGACATAATCCTATATGTATAGAAAACCCTCAAGAATCCACAAAAAAAACTGTTAGAGCTAGTAAATTCAGCAAAGTTGCTGGATACAAAATTAATAAAAATCAATTGTATTTCTACACACCAGCAATAAACAATAAGCAATAAAGAAAATTGGGAAAATAATTCCATTTACAATACTGTCAAAAAATAAAATACTTGTGCCGAGCCCGTGGCGCACTCGGTAGAGTGCGGCGCTGGGAGCGCAGCGATGCTCCCGCTGCGGGTTCGGATCCTATATAGGAATGGCCGGTGCACTCACTGGCTGAGTGCCCGTCACGAAAACGACATAAAAAATAAAAAAATAAAATAAAATAAAATAAAATACTTGAAATAAATTTAGCTGAGGAGGCACAAACTTGTACATGAAGAAGGTGCAAGCAAAACATTACTGAAGGAAGTTAAGGGAGATCTAAATAAATAGAGAGACATCCCGGGTTCACGGATTAGAAGACTTAATATTGTTAAGATGATGATACTACCAAAACAATCAACAGATTCAGTGCATTTCTATCAAAATCCAGATGGCATGCTTTTGCAGAAATAAAAAACCTGTCCTAAAATTCATATGAAATTGCAAGGGACCCCAGATAGCCAACAATCTTGAAAAAAAACAAAGTTGGAGGACTCACACTTCCTGATTTCAAAATTTACTACAAAGCTACAGTAATTAAAAGTGTGCTACTGGCATAAAAATAGACATACAGACCAATGAAATAGGATAGAGAGCCCAGAAATAAACCCTCACATATATAATCAACTTATTTCTAACAAGGGTGCCAAGACCATTCAATAGGGAAAGGACAGTCTCTTCAACAAATCCTGATGGAAAAATTAGATATCTGTAGGCAAAAGAATGAAATTGGACCTTTATTTTACACCGTGTACAAAAGTTAACTCAGAATGGGTTTATTAAACTCCAAAATTTAACAGCTTAAACTATCAAACTCTTAGAAGAAAACATAGAAGAAAATCTTCATGATCTTGTGTTGACAATGGTTTCTTAAATATGGCACCAATGGCACAGGCAACAAGAGAAAAAATAGGTAAGTTGGATGGACTTCATCAAAATTAAAAACTTTTGTGCACCAAAGGAAACTATCAAGAGTGAAAATACAGGAGCCGAGCCCGTGGCGTACTCGGGAGAGTGCGGCGCTGGGAGCGCAGCGACGCTCCCGCAGCGGGTTCAGATCCTATATAGGAATGGCCAGTGGGCTCACTGGCTGAGTACCAGTCACGAAAAAGACAAAAAAAAAATACAGAATGGGAGAAAATATTTGCAAATTGTGTTTGATAAGAGTTCAATATCTAGAGTAAATAAAGAACTGCTACAAAACAAAACAAATAAAAAAACATAAACAACCCAATTGAAAAATGGGTAAAGGACTTGATAGACATTTCTCCAAAGAAGATATATATGATTAATAAACACCTGAAAAGATGCTCAACGTGACCAGTCATTAGGGATATATAAATCATAACCACAATGAGATACTATTTCACACCCACCTATAATGGCTATATAATAATAATAATAATAACAACAATAATGAAATAGAAAATAGCAAGTGTTGGAAAGGATGTGAAGAAATTGAGCCCTCATGCACTGCTGGTGGAAATGTACGAGTATAACAGCACGGCTGCTGTGGAAAAGTTTGTTGATTCCTCAAAAAGCTAAATGTAGATTTAGCATGTGACCTAATGATTTTCCTATTTCAATACCCAGAAGAACTGAAAACAGGAGCTCAGACAGACTCTTTGTACACCCATGTCTATAGCAGCATTATTCAAAATAGCCAGAGAGTGGAAACTACCCAAGCATTCATGAATTGACGAATGATGGGCAAGCAAAATGCTGTATATACATACAATGGAATGTTATTCATCCATAAAAAGGAATGAAGTTTGATACATGTTACAACATGGATGGATCTTGAAAACATGGTAAGTGAAATAAGCCAGACACAAAAGGACAAATATTATATGATTTTACTTATATGAAATATAAGAGATTCATAGAGACAGAAAGTAGAATAGAGGTTATCAGGAGTTGGGGAGAGGCAAGAATGAATGGAGAGTTACTGCCAAGGGGTATAGAGTTTGTGTTTGGGATGATGAAAAAGTTATGGAAGTACATAGTGATGATGGTTTCACAATATTTTTTAAAATTTTTTAATTTTTTCCCTAAAAGATGACCGGTAAGGGGATCTTAACCCTTCACTTGGTGTTGTCAGCACCACGCTCACCCAGTGAGCTAACCGGCCAACCCCATATGGGATCCAAACCCATGGCCTTAGTGTTATCAGCACCACACTCTCCCGAGTGAGCCACAGGCCGGCCCAGTTTCACAATATTTTTAATGTACTTAATACCACTGGATTATACACTTAAACATGGCTTAAAATTTAAATTTTATGTTACATTTATTTTACCAGAAAAAAAAAGGTCCAAGTTGACTTCTCAGAGCCAAATCTTCCAGACATTTTCCAACCTTATAGGACCTTTGTGCAACATTTAATACTACTGACCACCTACCATATCTGGAACTATCAACTTACTTAGGGTATCAGTTAGAAATGTTTTTGTCTTCAAGCAACAGAAAACCAGAATCACAAGGTTGTGTCTTAGGCTCCCCTGCCCTTAGTACATGGCCGTTGTTCTCATGATTCAAAGATGGCTGCTGCACCTCCAGCCATCACTTCCATATCCCAGGCAGGATAAATGAGGGCAGAGGAAGGCCCACTGGATAAATGCTGAAGACCATGGCCAGCAGAGACTGTCCTCTCTAAGGAGCTTTTTAGGAAACCCAACTAGTGATGCCCACTTACATTTCACTGTCCAGAACCAGGTCGCAGAGCCCTCTCTAATTGCAAAGGAGGCAAGAATGTGAAAACTGAGCACATCTCTTCCACAAAACTAAACAGGGGCCTGTTAGGAAAGAAGGAAGAGAGATAATGAGTAGGCAACTAGCAGAGTCTGCCACGCTGGCTTCTGTGCTTCTGCTTGCCCCAGATTCTGCCTTCTCCATCCCTTCCCTGCCCCTCTTCTGTGGCTCATTCTTCACCAGCTAGTGAACCAACAGTATTTTCCACTGTTCTGTCTTTGGCTCACTTCCCTTTTCCTTTTAGGTTCTTTCCCTGAGCCCATCCATCCCCACACCCTGGTAAATAAATAACATTCATTTACATAAGCATGTGCTTTATGTGTACATGCATGCCCTTGTGCTATAGATTTCATTCTGTTTCTTACCCTTTTCATCCAAAACACAAGTGCATTAGTGTGTACTTGCACGTGTGAGTGTGTGTGTGTTCATTCCTCCTTGCTCTCCTCTATATCGTCAATCCTGCTGCTGCCTGGATCCCACCCAATGCATCTTCCACATTTTATTCTCCTTCCAGTGTAGGATCCTCCACTGTCTTGAACTCCCCACAGCTTCAGTGGAGCTGCAGTGAACATCCTTGTTCCTGTCTGCTAATGGAACTGAGAATAATCTTAAGAGTGGGACTGCTGGGTCTTAGATTATATACATATTGCCTGCACCTGTTCCCACATCCTCACCAGCATTTAGAATTATCCACCTTTCTAATCATTGCCAAGCTCATGGGCATGCTTATTATTTCAGACCTAGGCTGACTTTGGGGTCAGAGGGGATAGAGATGATTTTGCTGACACCTTATTGGTGGTACAAAGACATAAAATTAAATAGCATTGATCTACATAGTGAGAACATTACTGCCTTTTTAGTTTTCTTTTAGTAAGTCTTAGGGTGGTGGAGTGTGCCTTTAACCCATTTTCAATACTTGCTAATCTCTCTTTTTATTAAGGACTCTTTGCAAAGGCTATTATTGTTTTCATTATATTTCTTTTTGTTGTTCCTGGATATTTAAGGAAAGTGATGGTTTTTTAAAAAATTAATTAACATTATTATTTTACATTCAAAGATGTTGAGGAGCAGTGGGAGGGGAAGGGGGGAGGGAAACAGAAGTGGAGGTGGGGGGCAGGGCTGAGCCTCTTGGCACCCTCCATCCCAGCTGGGGGCCCAGGGGGCTTCCTGCAGTGGCGCAGTTACCACAAGGCTGGATGCAGAAGACAGGGGGGTATAGCTGAGGCCCCGGCCTCACCTCCTCTGGCTCGGGAGCCTAGGGGGCCTCTGGCTCTTCTAGGTTTTACAGGTGTTCTTTTGTGGTATTAGACCTTTACTGGTTAATTTCAGAACTTTTTCTCTGATCTATGGGTTTTTTTGTTTTTTCTTTCAGTTCTGTGTTGGATTATTCACTGTTCCCACCACTTAAACTCTGCAGTGGAACTAATTTGTTGTCCTTTGCTTACTTCTAAAATGGGGGAACCTTCTGTGGGGACCAGTATTTGACCCCTGTGGTTGAGCTAAATTGCTGCTTTACTGAAGATTCCTTGGGAAAGGCATTTTATGCAGCTCAGGTTTTAATGGTTGACTTTATAGGTGCTTCTGGTTCTTATGAGGTCTTGTACACCTGGGTTGTGTGGAAACTCTGGTCTGGGCCAGAGACTTTTCAGCAAACTGCACCCCTTGCAGTTCTATATTCCTGACCAGTCTCCACTGAGTGGGCCTGCACTGATTGGGGGGCAGATCAGCTGTCCATGCTGTGCCCCAGTGTTCCCCTGGTGGCCTGTCTCTCTCACCGCCTGTACTCCAAACACTTCCCGTGGGACGGGCCATGCACTGGTCCCTTGCAATGACTCACCAGCCTCTGAGTGGCTCCTTTTTTCAATTGTTGTGGCTCCTTGCTCCCATGTGAGTCCATAGGAACTCTGTCAGTGGTCTTGCTGGCCTTCTCCCCTGCCACCTCCAAGAAGTTTCATCCGAAGGGCACAGCAGTGCCTTTTGCCAGCTCTTGCTCTGTGCGCTCACCAGCTCCAGCCTTGAGGTTGCTGGTGTTGGAAACGGTTGGAGCAGTACCTTCTTTCTGTCATTGTAGCTTCTCCGGCGTTCATGAACTCTGTAGGTCTCTCCTCCTCTTCCCTGAGCTCTAGTGGCCCCAGCTTGGCTGTCGTTGCTTTTTTAATAGTTGTAAATTGGTTGATTGTGGGAGAGGGTGACGCTGTGAACTGTCTATTCCACCACATTGATTCTCTCTCCACTTGTCCCAACCTTTCTAATCCCACTGTTCCTCAATAATGGTTTTCTATGTACAGGAAAATACTTCATTAAGTCAAAAAGCAGGTCAATTTAAAGAAAAATAGTAATTAAGTCACAGGTGGTACCTGGATAGTGCATATATTATGAAGATGGTTCTTTGTATCATAGAAGGTTGACGCTAAATGTGGCGTTAGCATAGTCGTTTACTGCTGGAAAGTCATGCAGTTCAGCTGATGGCCTGGGTGGCAAACCCCTCCGAGGTTAGTACGGGACTCATTGAGGAAGGCACATGGTTAACACAATCACTGCCAAGGCAGATACCCTCAGAGAAAAGAGAAATTTTCATTTCACTTCTGAAAGAATCTTTAAAGCCAAAACTCAAATCAAAGAGCAAAGTATAATAACTTCCTCTGGGCAAATTTATAATTAATCCTGGATTAATTGGCCTTAATGAAGTTGAATTAATTACTTAGCTGTCTGTAAAGAACTTTGAACTACCTTAGCACAAAATGCCATTAAAGAAACAGAAAGGAACCAGCAGCACATTAACATTAAGAACAAATCCCAAATAATCACCGTTCTGCAGGCTGTTTCCCGTCAATAATTTTTCCAAGGACTGTGCCCAGCCTGTGGAACTGTAGGCGTCTGCTGCAGAAGAGGATGTCTTTGTGGGCTAGAGGTTTGGGGGAGAGTCCATTCAAGAAGCAGTTATGGAGCATTTGCACGTGCCAGGCCCTGGGCAATCAAAGATGTGTAAGGTGAGGGCCCTGCTCTCAAGGCATCCTCAGCCGACCTGTGAGCATGGGGTACAGCACCAGAGCACCTGCTTGGTCTAAGCAAACTCAGTTCAGTGAGAGAGATGCTAGGACTAAGACAAAGGACCCAACAGGAGGAGTGATGTGACCTGCATTTTGCTGGAAACGGCTCTCCATTTCCCAGAGAGCCCCCAGCCTCTCCTTCCCTCCTGGTTCTTGGAGTGAGCTTATGACCCACACCTGGCTAGACAGAGCACTGTATTTCTTTCTTGGTGTGGGGGCACACAACTTCTTTAGGGTCAAAAAGACTCAATTTGAGGATTTTGCAGAGCTGCTGAGGCTTGGAGCTGCTGACAGCCACCTTTTCACTGTGAGGAGAAAGCCTGCGTAGGAATGGATGCAACTCAGAGCAAGGACAAACAGAGAAAGAGAGAGACAGATTGGTGCCTTCATGTCATCACTGGAGCCCATGGGTGAAGCAAGCTCTTCACACAGATTTTGTAGTTAGGTTTATTTATTTAACTTAACAAACACTGATACAGAACTTACAACATACCAGGCGTTGTTCTAAGTGCTATAGAAATGCCAACTCAAATGAAGAAACTGATGCACAAAGTGGTTTTGTAGCTTGCCCAAGGCTACATACACAACTTTCAGCTGGTGGAGGCAAGATTTGAACACAAGCAATCCACTGCCAGAGTCTGTTCTTTTAACTATACCATAGGCCAGTATGTTCCCTTTTTTGCTTAAGTTAGTTTCATGGTGGGTTTCTGTAGTTTGCCCTCAAAAATGGTGACTGATGCAGGACATGACACAGACATAGTGAATCCAGCCCCTGGAGGTCAAACAAAGTTTCCAGAGGGCCTGCCAGGCAAAAGGAGCAGCCCATGGGCAAAGATTAAAGTAGGGTGGATTAGCACTGTCCATTTGCAGGATTGCACAGGTTCAAGGTCACCGGGTACAGGAGGAAAAACAGAGAGGAGAGTGGTGGAGTGGGGTGAGAAGTCAACCTGAAACATTCTTCAGAGGTACACAGAACTTCTAACGCTTTTATTACCTATTTACTAAGCCTCCCTCTTAAAGATGTCTACTGCTTTTACCACTGATTTTAAAAAATGGAAGACAAATTTTTACTGTTTCCTATTTGCTAGATGGGAAAATGGAGAACAAGCTCTCTGGCTTTTGTTTTTGTTTTTGTTCTTTTTTTGGCAGCTGGCCAACATGGGGATCTAAACCCTTGAGCCTGGTGTACTCAACCCCACACTCTCCCAAGTAAGCTAACCGGCCAGTCTGTATAGTCTCTTCTTAAAAGTGCACTAATCCCATCATGAAGGCCCCACTGTCATGACCTCATTTAACCCTGATGATCTTCCAAAAAGGCACCATCTCCAAACACCATAACATTAGGGGTTAGGGCTTCAACATGTGGATTTTGAGGAAATACACTTCAGTCCAGAGCAGGGCCCCTGTTCTTGGTGCAGAGCCTGGGCTGTAGAGGCATCAGGAAGCACTTATTGCCAGCGTTAACACATCAGCGCATGGTGCTGAGGGCAACTGGCTGCCAGGTAAAAGCCAGTCAATGTTGTGCTTGGCCAACATTAAAAGCTAAATTAGTTGCTGACATGTAAAAGCAAGATTTCATATAGAAAAATGGAAAGATCAGACAAGGTTGGGCTAGCATTCCTGTCTGAAGTATCAACTGGCTGAGGCTGAGCAGTGGCTTCCTTCACAAAGGACTTCGCTCTCCAGTTCTCCACAGTCCCTACCACTCCCTGGCATCTTAGACCCAGACAACTTCTCTGCTTTGAGTTACCTGCCCAGTCAGAAGAGACACTTAGGTTTGTGATCTCTGGTTGTTGACTATGGTTCTGGACACTTTTCAGAATCTGGTGAGAGTTGCTGACTCTCTCTCTAACATACGCACAGACACAGTACATTACACACAGTCTGGAGGTTTACAGCCCCTCCCAAGGCCAGGCTGCAGACTCCAGGATGAAAATTCCTGAGTCAGAGATAACGTCTTCATCTGCCACCTTCTAACAGTCTCTCTCAGACTTTCCCACGGCTGGCTCACAGCCGCTCTGGAGGTCCTTCCTACAAACCGTTGCAGCCGTTCTCCCTCCACCTGCCGCCCTAGTCCTTTTAACCTGTGCTTTCATTTTCCCTAGAGGACTTCTCAGTCTCTGAAACGGTCCGCTTCAATCCTGGGCTCACCTGTTCACTGTCTGACCCTCGCCCCATAGAGTATGATGTCGAGAGGTCACGGTCCCCGGCGCCTTGAGTAGGCAGCGCCTGGTACCCAGCAGGCGTTTAATAAGAGCTTGCTGGAACGAAAGAATGAAGGCACGGCAGGATCCCCAGCCCTGCCGCCGGCGACCTCGGTCGAGCCCGTCCCCAGGGGACCCGCGCGCGCCGGGAAGGCGGAAGCTTCGGAGCCGGAACGGGCGCGCCCGGCTTGCGGGTCGCGGGGGGCGGCTTCACGGGCCGGACCTCGGCGGCGGCGGCGACTGAGGCGGGCGACCGGGGCGGCGGCATGGCGGGGCGGCGGGTGAACGTGAACGTGGGCGTGTTGGGCCACATCGACAGCGGCAAGACGGCGCTGGCGCGCGCGCTGAGCACCACGGCCTCCACCGCCGCCTTCGACAAGCAGCCGCAGAGCCGCGAGCGCGGCATCACGCTCGACCTGGGCTTCTCGTGCTTCGCGGTGCCGCTGCCCGCTCGCCTGCGGCCGGCGCTGCCCGCGCCCCGGGAGGCGGCCGAGGCCGGGACCGAGCGCGAGCCCGAGCCGCTGCTGCAGGTCACGCTGGTCGACTGCCCCGGGCACGCCTCGCTCATCCGGACCATCATCGGCGGTGAGCGCGGGCCGGCGGGCGGGCGGGCGCGGGGGGCTTCCCAGCCGACACGCCGAGCCGCGGGGCGCTCAGCCTATAAAAAGACAAGGGTTTACAAAAAATAAAAGGTGTGTGAAGTACACGAACGGATTAAGAAAACTCGGAAGCCACAGGAAGCGTATGCATAAAAAATCTCCAAGAAGTCTCTGTTCACCTGTCCTTTGGTTCCTGGGTTCCTGTTCCCAGAGTCGGCCACTGTTCCCGGTTTCTTGTGTGTCATTTCAGAAACACCCCCGTAAATGCAAACATATCTGTGTACAGGTAAATCCCTCTTTTCCCCTTTCCTTTATACACCGTTTCAATCAACACTGTCTGGAGAGTGCTCCATGTCTGTACATACCAAGCAACATCATCCTTTTAAAAACTCGTCTAGAATTCCATTGCACGTTTGTACCAACATTTTAACTTCTTAATGACGGACCTCTATGTCTTTTCCAGTGTTTGCTAGCCATGCTGCAGTGAACAGTCTAGAATAGAAGTCTTTTGGTGTGTGTGCTACTGTATCTGTAGGGTAAGCTCCTAGAACTGAACTGGCTGGGGCAAAGGGCATGTGTGTGTTCAGTCGTGATGGGTGCAGCCAAAATGCCTCCTAAGATGTGCCATTTAGTTAAATTTTAATTACACAGATAATACACGAATACATGCTACTTGTGAAGAAATAGAATGTTACAAATAAGGCAGAAGTCCTCTTAATCACTCCTCTCTCCTCAATTCTGGATTCCTCCCATCTCTCCAGACAGAACCCCTGTTACTTGTATATCTTTGTGGATTACTTTTCCAAACCCACTTAACACACTTAAATCTGTGCACGGGGCTCTAAAACTTGTTTTGTTTTTAGAAAAAAAAATAATACAGTAATACAAGCACATGGCACAAGAGTGTATTCTTTATAGCTAAGTCTGCTTCTCACTGCGGACACCGGTACCTGATTACCTTCCTGTTTCCATTTCCTTGTGTTTCCTCCCAGTGATATTCTGTATGCCTGCAAGCACATATGGAAATATATATCAGACAGATGATTATTGGCTTGGCGGCAGATGGCCTCATTGGTCATTGGGCATTCTGGGTCCCAGCTAGAGTGATGAGTTTAAGTACTCCCAACTCTGTGACCTCTCAACTGTTCCATGCTGCAGGAAGTCTGAGATCATTTCCCCACATAGCAGTAGAAGTAATGGAGTCTTGAAGAGGTGAAGGGACTTGCCCACAGTCACACTATCTAAAGTCTTCTGCTCAATTCATGTTTCAGTCGTCATTAAAGGGCACGCGATTCTCTACCCCTTTCCCCTCCTCTTATGACTGAATTATGTTTGGTCATATTCAAAACATTTTAGGATACACACTCTGAGCCAGTCTAGGTTGGAGGTGGAAGGCACGGATGGGTTAAAAAAAATGAGAAGGCAAGTTCTTAGTCTTTTCTAGTAAATGGTGTAGGTAAATGGTGAAAGACATACTTTTGGAATAAAAAAAACCTTGGCTTGACACCTGGCTTTATTCCTTACTAGCCGCGTGACCCTTGAACCTAATTCTGGATCTCTGCATGCTGGCGGAGGATGGCCATCGCTCGCTTTCTATCTGGCCCGGCTTTTCTCGCATGTGTGCTACTTCCTGGCCAAACCCCACAAGGAGTGTGGTGGCTGCCATTTAACAGTTGGGGAAGTCGAGACTTAGGGGCAGTTAGTGGCACAGCCCAGGTCTGCCTGACTCTGATGCTAGAGCCCTTTGCTTTCCCAGTGCACTCTATGCACCCCCACCCTCTGCCTATATACACATTTATAGAGAAGCTCTTCATATGATGAAAAGGTTTCAGCACCATCCTCGTCCTGTATAGCCAAATTGTAACACCCCAGAGAATTTGGCATGTCCTTGATTTGGACCATACAACTGTAGAAGAGGAATTTTTCTATTCTTATACGTACGTGGTCACTCCTGTTACTTTTCTCTCAACTCCTGAGTGAGGGGACTTTCCTTATCCTCTTACCAGGTATTAAAATGTGGCCTGAGCTCATTGGAATGGAGAAACCAAGGCTGCTACCATTCTTCCTTAAATAGATCACATTCCCACCTTCCTTTTCAGGGAAATGAGAAAAAAAAAAAGTAGATTGTTTTTCTTTGGAAGGGAAGGCTGCTCCCATTTGAGTGCCTGCTGTGGCTGGCCCTGCTGCTAGGAACTTATGTCTGTGCAGCACCCTGTGTAGTGGGAGTGTCAGCCCTGTTTTTCAGATGAGAAAACTGATACTTGGCAAGTAAACTCCCTCAAGCTGGTGTTGAAACCCAACTCTTCTGCCCCTAATCTGGATATGGTTCATACCTTCACTTAACCTCATGATCTGTATACCCGTGGACATCTTTGCCTTCTTGAAATGGCTCCCCAGGCCAGATCCTGGTTATGGCATCTGGACTCCTGCAATTCTGGACCCTGCCTGCTCGCCCTCCTTCTCGCTCTAATTCATTCTTTGCCCAGTAGGCAGTGCACTCCTTTTACAGATGTTCATCACATCATGTTAGCTCTCTGCTTCAGGACAATCCAGGGGGTTCTCATTGTGCTTCGGGTAAAATCCAGTCTCCTTGTTAGGGCCTACAGGACCCACGGTCTGGTTTTGCCTTCCTCTCAGCCTCATCAACTGCTCTCTCTTGCTCCTGACCTTCAGTCACACTGGCCTCATTTCTGCTTCTCAAATGGGCCAAGCTGCTTCCCTCAGGATCTGTGCACCTGCTGTTGCCTCTGTTTGGTATGTCTAGCTCCTTATTATTTAAGTCTCAGCTTAAATGTCACCTCCTCAGAGAGGCGTCCCCCAATCTACCTATTTAAAGCTACGTCCCTAACCCTCACCCCCTTGTATTTTCCTCATGTCTCGTTTTGTTCCTTGATAGCCCTTTTCACTCTCTGATGCTCTTTATGTGTTTACTTGTCAGTTATCTGTCCCCTGGTAGAATGTGAGGTCCATGAGGGTAGAGCAGGAGCATTGTCTTATTCACCAGTGTGTTCTCAGCTCATGGGCCAGAGCCTGGCATCCGGTAGGCATTCAGTAAGTTTAAATGAGTGAATCCTGTATACAAATACTGGATTAGCTGGTTATAGTGAGCAGAGAACCTTCTTTGTGGGTTAGTGGACAGAAAGCAATTAGCATAGAGCCTGGCCTGCTGTAAGTACCTAATGCATATTTGTTCTTTTCCCTCCCCTCTAGGAGCTTACAGCAGAACCTGGGAGAGGACACTGTACTGTGTACAAAGTGATTTACTGAAGTTCATTTCACATAGGGGAAAAGCAGGAATAGCTCACTTTGCTGAGGGGCAGGGTATAGGGTACGATACAGGGAAGGAGAGCTTTCATAGGTGGGGGAACTGCCTGGGCAGGACTCTGAGGCTTGAATGTGCCATTTTGTCTGTTTAGAATCAGAGACAACTGCTAGCATTTAGGTATGGCTGGAAATCAGCATGGTGTGTGGAAGGTGTACTGAAGATGAAGGTGTAAGGGTTGGAGGGCCAAATCCTAGAAAGTGGCCCTTAGCGTAGATTTCTCCTAAATGCCTAGGATCTCCTTGGAAGGTTGTTAAAGCAGGTTTGCGACGTGATCAGGCCCCAGCTTTAGATAAAAAGATGCGAGATTTCTGGATAGGGACTCCCACTGGCAGGAGGTATGGTTTTCTCTAGATGTATCTGTACCTGGGATCCCTGGGAGATTGCGCTCTTGTTAGAGTTCCTGGCTTACTGTGAATGATTTAGACCCCTTGTGGAATATGTTATCCCCAGGAGAAGGAAATTAGAACAATTGTCTGAGTTCCATGATGATATCTCTGAAGTTTAATATGTCTTAAATTAAATCTGGCTCTCTGTAATTCCACTGCTCTCCCCAAAACACTTACACACACACACACACACACACACACACACACACAGAAATCCTTTCTTAACTTAGAGAAAATTGGGTTTTATCTCCCTCGATCCATGTGACCACAGATAAAACTCCTAAGAGTGCCGTGGAGTCACAGTGACAGCATTTGACATTTATTTAGTGCTGTCTTTATGCCATATTTTTGTCATCATTGTTCAGTCCTCACCACAATCGTGGGAAGTAGATGATGTTCCCATTTTACAGATGAAAAACACCACAGCTCAGAGAGGTTCAGGGAACACAGTTAATAAGAGTAAGAGCTGGGTTTGAACTCATGTTGATCTGACTACACAACCCACACTCCAGCGTTCTTAGTGTGAATGAAAAAGTGTACCCGTCTACTCTAGCCCTTGTAGTAGTGTTTCAAGGCAGTATTTTTCTTGAATCCATTTTAGAATATAAATCTTTCAGGGTTAGAACTTCAGAAAGATTCAGTAATGTATGTTTTAAAGACGGGTGGGGGTGAGAGACTTGGACTCATCCTCAATCTAACTCCAGCAGGAAAGAGGAGGGCTGAAAAATGCTGGTATCTTGGCTTGGCAATTTATAGTTCTCTGGTGGCTGCTAGGATTAACAGTGTATTGTCTCCTGGTCTTTTGTTCGGGTTGTTAATGAACAGCAGCTCTTCTGCCACGACTTGTCTCCTGAATCTCTTGCCTCTTGTACCCACTGTGCAAGCGGCACTCCCTGCATGGCTCAGATCCTTTCTGGGCCCTCCCTGCCCAGAGCTGAGAGAGTTGTAAAAGACTTGTAAGTCTGACTCAGGTTACTCTCCTTGGAGGGTTAAACAACCAAGAGCCTGACAGATTTTTGTCTCTGCAGCCTGGAGAGAACATTCTTTGTAAAACTTAAGCTACTTTGCCTTCTCTGTTTTTCCGACTTTCTGTGCTCTTCTTGGTGCTGGTGTGGAGAGAGTTTTTGCCCCTGTCGTCTTTCTCATCAAGGAGTGTGTCCTTCAGTCCCTTTGCAGTCTGTCTGAAGTACTTTCTTTGGACTCATGAAAGGAATGGGGTTCATGTGCATTAATAAATGTGTGTTTTCATCCATGGCACAAGAAGAGATAACAAACTGGGGCCTGGCCACACAGGCCTTGGCAGTTACGAGGAATTTGGGTATTATTCTAATGCAAAAACGAACAAAAGACCACTTTGTTTTCTTTGCCCCTAGTCTTTTTATGAGAGTCTGTGTAGGAAGACATTATGTTGGATTGTGGTAGTTATATATATCTGTCCTAAAATGCTGAGGCATTTTTGAAGGGGTTGTTCTAAGTGGAAATGCTCCCTTCACCCTGATCTCTTTAGCTCCTAGGAGCTGTCAGGCCTTAGTCCCCTGCTCCTTTGTGCCACCCAGTGAAAGCCACCTTTTGTTTTCTCTTCCTCATTAAAAGGCTCACATCATAACTGGAAGATTCTGCTCTCCAGTACCACTTCTGCAGTGTGGTGTCCTCTACCATCAAGGGAAGCTGCAGCTGATACTGGAGTCTCTGCCTTCACTTGCTTCAAAGCTTGTCATGTCCAATAGGAAGTCTGCTTCACTCAGTACCAAGTGTGCTTCTACTCAAATACAAGTTTTCGTGTTTTGCTTGGTACCTTATCGCTCTCTAACCCCACCTGATCTCTTTCCAAGCTGGATGCCTTTAGCTGTCTCCAGGAGACTCTCAAATTGAGCTTTGTCTGCAGCACTTTTTCTTGGCGCTGGACTGTGGGTGACTTTGCTCTGGTTTGGGTGACAGTGTGGGAGTAGTACAGCATCAGAGAAATAGCCTTGAGTTTAAATTAATGCAGAATATTTGAGCAGGAACCAACAGGAAAGAAAAATGGAAGCAGGTAGTCATATTTCATTCCGTTGGGGTACATTTTTCTTCTCATGGGGCTTGCCCTTGAGAACAAAACATATCAAATGTTAAATCAATGAATATTTTTGTAGTCATGCTAGGAATAGAAAATAATGCAAAGACTTTGCCTTCTTGAGGCAAATATTTTGCTGGAAGGTTATAATCAAAGTCAGAAGGAAATCATAGCCACAGATTTTTGTAAAGCTGTAATCATTTAAAATTAATTGCTTTTAAACTTTTCACTGAGCATCTCCTTTGTTTTCCATCAGCATGTCTCTTGGGTTTTTCTTCAAAATCACTCCACCCAGGTTGGACTAAGATTTGGGCAGACATCCCAGGAAACGGCCTGTAAACTAAGCCCTAAGACATATTTCTCTCTCTCTCATTCTTTTCTTTGATGGAGGCTTAACAGGCTGGGTACGAGGCACTCTTGCCTTAGAGCTCAATTCTGTATGCCCTTTTACTGGCAAGGGCTTTGATACCATGCAGAAGATGGTATCTGTAGCTCTGGTACTCTGGGTATCCTGGAGTCCCCAGTCTTGGTGAGAGTGGAGCCTGGTATTTCTGAGGCAGCCTCATGGGGGGCAGGGAGCAAGAGAACAAGCCCTCGCAGGGTCTGAACCTGGATCGCACATCATGCCTCCACTGTTGGAGTTACTGCACTCTGCTATGACGGCTGGTTTTTCATTAGCCTGGAAGCATCGTGGGTCAGAGACAATGTTGGAATCATCTCTGTAGCTCTAGGGCCAACCCAGAACCTGGCATATAGTTGATAATCAATAATTTTTTAAAAGTTTTTTATTGAGGTAAAATTCACATACCATAAAATCCATCCACTTCAAGTGTACACTCAGTGGTTTTCAGTATATTCATAGAGTTGTATAGCCATTGCCACAATCTAAGTTTGGAACATTTTCATCACACCATAAAGAAACCCACTAGCAGTCATCCCCCATTCCCCTGCCTCCCCCGCCCAGGCCTAGGCAACCACTAATCTACTTAACGTCTCTATAGATTTGCCTATTCTGGACATTTCATAGAAATGGAATCATACAATATGTGACCTTTTGTGTCTGGCTTCTTTCACTTAACATATGCTTTTAAAGTTCATCCACGTTGTAGCATGAACCTGTATTTCATTCCTTTTTTAAAAAATCTATTTTTATTTATTTCTAATTGTGGTAAGATACACATCATATGACATTTCCCATCTTAACCATTTTTAAGTGTATAGCAGAGTGGCATGTGCTTTTCAAGTTGCTGCCCCTTTCTATCACATGCCTTACTTGAGCTCGTCTCCCCTGTTTTGAGGGCTTTTGGCAGCCTGTCTGGTGGGAGAGGATCAGATGGTGCTGCTATTTGTGTTTTTATTCACTTACACTGAAATTCTACACACACCTATTGCATGGTTTTGCCTTGGTGTGTGAGGGCAGATGTGCAGCTGTGCCTGTCCTCAAGAGGCTCACAGTCTCAAGCAGGGCGGAGGGGCAGGGGCTGTGCCAACAGTCAGTTAAGATAAGATGCCGAGTTGTAAGGGCTTTGGTAGAGAGGAGCATGGAGATATGAGTGCCTGCCTGGGAAGGAAGGGCGTCCATTGGAGGGAATGTGGGGCGCCTGGAAGGTTGGCTTGCAGATTTCTGGGCAGAACAGACCCAGGGAATAATAGGCTTAGCAAAGTCCAGAGGCATGAGAGCGGCCCTGGCTAAAGAAGGAGCAGATCAGTGTGGCTGGCTCTTGCATAAATAGGAAGTGAGAGGAGGTAAGGCTGGGTTGGTGAGATCACAGGCCAGTCAGTGGAGGCCCTGGGAAGAGGGACCATCTCGTTGGAATTTTGAAGGATGGTTGAGATTTTGCCACTGAAGAAGATGGGCGCCATTCCAGCTAGAGGACTCAGAGTGGACACAAACAGAGTCAAAGGGAGGGCTGGAGTGTGAAGTTCATCGAGGAGGAGTACACGGGGGTCAGGCCCAGTGCCAGAGACTGGCTGGGACCAGAGCTCAGCAGCTCGGAGAGCCTCCTGTAAGAGGACGGCAGGTAGCTTTTACACTGGGAGATCCTTCTCATGGCTTTTAGGGAGCTCTCTCCGAGTCTGAGCAGAGGTCTAGGGGCCAGGTATTGCTGTCCCCATTCCAATCACAGCTCTCTGATCTAGCTAGAAGAGCGAGAGGAAGGGGAATGCCAAAGGCAGGCAGGGAAGACTGCATCAGGAAGGAAAATGAGGCTCTGGGGAGCAGATGTGGGAGTGCTGAACAGAGGCCGAGTGGCGGTTCTGCCTCTCAGAAGGAAAGAGGGAAGGAAGGGACTTTTTGGGAATGTGTACAGTCTGCTGGATGCTGTTCTAGACCCTTGATTCTCTTGCTCTGTCCTCCCAGCTAGTCTCTGAGGGGAGTATTTTCATCTGCATTGCACAGTTCATAAGAATGAGGCTCCACGAGGTGGGCAGCCCACTGCAGGTCACCCAGTTAGCAAGTCTCTGGTTTCAGAGGCCCTGGCAATGCCCAGCAGCTGCCTTTAGACCACAGCACATGCCTGCTTTGGTAGAAAATTGTGGCTCCTAAGGAGCAGTTTACATATAAATCAAATTGTCAGAAATAGAGATTTCTGCATCTATTCTCCCCTGGAATATTTGAGTTTTGTTTTTCACTAATTGGGTCTTTTATTTTCTTGTGCTGTGTGATTAGGCCCCTGCTGCTTTGAAGTGGCCTTTGTTGGGTGGGTAGGGAGGACTTAGTGAATGTGGGTGATCCTCTCTTGGCAGGAGAAAAAACAACTTTTGCTGTTGAGAGAGAAGTTGACTTTCCCTCTTTCCATATCTCTTGTGTTGTGATGATGCCTCTCTTGTCTTGGGGCCTTCAGAAAGACTATAATAATTTTCTTTGTCTCTAACCTACTTCCTGAGGATATTTATTTGGTGGCATGCACAGGTGCTACCTAAAGATAAACCTGACTTTTTTCTTTTAAAATTAGTGCTTGGAATTTGCTAACATTGCCCTGCTTGGCCTCAGGAATCTGCCTTGCCTGGCCTTGTAGCTCTGTCCTTTACCAGAGATTTATTTTGGTTGCTAAAAGCCCTAGGAGGGTCAATGGCTTGTCCTTGGTCATCTGACATTGGGATTGAGCTCAGCCTTCCGAGTTCCATTGTAGTGTGGTACTTGAAAAAAAATTGCTTTGCTTGTGGTCATTTCCAGGTGAATTTCAGGACCTTTTGCCGCAAACACCAAAACCCTTGTATGTGTGTTCCCAGTGTTCCCTGTTCTCTAAAATGATGATCCTGGGCACATTCAGAGATGGTCTTCAGAGCTTATACTCTAGAGAAAAAGGATTTCACATAAGAAGGACTCCATTTCTTCAGAACTGCTATTTGACACCCAAAGACAAGTAGACCAGAGACTGCAAAGGGAAGCCCTGAGGTGTTCGCCAGCCCAGCACTGTCTACCTTCGGCATTCAGCACTGTGGAGAGTGGGATGACAGACACTTTGGCTGCCAAGAACAGCGTTTTAACAAATCTCCTCAGGGGCTTGATCAGCACTTCCCAGCAGAACTTTCTATGATGGTGGGAGTGTTCTATAGCTGCATGTTCTCATGTGTCCACTTGAGCGCTTACCTTGTGGCTGGTGCAGCTGAGGAACTAAAAATGTAATTCATTTAAATTTAAATAGGCACATGTAGCTCATGGTTGCTGTATTTGGTGGTGCAAGGCTGGACGGACTGAGGAATGGGCTGGGTTCTGTGTCCCTACTGTCAATTTGGGATTGAGCTGTCCCCTGTGTGTTGTTTGGTCACTAGAGCCATCCTCTTCCTGAGGTCCCGGCCTGTGTTCCAGGCCTTCCCTGGACTTCTAGACCTGTTTCCCTACAGGCCCTCAGACTCCATGTCTGAAAGACACCCTCTCATCTTCCTCACCTTCCTAGCGAGTGATGCCTTCATTCTGCCAAGGCATGGCCCGTGGAACAATCCTCAGCATGTCCTCCTCTACCTTCATACGAGTCGGTTACCAAGCCTCGTCCCTCCTGCTTCTTCTCTAACCAGCGCAGCTCCTGTCCCTATAGCTACCTTAAGGTAGGCTTCTGTGAGCTCCCACCTGGAGGAGTACAACATTCCCGTGCACCATCTCCCTGATTTCAGCCCTCCTTTTTACAACGATCTTCTACTCTAGCCACAAACTCTTCCTAAATTGTTAATATAATTATTTTATTTTCATGTGTGAAAGTCTTCAGTTGCTCTCCATTGGCTAATGACCAAAGTCCTCAGCATGGCTGACAAAGCCCTTCTTGATGGGTTGGTCTCTCTCTCTCTCTCTCAGGGCTCCAGGCTTAATGAACTACTAGCAGGTCTCTGGACAGACAGACCATGTTTTCTCACGCTGCATATTCTGGCTACCTGCACTTTTCTGGGAAGCCTCATTGTCTGCCCTCTCCAGGTTGGATTATGTGACCCTCATTCAAAGGCCTGTAACATCCTGTACATACCTGTAGCATCTCAGTTCTTCCCCGTCTTGTGTCATTTTCTGTTTACAGGATTGTGTTCTCCACTGGACTTGAGTCCTGTGAGGACAGGAGCCTGTTATCATTCAACTCTGTCCTCAGGGCACAGGACAGGGCTTGGCACAGAGTAAATATGTGATGCATGCAGGCACGAGCGGATGCATGCGTGTACGAGTAGATATATGAAGAGGGCACTTCTCACTGCCTGCACCAGTTACCCATCCTCTTGTGGTGCTTTAAACAACTGGCCAAATGGAGTTCAAGAGTGAAGGAAGGCTGCCTTGAAGTTAGACTAGTTAATCTTTCAATGGAAATTCAATCCTCATATTTCATTTTCAGGCCATGTTGCGTAGCAAAGTAGTTTAACTCATAGCAGATTTCTGCAGTGCTGATGGTTAATTTCACGGCCCACAGAGGGTCAGCACACTAATACCGGGAACGAGGTGACCCCAGCACAGCCACCACACACCGTGAGGGCCCGGCGGCCCTGTTGTTTTAGAGAAGCAGTTTTCAAACATCCTTCAACAGGCTGATTTTGAGTTAACAGGGGTGACCCTTTCAAGAACATTTTAAAAAGCTATAACATAGATCCCTCTCAGACCGTATATTTTCCTTTCTCCATGCAGTTCAAAGGGGCTGAGTTGTCTCATAGGTTTTTGCCGGCAGTCTTCAGCTTGACCCTGGTTGTTTAAATCTGCCGGAGGAAATTTGAACAAACTTGTACTTTGGTAATTCTTCTGCCTCTGTGAACCTTTAACCTTAAGGTTTCTTTCAGAGCCAGGGGCTGCACTGTCACCAGTCGTCCCTGCTGGGCTTTCAAAGGGCATTGTCTAGTGCATCTGTTTTCACTTTGCTACTGGAGATCTTTGGAGGAAGGGTATTAATTCAGACCTGATTCTGACACAGGACCAGGGCTTTTAAACCTGCCCCAGAGCTCAGGGATGGGGAAATGAGCATAACACAAGCCTGTGGCTGATGTCTGTAGTTGTTCTGCAAATAGTCTGTGAAGGTGAAGGGAGAGGAGGCCCCCCTAAGGCACACTGGGCATTCTAGCTGTCCATAGGAGATTCCATCTCTGCCAAGGTCTTATTTGACAACAAAACAAAAAGAGGTCACTCTCTGATCATCAAGCTATGGGTCCAGAGTTCCTCCTGAATGTAAAATTCCTGGAGGCCAGATTGTTAGGAACCTGAGAGGTCAGAGGTGAACTTGGGGTCCCACATACCATTACAAAAGGCTTGCACAATAAGAAACTTCCTGGGGAAAAAGAGGAAGGCTCTTTGAGGCAAAAGGGTAGAGATTTGATGCTGTTTCTGTCCTGGTCCTTCCCTGAGACTTTCTGAGTGAGTGTACCTCTGCAGATCCTGTTGCTCCTGCTTGTCACTCACCTCCATCAATTAGCCAGTTTCATCCTTTAGTTCCTCATGTGTTTTCTCATGGGAAGTCCAAAGACAACTGTAAATATGTGAATTCACAATCATAGGTCCCTCAGGCCTTGGGGCTGGTGATAGGTGTGTGGTGTTTGAGATGGGCTTCTCAGAAGGGAGGCCCTCCAGGACCTACCCAGTCATCATCCTTGTTCTGTTACCTGTCCTTTGCAACAGGTTAGGGCTCTTTGAACACCTGGCCTGGTTCCCTGGCTCTCTTTCATTTCTTTCCCCAGAATTCTTAGAATCCTGAAGATTTAGCTAGGTGACGTCATTCCTTAAACTTAGATGATGTAGAAGGAAAGGTAGGTCATTACATTAATTAATTCATTCAACAAACCCTGAGCAACCTACTGCATATCAGGCGCTGGGTTTCCAGTGGTCAGAAATCCAAAGCAGGGCCAGCCTGTGGCTCACTTGGGAAAGTACGGTGCTGATAACACCAAGGCCACGGGTTCGGATCCCATATAGGGCTGGCCAGTTTGCTCACTGGGTGAGCATGGTGCTGACAACACCAAGTCAAGGGTTAAGATCCCCTTACCGGTCATCTTTTAAAAAAAAAAGAAAGAAAGAAATCCAAAGCAGAAGGGGCTCCTGCTTTCATGGAGCTCACCGTCCAGTGCAGGAGGCAGAATTAAAAAAAAAATATGGAGAATTATAAATTGTGATAAGTGCTAAGAAGGACAATACAGGATGCCCAGACAGGGATTAATAGATATATGGGGCATCTAGAGGCCAGGGAAGGCCTTTCTCAGGCAATGAAGTTGAAGCTAAAATCTGGAAGAGATACCAGCGCCAGCCACTGGAGTGTTAGGGTAGTGGTTCCAGACCAAAAGAGTAGCACACGAGAGGGCCCTGAGGCAGGATACAGCTTGGGGCTAGTCTGCAAGTGAGACGGTGTCAGAACCGGTTTCCACAAGAGACCTGCTGTTGGGCTGTTACAGGTATATTTGGACAAATACAGTCGTCCGCAGGATCTGTGTGGGATTGATTCCAGGACTACCCCCCGCCCCCTCAGGATACCAGAATTAAGTCCCTGATATAAAATGGTGTAGTATTTGTGTATAACCTATGTACATCCTCCCATATACTTTATATCATCTCTAGATTATTTATAATACCTAACACAATGTAAATGCTACGTAAATAGTTGTTATACTATATTTTTTGTTTGTATTATTTTTTATTGTTGTGTTGTTGTTGTTTTTTCCTGAATATTTTTGGCCCGTGGTTGGTTGAATCCATGGACGCGGAACCCATGGATACAGGGGCTAATTCTGTGTGTGTCAGTACTTGTGTTTGGATTCTCTGTCAGTCCTGGCTTTGCTAGAGGGTGAGCAACAGCACATTTTGTTCTGATGTGTGGAAGAGGGAGAGGGAAGGAGACAGAGCAGCCTTCTGGAGGTGTCTGGTCTTAGTATAGCTATCCTACTGGCCTGTATTTGTCCTCAGTCCTGTCTGTTTCTGGTGCTATAACCCCCATCTTCTTCCCATGGTAGAGGGATGTGCTGAAGTGGACATAGGGGTTGGCCAGCAATCTTGGCATCAAGTGAGTTAGACATTTCACTACTCTGTGATTGTGTTTGGCCATTAAACATTGGTCTACTGGGTGCTTATGATTTATAGGCCATGTGGAGGTTAAGGAAACATTGCTGAACCACTGAACCAAGGATTGGACATCAGAAGTATTGAACGAAGTATCTGAAGTCATGGAACTAGTAAATAAAATGCTGGCACCTAGCCCACCCTGACTCCTGGTCAGTGCTCCTTTCCCTAGATAGCTTTGGGGAGCACTCTCCCCCAAGTATTTCCCTCTATCCACTTTCCACTGAGGAGGCCTTTTGGGTTGAAGGTAATGCACTGGGGGCAAAGTTTGTCTTTTCTTTTTCCCCCAGAAATGAGTTTGGCATATTACTTGGCTGGTCCTGGATTGTGCCCAGGAGTGGAAGAGTGGGTGCTGACATTTGGATGATTTGTCCTTCAGAACCAGAACTGGAAAGTCATTTTAGAGAAGAACAGGGCCTTGCCCCTGAGGTTCCTGATGAGCAGGCACACTTAATCTCACATTTGCGTGGATGTTTTTCTGCTTTAACTTTTCTCGTATTCTTTAGTAAGGGAACAGTAATTTACATCCTTTAAGGCTCTCTTGAGATGCCAATTTGGTCTTCTGGAGACAGAACACTGTCCATGGGTTAGAGGAGAAAATGTTTACAACTAACCCCACCTGGTTGGAGGCTCCTCAGAAAGGAAAGGAAGAACATATGACTGTGCTTAAGGGGATTTGTCTGAGAAACCACAACTTGGGTTCTCCCATCCTGTTTTTTTCCCCCCTCTAGAATCAAATGGAATCTCTTTTCCTGGCAAAGACTTTCTAGGTAAAAAGAGGTACTACTTACTCGTTACTGTAGGTACATTAATCGTTTCTAAGTTTTTTAAAGTACATAAAAACAAAACTTGCTGTGGCAACCAATGAAGTTTTTTTTCGAGGAATGAATATTTTCTAGGAAAGATAGAAGTCAGTTATGTTCGGTCTGATTTCTTCAGCTGAATCTTCCCCTCTTCTTATCTTAAGATCTGTCTCGGAAGGCAATCTGGGGACATTTTAGCAAGCACTGTTGTAACAGATGTGTGTCATCCTCTTCCTGACACATCTCCAAGCCCCAGGGAGACCCAGCTGCATGATTGCAGGCTGTCCACAGGGTGGAGGGGTGGAAGTCATCTCATGCCGACTCCATAACTTTTTGGTGCACAAGAGGGCAGTATTTGCTTACAGTCTTGGATGGGGTGATAAATGTGTAGGTTCACAGGTCAGCATAGTTAAAATGACCTCGGACTTTTTCAAGACAAAATAAACTGTAAGCCACAGCCATGATGTCTTCCTATATATGCCTTTAAGTGCCTGATCCCTCCAAAGGATTGCTGCTTGCTCTTTTTGTCCTTAAAAAAAAAAAAAAAAATGTTTTTTTCCACGTTTATTTTTAATTTTTTTTTTAATCAATGAAAATATGGTTTGCAGGCTTGTACCTACAATGGCAGAGGTTAAGAAGTGTTGGGAAAGCAAAACAACTGCTTTCTAATTAAAAACCACATGGAAAGATTTTTGTTTGAAGCAAGGGGTCAGATGTATTTTCTCCCCCTTTCAAATACCAGTGTAAGGATTATCTGACTTAACTTTTAAAGCATTTGAAGATGTGGGCTTCTGTCATCAACCCTTCTACACTCAGTTTTCTTTTTCTGCAAGTTCATGGTATTAACCAGAGCAAGAACTTTCCAGGAGAAAAAACAGTGATCTCCCTGCCTCGTGTCTGCTTTTGTATAAGGATCTGCCAATTTTCAGTTCTTCCATGGTGTTTTCCTATAGAGACTTTCAAGCCAGAAAGACACGTACTGGTATGCAACTCCTATCCCACCAAATTCCAGCCTGTGCCAGAATTGGGATCTAACATCACCCCTATGCACCACCCTGCAACCTGTACTAGTAATTTCAGGCCTCCAGGATGTGAACACCCAAGAGTTTAACTGAAAACAACAGCGGTAGCAAGGCCCATACACTGAGGACATGCCAGAGGTGATGTGGCAGTGTAGTGAAGTGGGAAGGGCCCATGCACAGGAAGGGCCTGGGCCTAGCTTGGGCATTCCAGTTCCCACTTGGCCCTAGCTTGGGCATTCCAGTGCCACCTGGCCTCTCTGCTCCTGTTTGTGCACTCACATGTGGGTGATCACATTGTACAGGTGGTTGCTTCTGGCACATAGTAGGGATCAGTTACTGTGGCAGTGATCCCTCTGGCCCCTGAGCAATGATGAACATTTGGGGGTGGTGGGGCATTGTTAGACATGAGTATAGAGACACAGACACTGATTCTTGATTGGAGACAAACCAGTTCTTTCCAGATTGTCTGTTTATTTGATTCATTGAGCATGTCCATGGCTTAGCCCCTGTGAGCATCTGCAGCAAAGCAAAATGCAGTCTAGATGGGAGGTGCCATGCTGCTGCTCCATCCCTGATAACAGTCGAGGAGGAAAGCCAGATTCTAAGGCTCAGCCCTGTATGAAATCAGATGTCTTCTTCTAATCCTTAGTGATTGCAACATAAATCTTCCAAAAGGAGTGTGTTTATAAGATAGATGACACAGAAGCTGTGGAATAGATTAGTATATGTGACATCCCCGTGGTCTTCTAATTGATCAGTGGCATGTAATGTGAAGTTTGAATTTGACAATGCCTAGTAAGGAGAACCATGGGTGGCCTTCTCATTTGCTTCCCTGGGAAGCTCCTGTTCTGGCTTTTATTAGAAGGGTCTGGGTAGAAAAGGAAGGGTTTTGAGCTGCAGGTTTTCAAAAGAGACTCACACCATGTTTTTCCAGGAAGATGATTTCTGAAAAATGCTGGAACCCTCAGTTTCCAAAGGAGCCTCATTTGTAAGGGAAATGAAGAGTTGTTTCTGTGTGTGGACTCTGGGTTGTTTTCTGTCTTTACTCCCTCCCTAAGGCAGGATTCGCAAGCAGGGAATGGGACAGATGTTCTATGGTAGTAATTTCCAGTGAGATTCTTGAATGCCTTGTGTACTCTGGTTCACCATCAGCTCATAATGTATCAAAATTGAGTGAGAATTACTGCAATGAATGACGTGAACCACGCACTGGGGAGATATGATGGTAGAGATAGAGTGCATTCTGTGAGAAAATATTTCCAGTGCTATCTGTAAAATTCAGATTGAATAACCATTCTGAAGTGCTCCCCTCTTAAAAGAGTTTCCTTCCACAAGCATCGCAGGCTGAGTAAATACCAGTAATTTTTATTTCCCTTCTCCTTATCAGTTTCCCTACTGAAATGTTCCTGCATAGCCTATCTGGTCTTTTCAAGTGAACGTCAAATGATTAGTGTAAGCTTCCAGTCTGAATTATGATCCGCATTTCAAAACACAAACTGCTTCTTCGATTTTGTATTTGGAGGTAATTATCAATATTTACCAATACTGGGGAAGAGTTGAAAATGGAAGAAATATTGCTGAGAATGGTGTCCCCAAATAAAGATAGCAGAGAAGGGTTGTGTGTGGCCATGTATATATAATGGCAAGGTGCCTCGGGGACCCGGCCTGCCATGTGGATGGCCTGTCTCTCCAGCTCCAGCCTTGTCTGCACGCTCACACAGATAGATGAGGGGAACTGCAGGGACTGCATGGCAGTCTTTTGGGGACGGGCACTCTGATGAGGCTGGGAAAGCTATTCCTGCCACCTGGAGGAAACCCTTGCTCTGGCCACTTCTCTCAGGCCCCCCCACCTGCTTCTTCTGGCCCTACCTGGCTCTCTGGCTGCCCTGGTGTGGTGGAAGTGCCCTTTGGTGAGAAGGGTCGGTGAGATCCAGGGGCTGGTTTAAGGCTTTGTGGGCCTGAGGCCCTACCCTGCAGCCTGGAGAGCTGACTAGTGCGGAAAGCCTGTGCTGCCACCCACGTAGATTCCTAACTAGCATCGGATCCCTTCCCGAAGGGCTCAGCAGCATTCTCTCCCCTTGTAGGAGGCATCTAATTTACCTTTGACTCATTTCAGCCTTCACGGTTTTCTTCTTGTATTTTGGAGCAAGTGAAATTGTTTATGTTTGTGAAAACTCTAGGCTTTGGTGCTTTGCTTGTTGTGCCTAATTAATAGCTGCCTCTGGGAAGTGCAGAGGAGATTCCAAACCGTGCCTCGCAGAACCCTCCAGAGAGTTAGGAAGCTGTGGTGCGATAGGCCTCGGCTCTGGAGTCAGGAAGATTGAAAATGGAATTTTGCCTCTTCTACTAGTTTATTGTGTGACAGTGGACATGATGCTTTTCTGAACTGTAGCTTCTTCACCTGTTTAAAAGAGGAGGGAGGGGGAATTATGCCCTCTGGGCTTGCTGTTAGGGCTAGCAGTAGTAACTGTGGTACAGTTAGCGGAGTCCTGGGACGTGGCAGGTGCTGGTAAATGGAAGCAACCTTTGTTCCACTGTTGTCTGTGGACTGGTGCCCTGGTGGTTTCACACCCGAGTGTATCCACTTCTGAGGTTCTTGGGACAGTCAAATGTCCTCTTCCCTTGCCATTGCAGACAGCAGAAAAGAGCATTGAATTTAAGCAAGAGCTATGTTTCAAAGAGGGAAATAGAATTCTTGAATTTTTTTAAGGCAAAGAAGAGGAGAGGAAAAAAATAGGTTCATTGTTTTACTTAGCTATTTAACAGGATGCAGGACAAAGCTGGCCTCTCTCCTGTCTAATGTCATCATTGGCATTCTTTCTTTTATTTTTCTTCTCTTCCCCCTCCCTCTTCTCCTCCTCTCCTCTCTTCCACTATTCTACCCCCACCCCCCTTTTTCCTACTAGTACTTCAGCAAAACTCCCCTTTTCTCCAAGTCAATCCCAGGTCCTGAGCCTGGGATCAAATCTCATGCTCTGGAGATACCCTAATGCTAGGAATTATCTCCTCTTTTGTGGTTGTTGGTCTCTTCAGCATTTTCTGTTGGTGCCAGGTGCTTGCCCTGTGGCTAGTTTTGGCTTGTGAGGAGTGTTGTGCAGAGGGCTGCAGTACACAGCTCTCACACATGTGCTCTCGCAGACTCCCCTGTTGTGGGGCTAGGGCAGTGGGCGGTTACAGGTGACATTGAGTCAGTGAGGTTTACAGAAAGATGAGCATCAATGGAAAAATGGGTACTGACCTCTGGCAAAACAGGCCAGGGGTCGCAGGCCACGTGGAGGCTGGCAGACACTGAGTGAAGTTCTCTGGGAGGGGCTGATAAAATTCAACATCACCTCACCATTTAATGAGTCCCAGGTACGTGGGCTATGCCAGCCCAACCTGGCCCCAGTGAAAAAGACATGGTCTTTGCTTTTGAGGAACTCATAGTGCTGGAAGAAGCTTGGCAGGACTCTCAGAAGGAGGGAGAGAAAGTGGATTTAGTTGTGAGATCCTTTATTAGGCACGCAGTAAAGCCTTAGCACCAGGCCTGGATCTGCATCCTGTCCTTTCCCTGACAACTGTAGCTGTACTTAGTCATAAGGAGTAGCTGGAAGAGTTAGGGCTTGGCACACTGGCCTGGGTTTGAACCCCATCCCTGCAGTTAGCTTGTGAGGATACATTGCTGTGAACCTCAGTGTTCTCATCTTCAAAATGGGGAGAATAACCTTGCAAGTTTTTTGTGAGAATCCAATGAGATAAGCTATCTCAGTGCATCTCAGTACTTATCTCAATGTGTAGAACCTAGAAAACTCAGTGTGTAGTAAATGGTGCTAGCTATTGCGATTATAATTAGATATGGTTTAATTTTTTAATCTTTACAAGACTGTTCACATAAAAATAAACCATTTGTTGACAATCTTGTTTTTGGTTGGGTAGGCAAGCTGGATGGATAGTTTCTGATATCATATGTAATACATGATTTTCGTCTCTGCTTTTAAATTGGTGATTATCTGGTTTGAGAGAAACTAAATTGACACACTTGGAGTAATCAGAGTATAAGTGCTTAACTGTATAGATCTGGGTGTAAAATTGTGAGTGCAGTTGACGTTGAGAGGAGGACGGCCACAGCGGGGGAGACGACGTAGCCCGAGGGCCATAACCAGAAGAGAGATGTGCATGGTGTGTTAGAAAGAGTGTGTTTTGTCCATCGGGAGAGATAATCAGTCTGCAGGAAGTGTTGGCTTGTTTTGTGTTTGGAAGGTGATAGGTGCCAATCACTGCTAAATGTAATTGTACCCAAAAATACGTGATGAAAGGAACTAAACTTTTCTTGAAATAATTTATGCATTAATATTAAAAACAAAACAACCCACAAACAGCATAAATGCAAACATGGAATAATTGAAAAAGCTTGAGGTTTAGAGTCTGAGAAACTGAATTTGAATCCTGGCTTGAACATTTGTTAGCTGTATGATCTTGGGCAGATTACTGAACTTCTCTGGGCCTCAATATCCTTGTCTGCAAAATCAGAAAGAACAGTTTTAAGGATGAGAAGAAATATATCTGGTATGTGATAAGCTTTTAATAAACATCATTACAGTTACTTCCACTACTTTTACTTACTACTGATAATAAAGACTCTGAGTCTCTAATGACTATGTCGCCAGCTATAAATGTGGGCTTCCCTGAAATGCTATAGTTTCTTCTGTAGTATAAAGAACATACTGGATCATTGGTTCAATGTTGTAAAGAGGCTTATAAATGAATTTTTATGAGTAAGTTTTGGAAAGCTCTTTTTTAATTGATTCCTTCTTTTAAAACCTTATTTTGTTGATTCCTTATTTTAAGGACTGAAAAAGCCCTTAATAGCTTAATATTTTCAGAGCCTGAGGTAGGCCTATGTATAGGCCTGGAGAAAAAAGTGAAAAATTCAGAAAACTTTAGTTTTTCTAAAGACTAATTGGGAGTGCCCTCTTTTCAATTGGGCAAGCAAATCTCCCCCCTTAATTTATTATTTATTTTTTGGGCATTCACATTTCCAAGTATATCAAATATAAATGATATCTCTTAAAGTTTTTAAACTGTCAGTAAAACGTTAGATTTTTACAGCAATTTTAAAAGGATCTTGCTGACTTTCAGTTTCCCCCAGATTTGCATGTCTCTGGAATTTCTAGCTTTTCATCTTTAGCTGAGCCAGAAAACACCCGTTTAGGGATGGTAAAGTACTCCTTATCAGGAGCTCATCAAGCTCTGAAGAACATCCCACGTTCTCTCATTTTGCGTTTTTCTGCTGCATATGTTGGTTAAACTAAGGGGGAGGTTGGCTGTGAATTTTTTAAAATATAGAGATGTTCATTTTTGTCAAATTTGTATGAGAGGAGCAGGCTCAAGTTTGTTTTTATAAATAGGAAAATTGATTTGCAAAGAGATGAGTGAAGAGTAGCAGACGGTAGGTAATGTGTGGCACGTTTAGAATTTGGAGAAATCACAAGTCATAAAGATGGAGTAGACATCCTTTATGTAAATAAGTAGGTCATCTGGTTCTCAAAAAAATGCTTCTAGACACACATATTGGACTTCAGAGGTGTCCAGTGAATTTCAGACTGTTGCATTAGTTTATGTGCACATTGGTACATGTGTAGAAGCTCATGGCAAAATAGTATACCATGATCAATACAAATACAGCAAATAACACATTGTTCAGAGTCAAGTTATGTAGTAAAAATGTGTGAACTAAATAATTTTCAGTGAAGATTTTATTATTTTGGAACCAGGTCTTTTTAATTGTCTTAAAGGACTGTCTCTTTGGGGCAAATTTGAAATATGAAAATCATCTTATTTTCATATAAAATGAAACATTTAAATACCGTTTTTGTCATGAAAATGTCCAGCATATAAAATGAAACTAGAAGTAGTTTTGATAAGTAATTTGTATTTTGGGGGCTGAGGAGAAGCACTAGAAACTTCCACTTTTACAGATCATTCTTTGTGAGGAGTAAGCAGCACCCAGACAAATCATGTGAGTGTTTTCTAAGCCAGAACCAGATTTTGCTGCTGCTGTATTTTGACTCAGACCTAGTTTAAAAGTGACATTTCTAAACAAAATTTTCTAAAGGCAGGTTCTTTTGGGGGCAGGCAAATTGGTAGAAGTACATAAGATCCAAGGACAAAATGGAACTGTTTTTTCCTGTTAAACTTGTTTACTGTTTGACATTTCAAAAATTCATATTGAATCTTTTTACAATTGAATACTTGTGATTCCAGAAGCCCAGAACCCTAAATGAATCAGATTGACTTACTGTTCTTTTCCTGTACTATCAAAACCTTTTTACTTTACCACACACTAAAAACTGCTCTCACTGTGTGTTCCCTGTACTGTATTCCCTTAATCTCCAAATCCCCGTTATTATTATTGAAATTGTTATTTTACTGTAATAATTATTGTTACTATTATTGAATATGCTTTGGATGTTTGGTTTGAAAAGATTCAATCAAGTATTTTGAGTATGGTGATTAGTGCGTGTATGTAGCTAAGTAGTGAAACAATATGGGGATTTTATATATATTTCTAGGGCAATTTTGCTGTGATACCAGGGAGTAAAATATTTGTTTTTACAGGCTAGAAAGGTTGTGGTTAATTTTGACACCTGGGAATCACAGCTTTAATTCTGACTTGTTCTCTTGAAATAAAAACTAGCCTTTGATAATACTGTTTTAATCTCTTAAATGAATGGAACCTATTTCTGATTCTGATTTTACCGAAGCAGTCTCTCCACTTCCCCAAGTGCCACTTCCCAAAGTGGACAAAACATGTTCTGTGCTTGAGAAACGTGAGATGCTGGCTGCGTGAGGGAGGAAGGAGGAGAGGAAACTGTTTGCAAAACTACTTAAAATAAATTTGAGGGGTCAAACATGGAACACAGTTGTAAAAGAGAAAGGAAAAAATGCCTTAGGTCAGTTCAGCTGGAATAGCATAGGCATTCACATTGGCTAGAGGGCTGTGTATTTCTTGCTAATCAGATACAATCAATCAGAGCAGATAATATTTGAGTATCTGAAGCTAGATCTCATTGCCTTTATATCAGGGAAATTAACCTAAAGGGGCATGTTTTAAGTTTGATTTTGGGGGAACATATACCATTTGGAAGAGAGATGGCAAACTGTTTACCTTGTTGTCCAAAGGCTGCTCAGACTTGAGTCTCAGTTCTCCAGCTTGCAGCTTGTCCATCAGAGATGCAGCCGTGGTCTGTGGTTTGGGCCGGCAGACGGGCTTGCGTTGTTAGCATTTCATTTAAAAGCGATCAGTACTTTTAAATTAAACATGCAAAGTTATCTTGCTGAGGCATTGAATGGGAAGCTGCTGGATTATTGAATTTGGCCCACAATTTAGCCAGTTCAGCAGGGATTTTGGGGTCTGAAGCAATTAATATGCAAGTACATTTGAGTCAGCAAGGTAGATTACTGTCTTATCAAGGTAAAAAAAAATTCTTTCCCCAAGATCCATACTTTTTTGGAGGCAGATAAAGATCTGTTTTTGACATTCATGTTTAAGAGTGACCAACTCAAATTGCAAGGTTTTGACCACCAAAACACATGAGGAAATAATTGAATTTTTAAAAAATCTTCGATCTGTTGTTTGTATTATGCTTAGCATAGAGGAGACCCCAGGTTCCTTCCTCATGTTCTTTTTTTTGGCCTTTTTGCTCATATAGGTCGGGAGGCAACTTAATTTTCTTTTTTTTTTTTTTAATTTTTATTTTTTTTTTTATTTTTTTTTTAAATTTTATTTTGTCGATATACATTGTAGCTGATTAATGCTCCCCATCACCAAAACCTCCCTCCCTTCTCCCTCCCCCCTCCCCCCCAACAATGTCCTTTCTGTTTGCTTGTTGTATCACAACTTAATTTTCTTTGTTGAAAAAAATCATTCAAAGCACTTGAAGTTGTTTTTGTCCTGTCAGATTGAGTACTTAAAAAGACAAAACTGAAAAGAGCTTCAAGCTGTGGCTAAATCCTCCTGTGTCCTATACATCCAGACATGCTCCATCCAAAGTGCCGTATGGATTCCTGACTGTGGTGACCTGGCTCGGGAGTAGCTTCTCCTTTGATAACCCCTTCTCCTTCTATACAGCCAGAACACTGACACCTGTTTTTTTCCACCTGGCAGGCAGAATTCGGAGGCATGAACACTCAGCTTTGCATATATTGGTTGTGCAGTCTTGGGGAGAGGGGCGTTGTTTAACACTACTTCCTCATCTTTAAAATGGGGGAAAATAAGAAATAAGGCCTTAAAGAGTTGTGAGGATGGTCTGAAACGGCAGCTGTAGAGAGCCAAGCACCTTGAGTAACAGATGTGCAGCACCGTGGAGACAGTCCTGGAGATGCAGCTTCTCCTGCCCTTAACTGAGTGGGAGACACCAGGCCCTGCACAAGTGGGATCAGGCAGGAGCAGAGCAGCAGGTCTAGGAGCTGTCAGGCACTGGAAACTACTGAGCCAGTGAGGCCTGGGAATTGTTGCTTTACTCCAGAAGACAGGGACACCAGGAAAGTGTAGTGTTTGAAAATCAGATGTGACTTAAAAATGAAAAATAAAAAAGGAGGGTCTCATGGAGTGGTAAAGTCCTTTATTTCTGTGTTGTCTATGGAGACCCTTCCCTTCTGGAAGCTTTGATTTGACCATCTGCCTGATCTCAGGAATTTGAGGACCTCAGTAACTTGGGAGATCGCTTCTGGGTAGCAGGTACCAGGACCTGATTGTCCCTTAAAACCTTATAGCCTTGGGGGCACTTCAGGACATGGCCTGGGAACATGTGGACGACTAACCATGCCCGTTGGCAAGTGGCACGGGGACTCAGCCTGGGCATGCGTGGGTGTGTGGCTGGCTTCCTGGTGAAGAGCTTCCAGAGACTCCTGTGGGGCCTTGCCTTTTCCATCCAATGTGACAGCCTTTCTCTTTCAGATGAAGGATAAAATATGTGGGAGAATAACTTTCACTGTTCCTACTCCCAGATCCTTTCTGGCATGGAGAGCATTCTGAGCTTGTCAGTTTACTGTCCTCCCATCGAGACCCACAGCCTGTGCTGGCATTCTTCTGAGCAGATCACATGCCCTTGGCAAACAACTGGGCAATCTGAGCACTTTTTTGTATTTTCAGCCATGGTTCTTAGTTCTCAAGGGATACTGCCAGCCTCCATCCTGAGTACAGATTTATGAAAAAACCAAACCAAAACAAAAACAAAAAAGAAGCCTTAGTATAAAATGGAAGTAGAACTTGGCAACGGCTAGTGGAGATTATGATAAGGAGTTCTGCAGTGTCTCTCCCTTGAAGGGTCCTTCTTGTTGGAGAAGCTCTTCTCCCCCAGCACATCTGATCCTTATAGACACCCCTGCTGGGCTGGTGGGGGGTGGGTTCCTCAGCACACTTACGCTGGGTTTCTTTAACTTCAGAAACATCCTGAGGAATGAGAAATGAAACATGAGCAATGCAGGGTTGTGTTGTTAAGTCAGGTTTTTTGTTTTTTTCTTGATGGGTGAAGATGCCCAGATTTAGTTTAGGGACAGCAGCTAACAGTGATAAAGCTCCATGTTTGAATGCCTGTTACTATACATTGTTTTACTTAATCCCTCCAAGAATTCTGGGAGAAGGGTTTTGTTCTTCGTTTATAAATAAATGAAGAAAAGGTGACTCAGACAGATCAAGTAACTACCTAAAACTCTATATTAAGAAGGTGACCAATTCAGGATTTTTAAAAACAGTATTATGTTTTTGATTAGGTAATATATCTACATGGTAGAAAATTCAAGTAGTGCTAAAGGATGTACAGAGAAAAGTGTGTCTTCTTCCTGTCTCTGTGCCCCATTCTCCAGACTCTCTTCCTTCCCAACACGCATTATCAGTTTTCATTTATGAGTGTAATTTGGAGATAGGGTCATATCAGTATGTGATAGCTTCACCTCATTCTTTTTAATGGCAACATACTGTTTCATCCCCTAAGGATGTCCCTGTGCTATTTCAAATAGTACTGCTTGGAAGGTCTTGGTTATTCTTTCTTTCATGTTTGTGTGCACGTATTACGGGATGCATTCCTGGAGACAGCATCCTGCTGGAGCCTGGGCGTCCTCACTCCCAGGCCTGTGCAGATGCCATTGACCTCCGCCTTCTCAGTTGGGGTTACTGTAACTGCTCTTGCCCAGAGAGGCAGAGGGCTCCCAGCAGCCCTGCTGCCAGCAGAGAACTGGTGACAGCTGCTGCTTTGGCTCTTGGCCTGCTTCCAAACAGCCACTGTGGGGGGGCTGGGGGGAGTGGTCTTGGAGTGTGTGGGGTTGCCAGAGAGGAGGCGCAAGAAGAGGCCTTTCTTTTTATTTACTCTCTTTTTGTGCTTTATAATCTTATTCTTCTTTGGGATTCCCACTGATCCAGGCTTGAATTCTAGTTCTATCATTTTACTAGCCAAGTGATTGTAGGCAATTTATTTAACCTTTCTGAGCTTCAGGCTTATCATAAGTAAAAATGGTGCTTGTAATACCTACCTGTTAGAGTTGCTGTGAGAAAGTAGAATAAATATTATTGCAGGAAGTAGGACTGGACACAGACTTCATGAATATGACCCCAAAAGCATGGGCAACCAAAGGAAAAATAAACAAATGGGATTATATCAAACTAAAAAGCTTCTGCACAGCAAAAGAAACAATTAACAGAGTTAAAAGACAACCAACAGAGTGGGAGAAAATATTTGCAAAATATACATCTGACAAAGGATTAATATCCAGAATATACAAGGAACTCAAACAACTTTACAAGAAAAAAATAAGCAACCCAATTAAAAAATGGGCAAAAGAGCTGAATAGGCATTTTCAAAGGAAGATATACGAATGGCCAACAGACATATGAAAAAATGCTCAACATCACTCAGCATTCGGGAAATACAAATCAAAACCACACTGAGATACCATCTCACCCCAGTTAAGATGGCTAAAATCCAAAAGACCCTGAACGATAAATGCTGGCGAGGTTGTGGAGAATGAGGAACTCTCATACGTTGTTGGTGCAACTGCAAAATGGTGCAGCCTTTATGGAAAATGGTATGGAGGTTCCTCAAACAATTGCAGATAGATCTACCATATGACCCAGTTATCCCACTGCTGGGAATATACCCAGAGGAATGGAAATCATCAAGTCAAAGGTATACCTGTTCCCCAATGTTCATTTACAATAGCTAAGAGTTGGAACCAGCCCAAATGTCCATCATCGGATGAGTGGATATGGAAAAGGTGGTATATCTACACAATGGAATACTACTCTGCTATAAAAAAGAATGAAATACTGCCATTTGCAATGACATGGATGGATCTAGAGAGAATTATATTAAGTGAAATGAGTCAGGCACAGAAAGAGAAATATCACATGTTCTTATTTGTGGGAGCTAAAAATAAATAAATACATAAAAAACTGGTGGGGAGGGAAGAAGACACAACAATCACAATTCCTTGAAGTTGATACACAAGCAAACAGAAAGGACATTGTTGGGAGGGAGGGGGGAGAGGGAGGAGGGAGGGAGGTCTCGGTAATGGGCCACAATAATCAACCACATTGTATATGGACAAAATAAAATAAAATTTGGAAGAAAAAAATAAATAAAAATAAAAATATTTTTTCAATTTGTAAAAAATAAATAAATAAACTGTTCGTTGAATCAAAAAAAAAAGAATAAATATTATTGCTAGTACTTCTAGTAGCTAGCATTATTGAGCTTTGAATCTTTTAAACGTATATGTCATTTAATCCTGATAAATCCCTAATGAGTTAGACACAGTTCCATTCCTTCTCTTTTATATCACTTGAAATCTAAAATAGTTAGGTCCTTTGAAGAGGGTCATCCATCTAATAGTGGTGGAGTAAACATTTAACCCCAAGTTTTTGATCTCCAGAGCCACTAGGCTCCACTGGCCTCCCATAAATGCAGCCAGAGTTGATTGTACATACTATAAGATTCTCCAGTTGTTGAATTCTGCTTGTGAAGCTTAGGCTCTTTTCTTGAACTTTCTGCCAGAGATCATCACTTCATCCCAAGGAAGGCTTTTGGAGTGCTGCTTCCTAAAACGCTTGTTGGAAATGTGACCTGGAACAAGATACGTCATCTCTTTGCACCACGGCTTCTATGTCTATAAAGTAAAGATAGCAATACTTGATCTCATGTTGTGAGGAACAATGTGTGCATAGCACCTCATGTGGTGCCCGGCACACAGTAGGACCTCAGTTAATGTACTGATTCCTTCTTCTTCATTTGGCTCATTCATAGACTATTGGAGAAGGATTTGAAGGCTCCTCAAGTGTTCGTCAAATGACTTGACATAAAGTCACTTTCTATTCCTTGTCTGTGTAAGACATGATTGGGTGGAGAGTGGGCACAGTTTGTATTCTGAGGTTTAAGTGTGACTGTGAAGACATGCTTTCTGCATGCACTTCCTGGGAAGACACTGCCAGCAGAAATAGCAGTGCAGACCACTGGGCTTCTGTTTGTAGCTCTGGACCGCTCTTTTAGTGTTCCCCAGAGAGATGGTAAGACTAAGTAGAGAGGCATCAAAGCAAAAAAATAGTTGTACCTGATTGGTCTGGACTTCCAAATGTCCTCAAATTCCACCACCAACTGCTTTTAATGTTTTCTTGTATTTTCTTCTAAGTTTTTAAAAAATTGTGGTCAAGTATCTATAACATAAAATTTACCATTTTAACTATTTTTAGGTATACAGTTCAGTGGTGTTAAGCATATTTACATTGTTGTGCAACCAACACCACCATCCACCTCCAGAACGTTTTCATCTTTCCAAACTGAAACTCTGAATGGGGAATGAAACGGCTCCCCCTTCCCCTCCCCCAGCCCCTGGCAGCCACCATTCTACTCTCAGCCTCTGTGAATTTGACTACTCTAGGGACCTCATGTAAATGGAATGATGCAGTATTTGTCCTTTTTTGACTGATTTATTTCACTAAGCACAATGTCCTCAAGATTCATCCATATTGTAGTGTGTGTCAGTTGCTTCCTTCTTAAGGCTGAAAATATTCCATTGTATATATTTTCTTCCAAGTTTATAATGCATAGGTTAAATATGTACATAGCTACCAGTATATTGATTTACATCCATCTCTATAGTTTTATATTTTGCTTTGACTTAATATATATTTTCCATGCTATTATTTGGTCTTTGTGAATATTTTCCTGTTTGTTTGTTTTTGTTTTTTCTGGTGGCTGGCTGGCACAGGGATCAAACCCTCGACCTTGGTGTTATCAACACCATGCTCTAACCAACTGAGCTAACTGGCCAGCTTCTCTTTGTGAATATTATTGTTAGTGATGACACACTGTTCTGATTCTGTTTAAAATGAAGGGCATCTGTTTCTTTTCCTATCTCTTACAGAATTAGCTACGTTAAACTCTTTGCATATTTCTAAAGTTAACATTTCCCAGAGATATTTTTGAGATTCCTAGTTGCACAGTAAATTCTTCAGGATGAGTTAGCAACAATGGCTGTATTTTGTAACTTACCTGGACATGGTAAGAAATACAGGTCTATCATACCTTATCCATAGTTCCAAAATTGAAATAGTTCTAAAAACCAAAAGCATGGTTTTGGGAGTTTGGATGCAAAACCCAATCTGAACTGAGTGAGGCTATTTATAGCTTTTTTTTCCCACTTAGTGTGAATATTTAAACGTTTGATTATAGGGAATAGCTGCATCTCTGCTAGGGTGTTATATAATGTATGGTGTATTTGTGTATGTACTGTTATCATTTTGGGGGATAATATATTTTTATTCATAATTTCATAATTTAATATTATGAAATACTTGATATGTAACTTCTTTTTACTAAACGATACAACATGGACATCTGTCTGTAACATTAATTTATAATAGAACATTCCTTTGTATGGTAAACATATTTAAAAAGACTTTTTATGACAGCTTTATTGAGATATAATTCACATATCATACAATTCAGCCATTTAAAGTGTCAGTTCATTGCTTTTTACTATATTGACAGGGGTGTGCAATCATCACCATAATCAATTTTAGAATATTTTTATTAACCAAAAAGAAACCCCGTACCCAATAGCAGTCACTCCCCATTTTCTCATTCCCCCTATCCGATGCAGTCACTAATCTACTTTGTCTCTATGGATTTGCCCATTCTGGACATTCCATGTAAATGGAATCATATATAATATGTGGCCTTTTGTATCTGGCTTCTTTTACTTAGCATGTTTTCAAGGATCACCCATGTTATAGCATCAGGAATGTACTTCATTCCTTTTTAAGGTGGAATAATATTCCATTGTATAGATATATCACATTTTAAGAAATCCATTCATCAGTTGATAGGCATTTGGGTTGTTTTCATTTTTTGACTGTTATGAATAATGCTGCTGTGAATAGTTTTATAAACAAATTTTTGTGTGAACGTAGTTTTTAGTTCTCCTGGGTAGATACCTAGGGGTGGAATTGCTGAGTCATATGGTAACTTTATGTTTACTTCATGAAGAACTGCCAAACTGTTTTCCAAAGCAGCTTTACCATTTTGCATTCCCACCAGCAGTGTATGAGGGCTCCTGTTTCTCCACATTCTCACCAACACTTACTATTGTCTGTCTTTTTGATTATACCCATCCTAATGGGTGTAAAGTGCTGTCTCATTGTGGTTTTGATTTGCATTTCCCTGATGGCTAGTGATGTTGAGCATATTTTCATGTGGCCATTAATATATCTTCTCTGGAGAAATGCCTATTCAGCTCTTTGTCCTTTTTTAAATTGAATTATTTTTAATATATTCTAAATAGTCCCTTATCAGATACATGATTTGCAAATGTTTTCTCCCATTCTGTGGGTTGTCTTTTCTCTTTCTTTATAGTGCCCTTTGAAGCAAAAGTACTTTTGGTCCAGTTTTTTTTTCTTTTCTTGTGTTTTTGGTGTCATATCTAAGAAACCATTGATTAATCCAGGGTCATGAAAATTTATACCTATGGTTTCTCCTAAGCATTTTATAATTTTACCTCTTACATTTAGATCTTTCATGTATTTGGTGTTATTTTTGTATGTGGTGTGAGGTGTGGACATGTAGTTGTCTCAGTACTATTTCTTGAAAACACTATTTTCCATTGATTCGAGTTGGCACTATTGTCAAAAATCAGTTGACTGTAAATGTGAGAGTCTCTGGATTCTCAATTCTTTTTTTCTTTTTTTTTTCTGTGGCGGCTGGCTGGTAAGGGGGTAGGAACCCTTGACCTTGGTGTTATAACACCATGCTCTAACCAGCTGAACTAATTTGGCCAGCCCTCTGGACTCTCCATTCTATTCCATTGATTTATATGTGTATCCTTATTCTGAATTACTTTTTTAAAAGTTCTGAATTCTGAAATGCGTTTGCCCCCAGAGTTTTAGGGATTAGTTAATAGTAAAGGATTGCTATTGAGCTATGGGGAGGGCACTCTTTCTCCAGCTCCTCAGACATCACTATATTTACCTTTCCTGCCTGTCTTACTGTGTTATCTCCATGGCACACCCTAGGAAGCCTGAGGACAGTGCTGAGGCTCTTGCCCACAGGAATGATAGAAGCAGGTTTTCTAACATCCGTATTATCACTGTGTTTCAGCATGGCAATGCCGTTACTTTTATAATTTAAACCTTGAACATGAATATGAGATGTTGGAGACATCAACTGAAAAGGTCTGATAACACCCGGCTATATAGGGGTGTGCACCTAGGAACCACACTTAATCTGGCCACCCTGACCACCCCCACCCCATTCATATTTAATTGGTCCAGGGATAGATAGCTGAGCCGAGATGGACTGAAAAGATGCTCCTCCCTGGGAATTTGAAACTTGGGAAGAAGAGGCAGGGAAAATAGGAGTTCTGGAAATTGGTATGTTGATAGAAATAGTGTGCTAGACCGGAGAGAAGGCTGCTGAGGTCCTAAGAGCTGTTGTGCTTCTGGGCTTTCCCAGAGCTTCAGTGAGGTACCCAGGATCCTTCTGTAAATCTCCCTTTTTGCTTATAATTAGTCAGTTTTTGTTGCTGTGAGAAAAAAAGTCCTTCATCATGAGTGGACACAAGTGGTGGAGGGTGGATGTCTGTCTGTTTTTTATAAATGTGCACTCAGCACATGCTGAGACCAGGGCATTGTGAATGCAGGCACTGAGAACATCTGGCAGATAAAAGTGGGCCTGCCCTGTAGGACCCACTGTTCATTGAGTTGGAGGATAAGGTATAGACTTATAAAGCAAATATGCTGAATATGAGGTATATGTGCCATAGTCAAGGACTGTAGAACGTGTCATAGGGGTTCAGAGATAGGAGTCAGGGAAGGCTTCACAGAGGAGGTAGAATTCATGTGGGGTCCTGATGGGTGAGTTGGAGTCTGCCTGGTGGCAATGGGAGATGGAGAGCTTCAGGAAATGGCCACTGTCTGCACAGAGGCTCAGACACATGAAGAGATCTAGTGGGTTTGGACAACCCAAAGAAGCCTTGTGTGATCAGGTCACAGGTGTGAGCAGCCAGAGGTGAGCTGGAGAAGCAGGCTGGAAGCAGGTTATGAAGGGCTTGTCTTAGTCTGTTTCTTCTGCTAACACCACAGACTAGGTAGTTTATAAAGAAAAAAAATTCCTCACAGATCGGGAGGCTGGGAAGTCCAAGAGCATGGCACTGGCATCTGGCGAGGGTCATCCTATGGCAGAAGGGTGGAAGACAGAAGTGAGCATATGAAACAGAAATGTGGGCCAAATCCATTCTTTTATCAAAAGCTTACTCCCGCAATAGCTGACCAACTCCCGCAATACCGGCATTAATCCCTTTATGAGGACAGAGCCCTCCTGACCTAATCACCTCTTAAAGGTGTTTATAGTGGCAGGTAAGTTTCCAACACATGAACTTTGGGGGACATAGTCAAACCATATCAAGCCTTTTATCTTGGGCCAAGGTATTCAGACTTTGTTTGGGGAGCAGTTGGCACCTTTGTAGGGTTTTGAGCAGGGAAGTACAGATCTGTGGTTTACAAAGCTCACTCTGGCATCAGTGGGGCGTTGGGAGAGAGTCCAGGAGTCCATTTTGGAGGCCAGGGCCTGTAGGCAGGGCAGTAAGGGAGGGATAAAAAGAAAGGAGGGTGGAAACCCAAGTTAGGAAATAGACTGGCTAAACTGGGTGACAAGTGCAGTTTCAAGGAGGGAGGGAGGAAGAGAGGGAACTTCGAACAGAATTGCTGTGAGGTGTGGGTATGGGGAGAGGGTGAGAACTCCGCTGAGATCAAGATGAGGCCTGGCAAGGAGGCAAGGTGAGGGGACGGCAGGCGAGGCAGGCAGCCTCAGGGCCCCTGTTTTGTGGAGTAGATGAAAGGGGCTCCATTCGATTTTATTTTATGCCAATCAGGTGCAGCTTTTAGATTCCTGGCTAGCTGCCATGTTGCCCCCAGGCAAAAGTTTGGTGGCCATGGCATTGTTGACCCTTTGTACTGATGGTGAAAATATCTGCCTTGCAGACTGGCCCTAAAATCAGGTATTTGGAATGCATAGCTAATGCCTTCCACCCTGGACCTTTGGTATTATTATTCCACAGGATCACATCTAATTGACTATTTGCAAACGTCCTTGTATGTTTTGACTGTACAAGTAGGGTAGGTTGCCAGCAGCCCCTCTTTGCTCGGGCTGCCTCATCTGCAGAGTGCTGGCAGCACCCCTCTTTCCCAGGCTCCCAGTTCCTCCATGCTCAGGAGCCCTCTGCTTAAGGGGGCACGGTGATCTTACTGGATTCCTGCCCAGCCTGGCTCACCCGTTGTCCTTCTGGCCTTCCTCCCCTGGGAGCTCAATAGAGGGGCTATCGTGTGCAAAGGACGGCTGAGCCTGAGGACTGCGCATCCTGCCTGTGTGGGTCTGTAGGGAGCTCAACAGGTGAGATGAGGCCTACAGGTACTGCTGGAGCCCAGTTGGGTACCTGCCCACAGTGAGACGGGCGCTGTGTGAGGGGCTGCTCAGATGAAGTGACACTGAATCACCTGCTGAGTGAGTCCTTCCTTCTCAGTCCTCTCACTGGCCCTCTGACCACATCAAGGAGAGCGGCCTGTGAGCACCGGCTCTCTGAACATCACTCCTCTCTCTCCCTCACTGGGGCAAGTGCCTCACAGAAGGCAGAAGTGTACCAGCAGTGGTTACCATTTATTTTTTTCATGATTGCCCTCTAATTTTGACATGTCATAGTTCCATTTATGGCAGCCATATAAAGTTTTCTATTTGGGGATAATTTTTATTACTGTAAAATGTATATCACATAAAATTTAACATTTTAACCATTTTTAAGTGTATGATTCAGTGGCATTAAGTATATTCACATTGTTGTGAAACCATCACCACTCTCTATCTCCAGAACTTTTCCATCACCCAATTAAACACTGACTCCCCGTTCCCATCTCCCCCAGCCCTTGGCAACCACCATTCCACTTTCTGTCTCTATGAATTTGACTACTCTAGGGACCTCCTTATGAGTGGAATTATTTAGTAATTGTCTTTGGGTGTCTGGCTAATTTCATTTTGCATAATGTCCTCAAGGTTCACTGTGTTGGAGCACATATCAGAATTTCCTTCCTTTTTAAGGCTGAATAATGTTCTGGTGTATGTGTACACCACATTTTGTTTATCCACTCATCTGTTGATGGGCACTTGGGTTACTTCCACCTTTTGCCTATCGTGGACAATGCTCCTGTGAACAGTGGCATACAAGTTCTGTTGGAGTCCTTGTTTTCAATTCCTTTGGGTATATACCTAGGAGTGGAATTGCTGGATAAAATGATATGAATTTTCATGTAAGGGAAAAACGTCGATTTTAGAAAACAAGGCAAGATTAGTTATATAAAGAAAAATATAAGTAATAGTGTGGGTGGCATTGTGAGAGTAGAAGTGACGGAGCTGTCCCTGAAGTGGCAGCCAGGGCAGCTGTGTGGTGTTTAACCAGCCTGGCAGAGACCTGGCTGCCTTGGTTGTCATCTGTGTGGCCTGGGCTGCTGCCTCACTCCCAGCCTCAGCTTGCCCATCTGTAAAATGGAGCTGATGCCTCATTTCCCTCCGGGTTGCAGTGTGAATCTGATGCAGTCATGTGTGAGAACCTGGCAGTTCTCCCCGTGAGTGACCCTTACCCAGTTCCTGTTTGCATGCTTGGAGACCATGGTGGCTGCTGCGGGCCCTGAGCCTGTTCTTCTGCAGACTCATTAAAGGGTATGCCTGTGGTGTTTTTAGCCGGGCTCTGGAACTTCAGCTGGCTGTTTCTCTAATCACATTCCTCCCCTTCACCCTTGCCACCTACTGCTCTGACACCCAGAACAGAGAACCCCAAAGGTCAGGGGTCTTCCTTGACATAACAGTTGTTTTATTTGTTTATTTTTTTGGCGGCTGGCTGGTACCAGGTTCTGAACCCTTGACTTTGGTGTTATGACACCATGTTCTAACCAACTGAGCTAACTGGACAGCTAAATGTATTTTTATAATGCTTATACCCTGTGCTGATTTAGTCCGTAGCTTGTTTTTTCTCCACCCTTCTATTTAATTCCTTTGTCTTTTGACCCTTTTCATCTACTGTAATTAATTGATTGATTAACGCTTTCTACAATATTTACTGAGCACCTGTAATGTTGGAAGGAGGAGCGTGTGCTCTTTGGGGGGGACACACGTAAAATGTAGAAGACACCCCCCACCTCCAATATTTTAGTCTACTTGGGTAGAAAAGAAAGAAATGCTTGAAGGTGGTAGGTGTTAGTAATAATATATAATAGACCCTAACAGATATTTTTCTTTCTTCTAGAGGCTACACAAGCTCCAGAGCAGGGGGCGCCTGCTTGCTTTAATCAAGGAACTATACAGCATTATAGAAAAACAGAGCCTGGATTTTAGAGTGCCAAATTTTGGCACTGCCACTTACCAGCTCCATGATCTTACATGACAACATGGGCATGATGCCATCTCCCTTTTGCTGCTGTGGTGAGGGTTAAACAGGATGGTGCTTATGAAGTGTCCAGCAGGGTAATGACACTCGACACTTGGGATGCCCTCACTGGTTACTGGTGATGTGTCCTCCTCTCCAGAAGTGGGTCTCCCAGACCTCACTTCTGTTGTCCCTATGTGTCACTGAAGTTCTCCTGTCAGATCTTAGGGGATTTGATGGATGTTCTAACACTAGTGGGGCCCCAAACACAAGGTCCTATTGTGTTGCCATATATCCCCTAGAAAGAAAACACTCTCCAGAGCAGCCTCCAAAAGAGACGCAGAAGAGGAAGGAGTCAGTTCCCTTCTCCAGCAGATCTGGCAGTGGGCTCCTCCAGGCTGTGACAGGACTAAGCTACTGGTACTGCAGGGGAGAGGGGTTTGCTTGCTCTGCCCCTAGCCTGGGTGTTGGCAAGGTCCGTTTTCCTGCATTCATTCATTTGTTCAGTTATATAATTTTTACCCCTCAGATGATCATTTGCCTGTGTTGGGAAAATAGGACAGTTCGGTCAGGGCCCTTGCCTGGGGTCTGGTTGGGTGTGGTTCAGCACACCCATTGTAAGCAAATTCTGTGTGTGTGTGTGCACGCGTGTGTGTGGTTAGTGTTCATGCTGCCAATGTATCTTTTTTAGTTTTGTTGCTATTCTGGTGTTCTGGGGTGGGGGGAAGGGAAGTAGGGAGGGGAAGAGAGAGAGAGAGAGGAGTTTTAGTGAAGCAGGCAGGTGGGTGTCTGCCTCGGGCATCTGCCCTGTTCATGCTTTCCAACCTATGGCTCCAAGGACCTTTTGGCCAGCTACCTAGCTCACAGACCTGCGTGAAGGGGTCTGGGGACCCAGCCTGGCATGTGAAGGGTTTGTGACCCAGTCTGTGAATAGGCTTGAGGGGTCTGTGGGCTCCAGACCCAGCCTTAGCTCGCCAATAGGCCTAGTCAGTGCAGGATTACCAGCAGGTAAAAGAGCCTGACAACTGGTGTGATCACCTAGCTTTACAACTGGCATCACGAACAGTATAAGTAGCTCTGCAATTGTTGCTGTGAGTAGGATTCCAGACATTAGAGCCGTGGCGCCACAGCCTGGCATCTTGGTGGTAATAATGATTTTAAAATATTAAAAGATGAATTAACTTCTTTGCTTTTTGCCAGCTACCATATACATATGTGCTTTACAAGTGTCACCTTCTGTGATCTTTACCACGCCCTGTAAGGATCGCATCATCGCTGCCTATTACTGAACCACAGCAAGGGAGAGTGACTCGCCCAAGCTCACACACTAATTGGCAGGCGGGGATCTGCACATTGCTTGTCCAGCTCTGAAGCCATTTCTCTTTGCTCTGTTCTCCCTCCTTTCTGCCTCCCTCCTCCAAAGGAAGAAGAGTTCTGGGTGTCAGCAGATCTCTTTTTCCTCTGTAATGGGAGGGCAAAGAAGAAGAGAAATAGTGCATTTATCTATGTGAGAGGGAGCCATGAATACTGAGTAGCTGTTTCTGTGCAAGAGTAACTTGCTCTTTGGAGGGGATAGGGTGGAAAGGACTTGATTCCTCCAGATGCTTGAGCAAAGAGGAAAAAACCCACCCCAAGCAGCATGGAAAGCTAGGACACCACAAAGGCTGTACTTACCCAGTATTCCTGGTGTGGAGCTCATGTTTTGCATACCCCTTCTCCCTTTCTCCCTTCTTGGGACATGAAATCTTTCCAGTTCACAAAACACACAGGGCACCCGTGTAGTGTTTTTAATGGAAACTACAAGGCTGGGAGGCATCTGAGCCCCTTGGGGCCTCCTCAGGAACTTGACTCCATGACCTTCCCAGTGGAGGGTGCTGAGCTCCTGCCTGGGGGAGAATTTGTCCTGTCTGTGGCATTGTCCTCTTTCCTGGTACAGGACAGAAAGGGCCTCTAGGAGGCATGGCAGGTCAGGTGCCTTCAGGGGCATGGGCCAGCAGTGGCTGGGTGGGAATGGGATGGTTATTTTATTTTATTTTATTTATTTTATTATTTTTTTTAATTTTAAGTTTCTTTTTATTATTATTATTATTTTTTTTTTTTTAATTTTGTCGATATACATTGTGGCTGATTATTGCTCCCCATCACCAAAACCTCCCTCCCTTCTCCCTCCCCCCTCCCCCCCAACAATGTCCTTTCTGTTTGCTTGTCGTATCAACCTCAAGTAATTGTGGTTGTTATATCTTCTTCCCCCCCCCCGGTTTTTTTTTTTTTTTTGTGTGTGTGTGTGTGTGTGTGTGTGTGTGTGAATTTATATATTAATTTTTAGCTCCCACCAATAAGTGAGAACATGTGGTATTTCTCTTTCTGTGCCTGACTTGTTTCACTTAATATAATTCTCTCAAGGTCCATCCATGTTGTTGCAAATAGCAGTATTTCATTCGTTTTTATAGCTGAGTAGTATTCCATTGTGTAGATGTACCACATTTTCCGTATCCACTCATCTGATGATGGGCATTTGGGCTGGTTCCAACTCTTGGCTATTGTAAAGAGTGCTGCGATGAACATTGGGGAACAGGTATACCTTCGACTTGATGATTTCCATTCCTCTGGGTATATTCCCAACAGTGGGATAGCTGGGTCATATGGTAGATCTATCTGCAATTGTTTGAGGAACCTCCATACCATTTTCCATAGAGGCTGCACCATTTTGCAGTCCCACCAACAATGTATGAGAGTTCCTTTTTCTCTGCAACCTCGCCAGCATTTATTGTTCAGAGTCTTGGATTTTAGCCATCCTAACTGGGGTTAGATGGTATCTCATTGTGGTTTTGATTTGCATTTCCCGGATGCTGAGTGATGTTGAGCATTTTTTCATATGTCTGTTGGCCATTTGTATATCTTCCTTAGAGAAATGCCTACTTAGCTCTTTTGCCCATTTTTTAATTGGGTTGCTTGTTTTCTTCTTGTAAAGTTGTTTGAGTTCCTTATATATTCTGGATATTAATCCTTTGTCAGATGTATATTTTGCAAATATTTTCTCCCACTCTGTTGGTTGTCTTTTAACTCTGTTAATTGTTTCTTTTGCTGTGCAGAAGCTTTTTAGTTTGATATAATCCCATTTGTTTATTTTTCCTTTGGTTGCCCATGCTTTTGGGGTCGTATTCATGAAGTCTGTGCCCAGACCTATTTCCTGAAGTGTTTCTCCTATGTTTTCTTTAAGAAGTTTTATTGTTTCAGGGTGTATATTTAAATCCTTAATCCATTTTGAGTTGATTTAGTATACGGTGAGAGGTATGGATCTAGTTTCATTCTCCTGCATATGGATATCCAGTTATCCCAGCACCATTTGCTGAAGAGGCAGTCCCTTCGCCAGTGAATAGGCTTGGTGCCTTTGTCAAAGATCAGATGGCAGTAAGTGTGTGGGTTGATTTCTGGATTCTCTATTCTATTCCATTGGTCAGTGTGTCTATTTTTATGCCAGTACCATACTGTTTTGGTTATTATAGCTTTGAGTTAACCAAGGAGGTGAAAAATCTCTATAATGAGAACTACAAACCACTGCTGAGAGAAATTAGAGGGGATACAAGAAGATGGAAAGATATCCTATGCTCTTGGATTGGAAGAATCAACATAGTGAAAATGTCCATACTACCCAAAGTGATATACAAATTCAATGCAATCCCCATCAAAATTCCAAAGACATTTTTCTCAGAAATGGAAAAAACTATCCAGACATTTATATGGAACAATAAAAGACCACGCATAGCCAAAGCAATGCTGAGCAAAAAAAATAAAGCTGGAGGCATAACACTATCTGAGATGGTTATTTATTTTTTATTTTTTATTTTTTCCTTTTTTCGTGACCGGCACTCAGCCAGTGAGTGCACCGGCCATTCCTATATAGGATCCGAACCCGCGGCCGCAGGCAGCGTTGCCGCGCTCCCAGCGCAGCACCCTCCCGAGTGCGCCACAGGCTCGGCCCTAGGATGGTTATTTTAACAATTATTAGAAAGCTTGCCTTAGCCCGAGCCCTTCAGGGGACTAATTGTGGAAAATCTATCTGGATCCTTAAATAAATTCTGCTTGGTGATTTTGTAATTCATCTTCTAGGGGATAACCTGAAGTGAGCAAGAGCTCTATGCACAAAGGTGTTCTTCACAGCATTACTTATAAGAGATGTTAAAAAGAGAAGCTTTAGACTAATTAAATGTAACAGTTTAGTTGAGCAAAGAGCGATTCACCAATCAGGCAGAACCATACTAGGTTCGGAGGGCTCCGGGGCAGCCGTGTGGTAGGCTAGGATTCATAGAAAGAAAAAGGAAATTAACATACAGAAAGGGACATGAGCATAGAAACAGCTGGCTGCCTGTGACTGGCTGAGACTTGGCTACTCGTTAAGAGACTAGGTCACAGTCTGCTTGCACATCAGGTAAGCAGGCTACAGCTCACTATGTCTGAAGAAACCTTTAGGCCAAACTTAATGTAACAGCAAAAAAGTGGAAGCCACCCAAATGAAACGAATTAAGGTACTTTAATTCAGCCTTCTTTAAGGCTATTATAAGGTTATACAACCCCAAATAACTGTGTAAAGACAAGGTTCTGAGACAAATGAAATAGTTCATTTATGATGAACAGGATGGTAGATATAGACACAAGATCTTCCTTTGCCCAAGACTCGGCATGTATTTTTTCTGATTCTACTGCCTATGTAGGATTTTTATTTAAAACAAAAGTTAGTTGGTGTTCATATGGGAGGGATATGTGCTGTGATACAAGAACATAGTGACTCTTTATATAGTTTTTAAATACAAAGTCATCTTTTTCTGGTTATAAAACTACGTTTTTATGGGGGTTTTTTAGTGGCTTGTCGGTACAGGGATCTGAACCCTTGACCTTGATGTTATAACACCACACACTCTAACCAACTGAGCTAACTGGCTAGCTCCCTGATTATAAAACTAATACAGACCTATTTTGGAAAATTTGAATAACAGGTAAAACTATAAGGAAGAAAATAATGATCTGATTTACATGGTTGAAATTATATGTTTCATGTAATTTTTCTGCTTTTTAAATTTCACGTTATATTCTAAGCATTTTTCCCACACCATTAATCACTTTCTGTAAGCATCATTTTTTCATGCCTGCAGGAGTTCCATTGTATACATATAGTATTTACCTAAGCATGTGGCTGTGTGGAAAGCATACAAAGCATTGACTTAGAGAAACCTGTGTTCAAAATTGTGTCTCAGCAGTTCCTTGAACTTGTTAAGTGAACAGATATGATGTTGATGAGGGGGAGGGAGGAGAGGGAGGGAGGAAAGAGGAATTGGTAAAGGGACATGAAAATCAACTACATCGTATATTGATAAGTTAAAACAAAACAAAACAAAAAGAAAACTGTGTCATTAACTGGCTCTGGGTGGCCTTTGGGGCCTAGGCCTCCTAATCTATAAAATGGGGACAGAATGACACGTACCTTGTCGGTTACCGAGAGGCCTCAAGGAACCTCATACAGTGAGGGGCACACAGCAGTTATTCAACAAATAGCAGCTGCTGTTATTATTGGTGGTGATGTGGTAGTTTTATCTTGTGGCCCCTCTAGGAAATTTGAATGCTCACGATGTATTAAGAATTTTTAGCCCATCTCTGGACTCATTTTTTTAAATGAATACTTTTTTTTCTCTCTGTTGCCATGATTCCCTCTCTTGCATTTTTCCCTTTTTCTGTGTATTTTACTAAGTTGCTTTTTACATCCTTTTTGCCGTAGGGCAGATTATAAATAAATAAACACTAACTATTCCCTCTAGCATTGGACGTTTAGGTTGTTTCTGACTTCTTGGTATTGTAAATAATGCTGCACAGAATATCTTTGTACATCAAAGTCTATCCTGGGCTGGATTATTTCCTGGGGCGTTGTAGACATGGAATCACGGGGCTAAAGGGCATATGCCTTTTTTTGCCTCTGATAGAAGTTGCCAAGTTGCTTCTCAGAAGGTCTTGCCAGTCTATACTCCCCACAGCAACTGTGCGAGAGAAGACCAGAGTCACTGACTCCTTGAGGGCCACGTGAGGGATATCCTTTTTTGCAAGTCCCTCTTCTTCCATGGCCCAGGGTAGCAGTGATCTGATATTCACCTGGCTGCTGGGCTCTACATCATCATCAGTAAATGGAGCTAAGGGCTGAGGTCTGCCCTAACCTCCCCCCATTTTGGTGAATCTCATTTCTGATTGGGAAGGCAGTCCTGTCGCCAGCCAGTCCTGCCTGCATAGACTGCCCCCTCTGCTAAACAATGGATACATTCAGACCCAACTCGTGTTTTCAGTTATTAAAAATGGAGCCGTCTGTCTCTGCCTGTGACTTTAATCTTTAAGCCTTTATTCTCTCTACCCCATCCCCCTTCCCCTAACCTTTTGTTCGTGCAGTTCTGAGCTCTGGGATGTGTGGGTCCAAGAGTTTCTGAGTGTATTGTGCTTTCCCCTGGCAGCTACAGATGGTTATAGCCCTGAGCAATGTTATTCCAGGGTAGACAAGGGGGGAGGATGCGGATGAGAGGGAAGGAGAAAACGAGAGGCCAGCTCTCCTTGCCTCCAGCAATCATTTATACTTTGCACAAACTATTTATTTTTACATAGCTCATTTTTACATAGCTCTCCTCATTTTCAAATTTGATAGACTGGTTCTGCCTCTGAGTTGCTTAGTCGTAATAAAGCTTGCATTTGCCAGTGGCCTGTTAGCATTTCCTTTTGGGAAGTTGTTCTTGTGGTTGAATTTTGTATATGTGTATTTAAATAAAAGCATAAAGTCCCAAGAAAGGATTTTCAATAATAACTCAAGTTCCCTAAAATACCAGAAAGTTCAGAACACAAAAATATCTTCCATTTCAGAAAGGGCGCTCTTCTGGTGGTGTGCTTGTGTCCGCAGTGTCTTTTTGCACAGGGCCGGCCAGAAAGTTGGATGAGAAAACCAGTGACAGGGCCACGAGCCTGGCCGGTGGAGAATGTGGGACACCGTCCTCTCTCTTATAGGGACACTGGGGTGTTCCTGCCTGAAGGGTCCTTGCCTACAAAAGGAGTGCTCTTCCTTTTCAGAGAGTGCTGCTGGAGCCTTTCTCCAGCAATGCAGGGGGAACGAATCTATACCTGGTCATAGAGGCACAGGTGTAAGGGCCATGCCCACAGGAAGGGGACAATTTTTCCATGTCTTTTTTTCTATGTATGCATTTTTACATATGAGTACAACCCTGTTTTTAAACTTTTTTTCTGACTACAAAGTTTCCATAACATCCCAACACTTCATGAGTGCTTTCAGAGAAAGTGAGTTGGTGCATATCCATCTGACTTCGTTGATACATATTTATGTTTACATGCATGTTAATGTGTAAGTATTGTCGTTTTAAAGTTTATCTTACAGTTTAGCAGTGGGGCTACTGCACCTGCTCTTTTGCATTTTGCTTTTCCTGCACTTAGCAGCATCTTAGAGATCTTTCCATAGAGTTCAGAGTGCACATTCACTCGGTTTTAGTGGCCACAGGATATCCCCTTGTGTCCATGCACAATTTAACCAGTCTTTTAATGCTGGACATTCCGTGTGTCTCTAGTCTTTTGCGGGGTGAACGTGTCTCTTTGCACCTTGTGGAAGTGTTTCTGTGGGTTTCTGCCTTAGAAGTAGAAATTGCTGGTGCAGTTGCATTTTAATAGATTTTGCCAAATTGCCCCCAAAAGGTCATATAGATTGTGCTTCTTTTATAAAAATAATATTTTAAGAGAGTTACCTTTGGGGAAAATTAAAGCTTTGTCTAAAATCTCAGGGCTGCGTTTTTATGACTTTCTGTGACCTGATGCACCATGATACACACCTGGATTTGCAAATTTGAATTTGAAAAGTCTAGCCTCAAGGATTAGTTAGCTTTGATTGAGCATATATTTATTGTGTGCCTACTATGTGCCAGAGCTCCAATTATGTGGCAGTAAACACAAGGAAACACAAGAGAAACTTTCTCTGAGCTCTAACGTGAATCTCTTTATGGCTATGTTTTTACAGCTCCCCAACCATGCCTTGGGTGGATAGGGAAAGAATATTCGTTGAAACCATGAGGAGAATTAAGCCTGGCAGCATGGAATTGTGCAAAAATGAATTTGATGCAGGTTTCCTGCAAAACGACCACAACACTGTTGAAGAATAAACCTTTGTTTTTTGTGGTCAGAGTCCTAGTGTTTATGCCACCCAGACTGTCCTATTAGGACATCTTTTCTTCAGGACATCTGTGGTCACTTGGGTGAACATGGCACTATAGGATTGAGAGGAGCAACTCAGTGATGAGAGAGGTCGAGAGAAGTTGAAGTTTCTCACCTGGGATGGGACAGTTTGCTGTTGATTGTCTTGTTAATTGCTAGTGATCTGTACTACTGGCAATCCAGACTTGAGTTGTTCACAGTCCACCAATGCAATTTTCGTCTTATTCACACATCACCTTTATTATTATTAATTTTTTTTACTTTAAATTGACTCATTTATTTCACCTTCTCCTAAGTAATATTATCGTTGAAATCACCAATTTGAAATGCTAGTTCCATTTTCCTCCAATGCATATTAAAATAAATACATAGCTACTACAGTAAAAAATGTATGTGTCACCTAATTTCTGGTGGGGTGCATCCTATAATTTGGGCAACACCGTGTTCTTTTGTAATTGCTCTACACCCACTTTCTGGCCAGGGGACTAGGGGTGAGTTCTGGTAAATATGGTGGCAGGGCCATATGGGAGATGGGAGGTGATAATGTCTCTGTCTCAAGTTCTAGTTGTGCTCAAGAAAGAGTGAAAGAAAAAAGAACCCACAGAGATTTATAGGGATCTTGAGTCAGTAAGGTGTGGAAGGTTCTAAAGGGGCTGCTGAACTGCAGGGTCCAGGTCCAGGAGATTTCCAGAGGCAAGAGAAATGGGCCAGACACTGGAAAGCACAGGGGAACCCGGGCAGACACCTGTGACAAGCCAAGTCTGACTTTTGTATTTATGGTCTTGACTGGCATGGTATGCTGCCTGTCGTGACCCAGGACAGACATTCACCCAGCCTGGAGAACCGTAAGAAAGGACAGAGGGACCCAATTCCTAAGGGTGGAGAGGAGGCCTAGTGCAAAAATGTATGTGAGGTTGCTTCAAAAAAGATAAAGCACTGCAAACACTGGGTACTTTTGTTTGTTGTTTGTGATGCTTTTTTCCCCAACATTTTATTATTAAAATTTTCTAATGTACAGAAAAGTTGAAAGAATTTTATAGTGGGCACCTGTATACTTGCTGCCTAGATTTTAACATTTTTACTATACCGTATTTTCTTTGTTACTTATCTTTCCATGTATCCTTCTCTCTAACCATCTTTCAAATTTTTTTTTTTGCTGCAAGTCAGAGTAAGTTGCAGATATCACACTTCCCGCTAAGTACATAACATAGACTTTACTTTTTCATTTTTACATTTTTTTCTTTTGAGACTTTATTGTATGTAAATGTATATACAATGAAATACATAAATCTTAATTGTATAATTATTGCAGTTTTGACAGATTCCTACACCTCTGTAACCCAAATTCTGCCATGATACAGATTACTGTCAACTCAGAGCAGCTGTTCCTAAGGCTGTCTGCATATTGGAATCATCTGGGGACCTTCCACGACTAGTGCCTGGGTCCCACCCCAAGATGATTTAATTGATCTTGTGGCTGGGCTTTGGGCTTGTGCTGTGGAGCTTTTAAATACATCCCAGACAATTCTAATGTGCAGACAAGTTTGGGAACCCATGTTCCAGAAAGTTTGTCTGTGTCCCTTTCCCACTTCCCAATCCCCGAGAGATAATCACTGTTGTGATTTTTTTTTCCACCATAGATTAGTTTTTCCTGTTCTAGAACATCGTATAAATGCAATCATACAGTATGTACTCTTTTGTGTAAGGCTTCTTTGGCTCAGCGTGAGATTCATCTGTGTTGTTGCATGTATCAATAGATTGTTCCTTTTTAATGCTAATTTGTTTTATGAATATTCCGCGATTTGTTTATCCATTCTCCTATTGATTGACACCTGGGTTGTTTCCAGTTTTGTGCTGTTGTGAATAAAGCTGCTGTGAACATTCTTGTAACTGTCTTTTTTATAGATATGTGTTTTCATTTCTCTGCGGTGAATTCCTAGGAGTGGAATTGCTGGATCATAGGTTAAGTGTATGTTTAGTTTTGTGAGAAACTGCCAAGCCTTTTCCCAAAGTGGTTGTACCATTTTTACTCCCTTCAGCAGGGTAGGAGAGTTCCTTTTGCTCCATATCCTTGGCAATATTTGATGTTCTAGTTTTGAACATTTAAAATTATGGTGGGTATGTGGTGGTATCTCACTGTGGTTTTATTTTGCATTTCCCTGATGATTAATAATGTTGAATACTTTTTAATGTGTTTATTGGCTGTCTGTATATCTTTTTTTTTAATGAAGCATCTTTCAAATCTTTTGTCCAGTTTTTATTGGGTTTTAAAAATTATTTTATTACTGAGTTATAGGAGTTCTTTAATCTGTTTACCAGTCCTTTGTCATATGTGTTTTGTAAATATTTTCTAACAATTTGTGACTTGCCTATTTGTTTTCTTAGTGGTGTCTTTGATAAGCAAAGTTTTAAATTTTGATGAAGTCTAATTTATCACTTTTTTCTATTATGGTTATGGCTTTTTGTGTCCTAAGAAACCTTTGCCTACCACCAAGTTATGAAGACATTCTACTCTGTTTCCTTCTAAAAAGCTTAATGGCTTTAGGTTTTGCATTTAGATCTGTGATCCATCTTGTATTAATTTTTGTGTATAGTGTGAGATGGGGGTCAAAGTTGATTTTTTTTTTCATACGGCTATCCAGTTGTTTTAGTTCATCATTTGTTGAAGTCTTTTGGATTGTTTTGTTGCCTTTGTTGAAAATCATATAACTATTTAAGTGTGGGTCTATCTCTGGACTCTGTCTTATTGATCTGTTTGTCTGTCCTTACATCGTTACCACGCTACTTTATTAGTAGCTTTATAAAGTAAGTTTTGAAGTCAAATAGTGTATGTCTTTCAATTTTGTTCTTCTTTTCAAGATCGCTTTGAATATTCTTGCATTTTCATATAAATTTTAGGAGCGGGTTTTCAATTTCTACCAAAAAAAAGTCCTAGGATTATGATTGGGATCATGTTGAACCTGTAGCCCAATCTGGGGAGAAATGACTCTTAATGGTATTGAGTTTTCCAATCTATGAATTTGACGTATCTCTTTATTTATGTCTTCTTTTTTTTTTTTGCAACTGACCTGTACAGGGATTGAACTCTGGACCTTGGTTATCTATGCCTTCCTTAAGCAATATTTTGTGGTTTTTGGTATAGATGTCTTGTACGTATTTTGTTAAATTTATTCTTAACTATTTTGTGTATTTTGATGCTATTGTAAATGATATTTTTTATTTGTTGCTAATACATTAATACGACTAACAATTAGTCGTATTGACCTTACATACAATTAGTAATTGTATACTAATATACAATTAGTAATTGTATACTAATATACAATTAGTATATTGACCTTATATCTTACAACCTTGCTAAACTTTATTAGTTCTAGTGGTTGTTTTATAGACTCCTTAGGATTTTCTACATAAACAATCATGTCATCTATGAATAAAGGTAGTTTTACTTCTTCCTTTCTAATCTTTGTACCTTTTTCTAATCTTTATTTTTTTTTGCCTCATTACACTGGCTAGACCTTTCAGTAAAATATCGAGTAGAAGTGGAGCGAGTGCCTTGGGGGTCAGGTTTCAATGCATGAATTTTGGGGAGACACAAACATTCAGACCATAGCAGTATGGGGGAAAAAAAAAAGAAGTAGCAAGAGTGGACATCCTTGCCCTGTTCTGATCGTGGCGACAAAGCATTTAATATTTCTTCATTAAGTATGATGTTAGCTGTGGATTTTTCACAGATGTCCTTTATTGTATTGAGGAAATTCCCTTCTATTCCTAATGTGGTGGGAGTTTTAATCATAAGTGATCATTGAATTTTGTCAAGTGCTTTTTCTGCATTTACTGAAATGATTAAGTAGTTTTTCTTCTTCATTCTGTTAATATGGTGAATTACACTGATTAATTTTTTTGAATGTTAAACAAAAAGCTATAAATTTCCCTCTATGCATTGCTTTAGCCTCACATGATTTTTTAACATGGTTTTAACAGGTTCGTGTAGATTTTTATTTTGTAGGAATGGATGACTTTGCCCATGGATTAGCCAATAATAGGTGGAATACAGATTGTAGATGGTGTGAATGAGTGATTATACCCAAAAGGTGGAGATTTTAGTCAGGGAACAGTGGGAATGCAAAGTCTTTGTTCCAACAGTGACATTTTAATGGAATTTGTTGAGGGAAGTATAATTTGACTTGATTTTTAGCCCTTTTGTGATGCTTATATTGTGGAAAAGGCCATGTTATCCCCTTTTCCTCCATGTATACCCTAATTCAGGGTCTTGGATAATGATAAGCCTTTCCTTAAAGTGATATTGTTGTTTCCACTTGGGCAGAGGGATAGACAGGTGTTAGTGATGGCCCAGGAAGGGGATGGACACAAGTTCCAGGAGCAAGAGAAGTGGTCAGCCAGCAGTGTCAGCCCCACCCTGCCGCAGACACTGGACTGGACTTGCACATGTGATGTCATTTGATCCTCTTGGCAGCCTGAGAGTCAGGTACAACTGAGCAAATGGAGGCCTGTAGGAATTAAATCATCTGCAGAATGTGATGTAAGTAGTGACAGAAACAGGTCTAGAGGCCAGGTCTGCTAGCTTTAAAAGCTGATAGGCTTTTCTCAGGCAGTGTTGACCTTTTTATATCGTGCAATATGAGAACATTTGAATTTTAGGTGAATCTTTGGGCTTTAAGGATAAAGCTGCAAGAAAAGTTCCCAAGATAATCTATTAGTTGGTACTACCTATTCTATTGAATTACTAATTGAGCCACTGTTATTCTTGGTCTGTTGGATATCAAGCTTGGTGTTCCATTAGATAGGAAAACCTAGTGTTCAGAATATATCAGTAATCCCAGGAATGTAAATGAAACATCAGAATCACTTGTGGGAATGTTGTTGCAGATATGGTTCTTTAAGGGGCTGCAAAGCAGATCTGTGAAGTGAGTCCTGTTTTTTCAGTGACTTCTGTATTATAAAGTTCAGTGATGTATTCTCAAGGGACAAGTCTTTTCACAGACTGTGGTTAACTTTTGATTCTGGGTAGTAGGTGGAGCAGGAGTATCAAGAGCGCAGACTCTAGCACCATGCTGCCTGCATCTGAATCCTTGCTCCACCACTGCTTGTTTTGTGATCTTGAGCTGATAACTACTTTGTAGTTTAGTTTTTTTTATCTCTAAATATAGGGGTAATAATAGTATATGAACTTATAACCATCATGGTGAACATTAATGAATTAGCATGTAAAGTGCTTAAAACAAAGCCTGGTGAATTAACTAATTTTATTGTTATGACTAATATTTGTACTAGATGTAATTATGATAGTTATGTCTTAATTTTTGGCCTGTTATGTCTTAATTCTTGTGTGTTTTAGCTTGCCTTAACCTCAGGTATTTTCATACCTCTTTTTCTTGTGTAAGGGTTAGGGCAGAAGTCTCTCAGAGTTTTCTGTTTGTCACAGTACCTAAATGCTTTGTGTTCAGGTGGACCCCCCTGGAGTTGCTCTTGCAAATCAGTATCTATTGTTGACAAATGCATTGCTGCCTGCCACTTCTCCTCTGGGTGCATCTACACGGCCATGCGCATGTTCAAAGTGGGGTTGCACAGAACCAGGGTGGTGGAAGGGTGCATGCTGGCCCTACCCTAGGTACCTCTGCCTTCCCCAGAGCGTTATAAGTATGCTGAGCAGTCAGTGCTTGAATGAGACCCCCTAAACTTAGTGGGAAATCCACCCAGCCATTTCTGCCTGATCAGGTAACAGATCAAAACTGAATTATAAAAGACTTTTTTATCTAGATGATAACGACAAGAAAGGGGCCCACAGTTATCACACTTTCCCGTGGGGTACTTTTGTCTGCTTCGTGATGGACCTTACGGAAGAGTTTTTCAGCTTGTAGTTGCAGGTTGTCAGGCAGATTGGATTCATTGTTTACTAATTCTGTGCAATTTGATATCAAGTTGGTCCTCGGGAAGTGTTAGTTGAAGAAATGAGTTAAAACCGAGGGATAGAGAGCCTTCCTTCGTTCATTTGTCCCCTTGTTTAGTCATTTATTGATTTTTTTTATTGGTCTGCTTACGTCTGTTCACCTGAAATTTATTGGGCCTCTCCTCTAGTTCAGGCAGGTCCTGAGCTGAGCTCAGGGACTCAGGTATATCTGGCAAGACCCCTGCCCTCTGGAAGCGTCAGTATAATGGGGAGGCACACACAGAAGCCCCTTTTTCAGTGCCACAGAGCAGTGCAGAAATGGAGAAAGGGAAAGAGAGTGCCACACTGAGACCCAGTTGGGGGAGGGCAGCAGGCCGGAGTCCTGCTGGTGGTGGCGAGCCCTCTAGGAGGGGCTCCCTGGGCTAGGATGGTGGGGATGCAGCCCTGCAACAGTTAATATCATGACAGTGACATCTGCCTGACAAAAGTGTCCCTGAACCTCAGCAGATGGTCTGATGATCCCAGGCAATATTTGTCTGTAAGAATCCTTTGCCCTCTAAATGTTTTATTCGACCATTAAGTTGCCTTCAACCTCTCCCACATTTACTAATGCCTGAGAAGGCTGAGTATACACTTGCATTTTTATGAAAACTCTTGCTTTTCCAGAGGGTTATTCTTTGACCTAATTTATCCTGAATCCTCATCCCACAGATCTGGCTTGGTTTGCATGACTGGGATGACCATCTGAAAGGGGGGAGGGGGGTTCCTGGAGCTGAGAGATGGGCTAGATAGCTTCAGGAGGCACTGGCCTGCTAAGGAATTCTTTGGTGCATTACAATTATATATGACTTTTAAAAACTATTCTTCTTGTAAAGAATTATTGACAGTGCAGCATTTTGGGAGTGGCGTATCCCAGGTGTATCAACTCGTTGGGAATATGTCTTTGTCTTCCTTTTTCAAGTTAAAATAACTGAGTATTTTACAGTGCAATGTCATACTGATTTCAGAACCCTTGCTAAGGATGTAGGGGATAAATGCAGTCTATAAATCACCCTGGTGTTTAGTTTTGCATCCTGTGTTCTTCTAAGGGACATGAACTGTGAATGACTAGGGTATACGGACCTGAATTGTGTGAGGCACAATCTGGAGCACCTTTCTGGGAGACAACTGTCTGGAGAACTTAGATTCACGCGCTCTCGGCAGAATCTTCTTTTTGACCTCCTGGTAGTATTTGTAAACAACTCCGTGTTAGAATTCTCCTAATTCTTCAGGAGGAGGCAGAAGTTCCTCATTGTGGTTGGCTTGGTTGGAGGCATTTGACCAGCCATTAACCTTGAAAAAGTATTCTTGTCTTTATCAGGCACGTTTTGAATTTGAATCCAAGCATTAGAGGAAAGGGTGATGGGAAAGATTCCATCTCTGGTGTGGGAATTAACTTGGCTTGGAGCAAGCCAGTCACTTCTGTCCTCATGAGCTCAGAACACAGATCGGTTTGAAAACTGGACCTGCCTGAAAAAAAGATGATAAGCGTATGACATATAAACAGTTACATGAAACATGACTGCTGTCAGTAGTTCCTCTTAGTGGCCATGGGTCTGTGTGAAGAGAAGAAAACCTTTTGATACGAGAAAGAGGTGGATAGACATAGTAATCACCTCTGTTGTCTGTCTATTAAAGCTGCTTGCTCAACATGTGGTATTTCCAGTCCTCATGCTGACCTGTAAAGCAGGTGCTCTTCTCTCTGTCTAACAGATGAGGACACTGAGGCGCAGAAAGTGCAGAGCTGGTGTGGAGACTCCACATTGCTTCCTGTGCTCCATTGACTGCTCTTGGAGACAGAGTAAGCCCACCTGTAGGGGGAGGAGTGGCAGGTGGGCAGCCAGGGGCCTAGACCAAACATGGGCTCAGCTCTCCAGACTTAGACTGGCCCATGCCACGCTCCTGCCCCACACCTGAAGAGGCCCGTCAAGTGCTCTAGTTCAAGAAAGTCGCATCTTTGAACATCAGAACAAAAAAAGGATATGCTTGTTGCTATAACCCAGAGCTTCTTGCTTAATTTTAAAACATCAAACTTAGTTCCATTTGACTAAGTGTCTTGTAAACAGTATTTTAAAATGATCCGCCTGCCGTCCTGTCTCTCCCTCCCTCTATTTTCTTCCCTCCATCTCCCTACCCTTTCCTTTCATTTGGGAGTCGCTTGTTGTTAGGCCTCAGCATCCCTAGGTTCTGTGGAAGTGGGCCTGCAGGGTGTGTTACCTGCGGGGTGTGTTGCCTGCAGGTGTGTTGCCTGGTCTTTTGCTCCCTCCCTCACCCCCAAGGCTTATTATAACTGAACCATGAAGGGGATCGGCCTTGTCTGCTTCTAACATCCAGATGGTTATAAGGTGTCAGGGAGACTGGGACTAAGGCTGCTAAGGTGAGGATCCAGTTTGGGGATCTGCAAAATTGGGTCAGAATCTCATGATGTATTTTTCTAAAGCCTTCCCCCTCTACCACAGACCCATTCCTTTCACACACACACACACCCCCCACACACACTTAAGCAAAATAAGGATAAAGTAAATTGGGCTTTTCTTTTGACTTGATATGGTTTGTTATGACATTGAGTTCCATGTTGGCATTTGAAGTTAGAATGCAGGGTGCTATCTGACAAAACTTTTTTTCTTTGTTGTTAAGGATTTACAGTTGGAGTTTACTAATCCGGAACTGACAGTGAATGGAGAGCTCGGTGAAATTCTAGATGAGAAGATCCCTGCTAGTAATCATCGAAATCCCCTGTGTATTTCTGAAAGGGGTAAAGGGTGCTTCCGTGTTCAACTAGCTGCTGAATGAACTTCTGGTCTGGCTTCAGGGCTTATTATTTCTGGTGCCCCCAGATTTCATTTCTCATAAGGCGTGCCTGGCTGATGGGTAGCATCAGAATCACCTGAGAAGGTTGCCTGCCTGCCTGCCTGCCTGTCTCCTTCTCTGTTTTGGTAAATGACAGATTTCTTGTTCCCACTTTTGGAGATTTTTCTGTCCCAAGAGCCCGAATTAGTACTGCTAGGAAAACTACGGGTGTTGGATTTTGGCTCAATTCTAATAAGGAAGTTATTTCAAATGGAGCAGAGTGCTGTAGCATGAGCTGCTCAAGAGAGTCTCCAGTAAAGGCTGACCTCTACCTTGAAGAGAGTTAGTCTTTGGGTGGGTGGTTGGACGGGTAGCCTGTTTGGTCCCTTTAGCATCTAAGAGTTTGTTGTTGGCAGATTTCTCTCCAGTAGAAGCCAAAGTTACTTGACCTCTCTAAGTCTCACTTTTTCCCTTCTCTCCATCAGCTCATAGATAATGGTCTGACTGCAAATCATGCACAGAGAGGATGATGAATTCCTTCTGCTTTTGTGGGGCTCACAGTCCAAAGGGAGAGAGACTTACAGTTAAAGATCAGCTGTATCTAGTGTGTGCTGTGGAGGAGTCACTCCTCACCTGGAAGAGTGTTTAGGTCTATTGTTAGTGCCCAGGGTATTGTGTCATCTGAATTACCCTGGAACATCCCTTAGGAGAGGGCTATGTTGAAGATGAATGTCTTGTTTCTCAGTTGGCTGCACATGGGGCTGGTTTCCTGCAGGCATTGAATAGATTGCTGGTCTGTGGTGGAGCAGAGATGAAGCAGTTGGCTGATGTTTGAAAAATGTCTTTCAGAGGTTAGAATCACAGCTCACCTCATAAGATGATTGCACTGGGAGAGGCCTGGAGAAAGTGTGACAATCAGGGGTCACTTTGGCACATCAGCCTATTAAATGGGATGGTGGGCAAACATGCCCATATGACTTATTATTCTCTCCCTTTTTTCCTCGCTGAACGTTTACAGTTGAGTTCCTGTGTGATGTCACTTCACAAATTCCTTTAGGGGCTCAGGTGAGAGAGAGCAATTGATCCTGTGTGGGGAGTCAGGGAAGACTTCTCAAAGAAATGCATTTGAGTAAGTTCTTGAAGGATAAGTCAGGAGTGAATTGGATCAGATGGGAAAGGAGAGAACATTCTAGGCCAGTACTTCCTAAAGTGTACTTTGTCGAGCACTCGTTCCCTGCGGTGTTGATATGTATTATGGTGAAAGAAGAGGATCAATTAGTTTGAGAAGTGCTGGCTAAACTAAATTCAGCAATTTACCCCTCCCCTTGAAGGACTTCTCAGAGCCTTTAATCTTTAATACACTATTATGTATTATAAATCTTAAGGAGTGGTATATAGTGTTTGGCATTTCTCAGACTTACCTTGGAGACCTGGTTTAGGCAGAACAGAGCATATTCACAGACTAAAGACCAAAAGGGAGTCTAGGAGGGAAAGGCAGTTGAGAGATGTGGAGGACTTGGAGGATATGGGCCGACTTCTGGAGAACTACTTTGGGTGCTGGATCAGGCTAGTCTTTCTCAAACTACACTCATTTTAGAACCATCTTCACAAACTCTGTAATGGGCTCAATGCCATGTGCATTCTTATTTAATGTATTTTTATAATCCAATTTTTAAATTTTAAGTGATCATAAGGAAATTTTTGCCTCTCTGAGGCAAGTGGAAAACCAGTATCTTTCCCACAAGTAGAATAAACACAAAAATGCACGTGTGTGCACACACACTGAAAGCCAAACATTTGTCAAATTCTAGCCTGCCACAGGCTATGAACTTGAGCTGTGATTTGCTTTTGTTAAAAAGGGAGAGAAGGGCATTTTAAAGAAGTATTAAGTGGATTATGCCCCCAATTGAGACGTGCTCATTGTTCAATCAGAGAGATTGAAAGGGAACGAAAAATTAATAATTTTCCACAATATAATGCAGATCAGTTGCCACCAAGAACATCTTCCACTTTGGGAAACATTGCTCTACGCAGTGGAGAACCACTGAAGGTTTGTGAACAGGAACACCTGTCTACGCTTTAGAAAGCCAGTTTGTGCAGTTCTGTGGAAGTGGTTTAGCGTCGGTTAAGACTGAAGGCAAGAAGGCTGATGTTTTAGAAAAAAAAGAAGCCTAGGAGAGAAATGCAGAGGTCTGGGCTTTGGGGCTATGACCATAACATGGGAAGAGGGATGGTTTTATTATTTAACAGAGAGAATGGCAGAACTGGGAGACAAATGGGATCCCAGAGATGACTTGGCTTGGTCTCCTGGGGAGGCCATAGTGGCCCCAGCTGAGGTTGGCAGTTAGCAGAGAGGCGGGTATGGTGGAACATGGAGGCATGCTGATTTTGAGGCTTCTGCAGGACGCCTACATGTAGGTGCCCAGGGAATACATGTACTCTATGTTGTATGCAACTTGAGATCTCTAGTGATGGAAAGAGCAACAGAGTTTAGAGATAGGTAAATCTGGGTTTGTCTCATGGCTCCACTGCTCACCTCTGGGGACCTAGGTTTACTCTTTAGACAGTAAAAATTGCAAACCTCAATCTTAAGGATTATTGGAAGGGTCATTGGTGGGTAGAGTGCCTGGGATAACTGTGGCACAGAACAGATGGCCAGAAATCAGTAATGTTTATTTTAAGGTTTCTTCTAGTTTCCCAATTACATCTCTGAATTTTTTGGAGAAAGCTAGCTTTAAAACCAGTGCTTCCTGGATGTCACCCCTGGAGTGAAGAAAGCACTGATTTACATGTGTTGTGACACTGGGCACGTTGTGTTCGGTGGGTATTTTGGTGTAGAAGGAACTGATGACTGACCTTTGTCTTCTGGGGAGAGGCTCCTTGCTGCTGCCAGAGTTCAAAGGCTCAGGCATCAGGCCAGCTGGCGCCACTGGTGTTCTTCCCTGCCCATTTCTGTCTGCTTTTTACGCAGCAAAAATGAAAGGTCTCTGCCAGTCTGCTAGAACAGCTTCACCAGCTGCCAAATGGCCTAGAAAGGAGTAGCAGGGATGCCAGAGCTTGGCAGTCAGAGAGCCTCTGCCACTGACTGACTGTGTGAGCCCGGGCAGTGGCACTTCCTTCAGGCTCTACGTTATCATTTGCAAAACAGGGTTAATAATGCTCATTTTGCAGAGTAGTTTGGAGGATTAGAGATAATATATGTAGAGAGATGGTTTAGCCCAGATTGTAGGTGTGTGGTATATGCTTAAAATATGGATTTTACTGTTCTTAGTTGTCATGTGTGAACTTCTTCATGCTAGACAACTTCTCACCTCTACAGAGACGTGGGGAGGCTATTATTAATATAGATATACAGATGTAACAGTCTATTACTTGATAATACAACATGTAAACATCTAGACTGAGCAAAAAGAGAAATACACATACTTCTTTCCACTCAGAGAATGTTGGTGTGGATGGGATTTTGGAAGACATCTCTGATTTTCTTTGAGGCTGTGGAACCCCCGGGGGACAGGGGGCTGCCCCAGCTCATATCTGGACAGGAGCCAACCATGACTTCATCAGAGGTGTTCATGTCACTGCCTTTCAGTACCAGAGTCAACCTTACTTGTTACTCCTTCTACTTCTGCACACACTGATCAGAGACCAGCTCCCGTGCCTGCTGCTAGCCTTGTGAGCCTTTGGGCTGGAAGGACTCCATAGGACTCTTGTTGCACTCAAAGCCCTGCTCTTGATCTTCAGGAAAACCTCTGGTGCCTCTTCCTGATGTTGAGTGCATAAAGTAATGGAAAGAGGAGCGCTGAGAGAAGGATGTGAAGCTGGTTGAGCAGTCACATTCTGAGACCATTGGTTAAAAGCTCTGTGTCAACATGGGGAAGATCTTGTTTAGAGATATAGGACTGTTGGCTTAGGCCATCTGTTCAATGTTTTTAGAAATGGCTTATGAGAAGAGCAGAAGCCTGTTTGCGAGTATTGTTTCTACTCTCTATGAGATAGCATAATCAATATTCTGATGATCTTTGTGGCCTTGGACATTGTGTCAAAGCCAACATGATAAAATGAAACAGGAATAAACAGAGGAGTACTGGAAGTTCTAGCAGACTACCAGCATCCCCAAGCGGTGATGGGCTGCTTTTCTGTGAGTACAGCATCCACATCCTGGGGAGCAGCAGTCCCCAGGAGCTAGCCAACATGTGGGGCACCAGCTTCCATCCTTGATTTCATGTTTTCAGAGGAACTTTGACGAACTGTCTGATGGAGTTTGGATGTGTTGTCCCCTCCAAAACTCATGTGGAAATCTGATCCTCAATATGGCAGTGTTGGAAACTGATTGAGTCATGGGGGTGGATCCCTCATGAATGGATTAATGCTATCCCTGGGGGAGGGGGGATTAATGAGTGAGTTCTCGCTCTGTTGTTCCCATGAGAGGTCATTGCTTAAAAAGACCCTGGCACCTTTTCTCTCTCTCTTGCTTTCTCTCTCTTGCTTCCTCTTGCCATGTGATCTGCTTGTACCTGCCAGCTGCCGGCTGCCCGCCACTTTCTGCCATTAGTAGAAGCAGTCTGAGGCCCATGCCAGATGCAGCTGTCCCAGAATCATAAGCCAAATAAACCTCTTTTCCTTATAAATTACCCAGTCTCAGGTATTTCTGTTATAGCAACACAAAATGGACTAAAATACTGTCACTGACCCCAAGGAGGTATTTGGCTGTGTGCCACACCTCTGCATTGCCCAGTGGGTGGTATTTCTACTGAGGGAAAGCCTTGGCTAGGCTGGGTGAATGGGAGATCGAGGATGCTGCAATCCAAAACCTGAGCTGTGGAGCTGCTCCATTCCTGACCAGATGTGTGGCCTGTCAGACCTCTTCCTCTTCCTGATTCTTAGGCTGCTTACCTGTAACACTGCGTTGGATACCCCTGGGTGTAGTTACCAGGTGAAGGGCCTGAAGATCTGTGTGGACAAGAGGAAAGTGCTTGGCATGTGCTTGGCATGTAGTTAGTGTAATAGAAAGTGCTTTTTCACTTTAGTTGATTTGGAGGATTTGGACAAGCAGCTTAATTTCAAGGAGCTCAGTGTTCTCATCTGCACACAAGGAATATGACACATCAAAGTAGACACCTGGCCCAGTGCCATTCAGGACATGGCAGAAGTCACAGGCAGGTAGGTCCTGAACCCTCCTGAGAAATAAGGAGCTCTGTAGCCGAGAAGCTGCCCAATGCAGTGCCAGGAGCCCTTGGGGATGCCAAATTCCTACTGGTGGAGGAGTCAGGCTGAGGCTGGGTGGAACTGGACTGGGATGAGGCAGCGTCTCACATATGGTACATTGGATCATGTAAAGGAGGACCAGTAGACAGATACTTTTAGTTTTAAAGTTACATACTTACGTTAATATATATTAGAAAAAAACCCAAATAACTAGTACATCAAACCTGTAATTTTTATGGAGATTTTGCTTTCTTCTGGGCTTTGTTTTTTCAGTCTAAAAAAAAGTATATCAAGGGCCGAGCCCGTGGCGCACTCGGGAGAGTGCGGCGCTGGGAGCGCAGTGATGCTCCCACCGCGGGTTCGGATCCTATGTAGGAATGGCCAGTGCGCTCACTGGCTGAGTGCCAATCACGAAAAAGACAAAAAAAAAAAAAAGGTATATCAATTTAAAGAAAAATCTTGATAATATACCAGGCAAGACTCTACAAGAATGCCAAAGTCACAAAAGAGTCCCCCACTCCTCCCCAAAAAGGGAAGGTGACACTTTTAGTTTAAAGGAAACGAAAGAGACCAGATCTGGGAAAAATAAAGAACAGCTCTGAGAGACATAATGGGGACAATTTGGGGAAACTGGACTATATACTTAGAATAGGTAATATTATGGTATCAGTATTGGGTAGGAGAATGTCCTAATTCTGAGAACATAGATGGTAAGGGCTTAAGTGTTATTGTGTCTGCAGCCTAGTTTAAAATGGATTGGGAGCCATTTATATATGTAAACATTTTATATATGAAGGGACTTCAAAAAGTTTGTGGAAAATGTAATTAAAAGATAAAATTTAAAAATATAAACTTTATTTGTGAACATAAGCACCGTCAAATTCAAGACACTTTTGTAAGTGATGATACCAGCCATTTAGTTTGTCCCTAACAAACTGAGGGTAATTTAACCATCAATACAGTCTTTTTTCATTATTAACTGAAGAAAAATGGGTACCCTTTAAAGATTTTTTAAGATTATGAAATGAAAAAGAAGTCAGAAGAAGCCAAATCAGGACTGTAAGTTGGAGGCCTAATGATTTCCCATCAAAACTTTTGCCAAATTTCCCTTGTTTGATGAGAGGAATGAGCAGGAGCATTGTAGTGGTGGAGAAGGACTCTCTGGTGAAGGTTTCCTGGGCATTTTTCTGCTAAAGCTTTGGCAAACTTTCTCAGAACACTCTCATAATAAGCAGATGTTATCATTCTTTGGTTCTCTAGAAAGCCAACAAGCAAAATGCCTTGAGCATCCAAAAAAATCTGTTGCCATGACCTTTGCTCTTGACTGGTCCACTTTTGCTTTGACTGGACCACTTCCATCTCTTGGTAGCCATGGCTCTGGTTGTGCTTTGTCTTCAGGCTCATACTGGTAAAGCCATGTTTCATCTCCTGTCACAGTTCTCCAGGATCTTGATCCCACTTGTGTAAATTTCCATTGTAAGTTCTGCTTTTGTCTGCAGCTGATCAAGGCACAAGCGTTTTGGTACCGATTGAGCAGAAGGTTTGCCCATCTGTAATCTTCCAGTCAGAATTGTATAAGCTGAACCAAGTTAGACGTCTCTGGTGTTGGCTATTGTTTCTGCTGTTAGTTGTTGGTCCTCTTCAGTTAGGGCATGAACAAGATTAATTTTTTCTTTGCAAATGGACTTGGATGGTCTGCTGCTGCAGGCTTCATCTTCAACAGTGTGTTGTCCCTTCTTTTGTTGTTTGGTTTTTTTGGCAACTGGCTAGTGTGGGAATCTGAACCCTTGACCTTAGTGTTACAACAGCACATTCAAACCAACTGAGCTAACTGGCTGGCCTCTCATCCTTAAAACAAGTTGTCCACATGTAAACTGCTGATTTCTTTGGGACATTGTCCCCATAAGCATTTCATAAAGCTTTGGTGCTTTCACCATTCTTCTAACCAGGCTTCACCATGAATTTGATATTCATTTTTGCTTCAATTTTAGCAGAATTCATGTTGCTCTGATAGGGGCTCTTCTCAAACTGATGTTTTATCCTTCTTAGTGCCTCAATCTACATCCTTTCATCAATGTTATAACAAGTTAGTATGAGTTTATTTTGGTGCAGAAAAATTTTGTAGTCAATGCATAGTTTTCTCATAATATACATTTTCCTTGAATTTTTTGAAGACCCCTTGCACGTGCCTACATGTGTGTATGTATATGTATATGTATATGGACAGAGAGTGCACACACATCAAAGAGGGCGAGGAGGGCACACACACACGTAGCAAACTTAACCGTGGGTAGCAACAGGTGAGGGTGTGCTGTGTTCACTGTTCTGTTCTTTCAGCTAATCTTGTGATGGTGGCATAGGACTGACCAACATTTGAGAGCCACTGGGCTGTGGGGGACTCCCCTCACGTTCTTTTGAAGTCCTTGCCAACTTTTCATTTCTGGGACATATATCTTTAATATTATATTATAATTTGATATGAAAAAATTTTAACCTAAGAAAAATCATTTAGTGACACATCACTAATGTAAAGTAAGTTGGTTAGAAAATATGATATGAGATCCAAAAAACTCAGTTTTTCAGTTATATAAAACGAAATGGCTAAATTAAAAATTTTGATTCGATTTGTAGGGCAGAATTCATTCAGTAACTGTATTCACAACCACCAGTTAAGATACTTACTCAATAGAAAAATGACCTAGTACAGATCCAGAGGCCATCAGTTAACACTAAATATTAATGATGTAATGCTGGATTATAGAATTACCTGGGATCTCTTTATTTCCAGCAGGGAAATTGGAAATTATCTTGCTCTGTGCCATCTGAAAGCTATAATTAAGGCACTTTTGAAGAAGGTATGGGCAGCAGTTAACCGGCTGTGGTCTGTGTCACTCGGAGTACAGACGTGAGGAATGCTTTTGCAGCCTGGGAGGAGGGTATAAGAGCAAAATCACCAAAGATCATAGACTAATACAGCCAGAAACCTTTGTTGAAGATGGATGGGGGAGAGTCGGAGTGGCTGGTGAAGAACTGAATCAGAAGACGCAGTGTTCCGTTTCTACGGTCGTAATAATGTTGGTGAGATTACACGCTAACATCTAGCCCTGGAATGTGGTCTCTGCCTTCCTGCCTTCCTGCCAGTGACTTGTACCCAGACCACACATTTGGAGTCTGTTTTATTATGGTTTTCAACATCCCTAATTGGCTCATGGACATATGTCTTGTTTCAAGGCTGTTGAAAGCACTTGGATGTGGGGCTGAGGCTCCTTTTCTGTCTCTGCCTGCATTTAGGATGAGATGGAGTACGCAGAGCAGCATGGCTTTCCCTGGGGGAGATATGCACATTTTGGATTCAGAGGACCTAGGTTTGGATCCTGGCTCTACTGCTAATATCTGTGTGATTTGGATAAATGATGATTGTGATAGTGATGGCAAAAGTGAACAACTTCGTTGGGCCTTGTTTGTGAAATACGAGTAATCGTAATATGCCTTGTACAGTGCTGGTGGATCAGATGAAATGCATATGAGTAGTCAGTTCAGTGGCATGTAAAAAGCTGTAAACGTTTAAAATAATGGCACTTGAGTTGAATTGAATTGTTAAAGCATGGGCTAACACATTGTATTAGTCTATGATCTTTGGTTGTAAAGTATGAAAATCCACCCCAAACTCATTCTTAAAACCAGGGACTTCATGAGGACTAGCTTGAAGAACAGGTGTATCCAGGGCCTCATATGATGTTGTCAGGACCCTGCCCCAGTTCCCAGGTTGCTTAATTCTTAGGCCGGCTGGCTCCCAAGAGATTGCAGAGCTGCCATTCATACTGCTTTCTTTGTGTCAACTTTGCTCCCCTAGCAGAAAGAAAGATCTCTTTCTCAGGAGTTCCAGCAGAAGACACAGGAGAGGCTGAATAGCCAGATCTGGGCCCATGCCTACCCCTGGAGCTGGGACTAGAGTTCCCACTGCCTAAACATTAGGGACTGAGAAGGGGAGAGAGGTGATCCCAAAGGAAAAGAGAGGCTCTGTGAGCAGTGGAAGGGGTGCTGGGTCTCCATAACAACAGGGATGCATAATCCCTGCATGGGTTTCCGGATTTCTCAAACTAGGAGCTTTCCTTATGCATCACACAGCCTAGGAGATCCAGTCTTCATTACAAACCAAGCATTCTGCTATTTTTCTTGCCCTGGAAATTGTTGATAAAAACTGTCCTGTTTAGTTGAAACATTGCAAAAGTTATACAGGAAAAGAAAACAAGTCTGAGGCTCTGGCCGGTTGTGGAATGGAGGAACATCAAAGGTTGGCCAGTCGTCAAGCTCAGTTTCCGCTGGGGTGGCTTCATGTCCACTAACAGGTCTGCAGACCTGGAGTTTTAGTTTAGGTTCAGTCAGTTGTAGGAAGCAGAAAGTAGCTCAGTGTGGTAAAAGAATTTGTTTGGGAGAGGCAGGGCTGTGCCTGGGCGGGGCACTCTAAGCCTAAGCTGGAGCAGGTGGTTGTCCATACCCGGCAGCCACAGTGATGGCCCTGCTAGGCTTTCCATCTGCCCCTCGACTAGCCACTCACACGTGTATTTAGCCTCTGATGGCCGCTTGTATGTGGGTCTATATCACACCCTTCACCTCAGCGCCCAGCTCACTGGCTCTGTCTTCCGGTGAATGGCTCATAAGATCCTCAGGGGAACCTTGTTCACCAGCTCACAGAGGTCATAGATCATCGGCCAGTTTCTGACTAGGCCATTCTTGGGACGGGGCCCAATGTGGTTCCAGTAGTTGTGACTCACTGAGGGCAGTGGAGGGAGGTAGGGGACAGTCTTTGCCCTACTGGCTTTGGCAGTGATCCTGAAAACTGTTTTCAGATACCTGACCTAGGAGATGGAGACCTCTGGCCTCCTGGGATGGACTCTTATATACGTAACCCAAGTATTTATATTTTAGTAGATAATAATTTTTGTTATAAAGTATTTATATTTATTGTGAAGAAATTTTCTTATCTCAGTTTTGGAAAATAACATAGAAGAAAATAAAAATTTCCCATAATCCCACCTCCATAGATATTAATGCTAACAGCTAACACTTGTATAGCTTTTGTTTTGTGCCATTCTAATGGCTTTACATATGTACTCATTGAATTCTTGTAGTAACAATGTGAGACAGAATGGAGAATATTATTATTTCATTCCTCATTATGGAACAGAAGTCAGGCCTGTGGTGGTGGGGAGGGAGGGGTGAAAGGGCACCTAGTCTGCAGGTGCTGCCGTAGAACCCTGCTTTAAGTATCATCCGTGGTTGGCCGCATGCTAACTGGGGGCTTGTGGGGGTATCATCCCAGGGTGAAGTGGGGTTGAGGTAGAAATGTTGTCCTGTCCATCCACTCTAGGCTGCCACAGTGGAACCGAGAACAGGGTTTTGTCTCCCTCCCCCTCCCAGCAGAAGGAGTTAAAGATCACCTGCTGGGAGATTTAATATTTACACATGTACCCTGGCTTGTCAGTTGGCTCTCAGGCTCCTAGGTCTAGACCCTCTTGGCCTGCCTGGAATTAAACAAATGCATAGGAGTCTGGGGGGGTGTGGTCTAGTGCCAGCCCTCTCCCCGCCGGCCCATACACGTAACTTGTGTCCCAGCTGTGGTCTTCTTCCCACTCTTGCTGTGATTATTGCACTGGAGATGGGCTTCAGGGGAACCTCAGCGTCTTAGGGATAGGGTGGTATGAGTGATGGAACGAATAAGATACTGATTATCATCCCTTCTAGTGAGCACCTTCTATGTTTTGGGTTTGTGCTTGGCACAGTGCAAACACTTTTCACTTTGTCCACCACTCTCTCAGGTACATTTTTTCATCAGCTTTCTAGATGAGGAAATGGGCTCAGAGGGTGAGGGGCCTGCTCAAGGCCACACAGCAGGTCATTGGAGAGCTGGTGTCGGAATCCAGATCCCATGGGCAGAGACTGAGAGAGAGGCCGCAGTGGACACGTGCTTCTTGCCTGAGTGTTTCCATTTTCTTTTTAAGGGGCTTTTTAAATAGTAGTGAGAGCACACAAAAGTTGTGCTCTTCGTGACTCAAGTAAGTGATATGCATAAGAAAGAAAAAAGAGACAAACCACGACAGGCTTGATGGACAGACCTCTTCAGCCAGCTCTGGCCCAGCAGACGTAGATTGTAAGAATGCTCCGGAAACAGCTGGTAACAGGACACTGTACTTTCAGCCTTTCTTTTTTCATTGTTGCCAGAAAAATAATCAGCTCTATATCTTAAGTGCTTGACAGAGTGGCCCAGACACCAGCTGTAACTTAAAACAATTTTTGTTTTAGTTGCTTTAAACAAACAGATGCGGCTGGCTTTCTGGGCCAAGCTCAGTGTCCGTGTCTTAGAATGGGCTACTCAAGCTGCTCAGCTCTCTTGATTTGTTTTTAATTCTTGCTTTAGATGTGTTCACTCAGGCATTCTTTTGGTATGTTTCCAAGGCTTAGGTTTGGGGTTTAAAGGAGTGATTCTGGCCTGGACATTGGATTATTCCTTCGTTGCTGTGGCACTTCCTGACTGTGTGCTGTGTGCGGGCTCTGTGCTAGCACAGCGGTGAGCAGGATCAGGCCCAGCCCACCCAGAGCTTGTCGTCTAGTAGAGAAGTGGATGTGTAAGTAAGTGAGGACAGAGGCCACCATTTTCAACTTTTTTAGTTAATTGCTTTCATATAATCTTTAAATCATGTTTATTGTGCTATTTTTTCTTTTCTGTTTGGTTTTAGACGTTATCTGTAGACTTCCTACTAAGGAAGATAAAAATTTTCTCCTTCCCATATCTTCCTTCAGTTGCAGAGAGGCATTTCATTTTCAAAAAAATTAGGGAGCACTGTGCTCTGGAAATGCCATTAAGGGCTTGCTGTCAGGAAGCGCACAGCACAGCGGAGAAGCGGACCTGTGAAGAGAGGAGGCTCTGCTGAGGCCTGGCCAGCAGAGTACACATTCTGTCTAGTATCCAAGGAAGGGGTGGGACTGAGTTCCTCTGGTGGGCTTTGCCACCTTCTGGGGCCAAGCTGGTTCATTTGGACCTTGTGCTTTGGAGCAGAGCAGTACTATCTCCCCAGTTCTCTCCCTGCCCCAGCCACCATCGTCTTCCACTGGAATGATTTTAGTAACGTCCCAACTGGGCTTCCTGTTGCCACTCTGGCCTTCAGTAATCCATTGTCCACGTGGTAACCAGAGTGAACTTTAAAATCATACATCGAGTCATATCACTCCCACTCTTAAAAAACTGCCTGCCAGAAAAATACAATCCCAACTCCTTACTGTAGCCTTCAAGGCTCCTTGTGACCCAGCCCCACCCCTGCCCCTCCCTATGGCTGCTGTGTCCAACCACTGTGGCCTTCTTTCTCTTCCTCATACTTGTCTCCCCACTCAGGGCCTTCTTGTCATCTGGCTCCTCTGCTTAGAGCACTCCTTGCTTTCATTTTCCAAGGGAGTCTTCCTGACTGCTTCTTTTAGAGCAATATCCCCATGGCACCCCACCACTCTATTCCATAACCTGTTTTATTAGAAAGTAAAACAGGGTTATGGAATAAAAGGGTTATCTGTGAATATAAGCTATGCAGGAAATATTTATTCATTATTTGCATCTCATGCTAGAATGTAAACTCCATGAAGACCAGCAATCTTGTTTGTTTTGTCAAACTGCCGCATTCCTTTAGAGTAGTGCCTGACATATAATAGACACTAGAAAAAATTTATTGACCAAATAAATCTTGAAGGGGTACCCTTCCAGAGGGACCCAGCACTGCCCTGCTGTCTGAAGTCATTAGTGAAAAAATTACTCCAGTTATACCTGTAGTTGTGTCCAAGTAATACTATATTGCAGCTAAATAGTACAAATGAGCAGAAAGAATGAGTAATAGTGATAATAATAGCAAACTCTCAATTAGCACCTTCCTATTACCCTCATCTTACAGATAAGGAAACTGAAGGGCAGAGATGGGGAGTAACTTAACAAAGTCACTGACTTTATAGGTGGTTGAGCTGAGATCTGAACCCAGATGTTCTGGCTCCAGAGTGTGCTCTCAAGCAAAGGCTGTGAGTTCTTTTCGGTGATTTTCTCTGCAGTTGGATGAATTGGACACATTACATCTCTAGATGTGGAACTGGCAATCACAGTGATTTCTCCCACTTATTGAGTCCTGTGTTATGGTGTTTATGTGGCTGTTGCAATGTACAGTACTGTCACTGATGCCAAAGTCCCAACAGATGCAAGGAACATGAAACGTCCTTACTGTCAGATGATGGGGCTTCTCAGAGACAGTCACAGGAAACTGGAGATAACACAACATATTCTTAGATAGAAATGTGGCTGACCAGGTTCTCCACCCCCCCTGGGCTTGTACGACTGTGGATATTACCCTCCATGCAGTCTGATAATTCCTCCACCTGCAAGAAGTTCCCTTTGACATTCCCATAGGGATTTTTATGCTCTCCTGATCCCCACTTCTAATTTATCATTGAGGCTCTGACTGTGCCTGCCTGAAGCAGCTGGTCCAAAATAACCACAGCCTGTCCCTGAGTGTGCCCTGTGAGACTGGGCACAGAAGGGTCAGCTTCCTGGGGCCACTCGTAGTGGACCAGGCTCAGCCCACTTCCTCTGCAGTGCCTCATGTGTGTTACTGACTATGCTCATGATAGCCCTGGGGCCCCATGTGGCAAAGCTGGCAGCACCAGGGGTCAAACCCAAGCCTTCCTGACTTGGAGACTACAACGCAGTTCCAGTATACTTCCCCTTTTACCAAAGTGACTTCTGGTTACTGCCAGTGAATTGAGTTTCCATCAGTTTTTGAGGGCTGAGGATGACAGGATGGCAAGTGCCCCTCACAGGTGTGCCACCTTGCCCCTTTAGTTCACCACATTCTTTCAGACTTCTGCCTGCTGCCACTGGAAGACCTGTGTGTCAAGCATGTTGAATGCTGGAGGACGTTAATAAACATCAAGAGAAGGGGAAATATGCAGCTAGGTTCAGAAGCAAGAAAGGAGGATTGTTCAGAGCTGGCCTGAAAAGGAAGTCAGATTCACAGCAGTGACTAGGATTAGAAGTTGGTTGGTTCACAGGGGTATCCAGACTGGAGATGTGAGGGTCACCTCATAAATTAAGAAAAAGGTCTAGGAATGTTCTCTTCCAGCAGATCAAGGTTAAATTACTACCTTGGGAGATGAGCTGAGAAAGAACTCCTCTTACCCCGGAGAGGACAGAGTTCCTGAGATTGCATGCATCCAAATGCTGGGCACATTTCTGTGTCATTGGTGCTTATGAAACCCTGAGCCAAGTAATGAATGTAAAAACTGTTGACACCTGTGGGCTGGCCCCTGCAGCCCTTGATCACCCCACAGAGGCACCTCCGAAGTCACACACATGTGGGACTCCCCCACAGAAAACAACTCTTGCTGAGGATGAGTTTACAGACAAGATTACGAGGCATACAAGGACAATTGCCACCACAAGAAAGAGAATCTATAGACACAAGTAGGAAAATTTATATCCTAGGAACTAGAAACTATAAAAAAATCTGGAAGAGACTTAAAAATAAGAATGTTTGAAATGTAAATGAAGGAATAGAGACCATAGCAAGATTAGGACATTATAAAAAAAGAATAGGTAAATTTGAAAAAGAACCAAACATTCTGAATATTAAAAATATAGCCATTGACATGTACTTTCAGATTAATTAACTCATTAAAGCTTCATGAGAGTTAGTGCAGGTAGTTTTATTCTGCATGTGTTATTTTTTTAAAGTCTTTTTTTTTTCTGACTGTAAAAGTAATTCATGGGTATTGAAAAATCTGGAAATGGAGGAAAGTATAAGGAAGAAATAAGAATAATGTATGAGCCTATCACTCAGGATAATTGTTAATATTTTGACATTTTTTTCCTAGTGGAGATTCTACTAGATATAAAATTTTAGACCCTGATTTTAAAAAATTTTGGAACCATGAGACTTGTTTTATATCATATTAAATATTCTTTGAAAACATTTAATGGCTGCATAATGTTCCATTATCTTCCTCTACCATGCTTTGTTTACCCATTGTGTACAATATTAACCTACTCTAAGAACAGTATGAAGAGATTTGTTTGCCATTCAGATTATTCTTTAGAGCAGATTACCACAAATGAGATGGCCTGATTCATGGGTGAGGACTAACATTTCTTAGGGGAAGGAGGGGACAGGGATATGTGAACATTTTTTAGCCTTATTATATGATAAAGAATTTGTCTGGTCTTTGCCCTGGGTTCCTGGGATAGATTTCTAAAACCCTTGGAATTTCCTGAGTGATAGAAGTGTCTCTGTTGTTCATGGTGAGCCCTTGGTCTATACCTGAGATTATGCTAAGGAAATGACTCAGGATGGGGGCTGGTCATGCCTGAAAGACCAACCATGTGATTAGAGGGTTGGGGCTTTGGGCCATGTAATACCAGCCTAACTTCCTGATCTTTGGGGAGGGGAGCAGGGTTGGATATTGAGTTCAGTCTCATGGCCAGTAATCTAATCAATCATATCTATGTAGTGAAACCCCAATAAAAACTCTGGACACTGATGATTGGGGAGCTTCCTGATTGGTGAACACATTGATGTGGCCAGAGGGTGATGTGCCCTGACTCCACAGGGAAAAGGCATGGAAGCTCTGCATCAAGGACCCTCCCAGGCCTTGCCTCATGTATCTCTTCATTTGGCTGGTCCTGATGTGTATCCTTATAATAAAACTGGAATCCTAAGTATAGCACTTAGATTAGTTCTAATACATTAGCTAACATGAAGAGGACGTGGGAATCCCCTGGATTTGCAGCCACCTGATCAAGAGTGAGGGTGGCCTGGGGACCCTTAAATTTGTGGCTGGTGTCTGAAGTGAAAGCAGTCTTGTTGGGGACCTTACCCTTAAACTTGCGGAGTCTGACCCTAACTCCCTTACTCCCTAGAGTTAGTATCAGAATTGAATTACAGTACACAACTGGTGTTATATGTTACCAATTACACTCTAAAGTTTATGTACAAAATTATAGTTTTATTAGCAGACTGAAAGAGTGAAAGGTTAAGTGACCTTAACTTCTCTCGACCTCAATATGCTCATCTATGAAGTGGAATATTTAATTACAACAACAATGCGTTGTCTCTAATCTTAATGATATAGTCTGGATATGTTTGTCCCCCCAAAGCTCATGTTGAAATCTGATCCCCAGTGCAGCAGTGTTGGAAGGTGTTTGGGTCATGGGCGTGGATCTCTCATGAACAGATTAATGCCCTCACTTGGCAGGATGGAGAGGGTGGTGAGTGAGTTCTTGCTCTGTTGGTTCCTGTGAAAGCTGGTTGCTTAAAGGAGCCTGGCACCTCCCCTCCCTTTCTCTCTTGCTTCCTCTTGCCGTGTGATCTCTGCACACTTGCTGGCTGCCCTGCCATTTTCTGCTATGAATAGAAGCAGCCTGAGGCCTGCACCAAATGCATCTGTCCCAGAATCATGAGCCAAATAAACCTCTGTTTTTTATAAATTACCCAATCTCAGGTATTGTTATAGCACCACAAAAATGAACTAATACACCTCAAAAAGTGATTAGACCAGTGCCTGGCCCATAGAAAGCAATCATGAAATGTCAGTGTGCATGTGTGTGTGTGTGTGCATGTGTGTGTGCAACCATTGAGGAAAAATCAGAAGATACAGCTAAGAAAAAAGAGAAAGAAGAAATCATTTGAAACAGCATCAGAGACATCAAAATAGGATTATATTTTGTATTTTGAAAACCTTATTGTTTTAATAGGTCAGTTTATCCCTTTTACATTTATTGTTATACATCTGGTCTTTTGTCATCATGTTCTATTTTAAAAATACATTTTCTATGCTTCCTAGCTCTATACTTTTTTTCTGTTATTTTCTATCTTCTCTCTCTTACTCTTTTAATTTGTATAGGTCTACAGTTTTTTGTTTTTGCCTTAGAGCTAATAATGGTTATACCAATGTTTACTTTTAGATTGGTAATAAACCTGCTTAAACCTAGATTTCTCAAGCTGCTGACTTGAGGAATGAAACTGCACTCTGTGATGCCCTCCTCTCCTGTTTTTGGTTGTTCTGCTCTAGGGTTTTTTTTTTCTCAGTTTTAGAGAAGACATTTTTGTAGTATATATCTCTTCTCTCAAGAATGATAATAAATGCAATTGGTATATAAGAGCATGTAACTTTAATGGACGAATAACTGTCACAGTGCTCTAGACTTAGTTCTATATTTACGTGGTCTCCATGCCAGCCCGGCACTTTTCATGTGTGCTTTTGCATCCCTGCCTTCTTCCTTGGACACATCTGTTCATTCTCAGATCTGTCTTCAAGGAGGTTTTTGTTTGTTTTAATGAAAAATCTCAAACACTCCCAAGGCAGAGAAGCTGCACACACCTGTCAGGCAGATTTAACAGTACTGGGTTTTGCCTTTCTTGTTTCACCTGTCCTCCCCCCTTTTTTTGCTGAAATATTTTAAAACAAATTCACAAGATCTCAAATCATTTCACCC